>NW_026643275.1:6694157-8032988 GCF_028829835.1 Penicillium mononematosum
AAAATAGGAAAATAGGAAAAGAGAAAAGGAGAAAATAAAAAGAAAATAAAAAAGAAAAAAACAGCAGATATCGAGTCTAGAGGATGATCTGAACGCACGGTTCTGGTAGTCACTTTCTCTCTCTCTCTCCACCGGGTCCACTGTGATTGATTCGATGGCCTCTCTCTCTCTCTTTCTCCTCCATTTTTTCTCTTCGTCTCTCCCTCAAAAGACGGGGCAAGCCGGGATTTTCTGCAGAACAACATTCTTCTCTTTCTTCTCTTGTGAGAACTTAGTCAGCTTCTTCTTATCCTCCACTGATCGACTTTCCCGCTGCGGCTCAGCGTCATTTCGCTTCACCTCTTTTCCCCTCTCTTAACCGCTGGCCTTCTTGCTAGGTTTCACTGTACGATTCCCTTTTATTTTAAGGCCCTTTTCCTTTTGCCCTTTATTTTATTTTATTTTATATATTTGTGGTTTTTCTTTTTCAAACGCCATCTATCCAGCCTGCAGTGCATAGGGATGCGTTTGCTGCACCACCCCAGCCTCCACCTTTCTGTACGTCCTAACGCACTTCTTCTCTCTCAACCCCCCCCCCATCCCTCGACTGTCTGAGACTTTGAACTTTCTTTCCCCCTACCTTCATCCGGCTTCGGCCTTATTTTTATCATTCAATGCGCTCCAATTTGAGAGTTTCTTCTTCAATGACATGATTCCTGCATGACCTTGAAACGAAAACTTACGCATTTCTGTTTAGTGCCACTGAAGCTTCCCAGACTTTGATGTGTTCGACGATTGTTAATGATCTTGATGACTATTGTGCTTCTCTGAATTCGTCTTTTTCAAAAAGTCTTTGCTGCGCTTCTGTCTAGGCCTTCCGAGTCTTTACGAAAGGTTTACGACTTACTACGAAGCTTCACAACGATATTGCACGCCCCCTGCATTGCCTGCGTCTTGCATCACTTGCTATATACTTTTTTTTTTGTGAACGTTTGATTCTGAAAGCGCTTTGAATATTTCGTTTGCAACTCTTTGGCTTTCTTTTTTGTTCCGTGCAACGTTCGCAAGGTCCTGTGGTTTTCCAACGATTCTGCAGCCTATATTGATAGCACGACGGACGACATTTACGACGTCCGCTGCTCGCTTCATCTCTCTATTCTAAACCGTTTATCCGTGCAACCGAAAAGCTGGAGCTGCCATCGATCTCGCAGGTCCATACCCGCGGTCCTGCTGACATCCCCTGGTACAACCCTCACGCGGCGGAACGACCGTTATTGCCCGGCGACAAACTCCCCGCTCTCAGCCTGCCAACAGCCACCCAGGGCCTCTCCCGAACCGCCTATCCAGACCCGTCTGTGACCAATTCCACCAACTCTAGCGCTCGCACGAGTCTGTCTGGTGCTTCTGTGCCTGTCAACGAACCTAGGAGCCCCCCGTCCTCCGCGGACCTGTCTGGGACCCAGGGCCGGCTTTCATTAGATTCTTCCGCCCCGACTGAATACAGTCTCCCGCCTTCGGTGAACGAAGGGTACTATCCTAGCCCGACTTCTCTCGGCAGCATGAACCAGACCCAGCCGTATATGGATGTCCACTCGCACATGTCTTCTGCTCAGTCATACGCTCCTCAAGGCGCAACCGCAGGCGCAATGTCCCAGTATCAGTACCACGGACAACCCCCTGTGATGCAGCCCGCGTCTTCTTACGCCCCGGCTGCTTACCCCCAATATGGATACCCCACTGGCGTCACTTCACCGCCAACAGGACACCCACCAAGCTCCATGGGTGGCCAGATGCCGGCTCAGCTGCTGCCGTTGCCTGGTAAGCTCCAAAGCCAGAATGTGATCGATGATTATTCTGATCGTTATCAAGTGAGCAATCACGCCGTGGCGCCTCCGAGCGGATATGGGAACAGTACTGGTGCTCCGCTACAAGGGTTCGTATTTGATGGTACTGGTCAAGTTGCTCCTCCGGGAGCAAAGCCGCGAGTGACAGCCACATTATGGGAAGATGAGGGGAGCCTCTGCTACCAGGTGGAAGCGAAGGGGGTGTGTGTAGCTCGACGAGAGGGTAAGTTCATTCTTTGGAAAAAGGTCAATTTGAAAACTGTTCACTGACTTGTTTTTCTTTTTTCTTAACCTTCCAGACAACCACATGATTAATGGTACAAAGCTGCTAAATGTAGCTGGCATGACCCGTGGTCGACGTGATGGAATTCTCAAAAGTGAAAAGCTTCGCCATGTTGTGAAAATTGGACCGATGCATTTAAAAGGTGTCTGGTATGTATTTTGATCCCACAGAGCACGCGCAGCATCAGTCGCTAATTTTTTACTCTTCAGGATCCCATTTGAGCGTGCTCTGGAATTTGCCAACAAGGAGAAGATCACCGATCTATTGTACCCACTCTTTGTGCATAATATTGGTGGTCTTCTATACCACCCGGCCAACCAGACTCGGACAAACATGGTAGTGCAAGAGTCCCAGCAGCGGCGTTTGGAAGGCCCTCCGCCGGGTCCCCAGCGCACGCCGTCTGGCTCTCAGCAAGCCCCGATTCACCATCACCACCCCTCTTTGCAGACCCCCATGTCTTCTCATATGTCGCAAGGCCAAATGAATGGCCAGCCTGGCTCCAGACCAGGCCTCGAGCGTGCCAACACGTTTCCCACACCGCCAGCCAGCGCATCCAGCATGATGAATCAAGGCAGCTCATACGAATGGGGCGGACAAGTGCCACACACACAGCCCCTGTCCATCGACACTACACTGAGCAACCAGCGCTCAATGCCAACCACCCCCGCAACCACCCCGCCGGGCAACAACATGCAGGGTTTGCCAGCCTACCAAGGCCAAGGATACGACAGCTCCAAGCCCTACTATTCCGCGGCGCCACAAACGCACGCCCAATACGCGCCGCACACCCCGCTCACCCAATCAGGGATGTCCAGCTACGGCCAACCCCTGCCCGGCGGGTACATGAAAAGCGAGATGGCGCCACCAAACCCACGCCCGGGCGTCTCCGAGCCCGAAACCTCCGAGCGCGACTCAAACCGCTACAGCCAGAGCAATGGACCCGGCGAGACCGTCGCCGAGCACGACCAGGAGTACATGCAAGACCACAACGCCGGCTACAACTCCAACCGTGGCTCCTACACCTACACCACCAACCCTTCCGTCAGTTCCCTCACCGGCGAACACTCCCAGCTTACCCCGGAGATGACTAGCTCCCCGAGCCAGCAAAACGGCTCCGGTCGTATGACCCCGCGCACGGGCGCCGGCCCCCCTCCTCACTGGGCTTCGGGGTATAACACTCCTCCTCGTCCTGCCGCCACTACCCTGTACAACGCTGTCAGCGACACGCGCGGTACCCCGGCCAACGGTGCTTCGGACCCTTACTCCATGGCCTCAACCACGGCCCCAGTCTACCCGACTGGAAATGGCTCGCTGAGTGCGGGCAGCAAGCGTATGCGTGAGGATGACGATATCCGTCCCGAGAGTACGGCTGAGTACGAGACCTCGAAGCGCCGCAAGACCATCACCGATGCTACCCTCGGTGGTCCGGTCGGTGGTCCGCCTATCCTTCAACCGATGAAGCCTAGCGGGGTCATGGCTCGTCATCGGTGAGTTGTGTCTGATTCGATTGTGGCCTCTAGTTAGCTTTCAGCTTGTTTTGATTCTTGTTTTTCGATTTTCTTCGGGTCTTCTTTGGTATTTGCTGGATTTTGTTTTTTTTCCTGTTGGTCTATTTCTCGGTCGGAGTTTGTTTTTTCATGATAGACTGCGCATGCACAACCCGCATGGCGCGCCGTGGTCTTGTCTGGGTCTCGCGAACATGTGGAGATCGACAGGCGCGGCGGTGTCGACACGAAACGAAGCTCATTTGTCTCTGCGTTTTTGTTTTCAGGAAGAAATCTCTGTTTTCGAGACTATCTAACTTTGGGGAGGAGAACTAGGCGCAAGATCTCTTCACGGTCCAACATTAGAGCAATGTTGAAAGACTTGTCACTTGTTGAAGACTTGGATAGTGATGCAAACCTCGATGACTACGATGTGACGAATCTCTTATGAACGAATTTTCTTTGTGTGATGACTTGGGCCATCTTAACGAGTTTTTCTTTTTCCTTTTTTGCTTTCTTGGGTTTTGAAAAGGATGTGGCATGGCCTTTGGTTTTACTCCCCTCTCTACTTTCTGCTTTTGCCACTCTACTAGAGAGATGATTATGGTAATGAACGGTTATGAACTCTGGGTCTTTAGCGACATACAACGTTGGTTTTGGTCCGGAATGGATTGTTCTTTTTCCAACTGCTTTTCTATTGTAGAAGTGAATTTCCCTTTCGACTTTTGCCTTGGATTTAGTGTAATACATCGTCCTGTAACCTCCAATCCCGACACACAAGACCCGACCTCGCCCTCTTAGAGTACCTATCCTTCCGATACAATTAGGTTTAACGTGGATTAAAAAGGGCTACAATTGAATAATAAAAGGACAAATAGAGGGCTAGATTACACGGAGGTCTCTTCTTTGCTAGTAGAAATGGTGTATAAGTCATCGGTATCACCGACGAGAAGTCCACCGGCATGTCCTTCCTCGATCTTACGGGTCGTCTCCGGCGACAACCACACATACCTCTCTCTACTTGTCCTGGGCGCGGTTGTCCACCATCGTAGATACCCACAAAGCCATAGTCATCATACATCTCGGATGGTCTAACAACGCTACAGACCACGTTTGTCGTTGGCTCGAGATCGATCTCCAGAGTCGCTCGCGTCCCATCAAGCGATGGAAGAATTTCCTCCTGCCAGCCCTGCTCTGCTGCCCGGTTTTCCATGTCTTGGACATAGAATGGATTCTCCCTTCTCCGAGCAATTTGTAAGAGACTTTCTGTCGGTGCATGTGCAGGCTGGAGGGCTCTATACGTCGCTTCGTCGTCAGACATGACACACGTAATGGAAATCTGCGGGAGCATGGATGGACACTTGACGGCAAAATTGTGTAGCGTGTTCTTGTAAGGCTTCAATGGCCACCATATCATCTAGGGAGATACTGTGAGTTGTTGCTAAAGTCAGCAATATCATTGACCATGACACGGCGGGTGTTGATAGCAATGCGAATGGTGCAATAGTTGGCTTCGTTAGATGCAAGTGCACTTAATGAGCGACATGGGAGGAGTGCTCTGCTAGGGTTGACTTCAAGCTGGTCGGCCCGCCGTCTAGCAAACATTGTGTTATGATGAATTCCGCGAAGGATGCAATAGGACTTGGTGGTGCTTCTGAGCCTTCGGGGGTGCAATGAGTCGGACATATCTATCCACATTTCCGTCGTATGCAGCCATCTGTGTGAGAACGGTCTTTTCAAACGGAAGATCAGATGGAAGAGGACTCCAAAACAGATTAGCCTCTTCTGGGCCGAGTTCAAAATGCAAGTCATCTTTCTTTCCTCAATGTGAATGAAGCCATCCTCTTCAATATCTATATCGTCTGGAGACGTGTCTGGGGGATTCTGAGGAGGCATAAGAGAAGTACGAAGTCCACTAATGATCGCCCGGCGATGTCAGATGGGTCTAGGTCCTGTGGGACTCTCCTTCCCCTCCATCGCGGCGACGCATTGGTCATGATCATATTCTGAGAAAGACTGGCTTCCTAGGTCATCATCTGTTCCACTGTCTGATCCACTTGAGCTTGGCATGTTTGTTCGATACCGCTGCAGGCCACTGAGGAGTTTCCACTGGTAGGTTTCCCAGACGGTTGAGAGATGAATAGATGGAGAGTAGAGGGCAATGAGAGCTGGAAGCCAGAGTATTTCGGAAGCATAGGAGGACCGGACATCGAATGGCGCATAATGACAAATCGTGCATGGATAAGATAATAAAAGTACCACCTGAGTCATTGTACATGTAAACGGCCCCGGGGACCTGTGGGTTTCCTTTTCGAGTTAGTTTTGCCTTTTCGGTTTAGCGTCCGTCGCGTAACCTTGGAACCTTCAAAGGTTCAACAGACCTCCCTTCTGTTACCTACCCAGGTACAACTTGTTAGGAATCCGCAGGAAGTGAGATAGCCTTGATTATCGGAGAACAGAGATACCTCCCATTGCCAAATGGTCAAGAGAAAATGACAGGGCGGTCTCTACAAGCAACCTACGGCAGCCTGAACAATTGCTCGGCCGATCTGACTAGGATAGCCTGGAGCGAAGGGCTGAAGAAAATGATACCGCTGAAGACGTAATACAAAGAGCGGTTCAGAATTTTCAATATAAGATGGAGGCAAGAGCTCTTGCTTTGATCCGAGCACGTTCCAAAGGACCACATGCTTTGACAGACGATGTAGTGTAGCGAAGGAAAATGATTGAAGATTCAGCTTTGGCCGAACAGAAAAAGGCTTGCATCCTGCAAATTACGTCCGCTCCATCCACTTCTGCAGAACAGCAGCAACTTGCAAACTATTCTTCTCCATGAACACCATATGTCCATTTCCATGGATGCCGATATCCGCCAGCTGCAGATGTTCCGCCGGGACACCTGCCTGTTGCAGGAACTTGACTGTGCACCAGTCATAAGGCGCGTGGTAGGAGGATTCGGTCGTCAGGACCAGGATGGGCACCCCGGCGAGATTGACGAGCTGTCTCGGTGCGGGGGAATCGGCCTGGATTACGCAGTCGGAGTACAGCGACGAGTTGGAAGGAATGACGTGTTTCACGAGCTCGACTGGATCGGCCAGGGCTGGTGAGTAGGTTAGCGGGATATCGGTAAGCCCATAGACGCGCGTGGAAGAATTGCTGAAGACAGCGTCCTGGAAAGGAGGACCAGTCGGTTCGATTGAAACGATGGAGTGGACGAGATTCGGGCGCACATCCGCAAGGAGCCAGGGAATAGTTCCGCCCTGGGAGTGCGCGAGGAGAATGACTGGGGATCCAATGGTGTCGAGCAGGGCGGCGCCGGCGGCCTGGACGGTCGATTGCTGGTGGGTTGCTGAACTGAGGAACTCGACCGTCGAGGAATAGTAATTGTCGAAATTTGGGTCGCCCATGACGCCCGTCCCGTTCCATTGGGTGTGCAGGGAGGCCTGCGGCCAGAGGTTGTACAGTTTGGGCGCGGTGAAGCGCTGCTGCAGCAGCTCGGCGCTGTAGGTGTTCATTGTCCCATTGCCGGGGAACCAGGCACTGCGGCCGCGGAAGGTTTGGTCGATGATATAGCATGCATATCCTTGAGAGAGAAAGTAAGAGGCCCAGCCTTCCCTCCGTCAGGCTTGTTGAGCCAATTCTGCCAGCATCACGGTTAACCTCTGAAAAGGGGAGAGGTGTTCTTCAAATGATACATACAGTGCCTGTTTGAGCTTGTCCATGGATGAAGACAATTGGATACGGCTTCGTAACACCCGCAGCCGGAGTCAGTTTTTCCACGTACATCTGATCTGCGAAGACATGCTGGCCAGCACTATTCAGAATGTATTGTCCTCCAACATACATGTACGATCGCTGGGCTGGCGTCTCACCGCGCCAGCCTGAAGCTGTAGCAACAATTGCCCAGATCAATAATAATAATGTCCTCATATACATCTTGAGAGGATGTCAAAGCAGGGGTCGAACATGAAACGAGAACAAGGTTCATGGGGAGATTATGTAGGACGGGGCTAATCAAATCAAGAGCCCCAGTGGTTTTGCCGAATTTCCTCCGTCGGGCTTTTTAATCTTGTTAACCCCGGAAATACGAGGAAGAAGCGAAGAAATGGAAGAGAAATAGAATTTGAACTTTGCCAAGTGAACCTTGACTTTCGCTTGTCTACAAAAGCTGGGAAATAAGTAAAATTAGTTGAATCCTTTAAGATTTCTTTTTATGTAATAATGTCCGGTGGTTATTCAAAGTCCTCCCATCATCTTTTGATATAGTTTGTCCCCGTCTCAGTGTTGCCCTGAAATGCTCTGAATGCCATGGATTCCACCCTCATCATTCTTTGGGTGTTTACCTGGCTGGCAATCGGCTTGATTGTGCTTCGGCTGCTACTGCGAAAGTTGAAAGGACGCCAGTTCATCCAGGGCGATTATTTTGCAATGGGAGCGATTCTCTGTGCACTCGTACGCCTCGCCTTGGTCCATGTTATTCTCATCTGGGGAACCAACAATATGTCCACCACGTTCAGACGCTCGCACAATTTCACCCCCGAGGAGATCCGTCACAGAGAGATTGCGAGCAAATTTGTGCTCGCCAATCGAGTCTTCTATAATTCCTAGTACGTAGGTTGAATGGAACTGCAGGGTCGTCCCGCTATTTCTTTTCTCATGTTTCTTTTTTAGTCTCTGGTTGCAAAAATTGGTCCTGCTTGATACCTACCGCAGACTGCTCACCAACCTCCGCTGGGAGAAGGCCACGATGATCTCATATATTGGGATATTCGCAGCCACTTATGTGACCGTACAAATTGTGACTTTCACAGAGTGCGACCCATTCAACCATTACTGGATGGTATTGCCGGATCCTGGTATTCCTTTCCTTCTTCCCTCTTTCATGTTTACTTTTACTTTGATTTATTTTCTAACCAATGTAGGCATATGCTGCCGGGCACAGCTGCAATTGATCGTCCTCGGTATGCCCTCCGTCTGGAAGATCGTTTCAATGTATAGCTCTAACATTGTAGTTTCATCAGGTGTCCTAAATGTTATCACCGATATTATGCTTATCGCCTTGCCAATTCCAATTCTGGTTCTGGTTAAACGATCCATCATTGAGTAAGCTTGGCCCGAGTTATATCAACACATGCATATCTTTGACGCGTTCTCTCCAGAAAAATCCAGCTAGCGGCCCTCTTCGCCGTCGGTCTTTTCATTGTCGCAATCACTATTGCTAGACTACCCCAAAACGCCAAAAACTCCACTGCACAAGTGAACAGAACCACTTGGGCGTCCATTGAGTTACTAGCTGCCGCTGTCGTCGCCAACGCTCCCGTCCTATACGGACTTCTCAAGGGGCAGAGCGAAAGGTCCAAGAACGCAGCATCAGGAGCTGGATCAACTGGACCGTCGCAAGGAATTCAAAAGAGACCAGCAAATGAGCCCGAATTCGAACTGCAAAGGACCCGTCATAGTAAGAGAGGGTCTGCTCTTGGTTCAAGGATATCATCTAGGAATTATTTGGAGATCGATGGCGAAAGTAGTCAGTCGTTGACTCGAAGACTGGAAAATTAGTATCGGTATGTCTATTTCAACCAAAACACTTATCAATTAATATGACCTCACACGCATTCAAGAGGGACAAGATATAGTTTGGCTATACTACATAGGTAGAGTCACGAAGTTCCAAGGTTGGTGCTGTATGCTGGTCGCATTCAGTGTTGGCTTATTGTCTTGCATTTACTGGCTGTTGGAGCCAGGAGCTTGCGAGGCGTTAGGACGCTGGCCTTGTTGCATATGAGAAATCACACTGCAAACAACTTCCGCATAAAAAGGATGACACCAGTAAGGTAATCGGGCGTGACCGCCCTCGACCCACGCCCGCATCAAGTGCATACGTATACTCTGAAAACAGTACAGTCAAGGAAAACACCTGATGGTGGTTCAGCACGAGGTTCGCGGTTTCAAACCACCACTCAAGGTCGACTAGAAGAGGGGGGGAATGTTAATCCTTTCTGACCTCGCTTGAATGTAATTATTGGTAAGAAGAAGCAGAAGAGGGCCAGGGAAGGCCTAACGAGTGCAAGTGCACAGGACAACCAGAGACTACTAGGTAGTAAGGCACCAATTTAGTGCCTCAGGCGCTGGGGTTATGCAACCTTGTTAAAGCGCTCAGGACAGTCTAACCCAAAGTAGCAAAACCAAAACATCCGAACCATGGTTCTTTCCACTTGACGACTTCCAAGGTTCTTGCCCAAATTTCAACTCAAACACAACCACATCCCAGACCACTTCATCCCGGCCAACGTGGCCCTTAAATCATGAATGGGAACCCGCGCTGCCAAGCCGCCAAACTGCAGGAGCCAATCATGGACAACGACCGACCAGAACGAGAACGACCTGCAAAACCACAACTCCCAGAACCCCGAAATCACCTTCATTTCGATCCCTGGCAGTCAGCCTCAACAGGACACCAGCGCGCAGATGAAGGCGGCAGTTTCCTCGGTTCAACCTCATGGCGAGATGCTCGCTCGGCAAAATTGACCATGCAGTATCGAAGTGGGGATTGCCTTCCAGGGCGGGGAACGGGACCGGGAACAGCAAGCAAGACCACGCAAAAGTCCACCCTTGTACCCGGTGCATTCGATGGAAAATGCGCGTCCCAGTCACCGCCTAAAGCCCCCGCTTCCGGTAAATGGGCTATGGTAGCCGGGGATGTGGCTAAGCGGAATGATCTCGGCGTTCGGGATATCCGGTCATTTATGGGTGTGAGCAAGAGGAAGGCCGTGGATGAATTCGAAAAGGAGACTAAGGCGGAGACGAAGAAGCCTAGGACTGTTGTTGGGGGGAACGGGAGTCTAAGTCCGGCTCTATATGCAAAGGAAATGGACAAGGAAACGGAAAAGTCTGAAATAGAAGACAACCCCCAACCCGAGTCCCGCTCTGGCACCGGCCTCGATCTGAAAGCGACTTCACGTATCTTCGCTGGTGTCTCGATCTTCATAAATGGCTCTACGCTCCCCCAGATATCGGAGTACAAACTCAAACATCTACTCGCTTCGAATGGCGCCAAGACCTCCATCTATATGGCCCGGAAGACGGTGACGCATATTCTCGTTGGACAGCCCAATACCGGATCTGGGGCTGGAACGGCTGTGTCTGGTGCAGGGGGAGGCCTTGCGGCGAGTAAGCTTCAGCAGGAAATTGCCCGTGGGGGATGGAAAGGTGTGAAGGTCGTTAGTGTGGACTGGTATGTATATGGCGTTGAATGACCGACGAGTGATCCTTTCTGACGTTGAACTTGTTATCACTAGGGCTCTCGAGAGTATCAAAGCTGGGCGTCGTCTTGCGGAGTCTCGTTTCCCTGGTATGCATGTTGCTGCCAAGGGGCAGCGGAGTGTTGCTGGTATGTTTGGTGTGCAAGGGGTGAAGTGATCTTCTCTTCCATGGATATGGTTTGTATTCAGCGACTTCTTTTTCCTCTTTTTGGTTTGCATTGCATTGCATTGCGTGTGGCATTTTGCCGTCGATGGCGTTTTGGATAGAGTCATGGTTTTCCGTTAATCTTCTGGGTTAGGATGAGGAATCCTCCAGCTGCATGCACTTATGATACCCAATGATCTATGATCACATCGAATCTAATCTGATCGTTCTGGCTATTGAACATCTGGTTTGGAATTTCTCTTCGTTCAATTGACTAATACACTACCGCTGTCGATATAGCTTATGATGGAAGTTGACTTCCAGTACATTAATTTCCACTTGACACTTAGACGTGAAGTTCATTTCATTAATCGATCATACACCATCATCATAGCATCCATTATATACACAATCAAAATCGAAACCCAATGACATGTACATGTACATGTACAGACAGGTGATAAAACAGGGTTCGATCGAACACAAAATAATCCAAAAAATACAGAAAAGAAAAGAAATAACAACAATATCTCCAAATAAGCGCCATAGCCATGCAAATATAATGCGAAGAAAACAGGATATATGCATCACAAATTAGCCCCAAGATGGCTATATAAGCCAGGTGGATCGTGCAGCTTTCTCACATTCACCTGAATGAACTCCCCCTCCCTCCGCGTGTGGCATATGTCTCGCCGTCATGACTGCTGTTGTCAGACATATGCCGACGCCAGCCACTCTGTTGACGAGTCGGGTAGGCAGGCGGAGGGTCATTGGGATCTTCTATCTCGCTGGAGAGGGTCGTTACCATATCGGATTCTGAAGAGACTGATCTCAAGGCCGGTACATTGATTGCGGTGGGCATGAGGTCGAGGGTGGTGGTGGGCGTGATATCAGGGAGTGGCGGGAGGGGGTTTGGATGACGGTGGGTAGAGAAGGAGGATTGGGCTGGAGGCGGGGCGCGAGAATGGGCATGCACAGAAGAGTTTGTCCGTGTGCGAGTTCTGCCGCCACTGCCCCTCGAGGAAGGGTGTCTCCAGCCCTCTTCTTCGTGCGGGATGGGTTCGGGGGACGAGGTGGTTTGTCGGTTGTGTGGGAGGTAGTAGGGGTTGTTGGACTCGGAGTAGTGGTGGTGATTGTCCTCGTAGGCGGGGAACGCGGCTGTGGAAACGTTGCTGGACACGGAGTTGCCGTGTGATCGGCCTGCAAACATGGGCTGAGGCTCGCCAAGCTCTGACTCGGCGCTCGACCAGCGGTCTAGCTTTTCGTTTAGGAGTTCTTCTTCTGGTTGGGAGCGGCGTGAGTCGCCGTGGACGAGACCAAGTGACTCTTCCTCAGTTGCAGACTTGCGCATATCGGCTGCCAGGTGAGTTCGGCGTAGGATGCCACGGGGCGAGCCCGGTGTGGGTTTGACGGAAGATTCGCTGTCGGCCTTCGTACGGCCCATCATGTTGTTGAAAGAGAACTGCCGACGGGCAGTGTTGGCGAGAGGTTCCGGTGTCAGGGATTCAGCCTTTTCGTCTGCCCATGATACAGACCGCAGCGTATCACTACGCCCACGGTTTGCATTGAATGGAACCTCCAAACCCCCAGCCATACCGGCACCATGGTACTCGGCATCAGCATTGCCATTTTGTTGTGCCATGTCTGTCATTCCCACTGATTGCGTGTTGGCGTTGGAGCTTTTCTCGTCTTCTGTATTTACAGCTTTCCATTGGGAAGGATGAAGGACGCTGGTAGCCCGAGACCGAATGCTATCCATGAAAGAATGACCGCTTTGCTTGGTGTTAGGTCGGTGGTTCTCCTCATCCTCAACAGCGGGAAATCGGGACATGCCCCACGGTGGATGTTGCTTGACCGAGGGTGTTCGTGGAGTGATCGGACGTGACATAGTTGGTCCCTCGCCAATAACGGTCTTGCGCCGGCGCAGGCCATCCCATTCAATTATCTCATTCTCGGCCGGTACTTTCAGGGTATCCTCATGTTTGTCATGGAAGAAACGGCGCGCTTCGTCTGTCTCCATAGTGCGGCGAGCAGTTGAAATGCGACGGATGATAGAAGCCGCACCACGAATGGAGTCTGCCTTGGGCTCAGACTCGGGCTCTTCTACCTCGGCAACCTCTCGAATCTGATCCAGATCGCCCTTGAAAATAGCAGCATCGGGCACGTCCTTGGCGGACTTGGATAGCTGCAGCAATACCACACCGGCACAGATTTGCAAGAACCCAATAATCACAGTTGCAATCTGGATTCCGGTACCCTTGAAGCCCTGGAACAGAATGGCGGATGTGATAATGGTGGCGCTAGTGAACATCACATAGTAAGTCGGGGTGACCAGAGCGGCATTAAAAAGATTAAGCGCTTTCTGTATATCGGGGTTAGCATAGCCATGAGACACAAAGCGAGCGAAGACGTACATTGAGATAAATAATCTCGGTCAACAGCGTCCCGATAACGAACACAAACAAGACATAGAGGAACCAATGCTTGAACTGCTCCTGGCCATTAATCTGAGCGAGAATGGCAGATCCCAAGCCCTGGGTAGCCACAACACTCAGTCCACCAACCATGCTGCAAATACTGATATAAACAAACATGCTCGACTTTCCATAGCGTGGACCAGCCCAAAGAGCCGTAAAAGCAGCTCCAACAATGATCACCCCAGCATAGACCAGAAACCCAGGCTGAATAACAAAATGCTGCATACTCTGAATATCCTTGACAGACGACTGCTCAGGCGCATTCATAGCAATAGTCACCGATCCAATAATACAACAGAAACAGCCAACCTTGCCCACGAAACTAAGCCGTTCCTTGAGGAAAATCGCTGACAGAATCGTCGTAATCACAACCGAGAGTGCACCAAGCGGCGTAACCAAAATCGCATCGACAAACGCATACGCTACAAAATTGCAGATCTCTCCAACAATCATCAGCGTCATACCAGTCCACCACCAGAAATTCTTGAGATATCCATATCCCTCACCAGCTTCCTCATTGTACTTCACGTTCGCCTTCAGCAGTCCAATTTTCTTAACCACAAACGAGATACCGATGAAGACGCCCGATGCGACAGCCAGCGATATACCGACGGCCTTGTACACCGGTGGACGGCCTGAGGTTTCCGCGCGTGCGAGAAGGTTGTTTGCATGCGATAAGGCGGAATTGGGATCCATGATTGTGGATATTGGAGATTTAAACCACACTGACCAGCAGTGGGAAGAGGAGGAGAGGTTTGTCGCGGGGACAGAGAGTCGTCCGAAGACGAGACTCGGCGACTATTTGAAACACTTGGTGATGCTGCCACGATATCGATAAAGATTGGGCGTATCGCCGAGGCGACTATCAACGAGGGGCCTGCGTCGTCAACAATGGTTCCGAGTCGAGGTGTCCCAACGACTTTTGTGATAGAGAAATAATTGTGATTTAGAATATTGGCGATCAGGGAATGCTTCTGGAAAATGTCCACGAGGAAAGGAAAAATGTGGGATTCCGCAAGGGGGAAAGTCAGCCGTTGGCGCTATGACTTTCGGTGGCAAATGGCAGGATCAGATTTTGAGGAGAACAAGAAAGTAGAATCTATTTAAGACAAAGAATAGGAGTGAAGAATCGAATAAAAAGTACAAAATTAAAGAAAAAGAAAAAGAAAAGGGGAAGGGGAAGGGGAAGAGGAAGAGATCGAGATGCAAAACAAAGAGGCTGGGCCCATGTGGGGAAAGGAGGTACTGGTACTCCTGGTGAGGCGGGCTGAGCTATGATCGGCAGGTACCTGTACTTTTTGGCCTAAATTGCTTAACTGTGTAGTTTATCCCCCTCGAACAATATAATATCTACATGTAGGTAGTATACGTTGGGATCAACAGGCAATTTACATTGTACAGGAATATCTATGTAGATGAAATTGCCATGCTTGCTTTTTGCTCTCACATAATTACTATACAGACCATCAATTCCCACATTTGGTGTCTCATAAATGTCGTCATTCATTATGCCCGAGCGAGACCAGCACTGGCCATCTCTTCGCAGGGTCAACTAAGATAAAAATCATAAATAGGATCGCATGCACCCAAGACGCCCCTCTTAGCCTTAATCAACCGTCTCACCAGAGGGGTATTCAGCAGGAAAGACACAAAAACAACGTAACGCACATGTAAAAAAAAAAAAGGGACTCGAGATGAAAGCACGTGAGAAGAGGATCACCGCACGTGGTAGCTGGGCTTGCGTTGCCGGTTTACTGTTGGTGGCGGCTCATCAACTGGGTAAGGGGGTCGGACTTTGGTGTTCGAGGTAGACAATGGTGCTTGGGAGAACAGTGGTGCAGGCATAGCCACGCCGCCGTCATCTTCTTGAGCTGGGTATGGGATGGGCGTCTTGGGCGGCACTGGTGGTGCCATGCCATTGAAGGTTGCAAAGTACTCATCACTCCGGGTGGGAGAGCTCTGTTGCTGCGAGCTTGGTCGGCTTGCAAGCTCGTGGCTTCGGCGATAATCACTGCCAGATTGCCGAGGCGAGGAAACAGATATGCTATCCTGAGGTGTTGGGTGAATCGGGAGTGTGTCTTCCGTTGGGGATGTAGCCACCACGGTTGGAATGGGTGGGGGCGCTTGTGAAGGTGGAGGGTGGTGTGCAGAGCCAACGAAGTCCGCAGGTAATTCCGCAGGTAGTTCGACAGCGAAGTGCGCAGGGGTGGAACATGTGATTGAACGGGAGGAGAAAGCGAAAGCTCTTCAGTCTCAAGATCAAACGATAGGTCATCGCGATCCCCGCCAGCTGCAGCATGGCTCGCCAGACGGCGGTTCATGCGGTCGATCTTAGCAAATCTCACACCTGCTTCTAGAATCATCTTCTTGACTTCGGGCCTGGCCAGATACTGCCGTGTGTTGGTGCTGATATCGGCTAGCCGGTGCCATTCATTCATACCAAACTCGCCAACCCCGACCTCAACATTGAGGCGGAAATAGTTGTCTTTGCTGACATTGCGTTTCGCGAGACGGTCTCGAAGCATGTCATTGTGAATATCCTCGCAGCCCTCAATCTTCGTCATCAGCCGACGCCGCGCTTCAGCAAATGTGCCCAACGAGTCGCTGAAGAAATCCTCCCACCATTCATGTTGTCGGTTATTGGTGCCAGGTGGGCGCTTTCCAGTTCCCACACTCACGAAGACACCAACTTCCCGACCCGGCCACTCATTCACGACAGCCTCATCAAGAACCAGCGGCGCGGGATTGAATGTGCCATGACCCTCATCAATAAAATGGTGCTGACCAATCTGGATGGGCTTGAAAGCAAGCCCCGTCGCAGATGTCGCACGTCCTGCTTGCCAGATAGTGCAGTCGAATTCAGGTGGAGGTTCCCGGCGGGAGTCGTAGGATCGTAGAAGGACGGCCGTTCCTTTACGCGGAGTGCCCTTGTACATAGCAGTGACCGCACTATATTTTATATGAAATATCAGTACCAGCGACCCATGGTTTTGCATTATAGAACTCACGTTTTCGTCCGATTTTCTCGGTTATCATAAAGCAGCGCGTCTGGATTACCCCAACGCAACCCATTCAGAAAAACAGAGCCTCTTTGGCTGGTCGGGGACATTGGATGCGAAGCAGCAGCGGTGCTGAAACTGCCACGACTAATAGAGCGTTGTGGAATGGACGCTGGGCTGTATGGCAGGCTGGTCATAGAGGCCATGGAATCACGGTTGGGAGCATTCCCCGTGTCATTTCCCTCCGTCTCGTACACTGTATGTTCCCGCACACATTCCCGGATCGCCTCCTCGAGCTTCGAGGCCTTGAACAAAGTCGAACGGTAGGGAATACCAGCGATGGTCTTGTCGGTCTCGAATACTTTGCGAGTCATGCGTACGTATACTTCTTTGCAAGTCTCGAGATCCAGGCGGAGGCGACCGAGCATCAGGGCGATCAAGCCGCCAGTGCCGGTACCGGCGATCAAGTCGAAGTGATCGCAAGGTTTGGGAATCTGGTCTCGACGCGGAGGCTTGCCTTCGCATTCAACATAAGTGCGGTACATGAGTTCCTGGAGGAGAATAAGCATAGAGTAGCCACGAACACCACCGCCATCTGTTCAGGTCAGCTGAGTCTGATATACGCCGAGATGAGATAATACTAACCTAGAGACAGGATCCGCAGCGGAGGACCCTTGGTGGTGTCCTTGCGGCGCAGATTGGCTGGATCCATGGCGATTGTAACAGTGATGTTTTGGAACGATTACGATCGCTTTTTTTTTGGCCTGCTGCGGCAGCTTACCCGCGGCGGGGCTCAGCAATGCCTTATGCACCGGATCGCGGGATATTTGGCGCCTGACCGATCAGGTCTTGGATAAAGAGGCAGAAGCGTCGCACAGGTGAAACACAAGTCAAATCCAGCTCTGGTTGGGGGCGTGACAGGTAAACGTGAGAGTCGCAGTTTAGCGTGGACTCCAAATAGGCAGCGGCGTATGGATGATGATTGGAGGGGCTTGAGCCACAGTCCCTTAATAGTTCGATAAGGCTGTACTGGCTTGACACAACAAAATGTATGAGTCGCACAAGTCACTGAATAAAATCGGCAAGGGAAGACGAAACTGCAAGTTCAAAAGATGCAAGTTATTCTTAGAAACCGAATCCAAGTCCACTTTTGACTGTTGCTTTTCCATGGGTCAAAGAGGTCAGGTGACCATTCGGGGCAACCGGTGGCGGTGTCTTGTTATGATGTAATTGTGGCTGTGTGTTTATTCCCCAATTAAATTGCTTTCTTATGCTTCTCACTCAGATTTCAGCTACGATGTGATTTGATGCATAGGAGGAGGAAGAAATATTTGTATCGCTTCATGTCAAGGGTTTGTCAAGTCAGCTACAATTGTTCCAAGGTTCGTCTGTGAAAAAGTTCGTTCCAGATCTTATATTATAGTTCCAACCTCCAATATGACGTCAATTCCCTTGATATCCTCCAAGGTATGTACAAATACCTCGATGTCCATATTGATGTGCAACCAAGAGTATAATCTACCTAGGTATTTACACTGTCATTTTCAATTCGTCATGCCAGGCCAATCTAAAGAACCCAATTAGCATTCGCTCCCACAATTCGCCGGAAAGTAGGAGAAACACTCACCAAAAATAGACCTCTTAGTTCCTTTCTCGGAAACCAAAACCTCATCCCCAACCCTCAGATTAATCCCCTCACCCTTCGGCTCCAAGAAAGCATATCTACCAAAGACAGGGCTATACTTCGCCCCGGAATCCACCCTGCGATCCTTCATCAACTTCTTAAGCACAGCACCAGACTCACCAGTCCCCATCTTCCCAGTCTCGTAATCAACATTAAGGCTCTGACAGCGTACGCAATTCCCCGTCAGCAACAGCCTACTCGACCCACGCTCCAATCCAGCGTTCACAGTCAGCGCACCCCAAAAGTCCTCTTCGAAAGCCTCCCCAGCCCCCGAAACAACAATATTAGGCCGGAATTTCGTGCGGTCCATCTCTTCGCCGTCCGGCAGCCTCGCTGAGACATTATCAACGGATGTCTCGGAGATAACCAGATAAGGCGCGCAGTCCGCAAACGTAATACGGTCCTCATGCCGTGCGTGCACAGTGTGAAAGTAATATAGCACCAACACCAACACTACCGCACTAGCAGCGAAAATGAGTGTGGGTGTGAGACTGCGAGCTGTTTGGGGGGTCATCCCGTCGCGGATGATTGTACCCCCATGCAGGAGTATGTTGATTGCGGATGCTACAATGAGAATTGGGAGGACCCGTTCCCATTTCCTGTCGGGACTTGTTAGGCTTTCGAGTATTGTGCGCAGCGGGGTCTTTTTGTCTTTCTTTGCTGGCGCGAGTGTGCCAAGCACCTCTCTCGAATGCGGGCCAAGGTAGGCTAGGACTACGGGGTATCCGAAGCGAGCGCTGAACCAGTTGTTGTACTCTGCGCCCATGTTGTATCCTGTTGTTGGGCTCTGGTGCATAACGATTTTGAGAGGCTTGAGGGTTTTTGGCTTGGGCTGGAGTGGGATTTCCAGTCGATTGGTTTCGCGGAGTCTGGTAGCTGACTCTGCTGGAGGAGGGTGATATGTGATAACCAATTTCCCACTGTCCTTTTCTGTCTCCGGATACTCGATGTCTGTGTGAAAGAGGGCCATCTCTGGGAAGTGCGGGACATGCATGTTCTTTAGGGTTGTGGTGTCGGAGCCATCCTCGGCTGGGATGACTTTGAGGAGCATGAAGTGGCGGTCATATCGAAAGCCACGTGTAGTTAGGATACCCTCTGTGATTGTTGTTGGTCGGAGGGATTTAACCGGGTAAACATAGAGCTGACGGTGGGTTAGTATTTTGTTTCCCGTCTTCGTCGCAATTCCGTGTTCGTACCTGGCTGACTTTCATGATTGCAGGTGGAAAGCTCTATTGTAGATGAAAAGAGAGCAGTATATCGTACCTCGATGCAATCTACGGTTATGAAAATTCACTTTGGCAGGCCGATCTCGGGGAAAGAAAATGATGACATCGTTCCCCATTTCCGTGAATTAGAGTTTGCGGAGTAAATCTGCCCGTCTATTACCTAACTTTGTATATTCTACTCCGTAGCATGAGTACATATGTCCACATAGGTAAGTTATTTAGGTAAATGTATCTTTGGACTTGTTCATTTCTAGTCTTAAATAAGAGGCTTCAATCATATTCGTTTCGAAATCATGCAAGGAAATATACAGAGGGAATCAGGAAAAAAAAGAAAACGTCTACTGGTCCTCAGCCCATGGCAAGCTGAAGGTACCAACCCAGTCCTCAACTTCTTGGCGGAGCACAACAATCTCCGAGATCTCCTCACCCTCACCCACGTAATCCAAGAACGCCTTGACAGTATTGGGGTTCTTGACACCGCGGGACTGGGCCGACTCACGGGCAGCCTTGTCCAGCTTCTGGGTGATGGTGACCGCACGGTCGACGATATCGGCGACGCGGGTGAAGTCCTCGGGCTGGAAGCCACGGGAAGTCATGGCTGGGGTTCCTGAGACGCAGACCACCGGGCTTGAGGGCGGACTTGTCACCGGGAACGGTGTTCTTGTTGCTGGCGACACCACACAGCTCGAGAACGCGCTCAACACGAGCACCGTCCACACCGCGGTTCTTAAGGTCCACTAGCACGAGGTGGTTGTCGGTGCCACCGGACACAATGTTGTAGCCGAGTCCACCGTTGCTGGTGGAGTCACCTAGGCGGCCGGCTAGAGCAGATGCATTGCGGAGTACTGTCTTCTGGTATGCCTCGAAGTCAGGTGACTGAGCCTGCTTGAGGGCCACGGCCAGCGCGGTGATAGTGTGGTTGTGAGGGCCACCCTGGTGGCCGGGGAAGACGGATGCGTTGATTGGGTTCTCGAGATCGTACATGACGGGGTTGCCCTTCTTGTCTGTGCTACGCACGCCCTTACGGTAGAAGATCATAGCGCCACGCGGGCCACGCAGAGACTTGTGGGTGGTGGTGGTCACGACATCTGAGTAGGGGAAGGGAGATGGGAGCACATCGGCAGCCACAAGACCCGAGATATGGGCCATATCGGCCAGCAAGTAGGCACCCACGGAGTCAGCGATCGCGCGCATGCGCGGGTAGTCAATCAGACGACTGTAGGCCGAGGTACCCGCGATAATCAGCTTAGGCCTGTATAGGGTGGCCGACTTCTCCAACGCGTCGTAGTCAATCAGACCAGTTGACTCGTCGAGGCGGTAAGGGAAGGTCTCGAAGTATTTGGAGATAGCGGAAATCTTCTTGGTAGGAGTCTGATAACCGTGGGACAGGTGGCCACCGTGAGGAAGGTCCAAGCCCATGAGGCGGTCGTGGGTGTTGAGGAGGGCGGAGTAGGCCATGAGATTAGCGGGTGAGCCAGACAGAGCTGGAGTGGGTTAGCCTTCGCATATATCATCGTACCACGTCGAGTGTATCATACGTTGAACGTTCACTCCCCATTCCTCCGGGTTCAGACGGAAGGTCTCTAGGGCACGCTGCTGGCACAACCGCTCGGAGGCATCAATGTGTTCGTTTCCTCCATAGTACCGGGCACCGGGGTATCCCTCGGAATATTTGTCTGAATTACGGTTAGAATGGTCTGTCGGGCAAGTAGAGGCGGTCACATGTAGTACGTACTTTGCATAACACTGCCTAGGGCATCGAGAACAGCTTGCGATGTGAAATTCTCGGAGGGGATCAGGTTAATGAAGTGCTTTTGACGTTGTTTTTCCTGGGGTGATTTTAGTAGCTGTTCGGTCAATTGGTGAGCTCTATCAGCGATGACGCACCTTCTGCAGAATGTTCCAAACGGCGGGGTCGGACTCCTCCAGAGAGGCCGCGAGCAACTATTAAATGGTCAGTCTGCATGCTCCGATTGCCATTGAATCGATTCCGATCACCAACCTTGTGTTGCGTATCACGGGTGGATGTCGCTACTCCCCGCGATTGGGGGGCTAATCTGGGCACGATAGAGGCGCGAGCGGAGACAACGGCTGCCCGGGAGCTCCCAAGGGGGAGCAAGCGAGCAGCAGATCTACCACAGCGAGACAAATACATGATGAAGCTGAAGAAGGTCAATTCTCAAGCAGGGTATTATGTACTTGACCGATAGGAAAGCAACGGCTTTTAAACGATTGATGCTAGTCGGACGAGCACTGGCACCTTTCCGTTGCCCGCGGAAAGCGGGAAAATTGCACTATTCCCGTTCGAGCTCTCCGCCTGGTCCGTGCGCCAGCTGTTGGTTTATCTTCGCTCGGCAAAATTTTTCCCTTCTTTTCTTCTTCACACAACTAAATCCAAGATGAAGAAACGGCGTTCTTATCTGTGTCAGCACTCGTCGGTGACGGCTGGACTTCGGTCTAGCTGGCGCTGGACGGGCGCTGCTGAAAGGTCCCACGCCCCTTAACCATCCTTCTAGGGGCCAGTACCATCCGATTGGAATTGTTGTGTAGGTTCATTGGTCTGCTGTGTCAGATCCTTATCCCCATTTTGAACCCCTTCGTGGCAACAGTTCCACCGTCGCATTGTCGACACTCCAGTACAACGAGGACATACGGTTATCGCATGCTCTAAGTGACTCTCGAGTACAGTTAATTTCACAATATATAATCGCTACTATTAGTCATGAAATGATTTGGTCCCTCGATGTTCTTGTCCCGCATTATCCTCTTATACGTACTCCATCCTCACACTCTACGACGTGATACGTGATGACACCAACTACATTGTCCAGCACGCACCACAGTGTTGATGCAAAATCCAACCTTGGGTTTCCGACCTCCTAGCCTAATAATCCCTCCAGGTCGATGGACTCACGGAGGAGCTGAGCCACTGCGTAGTTCTCCAGAGTGACGGCAAGCCCCAGAGGGACGAAATTGGTACCAGGCGGTTCCTCGGGAGATGGATTCGCTCCATGAAGAAGGAGCATCCTGGCTATCTCTGGGTCGCGGTGGACGGCGGCACAACGCATGAATGGCCAACGTGGCAGGTGTATATCACGACGAATTCCTTTTTCAAGCAGGAACCGAACCATACCGGGATGCCCGGCATTGACTGCTGCGAGTCAGGGCGAGAAACTCTTCGGCGAGCTCGATCGATTCAAGATCACAGCCACTCCCATCCCACAAGATGCTTGGCGATACCGAGGTGTCCTTTTCCCGCAACTTGTCTTAGCATTGTCTCGAATACTCGACGGTTGGTGACCGCCCCATGATCAAGCAATAAGCTGAGGATTGGCTCAGAGCCTACATGTATGACTTCCTCGAGCAGATCGACGCTGGGATCGTTCCAAGACCTAGAGGTTTCCGTCTCAGTGTCCCATTACGCAACCCGATTCGGATCAGTACCATGTATCAGTAACAGGTGCACGATGGCTGATCGATTTTGCAATGTAGCCACATAATATAAGCACTCCCATCTTTTGTGGTATCTTTCCTCTGAGAGCCTCACTGAGTGCGAGCCGCGCAGTTGCTATGTTGGCACTCTCCGCCCAACGCAGGGCGCGGTTGGAGTAAAATTCGGCATCCCATTGATAGAGGCTGGGGTTTAGGAGTTGATATAGCGCTCTGCATGTCTGGACAAAGGAGTTGAGAGACCACAAGTCTAGGGAGAAAACGTCTTCCCATGGATCAGGGCTGAAGTGTGGGTCTTGCAAGGAGAGACTGTAGAGACCCCATTGGTCAGGTATGGCCCGGAAAATGAGGTGGATAACGTCAACTGGCAGATCTAGGAGATGCATTTTCGACTTTACCTATGTTGTAGGTACCTGGGGGTAGAGAAGTCTGACTGTAAGGGATTCTATTCAGATATATATCTGCTGGTCCTAACATACATATGTCAACAAAGCGATTAACTGATGCCGTACCCCGGATGACGCCTTGCAAGCGGGTTGAATGAAAATTTCAACTCTCCATTTGAACCAGATTACTTATACGAAGTACAATATTGCAGATAGAAGGTGGGGATTCTTGCAGAAGCGCGGTTGGAAGTAATTGAGCCTCGTCCTGAAGGTCTGATTTAAGAATTATTTTTAATTTTTATATGTTCATCTGGCATGTATAATATTTTGAAGTTGAAATTGTTAATCATAAGAGATGCAGTTTCTAAAGCTGCTCTTCAACATAGAATAATAAGCCGATCAAAACACCTAGAACTGCAATCGCCAGTGCCCAGAGAAATTGGCCCAACCCTAGCAGCCACCAGTGCCCAAATGGGAAAGGATCCCCCGGGATACGCACCTCGAACCGGTTCCTGAGGGCGTGCGCTTAAAGTGAGGAAGACGCTAGGGAGGAAGTGACTTTGGTCTCCATAATAATTTGGCTGTGTAATTAAGTACCTTTCTCGGTTACTCCAATTTACCTTAATTGTTTATTTTTTTTCTTCTTCTTATTGCCACACTCCTGTCTCTGCCCCTTTTCCCTGGGCGGTGCCTGAGTGGCACCGGGTACCTGAATCTCATTTAATTAATTTTTAGTTACTCCGTAATAACATTGGTTATAAACTCTCCTGCCCCCCTTCTTTTTCTCTCTCCCTTCACCCACGCTTACATTCTCTAAATCCCCGGTTTTCAACCGATTACATTCTTTTAAATCCGTCACTCTTTTATCTTCCATCTGAACATTCTTGGAATCATTCCAATCACCTCTATCCACTCCATCACAATGCGTTTCTCTATTGCCGCTCTCACTCTCGGTGCCGCTGGTGCCATGGCCGGTGTTGTCACCGAGACTCTCACCGAGTACACCACCTACTGCCCCGAGGCCACCTCCGTTGTGCACGGAAGCAAGACCTACAGCATCTCCACCGTATGTTTACCTTGCCAACAAGTCTGCGACATATACTAAATAGCATCTCAGCCCGGCTACATCACCATGAGCCACGGTCCCTACACCGTCACTCGTCCCCTCGTGACCTCCACCGTGACTGAGTGCAACGCCTGGTAAGCATGCCTCTATATCCAACACGACCAATCAAACCCATCTAACACATTCCTTAGCTCTTCCACCCCCGCTGTCTCCACCCCCGTGGCCAGCAGCAGCGTTCCCCTGATCCCCGTCGTCCCCAGCGTCGCCACCTCCACCCCTCTGGTCCCCAGCGCCGGCTCCACTGGCGTGCCCAGCGCTCCCTCCAGCGCTGCCACTCCCTCCCAGCCCGCCTTCAACGCCGGTGCCATCAACGCCGCTACCGGTGCTGGTGCCGGTCTGGCTGCCGTCTTCGGTGCCGTTGCCCTCTTGCTGTAAATCAGTTGAGTGTGTCAATGGTATCATGAAGAGCTAGCACCGTGACTGGTGTTATCGCTTTGATACCCGCACGGTGCTATTGGGTGTTTACGGCTGTGGGTTCTTCTTCTGGTATATGTCTTGTCTACGTCTTAGATAATACATAATGAGCCCTTTTGGGTTTACTTTTCATGTTTGCCTTTCTTGTGGAGCACATATTTTTGTTGGTTTTGCGCATTATTCTCCTGGACATAACGCTTTTTATTTATCTAACTTCGATCAAGAATGATCTCTTACTTTCTACTTATTTTACTTGCATTGAGCCTGAATTCTGCTTGTAACCGTCCCAATGTAGAGCTACCTATAGATAGTGAACTGCTGTGCATTCGACGGCACAACTATCACTACCATCACTACCATCTTCATATCTCGCCATCTTGGTTAGTGCACATCATCCGATACTATATCAAGCTTGATATCAGAATGTGTGTCAGACCTTGTTTGTCATTCTCATTTGTCGTTCTCAGCCATGCGCATCTATAAATTGATGCCAATACTCTATCTGCACAACGATTCATCACCACTCTGCATCGCTGTATCTTCCACCATCCGCTCTGCCAATAGTATCTAAGTTTCATTCACAATCTGACCAGAAGGATGCCGGCTATTCCAAAGGAAAATGTTCAGGCTTCAACCCGCCTCAAAGATCCCACCCATGCTAAACAGGTCTGGTGTCGCGATTCACATCACTTGCACTAATAGCCTTGATACTATCCACATTGGATCCCCTACCCCTGGAATCAAATATGTGACTATAGATGATACCAAATATGCTGACATACCTATGCGCTGTAGCATTTCTTCGATGTCGACTCTTCCGAGTCGATTGCGACCCCTGCGACTAAGAAGCGCAAGAGGGATGGATCTAGGAGCATGAGTTCCTCAATGGAGACCATATCCCCAGGGTTGATCCACTCCAACACCTCCAAGACTTCGCACAAGCGCTCGCCCAAGGAAGCCAAGAGAGACAACAGTGCAACCAAGTCTGCCATGTCGCGTGAGATGCAGCAGTGTACATCTCCCGAGCCCACTGGGCTCGAACTCCCGCCTAAGCCGTCGTCGGAGCAGAAGGCCGTGAATGACAATGTCTCTACCAACACGAACCCATTTGGACTCGCAGGCCTTCCGCCTTCAGAGTTCGTCTTCCCCCGCGACGTGGATTTGGGTCTATTCGACTACCCGTCCGACGAGAGGGAGACCTCGTACGAGCTAGAGCCAGTCTCCGAATGTCTGCCCGAACAGCGTGACGAAGTTCCCACTCCGTACACCCCGGTCTTGCGCGCGGTGTCGCAGTACAACCAGCGCATCTGGAGCCAGTGTGGGGCCAAATGTGAGACTTGGCTGGCGCGTCAGATGTACTATGAGCTGGATGACATCTCTATTCGCATTGAAGACATTATGCGTGGGATTAGGGCGATGCTGGAGATGAGGGGGCCGAGTGATGATTTTGACGGTCTTGGTGAACATCATTTTGAAGCTGAGGAGTCCCATGGTTCATTCAAGGGTGGTGGTCCTGAGGATCCGTGGGAATTGAGCGATGAGGATGATAGTGCACTCTTTGTGAGCGGCACTGATGAACTCTCCAGCTCTGATGAGTTTAGCGGCTTCTCTGGGGATGAATAGATGGGGGTGTCCACTTTTGCCTAACTACGATAGCTTACTACACACATTGCAATACTTTTATCTTTGGTGTTTCTTAGCTTTCTCTCCATTGACTGCATTAACGTCCTAACGGGATAGTGTTGCAAGCCGGGCTGTTAGTTATTTACTCGCATCTCATATACCAATGTCATAACTCATACCAACATAACTCATTTCCACATTCACACTTCAAAGAAGAGGCATTGTCACACGATTTGTGTAATCAACATTCTCTTTCACGCTTTCGATGCGCTCATGGCAAGTGCCAAAAATGCTATCCCAAAGACGTGTCTGCTTGCCATAGTTATGGCTCTTCCTCCATCCATAGCGGTGATGTAGATCATGATCTTCAATCACCAACTCAGCATCAAAAATTTCCAGCAGCCAATTCACAGTAGAGGGTGCACCACCATGAAGTCGAAGCCCACTATGACCAATGAACTCCGAAAAGGCAATATACTGGAAACAAATCCACCACCCATAAAACCCCATAGGCAGCCCAATAATCTTCAACGTAGTATACGCAAGAAGCGGAATACCCGTAATATCCATGAATTCCTGCTCGTGGTCGGCGTACGCAGAAAGCAAAGGATTGGGATGTTTCGTCAGATGGTGTCTACGGTGGAACTTCCACAAAGGGCCCACCGAGTGCATCATACGGTGATACCAGTAGAACCAGAAGTCCACCGTGATACTGTACAAGCCAATCTCCAAGGGAAGCCACTTCCATTCCAGTGATGTCGGTGTCTCCCCGGCCGGTAGGTAAGAAATATTGCCATCACCATACGCAGCGTTGAGGTGGATATCAGCTCACGTATCACCTTGCCCACGCCAACATCAGGGATCTCATCCCGAGGATGCTTGTCGCCATCCAAGAAGCCATAGACTTGGCCTAGACGGCGCATGATGTGCATTTCGTGAATGCCGTTTAGCTTGAATGCACTAGAATACAATGCGAAAGCACCGATGAGAGACATGTTCTTCCCGGTGTAGATTGTGTAGGCGTGGTGTATTGCAAGTGGGATCGCGGCGTGTAGTAGAATCCACAAGTGGACCGTCCACTCTCTTATGGCGGGTATTTTATCTTTCTTGGAGAAGATTGGAACCTCCGCGTCAGAATCAATGAGATGTAAGCCAAGGAGTTCAATCATCCAGTGGTAGGTGTTCCACTGGGATCGGTCATGGCGCCAGGTAGACACCATGGAGTCTGCCGGGTTGCGCGTGGTGGTCGTTTGCTTGGACATTATTGCTTGGTTTTGAATTTCACCGGTATAAGATGTTATATTGACGGTTATAGCCAGGTCTATAAATTCTTATATACATGGGTCCGCTCAAGGTTGTCTGGTATAGCCGCACATGTGAAGTTATGATCGACACACGACAACCCTCAAACAGGAGACGTTGCTAGAACTCTATAATTTTCTGAACAAATCAATCACGACAGATCGAAGCGTTGGGGAACCCCAAACAAGAATGGAATGCGAGAAACTGTGATCTCATAGCGCGGGGAGGGCACCAGGACCTGTGACTGAGTCGTCTGCCTCGGTCCCCCGGATATCTACGGAGAAGGCGGGGAAGTCCCTTGGTGATTCCGGGGAGAAGATCAAATCTTCATCGTTTGGTCAATTGTTCATGTTCGTACTTAGCTTGTGCTGATCTCATTTAACCGATGCCCCATTGTGGGACACTATAACCACGGGTAGTGCTGTAAGGTTCTACAAGTACACACTAATAGCTGATAAACCGGCCGATGATAGTGTAGGAATAAATGTATATAATCTGACATATTTGGTATGCATAGCAGGGACCCATTTATAACTACTTCGTCGATGATGCTTCAGCTAAAGATAGTAATCTCGGATGATGAATACATTGAGAAGAGCCGAGCGAGGACTCTAGTGAAAATGAAAGATATACTCAGCTTGATGGGGATGAAATTGCGTCTACTCAATAAAAGATCGAACGGGCCTGTAGTATCGAATGGCACAAAACTAAGATCTGGGAACAATTTGGAGAAAAAGACTCAAGACCGTCACCACATGGCCCTTCCGACAAGTTTACAGTATAGCTCAATCTTACGTATAGGCCCTATTTCAGAACTCACTTAGCTTATTCCATTATCTAGTATTCTAGTATCTTCAAAGAGAGCTAGATGTTGTTATAGGTGGTTTCAGTAGTTGACCATTTCCCGATATCTCTCATCCCCGAGCATAAATCGTGGCAGGATCATCATCCGATCTACCTACCAGGCTCACATTTAAAGCCAAATCTGAAACCGTGTTGTTACAAATGCTTCCGGAAGTGCTTGGTAGCCTGGGACAGGGTGATCAAGGAAGTCCGCAAGGTTGAATTAAGAGCCTTGAATCTTCAAGCCTGAAGCTCATTCACAAATGGGAGACTGCAACTTTTAAGTAGAAGAGCCACAGTCCATTAGCTTCTAAAGAGCCAAAACAAGCATGAGACACCAAATAGATAGCATTCCCAAGGTTGTATGTAAATAAAGACAGATCGGATATAAAATTGTTGTCACTTCCCCCAACTTCAAGTGTTTGCCAACCGATTCTGGTCTTTACCCTGAACCTCTCTCGCCCAATATTCTGCTTCTTATTCTTTCTTCTTCCATGTCACTCTTCTCTTCAGTCCATGCTAGATCTTCTCTCCTCCATCTTTACTCGTTTCTTAAGCCTCTTCCCCATCAACTATGAAGTCAACCAAGGTCCCCAAGAGACCCACGCTACATTGGAACAAATACAGGCGACAGGTGCTTTGCTGTTTGTATCGCTTCTTTGTTTGCAGCAAAAAGCAAACCGAAGAGATATTCTCCTACATGTTTCGGAGTCATCTAAATGATCGCGGCATCCAAGGCTTTGTTCCATTTACCACACTGAACACCCAGTGGGTTTGGATGAAGACCAGACGGGATCCAGTTTGGTCCCACGTGCATACGAGCACCTCATTTGACACCGATGGCGAGTGGAAAGAGATTATTGCAAGAATCAAATCTGCAGCTAAAATTTTACGGTTCGAACTCCATGAGAAGACGGAGGACGACATCAACATATCGCGCTCGAGCTCTGTGGGGTCCGATGACGAACGGAGTATTGCACTCGTTAGTCGATATTGGACATATCTAACCTGGAACTGCAAGCTGACGACTCATTCTTAGAATGGACCCGCCGCGCCAATGCTTCCGCATTCGTTCTCTACTCCGGAGACTCTCGGTCCGATGGTATTAGTATCCCCGAGGCGGGATCATGGCTTCGGCGAAAGTCCCAGAGCAAACCAAAACATCGAGCGAAACGTCGACCAGACCACCAACCGGACTATTGACCAGCGGAATGATCCCCAGAATGACCCCTACAATGGACTCAATAGGCCCAACGAGCCGGTCGTCACTGGCCATGGCAAGCTCTGTTTCTGGTGCAAACATGAAGGAGCCATCTACGAGCCCGAGGAGATCCAGGAACTGCAAAACGAGGCCTACGATGACAGTGGATATGAGGGTCATAGTCATGACAACGAACATAACAATCTACAAGACGATCCTGTTATGAGAGAGTATGTCCAAGGACCCAAGCAGTTTACGAGGGAGGTACATGGTGAAGTCCCCTATTCGGATGAAGAATCACCTGATTCAGGGAGCGAGGCGTACCTGATGACACCCCATGAAGGCCTCTCAAAAGCGCGCCCATTTTGCGACCCACACTTGTCCTCGCTTTCAAACCTAGAACAAGAGCCTCTGGATTCTGAGGATAATTCAGATTGGTGCGCTGACAGAGAAAGCCCTGTTGATTTGACTGGTTTTGGGGCCCCTTCGATCTCGGAAGACCAGAATGGCTCCCTTGTCGATGATCGAATTTCCGCACGAGAGGCTCTGTCCAGATTCAGATTTCCCCATACCCGCGCGGGTCGCGATGAGACACCTGACGACGGCTTTGGTGAGAGGGCGTCGCGGTATGAATGGCCCCCAAATGATGAAATAATGGTGGAAACTCTACGCCAGTTGTCCGTGGAAGCTCTTCGCCAGGTTGAAAATCAGTCAAACAATCGCACTCATCAAGAGATGGATGTCTTGATGTATGACGGCAATACCTGGAACCAGGTGTAGAAAAAGTGTGGATACGACATAATGTCTGGAGCAAATTGTCTCATATTTGATATCAATACGCAGGTTGAAACATGGAAGAGCTCAAACCGGAGAGACAACCGGGAATTTGAGACTCCTTACTCAGAGGGCCTCACTTAAGGGAACATAAAAAATGAATTGAAGTTGAAAGCTGCCAAAAAGTAGTAGAAAATAAACAACAGTAACCCACAGTAAACCACAGAGCAACTCCATACAATGGAGGAGAGAGACATCTATATGGAGACCTCATAGAGTAACAAACATCAACCGCTCACCATCTTGTTCAACTGGTTATATTATCGATTTCCCCGACGGGATATCCGGGTTAAATTGAGGATGGTTTTCGATGCTCTCATATTTATGCGCAGTCGGCAATGCCCTATCCATCTGTGCTTGAGTCGCGGTAGGTATCTTCGGGCCACGCATAAGGGGGTTGGAAGGATTGTGGTCATATATCCACAAACGGTTCGAGTTATCGGGGGCTGTTGCTGTATAGAACTTCCAACGCATCCAAGGTCCATTCAGGCGCTTTGTTCCACGTCCAGGAAGGACGACAACCGGTATCGAGTCCCAACTGGCTGCCATATATTGTTTCTCTTGCTCATTCCACATGTTGACTTCCAACTCTCTTACCAACATGGTTTTCTGGCTGCCATCGCCCAAAGTCACAACTAACACCCCCAAGAGTCGAGGTACGGGGTACATAAGGCCCTGGGCTTGTAGGTTTGTTCTTAGTCGGTCCACGTCGTTTTCATAAAGAACCATATAATCAGCTCCGGTATCATCCTTGAACGAGAATTCAAAGGACTCAGGTGATGGTTTACCGCCTGTCATAGGGATTCGAAGAGCAATTGACATCTAAGGAGATGTTAGAACCAGTATTTAGCATTGGAGTATTGCATATACCTCTGCTGCCCACTTTCTGGACCCCGTTCCGCATTCGATCACAGCCAGTTGACTGCTAGGTCCAGGACCATCTATCTAAACAATCCAAGTCAGCATGCTCGTCCAACAATACATGATTGACTGGCGAGACTTACGCCCTCGACCCAAAACCCGGTCTCATTTCCCTTATACTCGTCATAGAGGTATTGGAATTCATCCCACTTGAAGGGCCTTGGCGCACAGAGCTGGGCTCCATTGTGCCAGTAGGTGACGAAGCCATGGCACCAGTCCAAGACACCTGATCGGTAAGCTAGAATGACATTTTGGACATTGTTGGCGATCTTGTATTTGTCCTTGATAGCATTGCTCTGAGCCCATTCTAGGATAGATTGGAGATTCTCTAATCGTCGCACAACCGGCCAATTTAGCCCCTTCTCTGCAGCCATCTTTTTGCTATATGGGATTAAAAGAGTTAGTAATTGTCAATATATTTATATTGAGTTATGACTGACTCTCGTTCCTCCTGCTCCATCAGCAGCTCTTCCAGTTTATGTTCATAAACATGGGGCATGATGTTCTCCTTAATCCGCTCACGACATCTGGTGATCTGAGACTGCAGATCACTATACATAGGTTAGTAGTTGTATTTCCCGTATCAACTAATCGGACTTTACTCATTAATTAGATCAGGCTCTCTTGAGTTCCAGCCTTTGGGTGCCTTCGCCCGATCAGTAATGGCAGTCTTTGCCGGACGCCATTTCTGCTTCGGAGGCCTTGGTGGCATAGGTTTAAGCCTCTTCTTGGAGTAATCGGTCTTCAAATCGTGCATGAAAGCTTTCACATCTAGAGGTTTTGTTTTAGGGGCCTCTTTTCTTTTTTGGGCTTGACTCTGCCTCCGAATCATCTGGAGCTGCCCTTTTGTCCTTTGGTCGTATAGGGATTTCGACTTCAAGCTGACCTCTAGCTGCTTCATTACGCTGTTCTTGTCGTTTTTCGCTAAAGAAACCTTGGGGCTTTCGGGCCCGGCGGGGGTTCTTACCATCGCCCGGGTGTTAGACATTTTTATATAGAGCGCAGTGCTGTGAGATTGATGGTACTTTCTAGATATATGGAGAATGAAATAAAATCAGGGAGATCTGTCTACGAAGCGTTTGTCGAGGTATTTTGTATAGGATATTTGGCTTTCTTTGATGATACTTGTTCGAGATGCTTCTTCGGTTTCTCTTTGTGCATTTTCTGATATGAAGGGGATCGACCTGGAACTCGATTCTTTGAAGCTATAAAAAGAATTCCCATACGTTAATTCCGAATATTCGAACAAACTAATATTTCTAAAAGTAGTTGAATTCTCAAACTTAATCCATGTCGACATCACAGTCTCCGTCGTTATCGTATTCACCCCAAAATTCTTTAAGGTCTTCAACACGCCAAGCAGTAGCCCAGCCAGTCTCGCGTTCAATTTTGACCAAAGTCTCAACAATGGCAGTGTGTTCAGAATAATGAGACATAGCCTTACCAGCTATCCACAAAGGTTGAAGTGCGTTAGTCCAGCAGCCACTAGTTACAGATACGCAAAAAGTTAGCAACTCCGCGCTGTATTCCTCTCTTTTTCAGTCAAATAATCAAATAACGGTTGAGAAACTCACTGATGACCGTTGGATGCGGATATTGCACATATTTGTCGAGCATGCCAAAGAACTGACCTCTATTTGTTCATTAGCCTTGGTCACTAAAAAAGCGTAGAAGACAACATACCGGTCTCTTGCTCAATGTCAATGTCTTTGGCTTTCGCTGAAGCAACAGTAAGGCTGCTACATGATACATCTGGTTCCCGGATACTGTCCAATATTAGTACCACGGAGTCAATAAGCAATAGCGAGGAACTTACTAGCAGCCCCATTCCCATACAACGCGATCGGAAAAGCTCGATCCAGTCCTTCGCGCTCGGAAGCGGCTACACTGAATATAGATTTCATTTGGGCAGGTCGATTATCGTACCACTCTTCTACACGCTCAAACGAATCTGCCCAGCGATCAACGTATGAGTCGCCATCGTCGTTGGGGACAGATTGGCATGATGTGCAAGGGTGAGACATTTTTGAAGCACAGCCGAAAAGAACGTTCAACGTTCGCGCGACGAGATATACTGTATAGTTGGCATATGTATCGAGATTGGTTTTGGCTGAAGATATAAATGTCTGTGCAGCTTCGCTGTAGCTCATATCAACCGGACGCCAATTGTGGATAGGTATGATGGTCTCCTCCTCGGATATGAGACCACCGCAAACATCTGATTGAAGTCAGGGAACTGAACAGATGATATGGGAAAGAGGGTTTCATACCCATCCGAGCAAAGCACCAAAAAAGAGCTTGCTCTTCCTTCCCAGAGAATCCGTTGATCCCAGCTGCTTGAATAAGATACGCACAGCCGTCTAAATGGCGACGCCATTCCTTGGGATTACCTATCGTTCGTCAGCTCTGAAGCGCACGATAATGGGAACCCTGGATACCTACAGCTCAACATTTCCAAGACACACAAGATGACACAAGAAGCTATGACAGGAGTGGTTTTACTTCCCAACTCAGGTAAGAGGAGGTGAATGGCTTCCTGGTACAGATATAGGCTCTCTGACTGCGATTTCCGGTTTTGCTGTCTTTCGAGCTGTCGCGCAGATAATGCCAATATAGAGTAACGAAGGTGAGTTGAAGACTTGGCCATCTGAGGGAAGGTGGAAGCAAAATGGCGATGATTATCAAACATGTCGAGCTTTCCAGAGTTAGATGGATTCTCAATATAATGGAGTCTGCACAATCAACTTACCCAGGAGCATATTTCATTAAGATAATTTCCCCACAAGATATGTTCTCTTTCGGGCGATAATTCAAACCTCCTGCTATATTCCAAGCCTCGAGACTGCCGCTTAGTTCTCGGAAACGACCCAGCCTCACTAACTGCTACTGGGGTATGCACTGGAGGAATGGAGTCTTGCGAGCTGCGACGATTTGGAATATCCGGCAGGGCAGTCCATAGCTGGCGGTTTCTTAGAGTCGTATGAAGCGCTTCATAAGCAGAACCAGGCAAAAACACATCGTTGACGAGATCTGCCGGATCGGAAAAGATATTGTGCTCAAACAATGGCGATGGAACAGTCTGGTAAGAGCCAGTCAAGGATGAATGAAACTGAGCGCTCTGAGTTAAGCCCTCTAGCCCACTCAAGCCGTCGATCATATACTCAGGGCTGGAATTATGGATTTGCGACGAGTCATCCCTGGATTGGGGAAGCGTATTGAAGTCACATTGTATGGTTGGTGGATAATGAGACTGGGGAGACTCCGCTTGAAGTCCCAAATCATGCCCATTGATCACATTTTCAGGATGGCGTGGGGATTTGTTTTGAATGGACTTCTGAGACAGGTGTGATGATGTATCGCTGGAGTAGGGTGGTGATAGACCTTGGTTGAGCGCGGGATTAGGACTACGGATCTCATCGGTAAGGGAGGGAGGAGTGGGATCCGGGGTATTTTCCGTAGCGGTCACAGGCACGGGCGTGGCACTGGAATCTGGAGCAGGCGGCGGAGACGGCTCATGTACTGGTTGCTCGGAAGCTCCGTGGCCCTGTTGCTTGGGTGTGCTTTTTTGCCCGTGAGGTTTTTGGGGCGGAATTCAAGATTTTGAATCTACTTTGACGCTTGTTTTTGGTCACTGCCACACCTTGGCTCATCGAGGGGTGATCTGATTCTAGCACCTTGATATTGGAATCACGAAAGGCTCCGAGCATACGCCATTGACACTCGTCGCCTCGGCGCTTGCAGCCCGTGCAGGTGGGCTTAGCCTCATCGCATTTTCGCCGCCGGCGACTGCAGTTGACACATCCAGTTCGTGTACGTTTCCTGCGCTCCATCCCCATGTTTAGGGGATGTAAATCTTGCGGTTCTAGCGGAGCGGAAGTCTGTGGGCTCATTCTGTCATTATCGCTGCTAGCCCGAGGACTATTCAGGGATACGTTCGACATTTTTCGAAATTACCATCCTAGGTAAGCTGAGGATAGCAGTGAATGCTTGCGCGGAGGATGTGCAATATTGAAGAAGTGAAAGATCTTTACCAGATCGGGAAAATTTAGGCGCCTCGTCTCAAGGCGAAACCGGGCTTGGCGGGGCCCCGGGTTTTCCCCGGGGGGGTTTTCCCCGAGTGGCGACGTTGTTCATCCGATGAAAGGAGGTTGAAAGGAGGTTAAATTCCCAATTGGTCATGGAAGTATCTCCAGTCATAACCTCGTTGAAATTAAAGGATCATCGAAGAGCAAATTCTTCTATAGTAGAAAGGTTTACGAGATAGTGAGGGCGTGGAATATTTCAAACCGGCAGAATTTCATCTAGAAAGGCGGCAAGTTAAATCCAGACAGAATAACAAAAGTCACGTGGACGGTATGCCTTCAACCGGGTACTATTCCTAATTAGGTAGACTTGGCGCTATGGAGGTTTCTAACTTAAAGAGGTTTACAACATACGATCGATTTTAATGAGGTGTGACTGTATGAACAGCAAAAGGAAAAATATTGACTGGAAGATATGTAGGGAGTCAAACGGATATCCACATTTTGTATTAACGTACTAGACATATATTAAATCTGGAATGAAATGCGTTGACTCCCTAAACAACCATCACTAGAAGGATTTACTCAACATGTTGAGCATTTACACCCTCCAGGTCTTTGGCAGTGGCATTTCCAACCCGTGTGTCCACATCACCCGCAATTCCCATAGACGAGTCCCAATGAAGCTGGACCTTTTCGTTGGTGAATAACCGATCAATTTGCTCCAGAGTGAGGTTTTGCGTTTCCGGATAGAAAAAGTAGATAAATGGGAGGAAGACGAAGTTGAATACTGAAATATCAGTTAGTTCAAGCGCTGGGGACTGAAATAAAAGAGTTGAGTAGCACATACTGGCGAAATAGATATAAGTCTTATACCCGATGTTGGCAATGCTAACTGGTGTGATTTCCACGACAAGGAATGTACAAATCCCTAACACTCGTCAGCCTTTTGCCGTTAATCAAATAGCCGAAGTACATACAGTTTGTTGCAGTCGCCATAGCGGCTGATCTGGTTTCGAATTGCAAGTGGTGAATATTCCGCGGGCACTTAATGTTCGTGTCTGGTTAGTGCCGAGCTCACTTAAAGCACGATGGTATATGGAGGAATACTCACAAAGCCAAGGAATGGCAAGAAGACCCGTTGCAAAGAAGAAATTGAACAGGAATAGCATGACAGTCGCAACCAAGCCAGCTGCGTGTCCACCATCCCAGATAGTGCCTGCCAAAACAGCCATACAGCAGCCCTGTCCAATGACTGCAAACATCATGAGCTTACGGCGGCCAAGGCTGGAAAAAATTAGCATAATGTCAGGACTCCATCATGGGTCCACATACCGCTCGATAGTCCAGATAGGAACCATGGAGGAAAAGAAGTATGCGATTCCATTGAAACCCGCCAATAGCAATGCTGTGTGGTGGGACATCCCAACAGATTGCTCAAAGATGACAGTGGCGTACTAGGGCTCATTAGCAATGTTAACGTCGGGGTTTCAAGTTGTTTGACTCACGTAGGTAATCAAGTTAATGCCAGATAGCTGCTGCATGGCTTGACCTCCCATACCGAGAAGAGTTCTGTATAAGAAACGTTGCTTGTTGTTCTGAAAGAGAAGTTTGAATGACCCTCCAGATGATGCTTCCTGTTCTTCTTCGACTGCGCGAGAGATCTCTGTAACATCCACGTTCACAACAGGGTCATCCTCGTCGATTTCACGAGCATTATGCTGGAGCGCCCAGATAATGTGACGAGCTTCGTTTTCGTGGCCATGTTGGATAAGCTATCCCGTTAGTTTGAGCTCCACGAATTTCAACACATTTTGACATACCCATCGAGGAGATTCGGGAAGGCACATTACTCCGAGGAAGGTGACGATAGCAAAGAGAATTTGTAGCGCAAGCGGAAAACGGAACTGTGCTTCATTCTTGACATAGCTCATCCCGTAATCTAAAAGAAACAGTAAATTTAGTATCAAGGCTTGGTTAATGGTGTGGACTGGAATGAATACTCACCAACCCAATATGAAAGCATGACACCAAAGATGTTGATGGCTAGCTCAATGGCCAACTGTTCGGAAGGTTAGACCCAGGAATTATAAGAGGCTTTATGAATAACTCACTCCTTTGCCTCGACTTGCCGCCTTGCTCAGTTCCGAATGCCAGACCGCTGTGGCAATGTTAGCAAATAAAAGGAACAAGACAGAGATCGAAATCTAATTGAAGGGTGCCTCACGAATTGTACTTGTGTTGAGACCATTTCCAACACCTGCGATGATCCGGCCGACGATGAGATGGGGAATGCCATAGGCACTGGCTTGGAGAGCTGCACCGATGCTCAGAACGACACATCCAGCCATGATACAATTGCGTCGACCGAGTCGTTCACCAACGAGCAAAGAAACAATTGCACCCAAGAAGCAGCCCTAAGCCTGTTAGAAATGTGATAGCATGGCCTTGAAAACAAACGAGCGCTTACAATCTCGTAAATGGCAACACTATTGTACATAATGTAAGTCATTCTGCGTTCTCTTTTCGGTATATAGGGGGGCCAGATCACTCACACTGTGCCTTGTAAGGAAGAACTACCGTGTCCATTCGCAGTGGTATCAATCTCAGGGAATGTAGCAACAAAGGCATCTCCAGTCAACAGACTGGACATAACGCCCTGGTCATAGCCGAACCTGAACACCCCTGTCAGCTGAACAAACCATTTACCTGGTCTGACGACACTAGGTTCGTCTACTCACAGCAAGAAACCACTACCAGCAGTGGCTGTGATGGCGTAGCTTAACGACCGACCCACGAGGAAAGTCATGATGGTGTAGTGACTGGGTTAATATTTTCAGGTATCGCGCAATAAAACACGCGTGGACGTTTACTCAAAGCTACCTAAAGCAGTGGGGCCCTCGAGGGTTTTATAACTTGAATAACTGGGTACAGTATCATATTCCATCAAGAGTGGCTCCATTCAAGGATTCCGTGACACTGTGGCTTAAGTTCCCACTTTGGTCGATGAACTTCCCCGGCCTGCCATGATTAAGGTTCCGCCGAGTCAACTCCGCGTTTTGCGGGATGCCTTGTGGGGACATTGACGATGGAAAATGCCGCATCTCTTGGATATTTGTCTACTTGAACTAAGGTGCTTTTGCCGAGCTAAGGGAAGCCGAGCTTATGCATATAGTTATTCTATACCTAGGTGGTCATTTTGCGTGAGAATGAGTAGGATGCATAGTTGGAAAGTGCCTAAATAGAAGAAAACAGCCAAACCGAGTCACAAAAGTTCGAAACTTCGGCATCCCTGGACCGGTTAAACTCTTAAATGGCATGCGTATATTTCCTTATTAGGAAGATTTAAACGCAGTCACGTGAAATGTCTCATTGGTGGACCCCGTTAACACGATACCTCACCTCTCCGATACACTTCAACCCCAGCTTGTTCCCCAGCTTGCTGCCCTATTCCCCACTGATTTGCAGTCGCACCTTTCCTTAAACAGCATATTTTAGCACCCGTTGAGAAGACATCGGACTTCGCGACCGGACCGGTGGTTGCGCATATCGGCATGATTTGTCCAAATCGGCAACTACCATTGAAAAATTGGACCTCGAGCAGATTGCATGAAACTCCGTTCCACTATGACCCATCGAGCTGAACATTTCCCTAGTTAGGTTGCATATAACCGCTGTGAGCGATTGTCTGGCTGAGGATGACGCGCTGGAGCATGTGTCTTATATGCAGCAGACACGCTCCAATCTGTTCTCTGAAATAATCAAATCTACCATTTCACTTCCAACCTTTCTTATCCACCATAGCTTAAACATTGACTCACAATGGCCCCTTCTGTCTCCCTCGACCACACCACACCGGCAGTCGTGCCCGAGTCCAACGAGACCCCTGCTGCCTTCGTGCCTGCCAATGACCTCTTCTCTTTGGCCGGTCGCACAGTCATGATCACCGGAGGCGGTCGTGGTCTGGGTATGTGCTTGACCACTGCTGTCCTTGAAGCTGGTGGTGACGTTGCCTGTCTTGATTTGCTCCCCGAACCCAGCGAAGAGGAGTGGAACGCCGTGCAGAAGATGGCCAAACAGCGTGGCCTTCAAGCAACATACACCCAGTGCGATATCACCAATGAGGAGGACACTAAGAAAGTATTGGAAGACATTGCGGCCGAGGCACTGCGTCGGAACAAGCCCTTGCGTGGTGCCATTACTTGTGCCGGCATTCAACAGATGGTCCCCGCTCTTGATTACCCTATCGATGGATACCGGAAGATGCTGGATGTCAAGTGAGTTGGATAATGTTGTGTCATACAAGAGCGTCTTGCTGATTGCCGTTTTCCTACTTAGTGTTCTTGGAACATTTATTCCTGCCAAGCACTGTGCGCGCATCTTCGTGGAGCAAAAGACCCCAGGCAGCATTGTGATGATCGCGTCTATGTCTGGTCAGATTGCCAACCGGGTAAGTCTCGCGACAGATTGAATTAGGAAATCGCACACTAATAAGTGAATCTTCTGTAGGGATTGACCTGCACCGCATACAACTCCTCCAAGGCCGCCGTGCACCAGATGTGTCGATCGGTTGCCCAAGAATGGGGCCAGCACAACATTCGCGTCAACACGCTTTCCGCAGGAGTAAGGCACCAACGTCATGTTCTGGCTTGTCTGAGTGAATCCGGCTGACCGTTGATATTCTAGTACATTCGCACTGCCATGACCGACGCTTTGCTTCAGGAGAAGCCGGATTTGGAGGAGACTTGGATGCGTGGTGCACTTCTCGGCCGTCTTGGCGCCCCCGAGGACTTCAAGGGGCCTACTCTATACATGCTCACCGACGCTAGCGCTTGGATGACCGGTGCTGATCTCCGAGTCGACGGTGGTCACTGTGCGTCGGCATAAGCTGGTGATTCAGTAAACGGTGAGAACGAGAGATGAAATAGACCTGACATGCTTTTGGCGTTTTAGAGTGGATTTGGATGGGCCATAGAGACGTCTTGAAATTAGAGATGAAATTACATATGATCCTTGCCCAGTTTATTACACACTCACCTTTCTCGGCCCTGAGAGTAAACTCATCAGTTCTAGGTCATCCTGTCTGCTGAGCCGTACTTAACAGAGCTTCCCTCGGTCAATGTAGCTGTTCTCAATGGGTTCCCACAGCAATTTATTCCTTTGGAAGACATTGCGAAAGCATATATTAATAGGATAAGTGCGTCCATTTATTATTACAATAGGGAAATTCCCCGAAGGATGTGGATAATGACGTGAGACGACACGACAACATTCACCACATCCATGATCACCCACCACAACAGCCTGCATACATCAAAGTCCAATATACTCTCCAGCCAGAAAGGTCAATCTAATCAATCCAGCTTCTCCACCAAGAACCTGCTCGCATCCCCCGCATCAGCAACGTAAGAGAAATGCGGCGCCGCAACAATCAATGTCCCATGGCAGACCTGGTCCCCAACCGCGCAATAAATCTTGGTCTTATCCTTAGGGAAGTCTGGAATCTGCCCGTTGTCTTGCTGGTTGCGGGTATCTCCGAACAAGACGACTCCCTTGATTTGGTCCTTGATAGCATCGGACAGTTTGGGGATGGCGCCGTGCATGACGGCCGTTCCTTGGCTATTAACCACCGTCATCAGTCCTCTGATTACATTTTCCACTTGAAAGGCAGGAAATAAAGGAAATATGTATACATACCTATAGCCTCCCGCCACAATCTGCGTATCGGGACACTTGCTCGCCGCCTGCTCAAACAATCCCTTCGCTTCTTCGATCGCCTCATCAGATGTTCCCGCCGGCAGGGAATTCGCTGCCAGAGTCGCCTGGTACTTGGGCCCCACGCCCTGGCATGCAACTTCCTGGTTACGGGCGCTCTTGAGGTCGTTGCAGACGGCAGGGCCGGTCGAGCCGCCGAGGAGGCCTTGTTCAGTAGAGGCGCGGGCGAAGATAAAGGTTACTGGTTGGCAGGGACCATCGCGGAGCTCATTGCCTGAGGATGAAGCTTTGAAAGATATTTGGTTAGTTAGGGGCTGGGATGGATGGAGTGGAGGTGCTTAGGTACTCTGGCGCTGCTCGATTGGGCCTGCTGTGACTAGGCCGGCGAGGAGGAGGGACAGGAGTTTGAAGTTCATTTTGTAGGTATTGGACTACAAAATCGTGGTCAGTTGTATCTCGAGTAAAAGAGAAGTTGTCTTCTACGGAGGCATGGACTCATTTATCTACTTACCCAAGAGAAGGTATGCGGGGTTTCTCAAATCCACTTACTTGCTCAGTCTACTTTAGAGCAGCCCCTTTTGTTTCAAGTGTTCTTAGCCCTAAGGCTGATCCGTGTGAGGCCGAAGGATATCGGCATCAAGGAGACCTGGAAAGGAAACAGGTCCGGGAAGTGGGCGAATTCTAATTTGTTGAGCAGGACATATAGCTATACGACAACCGTGGACCATCTCCCAACAAGATAAGCATTCAAATGCCGTCGGGAATACTTCGGGGCCCGTTGGAGTAAAGTTCCGTAGTGACACGAACACCCTACCACGTGTATCAAGTCGTATCAACTCCCGATAATCAGGAACAGTCGATCTTTTACTTTGTTTAGTTCGAAACTTAGGTCGACCGTGGGCGGTTGACACGAAAAGCCAAGGCCAGCCCTGAGGACCAAATTTTGGGGCGAAGGTTATTTCCGTTTCGGGCCAAACCTCCGATGGGGGGAACATGGGAACTTCTGGGTTCCCACTTTCAATCACCTTATGTAAGGCTATTGGAATATGTTCAAGGCCCTGAAAACGAGCAATATGCAAATCTCCAAATTCTCTGCTAATATATTGTTAACTCCATGTCAGATCCTATCTATGGATATTGATATTGCATCCGATGTGTTTGTAAGGGAAGGCTTCTACGGCCCTAAAATATAGGGTTTCGATGAGCCGAAAACGCCCCGCTCCAACGCTCTGCGGTTGAACGGAAGTCAATTGGGGAAAGGGTTCTGTTTCAAATGCTATGCTTTCCGTGCCAAAAATCGAGGCCCTCGATTGAGTGGACCGGAATGTTGTCGGGATCAATCAGCACCCCCAGCTGGGGGGGGAGTTACCTACTCCGCAGGTAGAAAGGAGATGAACTGATCCAGGAACATCACGTATCTAGCAAAGTAAGCACCACTCTATGCCCAGGTGGACCGGAATCGAGTTCCACACACGGCGGGACAAGATAGATCCTTCTCGGCCTGGATTTCACGGGGAAGGCCCATTTTCTGGTCTCCGGCCCTCAGGCGCGGGAAAGTCTTATATCGCGTCATGTATCATCGAATATTTGAAATTGTACCTGCAGAAGAGGATGCATCGCATGTTTCCGTTGGATACTTATTTAAAGACGAAGACCAACACTCGTTCTGTACAGCCCTGCGTTATGTGTCATCTTAAATCGCACATAATGATCACCTATAGGACTCTATTCAATTCCTAGGAAAACGACCCCAACAGAGCTGGAGAAAAAAAGGTTCATTGCTGTTCATCTTCGGAGTAGCTCTCTTTCTTGCCCATTTCTACCGGATTTGAGGTCGGGATGATGACGCGATGCGCCTCCGTAAGGCATTGACTATTTGTCAAAGTCACTGGTTTATTATCCCTCTACAAGGGGATTATTGGAGTACTACATGGTAGCTCTGTAATTATAAACCGTAAATATAGGATACAGTCCATCCCTACATATACTGAGAACCCTCTCGTTTCTATACTGTGTTTGATGCCATTGTTCCAGCTGATGAGTGACTCGAGGTTAGATAGTATAGTTCTTGGGACCTCATCTCTTGAATACAAGTCCCCTCCCTTTTCTCCATGCCAAGTGCACACCCCCCTAATCCACGCAAGCGCTCGGTTGATGCACGTAGCCGCGATGGGTATGCGCTTGACACAGCCTGCTCAACTTTGATATCTTCATCGGCAGCATCCGAAGCCATCGGAAATTGAAGGTCTTTCCGAAATAGAACCCGACCTATCAAGCGAAGTACTTTTGCAGAACCCCTCCAGGACCGTCGGGTTGTCGTGGGGTAATCTGGAGGAGCACTAGCGTTTCACCCCCACATTCTCCGACTCCAATTAGTTCAAAAGCCGTTTTGATAATTGGAAGGAAACGATATCAAATTCGCATTCCTGATCTGAAATTACGAAGCTCATAATGGTTGATACACCAGCTAAAGAAGACCATGTCGATGTTCTCATTGTCGGTGCCGGCCCAGCGGGGCTCATGCTGGCCAACTGGCTAAGTCGCTGCGGAGTCAAGACCCGGATAGTGGACAAGCGTGGCTCCAAGGTATATTCTCGTACCGATACGAGCCGCTATACAGGTGCATACTGACGCCAGTATAGGTCTTCAATGGTCAGGCGGACGGTCTGCAATGTCGCACCCTGGAAATCTTTGACTCATTTGATTTTGCCCACCGGGCATGGCGCGAGGCAAACCATATGTTGGAGATTTGTCTTTGGAATCCTGACAAGGATGGCCGCCTTCAACGAAGTAACCGCATTCCAGACACTATTCCTGGACTCAGTCGTTTCCAACAGATCGTGCTGCACCAGGGTCGCATCGAGCGGTTCTTCCTCGATTCAATCAAGGAACATAGTGACATCCGTGTTGAGCGTGGAGTGTTGCCCACATCTTTCGATCTCGACGAAGCCAAAGCAGGCGATTTCGAGGACTACCCTATCAGTATTACACTTCGTACCTTGGCCGAGGAAGAATCCACCCCTCAACAGCGGCAGCAACATCAGAAATCTTCCGATGGCCAGCAAACAGTAATCGAGGATGGACTTTTCCGAAGTAACTTGGTTGCTGATGACACCGAGGACCTCATCCAAGCGGCAGAGGCCAAAGGAAATCAAACTTCCAACGAAGTCGAGCATATAAAAGCTAAATTCCTGGTCGGTTGCGACGGTGCTCACTCCTGGGTGCGCCGTCAGGTCGGTTTTAGCTTGGAAGGTAGCTCAACCGATTATATCTGGGGCGTGCTCGACATTGTCCCCATCACGGATTTCCCAGATATCCGCCATCGATGCGCTATTCACTCCGCGAATGCGGGTAGCTTGATGGTGATTCCCCGCGAGAATAAACTCGTCCGGCTCTACATCCAGCTCCAGGCGACGGATTCCCAGAAGAATGGCTCCAAGGCTGACCGGTCCTGGATCACCCCGGAGATCATCTTACAATCTGCCCAACGTATCGTGCACCCATATAAGCTCGATTACGCGTATTGCGACTGGTGGACGGCATACCAGATTGGGCAGCGGGTGAGTAACAAGTTTTCGCAAAGCGATCGCGTCTTCCTGGCTGGTGATGCTGTCCATACGCACTCTCCCAAGGCTGGACAGGGCATGAATGTCAGTATGCAGGATAGTAAGTTTTTGAACTCTGGTATGTTTGAAATTAGTTCTCACATTTTGAATAGCGTATAATCTGGGGTGGAAGCTCGCCCATGTCATCAACGGCCTCAGTGGACCTTCCATCCTGCAAACCTATGAGTCTGAGAGAAAGCAGATTGCGCAGGACTTGATCGCTTTCGATCACCGCTTTTCTAGGCTTTTCTCTGGACGTCCAGCCAAGGATATCATGGATGAAGAGGGAGTCAGTATGGAAGAGTTCAAAAGCGCATTTGAAAAAGGAAACGAATTCGCAAGCGGCATAGGTGAGTTTCTTATAATGCTTGAAGAACTCCTGGTACTGATATCGATTTTCGTAGCTGTCAACTATGCTGCCAGTATTCTCGTTGCGAAGGAATCGGATGCCGCAGAACAAGGCAATAACACGATCATCAGTAAGCCAGAGCTGGCTACGAAGATTGATATCGGCAAACGGATACCTAGCTTCAAAGTTTTGAACCATGCTGATGCACGCCCATGGCATCTGCAGGAGCTATTGAAGAGCAACGGACGCTGGCGAGTGATAGTTTTCCCTGGACGACTCGCCGAGCCGCAAAATATGGAACGCTTCGAAAGGCTAGGCGCCTCTTTGGGAGGGCCAGATTCTTTCATTCGCCAGTTCACACCACCAGGCAAGTCTATTGACAGTGTGATCGAAGTCTTGACGGTTCATTCCGGATCACGAAGAGACATCGAACTTCTCGATCTTCCGGAAGCGTTCCACCCCCATCACGGTGACATGGGATGGGATTACTGGAAAGTCTTTGTCGATGAGGAGTCTTATCATGAGGGTCATGGTCAGGCTTACGCAAATTACGGCATTGATCTCAACCGCGGTGCTAGTGTCATTGTTCGCCCTGATCAGTATGTTAGCTGGGTTGGAGAGGTCGATGACTACGAGCAGATGTCGCAATTCTTCAGTGGCTTCATGAGACAACAGGCTGGAAACAATCCCCTATAGAGGATGGAAGCAAGCACTAAATACCGGGTCACGGGATCCGTCCTATATAAAGAAAGGGTACTCAGAGGCCTACCTAGGTAGCCTACGTACATATTTCAAGCTAAATACATTTTATTCTATAGCTACTAGCAAAAAAAGGCACAGCCATAGCATCTCCACAAAGAACCCCTTAATGTAGGGCTTTAACCGAAACATTCAATCAGTCTATAAACCATGCCTGTCAGTGTTGGTCTATGATTCTCCTCTTTCATCAATGCACCAGCCCAAGCATACCACTCCAAGACGTATATAACCATGACCATATCCAAGTATCTATCCCACCATCTAAAGCTTCGACTTCCCAACCCCATTCGCCTTCGCCTTCGCCTCAAAATACTCTCTAACCCTCTCCCTTGCAACAGAAACAACCTCCGCATCCTCAACAGTAGGCGGCACACTAACCTCCGCCGCATACTCCCCCTTCACCCCAATTTCAACAAGCTCCCTAAGAACACGCCTAAGCGTCTTTCCACTCCGCGTCTTGGGAATCATCCCCCGACCCTGTATAATCCCACCCAGCGACGCAATCGCCCCGATCTGCTCGCGGACCAGCGCGTTAACCTCGGCAAATAACTGCGGGCTCGGCGTTGCCGGAAGAGGCCCATTTTCTCCAGGGATCGCGCCAGCTTTGGGCTGAATAAATGCGAAGGGGAGATGGCCTTTTAGCGGGTCGGGGATGCCAACGACGCTTGCTTCGCTAATCGACGGATGCGAGAGGATTGCTTGTTCAATGGATCCTATAGAAATGGGTCAGATCATGTATCCTCTGAGCATGGCCCTGGGAAGCGAGGAAAATCAAATTCCTTACCGGTGCTGAACCTATGCGCGGCAACATTGATGATATCGTCACTCCGCGACATAATATGCACGTAGCCATCCTTATCAATCATTCCCGCATCACCGGTATCAACCCAGCGGCCATTAAAGCGCTTAAGATACCCACGGTAAAACCGTTCTTCGTCCTCGAAGAGGGTTGTGAACGCTGACGGGGCGAGCGGCGGAGCCATAACAATATTGCCCATTGTTCCGCGCGGGACTTCGTTGCCTTCGTCATCAACAATGCGGACATCAAATCCAGGCATCGGAAAGCCTGCTGAGCCGGGACGGGGCGTGAGGGGAGAATGATCTGGTCCGGATGCCAGACTAGTAAGGGCAGCACTCCCGTCCAAGGCAACACCCGTAATCGGGGACCCGGATTCAGATGACCACCAGTTATCAATAACAAGCGCACCATCCGCGGCATACTTACCAAGCAGGTCTTGGTATGAGCTAACAATACCCGGCTCGCTACGCTCACCGGCGAGGAAAAGCGCACGGAGCGATTTCAATCCTCCGCGCTTCCCGACCTCGCCGATAAGCTGGTTGTCCGGGTCGTCTTTCCGGATGGCTCGCATAGCAGTTGGTGCCGTGAAGAGTGCATTCACATTGTGTTTCTCGATGATACGCCAGAACGTTCCTGCATCCGGCGTGCCGACGGGTTTACCTTCAAACAGGACGGTCGTGGCGCCGACCAGCAGCGGTGCATAAAGGATGTACGAGTGCCCGACGACCCAGCCTATGTCCGATGCGCAGAACATTGTGTCCCCGGGACCTTTTATCCCGAAGAGGGATTTTATGGAGAGTTCCAGGCCCACGGCATGCCCGCCTGCTTCGCGGAGGACGCCTTTGGGGAGGCCAGTTGTTCCTATGGAAACATGTGAGTATAAAGAACAGGAGACCAGGAACCGGAATCGTTCTTAGAATCTCTCACCACTTGTATAAATAATATAAAGCGCGTCCGTACTCTTAACAGGGACAGGCCCAGCCTTAACCCCACGGAACCGTGCACTCTTAACGAGTCTCTGCCAATTACGCTGGCCACCGCGCTTATCGGGCTGATTCCAGCGGAGTTGGTCACGCTGCCAGACAATGACCTTGCTCGGCTTGAAGCTGCTTGCCTTGATGGCGCCCTCGACGAGTGGTCTGTAGGAAATGGCCCCTTGGACCCCTCTATTCCACATGACGCTGTCATTATAGCTCTCGGACGCGCGGCCTCAATGCGCTGTGCCAGAGCTTGCGGGCGAAGCCACCGAAGACGGCGGCGTGGATTGCGCCTAGGCGGGTTATTGCCAACGCAGCTATTAGGGCTGCGGGGATCATTGGCACTAGATGCGATACGTGGTCAATTTTTGCTGTTTTTAATGATTCCCCACTTGTACGATGGCGAAGTTGTTGGTTTGCATACTGTAGATAATAACAACATCGCCCTTCTGTACCCCTTCCTCCCTAAGCACACCGGCAAGCACCTCAACCTCATCAAGTAGACGGGCATAAGTATACTTCTCTGTTACACCGGTAACTGGCGATTCCCATACGATCGCAACATTGTCGCCATGGCCTGCGAGCACATGCCGGTCGACACAATTGTAGGTTGTGGAGATCTCGCCGTCAGCGAACCACGACCAGTGATCATGCTCGGTTCCGCTCGCTAGGAACTTTGTCTTCCGTGTTAGGGCACGTGAAGGTTTGCGGTGCCAATGGAGTCTGGCCGCGTGATGGGACCAGAATGTTTCTGGGTCGCCAAGGGAGTGTGAGTGGGTTGTTGATTGGGGGTGCGGAGACATTTTGGGTAGAATGTGCAAATCTGGGGGAAGCTGCTTTGAGAAGCTAAGAGAGAAACAGGTTACACAAGATGAAAACAGTACTCTAGAGCTCTGATATGGAGCGATGATACCCGAGGTCTTTCGGATCGAATAGTACGATTGGCCACGGAGAGAAGGAAGAACCTTAGAAGTTAAGACAGATCGACGAGACAAGTTCATGTCTGTGCGCCATTTGCGGGGGAAATTGGGAAAAGGGAAGCAGGTGAAGCCCAAGAGATCCCCCGGATGCAGCCGAAGCGAGTCCGTGCTTTTCCCCCGCACTTTTCTTTTGGTACCCAGTACTACCCAGGTTGTACCCGACGTATACCTCATGGGCAGTGTTAAGTACGACCTGGAATGAGGTACTACACTTGTACCCTGGTAATTTTGCTTCTTTTGCTTCGGATTTTCTATAGTGAAAAAAGAAGAAACATCTTTATCAATTGTCTATATGGCATAAATGGCTGAAAATGAAGCAAAATAAAACAAGCTCAGTCGTAGGGTATCATATCGAAATGCCTGCTAATGCGCGACTGCGATCTTCTGGCTTCGTCGCCTTTTTTTTTTGTTTCTTTCGGGGGTGCTCCTAGGCGTGTCCGAAAGATTTCTCCGATCGCAGCTTATCAGGTAAGCAGAGACCGAAGAAGAGAGACGATCGTCAAGGAAAAAGAGTAAGGGGAGCTTGTGGAAATCTAGACAGCCAATCTGCATGCCTGGGCGCATTTCCAAAGAGCAAAGAAAAGCCAAAACCAAAAATTTTACGCTGAAGGCTTGCAGACACTGGCCTCAATCCCCACACCAGTTCTCAAGCCCTTCAAAATGCGAGCGTAAAAAAATGTAGCATGGCAAGGACCACCGACGCCGAACGAGGTAACCAAAAGACAGAACCCTCCAGATGCACCCGGGACCAAAAGAGAGGAAGAGAGAAAAAGGAAACAGCCATTATTTCAGTGGGAAGTCCAACGCCTCCCGGACGGACCCGGCCGATCACAAGAGAGTACACTGAAGCCGACTGCGATGCCGCGACCGGTCGGGCCGGAAGGACTTGGGATATTCGGGGCCTGCATCGCGATCGCGGTGGCCTGATCCGAAGCCTGTCGGGCGACGGTCTGCGCCACGCCCACCTGCCGCCTGTTGTCGCTGCTGGCGCAGCATGCGGACCACGTCGTAGAAGGCCTTCTCCACGTTGATACAGTTCTTCGCGGATGCCTCGACAAATTCACATCCCAGCTCCTTGGCCAATGCTTGGCCTTCCTGTGCTGAGACTGCGCGCTCGACAGCCTTGTCGCTCTTATTGCCGACTAGCATGACGGGCACAGGCATTGCAGGACCCGATGAGGCGTTCATGGGCGAGTTCAAATAGCTAGGGCCGGAGGGGGAGCCGGAGCTTGAGGATTCCTTGACCATCTTGATTTGATTGTAGAATTTTGTGATGCGGGAGAAGGAGGCGCGCGATGTGATGCTGTACACCAATACGAAGCCCTCGCCATCCCGGATCCACTGGTCTCGTAGTGCGGTATATTCTTCCTGACCCGCTGTGTCCAGCACCTCGAGCATACACGACTGTTGATCGATCACGACTTGTTTGCGATATGAATCCTCGATGGTTGGATCGTATGTTTCGACAAAGTGATTAAGACACAACTAGTACAGTTTTAGTCGGGTTTCTTCTCCAAGTGTTAAGGTGTCAAGGTCGACCAACCTGAATGGTAAGGGCGGTCTTTCCAACACCTCCGTCTCCTAACACCACCAGCTTGTACAACGTCATTTTTCCAGCCATGGCAACTGGAATTGAGAACAGATCGGAAAGAAACAAAGACAATCAAGCTAGAGAAGTCAGTAACTTGATAGCGATACAGCTTGCAAGCGACATACCTATAATTATTTCAGGGGAAAGAGAGGGGAGGTTCGAAGTCGCAAGGAGGGGGGAAAGGTGTGAAGTGGCCCACGTTCCAGGCGGGGGGCGAAAAAGAAAAGCGGGAGCTTCCACGCGATTCACAGCAACCCCCAATTGTTGCCGGTAGGATGACGCAAAAGGGATGGGAATAGAGAAGGGGAGAAAAGAGGGAAAAAGAGAATTAGAGAAGAGAGAGATAGAGAGAGAGAGGGGGGGGGATTGTGCGAAGTCTGGTCCGGGGGGCTGGAACGAAGTGGAGAGAGGGGTTCAAGGGAAGGGAATATAAGGAAGATAGGAATATACGGAGTACCTAGGGAATATAGAAAGATATTAAAGAATTAAGGAATTAAGGAATTAGATATGAAAATATAGAATAGAAATAGAATATAAAATAGAATATAAAATTATAAAGAGAATGAAATTCGTACTTTTCCCGAGATCCTCCCTGTTCTCTTCCTACATATTCCTCTACTCGACTTTTTTCTACAACTCCGAGACGGTTTCGGATACAAAACAAATAAATCAAAGCTAAACCTATAAAAGGACGAAAAATAGAGACATTATACGGGGGGGGATCTTATAATTAAGCCAAACGCCTTCAGTGACAGCTCCATGAAGTCATACACTTTCTCTTTCTTATGGAGTACGGAGTACATTTTCCCAATATCCACATTGTAGTCTAGGGTGCTTTTTCACTTATACCCTTTATCTTATACTATATGTTATACATCCGAAGACCTCTAGAATTAAAAATCCCTTCTGAACGGATCAGACAATCCCGGAGAAAGTAAAAAGTAAAGAGAAAAAACTTCTACAAGAGTAAAATCACTCGAAAATAAAGAAGAAAAAGTCCAGGTCCCGAAGGTCCCACTGTGAAAAGGAGAAACGCACAGGGCACAGTGGATAATCCCGGACTTGAAGCTCATTTCCTTGCGGGAGAGGAAGCTGAGCTTCCTATTTTCTCTCTGGTTTTTCTCTTCAAAAATTTAATTTAAGGAAAATTTGATTAGCCGAGAAACTGTTCCTTATAACATTTCATCTATTCTCAAAGGCACTTGCGTGCCCCAGTCTGCACGTGGAAGACATCGATCTATATGGTTCCATGCTTAGTCTACTATCTACTATCTACTATGAATATGTACGGTATAATAATAATCCATTGGATGTTTACATAGAATTATCTAAAGTCCCAATTGGTTCTATGGAATTAATTAAATTAGTGCAATGCCCCATTTCCCTGGGCACTTTAAAAATTCGGAGTTAATTACTATCAAGTATTCGTACTGTGTATAGCCCTTAAAATTTTAACACCTACTTAGGTATAGCCCTGGAGCAGTTTATAAAGTCTCCCTCCCTCCATGGCCCTGGGAGACGCTACCCCAATAGCGCAAGTCAAACGAATCCCGCGATGGGTCCTAAACCATATATTGTACCCTGCAGTTTGGATTCCGGAATATCCATCTCTTTAAAAGTTCAACGCCAACCTCAAACTAGTTTAGGATCGAGTCTTGGCCTACTTATTGGCTCTCGTTATTGCCTTCCACGTTCTACCCCTGCCTATTCTCCCCCTGTCCATTCTATCCCTGCCACTTGCATTTCCCAGGTATGAGTCTCTCTATCCCCTGTCCGCGTCAATCTGGCATACTTGACATTTAGCTAGGTCCAAAGAGCCTATAACCACTGGTGAATGTCAGAGGCTTCATCTCTCTTACAATGTCCACCCGCGGAACGGCACGTAAAAATGTCCCCATTGATACATAGATCGTCCTAGGGCCTTGCGAGCCACAAAGGTGGACAACACAACGGGAGGAAGTTCGGAAGGTGGGTATGTACTCCCTATGGTCCATTTCTTTTACTTTCGGATTTTTTTCCTTCTCTTCCTCTCATAGAATCCACCGCTCTATTTCCTTAGTAGGCAACTGGTTGGGCATCAACTCATAGGGCCCGGGATGGCTCCGTTTCCCGTCCCAGTTCTGTGGCCGCGGGCCAGGGGTTATATCGGGGAAACTGTTCCCGTCCACTTTTTTGGTTGAACGTAATAGGCCGGGTCCCGACGGAACCATATTGATTTCTCGTTCTCTCCAGGGTTTTCTCTTTTTCTTTTTGATACATCCACGGCCTCTTCTCAATTTCCAAGGGAACCATAAACTGTATGGCAAACTGTATGTAGCGATGTGTACTCAAGCACCTTTGTTACCCCCTTTTGTATATCAGATATCAGCATATTCAACTCCAGTCAGCACGCCCAATGATTGTTTCATCCTCCCCCCTGTTCACACGGAAAGGCCCGGCCCAACGGCTGACTTGCCAGTATGCTATTAAGGGAAAGCTCTTCCCGTGGTACCAATGGTGGCCGTGCATTTGATTGAAGGGCCAGGGGTTGGTCCAACGGCTCCTCCCGTTTGGCCGTTATATATGGGGAACGCTGACTTTGTGCCGTTCAACGGTCCGCTATGGTCTCGCCCTGGTCTCAGGATTTTAATCTCGAATCCTGTTCATACCGGCTAAGGACTACCGGTGACGGGATTTGGTATGCACCTGCCTTATACTGACGTGCATGATGCGACGGCTTTTGGTCATGTCCCGTGAATCCTTGATCCTGTCATCTGATTGTGGATGTGTGCATCCATCGTGCGTCTGGGCGTCCGGCGATCGGCAGGTTCCCAGCAGGTTGGCCCTTGGGAAACTGGTTGACTGTTGCGAACGGACTGATGTGACATTGTAAGATTATCCCTTGAGGCCCAATCTTGGGGGATCCTCGTTGTTGATCCGTGGCTTGGATACTGCCCAAGGTTGACCATGTTTGTGCCTCGGATATCTCACAAAATCGGATCACATGTATACTTCACCCTGTATATTGCAGATGTAGATGTCGATCTCAACATGCCAAGTCCCCGAAAGATCCCTGATGGTATGCCTCTCAAGCATGCTGGATCAATAATGTGATCCTCCCGTTACGCTATTGATTGGGCCAATGCCGGTGGGACTAGTTCAACGTCAGGTGAGCGTGTCAAAGCTCAATAATAGGTACATCACTAGGACGATTATTTGTGGAGAAAGGGGAGAAAGCCATGTGGCCAAAAGGCTTAAGCTCCAAGCATGATCTCGCATTATTCCAACTTTATTACCATTTTGGTTAGTCTTTAGACTCATCAGCTGCACTTGTACCTCGGTAGTACTGCGTACTCCTTTCCTTTTTGGAAGAATAAGATCAGGCCATTATGTTTAGTCTTCAATAGGGGCTATCATCTAGTCTATGTGATCAACGGAGTATTGGTCATCGATATGGCATCGTGTCAAATGGCATTTATAGAAGTCCACGGGTGGACCTCGGGAGACATACTTGGTATGTAAGCTGTGATGATGATGCAGAACGGGTTTCAGGAAAAATAATCTATCTGTGACACGGCTGTGTAGTTAGCGTAATGGGATTTATCTTCTTTCGGGTTCGGATTCTAGCTGAGATTCAGCTTGAAGTCAATATAAATCCGTCAATATATTCCATACTGCTAGTGATTGGACTCTTCACAGTGCCGTTAATCTACTACATACCCATTTTTAGGTTGTCACATCTAAAGCTCTATGGAGAAGCTGTACTCCGTACGACTCCATGAAACGTGGCAGGATTTGTATATTTCTATTGCTCATTAAACACTCGAGGAAAAAAGTCACATGAGAAACACTGACAGCTTTGGAATGAGGCCGTAACGAAGAACTAGAGAACTTCCAAGGTTGGTATTCGAAACTGCAGATATTGTTCAGCTGGTACTTACTACCTTAAATATCGAAATGTCCCCATCGCACTATATAAACATATTTACAACCCCGGAATAACATACAATCTCACTGCTTCAGCAGAAATCACCCTCGCTGAATATCATTCAAATAAGCCGTCACCCTCTCCACCAAAATCCGCCGTGGCTCCGCTTGATCGCTATCACTCAGTGCATGCGATGCATTAGGAATAACCATACTCCTTGGATCCCAGATCTGCCGCCCACTCCCATCGGCAGCAATCTGCCACCTCTTCAAGAGAGCCTCCTTATTAACCCACGGGGGAACCGACTGATCCCTCCCAGAGTACAGCACCAGCATTTTCTGCTTCAGCAAGGCCCTCTCCCGAATCATGCCAAATGTCCTACGGAACTGCTCATCACTCAAATCGGAACTAAACAAATCATCCTCAGACGGATCCTCCGGACTATCCGGACTAACCAGACTCAAGAACCGTCGGCTGCTAACCGGCGCAGAGGGCGGATACCCAATCCGCGACGTCACAGATAACGGCACGACCGTATCAACAAGATCATGATCCTCATATGTCGCCCGCCGCGCATCAGCAACAGCCTTATTGTATATCGCGCGCATCTTGGCCGGGCTATCACGTTCAGTGCCACACTTCACAACCCATAATATACCCTCGCGGTCAGAAACAGGCGCTTGCATAATAGCCCCGTCAACAGGTTCCCGCACAATTGGCTTCCAGTGGCGGTCGAAGACAGGGTGTGCGGGCCGTGGGTTGGGACAGTTGATATAGTGCATCACGTCCTGGCTACCTGTCGAATGTCCCATGATGACCACCTTTCCGGCACCGAATTGTGGCTCTTTGTATTTGCGGACATACGATACGCACTGTGACAGCTCGTCGATGTCTTTGCCCAGTCGTCCCATGCCCCACCCGCCGCCGGCGCAGGATAGGATCAGCGAGAATACGCTCCATTGGGATGGGTCCAGCGCGCGTACGACGTCGCTCAAATAGTCGACTGAGCCGAGACTGTCACCTAGCCCGCCGACGAAGACGAGTGTGTGGGGCTTGGGTACATGGCTGCGGGTGTATTCGAAAGCGACGAGGGTTTCGGTCTGAGGTGGCGTTAGCAGTGCGGATGGCTTAGCTGCGGGGTGGGTGGCATACGCAGTGGTGTAACACACCGGGCTGTCCCTGGGCCAGTGAGGTGAGTAGCTTGAGTTGCATTATGAGACGTTGGGTGCCGCAGGCGGTAGTAATACCCAGGTGCAGATTGGTTTAACAATGTGCGTCAGATCAGATAAGAGAATCAGATAAGGAGCTATCACGGACTTATTCCGATACCGGCTTCGCGAAGAACGGTAAAGATGAAAGTTAGGGCTTGAATATAATATTACTAGCAGGTATTTGGTATTATATTTCCAATTCCCGAAATCGGAATTTGAGTTCCATACTTCGCTCGAGTTCATCATCCCTATATCAACTCTTAACTAATGTGAAACGAAAAAAAAAATGAATACAGCTGAAGGTATCTAAGTACCCTTATCCTTGTATTACCACGAACTAACTCCAACAGAACCTCATTGAGCGGCAACGAAAAGCAGCGAGTTGGGGTCACGTCTCAAGGAAACTACATTTTCCTTCGACTCTCAGAGCCAGAAGTAAATTTTCATAGCCGTTGGGCATTGCTCTAAAAAGAGAACCATGATCTCAATCGTACATCGTCTTTCTACCGTCAAGAAAGATGGTAGAACGACCATGATGCGCGATGGAGGTGTCGTGGAAGAAGTAATCACAAAGAAACTTGGAACTCATGGCCTAAATAAAGGGCTTATGCTGATGCTGTTAAGATGCAGAACCTCAACACCGTCTAGGCAATCAAGTTGACAATCACTCAAGTGACATCACTGAAACGAAGCAAGCCAGTGAGGGCGAACAGTTAATTTGGAATCGTCGTCCACTACACCTACCAAGAAGCTAACGAGAACAAAACTCCCTCTGGCATCGGAGCAAGGGGGTATGTCTTATCATACACTCCTATCTGCTCATTGCACTTATTTCACTCGTGGATGCCAGTATCATGCTGAATAAAAACAAGTCCTACTATTGAGGTCTAGGCTCTAGGATTGATTGAGGATTCAATCTTCCATTGTTCATAATGTTCCCTTTCAATCGGCTTGCAAGAAAGCTATGGCGAACTATTCTTGTGCACACTCTAACCGCGGGGTCGCAGACGGGGCTTCCTCTTCACTGCAAATCGAGACAGCATTGGATTAGGAGCAATCTGAGAACAAACACAGCAAAGGTCAGCATGCGTGCCTCTTTCGGCTTTGAGGTACACTTACAGGAAACCCGCAGTCCCACATAGAAGTCTCCTTGTTTTCTCTAAATGATATGAGTATCACTCCGAGGCTACCAGGATGCGTAGGTATAGCAGTATACTCACAATATGCGCCGCCGAAATATGTCTCTTTACCCGCCCCGGGTCAGGTCGCCCCTCCGCTGTATCGAGAGCCGTGCAATATGGGCACCTGAAGGCACATGAAGGGATTTCCTTTGGAAGACCGACGAGAGTTAGCCATGTCTTGAAATGTTAGCTTGGGGTAACTAGGTTTGAATACTCACGATCATCACATGGTCAACTGGCCACTGGGTTGAGGAGTGCTGTCGGCATGCACACACTTTCTTGCGTTGGCTCCAGAATTTGCGCGTGAGTAAATATCAACCGAAGGACTTGGGGGACATATGCTTACACCCAGTAGTTAGGTTGCACTTTCGGGTCGATTCTCGTCCAGTAGAACCCCCGGAGTGGGCTGCCATCGCTAGTGATCCAAGGATTCGTAAGGGGCGGGTCCTCAGGCTTGGAGGCCATCCTGCTCGAAACAAGGCACTTTGTTAGCAACTTGACTCTGATGCACTCTGGAACTTCAATGTCTGAGGTGCGACACTAAGGTCTCCCAGTATCAATTGGATTCGAGCAGATTGGATGATATACGTGCCTGGTGGTCTCGCAGACTTGATTTAGCGATGCAGGGACGGGTACGCGATGGTCATGGGTGTGAGAAATCAGTGTAAGCAAACGAGTGACGATGACTTAGGAGAATATCTGATGGGGGATCGACTTGGTTAAGGACCTAGCAGGCCACTGAGATGGGACAGCTCAAACAACCTACATATGGCAGTCGCGAGGAAAGAGCGAAATTTGACGCTATTCTGAGACCAGTGACCATATCAAGCTCATATCGTACAACATTGATGTCACAGAAATGCCTTTAAATGTTCATATACAAAGAGAAACAAAAGAATTGCCCTGAGTCCCTCGACTCTCCTCCTCGACACCTTACAGCACCACACTGCTCATTCAAGGTCTTAACTTGTCTTGCCTCACGACTACTATGTTTACTGTGGTACAAAAATAATTCCAATGTTATTTGCTGACGACTCCATCTGTCACAGGTCAATATTGACTTTAACTCTACTGCTTGGCTGTTAACAAGAGGTTTCCTGCAGGGCAAAACTGTTGAGATTTTGTCAAAAAGCCAAAGCCGTTGGAGATCTGAGATAAGAAATGAAATAAAAAATAAATAAATAAAAAATTATATCGAGGAAGACAAGGTGATATGCTTGATATTTCCATTTTTGGCCTTCGCAATATTGACCGGGGGTTGCAGTCTTGTCGAAGATCGATAGGAGATTATGCACGCGAGAACCAATAAGAGGTATCGTCCTTTTGATTCTGTCCTTGTCACAACATGGGTATGGACATTTAAGATCTTCACAACCCCCAATCAGGCACACCCAGGAATCATCCCAATTTGAAACCACCTCACCATTTCGGTTGTCCTCTCCTATCTATTTGCAATGAACAGTCATGATCAAGTCCCAGAACAGTACGAAGAGATCACCACACGCGAAAATGAGGCCAGACCTATCCTCAAACGTACCCTCGCGGGCAAAGACAACGCCAAAACGCAGGCAGTCATTTCCGAGCTGGTTCACACAAGACGAGGTCTCAAACAACGTCATATTCAAATGATAGCCCTGGCTGGAACGATCGGTACTGGCCTCTTCCTTGCGACCGGAAAATCCCTAGCAAGGGGTGGACCACTAAGCATGTTGCTCGCATATTCCATTGTGGGCATGCTTATCTGCTGCGTGGTATTTTCCGTGGCTGAGCTCAGTGCTCTAGCGCCTCTTTCCGGTGGCATTATACGACACGCAGAATGGTTCGTTGACCCTGCGCTGGCGTTTGCTCAAGGTTGGAATAGTGTTTATGCAAATGCTATCCTACTGCCGGCTGAGATGGTGGCTTGTGCTGTCATTATCGACTTTTGGTCTGACGTTAACCATGCGGTATGGATTAGCGTCCTTGGCGCGCTGCTTGTTATTAGCAATATGCTATTGGTCAGCATCTACGGCGAGTTGGAGTTTGTCTTTGCAATGTTAAAGATTGTTCTCATTGTCGGTGTGAATATCATGGTGAGTAGGTCTCACTGCGCAAAGGATGCTCTGGTTGGTTTCTGACTGCTTTTCATATAGAGTATCTGCATCACCGCTGGGGCAGGCCCAAAGGGTTATCCCATGGGGTTTCGATTCTGGCGAGACCCTGGACCCTTTGTGCAATTTCTTGGTATCGATGGCTCATTGGGACGCTTCCTTGGGTTTTGGCGTATTCTGAGCAGTGCAGCTTATGCATTTTCTAACGTCGAGAACATATCAGTTGCAGCATCTGAAACGCAGAATCCTCGCCATAACATTCCCAAGGCCGCCAAACGTGTGTTCTGGAGAATCCTGATATTTTATCTGATCACCATTTTTATGATGGGCCTTATTGTCCCCTCCAATGACAAGGGGCTGATGTCAAATTCCGGGGATGCCGGAGCGTCTCCATTTGCAATCGCTGCCAATAATGTCGGGATCAAAACGGTACCTTCGATCATTAATGCCGTCGTTGTCACAAGTGCATGGAGCGCTGGTAACTCTGGTGAGTAGGGACTCTGTCGGCTACTCTACTTCTGCTAACCCGAAGACAGCAATGCTCGTTGGAACCAGAACTCTATATGGACTCGCTCAAGAGGGACATGCCCCGAAACTATTTACTCGCCTCAATCGCTTCGGTGTTCCCTGGATATCAGTTGCCGCAGTCGGATCTTTTCTTGCCTTGGGGTATATGACACTATCATCCGCAGCTTCCGTGGTATTTGATTGGCTCCAGCAACTGGTTTCAGCTGCCTCTTTGGTGCATTGGATCAATATAGAGGTAATCTATCTGAGGTTCTTTTATGGCTGTAAGAAGCAAAAGATCAGCCGTACTGAACTCCCTTGGAAGAGCCCCTTTCAACCTTATGCAGCATGGATTTCTCTGGTTTCGTTCAGTACAATTCTGCTTACTGGCGGATTCTACGTGTTTATCGAGGGCAATTGGAGTCCTCAAACCTTTATATCGTCATACTTCAACATCCCCCTTATATTTGTCTTATATTTTGGGTACAAGTTTTGGCGAAAGACCCGACTTGTTACGCTGGAAGAAATTCCAATCCAGGAATTTCTTCGCGTCGCTAATGAAAATCCGGAACCCGTTTCATCTCCAGCTACAGGGTGGCGGAGATTAAATATCCTGTGGGCTTGATTCTGGGGATTTGGAATGTGGCTATGGGAGAAAGAAAAGACATGTTTGAACCTGGGCCAAATGGACCGATTATCTTTCAAGTGTTCATTTAATCTGCCCAAATATGCACGCTTGCCCACCAGAGCAGGACTCGACACTTCTTCTTAGCCCTTCTCTCTGCTGACAGTAGAGCGCACATCAATATTACTCAATTCCAAATCGCCTTGCCACCTCTCGGAAGCCATCAGACTCAACCCACATATCCACCCAACCCTCAGTCTTGGCCGTCGCAGCCTGCTCTTTTGACATCTCTTCCTCCTGCTCACGATCCACATAGATAGTCTGAAACCCGCAGCTCTTCGCAGCCTTCAAATCGTGCAGATGCGCCGCAACCAGTGCGCACTGGCTTGGCTCCAATCCAAACTTTTTGGCAGCTCCATTATAAACCAGCGGAGAAGGTTTGTAAGCTCCGAAGTTCTCTGCGCTAACAAGATGCTTGAAAGGCAGTGACCCATGTCGCTGGAGATCCTGCAGCAAAGAGACATTCCCATTCGACAGGGTAGAAGTGTCGAACAGACGGTTCAATAACTCAAGACCCTGGGTACTATCTGGCCACGGGTTCAGCCGATGCCAGGCAAAAGCGAGTTCCCACAGCTTCTCGTCAGTGAACAGGCCGTCCAGACTGCGCTGCCGCAGGAGGTCCTGAAGGGCATTGTAGTGGTGCTGATCTACTGACACAAACTCGTTGGATGGATCAAATGTACTGGTAAAACCATTGTAAGTCTGGCGCCATTCTGCGACGAATGCTAGCCAGTCTTCCCAGGTCATGGCTGCAGCGCGGTCCCGCAAATCGGCTGGGAGGCCCTTGTGGGCATGGTTCACGGCATCTAGGGCGGCTGCGTTCAGCTCTTCCGCGACACATGTACGCCACGATACTACTGTGCCAAATGTATCGAAAAATAGCATCTGAGGCGGGTGGTCCGTCGACATTTTGCGTAGTTGGTGTTGGTGTAGTTGGGGATATGTTGATAGTTGATATGCAGCTATTCCCCGCACTTTCGAGGTTATGTCGGTTACCGAGCTCTTCCCAGTTGGGATATTAACAACGTTGAGATCCCAGCTAGATGTGTATGTAGGTCAGAGTGAAATCGAGTCTATCCACATGCTCTTGGAATGACCTCGGGCACGCAAATATGCTTAGTCAGTCCGGTTAGTCGCATCTCCAGATCTAACAGCCTGATTGTTCTGGCGGAAAGATATTGGATTAAGAAGGGATTCGTTTGTTTCTCTCGAGACAAGCACACAGTGTAATAAGTCCGAGTACTTTTCAAGGTTATGCTGAGTGCTGAGTCTTAAGGAATGTGCATGGGAGAACATTCTGCCTGTTCTTTTTCCGCCTTCCCTCAACTTTGTCTCTCTCAACTCAAGCAAATCACGGTCATTGCAATGTCAATTTGACGATCTTCATTGATTATTAGTGTCTTTCCCAGCATCCATACTTTGTACTCCGTACACGTTCGGCCCTCCCGTGTTGTTGGAGTGTCGCCCTGCGCCTCCAGGCTAGACTCACCACTAGCGCTGTCGGAGAAACAAAGAAACTGAGCAGGGATATATGAAATATCAGCGAATGTCGACCTGTCAGCGGCCCGCGTCCGAGTCAAAAGTACCTCGTGGTATCCCCTGAGACCAGTGGGGCAAATGGGTGGCAGTGGTTCGCGGATATTCCTGAGTTCTTCGTGTCAAGCCCCGTTAGTCCGATTTTCAATGGCAATTTGGGGGCTTGACAGGCATGACTCCGTACGGGGTTGTTGATACGATAATAAAGCATTCATTGCCAATCATTGGTTGTTGTACGGAGTACTCCGTACGCCTCCAACGTTCGCCAATTGCGCGACCTGCACTTGCATCGACATACAACATTATGCAAGAGAAACTCCAATCCAGACCGAGGCTACAACATATAGAGGCCATGGAGTACGTACGGTGTACTCCGTACCAGACTTCACACCATAACAATGGAAGTTTGGTTCTTCATTTCAGCTTGATGTGGGTTCCTCCTTCGAAGCTCCCAGTGGAGACCTTGGATGGGGCTGCTTTTTACCCCTGATCCGCAACAATGTCCGCACGCACTGGATGATTTGACTATTTAATGATTTGGTTGTCTCCTTGGGCAGAAGCGTCACAAAAAAATGCGTCAATCAAATACTATGCGACATGCAACATTCAATATGCAACATATGCACCCCCTAGGGACTCTGAAACCAGACCACAGGCTCTTGTCGGCTCTCATGCGAAATTGTCTACGGCGATCGTCGCCCAAACAAGCTACGAATTGGACGCCAACACAGCCATTTAATTATATTCTCAAACACGCTAACCATTGTTATTTTAGTGTCTTCGGAATCGACACTATTGGTCATTGCAGAGGCATTTCTTCTTTTTATGATTTGCCTGCCTTCATCGATTTCACCAAAAGGAAAATAGGGGGTGATCTTCCCGGCTCAAGAAACCCTTGAGCTTCATCATCCAAACGCGCCGACAGAGCATCCCAGGCAGTTAATTTATGAGTCCCAGCACACTCATTTTCCTTTTTTCAGTGGACTTTCGACCTTTTTGATCAATACTAGCTCGCTCTCTCGAGATTACGGCTCCGTTTTAATCCTCTTTTTTACCTTTCTTTGTTCCTTTGTTTCCAGATAATCGGCTTCTCCTGGCCTTTGAGAAGATACAATATGGAGTATAGACTCTGGTCTATGTTTATCTCTGGCGAACAGACTCCGAAAGCGTTTTCTACAGGGGATATCTTCGGATTGATTGGAGCTCATACAATAGTATGTCTTAGTGCCTGGCAGCTGCAGTGGAGTCTTAATCCTACGGGCTAATCGGGTGGGATTCTTTTCTTTCCCCATATGCCCCCTAATGAACGCCCCTGGCACTTTTTCCTCTTTTTTTTTCGAGGCGTCAAAGTCCAAGACTCTCCTCGCGTCCGTGTTTCCGATATGCGCAGGTGTGCCGCAAGGCTGATCTAAATCCCCCTAAGGTCTTTTTTCCCGTAATCTACGGTCTAAGCCCCAACTCTTCTCAGATCATTGCCTCCGTAGATCTACTGGCGAGGATCTTGGAGAGATTCTCTAATTGTGATCGGCCCTCACATCTCACATCATTCAGACTGATCTATTTTCGCCGGGATCGGCCATACCGGGTTGACATCTTACTCGTCTCTTAAACTAAACCGGTCTGGGTCTGACCTGTCTGTCACTGGAGTAAGTAGAGTTAGGGTGCCTCTCTCCCCCAATATCGGCATTGGGCCCGCTCAAGCGTGTCTCCCGTTGTAACTGTGGCTGACCTCTTCGTTCCACCAAGTTCCACAAAGTCCCAGCGTTGAAATCCCCCCCTCCATCCCCATCCCGCGTTCGACCAGTCGATTGCAGGTGAAACCTGTCTCTGAAGACAGATCAACACCGGCTCCGAAACAGTTAATAGTCGGATGGTTGAATTACGGTAGTCTTTTGATGGGATCCAGTGCCTGAAGTGCTCTGGCTAGCCCAACGAGCAAAGCCCCGGTGATGGTTTGAGGCTTTTCATTCGGCACATGCGCAAAGAGAGAGATGGCCGATTTACAATCCCCGGCCTCCATGGCCCACCAGTCCCCGGCAGCATCCTCCGGAGCCAGATCTCGAGCTCCATCCAAAGGAAGATCAAGATCGAGACCGTCTTTGCGCCAGCGAGATTCCTCCCCACCGCCCTCCTCTCCACCTGGCCTCCCGACCCCCGCATTCTCCCCCGACGGACAAACAGACGAAGATGATATCGATATTACCGAGGATACCTTATCGCCTTTTGACCCGCGGAGGATCACACCTACTCTCCATGCATCTCTCGTATCGGAGATTCTATCGCTGCGGCGAGAAGTAGAGAACAAAGCCAAGGCAATCGACGGGTTGGAGGAGAGCTTGGACGAATCAAGGACGGAAAATGAAACATTGGCCGCGAATCTCTCCCGGGCGACCTCGGAAGGGCGCTCGTTGAAACACCAAATCCAACTACTGGAAGGTGGGACGTCATCTGCGATGACAGAGCTAGCTCGGGAGCGCGATGAGGCCGTTGAGAACATCGGCGATGTTCGTAGGAAACTCGAGCAGGCACAGAAGAAAGCTCGAAGCCGGGAGGAGGATGTCGAACGGACCCAATTACTCTGGAATCGCGATCAGGAGTCCTGGGCAGATGAACGCCGAGCCCTGGAACGCAAGGTTCACGTAGTGGAGGGCCGTTTGAAGACCGTTTTGAATGAGGTCGCAGCGGCCCAGGAAGTGGCGTCTACCCACTCCCATTCACACCCGAGTGAGAATTGTGGCCTTGTTCATGACAAGAATAAAGAAAGCGATTCGGCCAGCCTGGCATCTAGTAGCCTGGGCCGCCGACGCACGAGCGTAACCAGCGTGAGCTCGGAAGAAGGTGAAGAGGCGGTCATACTCCATAACGTGCGGTGCTCGGTTATGAGTATTGCGCCTGGGGTCAAGAATAGTTCGGGTCTCAACCTGGCAGAGGAACTCGACTTCGATGAAGAGGACGAGTTTGTTCCATCTGACGATGAAGTTCCCGCCTCCCCGGAGGCCCTCCCCGAAGAACGTCCAATGTCGGTTCACTCACAGGGATCGCATAGTATTTCTTCTAAGGCCAGGAAGATCTTGGGTCTGTCCCTTCAGAGCTCCGATTTACACTCACCCACTGCCATGGAGTTCCGTACCCGGGAACTCGGGCTTGCTAGCCCAGTGAAACTTGACTCGGCGGTCGAATACCGCGATATGGGCATCCAGTACTCACCTCCTGCATCGCCTACGATAGAAGCGAAGGTTGGATACAACCTACGTCCTGAGTCCATCGAAACGGTTTCAGAGCCCGAAAAAGAAGACGGCAAGCACGCGAGCATACCAGGAACAAAAGACAGCACCACACTCGCCGTTGCACCTCAGATGGTTTCTAGTTCTTGTCAAACAGTGGATGAGCCCCCAACGCCTCCATCGACGCCCAATGAGGCCGAGTCGCCTCAACCTGTTAAATCCACAACAGAACCGGTGCGGATGACATCGGTGTCCACACAGACTGATGTCGTCTCGGAAACAGATGTTGTTCAAAGAGAGAATCGTGTCAACTTATCCCCGAACGATGTCCCATCGAAGATAGATATTCCAATGATCGCTATCCACCCACCAGGCTCAGAGCCATCCTCGCCTCGGAACAGTGTCGTTCTTCCACCGCAAACTAAGAACATCGGTTGTCAGGCCAACTTCCGGGCAATTGCTGATTGTCGATCCGTCGCCATCCAAACCGAGGAGGTCCGTATCGATCAACGCCCTATCAAACTTCCCGCTAGTCTTCTTCCTTCTGCTATTCAAGATGCACTACCTCGACCTGAGCCTCAGCAGCATACCCTGGAGGCTTACACTACGCCCCCGGTTCCGCCACGGTCCGAAAAACGAAAACAGAGACATGTGATAACAAATCAGCCGACAGACCGTCCCGTGAAGCCTCCTAGAGCACCCGGTCCAGATCCTGTACAGGCCTACCCCGGTAACAACGACAATGGTCCGCTCTCAGATGATGCCTTGTCCAACATTCGACGACCTTTACGGTCTAGCAGTCTTTTCGCCGGCTTTGAACACAACAGTGACGACGAAGGCCCCCATGGCGAGCGTGATGTCTTCACCGACGATGAGCTCCTCCACCGCCCATTTGCTGCATACACTGTCAGCCGTGGCAAGCTCATCACTACGAAATCAAGACCCAGCTTGGACGATATGCCTCTTCCCGAAGTTGACGAGCAGCTGTCTTCCCCGGAGTCGAGACCACCCGATATTAGTCGTTCTCGGGCTTCCCAACGGTCTGGGACATCTTCCTCGAGTACTCGCCAGCCCGGCATGCGCAAAATGGCCATGATCTCCAGCGGGACTGCCGCGCACCAGAAGCCCCGCGCCCGCAGTCCCAGCGAACCAAGCCTCGAGAGCGGCAGTGCAGGCTCGAGCATTGCACCGCCATTCCCCGTTCCCATCCGTCTCAGCTCACGCAACCTCCCGCTCAACGGCAGCGACGGACCGCCAAGTCCTACCCGCTCAGCTGGCAGACAGTTCTCAGACCGTGGTCGCCAATCCGTTGTCCGGCGCCCCACTCTCCGCCGAGTGCGATCCGCTGCAGCAACGTCACAAACAGATATTACCGAGAGACCAGAAACCCACTCTTCCCCGTCACGGTCGACCTCGACCTTCTCCCCAGAAAGCCCCGTATACCGACCATACCGACCACCGCCGATGCCATGTGATGAGATCACAGCACCTCGTGAGCGGTACGGGCACACAAAACGTGCCTCGCACCGTGCGACTCCGTCCCAAACCTTGAACCATGAACAGCGCGAAAGAAAGGATTCCACTGGCGGTGTGCAGCCGACCAGTGTCGTTGATGCTATTGCTCAGACCATGGTTGGCGAGTGGATGTTCAAATACGTCCGTCGACGCAAATCGTTCGGGATGGGCGAGTCCAAGGAGAATTGGGAGGGCAAGAACCCTGACGATGTGTCGGCAAATATCACGAATAGTGGTGTCCGACATAAGCGATGGGTTTGGCTCGCCCCGTACGAAGGGTCCATTATGTGGAGTAGTAAACAGCCTACGAGTGGGCCTGCCCTGCTCGGCAAGAGTGGCCGGAAGTGTAAGTCTTCAAGAAGACTCATCTGAGTTGGTTGAAGTGGAAGCTAACATAGTATCTCTCGTTACAGTCACCATTCAATCCGTGCTCGACGTCAAAGATGACAACCCTGTACCCAAAGGCGCCGGCTCTTCGACCCCATTCAACCGCTCCATCCTGGTGCTGACACCACAGCGCGCTCTGAAATTCACAGCGCTAACCATCGAACGCCACTACGTCTGGCTGACGGCCCTTTCCTTCCTTAGCCATTCCTCCATGGGCCTCCAAGAACTAGCAGCTCTACCTCCAGTCCCGCAAGAAGAATCCCCAACCCTACCTCACGCCTCCCTCCGCCGAAACCCAATCCGCGACTCCATCCGCGTCGCAAAGGGCCGTCCCCGCCCAATGCCTAGCGGCAAACGCTCCTTCAATAGCGCCGGCGCTCCAGCCCCAGTCCCCGAAATTCCAGGTGGCAGCATCGACCTAGCAGCCGACGCACCACACGTGCCCCGTTTCTCAACACACAACCGCAAGCGCAGCAACACCGCACCCCGTCCCCCAGCCCTCCACGCTCTCCGCAGCTTCTCCAGCACTGGCACTATGCCATCTTCGCACAGCGGCACCACGGCCGCCTCCTCGGAGCTACATTTCCCCGCCATGCAAGCCCCAGCAGTACCCCCGGGCATTGGAAGCCGCCGCAGCAGTGTCAGTCGACGCACTTCCGAGGCAAGTGGCCGTGCTTCGAGTGTGGCGGGCAGCAACTTGTTCGATATTGGGACTGTGCGTATGGAGGCTTTCATCGACCACCATGCCGAACAGATTAACCGTCCTCGTGCGCCTCCTCGTCAGCGCCATATCCGCAAGACTTCCAGTCAGTGGAGTGAGAGGCGGTACGAGTTTGACACGCCTTCGGTTCATGGGAGTGAGCTCTCATACCGTCCTGATGATCCATGGCGGGGATTCTAATTCTACAGTGGATGAGTTTCGCTTGCGCTCTCTCTACCTTTTCCTCGCTTCTTTTTTCTATTACTTACCATCTACCTATTCCTTCTTGCAAAAACACCTATTTGGCGCCGGTTCATCGCCACGTCTCTCCGTGGCTTGTCTACGTACGTCGTCACTGGACATATTCATCTTCTATTTTGTCACTGTCGCCTATTCATATTTATTCACTGCTTTACTCACCTCACACATCTATTACCTGTCATTTACCATTTGTCGCTTTCGAGTTGATACCACTTTGATTCGGATACCATTTCTCGTGCAGCGGGAGGGAGAAGGGCGTTTCTTTTTTTCTTTTTCTCTTTTTTTGACATTCCACTATCAACCCAGCAGATCCTGGATATATGTATTGATATTCGTGTTTATATGTCTGAACATAATGTATAAATGAAGCTGTCTGTAGTATCAACTTTCAACCTCCAGTCTCCAGCCTCTATTGTTCTATTCTCGGTTCTATCATGTCCCGGGTAGGAAGGTAGTATTCACAAATCAAAAAGATCAAACTCGAATCGCGGGTATAACGTTCGCTAGCGGTGTAAATACAACATCGTGATATTCTCTGTGCAGTTGACCGGGGATTTCCCACACTGGGCTGACCCTCCCAGAACCAAACACTGTGTCTAATAATTTCCTTCATTTTTTCCCAATAGACTGTTCACAGCTTCGCCGCATCCTTGACTTCGCCAATCTTCAGCTTGGGCGTGTACTTCTTCAGCACAGATTCGTTGTGATACTAAGCGGTGTTAGTCGCATGCTTTCAATAGCCGACTCGGCCGATAGCCGATCATAACAACAATAACATATGTTGTTGGTTTTAAAGAGAAAGGAAGAAGCAGAAAGGGGATATTTACCTTCCAGAACTGCTTTGAGGCATCCTTGCCTGCTACACGCTTGAGGATCTTTGCGCCGCCGGGGTGCTCGTCGACAAAGTTGGTTACATCGAAGACACTGTTATCGACGATGATGTAGAGGCCCTGATCGGGGGTCTTGTGGGAGGCCACTTCGGCGGGGGTGAATGTTTTGGACATTTTTGAGGATTAATTGAGAAGTCTGAGAGGTGAAAAAGGTGGAAGAGGTAGAAGAGGGAAAACAAGTAGTGGACGTGACGTATATAAAATCCCGAGAGAGTCTGGGGGAAAGCGGAGAAACCGAGGTTCGGGCTGATTTGCCGCGGTTTGAATTGCCCGGGCGGTGATTGGCTGTAGAAGTTGGTGCCTGAGGTGTCTATTTTATAAGATATTGAGGCTATTCACCTACTGTTGTACATGTAGGTAGGTATATGTTGTACATACTCAGCTATTCCAAACATATTTTATGCTTCCGTAGTTTCATCTGTACATTCCCGTATATCCCATCTACTCCCGACTCTTCTCACCAGCCACCCCCTGCCCCTTCGTCACCTTGCGGTCCAACCCCAGACTCTCCAAGTCCTTCTTCTTATAGTAATGCGGCGCAACCTCAACAAGCCACTCCGGCTGCAGCGGCATATTACTGCGCATGTACTCCTTGCTGGTAAGCACCAACTCAAAGTAGATGACCCAGCGAGGGTTAACCTCCATAAGCGTACTGGACGGATGCAAGTACACCGACTGTCCATTCTTAATAGTGCGGTAACTGTCACCGCCGCGCTGGAGTCGTGCCGCATTAGGGAAGAACCCAGCCGTGATGGCCTTCTGGATCGGCTGAATATTCGTAGATCCACAGGTACTGACGGCGACCTCAACGCGGTCGCACAGTTTCGCGAGCTGGTCGCGCACATCGCGCGCCCGCGTCAGACTGCGCTGCTGCAGGAAGTTCTCTTTCGCCCAGATCGTGCTGAAGTCCGAGTCGACCCATTGGTTCCAGACATTCAATAGCGTCAGATGGTCACCGCCGTCTTTGATGGTGAACCGGTTGCGCGCACTGTCCGCGTGGATCTTCTTGTCCTTAGGTCGGAAGAAGAGTGCACTGCCTTCGCCGAGCATCGACACGATCGACAGCACTTCTTCTACACATCCGTATTTGTCGGCGGCAAGGATCGCCTTGGCGAGCATCGGGTCCGTGGGGAACTCGGCCATCTGCCGGCCGACCTTGGTCAGCTCGCCTCGGTCGTTGAGTGCCCCGAGTGCGTACAGTTGCTCCAGAGCGCGGATGATGGTCTCTGCCGGTGGTGGATCCATGAAGTCGAAGTCGAGTAACTGGTCGATGCCCAGCGACTTCAGCATCAGAATCACTGCGTTCAAGTTGGTACGTTGAATCTCCGGGGTGGTGTTCTCTTCCAGCTCGTTATAGTACGCCCACTTGGTATACAGGCGGAAACACTTGCCCGGCCCGACACGTCCAGCACGTCCGGCTCGCTGGTTGGCCGAGGCACGCGAACACGGCGTCACAACTAAGCTCTCCATCCCAGTGCGTGGGTTGAACACGTTCTCCTTGACGAATCCGGGATCAATCACGTAGACAATACCATCGATAGTCAAACTAGTCTCGGCGATATTAGTGGCAAGCACCACTTTTCGTGCCTTGGGCGGAGTAGGCTCGAAAATCTTAGTCTGCAGTTCGGACGGTAGATTGGCGTAGATAGGAGCAATAATCATTTCCGGAATCTTACTCCCAAGTTTTCGAGCCGTTTCCTGTAAACTTTGCTCGGCAGCCTCAATTTCTTCCTGTCCAGTCAAGAAGACCAAGATATCTCCAGGGCCCTGCGTGACGTGGATCTGGAAGACTGTTGTGATGGCTGCGGCAAGGTAGTTGGCTTCAGGTTGTGATGTGTAGTGTACGTCGACGGGGTATCGGCGACCAGGAATATTGAAAATGGGAGCATCGTCGAAATACTTCTGGAATTTCTGCGCATCCATCGTCGCCGAGGAAATGAGCAGCTTCAGATCGGGTCGTGCCTTGGCAATATCCTTGAGCAGACCACAAGCAATATCGGTGGGCACCGTCCGTTCGTGCGCCTCGTCAATCATCAAGGCCGAATACTGGCTCAGGTCCGGCTCTGTCAACAGTTCTCGCAGTAACATTCCATCGGTCATATACTTGAGAATGGTCTTGTCGGTGGTGTTGTCTTCAAATCGGATGGCATAACCAACTTCATTTCCGATCTTCGTGCCCATTTCATCCGCCACTCGAGCAGCAACACTCATGGCAGCCACTCGTCGTGGCTGCGTGCAACCGATCTTGAGGCCATCCTTAGTATAACCGGCCTCGTGGAGGTATTGAGGGATCTGTGTAGTTTTTCCGGAACCAGTTTCACCAACGATGATCAAAACTTGATGATCAGCAACAGCCTGTATGATCTGATCGCGGAATTGATAGATGGGCAAGCTCTTGCGGGTTTCCTCCATTGAGAGGGCTTTCTTCTCCGCTGCATCGACCTGCTCCTTGAACCGCAGCTGTTCCTTCGTCATTGGCTTTTGCGTGCCCTCGAGTTTGGCATCCATAACAAAGTTGATCTGCTGTGAATCGTCGAAGACATACTCATAGTTCCCCTCGTCCACAAACTCGGCCTTTTTGATCTGTGCCTTGGCCTTGGCCGCCTGCTCCAGCTCCCACTCCTCGTGCTCTGTGACAAAGCGCTCCTGGCCCAGCTCATCGCGCTCGACGTACCGCTTGTACAGAGCCTCTTCCTTCTTTTTCCGGTCAATCTTCCCCTTCTCCGTAATATAGTCAGATGGCATCTGATAACCATCACGGTGATCGTCGATCCGAAGCCGCTCCTCAGCGAGACGAAGGACCTCTCGGTTGCGCGCAAACTCTTCCTTCTCTTTCCGAGACAGATTTGGGTTCTCGCGCAACTCCGCGGCCTCCTCTACAACCTGGCGCCGCAGCAGTGCTAACCGTTCTGTCTCACGCTTCTTCAAGTATTCCTGTCGGGACCTTTCTCGCAGATCGGGCATCATCGAAGCCCGCGCGCTGGCATCATCGCCCAGTGCACGCCGCCGTGCAGCCTCGCCGTCGCGCGTCCGATCCTCAACAATCTTCTTCGACTTGCTACTTTCCTTATTGGCCAGTCGTTTGGCAAACTCGTCTCGTTCACGAAGGTCTCGTTGGCGCTCGATCTCTTGCTTGGTCTTAGGGTCGATATCGATATCGTCAGCCGGTGACGCGAGAGGAGACGCGGAACCATCGTCGAGTCGCGTGCGCTTCGAGGGGGATTCTTCGAATTCCTCCGGGTACATCTCGTCTTCGAGGATCTCTTCGTCTCCCCATCGATCCTCGAAGTCTTGAGAGCCCTTCTTGCGGAGTTTTCTCGTCCGTGGCCGGTCGCGGCTCTCTGCATCGCGGCTCCGGTCTCGCTTTCGGCTGTCATCCCTTTCCCCGCGACTCCGAGGCTCAGAGTCTCGCTTGCTGCTGGTCCTGTCCTTGTCGCTGTCTCTCTCCCGTCTCCTCCGTCGCTCCCGGTCTGCTTCGACGTTGGTTGGTCCTAGCGATGGGGTAGATTCTGGTTGATCTTCGCCCATGTCTACCAAGCGGTACTTTTTCTGCGAAGTTACCTTGCTCGTCGCGGGTCTGGAGGCAGACGCGCTGGGTTGCGCGCCCTTTCCCATGCGGGCATGGAGCTCCCGAGCAAAGGCACCAATTTCTGCTGGGCTAGTATTTATGCCGTCAAGGAAGGACACAAGGGTATCTTGGAGGGAGGATGTTGACTTGGCCGAGCTGGCGGTCGCGAGCACGAAATCGACGACGGTGGGCTCTGACGCGCCCGTTAGGCGGAGGAGATTGTCTGACACGAAATCTTTATTGTCCATGGTGCGTGATATGGACTGTTATTATGGGAAGGAATTGCGAGGTTGATGTACAGGGAGCTTCTTGTGGAGAGGTAAGGTGTATTGTGAGACTTAGAGGCAGCGCATGTTGCACAGTAGAGTAATAAACCGAGCTCAACAGAAAGAGAGACAAGCAGCAGGTGTAAGTTGGAGAGACTAAAGGGAAGAAGTTGGAGAAGTTTAGAAGTTTGTGCCAAGAAATCCGGGTGGCAAGAAATATATTTTGGAGCCGAGTGTTCAACATATAGGTCTGCAACATCCAAGAGATATCCAAAATGTATTAGCTGAAATATAACATCCTTAATATTATTTCAAGGCAAATAGACTGACTCATAAAGTCCTAGGATTATCATTATTGTTTATAAATAAAACCATGCCTCAAGCTCAATTGGGACATTGAATACATCCTATAGCAATACATATAGTATAACCACATGGTAGACGAAACCTGGTTTAATAAGCTACAATATACAACCTCGAATAAGATCTACAATTGAAAATGTTCGTAGGATATCATTTCGTTCGTAATTTCACAATTGCTACACAGATATGGAACCCAGGTATTCAACCATAGACACCAAACTAGCAGAGATCACGCTCAAAGAAAATGGATAGGGGGTTCATCACTGCCCAGAGGGCACACATTGGTCATGAGAAAAAAAAAAAGCAAAAGAAAAGAAGCAAAGATAGCAGTGATGTTTCCAAGCCAACCAGACATGCCGTCCGACCAGATATCAGCCCTGGAAAGAATAATCGCCTCGGATTGATTCCAAGGACAAGACGATAAGTGATATGTTGGAACGAATACAGCAGAATCCCAGAATGGCCTTGACCATTTCCAGAAGCAAGCACCCTGCGAGGTTGGTACATTTCTGGCATCTCGTAACGCTAGGTATTGAATCGTACAAAGGAAAAAAAAAAGAGATCCGTGAAACAGGGTGAAGAACCCTTCGCAAACTCCAGTCGTGGTATCCGTGAATTGCTCAAGGTAACGCCCAGATCCAAACCAGATGGATCGAAAACGCCCCAAAGCCCAGCCCGCAACAGAAAACCCCAGCCTCAACCGTTGAAGCATGGGGTGGAGGGGGGATAAAGTCGTGACGTGAAAACATGGCATCAAAGATGGGACAAAAAAAAAAAAGAGAAATGCTCCCAGGTTGGAACGCCAGGAAGAGGTGACAAAGGAAAAGAAGGAAAAACAAGCATAGAACACCCTCCGTATGCACAATAGTAAAGGGATATTAAATTACACGTCGATCATTTCGGCATCTTCGGCCAAGATCTCGTCAGCGGGGCCCCAGTTACCCTCGAAGACGGTGGCGCCGGCGCGGCGTCGTTGGTTAATAAATTGCACTCCATAAGTTTCCAGGATCTGGTCGGCCGTGGGACGGTTCTGAGGTTCGGGGGGAGATCATCCATCGAACAATGCCGTCCAATGCCTGTGGGTGGTTGGCATCGACCATAAAGCTGGGTGGATCAATCAACTCCCCGCTTCGTGCGAGTCGTTGTGGTTTGGGGTTGCTCAGCTGACGACTTGTCAGGAAATCATCGCCGAATTCGTTGTCACCCAGATCGGATGTACAAAGGTCCTCGAAAGACGACCCTTCAGAGATAGGGTTTCCAGTGGCATCGCGGAAGATGCTGGTCTCCGAGCTCCAGGTAAGGCTGGGCACATCGCTCATATCGCCGTTGCGGAGCTTCTGCCAAGATACTCCATTGTCGGGAAGTTCCACATTGCCGGCGATCTCAAAAATGATGAGACCAAGTGAGAAAATATCGGCGGGTTTGTCGAATCGGCCCATAAGAATCTCTGGTCCAATGTATTCGCGGTCCCCTTCGCCCTCAATACCATCCTCCGCAGGCCATCGGGTCGCCATGCCAAAGTCACCAATCTTCAAAGTACCCTCAAAGGTGACCAGAATATTAGCAGGCTTCAGGTCCAGATGTATGAATCCCTCGTCGTGGATCTGCTTTAGCCCCAGAGACATTTCGAGCAGAATCTTCCAGATACGGAAGTCATCAAGTCGGGCCTTAAGTCCGGCTTGGGCCAAGAAGCCATCCAGGCTACCCTCTTCACAGAACTCCGTTTGAATGTACAAATGACCATTGTTCTCCCAGCTGTCCATGAAGGAGATAACATGGTCACATTTGGTCAAAGCCTTGAGAACGTCGACTTCGCGAATACGGCGCTCACGATCCTTCAACCCCAGATAAGGCTGCTTGCTCTTCTTCACAGCCCACACCCGATGAGGGAGGGAGGTCGGCGATTTTGGTTCGCTTGACGGAAGAGAGAAGACAGATGGGAAGGATGCGTCATGAGGCTGCGCGACACGGAATACCTGAGAGAACTCGCCAGTTCCAATAAGCTCCACATTCTCAAAGCGGGATGTCAGAGTCGGGTCCACATCAGGAACATGGTAGCCGCTGATTTGGAGACTGGGCCGTCGGAATGATGACCAAGAGTCTCGCGGTCCAGTTGGAGTGGCTGGAAGATCATGCTCTTGCACATATTGATGATCACTTGGCACAGAGATCGATAAGCCACTCGGGTCGGGAGGGAAGTAGTGGTCGCGGGGAGTGTGAGGAGACGCCTGCAGAAACTTCTCGTGCAGCGGACTCGCTGTCTCGGATAGTCGTTCCAGAGATGCGATTTGAGAAGTGGCGGGAGGGTAGGTGCGAGAGGGGAGGAATGGCTGTTTAGTGGGTGTGGGAGGAAAGTCGTCATTTAGAGGCTGGCTGTCATATCGGGAAGAGGGCGATTGGGCGAGGATCAGTTCATCTCCATCAATGCTAGCGAAACTTCCACGCCGCGAAGCCTCGGGCCGATTAAAGCTGCTACCGAAGATTCCCATGCCTCGAGCGAAGGGACTTGGCTTGGGGCGCGAGGTAGTAGGTGGGTTAAACGGAGAGGCGGAAACGGCATCTGATTGATGAACCAGACGTGACTTGTCAAACAATCGGTCCGTGGGGTTTGGGCCCGCGGTGAAAAGGTTGACGGGTCGCTTGCATGGTGTGTCGGGCATGCTCTTGTTAAATCCGGGATTCTCCTCCGCATTGCGGTTTTTCTTTGAGATAAGACCAGTGGACATGAATGCCGCGGGTAGAGGCTTCACTAGCCTGAAGTTATCCGGGGTAGCAAACGTCTCTGCTGTATCTTCTCGTGCGATCCGACTCACGGGGGCAGGACGAGTAGCCCCGGCGGGCAGAGACTTGGAGAAGTTGAACATTGGTCGCCGGCCCTCGGGCTTGTGAACTGGTTCATGGGTGGGGGAATCCTCAATACTAGACCCAGAAGAGGACTGAGTAATAGTACGAGAGAGAGGATGAGCAGTAGGCCGAGCGGGTTGAGTAGTGTTGACGGTGGGGTTGGCGGGAGGATTGGCGGGGGAGTTGGAGAAAAGAGGGCTGGCTGGAGGCCTAGGAGAGAAAATGTTTTCGCTGCCTGGCTGGAATAGGCTGCTATCAAACGACATTCGCGGCCTAACAGACAATGGCGTCTCAGGTGGTGATGCGTCGGTTGAACCATCCACGGCCCTGGGTCGCCCAAAGAGCGGTCGATCGCCGCGCTGCTGTAGGGTCGAGCGTCGTAGAGAAGATGAGCGCTTAGGAATTGTCGCAAATGGACTATGTGGCTGGACAGGCGTGGGGAACGAGGGAATTTCGTTGCGCGTCGGAGAGCCCTCTGGAGTCGTATTCTCAACTTCGTTGTCGAAAATGCTAAATTCGGCTGAGCAGTTGGGAGTGTGCACGCTGCGTCGCTTTGCAGAAGGACTGCCTCGCGATGCTTGGTCCAAGTTCATAATCCCGTCGCTGCGCTTCAAGGGACTGCCAGTCGCAAAGCTACCAAAGGTCCCGCTACGTCGCTTTTCAATGCGCGACAACGTTGGTCGCGGCGCAAAAGTCGATTCGCCCAAAGGGGCAGAAGGAGTGTTAATAAAACGAGGACTGTCTGGGGTAGTACTTTGCTTTGGCGCGACAAGGTCGTCGAGAGTCAAGTCATTTTCTTCACCAGAGGGGACAGAGGCGGGTTGGGTTGGAGTCGCGTTACCACTATCAGTCGAAACACTCAAAGCGCGTTTGGCCGGACTGCGGGGTGATGTGCGTCGACGCATAGCCGGCCTACTAATCTTCGCGCTGGGAGGGTAAGGCACAGCGAGAGGCGACTGATGAGATTGGTGAGATGGGAAGAGAACAAAATTGTTCTGTGAAGCGCGCCGTGAGGGCGACAAGGGAGAAGAGATGTAGGCAGATTTAGAAGGGGAATGAGTACGTGGGTTGAGGAAGAAGTTGGAGCTCTTGGAGGGGGAGCGCGAAAGTGAGCGTCTCAGTTGGCGGATAGCAGAGCTGGCGTCAACGTGATGGATTCCCGAGTGCGATGGCAGATGAAGTGTGCCACCGGAGTCCCGGTGCGGCGAAAAGGTCGCAACCATCGCGGGAATGTGTCAAAACGTACCGCGCAAGTCCAGAATGAAGAGCGCGTCACAACTAAATGCGCTCTGGATATCTTAAGAGGAGATCTAGATACCCCCGAGGAAATTCGACAAAGGTTTAGAGAGCTTCCCAAGGGTTTCCAATTGTTGACGCGTTCAAATCAACAACGCGTCCAGAAAGGGCAAGAGAGGAAGCCAAGGATATCAAAGATATTTGATATGTGATATCCGATTTCAAAGGAAGGCACGAATGGAATGTTTCCCAAATGTTGGCAGGTGCGACTGGCAAGTTCAAAACTGACTCACACCACTTCCATTGCGGACTCCCAAGGGAATTCAACTTCTCCTGGACAAACACAACGCGTGCTTGTCTGCGCTGTTTCACTTTGATGGAGTTTGATACAAGACAAGAGTTGCGCGATAGGTGTGGAATGTTTCACTTTTTGGTTTACACTTCTTGTAAAGGTAGTGTCAAGGGTGTCGGAATCTTTTCCTTCCAAAGGAAAAAAAAAGGTTGTTGCAAGGGGTAGGTCCCCCAATACAAAAGGTGAGGTCAGCCCACGAGGGCGAAAGGGCGGAATCGAGGAGGGGTTGGGTATTGGTATGTGACCGTGTCCGAGGACCGGGGATCGAGAGTTGGTTTGAAACTTGGGGGATATTAAGAATGTTTTAAAAAAAAAAGAAAATGTTCAAATGTTTAAATGTTCGTGTTCAAGTGCTCGAGTGTTCAGGTGTTGAGGTTATAGAAATAAAGTCCAAACCGATTAACGCGCAGTCGCGTTGTTGATCGTTCGATGCCCGATGTGGATTAGGGTGACGCGTGATTGTGACATAAACAAATATTAGGTAAGCAATAAATAGTATATAAAATAAGCAAAATATAATGGATATTACCCTGAATATTACCCTTTAGTTTCAGGATCTATATGTAAAAAGAAATATCTAATTCAAATTCAACTTAAAATAATTTCACTCTTCACAAGAAATAAAAGTAAACAAAAGAAACTACACGGAGTTGAGAAAAACTGCGCGTCTTCCACTCGCACGGACCCCCAACGCCACTCCAATAAACAAAGGGAGGGGTACTCGTACTTTTACCAAATACCCCAGTTCTGTTTTTTTCATTTCTTTTTTTTTAAAAAAGAAATTCAAGGTACAATGTGATTATTATTTTTAATTCCTTGTGCTACATACGTACCTTAGAAGAATAAAAATTGAAAAAGAGGAAATGCAAAAAAAGAAAAAAAGAAAAGAAGGAACTGGCGATAGGCCACGCGAAATCCCCCTTGCTTAAGTGCCACCATGAGCCCACTCGCACTGCCTCTTAAGTCCACATCTGATTCATCCGATTCATCAGTATTCTCGGAGGAATGAGAGAAAGCTACTGATTGGCGCCAAACGAGTATCTTGTATTAAAAGAAAAGAAAAGCCTGGTTTATAGTGTACCTATAACCATATACAATATAAAGTAGTTTGTTTTATGCTACAATGCATATAACACAATGCCCTTATATCTTCCATCTTCTATCTACAACATCCTGCAGTTCCAAAAGATCCAACGGGCCCGTCCCGTCCGTGGGTCCCGCCGTCACTCGTCAAATCACATGGCTTTCGATAACTCGGGAAAGAACGATACACATCCAACGCCTCATATGCACCGAGTATGATCAGCAATAGTAGAGAATAGCGAGAATAGCAAAAAATAGCAGAAAACAAAATTGCAAAATATCCACATGAACAAAAGAAAAGAAATCCTAATCTATGATATTCCGTACTCCATACTCCAATCTCCATACAATCACCCCGGATACACTTCCCCCTCCCCTCTCTTCCATCCCTAGCATCACTAGACATTCTATATCGATTCGAAACCTGTCACCAATGCAGACATCTCCCGCCGCATAGCGCCGATCACCCTCTCCGCTGTGTCTCGGTCCAGACGGGATTCCGGTGCGAAGAGCCCAAAGTCTAACCGACCATTACGGATGGCGGCTTCCACGTCGATCATAGGCTGTTGAAAATGTAAGCAATTGCATAAGGCTCGATCACCTAGTTAACATGCAGAAGTGATGTGCATTCGCCCACTTACCAGGAAGATGTTTTGAGTAGCCGCTGAGACGCTTGGATGTTCGAGGCCCGGGCTCGTCTCGGCTGCACCTGGTGGCGCCACACCATTGCCATTAATCGGAATTGAGTCTTTTTCCGAAACTGGGGCGGCCCCGCTAAGATCTTCAAACTCCTCGCGTTGAATTGCTGTGAGAGCAAACTTTACTTGGTCACCGTTGCTGGGTGCTTTCAATTCTTGCTCAGGGAGTCGCAGGAAATTGACGCAGGTGTCGATTCGGACGCCCGTCCATTCGGCAATTTCCAGGAGAGACACACCCGAGTATTCTGGTCGGCTGATCTCGTTGATCTCAGTTTGGATTCTGCGGGCGGCGTCAAGGAGGGTGTCGTTGGAATCGCTGAGTTTGTCATCCAGTCGTAGTGGAACAATGTTAACGGTGGGAATCACCGACTCGGCGAGACCCTCGATGGAATAAGATCGATTGGCAAGGTACAGTCCGACTGTTAACCGCCTGCGAGACCCTGCGTCATCTATGGTTTCAGCTGCACCCAATTCCTGCAAATGCACTCGAGCATAGACAGCCAAAAAGACGGTCTGAATGCTCAGGCCCTGGCGCTTAGCAACCTTTTCGACACTGGTCATATTTAAAACCAGACCCGGTCGGTAGTGATGTTGCACAGAGCCGAAGCCATCCCCTCGTTTTACCGCTGTTGGCATTTGGCCTAGATACTTTTGCCAGAATTGCCGCCGGACATCCACGGGCGAATGAATATGCTGGAATGCCACGAGCTGTGAGAGTTCAAGGTCGGGGTTTGGCTTGGCAACCTCTTGACTGCAGTGTGTAACAAGTCTGTCTAAGATATGGGGTAGACTGACAGCGTCGTACAGTGCATGGTGGATTCGCAGAATAAGGGCCGTTCCCTTGTTCGTTTGACAGGCATGCAGTGCGACCGGCACTGCCCCGAATTCTTGCTTGAGACTTCTTGAAACAAGATGCCGATCAAACTTGGAATGCCAGATCACAGGGATGTTCACAGCCTCAAACTCGATCTGCATATAGGGCAATAGTGGAGAGCCAGAAGTGGGAACGAATGCTGTTCGAAGCATTGGGGTTTGGTCTATGACCCGATCCCAGGCCCGATCAAGTACTTCAGGGCTCAATTTCCGTGATGCCACATAGTAGAACTCAGGGTAGAATACCTGGGGATTCACGGCGTGCATTGAGAAGGAAATAGACCTGTCCTGCAGTTGCGGGGAACACCTTTCGCACCCGTTGTGAATCAATACCATGCGACTGTAGAAGTTCCGCCACATTAGTACCATTGAGTGATTCGTGGAGAATGCTCGATATATTTGTGAGTGAGAACTCCGTCTGGTTGCTGTTGGCTGCCTTGGCCATGTTCTCGATGGTACCAGCCCGAAGCATGTCACTGACCGCGAGCTTGACGGACTGTTTCTTCAGAAGCGCAGCCACCTTGATGGCGCTGATGCTGTCCAGACCAAGCTCGAAGATTGTGGAGCTCTTGTCAATGGAGCTCTCAGGTACTCCCGATGTAATGGAAAGAACCTCGCGGATCTTTGACTCGATGGGCAACCATTGTGCGTGACTGAGCGCCCGGGGCTCTGCGTCAGTCTTGATATCTTGTCCAAACTCATCCTGGAAAGCCGCGCTTCCACAAACCTTCACTCCTTCGCTGGTAAATTCGACAGTCTGTTCAGATGGATCATCAATGATAGACGAAAGTATATCGCCCATCTGCCCCAAGAGCGCAAGTGTATCTTGATCTCCAACAACATTCCCACGACAAGCAACTCGTCCAACCAAATCCTCCCCGACGCCTTCAACTTCAGCACAAACAGGGTATTCAACATCGGCTGCTCCACCAATAGATTTATACAGAACCTGGCCAGGCTGGGCCTGGACATTTTCTACCGGCCTCTTCTGATACATGAAAAGCGTATCAAACAACGCCCGCGATCCCGTATCTGGTCTGGCGCGCCGAAGTGGGAAATGCTGATGTTCAGACATGGCTAGGAGAGCCTCCTGTACATACTTCACCAATTCTACGCGCGTCCCATGGAGAATAACTCGCATGGCGACAGTGTTCATGGTCGGGAACATCACATGCTCAGAGTCAGCCACGTTCCGACCAGAAAGGACAAGCCCAAATGCAACGTCTAGCTTCTTGACATGCGTGGCAAGGACAAGAGACCAACAGCCGACGAGAAGTGCCTGGAGAGTAATGCCATGGCGTTTGCAGAACGCCTCCGCTTTGGACAGTGGCACAGATAACGATTGTTCTGCTCGGTGAACGACGGCCGACGCTTTGTCAGCATGCTCCATAGACGAGAAAGATACCGGAGCGAAGTTAGATAGCGTTGCTCGCCAGAACCTGAGTGCTTCCTGGCCAGACGAGGAAATAATTTGCTCGAGAATGTCATCAGCCGGCGGGCGGGAGCACTCTGCACCAGCATAAGACCTTGCGATATCTTCATGAAGTAGGTTGATCGACCAGCCATCATAAAGAGCATGTGCAATTGACAAAACAACGTACCGTCTAGCTCCATCCACTGCAATGGCGATAGATAGCAAAGGGCTGCTTATCAGTTCTTTGCGTGCCCTTGAACGCTGAGTCTCTATAATGGATTCCACGGAGACTCCGTGCAAATAGACAGTCTGAAGGTCAATATGATCCTCGTCGTGAACTATTTGGGCATATGAAACAGGAATCTGCGGATCCCAGACTTCAACGAACGAAGTACGGAGGATAGGGTGGGCCCTAACGACAGCTCTCCATGCCCGTTCCATCTTTTCAATGTCCACATCTGGCTCAAGCTCGAGGATTTCGTGGCTGTAGTAATGCTTGTAACCAGAGGCAGACATTTCTGCTACCATAGCTTCTTGGATGGGTGTAGCTGGTAGGATTCGAGTCGCGCTCGGAGGGAGAAGACCTTCAGCACCGATAAACTTGGCCAGCGATTTCTCTAGCTGATTGAGTAATGGCAATGTCGCATCTTTGGTATGGCTATTTGTCATTGAGAGTTGCTCGCTCATGGCCTTCACTGTACGATGGCGCATGATGGAGCTCACGGGAAGTTTGATTCCGGCCTTGCTCAACCGCGAGGAGATTTTGATTGCATCGATGCTATCAAGTCCAACTTCAAAGATTGACGTGTTCTCGCTGATGGATTGCGGTTCCACTCCCGCAAGGGTTTCAATCACGTTGCGGATTGTGGAAGCCTGGGAAGTCCATTCAAACAAAGAGCCATTGGTATATTCACCATTGGTTTGTTCTAATGTTCTAGGAGACTCGTAGTGACCGTTGACTTCGCCATTCGTCACAGCTTGTGTGAGAGGCACCCGGTTTATCTTGGGCAACTCTTTGTTGGGGTCCTGCGCAAACTGAGAAAGTATTTGTTCAAACGTAGATAACATCTGCTGAGCGTCCTCCAACGATACCACATGGCTCTTTGCGGCAATGGTGACTGTCAGATATTGCTTGCTATTGCGCACAATTTCAAAGGCCAGAGGGTACTCATGCTGGGCCTCTGAGTCGAGTGTACGCCAAAGACCTTTTGTGGACGATTCGTGGGTATCATCTTCCCTCTGGAAGACAAACAAAGAGTTGAAGAGTCGCTCATCGGGACTTTTTCCGAGCCATTTCACAATGTCCCGCAGAGCGGTGTTTTGGAAAGGAATCATGGACACATGATAGCCATGGCAGCGCTGTGCAATATCAGACCAAGACTCCAAGCCATCCAGCTGGACGTTGCTGGGGATCGTATTGAACAGTGGCCCTATAACGTCGCTAATGCCTGGTATATCGATTGTCCTGCCTGAGGCAATGATACCAAGTGGTGGCACGAACGAGTATTGCTCCTGGAGAGTGAGAAGCCAGCAGGCATGGAGAACAGCTTGCTGTGTGACATTGAGAGACCGGCAAAGATAGTCAACCTGGTTCGTCGCATTCATTTGAACTTTGAGCAGAATTGGCAAGCTGTCTACTTGGCCGTTCTCGGCGAAGGCTCGATCACGACAGCCGACAAGATGCTCTTTCCAGAATGCCTCTGCTGCAGGGTCTTTACAAAGGGGACCGAAGTGCAATACATCAGTGAACTCCGGGATTGACTGCGAACTCTTGCTCTGGCCAAGATAATTTCGGGCAACCGATTCGAGGAGCAGGACCAGGCTGTTTCCATCATAGAGAGCATGGAAGATGTTCAGACACATCACCGATGTTTCGGGGGAAGAAATGACTCCGACTTCCCACAGATTCGATGAAAGACTGTCGAGCTGGGTGGTCCAGTGTTCGTGTCGTTGTTTGCGCAAGTCATCAATCTCCTCATTAGTGCCGGCGGTAGCAAGGAACCACGGAAGGGCTTCTTTCTTCATGACAGCTTGGGCGTAGCCATCTGGAGATGGCGAAAACCTGACACGCAGCATTTGAACGTCTCTCTGGGCCTGACCCCAAGCTGCGCGCAAATCCTCGAGATTGACCGAAGGGTCGAGCTCGAAAGTGAAAGAAGAGCAGTACAATGGCGTGCTGCTAGACAGGTAGTGGTATATGATACCTTCCTGGAGCGGAGTGCAGGGCGCAATGCTTTCAACGTCACCGTCGATGGCTCCAATATGCTCGACGATAGCGTGGGAGTTCTGGTGAGCGAAAGCCTCGATGCGTTGCTTGGAATTTCGTTGGAGGGTATCCCAGGACACAGAAGACGACATAGACACCTGTAGAGCCGAAGCCATGCCAGAAATTGTAGGGTCTACACATCGTTAGTCAAGTATATTCTCAGCCAGCACCTGGATTGTCAGACTTACACTTCATCACGATCGATGGCTGAGCCTGAGAAAAGCCAGCCTCCCGGAGACATCTCGAGAACGCAATAACAGATATAGAATCCAGGCCAAGCTCGTATATACTGGACCATGACGAGATCTTCTCCACAGAAGAACCAATGAACTTCGCCAGAACAGAAATGATCTTCTGTTCCTGGACACTGTCAGTAGGCTGGCCAACACCCATCGAGCCCAATTTCTGAATATCCTCCAGAGAAAGCTCCTGATAGATACTCTTCAAGACTTTCATATCAGCCTTGTTATTGGCAGAAAGTGGGAAGCGGGTCATCGGGATGATATGTGTAGGCACCATATACCCGGGAAGATGAGTGCGGCAAGCGCCCTTGATCTTCGACAGTAGGGCGCGGTCGTCTTCTGATGATCGGACCCTGACGTCGACAGCACGAGATTTCTTATCTGCAGTGACAGTCGTGAAAAACGAGACAAGTTGGTCCTTCGACTGTTTGGGGTGTGTGATCACTAGGGTAGCGACTTCGTTCAATTCAGGCGTTGTTCGTTTGATGACCTCGTTAATTTCTCCAATTTCGAGTCGCTGTCCACGGAGCTTGACCTGGTCATCAATACGGCCAAGGAACTGGAAGCTTCCATCGTGCAAAATCCTCACGAGATCACCTGTGCGATAGATGCGATCGCCGAATTCGGGGAGCTCTTGGAACCGTTCTTTGGTGAGGTCGGCTCGGTTCAGATAGCCTTTTCCAACGAGAGGCCCCGAGACGCAGAGTTCGCCTATGCTGCCGCGTAGGACTGGTGTCGTGGTGCCGGGGCTGAAGACATAAGACCCTACATTATCGAACTGGGGCCCTATGTTTGAGGCTTTGTCGTTGGCAGACATCCGTGGGAGCATGGTGCATCCGATAGTAACTTCAGTAGGCCCGTATCCGTTGTAAATAACACCATGTCTGCCCCAGGCATCGAGGATTTCTTGTTTTAAAGCCTCTCCGCCGGTGATGAAGACTCCCCGACAAAGGGACGGAACTTCGTCGGGATGGACCAGTTTTGCCAGACTGGGCGTCAGGTCGATATGCGTAATTTGAAGCTTCTGTATCGTTCCAGTGAGATCCTCAAACAGCAGATCTCGCGGACAGGAAGTGACGCAAATTCCAACACTCCAGCTCCAGTACTGTTCCAAAACACTGACGTCGAAATGGAAGGAGGCAAATTGTAACCACCGAGACTCTCCATCCCAGTGTCCCGCGAACAATCTTTGGAATGCCAGCATTGCTTGCACAGCATTATCGTGCGTGATCTCGCAGCCTTTCGGTGTTCCGGTTGTACCGGAGGTGTACAGACAATAACAAGTATCATCTGACTGAATAGAACGGGAAAGTGAGATATCACCTGTTGAGATTCCATCAAACAGCCCAGGCTCATCAAGTGCCTGGATGTCAATATCTGGCAGACCCTCCAGTTCGGCCATCTTCAATTGATTGCAGAGCAGGATCTTGGTACCGGAGTCCTCTAACATGAACTGCTTACGAGAGATAGGGGCACCAGGGTCAATAGCCAAATATGCACATCCAGCTTTCATGATACCCAGAATCGCCATGGAGGCTTCAGGGCACTTGTCAAAGCATATTCCCACAATTCCACCAGGAACAGCTCCCTTTGCCTGCAGGAGATGTGCAATTTGATTGCCGCATTCATTGAACTTGCGGTAAGTCCAAGTCTTCTTCTGGAGATTGTCTGCAGTGTCGCCGAAAGCAAATTCAAACGCAATCCTCTCGGGGATCCTGAGCGCGTTCGTTTCGACGAATTGATGCAGCAAAGTCACCGTAGTAGGAATTGGGGCTTCTTTCGCAGGAGTAATAGATAGCAGACTACTACCCACAGACTCGTAATCGGTGGAACTGGCATCTGGACGGAAGACAGTATCCTGCAAAATTTTGTCATACTGACTCAAGAGAATCGTTGCCTGCTCGGGGGGACAAGATCGCCCCGGTAGGTCAGTGAAATCTGAAGATCTGCCGAGTGCGGAATCAACTCGATAGAAAGAGGATACTGCATAATGTTAGTCAAAATCCTGCAAAGCCGCGGAGTATTCCGTCTGCTTGTTCTACTTACATCAATATTCGTCTCCTCGCCAATGATATCCCATCCATCGGTACCAACAGCATCCAAAGTAAACTTCTGATAGACAAACAGGGTATCGAAGAGTGGCTCATTGCTACCTAGCCAACGCTGGATATGTGACAGAGGTGCGAACTGATTCTTCACCAATGAAGCGTTTCGCTTCAGTGTACGATCCAAAAGCTGTCGGTTGGATCCCTCAATACGCAGGGGCGTTGGCACTGTGACCAAACACGGGAATACCGCATGTTGAGCAGCGGCGGATAAGTTTCTACCAGAAAGCACAGTCCCAAAAGTGACGTTGGACTCGCCTGTATATGCAGAGAGCAAGCGGGCCCATGCGGTTTGCCCCGCTGCCTGTAGTGTAACGCCGATCTCTCGACAGGCATCTTCAAGAGCCTTGCGAGACTGTGCGCAACAGATGGAGGTGGTGAGTAATGTTCGCTCATTTGTGCGGATGGGATGCAAGTCGGGGAATTTGGAGGGCTGCACTTCTGGAGCCAGTTCCTTCCAGAAGTATTGCGCGGATTCGCTCTGGATCTTGCTTTCAAGAAGGATAGGGCCGAGAGTCTTGGTGACTGGCACCGGCATAGACAGAGCCTTCCCTTCATATGCTGCTCTGACGTCTGCAAATATGGTAGCCAGAGACTGAGCATCGTAAATAGCGTGCAATGCAGAAAACTGCATGATACTGGTGTTATCACCTGCCTCTACTTCAATGCTCCATGGGGGTTGGTGGAGATTTTCCAAAGCATGCTTTTCTTGAACACCAGGGGTGTCTGCCATGGGGGTCGTGGTCTCGCACCATGGTAGTTTGCTGTTTTCATGGTAAGTTATCATAGCAAAAGGATTTTGCTGATCGCGCAATTGCACGAAGCCTGTTCGAAGCATCTCATGCTGAGCCATGACCTTAGACCATGCTTCTTTCAAAATCCTCTTGTCCAGAGGGACGGAGAATCTCAAGCCCATTCGGTTGAAGTACACTTCACCATGTGAATTCGTGAACATCGCCAGCATGCCATTCTGGACTGGCGTACAAGGGCGAAGAGATTGCACCATTTGCGAAGAAATCTCAAGTTGTTCGCAGACAGATTGTAAATGATGGGTTTGGAAAAGTCCGAAGTCAAACTCGATTTCCTCGACAATCTTGGAGCTGGAAGTAAGAAGAGAAGCAATTTGGTCAATAGAAGCAGCCTGATACAAGTCAGTAAGTAATTAACCGAATTCATGGTCGACAATCAAACCCCACGAATATGATGACATACCTCGAGAATATCACCAGATGAGATATTATACCCTAACCCACGCAGCTTCGCTGATACCTGCACAGCATTGATACTATCCAGGCCAAGTTGGAAGATCGTCGTATCCTGGAGCACATTGTCCGAGTCGACATTAGAAAATTTGCAAAGAAGGTCGCGAACAATCTCCTCTTGGTAGGACCATGGGCGCTTTTGCCGAGATTTGGTCAGGAAATGAACAGATTTTGTCATTTTGGGCGCCTTCTGTTCAAAGACTCGAGGAATGTCTGTCTCAAATAGCCACTTATCGGATGCCTGAGCAGACGGGTACTGAGTGATGTGTCCAACAAGGGCCACAAAGTCCCGCGCGATATTCTCAGCCACAGCTTGCGAGACATGGGATACTTGGAAGTGGAGGCAGACACGGATGCTGTCGATTGACTCGTCGGGGACGATCTCACAAATTAAGGGGAATCCCATGTTTCCTTCGTCCTGAAGAAGTTCCCAGACATTGCGGTCGAGATCTGTGCTTCTGTTCTGGAAGATGACCAGCGTGTCAAAGAGGCGAGAGCCATCACCAAGAACACGCCGTTGAATACGCCGTAGAGGACTGAGTTGGTGAGGCAAAATGTCGTTATTGTTCTTTTGGGACAAGCTAACGATGTCAATATTTGTTGCAGTCGAGGAGAACTTGGTTCGAATTGGAAGTGTGTTGAAGCAAGGGCCAACTATCCGATCTACGCCATCCAAAGGAACAGTTCGGCAGCTGAAGACATTACCGAAGCAGACGTCGGAGGAATCAGTGTACAGAGCGAGGAGTCTGGCCCACGCAGCGTGGAAGATGTTCAAAGGCGTCACGGAGAGGTCTTTGCATTGTTGCTTGAATGACATGAAAGATCCATTTAGGGATGTATGGATCTGCTGTGATGCCGACTCATCTGCATGGGCTACGGGCTCGGGCGTGGAAAGAAGGGTCGGTGAAACACCTGACAAGTACTGGTCCCAGTATTCATCCGACGAGCCATAATCAACAGAGGTCATGTAATCGATGAAGTTGCGGAACGGAGCGGTTGTTGGCAATTCTTGGTTTGAAAGCAACAGCTGGAGTTCTTGTAACAACTGGGCGATACCTTCTCCGTCATACAATGCATGATGAATGGACAGCAGAAGATGTGTCTTCTGCGCAGTGGAGTCGGTTATGAAAGTCAGCGAGTAAGGCAACTGGCCGTTGACAGGAGAAAGACCCTCAAATTTGGACTTGTTCTCCTTGATGACATTCTCAAGTTCAGAAGAGGAAGCTTCAATATGAGACCACGGTAAGACCGATGTATCCAGTACAACCTGAACATATGCAAACCGCTTATCATGAGTTTGCATGAAACAAGTTCTAAGAATGCCTTGTCTTTGCATCATCTTAGCCCATGCTGCTCTCATATCCTGGGCATCGGTGTGCACAAGAAGCAAGAGGTGATTGAAATAAGCTGAATGACCACTAGACTCAGCTGCAAGCATAGCCTCCTGGAGTGGAGTGCAAGGGTAAATGCTCTGAACTGGTACAGCTGCAGCTTTGAACTCATCTTCTACCTGACGAGTGAAGGCTTCATCGAACACAGTTGGTGGCGCGGACACCACAGCCTGTCTGCGCTGATGCTCGTTGATCGTGGCCGGAATGACAGCTGAAAGCTGAGCAATAGAGCTATGGCGCAGGATTGTGGACACAGAAATCCTTCCACATCCAGACTCATACAGCTTCCGCGAGAAGGAAATGGCAGAAAGAGAGTCCAGGCCCATTCTGTAGAAGGACACGTGCTTGCGGATGTTGCTTTGGTCGGTACCAGTAACTGCGGATAGCGCGCCACAGATGGTCTTCTCAAGCTCAGTGAAACTATCACCAGTATCATCGGCATTGAGCTTTGGCGAGAATATCGTAAGGTCTTTTGTTGTCAGCTGTCCCAGCCGTTGCCTCAACATGAAATGGTCAGTCTTATAAGACCTAGTGAGATCTATCGCTTCCACGAGAAGGAGAAGCGATGGAAGGCTAGAAGGAGACAGTCTCTTGGTGAGCTCCTTGAAAAGATCATTCGTAGCTTCCTCTGTTTGCACAGAATCTGAGCATTTCGTTGAAGGAACCCAAAATACTACCAATCTCTGCTGGCGCAGTGTTGGTTCGTCCAAAAGCATGCTCACTGATTCGTGGACCATTTCCAAAGACATGAGAGCGCGATCAACTTCATCAAGATCAATAGACAGGCCATACGACTGTGCAAGGCCAGAACTTCGGGAAAGAATGAGTGTACCATCAGGAAGCAGTCTTCCAATGTCACCCGTTCTATAGATCCGACCGAGCTCAGGATGGTCAACGAATCGTTCAGTCACTGATGGCTCGGAGTCAGATAGACAGCGCCCAACTTGATCTCCGCCAAAGCATAACTCTCCAATGGCGCCACGTGGAAGAGGAGCTAGTGAATCTCCATCTGCCACGATCATGACAGATATGTTCTTCAAGGGTCTACCAATGTTTCGAACATAGGTCGTTGCTTGCATATTGGGACAGAGAGTACATGCGTGAGCCAGTGCGCGGCTGCTGTATACTTGGTGAAGACCTTTGCCGGCCCAATTGCGATGGAGTTTGGGAGTCATTTCATCGCCCGAAGAGAGGAGGTATTGCACACTGGGGACGGCTTGTGGATCAATACGGGAGGCCAGCATGGGAGGCAAGTGAAGGTGCGTTATTTCCATATCTTTACAAGCTTGCTCGACGCGAGTCCTCATGATTAAGTCTGTAGTTGAGCACAATGTCATGCCAACGTGCCAAGCGAAGAATGTCTGGCAAATTGATGCTGTGTTTTTGTTAGAAAGATAATCTAGATATCAAAATTCATGGAAAACTTACTACCTGATCCTTGAAGACAAGATAGCATTTTTGACCCGGTTGGCGATGGATACAGGTCTGCAAGGGCATTGATATTGCTCTGTAGGTTTTGGCGCGAGATGACGATGGTCTCGGCAAAATCATTCTCAGTAAGTGTCACTTCAGCATAGGCAACATCAGACCCTTCATTAATATGTGGAATATTAAACTCATGATAAACATCCAGCGAATAAGAGAGGTAAAGCAGCTGGATGGACTTCGAAGAATCCAAGCGATGATTCGTTTCCGTCAAGTGGTCGACGATGCAGAACTTGGATTTCGCCGTGGAGAGAATAGAATGAATTATCTGCACAGAGGCCTGGGGAATTAGGAGGAGACCAGCGCCAGCCTTCGCAACTCCAAGCACAGCAACGTAAAAATCAAGGGACGTTGTCAGATGGATGGCGATTAGATCGTCTTTCGTCACTCCGACATGGAGCAAAAGGTGTGCAAAGGCGTTGGCTCGGGAGTTTAGTTGACTGTAGGTCATGCTTTCGACAAATGGAGCGGGAGTTTCTGGCTTCCAAAGCATCAACTCAACCGCTACCCGGTCAGGGTCTGTAGAGGCAGTCATCTCGACGCTGGATGTCAAACTTGGCAGATCAACATGCTCGCATGATGCTGCCTGTTGAATAGACAACGTGGACGAGGGAAGATATGATCGAATCTCCTGGAGCGGAAGCTTAATCTTCTCGATCAAGATCGAGGCCACAGAATCAATCTGCTTGAGAAGTACCATAGCTTGCTCGCATGGTAACAGCGACTTTTGGTAAGTCACCCGGGCAAAGATGCTTTCTTCTCGTGGCTCAAACTCCAGCAAAAGCGCAAATTCTAGAAATTCGCCCGCCCCAACCTCCCGGAACACAGAGCCCTGCTCATCATCTGACCAAATGCTTTCCTGCCACACAAACGCCGTATCGAAGAGACTACGGTTCAAATCGATACCAGAAGCCTTCTTTATATCCTGAAGAGGAAGACTGCCATGCTCGATTGACTTGCGGTTCGTGTTCTGGATGACCAAGAGGAGATCAGTCACGTCTTGCATTTTGTCGAGGTTCATGCGCGTTGGCAAAGTTCTAATACAAGGCCCGAGAACAGTCTCGATGCCCTTTAAGGGCAGAGTCCTGCCTGAAAAGACAGTTCCAAAGGTAACGTCGCCGGTTCCAAGATAGGAAGAAAGGATATAGCAAAACGCGGCTTGGAAAATGGTTTGCCGGCTCACGCGAAGATGCTGGGAAACCTCGTTGAGTTTTGATACGGAAATATCCAGCACCCGAGTAGCCCTGTCAGTAGCATGTACGACATCTGCATTTCCATGGAAAGTAGGGAAAGCTGTAGGATAAAGACCCTGTAGTTGATCACGCCAGTACGCTGAGGACTCTGTTGCCGATTTGTCCAGTTTGTGCTCAATGAAAAAGTTTGCGACCACATTGTATGGGGGTTTAGAAGTAAGCTCCTCTCCGGACAGGATCCTTCTAAGATCCTTCAACATGAGTTGCCAAGACCATCCATCGTAAAGTGCATGATGGATATGCACCAGCACGCGGAGATGATCCTTCCCTTCTTTGATCTGGACTCGGAAAGGGTTCAAGACATCGTGACCCGCACCCAAGCCCAAATCGTAGTCAAGCTCTTGTTTCACGGAAATATGCTCGTCAACGGTATTCCAGGTGAAGCGGCCATATGAGTGATCTTTGAGGCCGATTTCCACAAATCCAGACCGCAGGATCTCGTTGTGGTCCACCAGTTGAGCAAATGCATCTTTCACTGAAGCTAAATTGACCGAGGGCTCGAATTCCAGCTCAATCCAGTTGCAGTATGCCTGGTCGTCTCGAACAGTCTCCAAGATCATAGCCTGTTGGATATGGCTACACGGTACGATGTCCGAAACCTGCTCGCTCAAACCCAGTGAGTCGACCCTTGCTGCACCTGCATCTGAAACAAGTTGCAGAATAGTTTGCAGGGCCGCTTGTGTATCATCAGTCGGGCTCGCAACTTCAAGGCTGGTGGCAAGCTGCCAGATCCCGTCCACTGAGTCTGCCTCCAAAAGGGCAGCCACACCTAAGCGAATTCCCGCATCCAATAGATGGGACGCGAGACGGATTGCAGCTAGCGAATCAAGCCCTGCTGCTGCTAGGCTCTCCGTCGACGAGAGTCGTCGGCCTAGCACATCAGCGACGCTTGAGATGATAGACTCTTCTTTTTCGTCTCGGCAGGGTTGATCATCAAAAGCCTGAGCGGTGCTTCGGTGGCGAATGAAATCGGCCTCTAATGTCTTACGGTCGATCTTGCCCGAGGGAAGTTGGGGGAATTGGTCGACGAGTACGAATTCGCCAGGAATCATGAACCGAGGCAACAGCTGACGACAGACGTCTCGGAGACTGCTGTCTGTCGTTACCTCGTCGGTGACCAGAACAAATGCAACCAAGTTGCCGTCGATGACTATGGTTACAGCACTGCGGACACCGGAAGCTCTCGTGATAACATGCTCGATCTCGCCAAGCTCTATCCGCTGACCTCGCAGCTTCACCTGGCCGCTGGAAATTCGGCCGAAACACTCAATCTCTCCAGTGGGGAGTATGCGGGCTTTGTCTCCCGTGCGATAGAGTCGGCCATACACCGGACTGTCTATAAATGCCTTGGTATTTTCTTCGGGTCGATTGATATACCCGTCCGCCAATTGAGGGCCGCCCACCACGAGCTCTCCAACTTGGCCCAGTGAAAGGGGGTGAAGTCGCATGGATGATGGATCATCGTCAGAGGGGAGTGGCATGATGTATGCGGAAACAGTTTTAAAAGGCTTTCCAATCATGTTGACACGATCCTTGGCCTGGAAATGGGTGGCAGCGGTACAGTGGATTGCTGCTTCGGTAGGCCCGTACATCCCATGGAGAATGCCATCTCTGCCCTCAGACTTGCCAAACTCGTCTACCACATGTCTAGTAAGCATTTCACCAATAGTGAGGAGCACCTGGAGAGATGGAGCTGCGGCTCGTACGCGCAGCAACTCTCCGGCTACCGTTGGGGTCAATTCGGCGGCGTCGACTCTCATCGTAGTCATCACATGGGAAATATCAAGAAGCATATTCTCTCTCTCGGAGCCGATGAGGGTTGACCCTCGCATCATCGGGAAGAAAACCTCAAACACGGAAACATCAAAGGTGGGAGATGCAAATTGTAAAAAGCGCTTGAAATGGGGTATCAAATCGTCATGAGCAAGGAGTGATTGGGTGGCAGCAAGATGGGACACCCCAACGCCTTTGGGACGGCCCGTAGAGCCTGATGTGTACATGACATATGCCAGGTCAGTGGGAGTGCTGTTTTCTGAGCATGGCTCTGTGGTTTCGGTGTTGGTTTCAAGACCGTCCACGGCAAGGATAGAAATATGCTCTTTCGGCGGTACCCTTGTTGCAAGAGCATCATTTGTGACCACCACAGATGCAGCCACATCTTGCAGGATAAACTCAATGCGATCTATTGGTGCATCGGTATTCAAAGGACAGAAAGCTGCGCCAGACTTAAGAATAGCCAGCCACGAAATGTATAATTCCACAGACTGAGGCAGAAGTACTGGCACAACCCTCTGTAGGCCCTGTGAAGTTGTCGAAGCACGAGCAATTTTACTCGCCAGCTCCGAGGAAAGCCGGTCCAAATCACGGTACGACAAGCAACGAACATGTCCATCCGCAGTGAGGAATTCAATGGCGTTGTTTGAATCGTTGAGCTTGCACAGGGCAAGCTCGTGTAGAAGTTGAGGCCCTGGCACTGTGGAGGGTGAGGCGTTTGAAATTGCTAGATCAGGAACCTCCGTGGCAGACAATGTCACCTGTATACCTTTCTGGGCAGCCTGCTCTTGCACGATTTGTTTCAGCTGGTTGCCCAGCTGGTACAGGAAAGCGGCGTCCATGCCTCCGGTCGCACACAGGACTCCCACCTGAGTCGCGGGGTCCAGGGTCCACTGCAACGCCGGGGCATGACCGACATCACTGCACAAAGGATCTTCCAACACCACGGCTGTGTGTTTAAGTGAGAGATCTGATACGGGAGCCAGATCTGCTGGATGAACCGTTTGGGCAGATAGATCTGCTTTGACTGGCGCACCATTCAATAAAAAGACCGGGTTCTCGTCTGTTGTGAATGCGCGTAGCAAGACTGCCCATGACAAAGCAAATATTTCCGATGGGAGTTGGGCATCCACCTGCCAGGGTACGATGTGAACATCATCACCATCGTCATTGACGGCGGGAAACTGAGTGAATCGGTCCATGACCTGTGTGGTTTGTTCTTTTTTCACCCCTCTCACTCATACATATTCAAGGTAAAGTATATACCTAGTACCTAGGTAGTCTGCTTAGTCGATCTAATTAGGTGCAACGTGAGTGGCTGGAGAAGATCGTATGCAGGCAAACGCGCCAAAAAAAAGTAGTCCCACATCCAGCAATTTTGGTGAAAGGGGATTTCGGGTTTTTTTAAAAAAAAAAGCAAATCGAGGGGCACATCCATACAGATGAGATTTCTGTATGATCTCCAGCGAGCCAAGCGCGGAAAAGAGAAGTGGGTGAAAATGTATTATTTCCGATATTATTTATTACCTTGGAGGTATTACCTTATTACCTATGCACTCTACAAAATATGTATTACTCTGTCTATTATTCGAATTTTTATATACATAATACTAATCCTTCCATATTTTATATTATTACAACGTTGGAAAGATCAGACCATATTCCCCCACTACTCGGCTGAATCAGCCGCCGAATGGGCAGTGGAGAGTGTCCGGTTATGAATGACGTAGGCCTACATATACCTAGGTACGGAGTAGGGTAGTATGAGATCCTATATAATATATTACAAACTGACAAGATTAATATGTAGAGTAGTAGCAATAATAGGCTCATATAATATCATTCCCCTCAAACGCCCAAGCACAAAAAAACAAAAAGCCAAAAATAATAACTGGTTCTATACTCCGGAGGAATTTTCCTGCAAGTCCCACTGTAAACGAGTCCAATGCGTTGCCAAGAGGGGTAACAACGTGAACATGTTACAGATGTACTCCGTATGTATACCATAATACGTACAACCAATCATTCCCGACATCGGCCGTAAGACCTTAATTATAAATGGCTATGCTCTGGTTGATCGAGGTGTGCATGAAGCAACCTCAGAACCTTCTCTTCTTCTTCTTTTATCTTCCTGCATATAGTGGATCTAATACGGGATAGAGAAATATTTATAAAGTACCTAGGTACTACTACCATCGTAGACTAAAAAGAAAAAAAAAAGAAGTAAAAAAAAGAAAACATACAGTGGAGACCTCGGATGAAATTCACTGATTGATAAAATTGATAAAATCCGATAAAACTGAAAAAAAACACCCGAACCAGGGAAAATACGGGAAACTTGGCAAAAAGCTCAAGCGAGGGCTTCAGAGACCTTCAAGGGGATCCACTTGGTCAAGTTATCTGATCCGTTTCTTCTCCGGAGAATCATATAAAGCCTTTTTCCCTGCTTTTTTTCTTTCTTCCTTGGAGGATTTGAACCTTGGAAGCTCTCCCCTGAAGCTCTTGGATTTCCCTTTTCGGCTGTATATACATACCCTTTTTTTTAACCTTCTACCTTTCACCTTAAATCTCTTGAATCGTCATGGAGCCAGTTACCCGCAAGTCGGAGCTCTCCTTCCTCAACGACATGGTGCCACGCACCCAACCCCAGTCAGGTCGGTCGCTGTTGCGACCCACTGGTGCTGACGAGATGCACGATCTGCTCTGTGTTGGATTCGGCCCAGCTTCGCTCGCCGTTGCCATTGCTCTGAACGATGCTATGGACCCCACCCTCGGTGCCTCGAAGGACCTCAACTTCAAACCCAAGGTTTGCTTCCTGGAGAAGCAGAACCAGTTCGCCTGGCACTCCGGTATGCTGGTCCCGGGCTCGCGTATGCAGATCTCCTTCATGAAGGATCTTGCTACTATGCGCGATCCCCGCAGCAGCTTTACTTTCCTCAATTACCTACACCACAAGAAGCGTCTCATCCACTTCACCAATTTGGGCACTTTCCTACCCGCCCGTGTTGAGTTCGAGGATTACATGCGCTGGTGTGCCCTGCGCTTTGATAATGTTGTCAACTACGGCGAGGAGGTTGTCGAGGTTGTCCCGGTCCCACCAATGCCCGTGGTGTTGTCGACTTCTTCACCGTAGTCTCGCGCAACACTGGTACTGGCGAGATTTCCTCCCGCAACTCCCGCAAGGTCGTCATTGCGCTCGGTGGTAAGGCTAAGATGCCTCCTGGTTTCCCCCAGGATCCCCGCATCATGCACTCCTCCAAGTACTGCACTCACCTGCCCCAAATGCTGAATGATGAGATGGCCCCTTACAATATTGCCGTCGTCGGCAGTGGCCAAAGTGCCGCTGAGATCTACCACGATTTGCACCGCCGTTACCCCAACTCGCGCACCACCCTCATCCTCCGTGATACCGCTCTGCGTCCTAGTGATGACTCGCCCTTGTACGTTTCCTCAAAAAGAATAATTGCGGAGCCCGTACCATAACCCAAGGCTAACCTTTCTTTTTTTCACCCTTTCTAGTGTGAACGAAATCTTCAACCCCGAGCGCGTAGACAAGTTCTACGAGATGAGCGCCGAAGAACGCAAGAAGCGCATCGCTACCGAAAAAGCCACCAACTACAGCGTGGTTCGTCTGGAGCTGATCGAGTCCATCTACAACGACATGTACCTGCAGCGAGTGGAGAACCCGGACGAGACACAATGGCAACAGCGCATCCTTGCAGAGACCAAGATCGCCCGGATCGAGCACCACGACCCATCAAACCGCATGCGCATCCACGTCAAGTCGGTCAAGAATGAGAGCGAAGGCAAGGAAGTGTTGGATGTCGATGCGCTGATGGTCGCAACGGGCTACCTCCGCGACGCGCATGAAGAACTCCTTCAGAACGTGCGCAGCTTGCGGCCCGCCGGCGCGTCAGGCTGGAACCCCAGCCGGGATTACCGTGTTTCGCTCGACGGTGCCAAGGTCAGTACCCAGGCTGGTATCTGGCTGCAGGGTTGCAACGAGCAGACCCACGGTCTGAGTGATTCTTTGCTGTCGGTGCTGGCTGTGCGGGGCGGCGAGATTGTGAGCTCCGTATTTGCGGATCAGCTGGCTGGTGCTCCCTTGGTGCAGGACACCCGGGTGCGTGCTATGCTGTGAAAAGGTGTGAAACAAAATGTGACATCCTCGTTTCGTGTCTCGGGTTTACTTCCATGGTTTGGGAAGTGGGCCGAGATTTTGAAAATATGTCCGAGATAGCTCTCGATGATTCCCCTTCGCTATTCTGTTCAACATTTAGACATGTGTATTTAGATTTTTTTTTCTCTCTCTCTGTTCGCGTTAATGATGAGCTTGTTTACCATATTTCTTAAATTCCTTTTTTTCCTCTCTCAAGTCTACAAGACTACCGATCGGCCCAGATCTTAGGATAATCTTAAGTACCGAAGTGTGTCCAGGTGTCCCCGACCTCCTAAGTGGAGTACGTAGAATCGTCCGATCGGAAGTTGTACGGTAAAAAAAAAAAACAGAAGTCACTTTCTAAGGTTCCTTGGCAAGTGCGGGACATTAGAAAATTGAAATCTAAAAAAAAATCGCGCGAAACTTGTCAAGCTGCTGATCGATGTCGATCCTAATTCTAGATGTCTGCCTGTTACTAGTATGCTGTGATAATTTTCTACTCTTATACCATATACAATATAGGTTATCAATTTGCTTCTCTGACTTACCTACATATGTAGGTATTTCCCCAAACCATCCCATTGTGAAGAATCACATCAAATCAGATAAAGGCAAGTGGGTCCTGCATGGATCAGATAACTCGAAATTTTTTATCTGATCGACTTCCAAGGTTGACTTGGGGGGACTTGGCGGCTTTTGCTTTTTTCTTTTCTTTTCTTTTCTTTTTTCTTTGGTATTCATGTTAATACATTGCTTTTTCCAATTGCATTGGGCTTGACCGTAACTTTTCTTTTCTCCATACAATTCGTAGTTCCCCAATTCCGCACTAAGTAAAAGTGGCTTCCTGGAGCTCCATCACCTGCCTAGTCGAGTCTTTAGCGAGATGGAGCCCGCATACGCACTGTTATGGCTCGGTATTTTTTAAACTTGTAAATTTGTAAATCTTAAATCTGTAATTTTATTCGGAAACCGCGCTTCCATACTATGCATCGTACGATGGACAATCTGAAATATATAAAAAGATAATTATAGTAAACGGAGTAGATCCTGCATCCCTTTCCCTTGAAGAAATTAGCATAAATTGTCTAGTTTCGTATAGTACAGACTGTATTCTGCCAAAGTCCCGTAACATCCATGCACATGGCTCGTGTTTGTCCCCATAGGTCCAGAGGCTGGGCCGGTACCCGAGAGATTAGATCTCCTATTTCCAACTGAGTTTCGGCGTTCTCTTCGGCGATATCGGATGTACCCAGAGTGGAAACTGCTGCTCCGTATGTACTTATCTGATGTCTTGTGGTTCGTTTCCCTACGGAGTACCTCGGTAGGTGTCAGATTGGGGTTCTGTAATTCGGACCTGTTTCCGGCTCCAGTATTGAAAGCCGTTGGATGGACCCTATATCATGTACTAACATTGTATATATTGCCTGTTCTGTATGTCTCTAGGCAAGTTTAGGGAGGTGACAGCCCTAGCACACTATGTTGCATACAGTGCTAGTAATCAGCCAAGAAATCGTTGGCAACCTAACTTGTAATCGTTGACCGCTACAATATTAGAAAGTCCAGAACGAGATCAGGCCACACTGGACCTTCGGCGATCAAACATTCCTTTTCCCTGAAAGGCTGCAGCCCGGCAACCAAGGTTGCACATCCGGAGTCACTACTGCCGTCATCCCCGTGCCAGGATCTCAAGCTGCAGAAGTACCTAGGTCGTGTGCGCTGGCATATGCACCCCCAGAGCTCCCATGCAGGTACGTCTTATGCTCGCGTAATGCGTAATGTAAAGCGTAACCCCGGTCATTACATATGTACATATGTACCTAGACCTAGGCCCAGTTGGACGCACCAATCGGCCCTTTCGGATGGGATAGGACTGCCCTCCCTAGATAGGTATCTTTCCAGAAACACCGATGGAAAGTCGGAACTCGGCCCTTATGCAGCGTGTTGGTGGTTAGCTGCAGAGCCACTGCATGGCCAAGGGAAACCATATATCTTATCTGATGCGCGTGTGAAAATGCGGGAATTCGAGGTTACCTATGTAGGTAAAGAGCCTTGGACAGTAAGTGGGTTGTCATATATACCGGACAGGCACTAGAGTCAAGGACTTCCTTGTTCCTGTTGTTGTCCAAGAGTCATCTCCCATAATATTATAGTAAAATAAATCATTAATGTCTGACGTCAACTGTACAGGTTCCTTCTAAATGCAAAATGCAAACATTTGCTCGTGCCACGTGCCCCAATAATGCAACACCGCGCTGATTTGCATAATAAAAACACAGAGTAGAAGGATATCAATGCAGGATCTGGAAAAAAAACAACAAATGCAAATACGCTCAGATCTCGGATCACCTTACACCATGCGTTCGGGGTCCTCGCTAGCAACGCTGCGGTAACCAGGTCCGTCACTGGACCGGTTGCCAGTGTGCATGCGCATTGGGGTTTCATACATATCGTGATAGTTGATCACCTCGCCGCCGAGCATCGCCGCCCCAGTCTGGCGCTTGCCAAAGAGCGGAGCCGGGTCACACCAAAAGTCGCGGCAGTTGGTGACGACACCGCGGGAGAAGGGGTTTCGGGGCCGGGCCGTCTGAGGTCCGTCGCGGAGACCGTCCTTGGCGGTTGTCCAAAAAGCGTCGATTCCGAGGAGAGATGACCATTGCTTGATGCAGCCGGTTTTGCGTCGGTGTGGGGGAGGGCCGCGAAGGGCCGGGTTGGGTCCTTGTCCGGAGGCCGAAAGACCAGCAGCTTCCATTGACGTGGTCCCGGCAGTCATGGCCGAGGCAAAGGCTTGGGAGCTTGGGTAGGATCGGTCGATGTGGTGGCCTCGCATGTTCTCGTAGGTTGTCTGGTTGCGAGAGATCTGGACGAGCTGGACAGCACACAGCATGGTGACCCAGACCAGCTGGAGAGTGATCCACACATTAAGAATCAGGGTGAAGGGGTCGCGAGAGGCATAGTCACACAATGTGTCGTTGATGACATTGCAGGTGGCATTGGTAGGAGCGGGTAGAGAATTGATGTCTGCATCCTGTTAGTTGACTGATCCTAGGCAATATTTTCCCTTGCCACTAGTACTCACAGGCAATAGTTAGCTGCACAAACATAATGATGCCAACTTCGAGGGAGATTATATAAAGAACAAAATGGCGGAGATTGTTCGATCCGACGCAGTTATGAATCCACGGGCAATGGCTATTTGAGCATTAGTGATCAGATCAATAGAAATATTATCATGGCACATACTGATCGTGTTTTGCAACGCAGCGCCCACAACGTCGACAGTGTCTGCTCCGGAGGGGCTTCCTTGTCATACATGGAATGCAGAAATTCTCTTCGTCGAACTTCCACTGGTCGAACAGTTCCTTAACAATCTCTCTCTGCTGATTCCTGCTGGTCACTTTCGGAACGTAGCCGGGATCCTGGACCATGGAAAAGATGTAGAAATAAGAAGTCGAGCAAAAGAAGACCGCGAACAAGATGTTCAGAATCGGCGACGATGAGTAAGTTGCCGGCAGCACCTTGAAAACATAGCGGAAGCCAACCCAGAACAACGTGCCTGCAAAGACACCAGCTAGATACGGTGTTTTCTGCAGAACGCGATATTCCATAGGCCCCTTGTTCGCAAATTGTTGTGCGACATACTGCATCCCGAAGACTGTCACTAACACGAGGGGCACAGCAACGAAGATCGCCAGGTTACTGAGCATCCAGATGGCAACCAGGATAATCAAGAAAGGCCAGAGGAAGAAGAACTTGGTCATCATGCTCTTGTTGCGTACGAAGCTTGAAAGGCCCAGAGGCACCACTTTTTGGGTGCCATCAGGTTCAAAGCCGCGTTCGTTGAGCGAGCGGTACCAAATCCGCAGAGTGTTCATCTCCTGAGCCACAGTCGCAGGAGATTTTCCATCGCGGGTCTTTGCAAAACGGTCGGTGCCATATTCAAGCAACTTCAGGACACAGGGCATTGAGCCCTTAACCAGCGCCCAATGAAGCGGTGTCAAGCCACCTTCGTCCACGGCGTTTGCATTGGCACCCCATCGTAGGAACAAGTCCACACATGCAGGATACCCCTTGTACGCAGCCCACATCAGCCCAGTATGCCCTTGTTGGTCAACAACGTCCACGGGGATCTCCTGGTGTAGAAGCAGCACGAGTAGGAAAGCGTTGCCATCGATGGTCGCAAGGTGTAGGATATTGTATCCTTGGACGTCCGTCAGAAGAGGATCCGCTCCATTCTGGAGCAGTAAGTTTACAATATAATAATGACACCGTTGGGCAGCCCACATGGCTGGTGTTGCCACCGATTCTCCTCCTTTGGCGTTGACGTCGGCTCCGGAGTCGATCAGGAATCTACACATCGCATATTGATTGTTGATTGCCGCCCACTAGAAAAAGAGAATGCGGTCAGTAAACAGAGCCCTTGTTATATGTTGCGCTGGGTTTTTACGAACATGCAGCGGTGTGATCCCCTCCTCGTCGCGGTGGTTCGCGGTGAACTTTTTGGCCGTGAACAGTTTCTGCATAGTGCCAATCTCCCCCATCCGAGCCAACTGCATAATATCCTCCCCCAGAGGAATTGAACCTTTGGGGGGATCAGGGCGCAAGCTCTTCATCTCGACATCGTTCGGAGTGGATGAACCGTTGCTATTCGAGGCAGAGGTGGAACCGGACGTCTGGTCAGGGCTGGGGTCCCCGGATTCTGGAGAGGTTTTGGCAGACATTTCGGGTCTACTGTTGAATATGTATCGAATGTCAGTCGGCTGGAAAGGAGACTCGATTCGAGGACTAGATTGTTTTCGGTAGTCTAAAGGAACATTGCGGTTCGGTCGCCGGCGCACTTGGAATTATTTTCAAAGCGCAACTCGGAAGGGGTAAATGGTCAGAGGTAGATATGTAAAATAGGTAAACAGATTGATGAAGAGGGTAAGGTTGAAAAGGCGGACTCGGATTTGCGGAGACGCTGATCGAGAGACACGTCGCCCTGGAGCCCTGGAGGTATACCTAGGTACACTTAAGACTGTGCCTTCTGTACTTCACTCCGTATACTTGTATACTCGTATACTCGAAGTTGAAATAGATTGAATAAATTCTATTTCTAATTTGATTTTTTAACTCGTATGTCGAATTGCTCCTTTTCCAAGGTTTTTTGCCCTGATTACTCAGCCACAGGCAGCCGCATTTTTGGTTCTCGGCCTCTCATCTGCCGATCTTTATATCCTCGTTATACTCCGTCTACCTACGGAGCATAACTATGTATACTACTTATGTATACAGCCGTTGTTGCTTCTTTCAATATCCATGTCTTACTTTTACACTTAACAGTCTAGGCTCGGTTATATTCTGCAGTTGTTTTATTGACCTATAAAAAAAAGTTAGAAATCAATGATTACCGGCATGCGCAAGTCGGACCATGCTCTGAGATGCGGTTCATACGAGTCCACAAGCCAAAAAGAAGTGCAGCTCTACCGTCATCCGGTCCTTGAGACCCAATCTGCCATCTACGTTCTTCATCCTTGGCCATGCGCTCGAAATCCTGCGCATACTTGTCCTCTTCGCAATGGCCGTCAAAGAGTGAGTCGTCCTACCTGCATAGCCAGCATATTGAACATCTTCATGACTGTGACAGGGAGCTGCCCGTCCCTGATAGTGACCTGCTCAGCAACTTCCACAATAATATTTGAGAGGTTGTGGCACCGGCCTGAAAAACAGCTGCAAGTCAGCTCGTTGGGATCGTCTAGAAGCCCCGTCCAGCCAGAGAGTCTGTGGGATATACTGTGAAGCTCTGTTTGGATTGTAGTGACGTCCTGACCTGAGATTTCCCCGGCAGAAAGTCCCTGGAGATATACGACGAAACCTTTTCGTGAGTTGGCGAAAAATTCTCGCGAGGCCTGCATAGTCGGTGCATCCATAGTGATGGTTGATGGTTAGCGTAGGGGATTCTTACTTATGTGAGTACATGTATTAGTGGTAAAGGCGTCCGAATAGAAATATTTGGTCAGATAGTTCGAGTCGATGGCGATGTATTTCAAGACCCTGAGGAATGAACCTTTTTATACTCGAATTCAACCTTTGTTGGCTTCTAAACCGAAATGTCCTTTGTCCGTAGACAAAACAAGGGGTGAAATATATATATATAAAAGGCCCAAAGAAACAATCAGAAGTTGTTTCAAAGCCATATCAATGGTCTTATCTTTTTAATTGGGCTTATATGTTAAGAGGACTTGGCTAAAGACGGGCCTCATATGCTTGCACAATATGTTATTTCTCGTGTAAGTTGTGCATAATATAGCTAAGTGATATCAAAGCCAGGGTATTATATCTGTATAAATAAATATCATACCCAATAACTATGTTGCCCAAATAGAAATTAGAAAAATATACTTCGTACCAAGGAGATTGTTGTCAAAGGACTTTGAAGTTGGAGCTCCACTTTCGAAGCTCCTTGTTTATCCTCCGCATCGCAACCCCTCAAAACAACAATGGAAGACACTTTGACCGACAAGCTCATATCGATTCTCAAGGATCGAGATCTCCCAGTCAAGCAGGAGGTGGTTGAGTCATTTGAGGATGACAGGAATGTGCAATGGGTGTCCAAGCATCTCCGCCCTGACACCCTGCTATCAAAAGATGAGCTCGCGTTGTACGTCTCATTTGTACAATCACCAGACAGAACTAACCGGAGACAGATACCTCAAGCTGGAAAGCTCTGGCGCTCTTCAGCCTATTCTCAACAACCCCGACTTCGGTGCAACACGGCCTGTCCTCGAAGACGAACTCCGCGACGCGATCGAGTCCCTCGAAGCCTCAACGGCAGCAATTCAGAAACAGACTGAGACTTTGAAGTTCCAATGTGCAAGCATCAATAAGCAATTGGGCCTGGAAAATGATATTGAGCAACAGCGGAGCCGGGATATCGCTCGGCTGCATAAGAAACATGAAGCGGGGAGGCACACTACTACCATGGCGGTAGGGACATGGCCGCCACAGAAAGTTGTCGCGTGTTGCTGATTCTGATTCTGTATAGGCAACTGAGCTTGCCGATGTGTTGGAGGCCGGTTTTAGGTCCGCGACCGACAAGTCAGGCGCGGAAAGCAAAAGAATACTCGCTTCTCTATCTACCCGGTTAAAACAGGACGACAAGGCGCTGGCGAGCCTAGAAACGCTCATGTCCAGTATCAAGTATCGTGGGAATGATGCATCTACGGTCAAGCGCACAAGCCATCTTAGTGCGATGTTATCAGACTACGTGGCGGAGGAAATACACTACCGTCTCGATCGACTATACCTGGAAACAATCCACGCAGGCGGCTCAAGCTCCGACGCTATGGATGGGATGACGAGCACTGCCCTCGAGGAAGAACTAGAGTCTCTGTATCCAGAGATCGAGATCTTGGCAGAGATGTCGACCAGGCAGCAGTTCCATGAGCCCATCCTCCGTGAACTCCAGAATGAGCATGATAAGCTGCGAATGGCATCGCAGGAGAAACTAGAACAGGTACGAGGCTCTGGCTCGGTAGTGCCATTGATCAGCAATGAACTAATTCATACTGTTCTAGGCACTCGACATGTTGATCGAGATGACTTTGTCAAAGCAAGATCTCACGAACCAACTCGGGGTCCGGGAGTCGTCCTCGGAACTGTTAGAACAGCTAGCCGCGTTATACCAATCCGAAGCAGGCAGCGAACTCGTTACACAGCCATCATCCCGACGGGAATCTCTGCGACGCCGATCGTTACAGCCAGGCATCCTTCTCGCTCGCACGGCCACTGCACCTGTAGTTGCCCAACCATCACTCGAAAGACTTTTGAGGCGTGTTGGTATACCACCAGAATCAATTCTCCACCCGCGCGAGGATGGAGGGGTTGATGACCTCCATGAGAAGCGATATCATATTTCCGAAACACTTCATAACCTCGATATAGGGGTGAATGCTCCTCTGATGACTTGTTTGGCCCCATTGGATAATGCATCCCAGCTTCTTCGTTGCTCATTGCACGCCAACTCTCACTATGAAACATCACTGCGCGATCCTTCAGAGGTGGCAGCGCTCTCGGGCCTCGAGAAAGAACTCACGAGTCTTCAAAATGGGGTCCAGAGGCTCAACTTGGATGTTCTCCACCAGCGTGATTGTAATCAGGATAGATTAATTGAGAGGTGGACATAGGAATTGTGGCGAAGTCTTTGCTGCCCAAGCGCTTTTTTTTTCCCTGTGTCTCTCATGGTTCTATTGTTTCTATGGATCTACACGTCCATGCATGAAATTTTGTCTGATGTTGCAGTCGAAGATGTTAATGGTTGGCTCTTAATCGCCGTTGGTTGTTTTAGCGCCCAAAGTGGCACGGACGCTGATTTGACGCTCAGGTGTGGCTGAAGTCCTTCTTGGCCTTAATACTCCTGAATAATGTTGCGCAGTGAATATTTCAGGCAGTGCCAGGTACTGCATAGGGCATTGGATACTATTCTCCGAAAAGTTGCTGGTACACGCTATGGGCACTAACAGGTGCTACGTTGTTCGCCTTTCACCGGCTCTTCAACGCCTGACTTGGGAAGAGTACCCCTGCTCATAATACTATATCACTTCTTGATATACCCTCATTTTGGAGATGAAACTCCAACATGGACATTTTCTGGTGTGATGGAAGAAGTTGAACCTGCGATTTGGTCAGGCCGTTGGTCTTCAAGGCCGCTGACTCGTTGAACTGCGCCCTGGTGACCTCAGGTTTGTATGAGCCATTACCTTTTTTGAACGAGAGAGAATATTGAATATCAACATTTAATAACTTCATTATAGGTCTCCTCTTCTCCTCCATTCGACATGTTGCCTTCAAATCCCTGTTCATTGTCGAGAGCCCGAATATAAAATCGAGTCGATATCTCGCCATATTGCTCTTTGTTTTCATACCACAAAGGCCTTGCTTTATCAAGTCTTCTTTGTTTCAAGCCAAGTATACCAATACTTCTCTATCTTTATCCTTTGAAAGGGATCTGGTTTGCCATTGTTCACATGTCTTCTTACGCATGCTTTGCCCGGCATTTCACCCGTCCGGCTGTGTCTGAGGTTTGTCGAGTTTCATTGTTTATCTCTCCATGTTCCTTCAATAGCTCCCTTGTTCAAGTGTATCTTTGTTTCACCATGCATTGTTCAAGGATCGTTTATTATCATTCCAATTGCCCTCGAGTCTATTCCATCGAGTATCAATAACAAGAAACTAACGAGAAGATAGCAAACACGTCGACGCACATACCTACACTCGACAGAGATGAGGCCCCGGCCCTCCTATTCGGTTTACAGGTCAGAACCTGTTCACGGGTCCCGGTATGCACCGCCAGCCCATGAACCGCCCCCCAGGCTCTTTGTGGTTGATCCTCCTGACTATGAAATGGCCGCTAATTTTGCTAGAAGGAGGTATGACTCCGTCAGAGTGTCAGTCGATGTCGAAACACGGCAGCCCCGGCGACCGGCACCTTATTCGTACACACGTCTATCCGTGGACGTGGAGACACGTCAACCCCGCCGAACGCATAAGAACGTTCGGTTCGACGACGATGTCAACTACGAAATCAGATACCCGGCACAGGGTTCGTCGGGGGCCCGGTCCTGGAGTACCCGGGACTCTGGTATTCGGTACGAGACTAGAGTACCAAGTGCAATCTACAGTGGTGTACGTGGGATGTCGTGCTCGGGTCGGCGTGTCCTTGGACATCGCGGACGGGATGCATGCCCCTGGTTCTAGGAGCATTTTGGTTGCTACAGCCGCGCTAGGTTGGTGACCCAGCATATCGACGCAGATATTCGTGGATGGAACCGCTCCCCTGGTTGTCGATGCTGTTTTCCGTCCACTTTCAGCAGACTAGGGGATTAGGAGGCAAAAAGGTCGAAACAAGCCCAGTCTAAACCCCTCTGCTACCGGGATCGGAGTTTAGAGGCTTCCTTTTTATCTTTATCTGGAGTGTTAGGAGTTTTGTTTTGTTTTCTGGTGCCAAGTTGTACATTTTGTATGTGCTTTCAAGTTGTATATAGTTCATCCATACAGAGCCAAGGCCAAGGTCACATGTGGCAACTTTCTTATCTCCCCTTCTCATTCTGCTTCGATCTTACTCCTGTACTTAATGTACTTATTGATTTCAAAGTGATTCAAAATATTCAATTCTATTTTCACTCACATATTCGGATCCAAGGTAAGTTTAATTTTTTTTAGAACTTGATCGGCTCTCATTCCATATAGAACCCAAAACAACTTACTCTCGCCCCGCTATACAACTCGAAGACCCCGTCAATACCGCCTCAGGTCCTCTACCTCGTAATCGAGCCCAAGATCTCGCCACAAATTTAGCACAAGTCCCAACAGAGGCCAGAAACCAGTCATTGGAAAATGAGATACCCAGCCGGGGAGCCATCCACCTCAAGGTCCAGGTGCGCTCTACTCGCAACCCCCTACCAAGCCCGCGCCTGCGCGTGGCAGTGAAAGAACAAATTATCCACACGCGCACACCATGGCCACCGCCGTAACACAAACCACAACCGTGTCCGTGTCCCAAGACACGAATTCCAACCAAAACACAAACCCCGCGCCAACCATGCTGAAACTCGGCTCGCCGCTGGATAATATTGACCGTCACCAGCCCGCCAACGACCCTGATTCGTCGCAGACCCCCGCCGTGTTTGATATTTCGCCCGAGGCTGCATTACACTTGCTCTGTTTGAATATTGAGCGGCTAGGCGCTTACTATGCTCAGAAACCTGTCGGCACCGATGAGCTGCATGCGCATGGCTCCACACCTATGGGTTACGATACCCCTGCTGAGGGCGAGGTGAAAACTGTCGGGTTGCATGTTAAGGACTCGGATAATCCTGTCGACCCGGTGAGGGCGACGGAAGAGGCCATTCAGATGGCTATCCTGGCGAAAAAGTTTCTGTCAAAGAAGGTGCCGCCAATTCCATTGAACGAGTATCTGCTTCGTTTACATAGGTACTGTCCTATGTCTACGGCGGTCTATCTCGCAGCTAGCGTGTATATATCTAAGATGACACTGGTCGAGAATGTGTTAATGGTCTTGCCGAAGAATATGCACAGGCTTGTGCTTGCTGGTGTTTGGGTTGCTTCGAAGGCTCTAGAGGACTTGAGCTATCCGCATAGCCGGGTTGCGAAGGTCGGTGGAGTCAGTGAGCAAGAATTGTCGAAACTCGAGATCAGCTTTTGTTTCCTGGCGGACTTTGAGCTGCGTGTTGATGCGCAGATGTTGATGAAAGAAGCCCTGCGCCCTCACACTACCCTGGAATAGCATTCCAGTCGGATCATACTATATTTTTTTTGTCTCATATGAGGTCATCTTACATTATGTGGCCTTATCTGACTAGCTAGGTGCTGTCTGGTATTCAGACAGTTATTTACCCTGACCATCTATGGAGCTTTAGTCCACCCCATCAAACCGCTCAAAACACCAACCATGAGTGATATACAGTATGCAATATATTCGCGAACCATGCACGCTTAAAAACACTACCCGACGTAAGACTGGTTCGTCGAGGTTACGTGCACTGCAGGATAGTACCAAGTGCAAACAGCGATGATGAAGTAAACCAGAACACAAAGAGCACCTTCAAGGTAATTGGACTTGCCGTCACGCAAGAAATTCCCCACGACCAGAATCGAAAGCACCAGGAGGACAACCATGAAGATCTCGAAGTTCAACCCCATATCCTTGCCCATACCCCAGCCAACAATGACAGTGAGCGGGGCATTCAGCAGTGCTGTTTGGATCGAAGGGGCCAGGCAGTGGAAGAGTGCAAAGTTGATCTGGTTGTCCCAGGCTTCGTCGATGGCCGTGAGGTGCTCGGCGGCCTTTTCCACCAGAGGGACGAGAATCAAACCGAGGAAATTATCCGAGACGCCGCGCTCCACGATATACTCGATTTCTTGGACTAGGAAGACAGCGGACATGCAGACGCAGGTCAGGGAAATGGCGATGGCAACGAAGCATTCTATCATTGTGAGTTTTGCTCTCGCAGCTTCTTCGTGTCGGTCTTCGTCGTGGTGTTCGTCTTTCTCTAGAATTTCATCGAACATGGAGTTGTGGCTGCGAAGGTTGAAGAAAAGGAATCTATCGAGTGTTAGTGGTTAAATTATAGGCTAGGGCCTAGGCCACTCACATCAAAAAAGCTACGAGAAGGATCACCGCGCTGGCACGGCTAATCGTCAAGACAGATTCGTTCAACTGCACCAGAGTGAAGTGTGCATTGACGCTTCCACGAAGTGCGGAGTAGAATGCACTTGGGATCAACAGACCGAAACCCGCGACAAGGAGCAATCCAGTACCAACTTCGCTGACGGCCTCGTGGAAGGTCTGCTCATGACGTTTGATACCGCCGACAAAGAAACACATGCCCAAGCAAAGCAGGAGATTGGCCATGATGGAACCGAGGATAGCGGCCTGGATGACAGGGATCAGATCCGAGTGTTCGGTCCGGCCATGGTTATACAACAAAACCATAAACAGCACGAGTTCCACCACTGCGCCCAAAGTTGTTTCCACGATGATGCCTATCATCTTCGGCAACTTTTTGGCTAGCTCTCCGCCAGCAAAGCCGAGCAGGTTTGCTGAAGGCACCATGGCGATGTAATTGAGACTGAAGACCCAGACGTGAAGATCGGGTCGCGCAAAATGCATGACAATCGCGGCGGGAACAAATGGCCAGAGGATATTCACGACCATTGAAAGCGTACAGACACTCCTAAAGCATACCTTGAGGAGATGCCACGGGTGGATGCCACTTCGACCGCTCTCTCCAGCTGTGTCCACGCGAAATAAGGCCCATGCTCGCTTGGAAGTGGAGTTGGTAGGCAATATCGAGTTCTGCGAGGGCTTCTCCTGGACAGTCTTGGGCTGGTCACCCCCACGGAGACGGAGGTCCTGTGAATGTGTTGACCTGATTGAGCCCATTTTTCACCAACAACTATTCCGTATAGACCGGGCAGTATCGGAGAGCTCGGGGAGGTTGAAGTACACACAAAGTACCAGAGACAAAATCAGAAGAGGATAGGGATGGATCTCGATAGATGCCAGAAGGAAACACAGCACAACACAGCACAAGAAAATAAAAAGAACTGTACAACATAGGCTGGGCCGCAATTTCACTATATAAAGGAGACAAATAAAAAACAACATGCCCAGTGCGCTGGCACTGGACAGAGCCAATCAGCCCTCGAATGTTTCAATATGCATAACTAGGAGGTCTTGGCGCAGCCACAATGGAACTGTGTTCCACGATGCTTCTCCTGTGAAGATCGTCTCCTTCGTGTTGCGATTTGGCTCAAGAAGCGAGGGGGGAAAGGATATGAACGAGTTGACGAGTGGTACTGCCATACTCGACTTCCACAATCCAACACTCTCTTCAGATTATCGTTTTGTGTCCATAAATACCTCGGTATTCAAATATTCACCGTCTCAGGGGATGAAACGCTAAGCGTGTGGAGAATAGCCATTGCACAGCCACGATCTTGGCTGTGGACGGAGTACTCCGTGGAGATGTCTCTCAAGGGAAATAACCCAGTCAAATATGCACATTTTGCATACTCCGTATGGAATCGGGTAATGATATGCGTGCTTGGAGAGCTTGTTAAGCTTGTTAAGCTTGTTAAGCTTGATCTGGATCAACGTGACCCTTGAGGGGATTTATTGGCCAATCAACTAGAGATCTCCGTTCTTCAGATTAGGGTGAACATATGTTGTAAGTGTTTACCAGAGTAGCAGGTCTAAGAAGGAGATGGATATCCATGAATATGGAGTCCATTAACAATAATAGTATCTTTTTATTTATGCTATTCTATAGATACTTCTCTCTCTATCAAAGTTACCCTCATGGATTCTTTAAAATATATAGACATCTAATTATATATATAGTGGTAAGGTGAAGTTCATGTATATAACACCCGTACATGTAGATATTATAGAACATTTGAAGGATTGGGACTGCACTCTTTATATATATATAATGCCATTACGGCATGTATGTAGCTCTAATTAATTGCATTGGATCTTCCTATATGATATTTCCCAGAGTTGTTTAATATAAAAATAGTTGGACTTTTCACTCCGTCCATACATAGACTAATCCCTCTAAGATTATGTAAATTACATATATCTACCTAGGTAGGTACATAGGTATATACGACTATTCATATTATAATATACTATTCCAATAAACCTATAAACCTATAAACCTACAAACCTATAACAAAGTCAAGTACTCCTACTTAAGTACTCCGTAGACACTATGTAACCATGGGCCCACACGGCTATCATCGGGCGGGGCGCAAAAGTCGAAATCTTCCTTCTTCACTTCAACATACGTTGTACTTTCTGTACATTCGTACATCCTCTCTCTCACATCATGGCTTCTACCACTACCCCCGGCATCCCGCCGGTCACTTTGGACACAATCACCCAGCAGATCGGCAACACACCCCTTGTGCGACTGAACCATCTGCCCCGCACCTTGGGAATCGATGCTACCGTCTACGCCAAGTTGGAGTACTTCAATGCCGGTGGCAGTGTCAAGGATCGCATTGCCCTGCGCATGATTGAAGAGGCTGAGCGATCTGGCCGCATCAAGCCTGGTGATACTCTCATTGAGCCTACCAGTGGCAACACGTAGGTGCTTTTTCTCTGTTTTTTTTTCTCTGCCGCTTCAGGCGGTCATAGACACCGAAGCTAATTGAGATTCATCAGTGGCATCGGTCTGGCACTGGTTGGTGCCGTCAAGGGTATGTTTCTATTTGTCTAGGCTCTACTTGTCCGATCCGCCCTAATTTTATCTATTCTTCTCAATCCAGGCTACAAGACCATTATCACTCTCCCAGAGAAGATGTCCGCCGAGAAGGTCTCCGTCCTACGTGCCTTGAATGCGACTATCATCCGAACACCCAACGAAGCCGCCTTTGACTCGCCCGAATCGCATATCGGCGTTGCCAGACGTCTCGAGAAGGAATTGCCCAACGCCCACATCTTGGACCAGTACGAAAACCCGAACAACCCCTTGGCACACGAGCTTGGCACTGCCGAGGAGATCTGGACCCAGACCAATGGCAAGATCAGTGCTATTGTCGCTGGAGCTGGAACCGGTGGCACGATCACCGGTCTTGCCCGTGGCCTGCGGAAGCACAACCCCGATATCAACGTGATCGCCGCGGATCCCTTCGGTTCTATTCTCGCTTTGCCTCCCTCCCTCAACGAAGCTCGTGCCAATGAGCCTTACAAGGTCGAGGGTATTGGATATGACTTCGTCCCCGAGGTTTTGGACCAAGGTGCCGTGAGCCAATGGATCAAGACGGGAGATAGGGAGTCTTTCAAGTACTCCCGGCGTTTGATTGCCGAGGAGGGTCTGCTGGTCGGCGGTAGCAGTGGCAGTGCCATTGCGGCTCTGGTCAAGGCTAACGAGGCCAAAAAGTTCTCCAAGGACGATGTCGTCGTTGTGATTCTTCCCGACAGCATCAGAAGTTACCTCTCCAAGGTGGGATCAAAATATTCCTTCTATTGATTTTGCATTCAAGCTAACCGGATTCAAGTTCGCCGATGACGACTGGCTCGCAGCCAACGATCTCCTCCCGTCGCTCCCCGACGCTGCATCCACAGCTCAAATACAGGAGCCCGAGTCTGACTCCCTGGCCAATGCCAAGGTCAGCGCCTTGCGGTTGAAGCCCATCACCACCGTGACAGCCAATTCCCCTTGCGAGACTGCCATCGAGGTCATGCGCGACCGCGGCTTTGATCAACTCCCCGTCCTTGCCCCTTCTGGACGCAAGCTCGTCGGTCTCGTGACGCTGGGCAACATTCTCAGCCGACTGACGCACGGCCGGGCCTCGGGCCAGAGCCCCGTCTCCGATGTCATGTTTGACTTCTCAAAGATCTCCGAGGTGGTCACCGACCCCCGTGATCTCTCTAAGGGCATTGACTCCCTCAAGCCTCGGATCCGGAGTCGCGGCTTTATCGAGATCACCATGGATACCCCTCTCAGTGTCCTGAACCGCTTCTTCGAGTGGAACAGCGCTGCGGTCGTGACCGAGAAGGACGCAAGCGGTGCGATGAAGCCATTGGCTATCGCTACCAAGGTTGACCTGCTCACTTGGATGCTGCACCAGTCCAAGGCGAACAAGGCCTAAAATGTTTTTTGTTTCTTTCCTGAAATGCATTCGCATGAGACATTGTTGGGTAAGGGTTCAACATTCCTGAACATCGATATTTTGGGATAGGCGTTTCTCTTGCGTTGGCATGAGGGCTCCCCGATGGGATTCAACACATTGTGGGATTGAAATACCTAGATCGTGCAGCGCAAAGGCTGGCGTTGAATGTGATAAATACTTAATGCACACCATAGAGAATATATACATGGTTCTTTTTCCAAGCATATTCGGTTTAGGTGGCGATGTCGTTGATTCAGATCAGATACCTATAGGGATCTTCTCGACTTTGCCCACTCCAAATCCCCAAATGACAATCTTTACATATCCAACTTCTCCCTGGGGAAAAGTACCACCGTTAAAGGGACGGGTGGCTGTAGTGACAGTGAGTTATCATTAGATTCAACTAATTCTGGAGCCCAGGGTGGGCAAGCAGGCATTGGCAAAGATAAGTAGAGGCCCTGGTCTCAAGACAATTGAATATTATACCTTATTATACCTCGCCACGCTGTGTGCGCCCAGCACAATATCTGGAAATGATCGCTTTCATGCCGTTAGGTTCCTACCTAGGTAATCACAATGCCGACCATACTGGACTGGATCGATATCCAAGCTATAGACCTCGGGAGACACTAGGGTTGGGTTGGCAATATCAATAGAAAAGTAGAACACCACGTAGCCTCTCAGAGACCTCGATGCACTTTTTTGGGGCATAACATATACAAGCAAACCATGATAGGGCCACCTATTTACTATTACGGACCATCAAGACAAGAGAGCAAAAAGGTCGTATCGCTCACAAGCACATACCAACCCACTCCTCCCAGCGGCGCACTCCAGATCCGAACTCTTCCTGCAAGTCACCCTTGACAGCACCACCAACCACATCAACCTTGACACCAACCTCGTGCTCCAGAAGCTTGAAACTGAAAGCCTCCTGTTCATCATTACCTAAGATCTCCTCTTCGTCTTCCAACTCGGTATCCGCACTTGCATCCAGAAGACCCTTGGTCTTCGACTTGCGGATGCGATCAATCTCCGCTTCCAGCTTTTCTTTCACCGCACCGGGCGGCAATGCAGTGAATAGATCCTGCTTGTTCGCAGCGACTAAGACAGGGACTTCAGTGGTCCGCTTGCTCGATGACCCGTTCTTTGCGCGCTTCTGGAGAAAGAGAAGAACGTCATGCAGATAGGTTGCTGTGTCGCGGAGCGTCGCTTCGTCAACTAGAGCAGCTGTATCGACCATGAATACCACGCCGCGTAGCCTTGTCTTGATGTCCTTTGACTGGGACATGGTCTGGAGCTCGGAGATCCCCTGCGACGCGCGGAGCTTGCCATGGCCAGGGGTATCCCTTATGCGGTACTTGATTGGATTCCGGATGGCCTCCTTCAAAGAGGGATCGTTCACGGATCGGTAGCGGTTAGATCCGGTAGGGACAGTAGGTGGTAAGGTCACGGTTACTAGGGTGGATTGTTGAGAGGTGTGGGTGCTGTGCGACTTGTTCGACGCGAGTGAGGACTTGGCCTCGAGCTATAGATTGGTTAGCAAGGGCTCGACCACATTCAGGTCATGGAACCTACCAAGGTTGTAAAAGCAGTTTTGCCAGCTCCACTGGGGCCTAGGAGGAGGAAGTTACTCGAGGGCGGAGACGCTACAGTCTGGAAGAATAAGATGTGTAGTGCGATCGGGACACCAAAGGTGAAGAGAATGGCAATAGCAATAGCAACGAGATTGCCATCGAACAGCAGTGTGGCAATGCCAGTCACTGAGTTCCAGTTTGCTTGAGACGACATGGTTGTAAGTTGTCAAAAGTTGTGGGCTGACCTTGGGGACACTTTGACAGCCTTGATAGCACGGACCACCCTTATCTTAGTGCACATCACACGTTCTCGTTTCTATAAAGGGCTAAAGGGCTCAAGGGCTTTGGAATGATGCACATACCAGGTCCAGATATGAAAGGGATGATTTCCCTCAATCTCTTGACTGGGAGACCATTCTCCATTCTCTCAAATCTTGTGTTTCTCAATCACAGCCATGAGAGTCCAATTGCTTCAGGTCGCCCTGCTATTTACGGCCGTCTATGGTCAGATCAGTTCTCAGATCACTACATATGACCTGAGTTTCGATGGTGCAGCTCCCGTGAGCCTGCTTTGGGGCTTAGAGGCTGAGCCGACTTCAACTTATAATTTTTATCTCTGTGCCGGTGACGAGACGACAGGTTCATATGTATGTTTCTCTCATTGCTAAGATGGAAAAAAGACATAGAGCTAACCACATATCCCCGAGGTCAGGACACTCTATCTCAAGTCATCAGCAATGGTGCTTATGCCCCTGGTGACATGGTGTCATTTCGAGTTGACCAGAATGTCGGCGGAAATGAACCCAATGCATAGTAAGGCCATTCCCCCCTAGCATCAGTGGCTTCATCAATTCGCTTTGTGACTGACCAATGTCCCCTTCAATTAGCTTCCTCAAGATAGTGTTATCAGGCCCTCATGATTACTGGTCCGGATTCACTTCCCATTTCACTTTGACCAACATGAAAGGTACCTTCTCGACCAAAGTAACGAATGCGATCAAAACAATGCAGCCGATTCCCGCAGTGGCTATTCCCTGGCCTACGGTCCAAGACGATGACCACCTCATTGAGGAAGATCTCATTTCAACTTTCAACATTTCAAGCCTCACCAAGAGTTCCTCAACCGAAACGGCCTTGCAGTTCCCAACCCCAACCGTCAAAGGCGAAGCCGAGCACAATGAGCTACGCAAACGACAGGCGGCTGCTGTCGGCGGCGTTGGAGTTGGAGCTGTTGCTGGGGTTGACCAGCATACTGTCCCGTACGGCGAGCAGACTGGCCCGATCAAATATGCCCCAACGCCCAAGAGAGCTGGGACTACTGTCGCAACCAGATCGGCCACTCCTCAATATCCGCCTTTCCCGTTCTCCATTGCGACTAGCTACCTAGGTCCGCCAACCGTCCAGTACACGGATACAGCGTTTGCGACGTGGACGGCAAACACCATCGAGAACACGGTGAGTTTGATTCCTTGAATGGTTGTCGGTTGGGGTTGAAAGCTAATCCTTTTGTTTTTGTTTAGGCCGCGCCCGCTCCTGCGCCCACATTAGACAAGAGAATGCAGAGGTGGTTAGAGCGTTGGAATGATTGATAGGCTTTCGAGCATCTTGCCATATTTATTTTCTCGGATACCTTTACATGGTGCTTGGATTGGCGTGGAAACACCCAATCTCCAAGTGGTTTCATTCACGCCTTGGGGGGGTTTCTGAATTATCCAGGCGTAAACGTTTCTTTTTCCGCTTTTGAATTGCTAGCCTATATATCGATGGCAAATTTTATATTGAAATGATCAAGCTTTGACTGGGAATATCGACCATCTAATGCAGTTGAATGCAGATCTTTCGCTTCTGTTCGTAATATGCGTATACCAGATGACACCAATATTATGTCTCAAGGGGACCTCCATTCCTCCAAGGCCGGTGTTAACGACGGTGTCACCGGATGCTTGCGGTGTTCTGGATGGAACGAGATGTTCTCTCGCATCGCCACATAGTCGCTATCGGCATAGCCAAGTAGCGTCTCAATCTGTGTGCTGCGATGGCCCTTGATGTGGGTGATTTCAATGCTTCCGTAGTTCACCAAAGCCCGACCGACTTCCTTGGGTTCCTCACTGTGGTGGATAAAATCGCCATTCAAGGCATCTGGAGATGGCCGATCAACAACTACTAGCCGCACGGATTCCTGCTGTCCAAAATGGCCTTCAACTCCGACCACTCCAACCGGGAGAAGATTGGCATTATTCAAGAGTGCGTGGTAAGCTCCGCGGTCGATGTATAATGTACCATGTGGGTACAGTCCATGAAGTAGCCAGAATGTCCGTGACTGAATCGGGGTATTTGAACGGATGAATCGGGTATGAAGGGGGGCAGTGGGTGTCTCATGTTGATCGTCAGCTGCTACGTCATTGGACCGAGCCTCGAGGTATTGTAGGTATTTCACAATGTCGTGAACGTTGCCCGGTTTTGAGCTCTTGGTGATAACCGTAGTGACGCCAGCACTGGTTCCAAGCTTAGCAGCCACAATCTTCGTGCTCATACCCCCAGTCCCAAGAGAGGAGCCTGCTGATGAGACATCAGCCTCGAGAGAGGAGATATCGGTCACTACCTCAATGGGTTTTGCGTCTGGGTTGGTTCGAGGGTTCGCCGAATAGAGACAGTCGACATCGGTCATCAAAAACAGATAGTCGGCCTTGATCATTGCCGCGGTAATTGCAGAAAGGGTATCGTTGTCGCCAAATTTAATTTCCTAGGAATCATTGGATCAGATGCTTGGCCATGCCTGAAAGGGGAATTTCCTTACAGAAACAGCCAGGGTATCATTCTCGTTGACAATAGGGATCACTCCCATATCAAACAACTGTCCAAATGTATTTTGCGCATTGACATATTGGGTTCTCTGTATTGAGTGTCAGTGGAGGAACAGGCCTGGACAGATATAAGAGTATATACATCAGCAATATCATTCCTCGTCAAAAGAATCTGGGCGACAGGGACACGAAGATGCGAGAATAGATTATCCCAAAGACTCATCAGTCGACATTGGCCAACTGCAGCGAGAGCCTATAGATTTTATTTAGCAAATTTCCCATTGAGAATATCATATGGGCTTCTTGTGCTGTAGGACCAAAGACATACCTGTATGCGTGGCAGATATGTTGGTCTTTCGTCCACATTCATCCTTCGTAGTCCAACGCCCACGGCGCCAGATGATACAAGGACGACCCGGTGACCATCTCTGTGTAGCTTGGCCACCGTTTCCACAATCAATGTCAAGATCGAAAGAATTGGCTCGTGGGTTTTCTCGTCGACAATCGAACTCGTTCCTGGTACATTGAGTCAGTACTCGAGTCATCAACAGATATAGATCCCCGCACCTAATTTGATCACAATTGTGAGACCCGATGAGGTCGCCATGGCGCAAATTCTACTTCAAATAAACCTTCCAGCAACAAATAAATAAGAAAACAAACAAAAAGAATACAGAAAGGCCTGTTCTGCTCACTGCCCGCGACAAATCGCGGAAGAGCACTTTTTGCCCGATTACGGCGCCGATTCTGCCATCCACTACCGCCATTTGCGGAGGATCTCGCTTTATCGCGCGCAGTGATGAGTGTGTCCTCGACAAGTCCATCGAACATGACAGACACCCAGTCGCCAGGTGCGGCTGCGCCTTCAAATGGAAAGCCTGATACTACAGGATTCATCCCCGGTGATGACACCTGGACCCAATTTCGCAATATCTATTCCATCCTCACGGGCAAGATGTCCAGCGAAGGAATCGAGCAGTTCCGTATTGCGCGAGACACTCGCAATGAAGAAGCAGACTGCAAGCGCTGTGAGGACCAGCGGGATTACCTTCTTCAATATAGTGAGTGACTCGTCTAGGAGTTATCTGAGCCGGATACTGACCAGGTCAATTACAATTTGTTAAGGTCCTACCATTCGATTCCTCAGCGAAAGCATTGAACAACTAGGAGGCGATCTTCACAGTCATAATATCTACTGTCGTCGATGCCCTGATCGGAAGGGTGGTGGCTTTGATCCGGAGTATGGGATCCTGATCTGCGCGAATGAGATGAAGGACCAGGGACACCTCGAAGATACCATGGCCCATGAGATGGTTCATGCATTTGACCACCTCAGGTTCAAGGTGAATTGGTCTGATAATCTGCGGCATGCAGCATGTACCGAGGTATGTATTATTCTTGTCTTAAAATGTCAATGTTTGCTAAATCCGTTTAGATTCGAGCTAGTTCGCTCAGCGGCGAGTGCAGATGGGCCCGCGAGTTCTTCCGGAGAGGGCAGTGGAAGCTTACACAGCAGCACCAAGAGTGCGTCCGACGAAGAGCCATCCTGTCTGTGCGAGCACGCCCAACTTGTAAAGACGAAGCCCATGCCACAAGGGTCGTCAATGAGGTCTGGGATAGCTGTTTCAGAGACACACGCCCATTTGATGAGATCTACCGATGATACCACAACTCATGCACCTTTGTACTATTCTCCACCCTTTTGTATGATAGATATTGTTTGGATGTACTATATTTCATTGGTTTCACTAGCGACACGAACCTTCCCTATCTTCTGGTGTTTCTTTCGAGATTTTCTGCGCATAAAAATAGGCAAGACTACATGTGTACTCCGTATGTATCATCTAATTGAGGGTACTAGAGGTGAGGTGAGATCAAAGTATTGTCACTATGGTTGCTGTCACAACCTAGATCTAGTCCTATACTATTCTGTACCCTACGTTCCGGTTATAAATGAAAGATATATCAGAGACCACAAGTAGCCGTCTCTTCTTATGTTGAATGCATAATGCTGTATTGAACAGGTCGGAGGCGAAATAAAATTAAGATCAAAATATCGCCAAATCGCGAGTACCTCCCCTCCAAGAAAAACATAAGACGCCTTGAAAATGCTTGCAGGCTCAGAACACCAAAACTCCACATGAGGAAATGGCAAAAAGAAAAGATAACCATGACCCCCAGAAACTCTGTAATGCAAGGGGAAGTGATGGTTCATGCTTTGCCCTCTTTGGAAGAACCCGAACTGCGCTTCACAGTGCGATCGTCTTTCTCACAGTGTTTGATAATCCAAGGATGACGCTGGATCTCCTCTAGGGGGATTCTCTTAGCAGGATCAAGAACAAGAAGCTAGATATTATATGAGCAACCGGGCTTTGTATATTGGGTAGAAATATTGCCTCACCTTTTTGATAAGGTCCTTCGCCTCTGGGCTCACGAAGGAGGGGACCGACATATCTGCCCTGGTAATCCGCCGTTGGGTCATGGCAGGGGTATCCTCGAACGGAGCCTCGCCAACCAGAAACTCATACATCAAGACACCTAAACTCCACAAGTCCACCTTCTCGCTGTAGTAGTTGTCCTTGGAACCCTGACCGAGCATCTCTGGGGGCAAGTAGTCGAGAGTTCCACACATGGTTTGGCGTCGGTTGTTGGGGGCATGGACACTCCAGCCAAAATCACTGATTTTGATCTCTCCATGAATGCCAACAAGGATATTCTCAGGTTTGATATCACGGTGCATGACGTGCTTTTTGTGCAGATATTTCAATGCTGCAGCCATCTGTGCAATATATTGTGCGGCTTTCCATTCCGGGAACCGATGCTCCTTGCGAAGGTGCTTGTACAGCTCACCACGGCCAGCAAACTCGAGGATCAAGAAGATTCGTTTGCTGTCATGGAAGTGACCATAGAGCCTCAAGACATTAGGGTGACGCAGGTTACTCTGGATCTCGATTTCACGCCTGACTTGCTTCTGGACACCACCCTGCTGCAACTCAGACTTGTGTAGCACCTTCAGTGCACAGACGAAGCCAGAGGAACGTTCTTTGGCAAGATAAACTCGCCCAAACTTGCCCTTTCCCAGTGGTTTACCAATTTCAAACATTCCCAAGTGCAGCTCCTTCGGGACGGCTGGCTGCTCGTAGAGGGAAGAAGATGTGCGTTGATCGCCGTTTTCATCGGTGCTCCGGGTCACCAGTGCGCCGTGGGATCCCCGGCCAGGCGAGGCTGGAACGTTCATGGCATTTGCCTTGTTCTCATTATTATTTTGAAGAGCCAATTTTAATAGTTGAGCTCGATTAGAATTGCTGTTTGACTGAGCTGAAGAGACCGGGGCCTTGGTAAATCAGGTCAGCGAGGTGGATCTCCAAACAGATTGCATTGAGCCAAATACCTTTTGCTTGCCATAGACTCGATCAATGTTTCCATTTTCCTTCTCATCTTTCATGGACAAATGCTCAAAGCGAGCTTCGAGCGTCTTGGTTGTCGCCATAGTGGGAGGCTGTATGGGATAACGGTAGGCGAAAACAAGGTGTGGGAAGAAGAGAACTGTATAAAAAGTAGCCAAATCTGCATCTAATTTTAGTCCAGTGCAATCATGATCACTTTTGCACCGGGTTAGTCGTTGGTCGATGGGGGATAATCGCAAAGATGGGGAGAGAAATAGAAGCTCGGGTGTTTGGGCGATCCCAAAAGCGTCACCCCAGCAACGCCCGGCTGATGTAATATATGTACCCTATCACACCGCCGTTCTCCCCGCTCTCGGCGTCTATGTCTATCTCCGCTACGATTAATGCTTGTAGAGTATGTTGCATTTGCAGCTTGAGGTGATGACAACGTTGTCAGAATTGTGACTAGGTAAAATGTTTTGAATCCAGTGGGATACTACATATAAAAAAGTTGAAAAGGGTCAATATAAAATCAAAGCCTCCGAAGCCTGCAAATATTCTGCCGAACAAATATTTCAGGGTCGGACCGCCTTTTCTCCGTCCGCGGGGTTATCGCTATCAGCTCTCAATCGCAAACATTTATACATCGCCCTGGAGATCCCCAGTTTGATCTCTCCCTGCTTCTTGTCAAGCTCTAACCATGGCAACAACATGTGCCACGGTCTCCCCGGAGGCAAAGAAACCCAACTCGATCACCATCAACGGGTTTCGAATTTCAACACAGAAGCTACCCATTCTCAAAGCCGACCCGATCGAGGAAATGACCAGGAAGCTCGGCATTGCACCCCCAGAAATGATATTCGGTGATAATTATGTTGCAATAGAGCACGAGAAGGGCAATTGGGGCATCAATTTCAATGCGTTTGATGCCTTGGACTTGGTGGACAAGACTGGTCAATCCATGCTCCAGGTCGCGTACTCGGGAGAATGGCAAAAGAGCAGGTAATTTTGTGGCCTCTCACTTGCGCTTATTCGATCGTTGCCGCTAATGGCTTGATACTCAGAGAGAAAACCCATGAAGGAATTAAAGAAGTCGTGAAGCCGTTCGACTGGTCATATAGTACCGACTACAGGGGCACCCTCCATCCTAATGCGCGGCCATTCGAGCCAACGACGAAGCCCATTCCAATTGAATTATTGAAGCGCCCAGACCCCATCCTTTTCTTTGACGAGGTTATTCTTTATGAAGACGAGCTGGCGGACAATGGGATCACCATGCTGTCTTGCAAGATCAGAGTCATGCCAGGAAGACTCCTCTTATTGACAAGGTTCTTCATGCGACTTGACCATGTTTTGGTCCGACTCCGAGATACTCGAATCTATGTGGAATTTGCGACAGGGGAGGTTATTCGGGAATATGTCTCAAAGGAGTGTGAATATGAGAAAGTTCGACAGGTATGTGCTGTCATGGGATAACGTTGATGTGTAATCTGACGAATCATCCATCCAAAGATGTTAGCAGCAACCAGGGATGATATTCCGGCTTTCTTGAGAGATCCCAACCGACTCTCGGAGATTCTCCCTGTGGTAGAAAAGCGCTCCGAGCGATTGGTGCTAGGCGATTGAGAGATCTACGCTCCATATTCTGGTTATCCACGGGGCATCGCCAACCATTGCCCGAATACAGATTCTCATGTTATTGGGCTGTTCGTCATTTAGAAACTGATCGTCCCCACAAACGAAATACAGCACTCGATCTTGACGACCATACGCCTGAAAGTTGAGAATGAAATGCCCCGGATTCGCCCACATGAATCTTTTGCTAGGCCTGGTTAGTTGGGTTGCAGACCTAATGCCACATTTTAATGATCAAATTTATGAGACATATTCAAACGATGCAAATGAACATGAATGGGATAGAGCTTGAGTTAGATAGCACTTAAACCATCGATGGAATAAATAGCAGGAGCTTCACGTGGAACATTAAGTGCGAAAATGCAATCTAATTCAGTAGTAGCTTGCAAGGATATGAATATATGCAGGTCTGAGGCTTAGGTTGTTCAATTCGCTCCAAAATATCTATTCGATTGGGCTTTGTATCTCATCATCTCCAGGGCTCCATCGAAATCGGAACAAACATTGCAAACACATTTTTAGCAGGAAAAGATCCAGATCACCAATCACGAGAGACCAATTCACGAATTCCACATCCTCAGCAATGTCAACTAGGAGATTATCAACACTATGGGCGCGCGAGATTCGCGGGTCCCAGAACCTCTGCCTTTCCAGATCTGCTAGTCGCAGCCCGATAGCATTGGTGTCCGCTTCCTGCGCGTCTACGGAGCAGCCATTGAAATCGGTCACCACTCGATCATATTCGCAAAGCAAGGTCTCCGACTTGGCCAAGAACTTCTCCCGGAGACCCGGAAATGCCGCCGAGACTTATGTCGCGTATGGCATGACACAGAAGCTATTTGAGGCCTGTTCCAGCCAAGCGGATTACAAGATCCCCCAAGCGTCGCAAAAGGGAGCAGAGGTCCCGAAAACAGAAGCTGGTGAGGATCTTGGTGTTGGGGAGGGTTGGTGGTATAAAGGTAAGAGAAGCCTAGCGGTCTCTGGCTTGGGCTATGATCTGGTTTGAAGATAACAAGCTAATTTCGGGGGTTGCTGAAGAGCTCGGCCTCTTGCCAACTTTTTCTACATGGTCCCAGGTGACTTTCCTCCACATGTACCTCTTGACGGTTCGCCTTCGTGCCCTGCCCCATCGCGATAGCGTCACTACCTATTCACGCCACTTGATCGATCACTTTTCGCATGAAGCAGAACACCGCATGGACGCGTATCATGATTTGGGTAGTCGCACTATTCGCAACAAATACCTGAAGGATCTGTTCATTCAGTGGCGTGGAATCATTGCTGCATATGATGAAGGGTTGGCCAAAGGCGATGCGGTGCTGGGCGCCGCTGTCTGGAGAAACCTCTGGAAGGGAAGTCAGACCGGACCGGATGGGAAGGAAGAAATTGACTGGGCTAAGGTTGCTCAGGTGGTGGCCTACATGCGCCGAGTCTTGTCGGAGCTATCAAAGAAGGATGAAGTGGACCTCGTTTTCGCTCTTGGGCGTGGCGACCAAAAGACCGCTGGTATCTTTGGGTACTCGGAGACGGACAAGAAACTTGTTCAAGCGAACAAATGAGGGGATATCCTTGCATAAGTGAGTGGTTTGCATTTGATTATAAAAACATGTACAATATTTAATTGCTCTACTCTTTTTACTCTTTTTCCATATGAACTTTTATTGTTGAAGATAACGACACGGAAAACAAATCGGTGAGCATTGACTGTCTACCTACTTGAACAAAATATGACAAGGAGGTAAAGGTCTAGTTATCTTTCTTGCCAAACAGGTCTTTCTCCACCATGCCTCGGCAGATAGGATGATAAAAGTCCTTATATTTCTCGAAAGTTGCGAGGGCGACAGGGCGATTGATCTTCTGGAGATTGCGGAACCTAAAAGAAAAGGGTCAGTGTCAAGATGTCAAGAACAGAGTCTGCGATCAGGACGGGGGCATCTTACAAAGGTCGGACAAACTTCATCCGTCCAATGCGGCCCAGCAAGTCGGTGGTTGGCTCAATGACGCTGTCATCTCCTGCTTTCATGCCCACCTGGCAGTAGAGGTTGGAAACCTCGATATTCTCGCTCTTCGTGAAACCGTAGACATCACCCATCAACTTTGAGATTTCGGGGCTGAGAGGTTTCTCTAGCAAGAGCATCTGTTCCAGGAAGACGACCAATTGGTTTGCGGTCAAGCCCTGGATGTCGCTGATCTGAGGCTTGAATGAGGAGTCGGGAAGCGACTGCCATTTCTTGGAAAGTTCATAGACAACATCCACCATCGATGTGTCAAATCTTGGCTTAGGTGGTAGACCTGGCGCATAGAACCACTTGTCCCAGTCCAGTTCATCCAGGAGCTTAGAAGCCTCGGCGTCCGACTTGAAGAAGTCCAGAATCAGTGCTTTGAACTCATAGGAGTCGAGTGATTTGCACTTGAAGGTTGTGAAATACTACAAAGAAGTCAATAGAAGAAACCGATCGAGAGAAGAGAGATTGCGTACGTGAGGGATGAACTTGTCAAACTTTGACTTGCCGACAAGATTCTCAAGGTAGAACAAGAAGTTGAAACCCTTTTCATAAGGAACACTTGAGAATGCGTCGTCGGGATCCTTGCCCTTCAGATCAACGATAAGTTTAGTGAACTCATGATCGTCACCAAAATGCTCGACAGCGTCAGTCAGAGACTTCCACCCAATGATGGCCGAGAAGTGGCGATAGGCTTCGCCGTGAATGGCAGCCAAAATCCTTCTTTCAAGGTAGACGGTCCAGCCTTCATTCAACCAGAAATGCTCCCATGAGGCATTGGTAACCAGGTTACCACTCCAGCTGTGAGCCAATTCGTGTGCAATGACATCGATGTTCTCACGGTCCTAGGCCTATTAGTTATGGTCCATCTAACCATTGTACAGAGTATACTACGTACCTTCGAGATGATACTCGGGGTTGCAAAAGTGAAAATCGGGTTCTCCATGCCGCCATACGGGAAACTGGGGGGGTAGGATCAAAACGTTGTACTCGCCCCAGGCATAAGCGTAAACGATTTTCTGTGTGAAGTCAGAATTGGCCATTGATAGTTAATATGAATAGAGCATAGACTGTGTACCTCGATTGTCGTGATGAAGTTCTCGGTATCAGCCTCGAGCTCCCATTTGCACTCTTCCAGCTTATCAGGGCTGGTCGCAACGACACTCCGGGGTCCGATTGGAGCCTCGGCGACATCACTGTAGAGTTCTGCGTTAATGAACAGTACCTTTCCGAGAATGGAGGAGTTCTTACCCGCTAGCAATAGCAAAGAGATAGCTGGGGATTGGCACCGACTGGTGGAATCGATACAACTGGTGATCCGCCTTTGACTCCATGGACGACTTGCGAATCGGCAGACCGCTGGTCATGACAGGGAGCGGAGAGGTGATGTTGAAGTCAAAGGTAGCTTTAACATCCGGAGTGTCCTGACAAGGGAAGATAGACCGCGCGTGAATTGCCTGGCATTGAGAGACTAGGCAATCTTTGTCAGCTACTGGGGCTCCAAAGAAGAAGCTCAAGATAATGACATACACATGTATGGATGTTTCTTGTTTGAGGTTTGCGCAGGCGTCAGCCACTGCAACGCGGTGCACTTGTCGGTGGTTTCCACCTCGATCTAAGATGTTTGAGTGAGATAGAGGCTCCATGGAGGAGAATTGCAAAAACATACATCAACCTCAACGGTACCATTCAACTTGATGGGCTTATCAAGGATGATTTTCAATGGCACACCATAGGGCTCCAGCGGGGGAGAAACTTCCATTTGGAAGGCTGGCCATCCACCTTCACGGTGCCAATGTCGAGATGGCTGGTATCCAGGATAATCTCCTGGGACTCACCATCGGTGATTGACTTGAATTGATGGACGACATTTCCCACTAGCTTCTTCTGGTCGAACAGAATATCGAAATTGGCCGTGATATGGGTGGAACGCCAATTGTTGTAGTTACTCACGGTGTTCGGATCTCGCGGAGGGTTGATAGTCGCCATAGTTCGAATTGAGGTGAATTGCAGCTTGATAGAAGCCCGTACTAAATTGAAGTTCAAGTTCCGAGTCAAGGAACGACCTAAGGTGGGATTCATGGAGGAGGGAAATTTCTCCCCCCATCAGCCCATCTGGCCATTTCCCATTTCCCCCATTTCCCCGTCTCTAAGCGTCAACTTCATAAAGTGCTGATATTGATGCTTATATTTATATATTTGTATATTTATAGACATTTTATATAAAGTATTGACTTTGAATTTTCTAATATAAACATCTCTTTAATTCTACTGCAATCACCTACCTAGGTAGCTTATTATATCCCTGTATAGAGGCCTGCGCTAGGGAGAACTCCCCTTTTTTTCCTCTTTCTCCCTTGAGAATCCAAATTCCAGAATCCAAAATTAAGAATCCTCTTTATTTCCTTCGAATCTTTACTCTCATCGCTATATCCTTCCGAGGTCTCCGTTTCTTTTTTTCCCCGTCCACCGCCCGGCACGGGAACCCCCTGAAGGAGTTCCAAAGCCCCTGACGAACTTGAACTCGACCTTCAAAAGTGACGCCCTTCTGCAGATTCAACAGGTTCTTGTGCTTTTCACGCACATTTTGCGTGGCTGACGGGGGAAAAAAATCCTATTTGTGAGTTCGGTCCTTGATCTTCAATGCGCATGATTCCTGATCATTCTAGGTCAATTGAAAATAATGTCTCTTAGCCTACTGTTTTGAAACCCTCGAGCTCTCCCAATTACGAAGCTATGTATTGAGACGGATAGGGGGTTTTCAAAAACCAAGGATATTCTACGAGACATATGACCACATCAACTCTCCGAACTTGCGAAGAATGAGCGAAGACATACAGGACCTGGTTGCAGATACCCATTTCTCTCTCCTATTGTGCTTGTCTGGTGGCGCGTAGTTCCTGGGAGGTACACAGACACAGACACACTCGATATATTGCATTTCCGACATCTAATCGACCGCTATTCCGCCGTTTTGCAAAATGATTCACCACACAGCAATCGATGATGACCCCAATTCCTCCTACCTCAGACGTCCTTCGGGTCCCTTTGCATCGGAACCGCCATCTGGACCGCCCCATAACCGACCTTCCTCTCGTTCGTCCCGGCCTAGTTCTCGGACTCGAATGATAAAGCCGCCAGGTGCGGTCACACCCACTGGCCTCGGTGTGCTTACGGAGAATGTGGCAAACTTGTCCCCGGAGGGTCTTGGAGCGACCAGTCCTATCAAAGAAGGGCTAGGCAGTTTAAATCGCTGGTCCCAGTCAACGGCATCTAGCAAAAGTCCCTCGGAGTACATCGGTCACCATCGTCGAGGGAGCTCGAAAATGTCCATGTCAGGTTACAACCGTGGACGGGGGAGTCACAGCCCCCAACGTGCGCAAGGGCTGAATGGGTCTCCGATGCTCGATCTGCCGGAGCTGGAGAAGTCTGCCATATACGACCATGAGTCAACATCACAACAACTCGATCTCTCATTTGCGGCCTCGAGCCATCTTTTTCAGCCCTCAACACATAGCATCAAAACAGATGTACCAGTTGCTCGGTCCAGTGGAGGGTCCATCTCCTTAAATGACGGGGAAGGAGACCCGGCGGCCATACAACATGGACAGACCCAAAAGGTCATGCTGTCAAAGGCACTTCAGAAAGCAAATACGGCAGTTCTTCTTGACAACGCTGCCAATTTTGAGGGTGCCATGGAAGCTTATACCGATGCTTGCAACTTGCTGCAGCTTGTCATGGTCCGTAGCAATGGAGGAGACGAAGAGAAACTCAAGCTTCAAGAAATTCGCGACACATATATGCTCCGGGTCACGGAGCTTCATCGTATGGACTTTCCTCTCCCGGAGAGCGACGACAAAGCTCTTCCAGATCGGCCCCTCAGCCAAGAGTCATATGGAGAATTGCTTCGCTCGACAAATGACGGATCCCATATTGAGAGCCACCAGAACTCGCCTAATTCCAGCTTTGGGTTCCACCAGATCCCACTGGAAGAGGCAAAGGGATTTTCTCTAGAAGCGGTTCCCCTCGACGACAATCCTTGAAACCGTCTGCCTTGGAAGATCAACCCCGACATATAACATTGCCGGCGGGCAACCAGGAGGGTACTAATGAATCCACTTCATGGTTAGACACGATTGATGAATCGGGTGCTTCATCACCCTCCTCGGCAAACTCTAAGGCGTCATCGGTGTACCTGCGTCGCCGGACAAGCCGTCGCCTCAGTAATGACACAGAGGCTGAGTTTGATGCGGCCCTCGATGCGGCCGTAGAAGCTGCATATGATGAAAGCCTGGAGCCTGTGCCGGAGCACAAAGAGGAAAGCGATGATGTGGTGTCAAATGCTCGCAGGAACATCCAATTAGCGAAGCAAAGAGTACGCGAGGCAGAACAGGAAGCAGAGGCAATGAATCGTGATCGTGAAATGCGCCGGATCCAGGAACAGGCAGCTTTGGGGCACGACTCCATTGCCCGTACTTCGGCATATCTGGACGACGAAGCAGAGGAAGAGGAGCGCTTGCTAGAAGAGATGACCAAGGGCTACGTGATGGACGACTTTGAGTTCGGTATTCAGTCCAAGTCGGCACTCCCTCGAGAATCGGATTCTAGCAACATGTCTGGGCGGACTTGGGAAAGCTCCGCAACGTCCAATGCCGCAAGCATTGGCGGCGCACTGTCTACGCTTGAAGAGGATGATGTCTTGCCACTAGACGCCCTAAGGCCTGAGCCATATACCATGCCCTCTTCTCCTCCATCTTCAGCTTTGCCACCCCTGCCAGCGTCATCCGACTTTCCGGCTCCTTCAAAGCGAGCCTCGATATCAAACCGTGCTGGTTCTATCGGCTCACTCGCCTCTTCTACAGGTCCAGGAGTGCGGGCCCGGAGACTATCCAGTCAGACTCGCGAGCTTAAAATCGAGACCAATACCCGTTCCTCTCGCGCTAATTCCAATGCGTCATCGGCCTTGGAAAATGTTGCAACCCCACTGGCAAACCGCCCGCCACCGTTGCCGAAAGATGAACCTTCAGTTCCTGGGGCCCGTTCCACTTTACACCCAACACAACGCAACCCGTCGGTGGGCTCTGTTACTGACCACGTCAATCTTTCCAAAGCTCGTACTCATGAAGATGATGAAAACGAACTACCACCCCTGCCGCTGTCGGCGCGGCCCATGGGCAAAGTACCCTCGGCTCCAGATGGATTGAACAAACTCCACTCAAATACAAAGCCTTTCCGAGCTCGCAATGCCTCCGTTCCGATTCAGATCCCTGATATGTGCCCAGAATCCCCAAGCTCCCCGTGGAGCGGTGCGTTCCCTGACACTCAAAGGGGCGCCACTAGCGGCGTCCCTGTTTTACCCACACCGACCCTAGCGAACTTTAACTTCAATCAAAATGGACTGCCAAGCGGCGGATTAAACCTGTTTGGTAGCAACATTCACTCGCCCACAGCTCTTGGCCGTCCAAATTCGTTGGTGGCCAATGCCCCGCTTCCTCTAGAGCCATGTCCGGAGTGTTTCCTTCTCCGCCCATTTTGGCTAATGAGATGTCTCTACCAGACACTTGCACATCCTCACGGTGGCTATCTGTCAGAGAAGCTCTTTATTCCTCGAGATGTCTGGCGCGTGAAAAATGTCAAACTAAAGGCCCTCGAAGAAAAAGTGTCCAACTGCGATCTTCTGACTGCTGCCCTCCTCAAATTGGCGCAGGTCGATACATATGATGCGGATGCGGTTCTAGAGGAGATGCAGTCGTTTGATACTATACTCGACCAAGTTCAGGTTACATTGACTAAGAAATTGGGCAGTGATGTCGGTGTCCAGACATCAATGCCATTGTTTAAGCCTGCTTCCACGCCGGATGAACCCGTTCAACCGGACGTTGCGCCAAACAAGTCATACTTGACATGGAAAAGATTACGCGCAAAAACTTCCGGGCTTGGGACAACCACTCCGGTCCCAAGTGCTCGAGAAAGTAACAAGGACAATTTACTCCTCAATTCTGTCCCGATGACATCTGTACATGGAACACCTGCGAAGCGCAATGTTAGCCAGCTTGAATTCTCTGGGCCCAACGCGAACTATATGGGGGCGTTGGCGCGGCTTTTCGATGCCGCGCAAGTGCTAGGTAAGACTTTTCTCGTCTGTATGCTTTGACACCGTTCTAATCCATTACCAGAACAAATTGCTCAGCAGGTTGAAGACCCTGGACTCAAACATTCGTCTAAAACCCATGTTGGTCTGGAGCTCAGCACACGACATGCTGCTGAATTCTTTGGCTTTTACATTTGTCGGTTCGCATTGGCCGATGTGGGCTTGATGCTCGACAAGTTCATCAAGCGAGGTAGCGAGTGGGTGTTGGTTTAGGAAGTATATGAAGCCATACGATAATTATCCCCCCCCCCCCGAGCCAAAGAAGGTCGGGGGTTTCCTGCATCTCTTTTGATATTTCTGATGTCCATATTTGATCTCCCCACGTCCTTTGAGATACCATGATTTTAACCCGTGAGATATTTGATGATTTAAGAACATAATTGTCATGAGAAGGGAATGTATTTAACGCTGTTTGTTTCTTGCTCATATAAACTGTTTATTTGGTGATCTTGTCTCAGCGCGAGCTCTAACGACACACTCTAATGCATATTACACACACCTTCAATCCAATTCTTTTAGTACTTACAATCATACTGTGTTCGTGTTCCTATATACAAGGATCTTTATCACCCTTCAGCGGTAAATCATCCAGCCATTCAACGATGAGCTGAGATCTAACACAAGTCCTCTCAGAAGTGTGCAGTTCAAAGGCACATATTGGCCGATCGAAGACAAATCTGCCGTCGTGTCTCTGCGTCTCGGATAATCTCGGCTGACAGTTTCAGGCTAGGTGCTAGGTGTGCATACCTCTGTACCTCGTTTACCACTCCCGCAATGATTGCATCTATCTGTGCAACGGGAGGGAGCAGGATAGAGAGGGTAGGGGACATTGTGGCGCCCATTATCAGCAACGTCTGTGATACCATTGACAGGGCACCCTGCCACAGATACGGAAGGTGGCCTTCTCGGTGGCTGGTTATATGCTCTAGCTGACGGAGTGTAGCATCCAGACATCGCCGGCAACACTCTTTCACCCCCGGGTCCGCTCCAGCCTGTTCATTCTCAAAAACAGCCAAGATATATGGACGATATATAATGGTACGGCATGCATTGTAACGAAGCCTCAGCACCGTTTGAACCGGATTGGAAAGAGGCTTTGGGGTCAAAGGGAATTGCACGGGCGGGGGAGGCTCTCGTACCACTGAGATAGCTGAAAGTCGAGCTCTGAGACAATCGGACCCAATGAGGCGAGAGTGTGAGTGCTGTCTTTCTGATAAATGATGTGGCTGACGCGGTTGAGAAGTCTTCGTAGCGCAATCTCTGCCAGGAAGTACCACAGTTCGTCACGCCGAACAACCAGCTGAGAGTCCACCGGGCGTGATGAACCCTGATATTTCCTGGCTATTCGGCGTTCTTCGCCCTCATTATGATCCCTTTCTTCCTCGTCTCCATCGTCCTCATCTTCTTCCTCAAAGCCACCTGGCAGATCCACGAGTTCTTCAAAGTTGACAATGCCAGAATGCGGGAGGTCTAATTCTGCGAGAAGGTCGCTTTCAAACAACAAGGCGTTCCAGTATACCCGCACACTCAGCTCTCTCCACTGGCTCGGAATTCGATTTGGACTGCCAAACAACAACTGCAATTTCATGCTCACGCTGGACAGCAAGGTCCAGGCTTCCAGGGGCCGCACTAGATAGAACAGGTAGGCAGAGGCCATGACCATGCACTGCGCCGCAATCACAGTATTTCGCATCATAACTGACGGTAAGAAGCTCCATGCAGCGGCAAAATAAGGAAGTCCCGGCGGTTCTCGATCTGGCGACACAAACGAGATACTGCCACTATGGCTGGCGCTTCCTAGGGCCAAGACCAGAAGAACAAGACAACTCATAGGTCCTTCCTGGAATCCTTGCGCGAGGGCTGATTGATAATATCGATTCCACGTGTAAGGGTTCACGCAGGCGTACCAAACGTTCCCATAGTTGAAAAAAGCTTGGGCATAAGTGGATGCATTTGTCAAATCAAAGCCTGAATTTGGAGTCAGCTGCAATGGTTCGCGGGCCATCTCCAATTGAAGAAGATGCTGTGGGTCACAGGCCCCAGAGACCAAGTCCCGAATTAGGGGCCACTGGAGGAGATGAAGAGCGGGAGTGGTATGCATCTTGGGCATAGTAGAGATGCTTAGACTGGCGGGGAGGTTGACCCAGGAACCGAGTCCAACAGCAGACAATTTCCCATGTACAGGCAAGCCGCTGGATGATGTTTTCGATGGCGGATCGTCGCTACCGAGGGTTGTATCGTTGCTGGTGGCCGGGGAAGTAGCGGACAAGGCTAACTGTGGCCCTTGGTTTGGTAAATTCGAATGCAACAAACTCTCAATTCTGGCCAAATGATCTAGGATGAGCTTGTCGCCCGCGTCGAGTTTGATACCGGGTTCTCGATAGACACATTCCGCATTCAAATCGGCGCAGAGTTGACACTTGGGACGAGCCCCATTGCATCGGGTCTTGCGTAGCCGGCATATCTGACACTGAATCAAAGTCAAAGCTGCCTTGATCAAATGTGCCAGAGACTCTTACAGCTATTGTTGCCCGTCTTCTGGGATATTCAGCGGCTTCTGTATTCGAGCGCTTTTTCTTGCCGATAGATGTGTCGCTAACTGCATAGTCCCCTATGGGGTCTACCGTCTCGTTTTCTGGGGGCAGAGTCATTGTTCCAGACTGAGATTGATTGCAGTTGTATTTAATGTTGCATTCCACTCCAAACCGAGGGGTTGGTCGGCATGACGGGCATCAGACCATACTTGAAGATGAGTAGAGACAAAAAAGAGGGATATCCAAGAAGTAATCCGGAGAATTTGTGGGCACAGGCATTAATGTATAATGTAAGGCTGGCCTCTAATAGAGCTCCGTTCCAGTCTTTCATGTGTTCGTTGTATGATAATTGGCCTAACTTGATACGGGGTTGATTCCGTGGCAGGTTGAGCATACAACCCCTGCAACTGTGACATTGGAGGGGAAAATGCGAGACAATAAAAACAATAAAAGTACAAGCAAACTGGTAGATATGTAAATATATATAGGAAATATATATAGACCGAGTAATATATGTTGGTACATACTAGGTAGCTCTTTGTATTGTCGACATCGAGTTTGATGTCACATGTGGTCCACGTGCACGCGTCCCAAACAAACGCGTCGAATCTTCTTTCGCATTTGTAGCGCAACCACTTTGGCTCCATAACATACACCCCGTTGGTTCAAAACAATCGTTCAAACATGCCTCGTCCAGCCCCCAAACGAAGTCGCACAGCGGGGAAGAATCAGCCCAAAAACACCATAGGAGACTCAACACAACAAATTGACCCCAATGTCGCGAAATCGCCTGTGCAGCCCGAGCGAGCCCTGGATCCGAGACAGGCCCTACGCAGTCAAACACCCTTGACCAAAGGCCATGAACAAGCAATTGAATCTTCACCCACGGGTGACCGGCCAGGCACCGGCAGTCGACCTGGAACTGGCAGTCGTCCCCCTACAAGATCGCGCGGTTATTCCTCTACGCTATCATTCGCTGGACGCAAAGGCGACACGAACTCCCGGGTTCCTGGGACGCCTGGATTCGACAATTCGGTTCTGAGCAACTTTAGGCGGCGGCCGCGACAGCAAAGCATTCTGCAGATGATGCAAGCCGACGACGATGGCTCTTCCGATATTGATGATGATGACTTCCTTGGTGGGCTTAGCCCCAATGATGAATCGACACCACTGAACCTCTCTCGGGGAAAATCGCTACTTATCAAGCCAACGGACAAATCATCCCCGTCACCATCCGAATCCCCGCTCTCGTCCGGCGGATCGCGCAAGCGCAAGCGCATGACCCAAGAGATTCAAGTACCACAGTCGCCTATTGATATGGTAGAAGATACTCCAACTGCGACCCCGATTCGACACGGCGACTCTCGACATGATATTGGAGACGAACTTCCTGAAGATGAGGATGTTGAATCTGAGGGCGAGGAACTTGGAGATCAGGAGGTTGATGTCGAAAGAGTCGAGGCTACACCGCAATCCCAAAGGTTACCAGAAATATTAAGCCAGACTATGTTACCACCGGCCAGCAGCCCTGCTGGTTCCGTTACACCTAGTGACTCCACGCCGCGACCTGTTCAGAGGAAAAAGTCCAAAGCCCCGAGTCATCTATCGACAGCAAACCTGCAAGACAAGCTTTTACCACGTCGTCGGCGCAGACTCCGCACCATTAATGATTATAGCGACGAGAGTGATGATCAGCACGATGCTGCATCTGGTGACGAGGACGAGTTGAACTACCCATCACAAAGATCATCCGGGCGAAGGGCAGGGAAAAGCAAACCCAAACCATTAGCCAACACCCGCAACCCGAAGCAGAAGAAGATTAAAGAGAAGAAAACCAAGGACAAATCGTCAAAAGAACCAGCTACGTATTCAGGTTCTCGAACGAGTGGTGTCAACAAAGAAAACGAAACGATTCTGTCATCGCCATCATCTTCTCCTTTGTCATCACCACCTGAATCCGACGTTTCTGATTCGGAATCTGTGGAAACAGAGGCCACTCGTTGCGTGAGCGATGAGTTGCGCGCTGCCGTCAAAAAGTTTGCGGAAGTGGATCAATGGGAGATGGAATTCGAAGATGTATCTGCTTCAGAGAGCTAGTCCCGGAGAGATTGAAAGCCAAATAATCCGACTAATCCGACTAATCCGAATAAATATGATGTATGTTGTATGTATCTTTCATGTGGATATGTTTTTGGAGTAGCCGCGGAATTTCTTAAGCCCCGCAATGTAACCTCGTCTGCTAGTAAATATTACCTGAATACCCGACAGCTCTTCCTCTTTCTTTCTTCTTTCCCCCTACTATTCCTTCAATATGACTACCGTGGATACCATTCTTGCTGCCAAGTATCCGGCCAAGGCCCATGCTCTTCGTGTCGCTGAGTCTCTTAAGGCCCGCCATGGCGGGGCCGGAGTTATCTACCTTGAGGCTCAAAAAACTCGACTGATCGAGGATAGCGACGAGGATATGCCATTTAGGTAATGCAGCATTTCTATGGAATCTGGATTTGACACTAACCCTGGTCTAGGCAACGTCGTCCTTTCTTCTATCTCACTGGATGTCTTTTGCCCAATGCCGCCGTGGTATACGATGCCGTCAAAGATGAATTGACTTTGTTCATTCCACCAATTAACCCAGAGTCGGTCATTTGGTCTGGTCTTCCTCTGTCTCCCGAAGAGGCTGCGGAGCTCTACGATGTGGACCGTGTGCTGTTCACAACCGATGTGAATTCGACTTTGGCGTCGATCGCCTCGAGCCACAATGGACAAAGTGCTGCTTTTGCAATCGCCGAGCATGTGTCAGAGGGCACAATCTTCCAGGGCTTCGCTGAAACAAACACCACCAGCTTGAAGACTGCCATCGAGGAGACTCGTGTCATCAAGGATGCGTACGAGGTTGCGCTTCTGCGAAAGGCAAACGACATCTCGACCAAAGCGCACGTCGCTGCTATCCATGCCTCCAAGACCGCGACTAACGAGCGTGAGATTGAGGCTGCCATTATCGGCGCTTGCATTGCTAATGGATGTCGCGAGCAGTCCTATCACCCCATCGTTGCTGGAGGTGAGGGGGGGTGCTACTCTTCACTATGTTAGAAATGATGTCGACCTGGTCGACCCTATCACTAAGCAGCGGAAGAATAATGTTCTCATCGATGCTGGCGGTGAATACCAAACCTACTGCGCCGATATCACGCGTGTTATTCCTCTGAATGGAAGGTTTGCGCCTGAGACCCGTCAGATTTACGAGATTGTCCTCCAGATGCAGACGGAATGTATCGCGATGCTCAAGGAAGGCGTGTGCTGGGATGATGTACACGCGCTGGCACATCGCATTGCCATCCGTGGCTTGTTGAAGCTGGGTATCCTACGCGGATCCGAGGACGAACTGTTCGAGAAGCGTGTCAGCGTGGCCTTCTTCCCCATGGTCTCGGTCACTACCTGGGAATGGACACTCACGATACCGGTGGTAACCCCAACTATGAGGACAAGGATACCATGTTCCGCTACCTGCGTGTTCGCGCTAACCTGCCTGCTGGCTCTGTGGTCACCGTTGAGCCTGGTGTAAGTACTACCCCGTGAGAACCCTCTTTCCCAATTCTTATTATTTACCAGATTTATTTCTGTCGCTTCATCATCGATCCCGTTTTAAAGGCTCCCGAGACCGGCAAGTACATCGATACTGAGGTCTTGGAGCGGTATTGGAGTGTGGGAGGAGTGCGCATCGAAGACAACATCCACATCACCAAGGATGGTTCTGAGAATCTGACAACGGCCCCGAAAAGCATTGAGGAGGTGGAGAGCCTGGCCTTATAAAAAGCAGTTACTCTGCGGACATTAACAAGATTTTGCCCCTGGACAGTTGAAGGAGGTTCATACCAAATTATATGATAAAGGCATCGTTGATCCTCGGATATGTGATGGTACAACTGGCAATAACTAGATGTCTCTTCTGCGCTTGCGCGCACTTCCTTGATCTCATCCACCGATCCGTTCTTCAGCTTGCGATCCAGAATGATAGTCAAGACATCAAATGAAAACTCCGGCACTTCAATGCACAGCTTCTTAAAGTCGTCCCCAACCTCCTGGCGCAGCACGTGGCTTTGGTTCGCCCAGTAATTCGCCACAGGCTTCCGAATAGTAGTATCTGCTGCCGGTGTATGAGTGTATACATAACGGGCATAGGAAAGCTCCGCGTTAGGGGAACTCTGGACCTTATGGATCTTGGCATGGGCGATGCGCTGGAGGTTTGGAAGGCCCAGCTTCTCTGCCAGGGTGTAGATGCGCGCATGGCGCAGCAACTCATCACCGCTTTTGTCGTCGGCTGTTTCCCCAGGTGTTTCCGTTCGAATCACAGTGTAATCACGGGTATATTGGAATTGGAGGAAGCAACTGAAGGCGTCAACATCCTCTTCTGGCAGGGTAATGCGTCTCTATGGATCACGGTCAATTAGTATAAGAGGTGTAGAAATGTACGTGGAACGGATATGAATGAGTGAACGCACGGGTCCTGAAGCTTCGAAGTTGCTAACAAACTCGGCTAGTAGTGGTGCCTCCATCAGGAGGGATTGATGAGCTGTCATAACGGTCTCATCGTCGCCTTTCCCAACGATGATCTCAACGATTGGTGAAGTCAGGAAGCTACGAGTGGTTGTGAGCTGGCGGGTCATAATTGGGATAACGGAACGTGAAGCCATCTTTGAAAAACAGAACGGATTTTTGTCGCGAAAGGTTTAAGGAATGCTCACTCAAGGAAGTTGAAGCCTGCGTTCTTCTTTGCCGGAGCGGGTAGCTCTAGCTCTGCCTGCACATCTGGAAGTGTGGAATCTTGCGCAGGTTCTTCAGGTTGGCTTGTGTCCTGTGTTCCTCCCATCTCTACCTCGGTGGAGTTGTGGTTCGTCGCATTGGCTTCTTGGTTTGATTCAGTTTTGGGGACCCAAACTTGTGGTGTTTGTGGTAAATCCATGGGATAGGTAACGGATATGTATAAAGTGGTAGGGTGGTAAGGTGGTAAGAGAGGAAGAGAAGAGACACCAAAGCTCCAGGGGCTTAAGGCGGAGAAGCACTTCAGGTGACACGAATAGAGCTATCTAGGTATATATAGAATTGTGTATAGAATTTCTACTTTGTCAAGACCTCTGTTTCCTTTTTGTTTGGAAATTATAATATTTTACAATATTTTATACTCTTGGCACTCCGGACTCTTCCTGGATACTCCAATATAGGAACAGCTCCACAGAACGTCATTTGCCGCATTTACCCCATTTACCGCAGAAAACCAGCAGATCTCCCACAGAACTTCAGATTCGAAACAACTCTACAGAGTACGTGATGCAGAATGAAGAAGAACCAGAATCCATCGAGACTGAGCAAGGTCAATACTTGCTCACTGCAGAGGATGCCGAGCTTTTACAGGAAATTCTCAATCACAATCTCTCAAATCAGTCGGGTGAGAAACGGAAATTCAGGTTCCAGGACCTGAATTTCACCCGACAATTGAGTACTTTTCAAAATTTGGGGACGACTGCCCCCCAGTTCCATGGTTTTTTCGTTCTCTTCTGGATGGGGGTGACCCTGATGTTGTTCAGGCTTGCTGCCAATAATTGGAGAACCTATGGCAGCATATGGGGCAAGAATGAGATTATCCGTCTCATGATGGATAAAGATGTCATGGTTCTCGGCCTGACTGACTTGCTTCTTTGTTGGTCCACGGGGTTTTGTCTGATACTACAACGAGTGGTTCTCAAGGGATACGTTCGCTGGAACGGTCTTGGTTGGCTCATTCAGAATGTCAGTCTCAAAAGATTTGCCCCCTAGCACTGTTGCATTGCTGACCTATCCAGATCTGGCAAACTACATATCTTGGAGTCGTTATATGGTGGACATACCATCGCGATTGGCCGTGGACACACACGGTCTTCATCGTATTGCATTGCTTGACTATGCTGATGAAGCAACACAGCTATGCAGCCTACAATGGCTACTGTATGTCAAATTCCGTCCGGTCATTATCAGGAGCTAATGAAGGCAGTATCGGAAATGTATCACAAACGAAATATGCTGAAAGCAAGTCTTGGCCAAACCAAAGCCAAAGAAAGAGGATATGCTACCTCCGCCAAAGCCAAAAAGGGGCACTCTTCTGCAGTCGATACACAACTCAATGCTGAGATTACAGATCTCAAGAGGAAAGACCGTAGTCGGCGCTCTTCTGATCTCCAAAACTATTCTCGATCCCATGAAACCGACCAGCTTTTATCTCTTATTAGAACAATCGAGACCGGTGTGCCACTTGAACCGAACCAGGTTAAATCCCTCCGAGAACTGCTCGAGCAGGAGATCGAGGTCTTATCTGAGGGATTAAAGGGGCGGTGTTCACTGACCAACAATCACTATCCTCAAAACTTGACAATAGGAAATATCTGCGACTTCATGTCATTGCCCACATTGGTTTATGAGCTTGAATATCCCCGGACCAAGAGGATTGACTGGTTCTATGTCGCAGAGAAAACACTCGCCACATTCGGCATCATTGTGGTTATGATTGCAGTCTCTCAATCGTGGATATACCCGGTGGTAATGGACACGGTACGTATGAAAGAGGAGGGAATGACCGCGCAGCAGAGACTTCGGGAATTTCCCTGGGTTCTCGGTGACTTGCTTTTCCCGTTCATGATGGAGTATCTACTGGCATTCTATGTGATCTGGGAATGTGTTGTAAGTCTCTCTTGTCCGCTTTTTGATTTCTTTGCTAATCCCATCTAGCTCAATGCTATAGCCGAGATCACCATGTTTGCAGATCGAGGGTTCTATTCCGATTGGTGGAACTCTGTCTCTTGGGATCAGTTCGCACGGGATTGGAACCGTCCTGTCCATAACTTCCTGTTTCGGCATGTATACCATGGCTCCATCAGCGAATACCGTTTGTCGCGCGTATCTGCCAGTATCATCACTTTTCTCTTATCTGCATGTGTACATGAACTGCTCATGTTGTGTATCTTCCGGCGCCTCCGAGGTTACCTACTAATCCTTCAGATGTCTCAACTACCGCTTGTTGCACTGAGTCGGACTCGCTTGATGCGAGGTCGCCGTTTATTAGGCAATATCGTCTTTTGGCTGGGCATCTTTACAGGGCCAAGTCTGTTATGCAGTTTGTACTTGATCATTTGATTTGATTTGATTTGATACGGGGCCTGGATATCCATGGATAGTCATTGCTTCAAGATATGCGGACAGGCCATGTTCCATAACAATGATAGATACCTTTGAACGCATCCACGTGGCCATAGAGCTATATTGCGCCTGCAGCTTGATTTGGTACATATTATTTATTCAACCTCCAAGATATGAATATCGACATGCGCATATTTACTTTGCCGAATTGGACGAGCACAGACCCTTGTATCGGATAACCCCCACCTTAGTTACCAAGGTATATATATACCCGTGGACCTTCTCCATACTCTCCCTCCCTGAGATCCTTCTTACACACACTCCCCTTATCAACTATTTCGGTTTATATCTAAATGGCGTCCAACCCACCCGCTGCCTGCTGCGCCGTTGGCGTTAAACATGAAGGCGAAGCCAAGGGTCAATTCGAACAAATTGGCGATGGTCCATACAACCCATTCCCTGGAGATAGACTACAGTTTCGCTGACGGTCGCAGTCGAGGTCTACATTTCACGGCCCGAGCGCTCTAACAAGCGTTCCATCCTGTTGCTTACCGATGTAATTGGTCACCGCTTCATTAACGCGCAGCTTATTGCAGACCAGCTAGCGGCAAATGGCTACCTGGTCGTCATGCCAGACCTATTCCACGGTGACCCGGTGCCGTTGAACAACCGCCCTGCTAGCTTCGATCTGATGACCTGGCTAAAAGGCCCCCCAGGTCATCTGCCAGACCGTGTAGAACCCGTGGTCCGGGCGATACTAACGGAAATGAAGTCCAAAATGGGCTGCGAGCGGGTCGGTGCTATCGGATATTGCTTCGGGGTATGTTGCATGTCCCGCATATGCCTTACTGCAGCCCGATTTGACAAATACAGGCAAAATACGCCGTACGACTACTCCAGCCAGGCTTCTGTGATGTCGCCTATGTGGCACACCCCAGTTTCGTCGACGCAGAGGAATTACAAGCAATCAAAGGCCCGCTGTCCATTGCTGCGGCTGGTAAGTTATCATATGATCCGGCTACAGCGTTTTGACTAAACATCGACAGAAACCGATTCAATCTTTCCCACCTCGAAGCGCCATGAATCCGAGGATATCCTGGCCAAAACAGGCCAGCCGTACCAGATCAACTTGTTCAGTGGCGTTGAGCATGGATTTGCTGTCCGGGCAGATATCACTAAGCCGACCATTCGCTTTGCCAAAGAGTCTGCCTTTTTGCAGGCAGTTGCATGGTTTGATCAGTACCTCTAATCGGAGAGACAAATATCTAGCATGGTAACAATAAAGCTTTGATTGAAATCCACACCTGGTTAGATTTCGCCTTGAGAAGCGGCAAATTTACATGTATTGGAGGAGACAAAAAAAGTATGCAATGCCATAATTGGCCAAAGTGAACTGTTGTATTCCTTACATCTTCTCGTGGGTAGCCATAAGGGAACCTGTCATCCGTTAGAAACCGAAACTTCTGCCATACTGACAAGAGTATGCACTTACCAATAAACGTAGTGACCAAACGAGACCGAACTTGACAAATGTCCTCCGGGACCAACCAGATGGTAGCACCCATCTTTCTGGCGATACTGATAGAAAGCTTAGCGTTTGCATATGCCTCCTCATCGGTCCGACCGGGCGTGACCAGATCGTAGTCCACATAGCTACTCTTCATGCCATTGAGCACATCAAGGAGGAAGATTCCAGATCCAATAGACTTGTCTTTGAAGCTGCGTATCGTGGAAGACTTGCCGCCACTGCTAGACATGTCATTGGCCCAGCGGATCATCTCAGTATCAGTAATTTCGCGTTTGCCCAGCCGTTGGGCCAGCGCAGAGAGTGTGTTGGTGATATCACGGCGCATCAGCTGCCACACCAATCCGAGAGTGAGGGTTCGCTGGCCATCAGTGATATCAGCGCCCTGAACACCGACAAGAGAGAAACCATTAAATTTCCCAAGCTCGATCGAATAATTGGTGTTTTCCACGGCCTTGAACCGCATCATTTCACCACCAGACGCTGGTGGCTTGTTGACATGTTTCCAGTTCACGCTTCCAGGGATGACCTTGTCGTATGCCTGCAACAAAATAGAGCCGTCGCGTAGGTCATCGAAGAGCGAGTTGACCGCCGGCTGCACATCCAAGGAATTCAACCACAGAGTAAAGACTCTAGCTTCTCGCTCGCCTTCAGCATCGAAGTCTTCAACTTCGAGCTTCTCCTCCTCGGTGATCGGGTCCAGTCCTGGGTGGGTGTTGAACAGATTGGCGACAAAGGCAAGGTTCAGCTTGGGGTTACCGGCAACCAATGAGGTTGGGGTCAGGAACTTGCGGCAATCAAGCGAATCAGCGTTCTGGAGGACCTGCTCAGCCCGCTCAAGCAAGTCTCGAGTTTGGAGAGGGGCACGCGAGCAAACATCAGGTGCCAACTGGTTAAGGAGAACGGTGTAGTTCTCGCCATCCTTGACATCGGTAGAGAAGTTCGTCACCCTACATCGGTTAGCCACATGTCTTGATTTTCATTCCCCTCGGGCTGGACATACCGTCTGTCCCACTTGGCATTCTTGAGATGATAGTTGAACCAACGAAGGAGAATCTGCTCCGGAGGCAAGCGCAAGAACTGCTCCAGAGTTTCATCCTCGTCCAAAAGCCTATAAAGCTCCGGGTGGAGTTTGATATCGATCTTTCCAAGCAGACCACGGCGGATGATTTGCCAGATGAGACCCAGGATGAGATGCTCGCGCACCTCGATGATATCCCCGCTTCCAATGTTAACAACTGAGCATCCGATACCCTTGGCAGAGTTGATAACAATGTTATTGTTCTCAGTCATGTGGAAAGCATTCAGCTGCTTAATCTTCTTCCCGGCCTTATTCAGAACACGCTCATCAATGGTGTCTGGTACGCTGTCGTTGATCAACTTTGCCAGGACCAAGCCATCCTTGCACTTATCAAACATCTCAAATGTATCGGTGGGGAAAGGTAGGAGGTTGCCAACGTCCGCATCGCCCGCCAGGACGGCATTGATGTGTCGCGTGAACTCGGTTCGTTCGTCTTCGTTGATCGTATGCGTGACATTGGAAGATGATCCCTGGACATGGATTCGTCCACCCACACTGCCTTTGGAGACATGCCGAGATGCCCCAGTGCCAGCGCCGGCCCCTTGAATCACGGCCGCGGGGGTAGTTGCTGCACGGGCACCTTCAGCGGGTGCTGACCGAAGCTTCGAAACGAGCTGCCATAGCATTAATATTAAGATGAGAAAGGGAACGGGGGGAGTTGTATTACATCAACATAATCTTCGAGTTCCACGCGCCTGGAGCTATCGAGTTCCACATCCTTCAAAGCTGCACGCACCACATCATATGGCTGGCGTTCCGATTGTTGAGTGGCTTTGATCACGGTAGTTTCATCAAGGTAGCCGCGGTCTTCGACGTCCAATCTGTTGAATGCATCCTGGAGCGAAAAGATCTCGCCTTGATCAAGCTGCGGAAAGCGCCTATAGTAATCACAGTGGTCAGCATATGATTGTATTGAATGACGAGGAAATGTACTTCTGAAGCTTGAGGGCGTTCATCTTGTCAGAATCACAACCCTGAGGGGGGCAAAATAGGTGGGGTTGATCACCCAGGGAAAGACCGGGTTTCGACAAAAAGGAGAAAGTAGTGTTTACACCTTGCACAGATCAATTGTGAAGAAGTAAAGAAAGCAGATTAGAAGAAATCCGATCCGTGCTAAAGGTGGGCAGTGCAAGGCGAGAGGCAGCCAGGTATACACGAACCGAGGGGGGGGGGGGATGAGCCACAGCACCGGTAATGAAAGTGCTCAGTATGTAATGATACAGGGTACATAACGTTAGGGGTATTATTGTGTGGACGCGTAGGTATCATGTCAGTAATTCTGTGTTCTTGTATTATCGTATTCGGGAAGTTCGAGTGACGTCGACACCTTACATCTTACCTACATAACTAGATACTATGTTACCTATTAGGCACCTTAGGTAGCCACTCTTTTATAACAAGTTGGATATGAAGTATTTCATCTGCCTAATTCGCTTATTCTTCTCTTTCTATGGAATTATCTCGTTCTATCGTTTCCTATATTCTCTCCACAATTGACTAAGGTAAGCCATACAAAATATTATGACATAGGGAATATGACAACTCAGGAGTCCACGGTTTATAATTTCTAACTCCATATATATGTGATTAAAAGATGAATATTTAGAAATAACAGACATATGTTGAATGTGTATATCGGACCGTATAACCTTGGAAACGTGCACGGGTTATCCAACGTAATTGCACAAAACAACGGGATTACATCATTCTCCGATCTCCAAAACATTTGGGCTCATTGCAACTCCAACATTTTATCGTTTTGACGCCTTTTGGACCCCGTCTCTATCTTTCGTTCCTCTTTCTCTTAATATTCCCCTTTCATACCACCCGCACTTTCACCGTTTATCAATTCAGCTGCTCACGTTGGTTCGTCTCACTGCCTTCCGACGGGCACTCCTCCCCATGGCGGGTGCAGAGCAAAAGTCGTTCTTGGGGACACTAACTCCATGGAGTACACCCAGAAGTGCAACCCCAGCACCGCAGCCTAGCGATCCCCCCTAGAACAGGAGTTCTGCAACAATCGCAAGGGGAGGACCACACGGTGACCCACATGCATCGATTAAGCATGCGACGCTATCCTCCCGATTGCCCTCCATTGAAAGTCAGGTGGTTCTACGCAGTGGACTCGCCCAAGCGGAAGCCATCCATTATAGGGCAGAAAAAGGCAGACCAAAAGCCCTTGCCATCGCCGAAGAAATTCATCCCTTTCCCAGGGAAAGACTCCCAGTCCATAGAAACGACGTTTCAGAAACTCTCAGACATCGAAGATGCCCGCCAACAAAACCAACCAAAGGATAGCGAACCTGTATTGACCCAAGTGCCCGTGAATGAGGATTTTCTTTTCAATGTCGATGTGGAACAACGAGAGTTGAGTCCTACCTATTGGATTGGCCCTGTATATGAAGTCCGTCGTGGGACGTGGTTCATTCAGGATGGATCTAGCCTGAAACCATGTGAAGAAAACCTTGCTACCCAGCTTGAAGAAGGCTATATCAAATTATGTCCATGGAGGTCCCAACCTTCAGAACAGAACACGCAAACAAACGAAGAAGACAGATCTGGTCAGACCAAAAGAGTTCCAATTGACACCAACGAACCAGATGCCAAGCCCCCTCAATCAAGAGACCTGAACTCTCCTCCCGTGGCACAGGGAATGATTTCAACAGTCCTGGCCCTGCAGTTGAGCCCCAGCAGTATCGTCTCTTTGGCGCTTACATGAATAGAATAGTCGGGTATCAAGATGCCACGACGGCCTGGCTGATGAATGATGATTTTATGTCACGTTTTAGTACTTCGGTGTATCAAAAGCTAGGAGGCGTTCCGGGAACGAAGTTGGTTCGTGGCTTCGAACCCAGGAAGCCAAAAGAGACGCCGGAAGCAAAGGGACCGAAGCAAAAACCACTGGGCGAGACAGTACCTGTCAGAGGTTTGGATGAGGCCTTGAAAGAAAAGACTGAAAAAGCCACGGATACACTCAAGTCAACTTCCGCTGATGGATTCGAAGACTACGAAACTAGACCGAAATCAACATTAGAACGCCAAATGTCCTCCCTCGCCGGCGAGCCGCAAAATCCAGCTGATCTCGAAGAACAGGCTCGTAGGCAGGAGGAACAAGAGATGGAGGAGTCGAGGGAAGTGGACGGCACAGACAGAGAGCGCGAGGTCGATCATCTAGTTCTTGTCACCCATGGAATTGGCCAGCGACTCGGTTTACGACTGGAAAGCATCAATTTCATACATGATGTAAATGTGCTTCGCAAGACGCTAAAAACTGTCTACAAAGGTTCCCCTGACCTTCAAGCGTTGAATTCAGCGTTCCCAGATAGCGATAAGAATTGCCGTGTTCAAGTGCTTCCTGTGTGAGACTGACTCCCTTGCGTGGCCTTTCTTTCTTGCTAATTTCAGCAGGTGTTGGCGCCATCTTCTAGATTTTCCTTACCGAGGAGTGCGACAAAACAGAAAAGAACTGGATCTGACTGATGCGGACGTTCTTGAGGACGATGCTTACCCCAGCCTGTCCGATATAACACTGGAAAGCGTACCTGCCGTTCGAAACCTCATTTCAGATTTGGCTATGGATGTACTTCTGTACCAAAGCGGGTATTGTGAACACATCTCCAATATCGTCATCCAAGAATGCAATCGAATCCTCCGGCTGTACCGCAAGCAAAATCCTTCTTTCAAGGGGTCAGTCAGTCTCTGCGGCCATTCGCTTGGAAGCGCAATTCTATTTGACATCTTGTGTCACCAGCCGGAAACCAATACTGGTCAAAATGCTGCCTCCAAGGGAATGGCCCGAGAGAGCGACGACTCAAACCCCAAGGGTTCAAGTGGGTTTGATTTTGACTGCGAGGAGCTTTTTTGTCTGGGATCCCCTATTGCACTATTCCAGATGCTCAAGGGTAAGACAATTGGTGGATACTCTGCCGTGAATCCCCGAAATCGCAAAAATGCTTTGGATGTTGAGATTGACTTGGACTTGCATGGTCCTGGGCATGCGCTCAGTGACAATCCCGGTATTATCTCACTGCCAAAGTGTCGAGACTTCTACAATATCTTCCACCCTTCTGACCCAGTCAGCTACCGGGTCGAGCCTCTGATATCTCCAGCGATGGCAACCCTGAAACCTCAGCCTCTACCCTCGGTGAAGAAAAGCCTCTGGACGACCTCTGGTCAGAGTCTATCTATTCTCGGTAGCCGCATGGGCCAAAGTGTGGGATCCCTGTGGACAAATTTCACCACGGGTGTCGCAAGCAGCTTGTTGAATCGCAGCTTGGGTCTGAATGGCGATGAAACCACATCGGCTGCTCGCACTTCTGGTAAACCGGGTGATGAATCGACCCATAGACGGTCACAATCGGGTTCAGTTCAGCATGGGCCCGATGGATCCGATGATCACTATCAGACATTGATTGAATCTGATCTGGAGACTCTTTACGATGGTTTCCAAAAAAGCAGGAGTGTCCATCATGGCGAGAGTCCAGATCCCGACGCCGATACTAACCAGGATCGGAGGCTGAAATTCGAGGACGCTAAAGTGCGTGCCTTGAATGCAAACGGTCGTGTGGACTACAGCATCCAAGAGTAAGACACTATGCCCTACATTGCTGAACATTATTAACCGGGATATAGGGGGGCCTTCGATATTTCATTAATAGCCAGCATTGCCAGTCATCTCACCTATTGGGGAGATGAGGATGTCAATCACTTCATGCTTTCCCAGATGCTTTCTAGAGGACAGAGGCATAAACACAAGCAAAAATATAGATGAAACAAGTGCGAAATACATTACGCTATCTAAAGAGGCATCAGTATGAGGTACTTACATATGTACAACATAGGTAAATGGATGCTACCTACCTACCTAGGTAGGTGTAGGTCCCGGCGTACCCCGGTGAGTCCTTAGTAAGCCCATATCTCGCCCGAGTCGGACTAGCGTCCCTGGAGGTCGGCTAAGCATTAGGTAATATGGAATTCCCCTACAAAATCTTTTGTTTTTCTGTCTTTTCCTTCTTTCTATGTCCATCTCTCATCAGGACCAACTTTAGGATGTTGAAAAGCTCCTGGAATTCATTCTTACCTGGAGCCTAATTCTATAAATTTCTTCTTAATGAGGTTGAAATTTATTGGACCTTCACGGAAGTGAACACCGACCTTACAATGGACACCGCAAGAGGACTGATATATCAAGTATGTCCTGGCATGATGAGATTTTGGGGTCATGGTCACCCCTGTAGAGTACTTCCCTTTCTCCCAACCGCAATCTCTTTACATCTGGCATGAAGCACATGCTCTTTGAATGCTCAGATTCACTCGGATAGCGGAGATCAACTCCTTTCTGTTAGCTTTAGATTCCTTGCTATATAGCTCATGCTTGTAAGGAAATCATGATTGGATACATAAGAAAATATATGCATACATATATCTATTTAGCTATAATTTGAAACTCGGTACTCCCATACTCAATTATTCTACTCCGTACTCCGTATTTTTCCCAAGGCTATCGAATACGAGTACGAGATACGCACTGGCCAACAGAGTACGCCAAGCATTTTCCAATGTTGCTATCCCCGTATCTTCTTGTCCTTATTGTTCCACGCCAAAAGTTGTCTACACAGATCTATCTACAAGGTCATATTTGAGTCTGGACATGGAGGATTGACTACAATTACTCTGGGAACCCTCCAAATCCGGCATATCTCAGCACAATGAGTCGCCTCAGTGATGATGCAGACTCCCAGGTCATTTCAGCATCTCCATCCAAAGAGCACCCGACACAAGACCGCATTTCGAATACAGCGATTTCAAAAGAGTTCATCAATGCTACCCTCGATTTTCTCTCAACCTCTACGAATGAGACCCTCCTTGGAGTCTTTGCGCTTCTTGCAATCGTCACCTACATTGTCCTTGGGAGACTCGGTCTGCTTCTAATTGGAGTGGTTCTGGGGGTTATCCTGCACGCGTCATGGGAGGGATCGGATAATGAATACTCAGATCAAGCGTCGCACGCGCAAAAGCCCAACAGGCGTAGAGAGCTTGCGCTAGAAGTCTCCAACAGGCTTTTGGACTGGCCTAAGCGGGCTGATGCTTTAGACATCCAGGGAGGAGACGATGGCTCTATAAGTACGCTTGAAGACATGTCTTCGGCAGACTTGGAATATGTCACCTTCCGACCGGCCACCGCTGACGCATTGAGAACTCTCACCGATGCAGTCATTAAAGACTATGTCAAGTAAGTATCCTTCATCTATGCCTCCCTCTCCCACCGTGAAACAAGTAAAATAGCTTACCCCAAATAAAGATACTGGTATGAGCCACTTTTGCCGTCGGAATCAAGTTTCCCACACTCCTGTCGACGAATTTTGACTCATTTCATTACATCAATATCTTCGCACCTCTCGCGGAAACGAACAGAGGACACATTCTTGCAGTTTCTCACCAACTCCTCATCTATCGTCATTGTATTCCTGAATGAACTTGCAGCAGCATTTACCGCCCTGGGCTCCTCCCCAGCGGAAGCCCAAAACGCTGTGGATCAGTACCTTGAACAATTTCCGGATAGCAGCCTAGCGAATATCTTGTCTGAGAAACAACAAAAGAAGAAACTCAGTATGGTTGCGGATGATATACTGTCGAATTTCTTGGATGCCAAGGCCTACAATTGTCCGGCTGTACGGGACTTCCTCCGTGAGGTCTTTGCGGGAGTGATATTGGGGTCCACTGTTACCAGTCTTGCCCGTCCTGAATTTATCAATGAATGGATTATCTATCTCCTGCAGGGCGGTGAATCCGAAATCATGCACGCTATCGACGCAGGCGTTGAAGGTGCGCGGAACCAGGGCGTCAGTGCTCCCACGTCTTCAGAAGACCCAAAGGCAGACTCCGCCAAATCCACACAGAGAGAGTCCATGCATGTGGCAAGGGCTACAGAGGAAGAAGCAGTTCTAGAGACGAAACGTCTAAGCGCTATGATTGCATCCCATGATTCGCAGAGCTCGGATTCAGAACCGCCACGCCAAAACGAACGAATTCACGAAAATTACCCTTTGGAGGCTAGTTTGGCTTCAAAGATGACGCACGAAAACGAATGCCATGAAGAACAGGGACCAGTGCCCAGTATGCAATTACTTGCAAGCCCGAAATTATCCGAAGACCCTTCTGCGCCACCTTTGATTCTTCATGGGGCACAAGTGTTGGTAGATGATGACGGAGCGAGGGATGAGAAGAGCCACATCAAGTCGCAACCCATGTGGGATTATCTACTACAGGTTGAACCAGCGTCAACACGCTCGACTGGCTGGATGGTGTTTCGCAAATATTCGGACTTCCTGTCTCTCCACGAGATTCTGGGGACTGTTTCACGTTTGAATCAGATTTCAAGTTTCTCAGAGCGTCACCCCATACTGCCCACCTGGAAGGGCAAAACGCGACAAGCTCTCGCCCGAGACCTTGAGTGGTATTTACAAGACGCCATGAAGCATGAGTCACTTGCTGACACTGATCGAATGCGCCGGTTCTTGGAAAAAGATGTCGGTTCTTCCACTGAATCCGCCGGTTCTAACAAACCGGCATTCTCTTTCCCTAGTCAAACTGCGTTTGAAAACATGGGCAAGGGTATGCTGGGGGGCATTGACCAATGCGCCCAAGGGAGTGGCGGGCGTATTCGGAGGCGCCAATGGCAAGAAGCCGGCCGTCACTGCTGATCAGATCCAACACAAAGTTGATAACTCCAGTCGCACCAGTTTGTCGCAGACACGGTCTAGCTCTGGTGATCGTACCGGCGTAAGCGACGGAAATGTCGATTCGCCTGCGGTGTGCCCTAGCGAATCCCTGGAAATCCAAAGAGGCGAAATTTCCAAGTCGCCTTCGACGTTCGGGAATGAGCAAGGTACATTGACCACAGAGATCCCACTCTCTAAAACCTCGCTTGATATTAGAGATACAGCAGAACTTGACATCCACGCAACGGAAACTACTGATCAAACCTTATCACATCGCCGATCTGAGACTGAGCAGAGTTTTGGTCAACCTCGCAAGCAGGGGAGTCCCATCACAGCTGATGAGACGCAAATAGCGGTAGAGCTGATCTTTGCGGTCATCAATGAGTTGTACACCTTGTCGTCTGCGTGGAATATACGTCGGACCCTTTTGAATGCTGCCAAATCGTATATCCTACGTCCCGGGAGCCCGACATTGGAAACAATTCGTACTCTGTTGCAGGATTCCATGATAGAAGGCCACACTTCGGACAACGCCCTGGGGGATTACCTCGTCAAGCTTCGTGAGAACGCGCTTCCGACCGAGGAGGAACTTAAAGCCTGGCCCCCTCCGCCCAATGAGGAGGAGAAGATCCGGTTACGGGATACTGCACGTAAACTATTTGTGCAGCGAGGAATTCCACAGGCCTTAACAAGTGTTATGGGGGCAGCTGCTAGTCGCGAAGCGCTAGAGAAGATCTTCGATAGTCTTCAAGTTGAAAGTGTCGCTCGAGGATTTGTCTTCTCAATCCTCCTACAGGGCCTTAGGGTATTGACTCTCTGATGTTCAATGGATCATATTGATTTTTGAGTATACACATGAATGAGACACCACAAGTACATATGGTAGGAATTATCAATGAGCACATATATACCTAGATAGGCACGTGATTACGTGTCCGCGTTTCGCGTTCGTGTTTGGACCTACACACCTTCCCACTTTCTCACCTTTCATACCTTCTCACTTACCGAGATTACTCAACCATGTCATCCAGGAAACGTCCGTCCGAGTCGGGCGCTGGCCTTGACGATAGCGTGCGCCCCAAAAAGGCCAAGGTCAACACTACAGCGGAAGCTAAAACCGACTCTAATGGAGACCGCTATTGGGAAATATCCAAGATGCGCCGTGTGACAATATCTTCTTTCCGTGGGAAGACCCAAGTCAACGTCAGAGAATATTATGAAAAGGACGGGCAGGAGTTGCCAGGAAAAAAAGGTCGGTTGATCGGTCAGTTTGCATAAACCATGCTAATGTTCATTCCCGATTTAGGGTATCTCAATGCCAGTGGATCAGTTCGCTGCCATAGTTTCCCTCCTACCTGAAATCGAGAAGGCATTGAAAGAGAACGGGGAGACTCTGCCTCGGCCTATCTACTCGGCAGAGGGAGGCCAGTCTGATCAAGGAGAGCAAGAACAGGCCAGTCCGGACAACCAAAGTCCATCAAAGCAGAATATTGAGGCGACAAGTGATGAGGAAAGTGAAGCATGATCGCCGTTGAGAGTTGATTTACGTTGCCCATAAATGGCTCTTACAGTTTCCATCATAATCAAATTGATATTGCCCGTTTGAATCAAAACATGGCGAACTTGCTCCCACTTGCTCCCAAGTTTCCTTCTAGATCACATACTTGCCTCTTGCGTCGCCGTGTTGTTGGCAATAGAGCCTCCCAGCCAAGCACGACGATGATCTTCCTCTTGGATAAGCTGGCTCTGGTCTCCGATTTGACCCCATCCTCCTCCTCCGGGCGTACGGATAATGATTCGCTCCCCTGCTTGCATCTGGACGGAGTTCTTCGCCCCGAGGTTGATGTATCTTGTCTCCCAGCCTCCGTCTTGCTTCTTCACGCGACGCGCCCAGATGTTCTGGCCACACTGGGCGTCCTCGCCTCCCTCCAACCCATATGGATGGTAGACTCTTCGTTCGGAAAGAATAGAGACTTGCACGGGAATACGGAATTCAATATCTCGCACAACGCCGTCCCCGCCGCGGTGCTGACCATTGCCTCCTGAATTCGGTCGAAGACTGAATTCTTGGAGGATGACAGGGTACCGCCGTTCAAACACCTCTGCATCGGTGATTCGGGTGTTGGTCATGTGTGTATGGACCCCTGAAGTGCCTTCCCAAGTCGGACCAGCCCCGCTACCACCGGCGATGGTTTCATAGTAACCGAACCCTTTCGTTTCCGTCTCACCGGGCATATTCCCCCCGAACCCGAATGTAAGGTTGTTGGTATCACCCTGTGACGCAGCGCAAGCCTGGAAGCACCTCAAAATGACATCGGTCACTCGTTGACTCTGAAGTGAAAATGATAAGCCCATGATCAACGTCAGTATCTGCCTGGTCTTACCGTCAAAACGTTGCCACCCACTACGGCAGCTGATTCCGAGGGGGATAGAAGACTACCAGGAGGAATTCGAACGTCGATAGGCTTTAAACAGCCCTGGTTCAATGGGATATCCGCCGAAACCAGGCATCGCAGGCAATAAATGATCGCTGAATATGTGACAGCCTCTGGTGCATTGATATTGCCTATCATTGTCAGCTCAATAAACGTCAAGTTTCCTCTTGAAGGCCGCTCTACCATACCATATACTTCTGGACCGGTCCCCTCAAAATCGAAGATTGCCTCTCCTTTGTCCCCATCTATTGATATATTCAATTGAATAGGGCTCCCGTCATCCATATAATCAGTAGCACTCAATTCTTGCCCAGCAAATCTTTTGCTCACATCTTTTAGTAGATTGCGCACGCTGAGCTCTGCGTTGTCTTGTATCTGGTGCATATAGAACTGCACGACAGTCTCACCATACTCCTCGATTAGAGTGTTGATCAAGCTGATCCCTTTCTTATTCGCAGCAATCTGAGCTTTGAGATCATTCAAGTTATCTGCTAGGCATCGCGTCCCACTGCAGTTTGGATACTGGGCTGGCTCTTTGTACAGCAATTCTGTGATGCGCTCCTCGTCAAACTTGCCTTCTGATACCAATTTTTCGCTTTTGATGGCTGCGCCTTCTTGGTAAAGCTCTTTTGAGTGAGGTGGCATAGATCCCGGGAGTATTCCTCCAATGTCAGCTTCATGCAGGTCAGTATATCTGTTCCATTTTCCCCCTCTCTCTCACTCGGGAAAAGCTCTTACCATGATGCGCTCTAGAGGCGACGTAGAATATGATCTTTCCCTGGCTAAAAGCAGGCTGCAGGACTGTGATATCTGGAAGATGAGTTCCCCCAAATTCCGGGTGATTTGACACAATTACATCGCCGGGCTTCAATTTATCTTTCCAGATCCGGGCCTGTATCTGTACACAGGTTGACATGCTACCGAGATGGACGGGCAAATGTGGCGCATTCGCAACAAGCCCGCCTTCTGCGTCGAACAATGCGCAGGAGTAGTCAAGTCGCTCCTTTACATTGGTACTTACACTTGTCTTCTGTAAAGCACGTCCCATCTGTTCAGCAATAGCCATGAACCTGTGCGAGAAGACGCTTAGCAGGATAGGATCCACATTGTCAGTGCTAATCTTTGGCAGGCTGGCGTCGGATTCACCAATATTGATGACGACGTGGGTTTTTGTCAAGAGCGCCGAAGCCCCTGGGGTCACCACGATCGTTTGGGTCTCATCAGCTAAAATGGCTGGGCCTCTCACTCGGTCATCAATCTTCAAGTCATCAAGTTTGTAGATTGGTGTTTCACGTCGGCCGCCCTCAAAGTATACGAGAGATCTGCGATATTCTTGGCCCATCGCCACATCCTTTGGGTTGGACTCTCGGACTTGCTGGTCCACAGTCTTCTCGGATACTTTGAATCCTTTCCCGATTCCTCTCACCCGCACGTCATCCACAATTATGTCCCGGTCTGGGAGAGTGAAACCAAACTCTTCATCATGTTGCTTCACAAATGCCTTCCCAAAGGCCCATTCGTCGCCCCCGAAGTGAAGATCGGCTTCCTCTTTGCTGGGTTTAAGTATCATCAAGGCAGATTCTGTTCCTCGATATCGCATATTGAGGTATTCTTCAAACACGATTGAGTCATTGCCGAAGCCTTGGTCTTGCAACTTTTGCGTGGATCGTTTCTTTAAGTCTTCTATTCTCGAACCAAGTGCATCGCGGACCTCTCCCTTATCGTCATCAGCCCAGATCTTCGATTCGGGCTCTTGGTTTTCATCAACAACGTCTGCCAGTGCCATTCCGTATGCCGAGAGCACCGAGGAATATCGATGAATCAAAATCTGCCGAATCCCCAGGCTCTCGGCAATGGCAACGGCATGCTGGCCCCCGGCTCCCCCAAACGTAGCCAACCTGTGTTTTGAGGTATCATGCCCCTTAGCCTCTGTCAAGGATCGAATGGGCCGGGTCATTGTCTCGTTGGCTACCTTGATAAAACCAAAGGCAACCTCGTCAGGGGACATTTCTCGGCTTTGGCCCCCTTTGGTCAACCTGTGATTGATTTCTTCGGTTAGTTCCTCAAACAACACCCGACTGGCTTGCTCATCCAGTCCCTGGGTTTCATCAGAGCCGAAAATCTTCGGGAAGAAGTCTGGGACCAATCGTCCAAGGAATAGATTGGCATCGGTTACTGTGAGCGGTCCACTCTTGCGATAGCATGCGGGCCCTGGATGAGCTCCTGCTGACTCAGGCCCAACGACGAAAAGATCGTTACGGTAGAACAATCTTGAGCCACCACCGGCAGCAACAGTGTTGATATCCAACTGAGGAGACTGGATTGTCACTCCAGCGGTGGTTGTCTCAAAGACATGTTCGTACCGGCCGGATCCATACCTGCTAACATCCGTGCTCGTCCCTCCCATATCAAAGCCTATTACAGGTGTCTTCGAAACAGGATCGTAGGAAGTCAACGCATACCCCACCACTCCGCCAGCAGGCCCTGACAGAATTGCTCGTAGGCCTGAAAATTGGTCCACGTCCACCAGGCCACCGTCTGATTGCATGAATTCACAGCGTGCGCCTTTGGCGCCCGCCTGCTGTTTGACACTCTCACTGCCCAGGCCACCCTCAAATCCGGCTTGAAATCCAGAGATATACTTCTTGATGGCAGGGGTCAAATATGCGTCGGCGCAGGCTGAAGTTGTCCTCGGCACAAGTTTAATCATCGGCATGAGCTGGTGGCTCAAACTCACATGGTGGAAACCAATCTCCTTAGCGATTCTTCCCACCAGTGCCTCATGGTCCGGAAAGGTGTACCCATGTATAAGACATATTGCTATGCTTCTAATCCCGCGGCTGTATACCTCTGTCAACTGCGATCTCACCAATTCCTCAGACGGACGCTTCAGTATGCGAACTGCTTCGGAAGAAAGCCCGCGAACAACGTCGTCTTCTACACGGGTCTGTTCTCTGGGAGTAGTGGTAGTGGTGTTTCTTTGCGGATCTTCTGCGTAGTCTTCCAAGGTGACGCGCTCGTCCACCTCAATCACCTCCTCATAAAGGACATCGGGACGTTTGATGGCAAGGTCGAATATTCTGGGACGAGACTGATTTCCAATCTCGAGGCAGTCTTTGAAGCCCTTGCTTACCACTAGCGCTACCTTCTCTCCCTTCCGTTCGAGCAGCGCATTTGTTGCCACGGTTGTGCCCATGCGGATGCTCTGGATCAAGGAAGTATCGATGGGTTCCTCACGAGGGATTTCATGACCTGTAAACTTGGAAAGAATGCGCCGGATCCCCTCCAAAGGTGCATCTTTGTAGTTGCCGGGGTCTTCTGAAAGCAGTTTAATCACAATATCATCTTCCAAGCGGCCCGTCCCGGGATTTCCAACGCAATCCGTAAATGTCCCGCCCCTCTTTGCCATGTTAGTGTTCTGCATATGTGATGAGAGGGAAGAAGACTAATACATCGATTGCAATGCTGATTCCTGTTTGTTTTGCTGAATCCATAATAGTAGAAAGTATTTGAATAAGATAGTCTTGTGCTCTACAACAGTAGGGACAAAGTGCAAGAGTTGTATTAGGAGAGAGGCCCGAACTACGTATAGGTAGCTATAGAGGGGTTAAATTGCCTGAGGCACCGAATAGTGGATGTTCCCTACAAATATTCTACGTCATATGGCTACATATGTCCACGGGTATGTATGATAGGGGCAATTTCCAAAAAGTACTCTGTATCGGATTTCATGTTGTAGAACTGGGGTTCTTCCAATTAACAATACCGTAGGAACCGATATGCTTCAAAAACCGGCTAACCCGCATTTATCCTCACATACAACTAAGGCACTACAGTGGTTTAGAGTAACCAGACCACATAGGATGGCGACCGGTCGAAGAGGGCGAGGGATTGAAATAATCGCTTTCAAATTAAAATTGCGAACAAGACGGGAAGGCGAAACGGAATTCATCGTGGTATTTGGGCGCGGACTTGGAACGATCGCTCGACGTTCGTTTAGGTGGGATCCGAGCTGCTGACCAGGATAAATTACCAACCTCAAAAAAATAAGAAATATCGGGAATAACTTGGGGAAAAAGCAAATTTGAAAAAGAGAAAAAAAGCAGGGGTCACACGTTCACTCGGCCCAAGTTTGTCCAGCGAAGAGCAAGCTTCACGCCATTGAAATCAGAAACACAGAGGCAAAGGGGCGGCGAGGTACGAGATATTGCCGTAGGATGAATTAGGAGCAACACTGGGGCGATAACCTTGTCTCCTCCTCCCCTAGTTGGCACAACCGCAATGGAGGACACCTTCAGAAGACGAAAACATAATGGCGACGGGAGACATGGTTCGAGGGCGAATGAACGTAGTACTGAGTTGATCTACTCAGCAGTATCAAGCTCATCATGAGCAGAGGGCATTGGGTCCAGGGGTACTGCTATATGTGAGTAAAAAGACATTTTCTAAGTGGATTCCCGGGGCAACTGACCTTTCCTGTCCTCACCGTTGGGGCCGTTCTCACGATCCTCCTCACGACGCTCCCGATCATCATCACGTCTCTCCCGGTCATCCTTGCCATCGCGTTCACGGTCATCGGGGCTACGAGAGCGGTCGCGAGAACGGTCGCGGTCACGTCGATCGTGGTCACGGTCACGGCGGTCAGTATCACGGTCGCGGCGGTCGTAGTCGCGGTCGGCGTCGCGTTCGTACCGATCGTCTCGGCGAGGGAATAGTCGCCGCCACGGCTGCGACGAGGGGATGGGAACGACCACGACGAGGAGGAGTGCGATCACGGCGACGATCACGGCCAGCATCACGTGGAGCGTCACGGCCAGAGCCAGAGTCAAAGCGCCAGGAAGCAGAGGGAGGAGTGCGTGCCCACTAGAGATAGGTTAAAAGAGATTTTCCAAAACTCTGGGGGAGGGTGGAGAGGATATGCTTACCTCAATCTTCAGCAAATCATCGCGACCGATACGCTTGTTGTGCATCTCATGATAAGCATCATCAGCATCGCGGCGACTCTCGTATTCAACGAAGGCAAAACTAAGCGATTTAGATTAGACTGGTAAAGTGGGTTTCAGATATCATGGTTTAACTCACAGTCGGCTGGAGGGAGTGCGCGGGGCAGGGATATCACAGCGAACAAGACGCCCATAACTAGTTCGAAAATCAGTTGAGCTGGCTCCAGATACCGGTATCGAGGGAAATTATGATGAAGAATGACCAAGACCAGCTAACAGTTGCCCAAGGAGTGAGACGGGGCAACGTAGACATAAGCTTCCAGGCCAATGTCAATGTCACGCTGGAAGAAAGAAAGAAGAGGGTCGTCCAAGGAATCCAGTGCCAATGGTCTTCATCGGGAGGTCGTCGGAGGGATGGGAATCGGAGTTCGTAGGTGCGAAGGTAGAGGCGACACGTACCGTTCGAATTCGTAGGCAAGATCGCGAGCACGGGTGCCATGGCCAAACCCGGTAACATACAGAGTAGTTCCAGAGCGGGAAGACATGGTGCCGTTAGCACAGAGCAATGGAAAAGAAAGAAGATCGGGTCAGTTAGAAGGGTTTGAAAGAGTTGGAAAGGAGTGGAGCTTAAGAAGCTTCAAGAGGATTAAAGAGTATAAGGGAAGAGAGAGAGAGCACAGAAAGAATTAGTGATGAAGGTGCTACGGTGGATCAAACATGCCAATGACGCAATTGATGAAAGGAGTTTTTTTTTTTCCCTCTCTCTTTCTTTTTCCATGCGTGTTTTTTTCGTTTCCTTATTTTATGACAGATGGTTTATTTACAAATGTAAAAGGATATTGTTATTTTTTTTTTTAAGAAAAAAAGAAATTATATTTGAAAAGAAAAGAAAAAAGTAATACCAATACAATGTTGGAGAGGTCTAGGCATTACCTACATGTACATATACGGAGTACGGAGTACGAATGGTACTATGTAGCTTATCCGCCCCCAAGGTACGTAATATAAGTGGCGGACTATCGGGAGGTACCGTGTCTGTCGGTAAGTCGGGATGTTCTTCTCTTTCTGAACCTCTAAACCTCTCCAAAGGCAATTTGATCCTCCAGATATACACACCTCCGTGATCTGTGACCACATTCCTGGTTCCCTATTTCTTCTTTCTTCTTTCTTCTTTCTTTTCACCTGTTCACATCTCCTACCAACATTGAAGGGGGGAAAAGCAACTCCGACCCAACATCACATCTGATCATAGCAAAGTCCTTCGTTTTTGACCTTGCTTCTCTTTTTTCCCCCCCTTTTCGCAAATCCACTATCGACATTACCTTTTATACCTCGGTTACATGGCCATTGAAACGAACAACACACCACGGGACACAAGATCAATGATGTGCTTTTAGATCATCAAGCCTCCGAAAACAATCAACCTTCATGGCTAGCACGACACCAATAGTGCTTCATCGCATTTGATTTGCAGCAACAATCAAGCTTCATTTTCCGATTAAAAGAGTGGTGGGAAAATCATTATACAGCAGATCACAAAGGACTTTTTTTTATCAACCTCATCTGCAGAACCGGATGTGCATATCGTCAAGATGAGCTTAGATCGCCAGAATGTTGTTCAGAAAGAGGAGCTGGAGGGTGCAGCAAAGCCTGCCTTGCAGAACCTGTCTAAATTTCCCACAGGTTCAAGTTCAGCCAATGTGAGAAGGAGAAACCCCCCATCATATGAACTAGGAGGCTGACAGTTTGATTAAAGCAGGAGCTGATTAATGAGGAGAACCCCTCGGTGCTGGTTCGTGTTAGAAGGAATCTCGCCGAACCAGTGGTGGCTGCATTTATGGCTGGTGGAGTGGCTGGTGCAGTTTCCAGGACCATAGTGTCACCACTCGAACGATTGAAAATTCTTCTTCAAGTCCAAAGCGTCGGTCGAACAGAATACAGATTGTCGATCTGGAAAGCCTTGGTGAAGATGGGGCGGGAAGAAGGCTGGCGGGGCTTCATGCGAGGAAATGGAACAAACTGTATTCGCATCATCCCCTATTCTGCGGTACAGTTTGGGAGCTATAATTTTTACAAGCAAGTGGGTGTCTGCTCCTATCCTGCAGAACTAAGGTTCGATCCAAACTGACATTCCTTTGATCCAGTTTGTCGAGTCTCCCGATGGTGAAATGACCCCGATGCGTCGCCTTATTTGTGGAGGTGTTGCCGGCATCACCTCGGTGACTATCACCTATCCTCTGGACATTGTTCGGACCCGACTTTCTATTCAATCCGCTTCATTTGCCGATCTTGGATCAAGAGATCCAAGCCAAAAGCTGCCAGGCATGTTCACCACAATGGCCATGATCTATAAAAATGAAGGTGGGACAAAGGCTTTATATCGTGGAATTGCTCCTACTGTTGCTGGGGTGGCCCCATATGTGAGTTCTCAGCTTAATTTTGACTTGGTCACAACTGACAAGCGACAGGTGGGACTCAATTTTATGACCTACGAATCAGTCCGCAAGTATCTAACACCGGAAGGGGACAAAAACCCTAGCCCCTATCGAAAACTACTGGCTGGCGCGATCTCTGGAGCAGTCGCCCAGACCTGTACATATCCTTTGTCAGTTCTTTTGTTCTATTTGCTAAGCCTTGCTAAGCCCGGGTGAAACTGACTATTCTTTAGTGATGTACTACGTCGGCGATTCCAGATCAACACAATGTCAGGAATGGGTTACCAATACACCTCGATCTGGGATGCTGTGAGGGTGATCGTGGCTGAAGAGGGACTGCGTGGGCTCTTCAAGGGGATAGGGCCGAATCTTTTGAAGGTTGCTCCTAGTATGGCAAGCAGCTGGTTGAGTTTTGAAATGACTCGTGATTTCTTCGTCCGCTTGGATGATAGAGAATAGTTCAAATAATATATGTACCTAGATATTTCTTCGCATTATTATTATGAACATTTTATTATACACAATGCACATAAACAAAGAGTGGATAAAAATGATCTGGTATGCTGTACAAATAGACAATGTACATCCGTACTCAGGTACGCCATAACAGAATTTGAAAGATAAGGTTCATTTATACTCCCGACGGAGTAATTCGCTACTCCAGGGCTAGAGGCAATGAGACCCTCTTAGCACGTGACCAAGTGACAAGTTGACGGACTATAGGTCACGTGGTTATAGCCTGGTCATGTGCCTCGCCTTTCCTAGTATAGTCTAGCGTAGGGCTAAACCCACACACCACTGTCCAGCCGAAAGTCAAGGATCAAAAACCTCCTGCACTTTCCATACGGGTGCGACAGCAAGCTATTTCCCGGGAAGTCGACCAATACACAGCCATGGGTATGTTCAATCATCTCTGTTCGCTCGACTATCGCATCTCGCAGCATTCATTCGAATCCCTTCTTTTTCCCTCGTCGTTCTAAGTTCATTCCATTGACAATTTCTAAATCGCAGGTATCGACCTGGACCGCCACCATGTGCGGAGCAGCCACCGCAAGGCTCCCAAGAGCGACAACGTCTACTTGAAGGTTCTGGTGAAGCTCTACCGCTTCTTGGCTCGTATGACTCCCCCGATTCCGATTTTCGTTTGCAGCGCAATTTCTGCAGGTGTACCGTTGTGAGGATTTTAATGAGGCTGATATGGGATGCATGATAGGCCGCACCGAGTCCAACTTCAACAAGGCCGTCCTCCGTCGTCTCTTCATGTCGAGAATCAACCGCCCCCCCGGTTTCCCTTTCTCGCGCTGTTGCCAACATCAGTGAGGCACAGAAGGGCAAGACTGTCGTCGTTATCGGCACTGTCACCGACGACAACCGCCTTTTGACCATCCCCAAGCTGTCGATTGCCGCCCTCCGTTTCACCGCTACTGCCCGGGCTCGCATTGAGAAGGCTGGTGGTGAGACTTTGACTCTTGACCAGCTTGCTCTCCGCGCCCCTACCGGTGCCAACACTCTCCTCCTGCGTGGACCCAAGAACGCCCGTGAGGCCGTGAAGCACTTCGGCTTTGGTCCTCACACCGACAAGGTGCGTTATTGTGACTGGACAATGAGACGGTGTGATTCGGATTTACTGACTCAAAACAGAAGCCGTACGTGGGAAGCAAGGGCCGCAAGTTCGAGCGGGCTCGTGGTCGCAGAAGGTCCAAGGGTTTCAAGGTTTAAGGGACTTGATGAGGATAATGCGGTGTGTATGTATTGTGAAACATACATTGCCCACATTGACTTTCCCGGTGCCTGGAATCGTTCCAGTTCTAGCCAGATGCCTCAGGTCTGTGTACTTAAAAGTGGCGGGATGTCTTTGGTTGGACTGGAAAATGAGAATTTACGAATGAAGGGGCAAAAGAAAATTGAATCAGGCTTTGTCCTAAGTTTTTTCTTATGGGAACTTCAAACAAGAAAGCAAAAGAAAAAAAAAATCTTTTCTAAAATGATATCCTTCTATTGATGCGTTACACTGGAGGTCGATTACTGGTCTATGGGCAGTTTAGTATGGAGATATTTCTTCCCTCCTTCACCATCATAGTCCGCTGCCCCATGACCATTTCCCCGGATCAAGTACTTGTAGATGGTCAGGCCCTCAAGTCCGACCGGTCCTCGGGAATGAATCTTGTTGGTGCTGATGCCAACTTCCGTACCAAAACCGAACCGCATGCCATCGGCAAACCTAGTAGATGCATTCCAGAAAACACCAGCACTGTCAATTCCGCTCATGAACATATCCGCCACCTCTTTGGACTGGGTCAAAATGACCTCGGTATGCTTGGAGGAATGCATGTTTATATGGGTAATAGCAGCCTCCACGGCCGTGGTCGAAGGGTCAGTCGAGGGAATTGTTTTCACTGCCAACACAAGGTCCAAAAACTCAGTGTTATAGTCGGATTCAACGGCCGTTTGTACTTGCGCTGATTTTTCGGTTGGCAATCTCTTTGTCAACGCAGATTTTGAATCGGGATCACAACGGAGAGTCACGCCTTTCTCCAGAAGAGCAGCAGCTACCGCCGGGAAGACAGATTCAAGGGTATCCTCATGGACAAGCAAGCACTCCAATGAGTTGCATGCCGCTGGATAGTTCGTTTTTGAATCCACAATCACTTTGACAGCGGTATCGGTATCAGCGTCGGCGTGTATGTAGGCAGAACAAAGACCATCGGCATGTCCAAGTACAGGGATCTTCGTATTATCTTTCACGAATCGGACAAGTTCGTTGGAACCCCGAGGAATGACTAGGTCAATCAGCCGATCCTGGGCCAAGAGAGAAGACACGACATCGCGTGTCTTGACCAGCTGGATCGACGCAACTGGCACGCGAGATTCGGCGATAGCTTTAGAGACAACGTTCGCGATTGCCGCAAAGGACTCCATAGATTCCTTCCCACCTAGAAAGTTGATTTACGTCAATTGAACAATACCATGAAACCTTTATAAGGGCGTGCGTGTACCTTTCAGAATAGCAGCGTTACCTGACTTGATAGCCAACGCAGCGATGTTTGCGATTACCTCTGGGCGGGCCTCAAAGATAATCAGTAGTACACCAATAGGGCAGCTGACTCTCTCGAGTGTCAGACCATCGTCAAGGAGGGTTCGTAGTGTCACTTTCCCAACTATTGTTGCGTTAGATCCCGTCTCATCAAGCTCAAAGATTAGAAACTGTACTCACTAGGGTCATCCAAATCTCGCACACTCAGGATTCCATCAAGCATGTCTTGGTATTTTCCAGGCCGCGAGAGGTCAAGTCTCTTGAGCACACTCTGACTCAAATTTCCACTCTCAGCCGCAATAGTAGCAAGTTCCACATCCCTAGCATTGGCTTTAAGGATATCTTCTCTGTTCATTTCCAATGCATCATGGAGCAACGTCAAAGCTTTATTGCGTTCATCATTGTTTAAGGTTGCGAGGCGACGAGAGGCAAGTGATGCGCTATGAGCGGCATCAAATGCTGCGGATTCGGTCAATGACATGTCAAATAATATCCTATAATCTCCTATAGGAATTGAACAATTGTCAGAAGTGAACGTAGTAGGGCAAGGAAAATGAAATGAGTCAAAAGTGTGGAGGGGCGTATCGATCCCGCTCTCGGATTTACCCACCTTCCGGGGTCTCCCAATAATCATCACAACTCCCCTACGTCACATTTCTTTACCAACATACACACACCTACAACAGTAGGTTTTCTTTTACAAACATCTTATCAAACCTCTCTTCTTTCCCCTTTGCTCTTCTCTTCCTCATCCAGCCTTGAGTCTCCATCTAATTGAAATCCTGACATCACAAAAGCAAGAGAGTCTCGAAACAGAACACATCTTTGCGCATTTGTCGCCAAATTATCCTGCGCTCTTCTTTCATGCCTAGCCAGGATGACATTACTCTCGGATATTATCTCTGCGTCGGCGCATTTACACAGCTCTAATCACTTACCCAGCGACGAGTATGACCGTCGGATCCGCGAGCTAGTTGAATACTTCAGGCGGCTACAAACGACCAAGGCACTCGAGTCATTTGCCAATGATGAGTCTTTTCTCGATGTAAGCACCTTCATTTATATCACATATTGCTTTTCTGAAGTTTCTATAGGCTCACAGCTAATGTTCATTTGTCTTTAGCGTTTTGACCCAGCGATAGATTCTATCCCATTTCTCTTCGTGCTACGTGTGCAAATACAAAAGGTGCAGGAACTGAATGCCGATTTATTCCCAGCGGATATTCGCCCCTCGGGAAAGCTATGGACACGCGCCGCACATTTTTTGGCGAGTTTCGATGGGGTCCAAGTCAGATACGCTGGACGAGAATGGCGCCTTCTTGTTGAGCTCGTGGCACAAGCATCGCAGGCTGCATCAACGGTGAGTCGGCTAGTCCAACATATCTTGGATATAATTGCTAACCTAACACTGGTACAGCCACTGCTAGGCGCTACACTGGTTAAGGACGCTATGCTTCGTCTCGACCCATCATGTGCCGTTTTCACCTCGAGTCACCTCTTGCTTGTCCGGCTTTGTCTCCAGGCCAAAGCATATTCTTGTGCGTTGCCTGTCTTGAATAAGCAGATTTGTCATTTCCCGATTTCACTTGGACGTCCCTCTTCAGAGCCCTCTGTGCTCTGCGCCGATCACGGGTCAAGTGTATCTTTTATGACTGAAGCTTCCGAGGTTTCATCCAAGATATCTTATCGAGACTACTTGCAGTACTTCCTTTATGGTGGTATGGTGTACATGGCGCTGAAGGAGTGGCGCAAGGCACTTCATTTCCTTGGGATTGTCATCTCTATGCCTAGTACTAGCTCTGTGAGCCTGATTATGGTGGAAGCCTACAAAAAATGGGTGCTGGTGGGCTTACTCGAGAAGGGCAAGGTGAGTTATCTCTTCGCTGAGAAGAAAATAAAGGAACTCGACAACACGAGCCCTATTGTTTTCTTGAGCTAATTATTTCCGCGAGCAGCTCTGCCCGCCTCCAAGCATCACAACACCTCATGTGGTGAAAGTGTATCAAGCACTTGCGAGGCCCTATATTATTCTTGCTCACACATTTGAACGTGGTGATTTGAAGAAACTTAATGCTGAAATTGATGCTGCCATGGGAGTCTGGAGCGCGGTAGGTGGCGGCTCTGATCGACACTGTGGATTGTCTTGTTTTGACACTCAGGGCTAATGCCTCCTCTTTAGGACAAAAATCTCGGTCTCGTTGCCCAGGTAGTGGCTGTTTTCTTCAGTCAGACTGTGATCAAGCTTGGGAAAACCTTTGCAGCTTTAACAATGGCCGACCTTTCAAAGCAGGTGTCTCTGTGTGCAGAAGTCACTGGACCCGCTGTCTCATCCCTCATCATGTCTCGTGCTTTAAACGCGACATTGGTGCAGACCAAAGATCTTGCTGAGTCTTCTATGCTACGGTTCTCATCCATTCATTCGTTACCTCGACTCTCTCATGAGTTGGACTTACAGTCCCAACTGAAGCAAGAAATGAAGCTGATGGAGACCCTGGTGATTAATCTTGGGGAAACCAATAATAACCTGGGATTAAGCGACGAGTACGTTGATAGCATCCATAAGGGTCAGGTTTGGTCAGGCTCTAGTGATGTCAATCCCACTGGGGGGGAAACTGGACTTGAGATGGATGAGGATCTAATGGGTGACATGTCCTGAGTTCATCATTATGGTATCAAGGAGCAATAAGGACCGAATAGTCTTGCTTTGAATGTATTGCTTGTGGTGCTAGTCACTTGTAGTGCATGTAGACTAATTGGTTAGGAGTCGGGCCGTGCGTTGGGCCTAGTACAACATAGTGATACCTGCTGGCACCTAGGTAGATGCAATTTGTGATTGCGGCATAGATAAATTACCGCCGACACGAGTATGTTACTTCCCAGTAACCTGTTTGGAGCAATTAGAATGTGTTATTAATAGTGGTTCTATTGCAAATCTAAAACGGCTCATCCTATCACAAAGCACATGAAATATTAAATACATTATCACATTACTATCCCGAAGATAATAAGTATCATGGGAAACTGCACACTCGCTGGAACCTTGGAAGATATCCAGGACCAAACACCGTAAAGAAATACCCCAAGGGTTTGAAAGAAGCAAGCATAATGTGGACGAAGAAAGGTAAAGATGTAAACATGCAAGTGCTTACTGGGCCTTCGACGCCTTGGCCTTGTTTTCCCTTCGGCGCTTCAGCGCATCTGGGGTGTACTCGGTGTCAAGGACATAATCCCACCACCGGAAGCTGCTGGAATAGTTGCCAATGAACTTCTCATGGTGGAGATCGTGGTGATCGGCACCAGCCCAGAAGGGAAGGAAATGGTGAAGACTCCATGGGAATTCATAACCACTGTGGGCATCAATAGCCTGGAACAAGCGCAAGACGATCCAGATGTACATGGTAAGAATGTGCAGTTCACCTGTCATCGCACACCAAACGATCGGGCACCCGACAGTTCCAAAGCCCAGGATCATCACTTCAATTGGTGAGGCATATTCAGCAGCCAAGCCGAAAGGCGCGGAGTACTGGTGGTGGATTTTGTGAATGGCCTTGTAGAGGGGACCCCAATGCAGAGCACGGTGGGAGAAGTAATGCCAGGTATCCTCCATCACGAAGAAGATTGCGATCTGATATGCCATGGTCCAAAGGGAAGGGAATGGGATCGAAGTTGAAAGTCCGCAGAATTGTGCCATGGGGTGGAAGAGCCTAGCGTATTATGTTAGACCCCGGAGAAGTTCCATTTATAAGGGATTCAAGTCTTACCAGATCTGGGGCAGCTCGACAGTGAAATGACTCAGGAGCACGAATTTGGCGCAATCCCATTGTTCCCGTAGTGATGGAATTTTGTTCTGCCCGGTATTAGAATTGACCAAACGAAATGAAGGGTGCCACTTACACCTTGAATCTTGTAGCGGTTGAACATGCCCAATGTGTCGATGAAAATCCAGGGTAGGGAGCGACCGAAGTAGACCAGTTCATGCATGGCGAATGACATGATTCCAGTGGCAAGGACATCGTTCTGCATCCAAGCATACCAGGCCGCCCACAATCTCTCTGCCACATTCAGGTCGGCATTGTACTTGCCAATCTCCTCGAATTGGCCCCAGTATGTCCCCGAGGACAAGACCGTTGAATTCCTGTATGGGATGTTAGATACTATGACAGGTAAAGGACATGATCACCATACATTGTAAAGGTTGTTTCTCCTTTCAGAAAGTAAAGAGAGGAAAAAGCAGAAGTCAGAAGTCAGAAGTCAGAAAGAAGAAATGAGAAGATATGTAGACGCTGAGAAACCAAAAAGTGATTCTATCCAAGTTATAAAGGAAAAAAGGGATAAGATCAAAAAGATCAAGAAGATCAGGACAGTCCAATCCCGACGTGGCGAGATCCAACTTTTTTTCCCCCCTGAACGTAGGGGTAAGGCCACTGGCAAGCCGATCCCCATCCGAGATCACCCCACCTGCATAAAAATCAGGTCATGCGGATTTCGCTGCTTTTTGTTTGGTTGAAGACGAGCATGGCGACTCCAGTGAAAATCCAGACCCTTTTACTAAAACTATTTATGTTGTAGGTACTCCGTACATCTTACGATCATTTTCTTGGAATTTGGCTTTTAACGTAAAGTACTTTCTATGTCCGACCCAGTATGTTCTCTACTGTGTAGGCTCAAGTATAGTTTGGGTTGTTTGTAGTTGTTTGTATGGTTTGCAATATCTGTATAAATATCCTATTTTGCACTATTTGCATCGTTTGCACTGTTGTATGCATGACGACATCAACCTTAACCCTCCACTGTTTTTCTATTGTAGGTACTATGGTCAGCTTTTGAGGGTAGCTATACCTCGTACCATTGGAACATCCGGGGATGTCTGTCATACGAGAGTGAGTGAGATACAGTTCCTGAAAGATGTCTTATACTTAACTTGTATTTCTTTCCACAGAACTGTTTGTGGCGTCAACACTCAGCTTGATCGCCTTCAGCAACAGATCTCAAGCCCACAGAGATTAGAAGCCACAGCTTTATCCAACGAATCTCTTGAGTCAATTGGTCAACTGCAAGATCTCATCAACTCCATCTCCGTGACTTCCAAGACCCAATCGCTTCTACCTCCTAGTCGGTTGGCAGATTTACTTTCGGGAACTTTATTACAGATCACTCTCCGTGGAGGAAGCAGTGCACAACTGTCAGACCATGTGTGGATAGTGGCTGCAAAGGCCGCCATTCAGGCATCAGGACTGGTCATGAACACTCTCTTGGATCAAACACTTCAACTGCACGATGAGACCTATTATTGGGGCGAGATGCTGGGGTCTGTATGGTATAGCAGTCTGTATACCGTTCAGAAATTCCCAGCACAATTCTGCAGGTGGACGAAGGATGCATGCGCCGCTCAGATCTATCAAGAAGCCCCATCCATCACTGCCAGATGGTCCCGGTTTTACCAGATTGCCCGCCAAACTGCTTGGAATCTCGGAGGACACTCCATAGGTGCCAATTTGCTATCCCCAGTTAGATCATCCCGAGCAGAAATGCGGCAGAAACGAGACTTGCTCCTGAAAATGAAAGACCTCCATACCAGCAGCCTGGGTCTTTTGATGGAGGGATGGCATCTTTTCGAAGCGAATGACTCCGCGAGTTTAAGCCCCGGAACTATCAACACCCAATGGTGCGATGCAGTTCACAGAGCGGTGGTTTTAATTGAAGCCATCTTTCATCATATAGCACTTGAACCTAGCACTCACGAATTGGAACAGGGAGTATTCGCCACTCTGGAGAGGGATATGGATGACACTAGAATGCACACACAAAACGACGATCCCGTGCATAAACCTTTGGATCTGATCGAGCGACTTGTGCGTGTCCTTCGAGGGAAGTTGCCAAACCATACCACTTCAATGTCTTTATTTATTCGTCGCCACGGGCGCCCTTCATTCATAGTCCGTTATTGGCTACCAGTCTCAGCCGCTCTCCTTTCAGGAAGTGCATCAATGAGATTTTTGGCCAACCGACAAGAGGAAATCATCCAGTCGATTGTCGATATCGGTTCGACCACTATCGATTTCTGGGGTAATTGGGTTGTTCATCCAATCCGAAATCTCATTGGGACGATCAGACATGACGAAAAAAGCGAGATTGCGATAATGAGCAAGAATAGCCTACTGGCTGATCGGGAAAGTCTAGAGAGAATGGTAGTGGACTTTGTCCGCGATCGCCCGGATCTTCACCAGGGTGCGGTGGCGGATACCACCGCCATCGTTAATTCTGTCAAGGAGGGTGATTTGACCCCCGTTCTCAAAGCATATGAAAGGGACCTGCGGTCGCCATTCGTTGGAACTGTTAGAGGCGATCTTGTCCGTGCCCTTTTGATCCAGATCCAGAAGACGAAGGTCGACGTGGAAATTGCCATTAGTGGTATTGATGCTTTGCTGAAGAGCCAGGAGCTTGTATTTGGGTATGTTGGGGTCTCCTTCCCCACTTGATTTCTTTTGCCATTAATATCTTTTAGATTTGTTGGGTTGACTCCTGGGATCTTGGTTTCCTTTGCAACTATGAGGTGGCTAGGTGGTCTTCTCGGTAGCCGACGAGGATTGCGAAGAGGCAAGCAGCGACATGAATTGAGACGTGGATTGCGGTATGATTCTCTCAAACTGGTGTACAACCCCTTAACAAGCTAATTCCGATACTTTTCGTGTAGGAATGTGGCCCGGATTTTGACTTCTTCTACGGTTTTACCCAATGGGACTGTCCCTTACAAGGACGCTGGCCAATTGATTTGTGAGGCAGAGGCTCTTCTTCTGCATGTTAAGATAATATTTGGGAGCATGCAGTACGAAGAGTTCCGAGAAGACATCCAGGACCTCTTGAATGTTCAGGATGGAGTGGACAAGCAACTTCGCGTGATCGAAAGGATGAGATGGGCGTATTTCCAATAGGTGCTTGGTAGCAATAGATATTTCCATCCTAGAAACACCTGATATACTATGTATCAACATACAATTAAATAATACATCATTCATTGTCTGTATATATCTGCTGTGTTCTTAGGGTTGAGAGCCCAGAAACGTACGAAACCCGGGCTTTCTTTTTGTATAATGACATCCAAGATCTATTTCGTATCATACAGATCGAAGTGTATTTAGCATGAAGATATCCATGTACATTTCTAAATTACAAATGCCAGTTTAATGGATGCTTGGATACTGAATGGATCCCATGATGTTGCTTACATAACATACCGAGATCCTCCTTACCGTACCGTCATCACCTCCACTCCGTAGGTGGTGCATCGTTTCTGCCTCCTTTCCCGTAAGACACTCAGAAATCTTTAGCTCATCTATGCTTGGTTGTGGATCTCTGCTTGAAGTCTACAATCTTTTCATATTCCTGCCCATTTATCAACTTGGGCGCTGTTCTAACATTTGTCCAAGCTCCTGATAAGTCCTCGGGGCAACTTGGGAAAACCATCATCCTAAACCACTTGATCGCTCCAATTCATCCTGCAGCAGCATCTACTCCTTCCGCTTCGCCCGAAACAACATCAAAACCAATACCCCTTGTCGCTCGACTTGACGAATCTCCGGATCACTTCGGTCTCCTATCCATCTTCCACAGTGCTGCTAGCTTCGGTGCTTAATTTCTACTCAAATATCGCCATAATCCATAATGGCTGGCACACGGAATTATGATTTCCTGGTTAGTATTCACCGCTGTTCAAAATCTGACCAGTTTCCCCACAAAGCCCTGACAGTGTTAACTTTGTCATAGATTAAACTGTTGTTGATCGGGGACTCGGGCGTGGGTAAATCATGTTGTCTACTGCGATTCAGCGAAGACTCCTTTACCCCATCATTCATCACTACAATCGGAATTGACTTCAAAATTCGTACGATCGAGTTGGATGGCAAGAGGGTGAAGTTGCAGATCTGGGACACTGCAGGCCAGGAGCGCTTTCGCACTATCACGACGGCGTACTACCGAGGTGCCATGGGTATTTTGCTGGTCTACGACGTGACAGATGAACGATCATTCCAAAGTATGACTTTCTCCCCCTCTCCTCGTTAGCTGGAGGTATCTGACTTTTTTTCTTTTCCCTTCTGTTTAGACATTCGAACCTGGTTTTCAAACGTCGAGCAACATGCCAGCGAAGGCGTACACAAGATCCTCATTGGAAATAAGTGCGACTGGGAAGAGAAAAGGGCAGTTTCTACTGAACAAGGCCAGCAGCTCGCCGATGAACTCGGCATTCCCTTCCTCGAGGTTTCGGCCAAGAACAACATCAACATTGAGAAGGCGTTCTACAGCCTTGCATCGGATATCAAAAAAGGGATGGATACTTCCAAGACTGAACAATCTGGTTCTCAGGGTGTTAATATAGACCAGCAAGGCTCCGGTCCGAATGGTAACTCTGGGGGCAAGTGTTGTTAGTTGTTGTATCACCACCCTTTGTCTTTTGCCCATGATCTCCCTTGTGTTTTAAGCTACCACGTGTCTCTTATTTCCCCGCGCGCTTTCTTTTCCGTCGATATCTCGTTTTTGTTCTGCTCGCTACATTATCATGTGCCAAGATCTGAATGTCCAAGTTTTATGCCTGAAGAATTGGCGCCTATGGACATTCGAGTATCATACAAACTTGTCCATATTCTGTGATACCTCGTAGTTTGTGTCTATACTTTTCTTTTCCCTCCTCTTTGATCTGGTTTTATTGTAGGTATACATATATATACACATACACATACATAATGCATGTAGGTATAAGGGATGTACTCTGCGTACGTACAATGTAGCGAACTGGGTGACCCACTTTTCTCTAAATCTTTCCATTCTTTCTCTCTTCGCTTTTCACACTTCACTCTTCTCTTTTTCTTTCTCTTTTTTTTTGAATAATCTTCTTAATAGTTGCTTTGTTTTTCCCCCTTCAATAGAAAGATTGAAGGCTTGATTTAATACAAGGACAATTCCAATTTCACCGTTCCCCGGAGTTGCCCCTCCCCACCAAAAATCTCTGGGAAATATTTGGATTGTTTTCTCTACTTTCAGTGCTCAGAAGTCTCATGCTGTGAAGTCTTCCATGATCTCAAGCTTTTAACATATCCGAGACAGAAAGAGGAGGGAGTGATCCCAAAGGAAAAAAGACAGGATTACAACAACACACCAAGGTCCTTTTTCATATCATGTCTGACATTCGCAGTTTTACTGCTCGTCCATTGTCAAAGCAGCAAGCACGGAAGGACCTCAAAGATGCATTTCGTGTCTATCTATCCTCCTCTTCGTTAGCTGCGCTAAGGCTCCAAACCGAGAGCATCTGCACGCTAAGGCAAGCGGATGGGCCGCCGCAGACTGCCATAGCATGGTATGCGTCAGAGAACATCCAGAGCACAGTCATGCAAATATCAAGGACACTGCAGGAATGCTATGATATCAAGATTGGAGAGAAAGTTTCTATCACCAGGGCTGAAGGCCCCCTAGACAACGTCGACATAGTGACATTGGCGGACTGTTCAGATCCCGAGAAAATTGCCAAACATGGCTCAATTTCAGAAAGTGACAGATCCCACTGGGAATGGGCCCTGGATGAAAAGCTACTCCGATGCGGGAGTTTGACGACAGGCTTGACGTTTGACCTGGAGCTCAGGGGACAACCCAGGAGTTTTCGAGTGGTTAATATTCATTCACAGAACCCTCACTCTAGTCATACTCTTTTTCAGTTCACAGAGGCTTCCAAGGTTTCCCTTGGCCCAGTCATCGAAAGAAAAGAAGAAAAATCTTCAGGCATAGAGGTGCAATCTACTGGTCTTGGAGGCCTCTCCCGCCAGATTGACGACATCAATGAAAGTTTGTCTGATTTCAACATTGATCCACGGAAGCCGGCGATGCCATCATTCTACGAGAACAGCCGAGGGATTTTACTCTATGGACCAAAGGGGACAGGCAAAACAAGTCTTCTAGAACATATCGAGAAGGCTGGCTGGAAGCAAACATTCAAAGTCGGCATGTCAACTTTGGGGAGAAGTACCCATGAGGGCGAGGTTAAGCTGCGAAATATCTTCCAGGAGGCGGCTCGCTCTAACCCCAGTGTCATCATCATCGATCAGCTGGATTTTATTGCCCCCAAGCGAACCTCGATTGAGTCTCATTCCCTTGCATCTGTCCTTTGTGAGAACCTAGATGCTATCCGAAACACATCGATCCTCGTGGTGGCCGCAACAAGACACCCCAATCAAGTCGATGACGCCCTCAGAACGCCCCATCGACTCGGGACAGAAATTGAGATACAAGTCCCTACCGCTCAGGACCGAGCTGAAATACTACGTGCCATTCGGGGGCCAGTATCTGCTGGTCTAACGGACGAGCTGGTAGACCTACTAGCAGAAAAGACACACGGATACGTTGGAGCCGACCTTTTCGCCCTTCTGCAATTGGTCTGTCGCAAAGCCCGACAACGACAACTCGTGGAACAAAACTCCACAGCCATCTCGGCCAGCCCGACCGACCCATATAGCTGGCATCATGGAGGTTTCAGCGAGGATGAACCGGCCATCTCATTGGAGATACAAGAAACAGATATTCTGCTTTCACTGCAGGAAATTCGTCCCACAGCCATGCGGGAAGTATTCTTGGAAACCCCAAAGGTGAGATGGTCAGACATCGGTGGACAGCATGATATCAAAAAGCGCCTCCAACAAGCGGTTGAGCGACCCTTGAAGGTAAGATCTGTATTCGAGTACCAGGACAACCCTTGCATTGAAGACTAATTTTTCCTAGTATCCTCAACGGATGCGCAGACTCAACGTGAATAGTAAAAAGGGTGTTTTACTTTATGGCCCACCAGGTTGTTCCAAGACACTGACAGTCAAAGCCCTAGCCACAGAGGCGGGGCTGAACTTTCTGGCAGTCAAAGGTGCAGAGATTCTCAGCATGTACGTTGGAGAGTCTGAGCGAGCGTTGAGAGAGATCTTCAGAAAGGCCCGAGCAGCACGACCAAGTATCATATTCTTCGATGAGATTGATGCCATTGCTGCTCGACGCAGCAGCAGTTCGGGAGGAGTCAATGTTCTTACGACATTGCTAAACGAAATGGACGGTATCGAGGAGCTCCGAAACGTGTTGGTCATTGCTGCAACAAACAAGCCCGATGTCTTAGATCCCGCATTGATGCGACCCGGGCGATTGGACAATATTCTTTATATTGGTCCCCCGGACTTTGAGGCGCGCAGGGAAATCTTGCGCATCTGGACCAATAAGTCTGTGGTGAACCCAGAAGTCGACTTGGATAATCTGGCATCTCTGACCGAGGGCTATTCTGGTGCCGAGATTGTGAGCATCTGTGAAACTGCGGGAGATGCAGCACTTGATGAGGAGGAGGAAACACAGCAGGAGCAGGATGTGCAGTGGAAACACTTTGAATATGCACTGGGACAAGTGCGGCGGCAAATTACGGATACTGTCATCGAAGAGTATGAGAGATGGAGAGAGGGCCAGAAGTAAATATCTACATATATAAAATCTGCTGTACAATCAAAGATATAAGTTATTAAAATCAGTTGATGAGAGTTGAAGAGAGCTGAAGAGCTGAAGAGGTGAAGAGGTGAAGAGCGTATAAAGTGTAGGTGGATACCGAATTAGGTTAGTGCCAAAATGTGCAACCATCCCTTCTCTTAACCTCTCTCTTCTCTCTCTCTCTCACATTATCTCTTGGCATAGTATTCCAAGTTCTCCCTTTCTATCTCTTTTGCGAATTTCCTGTTCCAATTCTTCGCGCGATCTAGGTGATCTAGAGCTGCTTACTCTACATATCCAATCTATACCTAGGTACCACTTGAAGCCCTGGGAATCATTTTGGCGCGTGCGCTGAATCTTCAAAATGTCGTTGAGATCACCTCGTGGACGATCACCTCTACGTTCACCAGAGCAGGACCGAGCACGGTCTCAATCTTTACATCGTTCGAAACCCCGAAGTGAAAGCCCGTCCCGAAGCCTTACCCGAAGTCCGTCACGCGGACGACGCGATCGCTATCGTTCAAAAACCCGATCACGATCCCCGTCTCGTGGTCGAACCCGGTCTCGCAGTCGCAGTCGAGGTGGTCGCCGTTACAATAGCCGAAGCGAAAGCCGCTCACTTACTCCCAATCCTAGCCCTCCAAGAAGTGCTAAGGTAAGTGCCAGTCTTTTCCTGTTGTGACTATGGCTCTCCACCCGGTGCCCGCCATCATATATATTCACTCAGAGCTGACTTCTCTTCTACTCAACAGATCGTGGTAGAAAAATTGACAAAAAATGTCACAGAGAATCACATCCGAGAGATCTTCGGGGGCTTTGGGGAGATAGAGTATCTCGATCTTCCAATCAACGAAGCTTGTAAGACTCACTTTTCACCCGCGCTTCAAGTTTTGTCTGTCTCCTAACACTCTTGCAGTCATGACAAATAGGGGAACTGCGTATATCCTTTACTACGACCCCGCTGATGCGGAGGCAGCCATTGCCCACATGCACGAGGCTCAGCTTGACGGGGCCATTTTGAATGTCTCAATCGTTCTCCCTCGCCGTAAATTCTCACGCTCCCCACCCCCTGCATCAATTCGAGGGAAGGGCGGCCGCCCCAGGTACGGCCGAGGATCATACACCGGCCCGTCATCTCCGCCCAGACGGCACGGAGGCGGTCGACCTACAGAACGCCATGACATTTATAGGCCCCAGACTGCATCGAGATCACGATCTCCAGTTCGTTCCCGATCATACTCTTCTCGATCTCGCTCACCGCCACCCCGCAGAGGTAGTCCTCGCGCAGACTCGCGGCATCGACGACGCCGGAGCCCAAGCTACAGCAGTTATGGTTACAGCAGCCGAAGTCGCAGTCCAGACCGGAACCGAGGCCACAATCGATAATGAACGCCGAGGGTTTTCCAGTCCCGTTTCTTGCTGCGTACTGGTTCAACCCTAAAGGGGGATTGCGTGTGATATTCGGTGCGGGAAACTGAATTTCTCTCGCAAAATATCCAGAGTAGCTATTTCTATGCAACAGCCAACAAACTCCACTACTACTTTTAATGTACGGATTACAAGCTTTTGCGCTCCCCTCTCAAATAGTTCATATGTATACTCAGTTGTTGAGAAGTAGGATAAGACCTAGTCTTATTGGGTAGTGATGAAACAGCGGCAGACGCAAAAGATAACAAGGCTGGAATGACTACGCTATGACTTGAACAGAATGTATCAACCTCCAAAAAGAAAAGAAATCATTCAAAAGAACGAACACCATCCGATGTACATTGACGCCAGTTTCTTCTTGTCTGTTGCTTGTATGATCAATTCATCCACTTGACCATCCACTGAAAGTGCAATGGGCTGCTTAGACATGAAGCCACGGAGTTTGTTCCGAACATCTTCCAAAACGCCAGCTGGTGTGTCTGGGACATTCACATGGGTGCGACGCTGGGGTAAAGAGACTTGTTAGGAGCTGACTCGTTTGGAATCGGAGTTGAAATGTACTCACTCTCTTCCCGATAAAATCGGTGGTTGGATCATGCAAAAAGGTCTCGAGAACAGTCATCAAGGCATCCTCGTTTTGTCGCAGCAGGCTGAGCGTAATTTCACAAGTCCTTCTGAAGGGACCTATACCTTGGATGTTAGCGTGAGAGTAAAAACCCGAGAATATCCATAAACGAACCATTGTATCCGTAAGCGCCAAAGGCATCGATCATGTTATGAGTCAATCGGAATGGTACCACCTCGGGCTTCTCAAACGTTTGGCCTTTGTCAAAGAGACAGTTGAAATCAACATGTAGGAGGCCGCCTGTTCCTTCTTCGAATGAAAGGTTTTCGCCATGTCGATCGCCCAGACTTCATATATAGAAAAGAAAACTTGTTAGCATGATGTAACCTCCAGGGCATTAGGCGGAAGCAGATAGAGAGCCCTCAAATCATTGAACGGCGAGAGGACTTACCCAAGAACATATCCCACCATTGACATCACAGCAGAAGACCGTGTATACCTCAGTCTCGCTGTAAACCATGCTTCCGTTTCAGGAAACATCTCGACGAACCACTCATGAAGAACTGGCGGGAGCCTGCAACTGTCAGTATAATGGACTCACGGATGATTTTGAAACGGAGGATTTACTTGGCCAGAATGTTAGTGGTGAACAAAGGCAACTTTGCAAATGATCGATCAGCGCAGATCTCGTTCAAGGTATGCCTGATCTCGTTGTACTATTGCACACGTTAATAACACAGCCTGGGTATTGTGTTGGATGTGGTTGTACCTACATTTGGTGAAATGCCTCTTTCACGCAGCAACTTGATGACGATCTCTCTCAGTGTGCGGAGGTTATCAACCCATTCAATAAGACCACATTCCTCGTTTAGAGGCGTCACAGCGTATGTTTTGATGTCTGTGCCGGGTCAGCCTTTGGAATGGCCCAAAGTTCATCAATTCACTTACACATGCGCCGCTTGCTTGATTCGACGTCTCTCTTGAGGAATCGGTTGATCATGTTGTTGAATTCCATGAGACGTTGGTCCTTGCGCAAATCGTCTTTGGGCTTGCAAAGTGCGTTATAGATCTTCCCGTCAGACCCTCGCAGGCTGATTTTGCGTGGCTTTTGAAGTGAGTTCAAAATCTGCGCTTCGTCCAAAACAGCTAATTTCGGTTAGTTTGTCTTTGCGGGAATAGGAAGTTGGTAACGTACCCTCGATGGTTGTTGGATCCCGAGGGAAGGCCCTGAAGCCTTTGACGTATTCGATGTTCTGACTGGCAGGGAGACTTGGGATCAACATTGCCTGGAAAGGCACCACTAATCGGCATGGCGCAACTTTATGATTGAACCCTAGATTGCGGCCGAGTTGAACTCGAGATGACTTTTCCTCCACCGGAGCAAGGCAGAGTTGGAGTAGTTCCTCTGAGAACTTTGTCCCTTGAGTGATCATGCGACGGATTTCCGATGCTGTTGAGGATTCGACTTTTGACTTGTTTCCGTAGTCCTGGACAAGTTAGTCCCTCGCACTCTGTTTCAGGCGGATGACACTTACTATGATCTTCTGTAGGCAATTATACCCCCTTTTAGCCCGCTCCTTATTGGAGGACTTGACAACGGCGAGGACTGTCCAGAGACCTTGCTGTGGGAAGTTGTGAACCGCCTTGGCCACAATCCGCGTCAACAGATCATAGACTGTGATATTCGGGTGACAGATCCTGGCAACCACTTGGGGTAAGATTGTGAACAGCTACAACTGTCAGCTAGCTATCCCAGAAAATCAAAACTTAGTAAACCCACCAGAGCCGCTTGCAAGCGTTTGTCGATGAATTTCTTCAGTTGTGCATGCATCTCATCGAGACTCTTCTTCCGTTGCGCTTGTGTATGCTTTTGAAATTCTCTAGTGTGTGGTGAAGCGATCATTAGCAAATGTTTACCGATGGCCACACCAATAGACTCTTTCTTACTCGTTATCGCCTCTCTTCGGATCAATGGGTTGTTCAACAATCGAGGCATGTTCAAGCCAGAGGGTCAGAAGCTTGGGTAAAGTCTGGAAGACATATTTGGTCCCATATGTCAGCGAGCGAAGATAATTGTCAATGACAAGCTTTGTAGCTTCTCCACTTAAGCTGTGTGATATTTGTCAGTGTCAGTTAGGGAATGCGAAGTCCGATCAACTGACTATATTTGAGCTTCCTTGCCCATGGGCTTGGCCTTCTCGGACTCCAAAATTTTATTGTAATGCTTCCCCAGGTAATAATGTGCCCTTTCCCACCTGTTTGCCCATTAGAACTGACCGTGTTAAAGCGATGGTAGTGCAACTTACTTCGGGTACAGCTTGATGGCCTCTCGGTATCTCTGGACAATGGCCTGAGAGTGGGTCTGACCAGCCCTGTCCGTCCATTTGGCTAACATCAAATGAGCCTAGACGGGTTAGTATCTAGTCCATGTGAACTGTGTTGTGTCACTTACGAGAGCAGTAGATTCGTTTTGATGCTGCCCACGACCTGAGAGAAACGACATGGCTTCAATTTCGACTGAAGAAGATGTACTCGAGGTAGCTTCGTTGGCAGAAATCGCACCCTCTAGAGTCTGAATGGCTTTTCGATGATGTCCATCTTTCCAGAGGAGTCGCGCATGTTCTATGGAAGCAGATCTGTCTTTCAACCGTGCTGCGTTGAGCATCGAGTGATACGCTTGACTGCTGAAATTGCCCTTTCTCGAAAGGCGGGCACTGGTGAGCCATGCAGCGGATATATCAGAATCCGCAAACTCGCCCCTGTATCGTACTTTTAGCTATCTGTTTCACCCTTTGTGGACCATGAACTCACGCTAGCTCCATTGTGGCTCGTCTCAACCCCAATAGGTATTGTTTATCGGAAAGGTAACCACCCAAAACATCCAAACGTCGGTCTAGGGCAGCCAGCAATCCCGGTCGCGATTGGCCTGATTGTGCTTTGGCAATGGATTCGACCTCCGACAAAGCATGTAACCGGAGCATGTCATCATGGCATGCTTGTAGTGACGCCACCGAATTCGTGGTTAGTGACCGGGCAACGTTAAGCCTGAGCTCGTTGATTTTACCAGTAAATGACTCGTCTTGTTTTTGACGCAGAGCATCAAGAGCTGAGCCTATCCCAACGTTAAACTCTTCAGTTCCCTGTTTGGCGCAAAGATCAAGATAGCCCTCTAGCTTGTCCCATCTACTCATTATCCACGAAGCTTCAACCGCAAAGGGCAGGAACCGTGAAGCCGCTGACTCATTTTCTTTGAGGACCTCGAAACGAGTGAGAATAGCATCTAGATAACGGTGAGCAAGAAGATGGAACAGGTAACAACTGTCTTATGTTCGATCTTACCTTGTTGGCCCGATTCTTTGAGACAGGTCACAAGATTCCATTGTGCATCAACGTTGTCGGGTTCCTTCTCGAGTTGTAGCTCGTACCAACTCTGCGCCGTGGCCCATCTCCCAGCTTTCCGGTGCTCAAGGATTTGCTGGTCAATGTCCAGTGCAGACAAGTGACTTGAAATGCCTTCAATTCCATCGGGTTCATCAATCTGGCTATAGATGTCTTGTAATCTTTGGTATAGAGGCTCGAGGCTGGATCTCTCCTGTGATTCCCCGTGGACCTTGCATTTTCGAATGTACTGTTCCCAGTGGAAAAGTGCTTTGGAGAATGATTTACATTCAACAGCTCGCTTAGAGATGATCTCGGGCGGTATTGAGGATAAGAGATTCTCGACAGACTTGATCTGCGATGAGTATTTATCAATGAGCGCGTCACGGCTTTGATCTTTATGAGAACGACTCGTTTGGTTGGAATTGTGACTGAGGCCATTAAGATGCTTTTTCTTTCCTTGCAGCCACCTAGACAGGTAGTCTAGCACCTCAAAAACGCTCTATCGTCGATGAAAGGGCCATTGTCAGTATTAGGACAGCCAGTTCAATTCCTCGGAGATACTCACCTGGCTACTGCTTATGATTGTCTCGCGAGCATTGTTGTTTGTCTCTGGAACAGGATGTGAAAGAACGCTCATCAATTCATGTTGAAGATTTTGTTGTTCTTGTTCAGTCCCTCCCACGATGCGGTTCAGGACCGCAAATGGTAAAAGAAACGAAGAGATGGAAATGTCCTGACCCTTCACAACCCGACTCGATATTGAGAAGACCATTTTTGCGTTGTCTCCATTCCCAGTTTGCAGAAGATCCTGCACCAGCGTTCGAAGCCACTCACTGTGAGTCAACTTCGGGGAGAAGAGAGGATAGTTGACTTCAGTATGATTGGTCACAACAGTGACCGTATAAGTAGACGTAAGAAATGGCGTAAGAGTGTTGCGAACACTTTCCGGAAGCTCCATCCAGCGTTGATACTTCTCATCAACCTGTAAATCGCGGGAGCGTTGGGTTAATACCGCATTCAGTTTGCAAAACTTGAGCAGGCCTTGCATAGCCCATGCTAGAAAACCCTGAGCCCTAGTGTTGGAAGCAGACAAGAATGCATCAACCAAAACATGCTGAAGGAAGAAAAGAATGAATGCAACTGTTTCTTCCATTCTGTCAAAGTTGGATAAGACCAGTATATCCTTCTTCTCTTTGATTGTTTCGACTCGGTTTGGATCGAGACAGCCGACAAGCCCTAGGCATCGAGCCGACAATAAAGTAATGCTGTCTGAGGTGGTACTGAACTTAACACAACAGTCCAACAATGACCTAGTTAGCTGAGCAACCACAGGATCTGGTTGTTCACTCAGAACAGAGTCATGGAGAAACTCTTCATTTGCTGACAGAAAGGGGGCCAATTCCATTAGAGCTTGTTCAACAACGGTCGCATTTTCACTCTGGCAGCGGCGAATTAACGCCAGGAACTGGCTTCGAACGTCCATTTGGGCTCTCATGTCATTGATTTTGGCATCAAAGGCAGCCATCTCTGGAATCGATGCAAGCGAAGGCATGGTGCTGAAGGTATCTCGTACAAGACTCGGGTGGTTAGTCAAAATATGATCGATCAGTTGACATGCGCGGGTTCTGCTCTCTTCGGTCAGGTTATCCCAATATCTGATTACAATCGCTAGCGTTTGATCAATTATTGGCTCAAGGTCCTCTTCACTAAGAGAACTAATCAATGTCTTCCACGCGGAGAATGCATAATCACACAGTTCCTCGATCTCTAGCGCGGACCGAAGACATGCACAAACCTGCAATGTTCAGTCACTAAAATTGAACGATTTGCAAGGCTGTATACATACCTGAGGCAATGCACTGCTAACATGACCCTGGGCGATATTGATCATCTCTTCAATGGCTTTGATGTTTCTTCTCTTCTCTGCCAATGTTTGTCTCACTTGGAAGTCGTTGATAGCATTTGCGAATTGTGTGATAATACCGAGTACGTGCTCCTCGATGAATTGACTTAGATCCGCTTTCTTCGATGAACTTCCATGCGCAATCTTTCGCGGAACAAACGTGGCTAATCGATGGAGGGCTTGGTTGAACTGAAGGGACTCTCATTAGCGGTCCAGGAAAGGTGGAAACAAACGAGAACATACCCTCTCTTTTTTTGCCTCACCCGCATCGCCAAGGCTCTTCAGCAAGTCACAAGCAATAAGAATTGGCTCAATCCTCACCAACTCCGCCAAAGACCGACCCTTGAATGCGGGGTCTATATCCGCTAGAAGAGACATGATCATACCCTCGGGGTTGTCTGATTGCTGGGATAGGAGGAAAGCAAGGATCGCGGCCAGGTTATTCTTCTCCGAGCAAACGTCAAAAGCAGACTCACCTTCGTTGCGACTAGCTCCAATCCTGCAAATGATGTCTCGTTTTCGTGTCAAAACCAGGTAGGGCAAGACATGGACTTCTGTCAAACGTAGGAAACCATCAACCTTCATGCCAAGCAGATCGCATAGCTGTTCGGCCATATACGGGCGAGACTGGAGATTCTTGACCACAGTCACCGCAAGGGTCCTCCAATAAGGCCGAAAGAGGCCAGCAGGTGTCAAGGAAAATTGTTGGGCAAGTTTGGATAACTAAATTCAGAGGTAAGCTGTTTCCATATCTCTAGAAACCAAGAGCAAAGTAATCTGAGGTATAATCTCAGGGGTACGCACCTCGTTGTAAGCCACGGAGCAAACGTAGGGGTTTGGATGACCGAGGTACTCCAAGAGCCGAAGGAGAATGATGTTCTTCTCTTCATCTTCCGAGACACTATATACAACAAATCGTGAGATAAAGTACGAGGGTTTGGAGAACAGAAACTCACATTGCCAGCCCACAGAGTGTTAGTATGCAAGCTTCCTGTAATGGCATATCATCTTTTCCGGAAAGATTTTTAAGCCACTCAAGCACAACGACGAAATTGGCCCGGCGGATATCCGTTGGTAGATTTGAGCGCACGAAAGCTACCACTGAATGTCTATAAAATAGTTAGTATCCAGTGCGAAAGTGTGCATTTCAGGACCGTCGAACGCACCCAGTTGCAACACGCAGTTCTCTGATTGAGCTCCGGAGCGAGTGAAGACAGAATTCTCCCGAGGCAGAGTTTGAAATATGCATTTGATCGGAGTTTGGAGCATGCATCAAAATTCTTCTGAGTGCGACCATTGCAGATATCCGAGGACCAGGCGCGCGTGTAAGCTTGGGTAGGATGAAGTTGAACAGTGACCATATCTCTTCAAATTCGGAATGCTCCTCATTTCCCGAGCGATCATTCTGATACTGATCTGTATCGCATGTTTGACAAAAGAGTGTGTCTCGTTTTATGACATCCGAGGGCTTCCTCAAGAGCTTCTCTGCCGTTGCACAGCAAATTTTGCCTAGGATGTCTAATAGCTCGGTCCGTTTAGATTCGGAGAGTCCCTCGTAGGATGATCTTTTACATAGATAAATTAGTATTTCACACCTTTATAGGTGTCCGTTGTCCACTCACTGGATGGAGCTGCGTAGATCCGCCATCGTTTTGCCACAATCGGATTGAAGGATCGCCGATACATTCCTGGCAAGCAAATGAAACAGGCCATGACTGGTGGATCCTGTTGGTAGACCTGGGAGACACAGCCGCTTCGCTGCCCGGGCATATTCATTCGGCTCCGCTTGGTGTAAAACCCCGGCTCTCTGAAATGGCGTATCTGACCCCTCGTAAACATCCCCCGGTGATCGTTTGGGTGGACAGACTGTCAATGGCGATGCTGTATCTAGAAGCTGGGCATGCAAGGCCTGGAGAGGGCTCTAGTCTGGTTTTAGCTCGGCAACCCGCCTATGTTAGATATGAGAGAAAGCTTACCCAGAGACACGACTCAGGCGACTGGAGGCTGGAATTACTGTCTTTAACTTCTGTCAGCACTGGAAGCAGGGTTTCCCTCAATTGTTGCGTCAGAGGCTGAGAGGATTTTGCGGTTTCTGTCAAATCGCACAAGAAGCGACTTAGAATGACCTGAACAGAAGGCAACCTTCCTATATTCTCAAGACTCAGAAAGCCGCACAAGCATTGGGACCAAGTAGAAGTCAGGCTCATGTTTGAGAGCAGCCCAGCCAAAGTCGATTCTGGTACGCAGCATCGGTGCAGATATGTCAGGTATTGCAAAGGCACAATTGCATCTTCCGAGGTGAGCTGTGCTCCTTTTACTTGCAACCACTCGATAATGACCTGTCTAAGACGATGGAAACCATTCAGTACCCACGAGAAATTTTGGCGGAGAATGAGATCATGATGTTTTGCACGGGATTGCATCTCGCCCCTCGGGTTGAACGAATCAAGCAATCGACAGGCCAGAGAGACCGTCTGCACAAAGCTTCCAAGAGCCGTGTTGCTGTTGAATAATCCAGGGGAGAGACCTAGGTTTTGAGTGTCTTCAATAAGCGATCCATTTGCTGCGGGTATCGACAACCCTCTGGGGCGGGTATCCCAGGAATTGCTCCGTTGAAATGTTTCAAGGGAGCACAAAATATCTAGCAAACGTTAATTTGACCCAATCTTCTATATCATCGGGGGCCATAAACGGACCTGACGTGCAAGCGCGCAGAAATGCAGCAACGGCATAGCTTGCAGGCAATGAACGGGCTTGCTTGAACTGGGAATAAGCTAAGCTGGCACAAAGAAGTTGAATCTTTTCTCGGACAGTCTCGGAGGTCCAGGTGGTGGCGAGTCGAATCAGTCGTAGGATGAGCCATGCGAATAGAGGAGCATGTATATCCTCTCCCAGGATGAGAGGATCAGAGGATTCCCACAGAACTTGTGGCGCTTTCTCAATGCTGGCCTGGATGATATCTAAGCAGTCGAGAACTTGCCCTTCCAGATCTTGCTCTGATGCGCTCCGGTTCGGGTTAATCTCTAGGCCGGCCTTTAAGACAATGCATATAAGTTTGTTGATATCAGTGACATCTTCGTCGACGCGTAGCTGACTCTGTATTTCACTAAGAAGCTCCTGGCGAAGCTGTGCAAATGTCTCCCGGGTAAGATGTGATTCATTTCCCTGGGTTGCAAGATGCGGTACGAAACGCGAAGCAAGGATCGACGAGGCAGGTTCAGCTCTCCAAGCGTCCCCAGGCGCAGTGGCCCGTTCATTCTCTCCCTCGATTGCCATAGGGTAAACACATGTTCATAATACCAGGTTTGAAATTTCAATTCCTCGCGTTTAAGTAAGTTCCGAGGCTGGGTTGTGTTCGTGTGGATGTTTGAAGTGCGCAGATACGCGGAGAGAGTTGATATATCGATTGACACCTGAGGCACCAAATATCCACTGATGATATTATCAGAGCTAATGATCATTGAATCATTCTATAAATTGGCCTCATATCTATCAGGTTAGGTAAAAAGGTCCATGGTAATTGATGAGGTTTTCTATATAGGCGTATTTGATTTTCAGAGCATCTCTGCGATCGCTATAAACTCGGCATGTGTACATATATAGGAAATTTGGAAAATAAATTGAAATTTTTCAAAATCGAGATACGAGATATCGAAGAAATATAAGACATTCAGGGGAAACTGCAAGTGTCCATAGATGCGAATGTCCATTGTATCATTGTTGGACCTTGGATTTTGGCCCAGAGTTGGTCAACCTCACGTTGAAATTTCGGGTGCCACTGCTCTTTACCCTCTTCCGACTTCACTTCATGACCTTCATGACCATGAGATACCTCACCAGTCACTGGAGTCAATTCAATTAAGTCTAACATACACAGAGAAGATAAATTTCGAATTGGCCATGGAGTTCAAGGGTGACTCCGTGGAGGATTCGAGACATGGATATTTCATGAAACAAGCCTTGTTGATGGTATGAAACTCGCTGATGCCGAATCGAAATATGCTCATTCAGACATAGGGCGAGAAGGCTCTTCAGTCAGGCGAAACTCCCGTTGGCTGTGTTCTAGTGCACAACGATCAAATCGTGGGGTTTGGCATGAACGACACAAACAGATCTATGAATGTGAGTGACTGTTAAATCCATGGATATCTCAATAGAAACCGCTGACCGCCCCTTAGGGAACGAGACATGCCGAGTTTATAGCGATCGCAGAGATGCTCCAAAGCCACCCTAGGTCGGCATTGCAATCCACCGATCTTTATGTTACAGTCGAACCCTGTGTGATGTGTGCTTCCGCCCTGAAGCAGTACCGCATCCGCAGTGTGTACTTTGGGTGCGCCAATGATCGATTTGGAGGCACTGGAGGTGTTCTTTCATTACATTCCGAGTCAGTACTCTAAAAAAAAGACAAGGTCGTCGACCGATCGAGGCTAATCGGATCCAGTCCCTCAATTGACCCATCATACCCTGTCTACGGTGGGCTGTTTGAGAAAGAAGCAATTATGTTGCTCCGTCGTTTCTACATACAGGAGAACGAAAAAGGTAGGAATTAGGATGCACAAACTCCAGCCTTGATTACTTGCTGATTATATATCAGCTCCCAATCCCAGACCGAAAAAGAATCGGGAGTTGAACACCAGATTCGAAAATGACGAAGCGCCACCGACCTGGTAGGCTGCAAAGGTTTGGATCCGGTCTCCAGACATAATTTTACTACACAATACCTTCTGGGCTAGATTGAGTCTGTTTTTGATACAACCGGGCAAAGGGAATCTCCATATAAATATGAAAAGCGTCAAGGTTGATCAGAACGGGAATCTGTATTGTGAATATCAATTGCGCCCCCAAAAACACACACAAAATCGAATATGTGTACAAATCTGCAACACTGAACGGAAAGGCTGTCCACCATTCTTTTTTTCTTTCTAGCTGATGGTGTATATTCATGAAGAGCCAGTGCGCTCTGCCTCCAATTCCCGCTCGGCCTGCTGGTAGTATTTGGCAGTGTCCACACCATGCTGATACGAAAATAATCAACATCATCCCTCTCAGATCGACATGAATGGAGGGCTTACCTGATCATGGTTGACAAAGTTGAACCATGGGACAACATGGATGAAAAGTTCTGAGTACCGCGAGTTGCGGGCTGCCATGCCTTGTAGATAGGACGACATTTGGGATTTACCGTAAAGAGGCTCGCCCTTCTTGACCTTGTCGACCATCTCACGAGTATCCATTTCGACCTCTCTAGCGTTCTCAGTGAAGCCATAGAAGCGCTCTGTGAAGGTGTTAGTTGAGACGTCATCCACTCCCAAAAAAGAAGTGGAGGGTGCAGGTGGAGGGATATGGCTTACGGCAGGATCGCTGATAGAGGATATGAAGACCGCCAAGCAGACCAACGGCTGTCGCGAGTCGCATAACGGGGGCAAAGCCACCGCGGCCTACATGCGACGGGCTTGCTCTCTCCATGATCCAGAAGGAGATGGGAGCAGCTGAGGCCATACCGCCAGCCACGGCCCAATCGGAAGGCCGGGCATATCCGAACACCCGTTTCAAATGCCTGAAAAAGATGTGAGCTTGTGACAAAATCTTAGAATCCGGGGTAAATCGTACGGGTCGGAATCGATCAACTGTGGGATATGTTAGCAAAAGACGTACGCAAGCGAGCAACCTGGGAAAAGTAGTAGCCCCGGTCCATATTAGATCGATCATACCGGGTAGTCAGTGTTAGCCCGCTTAGAGGGCACAATGGCTGTTTTGGTATCGGTCGCCATGTTGCTTGAAGTGTGGATGTTCAAGCATTCGAGGTTGAAGTTCTGGGAGTTGGAGGGAGAAGAGAACGCTAACCTTATTAGGCCTAGCACAATTAAGGCGGACAAGACAACCAGCAGCCAATCAGAGCGATAACAGCTCGCGTCACGCGTCAAGGCATTTGATTGCGATCCCAAGTTAACTACAACATAGTATCTTATCCCATAGTACATGGAAATTGAATTGTTCCAATCCGAGTGTCACCCTCCTTTTTCCTTCTTTTGGGGTCAACTATCCAGTCATCTGATTCTCTCAAATCGACCCCTTGATACTTGCACCTACAACAGTATCTGCGCGCAATTGAAACTATGGCGAACGCGAACATTTCAGAACGAGGAAGCTCACCGACAGCGGGTGATTTGAACGATCTTTTCGATTATGATATCGGCTTGGATGAGATTATTCCGGATAACAATGTACCAAATACCACCAGCACCAAGGCCTCTGGGACAGGTGATTCTGCACTTGGTTTAGGTCTTGACGAAGAAGTCAAAGTCGCAAAGAAACGACAACCCGTGGCCAAATTAGATGAGGGCCGGTGAGTCTCACGTGCCTCCCTCTTTCTTTCAACCCTCTCTTTTATCTTGTTTCGGGAGAGCACTTGGGGCTGCAACAGTGCTGACGAACAGGCTAGTTTACTCTCACAATCGGGCATACCAAAACTGCGACATACTGCCAGACAGAAGCTGAAATTCAAGGGCAAAGGGCATGAGGTTCGTTCGTTTTATCTATCGGGCATACCTAAGGTATGGCCAGTGTAACTGATTTGAGTTCGGTATAGTTCAAGGACGCCGCACGCCTGCTCAACTTTTACCAGCTATGGCTCGATGATCTATTTCCGCGCGCAAAATTTGCAGACGGTCTGACAATGATTGAGAAACTGGGACACTCAAAACGCATTCAGGCCATGCGAAGAGAATGGATAGACGAGGAGAAACCAAGACTTTTCGATAGCTCTGGACTCACGCGAGAAGAACTCGAAAATAACCACGTCCCTAAGAACCATGCGGATTCCAATCATAGCCCAGCCGCGGTTATTCAAGGCCAGGAAGGTGTTGCCGACCAAGACCTGTTTATCCCAGACCCAAACGAGAGCGCGCGGGCTACAACCAGCTACCCCGAGCCTGAGCCCGAGGATGATGATTTGGAGGACCTTCTCAGAGAACAGGATGAGCCAATTTTCCGCCCCAAAGTGCGTGCCTCGTCTCCACGGGCACCAGATGACGATAACGACGACTATGATGCTGAATACGAAGTCATGAAGGAGCTTGGGATGTAGTTGTGAACGCACCTTGTATGATAAATCTTAATGACGGCGATCCCAGGATATGTTCAACGCCCAGGAATAAGCTAAGCGATAAGCCCGCCCGGATTACTGGCAGACCATACATATTTTAGTCAGATCACCTATGTATGTGACCGGACGCCGAATAAGTCTAAAACTAGAATTACTGGGAATAACACATTGGGATCACGTTGGAGAAAAAGAATTAATTTCAAATAACGTGCTAACTGAGTAGAATAACTGGAGATTGCAAAGCAACTCTTCACCGTACTGCTCTGGAAACGGGACAACACGTAGAAGGGGGAAAGAAACATGAGATGTTACAATAAAGGGGGCCAATTGAATGTATTGACCTTACATGCTGGCAGGCTCTGTGAACACAGAGAACTGACCACCGGCACCCGCCCAGTTCAACTTCTTTCCACGAGTAGCAGTGTTGTCAATAACAGTAGCCACCTCGATGTCATCCTGTGTACCTTGTCCAGTTTGGTACGTAGCGGAGAAACCCCATGACCATGCACGGCCATCGGCATCGATAGCGAGAGAATGATCCGAGGCAGCCGCCACAACCTTGGCGTTGATGCCAGGAACGGGGGTAGGGGCAATTAGGATACGGGGGCGATCGCGCTCATCCTTGATAACGGCGTCGTCGGAAAGGGTATCGATCTTCAAGCCGCTTTGGAAACCGTCGAGACGGCCCCAAACCAAGCAGTCACCATCGCCAGCAATGGCAACCGAGTGATGGGCGCCGCCACAGATTTGGGAGATCTTTCTGTCAGAAAGTGATTCGACAAGCGTGGGATGCACGATAGCAGCTTCGTCGTCACCGGCGCCTTCGCGGAGGGCCGTTGCACCAAAGCTATTCAATCCCCAGGCATAGACATTGCCAGTGGTGTGGACAGCAAACGAGTGGTACGAGCCACTCCCGATGTGGACAATGTTCTTGGGGAGACCGAACTCCCGAGGCTGAAGACCATTCAATCTGTTGCGCTCCACGATCCTGCGACCGAGCTGGTTTTGTTGTCCTGAGCCCCACGATGAGACGCGACCTTGGTCGTTCAGGGCAAGAACGTGATTGGCTCCACAAGTCAGGTGTGTGATCTTCTTCAAAGACGGGATCAAAGTTGGGGTCCTTTGAACATGAGAAGACGCGTCGAATCCGAGGATTCCATCGTTGCTCTAGAACCGTTGTTAGTAAAAGAAATCGGATCCAAGGTAGTCACATATCATCTTACTCGGAAGGTGCCCCAGCCATAGACCAGACCATCGTCGGTCAGGGCAAAGCTTGCGCTATCGGCAGCGGCGACTTCAACGAAGACAGTGCCTTCGGGGAATGCGGTAGCTGGAATAGCAGTTGGGATAGACTCTCTCGGGTTTAGGCCGCTGTCTTCATCGTCTGAGTCGGAATCGCTGTCGTTTTCAATGTCCTTGTATCCGCCCTCCCATTCGGTTTCTCTTCCGAGCGCGCCCTGGTCGTTCACGCCCCAGGAAAAGATTTTGTTGTCATGGGTTAGAGCCAGACAGTGCATACCACCAACAGCAACCTGTACAACACCGACCTCTTCGGCAGACAGAAGCTTGTTTAAACGTGGGCGCTTCACATCGATAACATTCTTGGCTGTGCCCAAGCCCAGCTCACCAGAGCTACCCTCACCACAGACAAAAACGTTCAGCTTAGCTTTCGGGGCTTCGTTGATGACAACTTTGGCTTTCGGCTTTGGTTGACGGGGTTGCGCGACACGAGATCTTTTTATTTCGCGAGGTTTCTCCTCTTCCTCATCAGCTTTGCGCTTCTTCGTAGTAGACGTGGATTTTGTAGCAGTTGACATTTTGCTTGGCTTCGCAGTTGACTTGGTAGATGTTGCAGTCGGCTTTGCGATGGACTTTGCGATGGACTTTCCAGTGGACTTTGCAGTTGGCTTTCCAGTAGACTTTGCGGTGGACTTTCCAGTGGACTTCGTAGTTGGCTTCGTAGCTTCTTTCACCTGTTTTTCGGTCTTTGTGACGGTAGCCTGTCTGGCGCTGGTGCGTACTCGAGTACTTCTCTTGACCGTCTCCGTCGAAGCCTCGACGGACTTGGACGTGTTCTTCTTAGGAGGCATTCTGTCTCACGACTCAGCTATTAGAAATAGCAAAGAATGAGAAAGAACAGGGGGTGGGGGGGAGGAATGTTTGAAGCTGAGATTGAAAGAATAGAAGGGAAAGGTATGTGAAGGGTAGAAGGGGAAGAAAAAAAACAAGTGCCAAGCCAAAACATAAGCCAAAACAGCACCGGACATTCTCTCCCCAGCCACCTCAATGGGCTGATTCATTGATATTTCATTGGTATTCATATTCATTGATGTTCATATTTATTGGTGTTACGCGTAAAAACGCGTGAATATGTTTATTGTATTTATGAAATAAAATTATAGAATTATCGCTCATTAGATAGAGACAATAGACCGTCAATGGGTTGTTTCTTCGCGAATCTTTCCACACATAATCACATTTTGTCCCAATGGCATCCATTTAACATCTCGAGGATTCAATGCAGCATTAGGTGTACCCTCTTGATCTTGTTTCGAGTCAGGGCTGACATTCACTCCACCACGGCCAAGGTAGGTGGGAGCAACCGTCACAATAATCGAGTCAATGAAGCTTGTATACTCGGGATTCAACAATTCACTCAGCACCGTACCACCACCTTCAATCATGACACTCTTAATGCCCTCCGATGCCAAGGCACGGAAGACGGCTTCCCATCGTAATCGCCAGTGTTGATTGTATTCTACAATGCGGAGAAAATCTCCACCGTAGCCTTTGAGCATCGCTAGTGTCTGAGGGTTGATTTGAGCTCCTGGGGATAACACAACCCACGGAGCTTTGCCTTTGCCTTCAACAGCAGTACGCAACATCCGGCATTCAGGATGAACAGGCCACCGGCCCATAGGATCAATTATCACTGGCCGTGGTTGCCACATTCTTCCTAGGCCTCCAAATCCACCGGCCCCTTCCAGACGGCAGTTCAGGCCTGGATTATCAGCAAGAACTGTCCCTACTCCAACAAGAATGGCATCGTGTCGGGAGCGAAGATAATGGGTCATCAATTTGGCCTCCGGTCCAGACAATACCGTCTGCATTCCTGGTTGGAGAGAGATCTTGGAGTCCATTGACGATGCGTATGACAATGTGACATGGGGAAACTCCCGGCGCTCCGACTGATTGGGAAGATAAGGATGCAAGAAGTCTAGGGGAAATTGAGGGAATGATAGTGTGTCCGGGGGTAAAGCTGACGAGATCGAGGTTGGTTTTGTTTGAGAGGACACTTCGTTGACACCGTCGGTGCTTTGAGTTTTAACAATACCATGACCTTTTTGGTACTCATATCCCTCATGTGCGACCAGATTCACGTCTGGGTTTTGTATACGCCACTTGGCAGAGATATTGCGGACGTCCGTCACAGTGAAAAATCGCCCTCCAGCCTCCCCAAGCTTATCGGGTTCTTCTTGGAATTTGGTATAGATGGAAGAAGGGAGATATCCCTTCACCGATTCTTTCCGCGCGTACTCCATTAATCCCGAGTTCCGTTTCACTCGGTCGATGTAGTCGAGGTCATGTGAGTGGATGCTGCAACTTCCCGGCGTTCTCGCGATAGTGACGGTCGAGTATGCACCTTCGAACCGGACAACCTTGATTTGAAAGTTACAGATGCCTCCCTCTCGGACTCGCTTTTTACGAGGGCGTTTGCCCTCTGGCAAGGGCCGAGTTTCAGATGTGCGGTGTGTTGGACGCCGTAAACGGCACATGTAATAGTCGGTGGTGCAATGGCCCTCTTTGCTCGCATTTGATCTTTGTTTGACCCATACGTTGTCAATAAAAGGCCAATATGTTTCAAATTCTTCGAGACTGATCTCTATCGGGTCCTTGCACTCGAACAGGACCTTGCGTATGCGCGCCAGGTTCGGTGGGATTGTTGAAAAGGCTCGGGGTAGCCTTTGTGCCTTGACTCGTTGATGCGCTGCTGCTGTAAGCGTCTCTAATGATCGCTCGGTGCTGTGTTGACTCGTTTTCGTTCCCGTGTAATGCTTGTTTATCAAGGGCACTGGATAAATTGATCGGGCTTGCGATTTCGGACAAGTCTTCGTTCATCGCATCTCGTGTATCGCACGCACGTTCGATATCTTCTGTTCCCGAAACGTCTTGTGCTTGCACAGGAACATTGTGCGGGGATCCCACCCCGCTGCCAGAAGCCTCTAAGCTCGAGACGGACGCGTTGGAGGCATAGTCCATCCTGGGGAAGCGTGGCAGAATACAGGTATAGCTCCGTATTCCCACCTACGGCAGTGAAATGGCCATGTCACTGGGGAGTAGCCCCAGATAGAAGATATACGATACAGAGCAAAGTGTCGGAGAAGGAGCCTCGGAAAGAGCTTAGTGGGGCGGAAGCATGAAGGCCCGGTCATGTTACCCACGTTCTGAGGTCCACGGATATACAGGCATGTACTTAGGTGCATACATGTATATATCCATGGGTGTACGTAGTTGTATGTAGCATACAAATTATCAATCGGAGCTACTACAGGTGAACCTAATCCACAGATTGCACTAGATTCGGTATCAAAAAAATATTTATCCGGAAGATTGATCGTTGCATTCTCTTCAATTGTATTATCAGAGACCGTTAAACAAAAAAAAAGTATCTCAGTATCTCAGTATCTCAGAAGAATCACATCTAATATGCCCCGATGTCCGCCCCGGCACGAGCCAGAGTCTCATAGACTCGTGGCGGCAACTTGTACTTGACCATTCCCGAGAAGACCATGAGATCCTTGGCCATGACAAGCAAAGTATCTGCCAATCCCTGGCGCACTTCACTGTCATACATCCCGAAGGTACGCTTTTGGCGTTCATAGCCAATACATGTGATGCTCCACATGATGACAGGCCCGACATTGCGTGAAATGATGGGTGGCAAAGACGAGAAGGCTTGGGCTGTGCTTCGAATATACGACACGGAGCCCTGAGCTTGCAAGGGGAGAATATTCAAAGCGTTGATAGCCTGTTACATTAATTAGTAATTCAATCATAAAATAAAACCATGGGCTGGAGACACTTACATCAAGAGCTGGCGCCCATCTGCCGGCTTCAACCTGTGTCTTTGCTTCCATCATACGCAGCAGCAACCCACAGGCATCACGGTTGACTTGTCGGATTTGTCCATAATACATTATGTCCGAATCGTAAAGACTGATCATGTTCTTGGCAAGCACGCCTGGGTCATCCACGGCAGTCAAACTGAGGCTGCTTCCGGCTTCCACTGCCTCTGGCTGACTATCTTGATTTTGGTCGACCCGTGGGCGTAGGGGCTGCAGTTTCGGCATGGCACCGCCTAGCTCAACCGCGATCGCATCTGACAATGCACGGTTGATGATGTCGATGACACGGTCATAGTTCTCTGCCAAGTGGTACAGAAGCACGGCATCCGCGATCAACCCCTTATCATCCGCGACGGCAGCAGCTTGAACCGTAATAGTCTTCAAGAATTCCTGCTGGTCGACCAATTTGATCAAATCGAGACGTTGCTCAATGGCTCCCTTGAGGCGAGTACCATCCGCCCGAATATCGCCAAGTAATTTGGCGAAGTCTCTGGTTTCTAGAATGAACTCTCGCAAGGCCTCATGGCAAACTGACGCTTGGGACTTGCCCAGAGCACCTGGAAGATCTGCGTTGAGGCAGATTAGCGTGAAGTAATCGATGGCAGCTTCAACAAATCCAGTGCGGAATTCTCGTGTGTATTGGGTCAAGAGATATCCGAAATTGATCTGGGGATATTGCTTGACTGTAAAGGACACTGCGTAAAACGCGAACGTTTAAGGTTAGCAATATCAGAATACCATGGCAGAAGATAAGCTTACGAATTTCTTCACCAGAGGTGTAAAAGTCGGACACGCGCAAAAGGCCATAATAAGACAGGGCGATGGCGAAATGAACAGCAGTGACTGGGGCATAGGTGCCGAGATAATGCACAGCCTGCTCAAACATTCCTCCCAATATCTGCAGCAGGAAGTAAGTTCCATAGCCACCAGGTCCCTCGTTGCCCTTAGTGAAGACTCTTTGGCCAATCTCTTGAATGTCGGTCTGAATATCCTCCAGGCCGAAAACATCACCTGCAACCTCTTCGGCGCGATCGTCCTCTCTTGCAAGGCTGAACTGTAGCCACATCCAGTCCTCGACGGTCTGCTTCACACCATCCAAGCGACGACGCGAGAGATCACAGCGGCCAATGATCTTGTAGCATGCCATTCGATAAGGATCGACCGTATTTTCAGGTGCGTTCCGTGAGCGTTGCTGAAACTCGCCGTTGATTTTTTGCTGCAAGTCCCGGGGAAGTCTCCTGCTCTGCGCGTAGGTTGTCATGTAGGTCACAAATTTGTGATCTAAAGACCGGAACCCGCTATCCCGACTCACGTATTCAGCTGCTTCAGTCACGAAACCACACCGAAGGAGGTAGAAGATGAGAATCCAGCAGTAGTCTTGGTTCACCATTTGGAGCTCGGTGCCGTCAGGTGCTAGATCCTTCCTCGCGGCTTGAAGACGGATATAGGCGCGAATCTTGTTGATCACAGTTGGAATTCCTCCCAATTGTGCTTCCCCGGGGTTTTTGGCAATAGCAGTTTCCACTTCGTCGAAGAATGTGCTCTCGAGGAAACTCCTAGAGCCTTCAAGGATCTGTTTCTTGAGTTCGATTGCTTTGAGAGATTTGGAGGATTCTTCAAGGTAATCTTCCGCGTACTGTCGCTCCTTCACTGCTCCGGGCTCCGATGGGTTCATGATATTTGGCTTCTCGTGGACGATACTTATCAAGGCTTGGTATGCGTTGAAGAGTTGCCGAGGTACCTGAAGAATGATTAGCTGGACGAACATCTACCTAGGTATGTTGGGGGAGGTCTTGAGGACTTACATCACCACCGGCTTGCACTTCAACATACGAAAACTCGTCGAGTATGGGATAGCATTTTCCTTGAAGCCTGGCGAGGTTCAACTGTTGAACCTTCTCAGCGTAGTGTCCCATCTTTTCGCGTTGGAACCTGAGATCAGGCGACTGAGCCGCAGTTCCCTCATTTCGCTCTGCTGGGTCTTCAAATATTTGACGGCTTGCCAAGCCGGCCCCAGGTGTGCCAATCACCGACTTCTCGAGACCAGAACGCCCAAATACGCTTCGTCGGGATGCAGTTGAGGGTCCGTTGGCTGGAGCAGCTCCAGTTTGCTTGGACTGTCTTGCTGACCGTCCAAAGGCACCCCTGGTGGTAGATTTCAGTCCTCCAGCGCCGGCGGCATCCTTCTGGGACAGCCCGAAGTGGTGGAATATTTTTTGACGTTGGTCTTCCCAGTCCATGTCCACCTTCTCCTCCAGAAAAGCATCAAAGTCCCGCTGAGCTCTGGTGAGACCCTCTGCGATCATGACTTGTCGGCCACGTTGCTGGATATTCCGCAAAAATCGTTGGTTGTCTGGGTCAAAGTGATCCAGTTCCCTCGCTGGGGTTGCTAGAGATGCCTGGGGGTCCATCGACTTGAGGTCTCGCAATGCTTGTCCGGGGATATGCCGGAAGCTGCAAGAAGATAATGACTATTGATAACATATTGCAAGGTTAGCCAAGCCCAATAACTAAACAAGCGAAACAAGATGATAAAGACGAAACTCACGCCTTGCTGTTCTTGCCGCTTGGGGTGTCCTTTTTGTCCTGCGGAGCCTAGCTCTCGCGCCTTCCTTCGAATGTCATCCAGGCCTAACTGGAGACTAGGCACATCTTCAAAGTTGTTGTTTTGAATGACCGATGACAATGGTCGCTTTTTCCCACGCTCCAATAGGCTGTTGAAAAATGCAGGCTGTGTTGACTGACTTGCAGGTTGTCCCTGGGTCTGCGGGTTGCTGGCTTGCTGCGTCTGGCCCAAGGTCGGGGCTTGAGCAGGCTGTTGCTGGGCCTGAGATTGACCTCCGAACAGAGACGATGTTTGCGCGCCTTGCGCACCTTGTGCCCCTGTAGAAGAAAAATTTGCGAAAGGGCTTGCCGTCGAATTGTTTGCGCCAAAGAGACTGTTCGACTGTGGGGTTGTCGAGGCTCCAAGACCACCCCCTCCGAAGAGAGAGCCGGTGTTGGAAGCCATGGAGGGCTGGTAGGTTCGAAAGCTTTGAGAAAAAGAAATGCAAAGTACGATTACAGCAAAACTATTCTCTGAATTAGTTTCACTTTGAGCTGGCGACTGAGCAAAAGGATGCTGATCAAAGGGCAAGAAAACTGGATTGCGTACACCTAGAGCTCTGTAGCGGCACAAGGAGTGGATTTTCTTGGGCTCTGGATAGCAAAGAACGGAGCTTCACAGAGCTCTGCTTTATGTCGGCAAAAAAAAAGGCCAGCGATTAGGAGTCAATGGACCTCAATAGGCAATTGAAGAGAATGACTAGGAAGCTCCGTCTAAACAATTCAACCCGGTATTCCGGATCATCTATTAACCGACTGACCGAAATCCGATTGTTCCTCCAGGGCTTTATTTTCAATGACCCAAACCCATTGTCCCAATGAACCTAATGAACCTCTCCTCCCAGTCCTTCGCTCAATAATAGCGTTCAATAAATTGATTTGCAAATATGCCTGTGTTCCAATCCAAAACCTTTCGTCGGGCGGCTACGGAATCATCGTCCCTCGGTGAACGGCTCGGCGCATTCTATCGGGCGCGACTGGCTCGACACCCTTTCATTCTCTTCGGACTCCCATTCATGGCCGTTATTGTCGCCGGGTCATTTGCTTTGACACCCGCCGCTGCCTTGCGGTATGAGCGGTATGACCGCAAAGTCAAGCAGCTCAGTCAAGACGAAGCATTTGACCTCGGACTCAAGGGTCCTGACGGGGAGGAGGGAATCAAACGCAACCCGCGGAGGAGGATTATAGGCGACGAGAAGGAAGAATACTACGTATGTATTGCTTACTTTGTCCTGATTTTATTGCCTGGCAATTGAACTGAATGCTGATTATTGTGCACGCTTACAGAGACTCATGGCCAAAGATCTCGATCAATGGGAGCAGAAGCGAGTAGAGCGATTCAAAGGTGAACCGGATGGAAGGCTTTAACACTTTGAATCCAACTACACAAGTGCTCCGGCATCCTCGAACGTGACGAAAACACGCTTCCCTCATGATCTCACCTAGCATATGAGCTTGTTGCTAGGGGTACATCACCGTACATTGCTGTGTGGAGATAAAGGAGATCAGGGGGCGGCAGCCACTCAATTATCTGGCTGAACTTCGCATACAACGTGTCCTATGCACCAATATCCCTACTTATGTAGGTAGCCATTGGAATCGGTCTCGCTCACTTTCTTCGGCCTCTCGAAAGTTGTATACAACATACAATACATTTCCGGTTCCCAGATCTTATATGCCGGGCCATTGACTGTGAAATTGGGGGAAGGATTCCCTCTCGAGTCTGTTGCCTCATCTTATCACTTGTCATATTGACCTGAAACCTGCATGAGTGGAACCACTCTTACGGTTGGTCCCTTGGAGACTCGCGACTAACCAGGACCTGAGGTGAGGTCATTGTTAATATTGACCAAGCTAAAGACAAGCCGAACATAAATTCAATCTTAGGTACATAGTATATATATATATATGTGTGTATATATATTGACCCATCTCAAATCCGTAAATAGAAGTGGAGGATGTTCGTTGACCGCTTACTCAGCTATATAAGTAGGTAGGGAGAGCCCCGGAGCCGGCTCAGCCTACCGGGCTTCTAGATGGGTTCTTAGTATTTTTAGTGCTTCTATGTATCCTTTTATATCCACGTATACAATATATATCTATTGTTTCCCTGGAATATACGTATACACACAGTCTCTTTATATATCTACATATACCTAGGTATATAAAAATAAATTTGTTCTAACAAAATATACTAATCCACCGACTACGTCAGAAACTTGGTGAACCCGTGATCCCCCACACAACAACGTCATAACTTTCTTCTCGAAGCCCCCAAATTTCTTCTTCACCCATTTTCTCTCAAGTCAGGGCTAGTTCCAGATTATTAATCATGCAATAACACAGAAGCCCTCTCTCTGATATCAGACCTGTTCATCCCCCCCCACTATTTGACATTTTTTGTTCCATTGGCTGGTTTTCCCCTTTGGCTGGACCCCAGTCTATTCGCTTCTTGTTGCCCCTCTTTGTATCTCGCTACGTCAGTTGCGTATATCTCGAGGTCCTTACATCTGAAGTTTTGCTTACGTTTCCCTTCAACTCTTATTTGAGACACTCGATTTCACCTTCGCGTATTGGATGCCATTTATGACCAGCGATTCTGCCACGGTTCTAGGTCTTCGAAGACCCTGATATCTTGGTCCGGAGCTTGGGAGCACCTGTCAGTCTGATCCTTGAGAAGCCGTTTGTAATTATCTGCCACACAACTGCGGGTGTCATTGCCAAGGGAGATTTGAGCTGACCGTGTTTCGACAGACCAGGAACTGGAGTCGTGGAAGGCCAACATGACAGGCCCAGGACGCTCACCCTCCTCACCTTGGGTACAAAGTGCTCAAGGTGGTCATCACGATGGTGGTATCACACAGTCCTTCCAGCCCACCATGTCCCCATCAACCACGGGCATGATGTCTAGCGCGAGTTTTACAGAAAGATCAAGTCCCAATTATTTTGGCATGGCTGTGCAAAGCCCCAACAATCAACAGACCTCCAACCCAGGGCTATCCATGCAAAAGAACTGGGGTACATTGCCCCACACACAACCTCTGCCGAGTCCAAAACTACCGATGTTTTCCCAAGAATCAGTATCAGCAGGATTGAAGGATCTACTGAAAACTGAGACTGAAACCAGCCGCATACGCCGAGAATCAGCATTGCATGGATCTTTCTCTCCCCAGACGACGTCATGGTCAAATCCCTCACCTTCACATTCGCTGGGAAATTTTTCATTTGCGCAACCCAACGAACTGAGGCTTCCGGCCGGCAAGACCTTAGCGCCCACTCCACAAGGTATGACCGTCCATCTTCGACAAATTAATAAGATACTAACATTGCTTCTTCAGGAGCCACCCCCGCTTCATTTCCCTGGGTATCAGCCGAACGCTGCGCCGAACTCCTTGAATCATCTCAGTCAAACATCATGCTATTCGATGTTCGCCCATTTGCTCATTTCAGACAGGCCAATATCAAAGGATCACTCAATTTATGCATCCCCACTACCCTACTTAAGCGTCGATCATTTGATACCCAGAAATTAGAGGGCACTTTCACAGATGACGCCGACAAACGGAGTTTCGCTCGTTGGAGAAAGAGTGACGTGATCATCGTATACGATTCTGCCGCGGCCGATTTGAAGGATGCAGCACCTCTTCTGAACCTTCTCAATAAATTCCAGGCTGAAGACTGGAAAGGAGATGGATTGATCTTACAAAACGGATTTCGAGGTTTCTCGGGGCGGTTTCCACATTTGATTCAGCATCCACAAACGCAGACAACCGAACCATCCTCTAAACGTCCCTCTGCCATGAGAATCAATCTACAATCCGTTGCTCCTGTCGTGGGTGGTTGCGCCTTGCCAGAATCATCCTCTGCCGTCAATCCATTCTTTGGGAATATTCGACAGAACATGGATCTCCTCGGAGGTGTCGGCCAAATTCCTCTGAAACAGCCCGATCAATTGACCGAAGCGAAGCGACAGCAACTCCCTTCCTGGTTGCGGGGCGCTTCCGATACCAAGGACCAAGGGCACATTATCTCGAGCAAGTTCCTGGCTTTGGAGAAAACAGAATTGGAACGCATGAAACAGGCTTTAACATATGAAGGACCTTCGGCTGACACCAATGGTAGCCCCAAGAAATATCGCGTTGCGGGGATAGAAAAAGGCACGAAGAATCGTTACAATGATATTTACCCATTCGATCATTCCCGTGTCCGACTCGAGGGGATTCCATCTGGGGCCTGTGATTATGTGAACGCGAACCATATTTCCGCTGAACTTACCAATCGGAAATATATCGCCACTCAGGCTCCCGTTCCTGATACATTTGATGTGCGTGACAGCCCCTCGCCATGCTTGATGTTATGTTACTCACAATATGCAGGACTTTTGGCGCGTTGTGTGGGAGCAAGACGTTAGACTTCTCGTTTCCCTCACCGCAGAGGTTGAGCGAGGACAGATAAAATGCCACCGATACTGGGAGTCTGGGAAATATGGACCGTTCGAGGTAAAGGCCTATTCGGAAAAGCACATCAATATCGAATCTAAGGGCGGACCTATCGATCCCACGGCTGGCAGCCCTAAGGCGACCGACCGACATGATGGCACAAACGAGAATCCAGTCATCACCGTGCGAAACTTCAGTATCTGCCATACGTCATTCCCCTTCGAGCCACTTCGGGATATCACCCAGATCCAATATCCTTACTGGCCCGACTTTGGGACAACGTCACAGCCCACTCATCTTCTCCATCTGATTGAGCAGTGTAACAAGGTCATTCGTGCCACCAGCAACTCCAGCTTTAGTAGGGAGCAAGCAGAACCGAAGGGTCAGCGGCCAGTACTGGTGCATTGCAGTGCCGGATGTGGGCGTACGGGGACCTTCTGCACCGTCGATAGTGTCTTGGACATGTTGAAACGGCAACGTGCGCAGGCTGCCGGTGGAGGAGGCCTGGATCAAAACCCCAGCGGTTCTTCCGAATGGATGGGAGATTCCAATCTTGATCTAATTGCGAAGACAGTTGAGGATTTCCGAAGACAAAGACCGAGCATGGTACAAAACCTGAGTCAATATGCACTCTGCTATGAGAGCGTGCTTGAATGGCTCGCTTCTGAGATGGACTAGAACACCTCCTTGGACGAGGCTCTTCTTTACTTTTTCTTTTCTCTTGCTATGATGACGACCCTGGGATACCCCTTTCTGGCCTTGCATTATTCTCAGGGCCATGGTTTTCTTTTGATCTATGTACAATGTCATACAGCTAGTGGTTCTGCATTTTCCGGTGTTTCGGGTTTGCTTTGTGGATAGGGAAAAATGGACAGCGCTAATCTCGGGTCTTATTGCGTAGTTTTGCATAAGACAATGTTAGCGTCCTGGTTTGATGAGATTCAAAAGTTGCTCCTTTTCAGTTACAATCCCCTGCTTCGAAGAAGGCTCATAACCACAGACGCGTCCTTGGTGTTGGGCAGCCTGACTGCCACATTCTGAGCGACAGGAGTTTAGTAAAGCTCCCAATTTTTCCAAGCTCCTCAAACTTATATACTATGATCATGTCCCTGGCTCTTGACGGGCTGCTTGCTTTTCCCACTATAACCGATATCCAGGAACATCACACCACGATCAGTAATCGCAACCAACTCATCTTCCTTCTCAGTGAAACGCAATTGAGAGCAAACAGCCTCTAACTGGAGGACAACTGGTCGCAACTCGATGACACCCGTAGAGGTTTCCCACGATGATGGATAAAAGCCGGTGTGATTGTCTTTAATCAATTCCGACGGGTTCAATGCCCATACATATAGGGTTTTCCAGTTAACGACAGCAACACGAGTTCCGCGACGCGAAGTTGCCACCGGAGATCCATGCGAGGTTGGGACTTCCCGGAATCCCCCCAGTTGCGCCATGATCTGCCAGTCGTCGAAACGCCTTCCGCGGTCGAGGTTCAAAACATGGGTACATCGCGGACCAGTATATGATTCGGACTTCAGGAGGCATGCCACAGTCCATTTCTCAACACGGTGGGTGGCAATTCCGAATGCGAGATACTGCCAATGACACTGTTCTCCCTGAGTTATATCGCCGAGCTCATGGGTACCGAAGAATGGTATTCCAATTGAGAATTGAAGCGAGAGAGACGGCGAAAACTGAACGGTGCATGCATTCTTATTAACGTGGGGCTTCGGCTCGCCTGGGGGGCCAGGAATGCGATCAAGTCTCTGAAAGGCGCCGTAGATGTTTTGAGCTCGGTAGTGGTAGAGCAACTGAAGACCTCGATCATTGAAAGCCAACCTCATCACAGGGCCTATTCTCCGAGAGAAAAGGGCATGTTGGTCTTGATCGTTGCTGCTTGTCAAAACATAGGCCTCAAAAGCGGCATCTAGAGATGTTAGAAACCAGCTCTCATATGACAGAATGACGAAACGAACGAATAATTTTACAGGTATTATCTCCCTTCCCTTCTTCCATAACGCCCTCCATCAAGTTATCGTCTTCATCGTTGTCTTCGTCTTCATCGTCGTCTTCGTCGTCGTCTTCGTCATCTTCGTCATCTTCGTCGTAGAACTGGGTATAAAGGACGACATCATGATCATAGGGGTCGAGCATGTTTTGCCATGATATTGCAAATTTGTCGTTGGAAACAGACAGAGCCAGTGGTCTATAATCTCGGCATTCGGGAAAGTCATACATTCGAATGGTGTTTTCCCTGGAATTCAAGCGATGGTAGGCCAGGTGAATACTCCCGTTGGGGTGAGATTCTAGAGCGTGTTTAACAAATGGGTGGTCTGTATCCAGCTCTTGGTCTAGGAATGGTTTGAATCGGTGCAGCACGTAGACTCCGCCATGTCCATCAAAGGCAGTCTGGATGATCTCGACCTCCCCAATATCCTGCCCTGGGGATTTCAATTGGACCTCAGTCTGACCCCCATGACTCATGTCAACCAGATGGACAGTGCTGTGACCTTTGAAGACAAGCAGTGCTCGGACGCTGTCTTCTGATGCCTCCATTGTCGATGCATGGTAGTCAATCACTCGGTTTTGGTACTTATAGGTGGGGATGGCGTAATGTTCTGCGCCATCTAATTGTTCATAAGACCGTTTCATTAGCTCACTAAACAGATGTCTAGTCTGATGAACTTCAATGCCGTCGTTCCAACCAGGAGTATTGTGTAGCTGATGAACAATAACTGCTCGGCTGCTGGAAGCGACCTCATAAAGCCTGCGGCTTGAAAAGGCTGCCTGGAAGTAGGCTGATGTGTCGCAGTTCTGAAGGACTAGCTGTATCAGCTCTGTGGGAAGTTGAAGTAGCATCTTTGATGTCCCAGATCTAATATTGAGGTTTAGCATAGATTTATAGGACTTTGTGAACCCGCGCACAGACCTCTTGTTGCCTTCAGGTAGCACTCACTGATTTGGTGACCAGGCAGAAAGAACAAAGTGGCCAAGTTAAGACATTGGGTTCTTTTTCCCTCTCTTTGAAAGGAAAAAGGTATGAGCGGTTTTAGGGACATTCACGGGTTTGAAGTTCAAGTTCATTGGATGTTTTGTCGTTGTTCTCCGCCTTACTATAATCTATATATACTACATATACATTAGTGATCTCCATGGGAGGTAACTAGGTAGGATATGGATCTTTCTGCCTTTTCTTTACTTTACTTTCTTTCTTCCACCAGGTATGTTAAGTGTGACCGAGATCAAAAATATCCAAAAGTTTCAGAGTACGCAATCTCAACGAAATCCAACTGAGCACTTACATGTTGGCTACTGCTAGGAAATACAGAACAGGCCCATAGGTAATACTACATATGTAGATAGATTTTTGGTCGTTAGCAGATAATAGATAATCTATATCACGTTAACATATTCTATTTGTTTCTAGGCTAGAAAGTGGGTAAGTATATCTGCACTGACTGTACCCTGCTCACTATGGAGTGCCCAAGCCGTTATAAAAGGAAAATCGCGACCTAAAATCCGGTACTACATATGAGGTTCTTGCAGGTACAACTACAGATTCCATATAGAATATACCAAGAATTAGACTTGGTTTATTCCAGCCAAAAGTGGTTGTTAAATCGACTCGTAGCTGGATAGGTCCATGTCTTGGAACTTGTAGTTGAAACTATATCCCCGAAAATACGCAAGCTGGCCTGTTCAGGAGAGTGACGGGACCGCAAAGTATGGTTCAAATTATTATTTCGATATAATATGATGAGAAGTCTCACTGTCCTTCTCCGCCACCCCCGGACATGCTGATGAAAGTGATGATCAGAAGAACCCACCAGTACCTAGATTATTGATTGGCACGTTAGCACACAAAAGAAATAAGAAAGGATACACGGCTATCTGCAACCTACTTTTGTAAAAGAGACTTTTCTTCGGGTTGCTCTGGGTTTTGACCATCGGGCCCGACAATCACTGGCCTGTTCAGGTGAGGCTGCGTCCCGGGTTCGTTCGAGACGAGGTCAATTCGAGGGCCAGATGTTGAACCTTCAGCGCTGGCAGACGTTGCAGATAGGGAGACAGTGTAGACTTCGTTGGCCGGACCGAGGTGAAGGCGGAATGTTGGTTGTTGTTCACTGGCCGTTAAAGAGGCCAATGACACGAGACTGCCGACCCATTGCTTTTTGTTCGTGGGGGTTGAAATGTAGAGACCGACGCGTACTAGATTATCGGTCTGGTCATCCTTTGGGGGGTGATATGAGACCACGTCCGATTTCAATGAGGCTGGGTCGTAGGAGACACGCGCGAGGACGGACGGTTGTGGCGATCCCAAGGGCCAATATAGGATGTCAGTCGAGAGGGAGGCATTGGCGACAGAAATTAGGAGCGACACAGCACTAAGAATGCTGAGCAGGAACCGCATGACGATGAGAATTAGGAGAGGAGACTGAGATGGTCAACGTTCTGGAGAAAGTCCGAGCTCCCGAGCTCCCCACGATTACATACAATACATATGTACCGATGAATACATACATACATGTGTACATTACTTCAATGTTATGTATTAGCTGGTACTTCCAAGGTTGCTAAATCTAGACTGTTTTAAAATTATACCAATTGATATATAAAATATAAAATATGTATTGCAAAAACGGAGCATGTACATTATAGAAAGCAGGTATACTCTGTTTGCATATGGTACACGAAAAGTACCTCGGTCATCGCAGTCAAATAGCGGAACACTCAGGTACCGTCAAAGTACAAACTGCGAAGGTACCGGCTATCACTGCTCCGTCAGGGCTGGGGCAGATCCATGTCATACCTTATTCTCCTCTACACACAGTTCCCCTTTCCTCTTGTAATACATCCCTGAATCTCAGTATACACATTAACAGTAAGTCTGCTTCGACTAGCGTATATTCCAATTTTTTGTGACTCGCTAATTTATGGTTAATAGCAACCTATAGCTCCACAGCTATCAATTCAAAAGAAAAATCGAAGTAAAGAGCTCCACGGCAACATGGCCTCGCTGCCCTACCGTCGTGCCTCGCACCAGATCTCCCGGAAAGCATCCAGTGACCCTCGGGAGGATCTGGCAGTTCATCTTGACCACTATATTGGCATTGATGTCGGAACAGGTAGCGCTCGGGCTTGCATAATCGACGCCAAAGGTGATATTGTGGGGTTGGCCTCAGAAAACATTGGTCTTTGGCAACCAGAGCACGGTTACTATGTGGGTAAAAGCGCAAGCAAGTTGGGTGCCAAATCAGTCTTACCTAGCCTCTAGGAACAATCTACCTCCAATATCTGGCATTGCATTTGTGTCGCCGTTCAGCGCGCTATTAGCCAGCACAATATCAACCCTGACACGGTTCGAGGTATCGGGTTTGACGCCACCTGCTCCTTGTCGGTTTTCTCCAATGATACTGACGAGCCGATTTCGGTAACGGGCCCGAATTTCGACTCGGACCGCAACGTGATCTTGTGGCTGGATCATCGTCCAGTGGAGGAAGCCGCGAAGATCAATGCGACCAACCACAACCTGCTGCGCTATGTTGGCGGAAAGATGTCCATTGAGATGGAGATCCCAAAAGTTCTTTGGCTTAAGAACCACATGCCCAAGGAGCTCTTTGACAAATGCAAGTTCTATGATCTGGCGGATGCCCTTACGCACATTGCTACGGGCAACGAAAAGCGGAGTTTCTGCAGCGTGGTCTGCAAGCAAGGATACGTACCCGTTGGTGTAGATGGGAGCGTCAAGGGATGGCAAGAAGATTTCTTGCAGGACATTGGTCTGGGGGACCTGACTGAAGATAACTTCAAGCGCATGGGCGGAGTCGACGGGGTGGTGAGCCTTTCCCTAATTGACAATGACGCAGTTGACTGACTTCTGGTGCCACACAGAACGGTGATTACTTGAGTGCCGGTGAGTTGGTTGGCACTCTCTGCGATAAGGCAGCAGCCGAACTAGGCCTGCCAGGTGGTATCGCCATTGGTAGTGGTGTGATCGACGCCTACGCTGGCTGGATCGGTACCGTCGGATCCAAGGTCGATCTGGACCCAGGTCAATCTAGCGCAGATATCCCCAAACTTGATAGGTCAGAGGCCTTCTCTCGCCTCGCGGCTGTCGCAGGAACCTCGACATGCCACCTTGCCATGTCACCAGACCCGGTGTTCGTTGATGGTGTCTGGGGTCCATATCGGGATACCATTCTCCCCGGATATTGGATGGCCGAGGGTGGGCAATCTGCTACCGGAGAATTGCTGAAGCACGTAATTGAGACCCACCCTGCATTCAACCAGGCTACTTCGATTGCCGAGTCATACCATGCCAACATCTACGAATATCTGAACGAGCATCTCAAAGAGATGGCACATGGCCAAGGAGCACCATGTGTATCTTATCTCGGACGCCACTTTTTCTTCTATGGTGACCTGTGGGGGAACCGATCGCCTATAGGGGATGCTAACATGACTGGATCCATCTTTGGACTGACCAGCGATAAATCTGTGGATGGTCTTGCCATTTACTACTATGCCACCATGGAGTTCATTGCGCTGCAAACTAAGCAGATCGTGGAGACAATGAACAAGGCAGGCCACCGCATCACCTCGGTGTTCATGTCAGGCTCACAATGCCAGAATGACATTCTGGTCAATCTCGTTGCAACTGCCTGTGACATGCCTGTGCTGATTCCTCGGTACATTCATGCTGCGGTATGTCACGGTGCTGCTATGCTCGGCGCTAAGGCTGCCAGCGCTGACTCCCAAGGCAAAACTGAAGATCTATGGGACATCATGGATCGGATGAGCAAGCCTGGCAAGAAGGTGTTGCCGACAGAAGATAAGAACGAGAAAGCATTGCTCGGTGTTAAGTACGAGGTCTTTCTGGAACAGTGCTTCAAGCAACAGAAATATCGTGGGATGGTGGATGACGCCGTGGGGGCCTGGAAGTCGAAGTCCACCTAATTCGATGTGACGATCATGACGATTTTCTCTCCGCAAAAACAGAGAAAAGGACAGGGGTACTGGAATATTGGTCAAGGTTCACATATTATTCTGTTCGGGTTACTTGGTATCAGTCATTACCGCAGAATAAAAAGTATGAATGAAGTAACAATCTCAAAGTCATACATGTAATTATTGCAAAGCCATGCCTAATGCATTGAGCTATAAAGCTCAGGTCATCGGTCATCAGGAAAGTAAAGAAGATAAGTCACACTCTCCATATAAACGTCAAGCATATAAACAGAAAAACCAGAGAAAAAAAAGGAAGCTCGCTATGCAACATTACTTAGGACAAGCCAAGGAATGCCTTGTGCAACAACAGCCACCATCACCAGTCAATATATGCACTTTGTCTAGTAGGCCACCCCGCCTCTTGTTCGGCCGACAGTGTAGAACTTGTCAGAAGTACTGATGCCGCCTATGGCTGAGAGTATCAAAGCGATCCACGCCCATGCTGTCCATATTCACATATCCCGACATGTGGAAACCAAGCAGAACGACGAGATAAGTGAGCACAAGGATGGATCCCTTGAAATAGTTGCTCTTTCCTTCGCCGTATACATGCGAGAGAAGGAAGACGCACAGAATAACGGTGATCATATCCCACTGGGGGAATATCAGGCTGTTCAAATATGTTGTTAGCCATAGCACTTCAGCTAGAGACGGAAGGAAAAAAAAAAGAGAGAGAGAGAGAGAGATCTTACTTGAATGAGTGGCTGACAAGCTCGGATGCGTCCAGCGAGCGGCCATAGAAAGCGCTGAAGAATACCACAGCAGGAATCTGCAAGAGACAGACCTGCAGTGCGTAGGCAGACCCAATTTCCATAGACAATGCAATGTTCCCGTTCATGGCAAATGATATGGCATTCTGTTTGGGAGTGTTAGTTAACAATATAAATTCAAATTCGACTCAGACAAAGAAAGAGCCTTCAATAACCAACGTACCAGGAATTCCGTTGTGTTTGGCACCAACGCGAAAAGAGTAATGCCGAGGAACTTCTCATCAACATCCACGTTCTCTAGCACAACATCAACTGTGTTGACAAGAATCTCAGCAATCACAGCATAGAGGACAGTTGCCCCGAGAAGAATGACAGAGCTTTTAACTTTGCTCCAATTGGGTGCATCATGTCCTCCGCTAGCATGAGTGGGATCCACAGCCAACCCGAGATCTTCAAGCTCTTCTCCAGCTGTATTTCGTGATCGTTCTGGACCAGGGCGGCTAGCTTGACGAACAGAAGCTTGATGGTGTTGGACATTGGGCTTGCGACTTCGAGCCGCATCCCGAGCAGCCACCGTTGCTGCTGTTGCTGCCACTTCCGTGAACTGGCGTACTAGACGCTCGTTGTCTTCTTTGGTCATATTACGGACAAACCTTGGCACGGGACAACCGTCCTCACCGCTGGAATTGGGGGGCACCAGGTGTGGGAAATTGCTTTTGATGTCTGTGGTAGCTTCACTTCCAACTCCGTCCCAATTGCCCGGGCCATTGTCGTCCAAGCCAAAATGCTTTAATGACTGGCCTAGAATTCGTTTATACAACTGAGAGTCGCGGATAGAATCTTTGGGCCCAGAAGCGACACCGGATGCTTCGGGTTGGGCATTTGGGAACAGCAGGTGCCGTGGTTCGTAGAACGAATCTTGCGCAGATTGGGTGGCAGGGGCCTGGGGATTCTTCTTTTCTTCCATCTCTGATGCCCAGATAAGAGCAGCGTGGGTCCTGAGAGTAAACCATAGGCCGATGCCGTATGAAAGGAACAAGAAAACAGCGGCGATCCATGCATATGGCTGTACCGCCCTCTGAAAGAACTGGTCATCGACAGCCGCTGTTTGTGAGAAATAACAGCGACGGCAATCGCGTGTCTCTGGATCGAGGGAACTGACACACGAGTGACAGTTCAGCTCATGCTATGCACCGGTCAGTTTAGATTCGTTTGCGAAGGAAGGTGAAACTTACACTGCCATAAACCTGGTAGAAGAGGGCGGGACCAAAAGCAGCAATCACTGCAAACAACAACATCGTCGAGGTCACACCGGCTGATTTCACATTGAACCGTTGGGTCTTGCGTTTGAGTGCGCCGAAGCACATGGACAGACCAGGGAGAAACAGAATGCCGACAAAGATACTACCGATGATGCTTCCCTCGACAAGCCGAGCCTTGCCCTCAGTCAAAGCGACGCAGTAGAGGTATACTTCCACGATGGTCGAGAAGAAAGCATTGATGGCAGCACCTAAACCCATAGAAGATTGAGCGGAGATCGAGGCAACGGCTTGCCCAATAAAATAGGCCAGAGGAATAATGGAGAGCAGAGCGAGAGGGAAGATCAAGGCCGGATGTGTGAGCCAGTTCTGCAAACCCAAGAATTGGCCCAAAACATAGTAGTCGAAAATCACAAACACAACCACACCAAGAAGATTGATCAGGAAGATGTTCGTTCCATCGAGAGTGTATTTCCAGTACCTCGTTCCTGCAGCTCTGTACGTGCAAAGAAGGATGGAAGACGAAGATGAAGTGGTGCTCGATCTAGCATATCTGGAATCGGAATGGAAGGACAGTGCTAGCGGATGTCTGCGTAAATGGCTCACAAGTGTAATCGTTACACGGCCCATGGGAATCCAAAACACCAAGAGCCAGCAGATGAGCGATACCATAAGCATCAATGGGCCGACCAAGAAGTAGAAGAACACGAAGAACACGACACGACCCAAGGTCCATTCGCCCCGCCCAAACAGGCGACGCTTGGATTGAGCGAGCTGAGAAGAGTCTTCGCGCTGTCCACGCTGGGGCCTCCCGAGAAGGCTGTCTTGCTCACCGGCTGAATCGACGCTGTTTCTTCGTCTACCGACCAGAGACCGATCTCTGCGAGGTCCGAAGAAAAGACGACCGTGTTCCAGGTCGCCATTCTGCCATTGCTCATATTCACTGATACTGCGTCCCTCGCCCTCATCCTCTTCGGCATAATTCTCATCAGTCTCCAAAAGAACATATGATCCGAACGGGTACAACAGATACCGCGAAAGACCTGCGAATACTCTTCCGTATGCCACAGCACTGGATGAGTAGGAAAAGAAAAAGCATGCAACTGCGGCCAACAGAGCGAAAAGGGCAAGCCACCATCCAAAGAACAAAGACCATAGTAGATTGGTCAAAAAAAGCATGGGACTAACATAGCCTCCAGGAGATGAGTGGATATCACCCTCAGCCGTCTTCTCTACAGAACGGCTCTTCTTGTACAACGCAGGCTTCCAGATCCTGATACCAAACGGATGTGTTTCGTTGATGGCCTGTTGACGGTCTTTGAGTGTGAAGCTCTCAGCATCGCTGGTTGCGTCTTCATCGTCTTCTATGCCATCCTCCTCCTCGCCATCGTCACTCTCCCCTCCGCTGCTATTCTCGGCCTGTGTAAAAGGGAGGTCTTCTTCATAATCCACACTTGGTTCAGGCAAGCCTATGTCGTCCGCGTTGTAACCCTCCGAATCGGCCCTTGGAGAGGGTCTGGGACGAACACTGGGACGTCGTCTCAAGGTCGAGCTTTGCGCCCGTAGTGGACGTATCCTGGGGGATTGTTGCGCGTTCGCACTTTGCTTCATTGTCATATATTGCTTGACCTCATTGACATCATCGTCTGTCGAGAACCCTTGCCCCCTGTGGGGAATGTGACGTTTGGAAGACATGCGACGCGATACCGAGGGCTTTCGGGGCTTATCAGGGACTGTGGACGACTGGGTCGTAAACGCGCGAGCCGAACTCTCCTCTTGGCCATCATCACGAACTTCGGGATTGGTCGGCTCGAGGGAGGATGGATCGAGTGTACCTGCAATTTTGGATCAGCCCAAGCCGTCATTGTCGTGGGTTACACCAACGGCAAGCTTACCGTATGTTCTCCGCGTGGAGGCAGATGATCTAATTGGAGGCACTGGTCCAGAAGTCGGTGTTTCGGTTCCCGCCGCTGCAGATGGCTGCGTCGACTCCGGAGAGTCAGGGTCTCCTTTATCACCAGCCATAACGCTTGTGATTTGACAAGTACACAGTGAACCTTAGAAGCTGGGGGGTGGGGGAAAGGAAGAGAGAGAATCGCAAAGACAAGGGACTCCCCTCTCTTTTATGCTGTCTTTGTTGTCCCAAAATAAAGTAAGAGAGAGAAAAAGATCAAAGCGATGAGACCGAAGTTCCCAGTGACATTATCGGACCCAATAGATCTAGGTGAAACGCAGGAATCAAGAATATCAAGGAAAGTTTCATTAGTTGAGATGCATATAAATCATTGCAGGTCCAGGTAGGACGTAACTCGTGGGTAAAAAAGGATGCCTAAGGAGAGAAATGGCTCTTTGACCGTTGCCTTCTCGTTGCAGATGACCCGATCATCAGCCCACCTGGGCAGCTCCAAGGCCTGACCGCCCAATCAAATCCACAGCTGACTCATTGGGTGGGGAGCTCCCGAAGTTCTCCTCTCTCATCCATGGAAACAAAGCCGGGTGTTTGACTGGTTTGCCTTAATCAAGTAACCTGATATTTCAGGCTATAATTATTGTCTCTCTTAGTCAGCACAACTGAACGGGCACCGGACCTGAGCTTCACCTACAGCTGGACTGCTCTGCTCGCCAAACCCCAGCTTCAACTTCTTCGTTTCTACCCCCGAGCTACATTTCCCCTGACCGAATTCTCGATATACTATTCTCTGAGCAGAAAGATAAAGGTCTTTTTCTTTACTTCATCTGCGCTCGCTGCAAGACAGACAGCCCTTGAGTCTCTATAGCGTCATCAGCCCATTCGCCATCATGGCTCTGGACAACTACTATCGCAATAAAATCGAGGGCATGAAGCTCGAGATTATTCAAGGCCAGGCCGTTCTACGACGATTAGAAGCGCAGCGCAATGACTACAACTCGAGAGTCCGTCTACTACGCGAAGAGCTTGGCTTGCTGCAACAACCTGGCTCCTACGTTGGCGAGGTGGTGAAGGTGATGAGCACCAAGAAGGTCCTGGTGAAGGTACACCCGGAAGGAAAATACGGTAGGCTTTGTCCATTCCAATCATCTTGGCTTTTGATGACCGGGCTTACACTAACACTATGATTTCCTTGATCGCAGTGGTGGATATCTCTGATGGTGTGGACATTGGCAAACTCGTTGTGGGCAAGCGAGTCGCTCTCCTGTCTGACTCTTACAAGTTGGAGAAGATGTTGCCGTCCTCGGTCGATCCTCTGGTTGCGCTCATGATGGTCGAGAAGGTCCCCGACAGCACTTACGACATGATTGGTGGCCTAGACCAGCAAATCAAGGAAATCAAGGAAGTCATCGAGCTTGGCCTCAAGCACCCCGAGCTCTTTGAATCTTTGGGTATCGCACAGCCGAAGGGTGTCTTGCTTTACGGCCCACCTGGAACCGGCAAGACCCTGCTTGCTCGAGCCGCCGCTCACCATACCGACTGCCGATTCATCCGAGTGAGTGGTTCAGAACTGGTCCAGAAATACATCGGTGAGGGTAGTCGGATGGTGCGTGAGCTTTTCGTCATGGCACGGGAGCATGCACCAAGTATCATCTTCATGGATGAGATTGACAGTATTGGATCAAGCCGGATAGATTCATCAGGAGGCGGTGACTCGGAGGTGCAACGTACCATGCTGGAGTTGTTGAACCAGTTGGACGGCTTCGAGCCAACGAAGAACATTAAGATTATCATGGCGACCAACCGACTGGATATTCTGGATCCCGCCCTACTTCGGCCTGGGCGAATTGACCGAAAGATCGAATTCCCCCTCCATCGTCAGTCCAACCCACTTCACCCCTGTTGTTTATGGCTTGTTACCTTTCTTTCCTTCTTGAATACGATGCTAACTTTACTTTCCTTTTGTAGCGTCGAAGCCCGTGCCGACATCTTGCGGATCCACTCTCGGTCGATGAATCTGACCCGTGGGATCAACCTGACCAAGATTGCCGAGAAGATGAACGGGTGCTCTGGAGCCGAGCTCAAGGGTGTCTGTACAGAGGCAGGAATGTATGCACTCCGCGAGCGTCGGGTTCATGTCACACAAGAAGACTTTGACCTGGCCACCGCCAAGATTCTCAACAAGCACGATGATAAGGAGGTGGCCGTGTCGAAGCTGTGGAAGTAGAGTCATCTCTGAAGCGGGGGGTGGATCCCGGGGGCTTGGGGAACGATCGACGACATTGTATCACTAGTTCTAATCCTACCCTGATAATTCTCACCCCAAGTAAATGCATGGTTGTGCGACGTGTCAGGATCCTATTTCGGGTGATGTGTAGAGGTGTAACTATTTCTTGGCAACCTCTTTGGGGCGACTGCCTGCTTGGCCCTTTGTGCATACATACTCTCCGTCCAAATACATGTACGGAGTACGGAGTATGGAGTAGTGTATCAGCCATCTACCTCGTACTGGGATATGTGATCTGACGTGCAAGGAGATCCTAAAAGTAGATCTACGGAACTCGATTGGACTCTTTTTCTCAACTGGCGAAGAGAAAGGAGGATCTGCATCACAGGTCTTGGCAGCTTCAGCTTATCTCGAATGGCACATAAAACGAAGTTGGTTACTCCGTACGGAGTACGGAGTACATAGTCCTCGAGTGAAGGCTTGGCATGATGCCGCGGACCGTGTAGATCAGAGATGTCTCAATTGGCCTTGGCGCGGAATTCAGGGATCTGACTATTGTCTTGGCAGGTTAAAAAAAAAGTGTCTTCCAGAGTGCACTCTGTATGAGTATAAGGTATAGGTATACGGAGTATTGTATATCTACATACGTTGAGAATGTATTAGCATATAAATGTACATATGTATATTTGTTTGAGATCAAGAGTCCAGTTGGAAAGTCCGTATGTACTCCGTATACAACATACATCGGTTAATATAGATTAAACCCATTGGACCACGCATTTCTCCCCTTGCCGGTTTAGCCTGACGCGGACTTGCGCGTGACCAGCGGATCATTTCCCAACGTCCTCTACGGAGGGACTTGACCCCTTGAGATACCAGATCCACTTTCCATACTTTGAACACTTCTACGTATTTTGGACTTTTAAATCCCTTGCACGGCCAAGACAGAGGTTTAGAGTTGGAAATCATATAATTTTAGAACACTATATTGTATAAGTTGTAATTCTTAAAGAGATTATATATTTTATGTATGTATATTGTATGTATGTATTGTACACGGGGACATGTGAACTAAGTTGTTGACCGACAGTCCATTTTTGGTAGGCCCGGTTATCTCTCTTTTCCAAGGTTACTCAATCGAATTAGAATATCAATATAGGTACATATGTAGTATAGTATATAACTATAATATATGTTGTACCTACAATATACAATATGTGTATATAACATTTATAATATTCCAAAAATGGAATCTTCCTGATCTACTACTCCATACTAGGGATTCTCTCCACAAACTCCACACCTCCATTCTATACTCTTAGTTGTACGGACTATTTCTTTATTTCTTTTTTTTTCCCCTTCTTTTCCCAAATCTGACTCAGGAATGATCAGACAATGCCAATGATTGTATTTATCCGAATCTCCTGTTCATTTAAACTATTCCCTTCCCCTTCCCCCTTTTCTATACTTTCAAGCTTGACTGACTTTAAATTTGCCTTTCCCTGGATAAATCTACCGGACTATGTCCGACCTCTGGTCTTCCATAGTCTTTGCCATTGACCCTAAGAGAACCGAAGCCATGTCTGTCGTCTTACAATCGACAATCAATCTCCTGGAAAGTGAGCTGGTCAAAGCCCGTGCTGCCCTCCGGGATATCCAACCCAATGCCTCGCCCTTTGGATACCACGGTGATGAACTCGCCGTAGGCGCCATGACTGCCTACAGACGGGACCTAATCGGCCGCGCCCCCGATTTTTATGGGTCTCGCCGCTTGACGCTGAAGGAACTCGGCCTGGAGCCCGTCGTGCGGGAACTACCCACTGAACGGGTGGTATCAAATATGCAATCTATAGCACCGGAATCCCCTCACCGGACGGGACTAGAGGATGTTCTGAGCAATAGCTTGATCCTCGACCAGATGGCACCATATCTATCAGTATCTTCCTTGATGACGTTGAGCTCAACTTCACGCCGCCTACACACCGTAATCACTCAGACGCCATATGTATTCCGACATCTTGATCTTTCCCGCTGTCGGGGCGCAGAAGTCCCTACACTAACACAAGCGGAGAACGACTCCCAGACCGAGGACGAGATCTACTCCGCCCCATTGAAGCGCATTTTTACAAGTCTCGAACGCAGAGGTATATTGCAAGACGTGCGCACTCTGATCTTGGACGGGGTCTCAGTGCCGGCTGATCTGGTGGCCGAAATCATTTCGACGGATCGTTTCAACGTCAACATCCTGTCTATTCGCGAATGTCGCCATCTCAACGAACGCAAGCTGATGCAGGTCATTCAGCATGCCGTTCGGCCTTCACGCCCTGCGGGTACTCCGAGAGTGAAGGGTATCTACCACTTCTCTCCCATGCACACGGGACCTCGGGCAGTGGCACGACCCCGATACCGAGACTGGTGGGGAACCCGTGTGGGAAGTTCGCGGACACCCAGCCAAACCCCATCCAATTCTGATCAGGAGGATGGCGCCTCCGCGGGATCCTCATCGGGAGGGCAGCAAAACGAGTGGTACAGCGCATCAGGGAAGCTTTTCAAGCACACCCTTGAGGAAGGTTGGGCTCAGGTGCTTAAGAAATGTGAGGGCATCATTGCCTTTGACGCTGCTCTTTGTCGTGGCCCGAGACACGATCCCGATCTATACAGTTCGACCGCGGAGGGCACCCCGGCTGAGGTTCCGTTGCTCGGACCTGCCGTGGCCACCGTAGCCCTCGGGCCCCGTGGATGTGACGGATGCCACAGTTCCCCCGAAGGTCCGGCTATTTGGAGCCAGTCCCCAGATATTCAATTTCCGATGCTTAGTCCCCCGCCATTGCACTCATCTAGCGTTGCAGCGGCGAAACGGCCCGAGCTAATTCCAGGCGAGCATCCCGTCCTTATTGCTCGCTGCACAGACTGCCTTACCAACTGTTGGTGCCATCGGTGCAATAAATGGTTCTGTGGTAACTGTCTACCAAACCCACAGCCTGTACGAGTAAGCCTGTCCCCGCATCAGACTGCAGTCCATCCCAGTGCCGCTGAACTGCAGGAACGTGAGGTATGTTGAAATTGAATCTGTCCTGCCAACCGTCCATGTCGCTGATCCCTGTCATGTAGAGATTGGAACGGGGTGTAAGCAAAGACTGCTGGGAATGTGGCCCTACTGTGAGTAACTCTCCGGCTTTATGATGATAGTTCTTTCTGACCATAATAGTGTGCTTCCTGTAAGCTAGAATGCCAGCACACATGCCAAGGCTGCCAGGGTGATTATTGCATTCAGCACAATGAAGGATGCTCGAAGACACTGGTACGTCGCTCTCACCCACCGAGGGCCCCATAATCGAATGAGGACATATACTAACCTGTCCGGCAGTGTGACTGGTGTAATACCAGTGCTCGCGGGCGAATGCGTGGCGATTTCTATTAAATTCCAGGGTTTGATTCAACCCTTTGGTATTGGTAATCACGCCGAATCTTGGAATTATCGCATATGTAGTACATTAACTTGATTTTAAAGCGAAGTGTCCAGCGTGGAGGCTTCCAGAATTGATACTCTTATCTCTTATCGGCTGTACAGACCGCCGTAGCGGCAGATCTGGCAAAACCTGGCTTTTCTCGGGCAGAACTGTAGATATATGTTGTATATTAGGTGTATTGTGATTCACATATAACCTTGGCATGTAGATAGATACATTATAGAGGTGGAAGATAAATACGTAGGTATAGACCAGACCCAAAATATATTCTTTATATTATTCATAAAAGCAACCAAAGACAGTGAGAGACAAGAGAATATCTGTTACATCACACCCCCGTCTATACAAATAAGCGGAGAGAGAAGCGGTGGACTTGAAGTATAGAGTTTTGTCGCCTTCGCCGCTATTGCTGTCCGTCCCCGCTGCCTTAGAATATTCATACTAAAGAATGCATTCTCTCTCTAATCACTACCAATATCCATCATGGCTGAAGATACTTTAGTGTGGTCGTCCCAGCTACTCGTCGCATCGCCAGGGCGGGCGCCTCGACTAACCGGTGACAAAATCACTCTACCACAATCTGCGCTTGAACAGCTGCTAGCTGCTGCTCCGCTTCAAGCTGTCCCCTCCGGGAATCCTCGTGTACTTACTCCGTCATTCGATCCCTTCAACCACCATACCTTCGCCGCCGAATCACGCGCCCGTCAAGAGGTCGAGCAACGTCAGCAGCAACTACCCCACCCGTTGATCTTCCGCATTGTCAATCCTCTCAATGGTCGATTCATCTATGCGGGCATTCGGGAGTTCTCCGCCGAAGAGAATGAAGTCGCGCTGAGTACGTTGCTCAGAGACTCACTCGATATCAAGGATGAAGAGTTCTTGGGCGAAAATGGCGAACCACAAGACCCGGCGGTCCAAGTAGAAAGGGAACCATCACCACGGGCTGGCCCTGCGGTCACAGTGCATGCGAAGCAACTACCCAAGGGCACCTATGTTCGCCTCCGTCCGCTGGAAGCCGGATACGATCCTGAAGACTGGAAGGCTCTTTTGGAAAGATACTTACGGGACAACTTTACGACCCTCACGACGGGCGAGCTTCTGACAGTGCCGGGTACGCGGAGCGAGTCATTCAGGTTCTTGGTGGATAAAGTGTTTCCCGAAGGCGAAGGAATCTGCGTGGTGGATACAGACCTTGAAGTTGACATCGTTGCATTGTCGGAGGAACAGGCCCGAGAAACGCTACAGAAGAGATTGGAAAAGGCTTCACGCGCGCCGGGTACGGCTAGCGGCAGTTCGATCGGTGGTATCCTCAGCATTGGAGAAAGTGTCACTGCCCAAGTATTGCCTGGGGAATACGTGGATTATGAACTTCGAAATTGGAACCCCCAAGATACTATTCGGATTGAGCTCACAACCGACAACCCAGAAATGAGCCTTTTTGCCAGTCCCTTTTCTACTCGCCAAAGAAGTCGACCAAGATCGGATATGCATGCCTTGGGGGGATTTCTCAAGCCAGGCGCACAAGACATTCGATCTTCGGCCTACAAATGTGGTTCTGGAAGACGCCGAGGCCCTCTATATAGCAGTTCACGCCGATCCTGCGGGCAGTGAATCATCTGATACACAGCAGCAGTCACCATCGCAATACCACCTGCGGATCACAGTGAATCCGTTTGATCCGTCAGTCAGGCATAATGAGACGGAAGAATCCCACGAGCCTGGCGATGTGCAGTGCAAGAACTGCCAGCAATGGGTTCCTGAACGGACATTAGTTCTGCACGAGAACTTCTGTCTTCGCAATAATGTATTATGTCCGCAGTGTCAGAATGTCTTCCAAAAGCGGTCTCCAGAATGGCAATGTCACTGGCACTGCCCACACGACTCCGGCCATGGCAATGATGCACCAAGCAAAGAAAAACATGATGCTATCTTCCACCAAACACACAAATGCACCGACTGTGCGGGAGAGTTCGAAGGGCTTCCTAGTCTTGCGCAACATCGCACTACAGATTGTCCTGGGAAGTTGATTCTCTGTCAATTCTGCCATCTGCTCGTGCCACAGAAAGGCGACTCTGACCCTGACTTCCGTGACCCCGAGGTGATGCTCTCCGGCCTCACTCCACACGAGCTGGTGGACGGAGGACGCACCACGGAATGCCATCTGTGTAATAAGATTATCCGATTACGAGACATGAACACCCATCTTCGTCACCATGACCTGGAGCGCCTTTCTCGACCGACACCGCGCATCTGTATGAACAGGAATTGCGGCAGGACATTGAACAAAACCGGCAATGAGTCTGTTGGCCTGTGCAGCTTCTGTTTCGGACCGCTGTATGTGGACACGCACGACCCAGAGGGAAAAGCACTCCGTCGTCGCATTGAACGCCGATACCTGTCCCAGATGATGACCGGGTGTGGAAAGCCTTGGTGTCAGAATGAGTATTGCAAAACGGCAAAGCAGAAAATGGCATCTGACTCTGGTCCTCCAGTCACGATGAGTGTGGTGGAAATCATGAAGTTAACACGCCCACTTGTCGAAGCTCTTAATATGCAACCGGATGTGTCCAACACGGCGCCTTTATATCTCTGTGCTGATGAAACAAGTCAACACCGTCGCAATATCGCGGAGTTGATTGCAGCAGAGAGCACTGAAGGTAATAGCAAAGTGTATGATCTACCATGGTGTATTGCAGCAGCCGAAGCCGCGGGTGGCGACTTGGAGAAGGCGAGAGAGTGGCTGTCTAAATGGGCACCAACTCAGGACGCAACGAGTACATGATCCTTCTAGGCGTTGATTTAGACTTAAATGTGATGATGAGAACATGGGCTTGTTTGCATCAAGCGAAGGACCGCGGAGTTTACAATTTAGAAGACAGGCGAATTCAATAATACATAATGAATGATGTATAAACACTGCTGGAATTTCATAATATTCATGATTAAAATGCAAAGGCTGGTCTAAAACTAAGACCCTAGACGTCGCAGCCACTAGCGTAAAGACTCATCCATGAAATGCGTAGACAGAGAATGTGTATCAATCAAAGCCCAACCTTTTCAAGCCGCACCTGCACCTGTCTTCGCAGCTAGCGAGCCAGTGCCACGCGAAGAGAAGATACCCATAATTCCAAAAACAACATAGAATAGAGCCAACGGATACGCCACGAGACCCCTCATCCCACTCATACGCGCCACGGCGCAGAACATCCCTGATGAACTGTATGTGCACCAGCCAACAGCGGCAATAGTCAAGAGATAGCCGAACATGGTATCCATGGGAATCAGGATACCAATGAGACTGGTAAGCACCAAAGGAAGGAAGCAGTAGCCTAGCACGCTAGCGGAGCGCGGGAAGGTCAGAGTAGCAGAGAAGTGGCCGGCGGCCGAGGCACCGGACATGGAGGGTTTGTGGTGGGGGTTGTAGTTGGTAGGGTCGGCGGCGTTCGGAGTCGGGACGGTGTCGAGAGCGGGAGACATGAGGCTGAGGATCAAATGCAAAGCGACAGTACCAAAAACTGCCACGCCGTAGATATAGCCGTAGAACACCTTGCCTGAGAGCAGGAGGAAAGTGCCGTACAAGACGATGTATAGCAGAGCTCCGTAGAGATCGCTATCGTCCATAAGGTGATTATCGATAGAGGCGAAGGGATTCAAAACAGTCAGAGTCTAAAGAATTGAGACCGTTAGCATCCAACATCGGGCATCCACTGTTGACCAGAGCTACAATTAACTTAAAACCCGGGGTAAAAGCAAGCCACCCGCAAGACCCAACCCCCACGTCTCCTGAACGCGCCTAGTAGAAAATCAATTCACACTAACCTTGGTCCGGATATGTTCAAAGTTGACACCCAACTCTTCAAGCAACGGTGGTTCACCATCATACCCCTCCGTCCCAAATGCAGCCAACCAACCCGTCCTCAAGCCGCCCTGTTCGCCCATCCGCCCGCTGACGCCAGCAGCCGGGGACCCAAAGCCTCCATACCCACCTCCGGCAGGATAAGCCTGCGCGGAAGGATTGGGAGCCCCGCCATATCCAGCGCCGTAGGATGCTTGCGAGGGGGGTTGTGTGACCGGAAACCGAGGAGTAGGACGAGGGGAAGAACTGGAGATTCTGTGGTGCGGTGCCCTGAGGGGCGTAGCCCGGCTGTTGTGGATAGTATTGAGCCATTGCCGCAACTGAGGGCGTGAAGAGCGAAAGATCACTGGTCTCGGTTCGGATATAGGACGTGTTTGGGGTTCTTGGGGAGTAGCGACTGGCTAAAGCGTGGATTGCTATAGAGCTTCAAAGCTCCAAATGGCCTCAATAATGTTGGATGACTAAGCGTCTAATCGGCCTGGGCCCGAGCCCAGCGAACTCCACTCAAATGTAGGGCAGATGCATGTACATGTTATTATATAGAAATGTTCAACATTAACCTGAATTGATTGAAATTGGTAAAGCAATGTATAAGTTATGGTTGAATGCGCAAGAAATCTACTTTGCCATGTTTACAGGAAATTGATACCGATGCCCAGCTGGAGCCCTTTGCGGCCTTCTTCGCCCTTTCGCAATGCCAGAGGCAAGGAAAAGTTAAGCTCGAAGCGAGCGACAGGGTGAGCATACACAATACCGAAGCCAGCTGCGACACTGGGCAGTCCGCTTTGTAGTTCAGAGAGAGTTGACATCAGGGCATTCTGCACCTCGCCATTAGTAGTAGGAGTGGCTTTCTGTGAGGTTTGCAGAGAAAGCAAGCGGCCACCGTTCAGGAAGGCCTGGAACCGCACGGGTTTCTCAGCACCAAGTCGGGGAAGCGGAAACAGCAGATTGGCGCTTCCGGCAGCGTACACATCGCCGCCAAGTGAATCAACGCCTTCCCGGGGACCAAGACCGCAGAGACGGAATCCACGGACATCAGTAGGTCCTCCGAGCTGGAAGCGGTCATTGACACGGGAAAGTTGAGGACGGGGGTTGGACCCCAGTCCAAGTGGGTAGAGAAGACCGGCACGGAATCCAGTGGTGAGGCTGACGCCGCTGTCACCCTTAATTCCTGGGATGGGAATAGGGACTGCACCTTGTGTCTCAATTTCCGACTTCCAAAAAGAGACATCGCCCTTGAGCGGGCCAAACCCGGCCAGCTCGTTGAAGGCCTTGGCATAGTAACCGCGAGATGGCAGAAGGGCATTGTCCCGCTGGTCATTAACCCAGCTATGGAAAATGCTGCTCTTCATGCTGTCACCTGCGTCTGCGCGGACGGTAGGGAGGCGTTCTCCGCAAGGCCAGTGACCTGTCTCCAGAAACCGTTGTATCCAAATTCGTGTCGGTGACCTGATTTGGACATCCATCGGAGCCTGCTCCAGCCACCTTTGAGAACCTCCTCGTGGCTCGCCCAGGACTTCTGGGTGGCGCTTGCAATACCACCAATTTCTAGGCGGAAATCGGGATCACCCAAGATCGGAGTCTCAAATGCAGCCTGGTAAGCGGACCGTGTCCGGGTACCGAGCGAAGCGTTCAAGTTCAAAGTCTCGGCGCCACCGAAGACATTGCGCCAGAGAAGGTTACCGTAAGCTGAACCCTCAGCGTTGCCCAAGTCTGTTCCGGTCTTCATCAGCACGCGGGACTTCTCCCGCGTTGCCAGATGGACATCGATGTTGCGCATGCCATTCTGGCCTTGCGACTCATCCAAGTAAACCGAAATAGGCTGGTGGAATAAATCTGAGATGATGTTAGTAGACACCCATTATTATTATTATTGTCATTATTCCGTCTTCTCATACCGAAACGTCCAAGTTTATCTGCGGTAGCCGACACTTCCCGCAAAGCTTCAGACAGTGTATAAGGCCGACCCTTGTTTGCGCTCAAAAGCGGGCTCAAGTTGCGTTCAAGAAAGCTTCGTCGGGTATGGGGTGCGCTGGTGACCTGAACAGAGGAGATGGTGCAGGGCAAGGTCGAGTTTTCGTCGATCTAATAGACTTCGCAATCAGCCGGGGAACTCCGCAAGCAAACACGAATTGCCTGTTATCGGGCTTCTAGGATTTGAAGACCGTACCAATTCAGCAAGTCGGTTCTGAGCCTTTTGGTAAATAGCTTGCATGCGCTCATTAACGGCCTGCTGTTGCTCTTCCAACACCTTGGGGTCTGCTCGCTGTTGCAAACGTTCGAAGACCTAGAAGTGGATAGTCAATAGAGCGCCAACTGGACATTCAGGCAGTTCATGAGCTGCCTAAGACATGTACTAACACTCTCGTCTCCTTCAGCAAAAGAGGAAGACATCTTTGCGGCTGCAATGGCCAGAACTTTCGGCCTCCGGGGAACAGATCGGGGTGCGCGTGCCGAACCCGCAAGATATGGAACCAGCACGTGACCCGTCGAACATGAGCGCCTGATTGCGACAATCCACCTTTGACTCCGCAACTTCTTTCACTGTCCATTTTTTTTCTCGTTATTCGTTTTCCCGGTACTCATCAGACACTGGCTTGTCTTGTTTTGCTTTGTGAAGTCTCTTGCTTCCGCTCATATCATCAAAGATGGCCACAAAAGCGGCTTTCAAACGGGTAAGTGGCCAGACCTCAGGCTAATCGGTTATCCGTGGATAATGTCTAACAATACTATAGCTCACCCGTGAATACCAAAATATCCAAAAGGATCCCACGCCATTTATTGTGACCCATCCGTCTGAGACCAACATCCTTGAGTAAGTGATATACATATCCCCCCCCCCACATTACTGTATTACCGCAGAACTCCGAAGCTAACCTGCTCTAGATGGCATTACATCCTCACTGGACCTCCGGGGACTCCTTATGAAAATGGACAGTACTGGGGTACATTGATCTTCCCTCCAGAGTACCCATTTGCTCCTCCCGCCATTCGCATGCACACACCCAGTGGCCGATTCCAGCCTTCCACTCGACTCTGTCTAAGCATCAGTGACTTCCACCCGAAATCCTTCAACCCCGCCTGGGAAGTCTCGACCATTCTAATCGGTCTTCTCTCTTTCATGACCAGTGAGGAAATGACCACGGGAAGTGTCAGTGGTTCAGAAAGTGAGCGCAGAGTGCTTGCCGCGCGATCTCGGTGGTGGAACTCGACTGGAGGAGGTTCTCACGTCAGTGCCACTGCCGGCGTCACTCGAACTTCCAAGGGTATCAACAATGTCAAGGCGGGAGATGGAGGCTTGAAGTTCCGGACAGAATGGCCTGAACTTGACCAGGAAAACTGGGCTTGGATGAAAGAGCATCGCATCGATTCCGCCACCGGCCAGATTTTACCTGATCCCAATGCGCCCACCAAGTGTTCTCCAGAGACAAGTGCTTTACGTCGACGACCCAACGGTAGTGCTCCTGGAATCGGATCTGTCATGGATGGTGGACACGTTGCGAGAGAGGCTGGTCAAGGCTGGGCCGGGCGAAACCGAATCTGGATCTGTGTTGCTGTCTTCTTTGGCTATGCACTGATCTCACGACTATTGAGTGATATGCGAGCATGAGATTGAACTAGGTTTTCTTTTTCTTTTCTTTTCTTTTTTTATTTTATTATGTTAGAATACCCTTTGTCTTCATGTTTTAACCTAGGTTTTTTCTTTTTTTCTTTTTCTATTTTTGGCTGCTGTTATCCTGTCCTTAGCGGGTTCGCAAGCATTATTCGGGCGCCATGGGCTTTCCCCCCCTTCTCCAAGACAGTGAAGTACAAAGTTACTGAATACTTGAAAGAACATTTATTCCAAATACAGGTTACACCGTTGAGCACCGGATCATCCCAGACGATTAGCGCTGAATCGGGCTTGTGCTCCCCCACATTGGCAACGTAACTACGCTCCTTTTCTCTTCTAAATCCGCCTTCACCCAACTGCATAACCTGCTATCCACTTCTTTATTGGTTTGACTTCTGTGTTTTGCCTCTCTTCCTTTGCATTCCGAACTTGCCTTGGCCTTCGGATGGATCATCTGCAGCCTTTCACCTTTGGTTCGCCTCGGCATACCCATTCAGGTCAGTGCTTCCTGGTTTTGATACACTTGATATTGGGGGAGGACTTAACTGAACCCCGAATCCTGTTGGCCTTTTTTCTTGTGTCTCTTTTGCCTCTTTTGAGGCCATATCCACATCAATTTTGAGTGATATTGCTGTTTGTTTCCTATTTGTCTATGGACTCCCATCAGTCAGCAGCGTTAGAGTTGCACCAAAGAGAATCTCGATCGTCAAGAGCTTGGACTGAAGTACCCATCTAGAACCCAAGGCCAAACCTGCGCCGCTAGATCGGCCTTCCTTTACATTCATCGATCACGACGATGACTTGACCTCCAAGAGGATTAAAGATGTCAATGCACGCAAGGCTATTCGCTCCCATGTTATGCGCGATGTACGCCGACGTGAGAGACTCGCTGGGTTAAAACGAACATCCAGACAGAATCGCGGGCAATCCGATACTTCCAAGACCGTCGATGAATCAGATGAACAAAGACTGGTGTTGAGGGCTTCACCTCAGTCTTCGGCTTCGTCTTCCATACTGGAGACAGACTCTGGAGACGGTTTTACCTCAATTTATCGTGGGCGTCCTCTTAGGTGGTGTGCTGGTTATCCTTTGCCTCTCCATTCAAATCCTAATCCACCCACATCATGGTTTCTTGATCCTTTCTTTACATTGCCCGGTACCAGTGAGCTTCCGTCGATGGTTGCACACTTGGTGTACTACTGTAAGTATTACTCACTCAGCGTTGCGTATTGTTCTGGTCGATTTTAGGTGCTCATACTGCATGCGCCTCCCCAGAACTATAGCTGACTACAGGGCGAAGGGAAAACGATATTCGTACCGATGACCTTTCCGAACACGAGCAAAGATTCGAACCAAGAGATGGAACTAATGGTTCGATCCTCATTCTCGGATCCGGGTAGTTTCTTTGGGCTGATGAGCATGTGTGCTGCACATCGTGCCGTTCTCGCGAGCCAGCGATCGGGTAATTGGGATTCGGTACTCACCGACGACCCTGACTATTGTATGATGAGAGCAAAGTCCATTCAAGAAATGAGCGCAAAAGTACGGGATCCGAGTCGCAGACTCAGTAATGAAGCGTTCGACACCATAATCAACCTTCTCACTGGTTCGGTATGGATTCTGACCGTGAATGTCGGGTTGCAGTGCTGCAGTGTTGCTAACATCCCATAGCTGATTATCGGAGAGTTTAGCGAGGTGCATACGCACCTAACAGGACTTAAAAGTATGGTTGATCTGAGGGGTGGAATAACGGATGAGAGTATCCGTTCTTCCTCTATGTTGTCTGCCATCATCACGTATGTTTTCGGTCCACCTCTATACTAGGTTCTGCTCACTGTTGATGAAACAGAACCGATATCAAAGCCGCCTCGGGCCTAATGACCCAACCAGTTTTCCCATTAACTTGGGATGCACAGCCAATCCCTTCGGAGATCCAACAACGAATTAGACCACCGGCTTCGTCTCCTCTCAACAGACTAGGCACGGGATTTTCTGCCAATACATTCCTCAGCCCCTCTTTATTGAAAATTATAAGTGTGCTTCGTGACATGGTATTCTTTAGCATCACTTATCAGACGAATCCTACAGCCATTAAACCTGGTGACCAAGACTTTTTCCGCATCCTCAACTGCGAAGCAGAGCACCAACTTCTCAGCTATATCTATGCAGAAGGTTCTACCAACCCGGAGTCCAATCTTCATCCCATTGAAGCAGTCACCCGAGTGGCTTCTATTTGTTACCTCAATCATTTTCTGATTGTCTCGCCTTCATCATCTGGATTGGGTCGAGCCCTTACGAAACACCTCAAGACAGCTTTGGATAGCTGCAAATTGTCTCTTCTTGTGGGATTGCCAAATCAAAACTTTGGACTTTATGTTTGGGCGTTATTCGTTGGAGCCCAAGGTGCCCTTGGGCAGCCCGAGAGACAATGGTTTGTGGAGCGGCTGGCCCGTGTCGCCATGGTATGTGGATGGCAGTCGTGGGAGCAGATTTCGAAACTTATGGCCGAATTTTTCTTTGTTGCAGCTTTGGACAGCTTGAATTGGCGCTCTATCTGGGACGAAGCGATGACTGGGTTTGTGATATCCGAGTCGGAGGAAGTGGAATTCTCATCTCTTCTTGGAACGGGTGTTCTCTCCCTTACTTAACTAGCTCCTAATTATGGGCACTTGTATATTTCGCATGGCAAAACAAGCAGGAATAGTAATAATAGGCCAAAAATCAAAAGAAAGTCAAAAGAAAGAACGTTCGATTGAAAAGATAAAAAGATAAGTGGGAATTGTTTACATTTCACCGCTTTAGGTCCGGCCTATCACGTGTCAGCTTTATGTCATCAAAAAAAAGTCCGCTCTCTCCGGTCTTTTATCGCGTTCGCTTTCGCCTTGGGATCTTTCTTACCATAAACTTTTTTTGGCTTCATACTTCAAAATGGGTTGGTTCTGGGCAGACACCCCGCAGACTTCCGCAGTTTCAGTTCCACATGCGTCCTCGAACGCATCTCCTCCGGTTCGTTTTGCGTATACTGTACAGCTTTGATCTTTAGACTGACTCTTATCTAAAGCCGGGATGTCCGATGCATGAATCCGGCTCGAAGCCCTCGCTCTCGCCAGCACCTGCTGCTGAACTCCCCAGCAGCTGTCCCATGAAATCGAAAGATTCTCCATTCTACTCGGCCCCAAAAACAACACCGGCGCAAACACCCCAGCCACCCACCGACACCGCGCCGCAGCCCTCAACCCTATCAAAGCTTAATCCTCTGAACTACATGTTCTCGTCGATCTCTCAAGAGCGAGCCGCTAATCAAACCGTTGACCTTCCTGTTGAGCGTGAAGGCTCTTCAATTCCAAGAGGCGACGGCGAAGGCAACTGGGAGTATCCGTCTCCGCAACAAATGTACAACGCCATGCTGCGCAAAGGACACACAGACACACCCCAGGATGCGGTTGAGTCGATGGTTGCAGTGCACAACTTCCTAAACGAAGGTGCCTGGGACGAAATTGTGGGATGGGAGCGCGTATTCGCCAAGGGTCTTAAGTCTGGATGGGAACACTGCCGCCGCGGCGAGGAAAACCTCAGCATGGACTTGACCTATGCAGACGAGAATGGCAAATTCGATTTGACCTCCCAACCTCGTCTACTCCGGTTCCAGGGTCGGCCGCAAGAGTTGTCACCTAAAGCACAGATATACCAGGCACTGAGCTGGGCGTACCCAAGCAAGTTTGAGTAAGAATTATCTTCCCGGTTTTTACACCTAGGCAAACGCTGACTCCAGTTCCAACAGGACAAGCCCTCCATTTGACCGTCACGATTGGTATGTCATCCGTCAGACACCTTCGGGCCCGAAGGAAGTTCGATACGTGATCGATTACTACTCTGGCGATCCAGATCCCCACGGACTACCTGTCTTCCACCTTGATATCCGCCCTGCGTTAGATACACCGACGGCTGCTGTTGAGCGATTAATGAGGTGGGGAGGTGATGTCTGGTGGAGGGCTAGCGGCGCAAGTGTTCGTGAACAGGCCTCGCGCTAAGAGTGCTTGGCAGCTGCAACAAGTCTGTCTGCTTCTCCACTCCACTGTAATTTTTCGAAGGCATGGCGCTGGCGTTCCATTGCTTATCTTCGCTTGTGCTTGTATGATATTTGTCTTCTTCCCTCTTGTCTTATATCGCAACCTCGGTCTTTTTTCCCGTTAGTCTATGAAAATAGACATATGATAATGATATATTTGCATTAATTTTGATTCCTCCCCCCCAAATATGAGAAGTTTCACGTTTTGCTTGCAGATCTTTTTTAAAGAAAAACAGGTGTATTCCTCTAAAATACTCAAAAAAATAAACCAACTATGTCTGTCTTTATATCGTTCAATGGGCATCCTACCCGAGATTTTATATCAACAGCGAAGAATTGGGCGTGTATGGGACAAAAGAACGGCGCTCGGTGTTATATATTAGGGGACAGTTGGTCATATTTGACGCAATACTCGACACTCTCAATGCTGGCCTGCAGCATCCCACGAGCCTCCAGGCCGACCCAAACCCAGAGCATTGAGTAGTCACCCGAGCGCACAGTTTCCAGGAATGAACTGCCAGATCCCAATTGTCGTAGAATAGGAAGGGCACTAGACAAAGTCAGCTTTCGGTAGAATAAATTGATAGCCTCGTGGAGAAAACTCACCTCTTGAACAGATCTAGATTGGGGTTCAAGGTACGTCCTATTCCTTCAAGCAAAAGACATGAAATGACGACGTTGACAAAATCTCCTTCAAACCGAACGTGGTGCGCGCGGACCATAGTTAATACCTCACTGAGGATATCGCCAATCTTAACACTCCCCAGAGCGAAGGTTCGGGACTTGATACTCAGAACCAAATGCTGCATTTTCAGCGCAAATATCTCCGGATCAATAACCTCTTCCGGTGTTCGGCATCGCTCGACCATAAGTTGACCAGCCCGGTATCCGTCAAATTCAGCAATAGCTCGAAAGAGGTCCAGGAAGTTCTGTCGGTTGGTGTCATTTAGCTGAGTGACAAGACCAGTGTCGATAAATATCAACTGCGGTCGATACCCCTCGTCATTGAGCTGGGAAAGAGCAGCCTTCCAATCCTCGGTGTCATTGAGATTCGGACGTAACCGCTCGAGGACTGCCTCTGTCACATCAACTTCGGCCCGTGTCGGAGCATCGAACGCACGCGAACGCTTGCCAAGGGAGAGGTCCAGCTCGCTGGGCGTGTAAAAACGAACCATGATGTTCCCTGGATGGAGATCGGCATGGACAAAATTGTCTATGAGCAGCATATGCAAGAATGCATCAAGGCCTTCATTGGCAATATCGTGCTGATACGAACCCCCTCCAATATCCAAAAAGGTGGCCAACGGGATGCCCTGGGCAAATTCCTCAACCAGCACCTCACGGGTGGTGTATTCTAAGTATGGGTATGGGAACCAAGCGGTAGTGCGAGAATTGAATTTTTGGCGGAATATGACGAGGTTGGCGGCTTCAATCCGAAGGTCCAGCTGTAGCTTCATCATTTCACCAAATTGTTGTACTTCATCAGGGAAAGACAACCAGTGCATCGTAGGGATAATGTTGATCATGTGAGCGAAAAATGACATGATCCGCAAGTCTCTATGTATCATTTGTTCAACCCTGGGGTGCTGCACCTTGATCGCGACATACGAAGATGGCACCCGCTGTGGTGAACTCTTGACCAGCACATCGACATTTTTCCTAACCTTCTCGCCCAGCGTTGGTAGTTTTGGTTCGATGCCCAACTCTTCCTCATGGGTTGCAGCAAGGCTCGGTTTCAGCTTCGCCTTGTAGACCTGTGCGATCGCCCCAACACCCAGTGGCTCCTCCTGGAACTCTTCGAATATGTCCTCGAACGGCAGTCCATTAAATGCTTTGCGGATGATACGCTTCGTCTGGTGAAGTGAGTGAGCGGGAGCGTTTGAGTGAAGTGACGACATTATGTTGCACATTTCCGGCGGGAAGATATCTGTTCGTGAAGCAGCCCATTGACCAAGCTATTCCAGAAGTCAGCTTGCCAGTTCAGTCTCAATGGACAGTTCTTCGCCAATCAATCTTACCTTGATGAACGCAGGACCAGCCCGCTCCATTGCCTTCACCAAGAACCGATACCACCACAATGTGCCAGACCGCGCACCACCCCGGCCCTGCACTTTGCGACCAACCCAGATGGCGGGCACCGTGGCGACGACCGGAATGAATATGATGGCAAGGTGAACGAATCGAATCCCAGTAGCGATAGGATCATAGACATAACAATAGAAATAGACCCATATTGTCTGGCAGAGCTTCGAAAGGCCTTGCGCGTCGGGTGAAACCGTCTTCCGGACCTCTTCGCGCGAAGCCTCCAGCATCTGCATTTCCGCGGTCTTGTCATGGCCATCATGCTCTTTCGCAAGTTTCAAAAAGGCAGCTGGTGCCAGAGTGGCCATGAGCATCCCACCTATTACGGGAGCCCTTCGCGGGGTGCCTTTTAGTAGTTGCCGAGGCCATGGCGGGCGACTGAAATGTTGTCGGGGAGACGCGGAAGTCCACGCTTGAGACAGAAACGGCCGAAGAGACCGGCCGCCCTCATGTTATCATGCAGGTATTAGCATAGAATAATGAAGCTAGTATAAAAGCTGAAGTCGAAGTAAGAAGCAGCCTCGGAGTAGAACTCCCGGTCAAGATCCTAGATGATAAACACGTGCTGCGACGTCATACATGAGCTGGTTGCCAAAAGGGACAAACAAACAAGGCAAACAAGACAAACCCTACCTTACATAAACCATGTTAAGCACCAGGGCAGGGCTGGCATATCCATCCTTGGATAGATACACCTTGTGCACTGTTTTGTATGCATAACTTAGCTAATTATGAACATAAAACAGGTATTCATTGTTCACCTATGAAGGTTTTAGATAGGCTCTAACCTTCCGAAGTCATCAACGCCTGCATTCCACAACCACATTCCTCATCCTTTGTCCGCTTGCAATGAAACATTACCCAATCCGGCAATGTATACGGCAGATCTTAGCTCATTGTTAAGGAGAAAGAGTCGAAGGGGTCGATCTTGTTTTATAGCGGTTCCTGTTAGTGACTGCTAGGACTTCGAAGCCCCGAAAACGGATCTTCAAGCTTCATTCAAACGACCGGAAAGATGGTCTTGCTCAACATTAAATTGGGCCATAATGCCCAGAGATTCACAACGGGTTTTCCATTATCTTCAGTTTCTCGAACGACTGCCAGATGGCGCGGGAACTGTTAATCATGGGTCGTACCCAGAACTTTCGCGATATCGAGTCCAGCAATGAGAAAAAGCACTCGCACTGGCATGATTGGGCCTTTGTCCTTCTGTGGGGCGTTATTGGCTATGCCTGCATCATTTTCATGGTGTTAGCCTACTCCAACCCACGGCTTATACCATTTGATATCTCTTCATTGTTGTTTCGCAAGGAGATCTCTCCATTCTTCGCATTCTCACAAGGAACGGGTCATTACTCTAAGCCGCAGGGCTTCAAGATAGTCGCTCTAGTTCCCTTCCATTACCATGAGCGTACAGCAATCTTGGACTGCTATTTGCAGGTATGTACAATCTCGCCATTACTATATGAATTTAAGTCTAATATCTTTTAAGAAAAACTTAGTCCATAATAATGGATTCCTTGATCAGGTCGTCTTTGTGCCGCAGACCGATGACGCCGCCAGCATGGAATGGCTCTACTCTATCGTGAATCAAACACCTGAGTATGCTATTTCTTCCCGTGGTCATGAAATGGAATGGGAAGTAGCAAAGGATAACGTGATGTACATCCGAATCGACGGCGATATCGTGTTTCTGGAGGACAACGCCATTTCGACCATCGTCAAGACGAAACTCGACAATCCAAGCACGTTGATGGTGACGGCCAATGTGATAAACGAGGCAGCTCTCGCATCTCTTCACAGTCATCCGGGAACTGCGCTTCCATATCTACCAGAATTGTACGACGTGAAACAACCATCCCGATCAAAGTCCCAACTGGAGCATGACTGGCGTGCTTCGAGTCTGCCAAGCTGGCAGGGCCCGCTGAACTTCAAAGTAGGCAAAGACTTCGATCCGCCATTTGAAGGGCACCGATGGCTACTTCCCAGAGATGCGGGCTCTGATCGAGATCCTATCGCGAGATCCGTATACACCGACACTGGTCCTACCCTGCATGACTGGACTGTTGGTGCGCAACAACATTACTCCTTCTTGCATCACCTAGAACACAATGATTTGGGCCGCTACAAATTCCCGTTGTGGGTCGATCCAACAGAACCCACCAGCGAGAATTTTGGGTGCTTCTGGGGTAACGATGCTGTTGATGTGCACCGTATTTTCCGCAACAACCAAAAGGGATCCTCGCACAATTGGCATATGTCAGATGGCTCTCGTCCGCATGTCATTATAGATGGCAAGGGGCTTGTTTCGCATTATTCTGCTCGTCAAGGTGCGGCCGGTCTGGACGCTACGGATCTCATAACTCGTTACCGAGCATATGCGCAGGAGAAGGTGTGTCTGCAGACCGAGTGATCTCGAAATCCCTGGGCAACAGATTGTGTTAATTGATGGAGGAACTTACAAGTACATATACGTATATACCCATGATTTGTTCAATTTTCGCACGTCTACAACTAGGTTCTTATAAAAAAAGTAGATTCTTTTTGCTCGGGTGCTCGAACTATGCATTCAGATTATCATGTCTTGAGTGATGCAGACAGCAAGAAATTTTCCTCTGTTTTGGTCATACCAGAGAGGTATTCCATGGCGCTATTACGAATCCGTTTCTAGACAATACTGGTTCGACATTCTAAGCCAAACCACATCATAAAAACAACCATAATAACACTTAATGCCTAACTGCATCATACCATGTTGGAGCTCTTCAATTAAGCATCTGTCACAGCCTTCAACTGTGAGGCATTTGCTTTCACCAAGTCTTCCAGCATACCTCTATAACCCACGGGAAGTGCACCAGACTATTTTCCGGTCAGCATATAACTAGCATTATTCTAGGGCAAAGAACTCACCTCGTTCGTCAGTAGTCCTTGCACAAGCACGAAAGCATTGTCACGGTCTTTGATCTCTTGCGACTTGTCTGTCTCTTCAGCCTTATCTTGCTTGGGAGCGCCCCCGCCTAGGGTCGTCTTGAGCAAGTCGGTAACCTCTGTCTTGTGCAAGCAGTCCACAACAGCGGCACAACCGAGTTTGCTTGTGGCCATTAGAGCTAGAGCAAACCAACCTTCACTGCGAACGACAGGCCACTGAGTTTGTGTGATCATCGCACCTACTGGCAATGAAACACCCTCGTGCAGGGTGTACAGTCGATCAAGCATGGACCTTGCTTCTTCATCTCCATCGCGAGCCTTGGGGCTAACAGTCCGACAAATAGAAGCAACCGTCCGTCCAATTTCAGTCTTGATTGGCGTGGAGTCTGTTTTCTCGAAAAGAGACAGGAGCAGAGAGAGATAAGTCCGTTGGTGAGCCGGGGAATCCAGATCTTGCGAGAGAGGAGCGAGAAGATGGGAAATGTTATCCGGTGAGGAGATAATCACCTGGCGCGCAATACTTGCAGCCGAGAATTGAACCTGCGGAACAGACTCATATGCCCATAATCGTGAAATGGCAGGAATGATACCAGCTTCTCCAAGAATGGCTCTGTTGTCGCCGGCAATTGCAAGGTTCTTCAGGAAACCAAGCGAAGAGTGCAGGACCGCACCACGGGCATTTCCCTTGAGAACGGATATCAATTCTTCGTGGATTTTCAGGTCCCGGACCATCACCTGGCAGACCTCATCGGACCGGGCGAGATTTCCAAGCATAACACAGGCGCAGATCTGAAGCTGATCTTCGGTTGCAACCACCCATGACTTCAACGTCTGTGAAAGAGCAGAGTCAAGGGGGTAGTATTGGGCGAACAATGGTGAGGCAGACACCTCAGCCAAAGCCTGGTTAATCTTGAGGCGGAGCTGTGCGAGAGCCTTGACATCTTCGCTCAAAGAAGGGTCCACCACAATCGAAAATGAATGGCGCAGGACGTCCAGCACGCCTTCCACCATACCATTCGAAATGCAGACACTCTGGAACCTTTCGTTTTCTAGGTAGGCAGCAAGAGAGGTTGCCAATGATGAGAAATGTGCAAAATCAAGAGTCTCATCAATGGCAAGCTCCATCAAAAGTAGAATGGTTCCATCGGGGGACTGTTCAATACCTTCGGCTGTAAATTACATGTTAGGCCGGAAAACAGACTGAGGTTGAGATAAAACATACCTTGCTCTGAGGCCAACTCAATCAAGTCGTATGAGAAATTGAGTAGAGCCTCGTTGTCTTCGATCTCGCCATCTTTGATCAGCTTCAATAAGATGTAGGCTGCCCGATTGGCAGCTATCTGAGCATGTGCTGGTTCTGATATCACATTAGCAAGACATGTATCACCAGACGGTTCTTTCTGAACATACTGTAATCCATGCAAATGTTATAGATGACCGGAATGGCAACAAAAATTAAATCCGAATCGAGGAAGTATCGAATGATAGCAAGGGTGTAGTTTCCCTTGACGACAATCTCCCTATTCTCATCTGCATCAACGTTAGTTATCTGGGCACATACGTGAATAATTGCAGCATACCTGTATCGGCACAGGAGTTTCCAATAACTCGCAAAGAGTGAAGCAACAAGCTAGTATCAACATCGCCTTTCAAAGCAACCACGTCCAGGAAGAATTCCAGAACACCAGACTGGCCGAATGGAGCACGCCATGAAGCTGAATTATAATTAGCAAGTCATAAAACCATCATGTAGATAGGATTGGCCCACGATCTCTGCTGCCATTCGCAATAATCTCGGTAGCTTGGACCAAATACTCGGAGTTACAAGCCCAGAGCTTTTTCAGAGTAGCGCTCACGCTTTGTAGTGTGCCGGCGTCCCGATGCCCACATTTTGTGTTTGCATCGGCCTCTTCAAGAGATGCATGGAGCTCTTTGAGATCGAGGCTATTTCCAGCCTCGTCGACCTCCTGGGCCTTCTCAATGATGTCTCGCAATTCACGAAACATCTCCTGTTGCTCTTCCTTGTCAATGGTTTCCGTTCGGGGTGGTAAAGAAGAAATCTCCGGTAGATCTGGGAGAATATCTTTGATAAAGGGCAATTCCAAACCACCCTCTTTCGAGACTGAGTGGCCAGCATCTTCATGAACGGCCAGTTTGGCGGTAGATATACCCGCGTCAGACATCTTGCCGGATCGAGGTCAGATAGTTGCCTCCGGACTGTGGAGTAATTTGGAAGGGTCCGTGTTGAGTTGAAGATATGAAGATACGAATTCCTTGGCCGAAGTGGAAAGGGCCTTCTCAGTTAGATGGAGGAGCCTAGATGGCAGCCTGTTGACCCCGTCGCAGCAATTTAAACACTGTAAACAAACAGCGTTTGCTCTGGTATGAAATTACTGGTGGTTTTTAATCAGGCAACGAGCCTAAAATGGATTATTGATATTAGTGGAAGACAAGCGGCTCCCCAGAAATATCGCAGATACAAAGGAAGTTTAGACTTCTTCGTGGAGAGACGGAGTGTGTTGCCTGAGGTGGATTCAGGCACCAATCTCGTTTAGGTTAGGCCCGAGTGCAGTGCTTATATAGAGCTCAACATGTTTTCTGTTTACATCTTCACCTCATTTGGATTAAATATGAAATTATATACTATCTTGTACTGTCTGTATCTATCCACTGAGGACCGAGTATCAATTCTTGTTCGTGATCACGTGCTCCACTCGGACTGCTCTGTGTCGGAAGCCTTTGGAAGCTCGCAGGTGGAAAAAAAAAGAAATCACCCGATAAATAGTGAATATAGATCTCCAGGTAATATGTAATCCCACGTTAATTTGCAAGGCTTGTCAATTTTCATAGGCAAATACATATATATCCAATGAGTGGATTGAAAAAAAAAAAGAATGGAGCTGCGCGGAATCGAACCACGATATTCAAGGAATGAATCATGAAATTTCCCGGTTAGGGAGAATTACATAAGCTTGATGGACTAACCATTATCCTACAGTTCCTTAAACCAGTAGCCTATGGCTTCTAGTTTCGGGAAAAAGAACCCTCGAAGTGTGGTCGTGTTTCGAAGTCCTTTCGATTTATAGTATATGACACTAAGACCTTCACATATACTAGTCAAGACATTCAGCATCCCAAAAAAGCCCACTTCAATGCTTAACCAACATTATCTCGTAGTTAAGCCCCTTTTTGAAACCCCTTTTTGCTCAGCATTAAAAATTTAAGATAAATCCAAGAAATTCATTCCTTGGCGTAGGGTCTAGGGCACGCTCGGCAACGTGATCTCGGGCTTCAGTTGTATACCTTCCTATCGCTAGGAACTACGGCCATTTCTGGCTTAAAAACAGTCATTACCAGCACTAATTTTATTATCCGTCACATTCTGCCTAGTCCTAAACTACGTGTTCCTTATTGAATTTTACTTTTCCAATGGATCTGAGCAGGTAAATGCAGCATATTCTTCCTTAACTCGGCAATATCGGACTTATCTCAGTGATCGATGGGGTTATCAATGCCCATACAACTAGGCGTACGTGCATAGCCGCTTTTCACTTTCAAAACAATGGAGGTACATGAGCATTCATTGTCCACGCAATTATTCACGAGAATGGTGATATATCAGCCTCCCGGGGTTGGAGGTGCAGGTGGCAGCCCTGGAGGGATTACCCACATTTGTAATCAGATACCTGAGCTCCGGAGATTGGAGATTAGCTATGAGATATGTATGGATTGATGATAAACAATGCATGTTCAAATCTCACCTCGGAACACATACAAGTGTACAATGAGTAAAACACCTAGGGCTGGTTAAGGGTTTCGTCGCCAAACTAGGCCATATAAATTCTCCTTTTTTTCCTTTTTCTCTTCCATTTGTAATTCGGCATAGTCACTAACACTAAATCTCGAATAGATTGTTATAGCTGCCGTCCGTGATCTAGCGCACTTAACCGCTTAGGAACTTGCCCAGCTGTCTACAGGCGAGGGTAGCTACGCTATAGTAGTCAAGTATGAAGCAAGCATTAAGCAGTCTGCCTTTGATGCTATTAAAGAAGCCACCGATTAGGGTATTAGCCACCTCAATATTGCCGTCGCTAATGCCGATATTCCAAATTATATCCACTCGTTAAGGACGTTAAGCGTGCCGATATAGTCGAGCATATTGATGTTAACGTGCTAAGCGCTGTGTTACTGTACTAGGCTACACACAATCTGCTGTAGAAGTCGACAGGAAGGCCCATCTATGCCATTATGGGATCTGTGGCCGGTGGTCTAGCGTATGCCTGCTTAAGGCTGGGATATAGTAAATCGAAGCTAATCATTTCTAGACGCTAACCTCTAGTCGTAAGTGCGGCGTATGGCGTATTAAAGTCAATTGTCAACTATTACGGCGTTCGGACAACGCCGCAGATGAGTGGCTTAATGCGTTGTCTTGGATCTGGGCTGGGTGTAGAGCAACCTAGGCAATGTAGCTACGAGGCTTTATGGGTTGGAGCAGGCGCCGGAGACTCCTAATAAGTCAATTGCCGGAATGGTTGAGGCCCTAAGCACGGGAACCAAAGATCAGTAAGGTAGCAAGTTCGTGGGGTACTCGGGTGAGGTTCAGGTGGTAACCATAGTTTCATAGATCATGGGCAGGTCGGAAGACCCCGAATTTAGGTCAAGCTAGAGTTTCTCACATGAATTTCTCTTGCAATACACAGGTATGAGAATATGCTGCCTCATCAATGACTCTGGCCCACATGACAATGGACAATGGTCAAGGTCAAGCGTGAAGTATATGTATGCTGCAGTGAGCGCATTTTATCGACCTCGGGGAGGCCCCTCTGTTTCTTACATAATCTAGTTCGTGCCCACATTCTCAAAGCGGAAGCGCAGGTATAACTGGCTATGTTCGTCCTTCTCTTGATTTTAATCTTTTTATATGTCATCTAGACATATGCAGGGATTAGACGTAGGTGAATAGATACATTAAAAAGAAGAAAAAAAAGACCATAAAACACGCTTTAAATTCCAAATTCTCTGTCTATACATGTAGATATCTCATTAGACTTGGCAGGTACACCAGACCAGTGACCCGGGCGCCAAGAAGCGCATCGCCCAAGCTGGCCTTTGCCGCATACAGCACTGCAACACCCCCGAGTCCTTCATTTTTGCTACGATAAACCGGTGCTATATTCACAATTGGTTTCTCTTCTCTCCTTTGTGAATCTCTTATTCTGTCTACCTATTTCACCATGACGCGCGCTGTCCAGACCCTTTCCGTTCTTCTCCTTGTCTCCTCGGTATGCTACGAAGTCTCTCCATCTTAGAAGGAACACAATCCCGCATGGATCTTACTGACAATCGATCAGCTCTACCTTTCTCTTTTCCTTGGGCTCGTCCCCCTGAACGAGACTGTCCAGACTGAAGTTATTCCAGTTGTACGTTACACTCCGCCCCGACTCCCAAACCCCGATGTTTGAATCTGTCGACGGAAGAAGAATTAATCCATAATTACCTAGCTCCCATTCTACGCGCTTATTGTCTTCGCTTGCTACCTCCTCGCACGCCTGGGTGTGGCGATCTTCACCTTCAACGATGTCCCCGAGGCCCACGCCGAGCTACAAAAGGAGATCGAGCTTGCCAAGGTGGAGTTGCGCCAGGGCAAGGTTGATGTCGATTAAGTGAGAGATCGCTGCGGGCATGGACTGGGCGGATAACCAGACACTCGGGTCCCCAACCCAGGCAAACAGGGTCTGGGAACTGAGAAGTTCAGGCTGTGGATTGGTGCTTGGCTGCAGAGGCTTTTGTCTTCGCAGGATTGAAAAGGCTGCGCCGGATCAATATAATACGCTATGCCCCAGTGACTTTGTGTTTCCCGCTACCAATACTATATTCTCTTGATACCCGTCTACAATCCAATGTCTGCAAATCAATGTTTGACGACCCCAGGCCCAGGTTTCCCGTCGGTGTCTACAACAAGACTACCGGTTATTACTGGGAATTTTGGTTCAGAAAAAATGGAAAATCGAGTGCAAGACCAGTCTCGAGTCAAAAAGCCTTCGGGGCACAGCCTGCCAAAAAAGAAAGAACTTTTTCTATAGAAATTCATCAAGGATATCGTAGAGAATACATGCTCAGGTTTATGCACTTGGTCTGAGCATGGACAGTAAAATAAGGACCAAAAGAGTCATCCATATAAACCATCAGAGCGCCGCGTAAAAGGGAATGCTTATGATAACGTAGTCATTCGCTTAATCGACTTTGGGCGAGGGTTCTTCGGTGATTTCCTCCGTCTCGGCCGGAAGAGCGACGATAGGGTTTTTCTTAGCGAGCTTATCGTGGTCTTCGATGTCCCTGCAGAAAGAAAGGGAAAAGAAAACAAATCAGTCACAATCCAAATAGCAATTTCGAGTTATAACATACTCAGCCTCCCAAGGGTAGCAGATCCACACATCTCCAGTGGTGACCGCGGCGTGGTAACGCTTGGGGTTCCACGCGATACCGGGCAGTGTACCCTTCTTCTTCTTTATCTTGTTCTGTTCCAGTTGTCAGCCAAACCGATCAGCCTGCAGATAGATAAAGACACATACGTGCAGAACGAAGACATGGAATTTAGTTTCCTCGCCCTTCAAGGGGCTATCGGCAGGGAGCTGCTTTTGGGCTACTTTAACATCACTCTCGAGCTCCTTCACGGCGTATTGTAGGGTTGTGCGGGTATCGTCGACCTCGTCAACGATAAGAACGTTCTTGCCGATCAAGTTGACCATCGAGGAGTTCACGTCGAGCCATTGCAAACGCTTGACCTCGGTACCGGGGACCTCCTCAACGCTATTTGCGGCCAAGCGCTCGTAGAGGGACAGACCGATGGCCTGGATGGGGATATTACTCCCATCCTTCTTCTTCATGAAGGACCTGTTTGGCGAGCAGGGATCAGTACAGTCGAGATGAAGAGGCACGTGTGGATTGAACGTACCGGAGGATGCGGGCAGGGATATAACCACCACCGCCGATGGCGATTATAAGGTTGATTCCCCAGCTATTGAGCTCTTTCGCCGATTCCTTGCAAAGCTCGTGGACCTGTCGAGGATATTTGCGTTAGTCTTGGACCTTTTAGAGTTCGGGGGAATTATAATAGTGGACTGCGATAAGACAATCTCCATTTTTGCGGGGTGGAGGGAGATCTTGATGATGTTCATGTGTCTTCGACGTCTTCAACACCTTTTTTCGATTGACACAACAAGATAATGTCCGGTCAATAGATTGGGATTCTTACATCATTGTAAGTGGCATAGTGCTTCTGGTCTTCCGGCATATTGGCGATTGTTAGGACAATTCTAAAACTGGAGAGACACGAAGATGATAAATGACAGTCCAATAAAAATCAAGTATCAAGAAGTGAAGTATTCGCAGCTGAACGAATATTTTCCCACAGAGAGGGGAAAACGGAGTGGGAAAAAATGAGAGGGAAAAAAAATTATCGGACCGAAAGCTCATCGGCCCGCAGGAGTGTGTGCGGGGCTCTTATCTGTTAGACCCTTGTTATGTGCATACATATAGTAGTATAATATGTGCATGGATGTATGTTGTGCAGTTTGACCCTGCATGTATTCAGATTCATATTGACATGCATTGAAATGCATTTCATGCTACTCTATAGCACTTAAGTGTACCAACTAGGCTCAGGTACTTCATGCAGTAGTGCATACCGTCCCAATTCCCGATTCTTGTACGCCACGGGATCATGAAGAGTATGCACTCGAATATCCCGCCAGAACCGATCCAATCCAACTTTTGAGGCAGTGGCCCGGGCTCCAGTCACTTCAAATACACCAGAAGTAACTCTGAGTCCGACATCTGTGGCGACCACCTTGATACTAGCCACCCATTCCGCAACCTCTCCACGTTCCTGGGCCGTGAGACCAGATTTCTGCGCTTGATATCGAGTATACAGCCCCGAAAGTCGATCCCCTGCTCGATCAGCAAGGGCTTCTGTTGCACGCAGATGCGCAAAGAAGTTGCCATAGCGTTCGAGGATGTAGAACTCATCCGTCGCTGATTCCTTGTTATCGCCGCCGAAAGGCCAAGCACGTGTTGCGGTCGTAGTGTATCTGGAGGCGAAATTCAAAGCACCAAGAGCAATGCCCAAGTAGAAATTGCTGAAGACCAGTTGGATACTATGGGAAAAGGCGAGTAAGCACTGAGCCATGAAACCGCTGGGGGGAACATGACATATGGAATGGCACAGAGTCCACTTACGTTGGCAGGAATAGAGTGGGGAATGCGATCTTCAGAGTGTCATCGCGAGGCTTCTTCGTGGCTGCATCCCAGCCCAGTGCATCTGACCAAGAAGCACGGACATTCTCTATCTTCACGCTTCCCGACTCGGTCAGGCGTAACCCAATATTGTGCCAGTTATGAGCAAACTGGATACCGGGCTGTTGGGTCTCGACCAAAGCAAAGATGTGATCCTGAGTGCCATCCAATATTCCTTCGAGGACTGTGAGGTCGGACACAACGCCTCCAGTGTTGAAGTGCTTGTTACCGGTGAATACGATATGGTCTCCATCTGGAGTGATCTTCAGATCATTGTCGCGGGGGTTCACGGCGCCTCCGACAAAGTAGTTGTTCGAAATAATCAACTGATTGGTTCGGTCGGCTTGTTCGGGGGTGCCCATCACATTCGCAATAGTAGACCAGAGAAGATGATAGCCAAGCAGCATACCGATAGACCTGTCTTCTGGTTAGAGACTATCCTTGGGAGCCATGAAGAATACTGAAGACTGAAGTCATACCCATCTGTCTTTGCAACCTCTCTTATTGCCCTATATCCAACATTCCAAGATTGGTCGCCACCACCATACTTCTTCGGTCCTAGAAGCTTTGTCAAGCCCGAATGCTTGAGCAAGGCCACTTCAGCGCGCGGTGATTTGTTCTCCTGGTCTCTTTGTGCCGCATCCTTGGCTAGCACCTCGGAGACCTCCCGGGCTCTAGCAATCCATGCTTCTTCGGTGTCCGGGAGATTGGACCATCTGGTTTCATACTCAGCGTAGATAGCGGGGTCTGTCGCTGGAACACTAGATTGGGACATGATGGCAGGGTACATGCAGTATACCTGATCAGTTCAAATTATATTGAAATCAATAGACTATTCTTTTTCATGGGTGGGATATGAGACAACTTATATATGAACGGTTCCTTTGCGGGGGGATACATTACATGCTTGTCACTCCATATCACGCAATGCCGTGTCGCCCAAACACCCAAAAATAAGATTCATAAACTCCAGATTCTTCAGATTCGTCAAACAAATAGAATATGTCGTCACGGCTCGTTATGGATATCGAAGGTAGCACCGTGATTTGTAAAAAAGAAATGAATCCTTAAGGGTTTACCTCTCTTGGTAATTTCTATTGTACAATCGCTTGTACTTAGATCCTTGCCAATAGTCCTTGCTCGCCCATCACTCCAGATCGAATCTGTCCATCTGAATTGGATGACCTCTTTCTGTAGTTTCAATGTCTGTAGACAAACGCCCCAGATAATAGTATTGAACAAACTGTAGCTCGTCGTGGTTAGACCCATGGGCCCGAAAGCGAAAGGCGAGTGTTGCCCCTCTCAAAGCGCCGACTGTTGAATGTGTCCTTAATGTTTGGACAGGCAAAAGCCCGAGAGTCACATACGTATGACTTGGGATTCTACCATAAAGGTGTGGCTAGAGGGATAACCGCACGAGGCATTATGACCGCGCAATTCTTATGCGGATCATATGAGCTACCTTGCTTCATCCACTGTCCTGCAGGAGATTCTGCGGTGACCAGTACTCTTTCTTGGGGCCCTGGGCATCCAACCACACTAGACCATCAGCAAGCAGGTCATCGATTACAGTTTGTGCTCGAGCTTTTTCCCATTTGAGGTTCAACCGCAACATTGAAATGCTCACAAAGCCCAGCACCTGAATCACTTCCAAGACTGTTGCCTGGTCGGTGTTGAGTTCTTTGGGGATGGACCGAATATACTGCTTGCTGCCGACCTTGACGATGGAGAATCCGGAGCCAAGGGGCTCGAGAGACCGAACTGCTCGTAGGATGTCGTCACTGTCAAGCACATATTTCAGTTAGCCACTTGTATAGATATCCGTATTTCCTGAAGGAATAACTCCATACTCTGAAACCTCGAGCCCACTCCCGATCGCCTTGCCCTTCCCCACTCGCTTCCGACACTCCTCAACACCAATCAGCCCACCATTTTCGCTCCTGGTCTCTCTGCATAACTCCACAACCCTAACCGCGACTTCAAAGTAAAAGTCATTCATATCCCCTCCCATAATTTGGGTCCAGAAGCTGCCCCCCTCTCCCAGTCCGCGACGGCCATTCTTGCCCTTGACGTTGCTTGCGGCAAGGGGATCGACCCCAATGGTGTTGCACATGCGCGCAAACTCTGCTCGGAATGTCGGGTTGGACTTGATCGTAGAGCTATGTTCTAGCGCAAATGTGTGGAGCAACGACTGGAAAACCGACAACTGGGTCTGCAGGGAGGCAGTATGGGTAGAGCGGAGATTGGCGCCATGAGTAGCATAAGATTGCGTCGCCTGCGTTCGGTTCGCAAAGGCCCCGAGGCCAACTCCGCGACGAGACATATTGTATGAGTGTAAAGGGGGTCTGGTTCACTTGATAGTCCTAGTTACGTGTAGTTGTACTTACCTACCTAGGTAGGCGGGCCAGCCATGAAGTCATCTGATAAGAGGTAAACCCTTATCTCAAGACCGATAAGGGTTGGATCCACAACAGGTTAGCGTTAGATAATTAATAGGCTAGCCACATATGGCTAGATGACCCACACCCGCACAAGCGAAGTCTCTTCTTACATTCCTTTTCTTCGAACTTTCCTTCTTCCTTTGACATCCTTCGACAACCAGCCGACTCTCGACCTCGTCCGGACCTTCAAAATGGCCGCTACTACGTATGATTCCCAATGACTTCTTCCTTGAACTGATGCAATCTCTGCTTGAGTTTGTAAGGTTGCGGGTATAGTCGTCCTTCTCGCTGGGGATGCCAGCCGTTGTCCACAACGATGACGGGTAGGCACCAGCTCGATCCTTCCTGCCCTCTACCTCGATTCCAAATATCTCGGATACACTTCCTGTCTATCACGGAGCAAAATTTGGATACGAAAAAAGGGTGATGGAGTCTTGAGGTTGAAAGCGCTTGGCGCCTTCTCCTCCAAAAATATTGTTGTGAACTATCGTTCTCGGGCGCTCATGATGTGGTAACAGCATTGTGATCCTGGAGCGAACGAGTGTCAACATATTTCCTGAACATTGTTCGGGGTTTTGTCGGATGAAGGCATCAATGGCATCTTGCGGGTGATCGGGCTTGCGAACACTATGCTGGAATATGCATGGCTAGTACCAAACCATAATCGATCATGAAACTCCAGTGCCTTGGCCCTCACTGATCAAAGACATTTCGTCGAGTTCTTGTATGCCTTCAGTTGAGAATGTGGCGCTATATGCTGCAATTCTTTCACTCGGCGAATTGTCTCAGTCTTGATCTCTCCTGGACAGACTGTTCTAACATTGCACAGCTCCGTTCCCACCCAGAACCAGGTCCTCGTTCCCGAGACCCTTCTGAAGAAGCGCAAGTCCCAAGAGGCTGCCCGCGCTGAGCGCCGTGCCGAGGCCGAGAAGACCAAGAAGGTCAGTCTTCCTCCATCCCACATTTATACACTTCCTTCCCAACTACATGATGCATAACACCATTCACGATGACTAGACCGCTACCACGGTCAATGCTGTCGTCTGTCAACCATCTTTCGGGTCTGACATTAGTTACACAAACTACTTGCCATTTTCTTCACAGGACTTTGGAGGACTCTCATGCTGACTGAGATTCATATAGGCCAACAAGGAGAAGCGTGGAGTTATCTTCAAGCGTGCCGAGTCTTACGTCCAGGAGTACCGCACCGCTGAGCGCGAGAAGATCCGCCTCAACCGCGTTGCTCGCCAGGAGGGCAGCTTCTTCGTTGAGGGTGAGCCCAAGCTCGTCTTCGTTGTCCGTATCAAGGGTATCAACAAGATTGCTCCCAAGCCCCGCAAGATCCTCCAGCTTCTGCGTCTGCTCCAGATCAACTCTGGTACTTTCATTCGCCTCACCAAGGCTACTCAGGAGATGTTGACCATCGTCAACCCCTACATTGCCTACGGTTACCCCAACCTGAAGTCCGTCCGCGAGCTTCTGTACAAGCGTGGTTACGGAAAGGTCGACAAGCAGCGCACTCCCCTCACCGACAACCAGATCATCGAGGAGCACCTCGGCAAGTTCGGCATTGTCTGCATGGAGGATCTGATCCACGAGATCTACACCGTTGGCCCCAACTTCAAGCAGGCCAACAACTTCCTGTGGCCCTTCAAGCTGTCCAACCCTACCGGCGGTTTCCGCACTCGCAAGTTCAAGCACTACATCGAGGGTGGTGACACCGGTAACCGTGAGGAGAACATCAACGCTCTCATCCGCCAGATGAACTAGATTCCTTCGCGTGAGGACTTCGGGTTGCAGCGTTCTCTGAGCGCAGCTCCAAAAATGTTACAAAATGTTACGACTTTACTCTCTTGGGTTGTTTTTTGCACGGGCTGTTTATATCCACTAGTCAATTTTTAGCGATACGATGGTCTGGGATTTCCGATCAATTTAATGCTTCAAACAACCCAATTGCATGGTCATGGGCCTGGTTTCCTGTCGTACTTTGTCTCGTAATTGTAGCGAATAATCAATTGTATTCCGACCTGGGCTGTCTTTAGTTACAACATTTTACGGAGTTCTGCGAACTAAAGTCGGCTTTTATGCCGAAGACCGTCCCGAGGTCCGAATCTCATGTTGACCTCAGTTACCCTGTCGGCTGATTCCGAAGCTTTGATTTTAAGGCCGCACTTTCACGATTTACTCCAGTGTCAAATCTAAAGCTCTATTGTACCCCGTAGTAGTAAGACAGTAAGTTAGCTTTAGTAGTTTATAGTGCTTTGTTTTAGAAGTGGGTTGTCAATTCACATGTGCCTCCATCATATGCTTCTTTCTTTCTTTTTTATGAATCCTATCAGGTTTACCCCCTGAATTCCTCCGAGAATTTCCACGCACAACCACCAATACCGACCAGACCAGAAGTACAATTCCATCCAACTTTTGCGCGATATATATCCATTCGATATCTATCTGCAAGGATAAAAAAAAAATGCTCACACTCGGAGTCGAACCGAGGATCTCATGATTACTAGTCATGCGCTTTACCACTAAGCCATGCGAGCTGATTGGTGGGAGAAGGGTACATGTTTGTTCATATAAACTCTTACTGCAGAGATCGATGAAGGCTCAAGAGTTTCAACATTTCTACATCATCTCACATATATTATATTCTAATGACCTTTTGAACTCTCCTATCACGATTAACCACAAGGCGGAGTTGCCGTCCTTGCCAGTCTGGGTTCGATACTGATGGGTTATGTGGCGTAGGCTTGAAAGCGCCTTCGCGGAGGGTTTCAGTGAAGAGCTCGTAGGATGGGTAATCTATCGATCATTTGAGTCAGTACATTCTGCCGTTAATGGTATTGTTGCTCTCCCAAGTATATGCATACATCCGTCCACAAAGTGGTTGACCTGTTCTTCGGTCATTCCAGCGCCTTTGGCAGCACGGAGCGTGCGTTCCTGTTCCTGGCGCCATTCGTAGACGAAACGAGGGTTTTCGGCATCGCTGAAATCAGTTAGCGAAAGGAAATATGTCAAGTGGTAAAAGAGCTCATACATATGGATCAAAGCATCAAGCTTGCTGCGAAGGGAAAGGAAACCTATGTTAGCAAAGCTTCTAGTTGCGCAGTCTCCAATGGCCGAGGAAACCCACTCAGTCAAGACATCATATCGCTTCAAAGCGTCGTTTACAGCTTTGACATCCTCAAACTTGACGTGGCCTAGTCGTCCATCATATTTGCCGTTCTCCTTTTGATGCACAGCGGCCTCCCATTTCGCACGCAGGGTTTGCTCATCCCACGCACGAAATCCGACACACCACCCTTCGAAAATCACGACCTTCACTTTCTCCTGACCCGCTTCATTGACGACGTTCCAATGTGTCTTTGGCACACGGTCACCCTGGCCCTCGAACGCAGACTTGTCATACTGTGGAATGGCTGTCGGACGTTCAGCAGCGAGCGAAGCAAACACTTCCTCACCCAATGCGAGGTCGTGAGTTGAAGGCTGACCACGATGCTGCAGGAGGGGGTTTGATGGATGCGCTTGTGCCAGAGCCACCTGATTGGCGTGGTCAAGGTAGATATCGTCGAGCGACAACGTCACGACCGAGAGCGAGTATGGTTCCGAGCGGAGGGTATCATTGAGAGCGGATACCTATGGAAATTAGTATTAGAATCCGGTCCGAGAAAATGAACGAGATCCCGAGGCATGGGAAATCGACCAGCTCTGGATCTACTTACCAGGACTGTCTTGCCCGCACCCTGCACGCCATTGAGGCCGATGAAAAACGGCGGGGTACTTGGGTTGCCGCGGTGCCGCTCGGTATGAACGCGCAGGCGATCTAGTAGGAAGGGGATACAGTGCTGCGACTTGTCGTCCACGATTTCAGGCATTTTGGATTTTAACTACCGAATACTTGTAGTTTTCTATTGCACGTCTTTTGTATCTATCGGCTACGGTGTGCGGGAAGTTTCCCCCCAATCGGCCGAGTGAATCTGGGGTCATCCCCCCACGGGGTATATCCAGCCGCTGCTTTTTGACATATTAAGAGTTTTATATAGAAGTGCATTGAATCGAGTGACAAAGTAGTGAAATAAGTAAAATAGTAAAAAAGAGCAGAAAAACATACAAAAAGGTGTACATAGAAGTGCACATGACAATGACGTTACCCGTCACATGCCTGAGTCAGCAAGTACTCGGCTCCTAGATATTGTATAATATTGCACATTGTACATTTTTGTATGGCGTACATACTTATGTCTCATGCATAAAGTAATAGTCTATTATACTTATTTATTAAAACTGATACCAAATGCTTGAAAATCAACTAGACGTACTACTATATACATGTACGGACTATGGAGTACGGCATGTGATCCGGGTCGATCTGCCATTGTAACGATACCCCAATATTTCACCGTTACGAAACCAACCCAAACGTGCCGAGGTCCTCAGCTTGCCGAGTTGCTTTAAACTCCCCTCTTCTCCAGCTTTCTTCTTTTATTTCTTTCTATTACTTAACTTTCGGATCATATACACAGAATGTCCGAGTTGCGATTCGATAACCAAACGGTGGTCGTCACCGGTGCCGGTGGTGGCCTGGGGAAGGCATATGCTCTCTTCTTCGCCTCAAGGGGTGCAAATGTCGTTGTGAACGACCTCGGTGTCTCTCACAAGGGTGAGGGCAAGTCAGGAAAGGTATGTCGAACGCCTCCGAACCAGATAGACCGACACTGACAGCTACCCCAGGCCGCAGATGTTGTCGTTGAGGAGATCCGCGCCGCTGGCGGTAAGGCCGTCGCCAACTACGACAGCGTCGAGAACGGTGATGCTATCATCGAGACCGCTATTAAGGCCTTTGGCCGCATTGACATTCTGCTTAATAATGCTGGTATCCTGCGGGATATTAGCTTCAAGAATATGAAGGATGCCGACTGGGATTTGATCAACAGAGTTCACACCTACGGTGCATACAAGGTGAGAATCCTCGGACACATAAAAACAATCCTTTGAAGCAGTAACTGATGGCACATTATCTGGATAGTGCGCAAGAGCCGCGTGGCCTCACTTCCGTAAACAAAAGTTCGGCCGTGTTATTAACACTGCATCGGCTGCTGGTCTATTTGGCAGCTTCGGCCAGGCCAACTACTCAGCCGCCAAGCTCGGCCAGGTCGGTTTCACCGAGACCCTGGCTAAAGAGGGTGCCAAGTACAACATTATTGCCAATGTTATTGCTCCCATTGGTAAGCAAGCCGCAAACCTCCGCATAAGATGAGGAAGCTAACCCCAAATTAGCTGCCAGCCGCATGACTGCAACTGTCATGCCCCCTGATGTCCTGGAGAACCTTAAGCCCGACTGGGTGGTTCCTTTGGTCGCTGCCCTCGTGCACTCATCTAACACTACAGAGACCGGTGGTATCTACGAGGTCGGTGGTGGTCACGTTGCCAAGCTCCGCTGGGAGCGAGCTAAGGGTGCTCTCCTGAAGACCGATGACTCCCTGACCCCTGGTGCTATCGCTCGGAAGTGGAACGATGTCAATGATTTCTCTCAGCCTGAATACCCCACGGGCCCTGCCGACTTCATGGCCTTCTTGGAAGACGGCCTGAAGACGCCCAGCGCCCAGCCTGGAGAGGAGCCTGATTTCAAGGGTCGTGTTGCCCTGGTCACTGGAGGTGGTGCCGGTCTCGGCCGCGCATACTGCTTGCAATTTGCTAAGCTCGGTGCCTCCGTTGTGGTCAACGATCTTGTTGACCCTGAGCCTGTGGTCCAGGAAATCAAGAAGCTCGGTGGTAAGGCTGTTGGCAACAAGGCCAGCTGCGAGGACGGCGACGCCGTCGTCAAGAGCGCCATTGATGCCTTCGGCCGTATTGATATCTTGGTGAACAACGCTGGTATCCTGCGCGACAAGGCTTTCACCAACATGGATGACAACTTGTGGAACTCCGTTGTTAATGTCCACCTCCGTGGTACCTACAAGGTGACCAAGGCCGCTTGGCCCTACTTCCTCAAGCAGAAGTACGGTCGTGTTGTCAACACTGCCAGTACCAGCGGTATCTACGGCAACTTCGGCCAGGCCAACTATGCTGCTGCCAAGCTTGGCATCCTGGGTCTTTCCCGCACTCTGGCTTTGGAGGGTGCCAAGTACAACATTAAGGTCAACACCATCGCTCCTAATGCGGGTACCAACATGACCCGTACCATTATGCCCGAGGAGATGGTCCAGGCTTTCAAGCCTGACTATGTTGCTCCCCTTGTGGTCTTGCTGTGCTCTGACATGGCCCCTGAGCCTTCCACCAAGGGTCTGTTTGAGTGTGGTAGCGGTTGGTTTGGCCGTACCCGCTGGCAGCGCACTGGCGGCCACGGCTTCCCCGTGGATGTCAAGCTGACCCCCGAGGAGGTGGTTCGTAACTGGAAGCAAATCACCAACTTCGATGATGGTCGCGCTGATCACCCCGAGGACGGCCAGGCCGGCACGGAGAAGATCATGGCTAACATGTCTAACCGCGTGCACGGCGATGCCTCCACTGAGAATGAGACCCTGAAGAACATTGAGAAGGCCAAGGCCCTTTCGAGCGAAGGCACTCCCTTCAACTACGAGGATCGCGATGTCATCCTGTACAACCTCAGCTTGGGTGCCAAGCGCACCGACCTGCCTTTGGTCTACGAGAATAACGACCAATTCCAGGCTCTTCCCTCGTATGGTGTTGTCCCCTGGTTCAACACCGCTACTCCCTGGAACATGGATGACTTGGTGAAGGACTTCTCCCCCATGATGCTGCTTCACGGCGAGCAGTACATGGAGGTTCGCAAGTTCCCAATCCCCACCACAGCCAATACCCTGACCTATCCCAAGCTCATTGATGTTATCGACAAGGGCAATGCGGCCATCGTCGTGGCTGGGTACACAACCAAGGATGCCAAGACCGGTGAGGATCTGTTCTACAACGAGTCCAGCGTCTTCATCCGCGGCAGCGGCGGCTTCGGAGGCTCTCCCAAGCCCACTGCCGTGCGCCCCAAGGCTGCCACTGCTGCGTATAAGGCGCCGCAGCGTCAGCCCGATGCCGTGGTTGAGGAGAAGACCTCTGAGGACCAGGCAGCGCTGTATCGTCTGAACGGTGACCGCAACCCGCTCCACATCGACCCCGAGTTCAGCAAGGTCGGCGGCTTCAAGACGCCTATCCTACACGGTCTTTGCTCCCTCGGTGTGTCGGCCAAGGCTGTCTTCTCCAAGTATGGTCCCTACAAGAACCTGAAGGTTCGCTTCGCGGGTGTTGTCCTGCCTGGCCAGACCCTCAAGACTGAGATGTGGAAGGAGGGCAACACCGTCCTCTTCCAGGCCACCGTTGTTGAGACTGGCAAGCCTGCCATCACCGGCGCCGGTGCCGAGCTCTTGGAAGGCGCTAAGGCCAAGCTGTAAAATATGAAATCTTTGGTTGAAGCGATATTCCCATTGGCAAAGCGAATGGGCAAGCCTGGATCAGACTGTTTATCTTTTTTTTTTCTTTTTGTATATACTACATATGTACCCGTGCTTTTTTGGGTTTCTGTTTTCTCCATGAGGCCAATGAGATTCATCTGAATTTGGTAACCATACCGATTTGAAAATTCTACATATATGTACACTTTTGGAGTAGTTTGGACCAGCATTTATCTGATCTATCTATGCCGACGTACGTGAAAATGGATTATACTTGTATCCCCCACGTAACAGCCATAAAGGATGCTTTCGGGCCATCCGATAGTTAGATGCAGTGTTTAGTGGAGGATGTGAATCAAGACTAGGCTGCCATTCTATGGAAAGCGCCTTTTCAATAACATGTCGGAGGATGTGTAAATCCTTTGTTATTTTAGTGATATTGTTCGACATTGCATGATTCTTTTAAACCATATTCGTAAGGAGCATGCAATGAGCATGCAATATTTGAGATTCAACTTGCTGTTCACGTGGCTTCTGGTTCAGATATATCGTATGTTGTAGGTTGTATATCAGCATTACAATATATGTATTGCTTTGAGGGATCGAATCAGATGCTCTATAGTCTCTCTCTGTGTATGTGATCTAGCTCAGAAGAAGGGTCCAATTAGAAGTAGAAAGAATATTCAAAGTCATGGAGCGATGTCCTGGTGTGGATGTACCTGGGTATGTTGTAGAAGAATATATAGAACAGTGAGAAGGCGGAAGGTCATTATGTAACAATCCTTCATTCTTCACTTTAGGCTCCAAGGGCTGCTTCAACACATTCTTATATCCCCTCTGACCTCTTCTGACATTCTCCAACACTTTTGATATTTCCAAATCATGTAAATCCTGCTCAATCATGGTGCTGTCGCTGCCAGTCCCCTTCTCTAGATCCTCCGCATCCCGCCCCGCTGACGGCACGCAATCTCACCGAAAGTCATCCTCCGCTTCTTCAACCAGCTCCTCGTCCAGTCGCAATGCCGGAAAGCCATCTCTAGGACAGACTGGCTCCTCTCCAAACAGCTACTCCATCACCCTCGAAGCGCTACGAAATAACCCTTTTGGCAGTGCCTCCCGATCCCGCCCCATCCAGCTCTCGGCCCACAAAACAGAGGAACACAAGCGGGAACTAGAGGAACTCAATACTGCACTCGAGACTCTGGTTCGAATCTTCCCCGATGTACAGATAGAGGTGTTTCGTGAGCTGCTGCTACGATTCGACGGACAGAGCCGGTTACAAGTGTGCGTGGAGGAGCTACTCAGGCACAAGAAGAAATGGGTTTCGGGCCGGTGGAATCTCCCGGAAAGAACCACCGAAACTGAGGCAGAGGGGAGTGCCCACACAGCTCCTGGGGCCGGAAGCTTTGCTCGACAGGACGTTGGCAATGGTGGCCTGGTCGCTCCCGATGAGCGGTTTCGGTCCGATGAATACAAGGCCGCTGTGCGGATGGCCATGACAAGAGAATATAACAGTCTGAACAAAAGTACAGTGGAGGCTGTCCTAGCTGAAGTGAATTTCAGCTATGCTCGGGCTCGACCGACGCTCCGAGATCTGTCGCGTCGGACATGGCGCGCGACATTTAACAGCATGTTCCCGTCTTTCAGGCGAAAGAAGGACCGCGAAGAACATCCGCTTCTGACTTGGCATCGTCGAGCAGACGGGGAACTTGTTCCTGTTCTGAAGGAAACCGGGTGCAGCGAGCTGGATGCAGAGCTCCACGAGATGCTGTTGGCCCCCCCTGTTACAGCAGAAGCGTGAAGAGCAGCGTGATAAGGATTTCCGATTTGCTTCAGAGTTGAACGAGAAGGAAGCCCAAGAACTCAATGCCCTTTACGAATGCGAGTGTTGTTTCGCCGACGTGACATTTGAGCAGATCGCGACATGTTCAACCAATACTCATGTCATTTGCTACCACTGCATCCAGAGAACCGTATACGAAGCGTTGTTTGGACAGGGTTGGGGCAAGTCTGTCGATCTGGAGCGCTCTACTTTGAAATGTCTTGCGCCGTTATCAGTCGGGTCGTGCGAGGGATGTCTTCATCCGGAGATTGTCAAGCAGGCAATTCTTCTCGACACGGCTGGCTTCGAGACATACCGCAAATTCGAAGATCGGCTCTCCTCTGAGGCGCTTATGAAGTCCCAGCTGAAGCTTGTTAGATGTCCATTCTGCTCATATGCTGAAATCGACCCAGTATACCACCCTTCATCCCATGGTGTCCGCTGGCGGTTCCGTCGTGACGGTGGCATTATTCCTACGATTTTGATGACCCTTCTCCTCCTTGACCTTGTCCCCTTACTTGTAATCCCTGTTTTTATTCTGCTCCTTTGGGACCCAGCTACCGTAACAGCGGTCTTCGGGAATGCCATTCGTAACCTCCGTCTCAAGATCCGACCAAAACGATTCGCCTGTGCCAACCCCTCCTGCTCACGCATTAGCTGTATGACATGCCAGAAATCGTGGCGAGATCCACATGTGTGTCATGAGCCGTTACTCCTGGACTTGCGCGCTACCGTTGAGGCTGCCCGCACCGCTGCCGTGAAGCGCACCTGTCCCCGCTGCTGCCTCTCATTCGTCAAGTCCTCGGGGTGCAACAAACTGACTTGCGTCTGTGGCTACTCCATGTGCTACCTCTGCCGCAAGGCACTTGGTCGTCCTATACGAACTGCTGCGCCTGCCCGTGCCCCCCCGCGGGTTAGATGCCTTTGATGGCCCGGGCGATATAGCCGACGATCCATTTAACGATGAACAGGTTGCAGGCAACATGTCCGACGACGACGAATTTGAAGAACCAGAAGGCTACAAACACTTCTGCGAGCACTTCCGCATCAACCCTGGGTCCCGCTGCACAGAATGCACCAAGTGCAATCTCTACCAAGCAGAAGACGAGGAAGCCGTCGCCCGCCGCGCGGGCGAGAAAGCCGAGCGTGAATGGCGGATCAGACAAGGCGCTTCCGGTGCCAACAATCCAACTTCAGCTGCTGGATTCCGCAATGTCAATCATGATTTATCGACAGGGACCGATAGCCACTCTACGAATCGCCGCGCGACGGCTTCAATTTGGGATCTGCAGCTTACATCTTTGAGTAGGCTGTGGGGTTATTGGCTCAGTGATGTGTGGGCTGATGGACGGTGGAGACTCGAGGGTCAGGCTTTTGCGGACTGGGTTGTGGAACGGGTGATCGAAGTTGAGGACGTATGATCCCATGCGTACTTTCGGCTACACTTTTTTCTCATGATCTTTTCTTCTTGCTTGTTTTGTTTTAATTCTTATTTTTGGGCTTCGTTTTGCAGTAATGGCGCTTGGGGGGGGTTTGTTTTGTTTTCATTCCCGAATACTCTACATAAGAGTATCTGGGCTGGCGTGCGGTGAATCTTGGGCTTCGAACGATATGATGATTGATGACACTCCCTGCTTCTGATTATTGCGTGGCTTCTAACTACAAAACGTAGCGTGGAACCTTAGCATCTTTTTAATGCACAGCCTTTTCGTGCAATTGTCTTCTAATCTATCAAGGCCTAGGGAGAGAGAATTAAAGTGGAGAGTATGGCTTACATTGCATGTGTTGCTCAGCAAAACAAACTATAGATGGATACATGAGAGTGAGGTAGAACATTGAAAACCATAGCGACAATACATGCTAGAACCCCAATGAAGACCCCCACTGGAGACACCCATGAAATATGCAGGATATCGTATCCCAACAGTAGTTGCGTTGACCAAATGTTCGGAATTGAAGAAGCAATGCTCAATATGAGTGGCTTGTTGATTGTGAACCTGCCAAAGAAGGAGAACTCCTCCACGCCTTTGGCTGTTGCTGTGCCGATGCGAATTTTCTGTGGATTTGCTCAAGTATTTGATATCGCTGAGGTATGGATGGAAAATTGGCCGAAGAAGAAACTTTGTGAGGTCACTCCTTTGCTGGGTTGCCTGTGCTTTTTGGGGGTCAACGGGATGACCGAATTTGATTGATAGCAAGGTCTGCTAGGGATTTGGTTGACCAAGAGACTCCGCAAGGCTGTTCCTTTTTCTTTTCTTTTTTTGTTGGCTTGACTGCAAGAGTCGAACATGAGAAGGCCAGACTCCATAGGGAGGTCATTGGAGATTTCTTTGTTCATGGAGCTGATGAACAGCTGTCATAAACCAGGTCAACGGTTCAAGGTGGACATGGCAAAAGAGGGTGATATATGGTTCGTTATGGTCATGGTGGAAGGCCAAAGGCCGATGATGAAAGGCTCATGTTTGTCAAAGTGGAAGGCCGATGATGGATGCTTCATGGTGGTGTGGTGGAATGTCTCCAGGGTGGAAGATCTTCATTGTTAAGGTTGTCAACTTGATCGAAATACAGTGGTTTGAAAGTTGTCAGGATGGTTGGTTGTCACGATATATGGGTTCTCCAATGTGGAAGAAGTTGATTGGAAGATGGTTGATTGGAAGATGGTTGATTGGAAGATGGTTGATTGGAAGATGGTTGATTGGAAGATGGTTGATTGGAAGATGGTTGATTGGAAGATGGTTGATTGGAAGATGGTTGATTGGAAGATGGTTGATTGGAAGATGGTTGATTGGAAGATGGTTGATTGGAAGATGGTTGATTGGAAGATGGTTGATTGGAAGATGGTTGATTGGAAGATGGTTGATTGGAAGATGGTTGATTGGAAGATGGTTGATTGGAAGATGGTTGATTGGAAGATGGTTGATTGGAAGGTGGTTGATTGGAAGATGGTTGATCGAAAGATGGTTGATTGGAAGGGTGGTCGATTGGAAGATATTGGTCACGATGGACGAAGATAGTCACAATGGTTGATTGGAAGATGGTTGATTGCAAGATGGTCGATCGAAAGATATTGGTCACGATGGACGAAGATAGTCACGATGGTTGATTGCACGACGGTCACGATGGACGACGGTAGACATAATAGATGGTAGGTATGTGGAAGGCCAAGAGTGGAAGGCCGCGACGGTGAACTATTGTCACGATAAGTGATTCGTAGTGTAGGTGTATGTTGGACGGCGGATGTTGAATAGCGGTTCGTGGTACGGTGGTTGTCGTATGATGGACGGTGGTCACGGTGGGTTGTGTGGTCATGATTGTCATAATGGTCAAGAGGAATGGCCAAGGTGGAAGGCCAATGTGGATGGTCGTCACTGTGGATGGTGGTAATGATTGTCAGATGGTCAAGATGCAAGAGCATGAGTGAAGAGCTGTCGCCGTGGGTGGTGTTCAAGATGGAAGACCAGAGTTGGAAGACCAGAGTGGGAAGACCAGAGTGGATTGTCGTCACCATGTATGGTGGTAATAATTGCCATGATGGTCAAGATGCAAGAGCAAAAGTGAAGAGCTGTCACCATGGGTGGTGTTCAAGATGAAAGACCAGAGTTGGAAGACCAGAGAGGATTGTCGTCACCGCGGATGGTACCACCGTCACATCAGGGTTGTTTCTAGAACAAGTTAGCGTGTCCCTGATTTGGGGTTGAAGGGATGATATTTAGTCTATAGTGGAAAGTGGCCATGATCGGGTATGGTGAAAGGTCTCCATGATGGATGGTGGTCACGGTGGTGGGTAGTTGTGGTCATAGTGAAAGGTCGTTAAGATAGAAGTCCGAGACAGAAAAAAGAAGAAGAACAAGAAGGTCGTAGGTCAAGTTGAAGGCCAAGGTGACAGTCAAGTTGTAAAGACCAAGAATTGTCGTCACCGTGGATTGGACCACCATCACATCAGGGGGGTCTAAAGCCAAGTTAGCGTGTGTACAAGTTCTGGGGAATAGGGTGATAATTATGAAATAAAGATAAAGTAAAATATTCATCAGGATGGTTTCTAGAGACAAGTTAGAACTATCTCTGTAAGATGGGGATGGAGGGGGGGTGTTATGGTGAATTGTTCATGGTATATGGAGACCATGGTGGAAGCTGAAAAGCAGAAGCTGTGGAGTGTGAGGAAGAAGAGAAAGAAGAAGAGAGAGAAATGGGGGGAGGAGGGGGTATTTATATTTTCCCAGTGGCTGAAGGACAGGAAGGTACTGGGGTCGGCGACGAGTCTTGACAAAAAGGGAAGGAACGCGGGTGCACCCATAGTGACACGCGTAACCAGGTCCTGCCTTACATTGCCTTATGGGTGTGCCCAGGTGATCTTTGGTATTAGACTAGGCTCCACGACCCCTTTTGGTTTCTGGCGTTGCTTTACTTGTGATACTAATCCTATCCTATTGAAGCCAAGATAGAGAGAGAGTAGAAAAGCGGGCAATATACAAATCAATGGAAATGGACCTGCAAGAACTATGTCAACGCATAGAGGAATCCAACCGGGGCTGCATATGCGTACTCCTAGTTTATAAGTCCGACAACTTTCAAGGCCCCAGTCGTGAACACATTGGCTGGTGAAGTTATCATACCAGATTTTAAATGAGTCTTTGTTGGAGGTGGAGCCATGGTCTCGAGTGAATTTGCGGATGTGGTATCCAAGAAAATATTAAAACAAAGTCTATATATGCTTTTTATGACCCAATGCCCCCATAAAGTGCTCCGGTCCTTTTGTGAGCTCAAAGTCGATCGAATCTAACTCCCTCTTTTTTCTTCGTCCAATTCTCCATTGAGCCTTTTCTTTGCTTCTTCTTTCAAAGCTTGATCGTCCACTCGGTTCAAACCAACCTGTGGCATCAACCAAACAGCCAAAAAGAAAGCAAATGTTGCAAGGGATGCACCGACAATGAAGATTATACGGAATCCCTTTTGATATGCCGGTGTCAGCACATCACGCACATGCTCAGCATCCTTTGCAGACAACTTTGATAAGTAGTTCTGCGGGCTTGAGAGAAGAGAGCGTGACTGTGATTCGTCAAGATTGAGGACTGAGATGGACGATGAGACAATATTATTTCTGCATTGATTAATAAGAGACAAGCCAACAGGTTTGGAATGAATTCTTACATGATAGTTCCGGCAATGGCAAGTCCGAGAGTACCGCCGAGGTTTCGTACAAAGCTGCTCATTGTTAGCTCCATAACTTGGCTGGCATCAATACGGGCGCCACTCACTTCCTGAACGAGGTTATCACAGCCATATCCCGTCTTTCGACACCGGCTTGAACGGCAATGAGAGATCTATAGGGAATTAGCATAATTCATTGGACCAGGATAAGGAATCGCGTACGGCTGCAAAGTATTTCCAACCCCAACCCCAGTCAGAATGCCATATCCAATCTGCTTTCCCAATCCCGAATGCTGATCAAGTGTCGAGAAAAGACCAAGTCCAACAGCCCAGATAATCCATCCAAAAAGTATGCATTCACGGTAACGACCTACCCAGTGCACAACAAGACCGGAGCCTGTACTGCTGATTGCTGTAAGGAAGTCAGCACAGCAACACAACCCATAAGACGAGGATTCATACTTTGCATGAGGGTAATGGGAAGAAGCATTGCAGCCGCTTTTACCGTCGAATATCCAAATACCAGCTGATAGAAAGTGGGAATATAGTAAACTTGCACCAAAAAGTTCCACCCGTTGATGAACATCGTCAAACATGCGCCATTCACAATCCTACCCTGGAAGATATGCATCGGAACCAGTGGTGTCGACGCACCCTTCCACTGCCACGCAACAAAAGCAACAGAGGTTGCGAACCCAGCAATCAGAGTCGCAATAACGTGCGCCGAGTTCCATTCATACTCACCACCGCCCCAGGTCAAACCAAGCAGCAAGACCGAAGTTCCCCCGAGAGCCAAAAGCGCACCAAAGAAATCAATTGCCTTTAGCTTGACTTTCCAGTCCCCAGTTACTTTCCGAAGAGGCATAAAGAACAAAACAGCCAACGTGGTTAACGCAGTGAGCGGTAGGTTCAAGCGAAAGATCCACCGCCACGAGTCTTGCGAAATGGAGGCTAGTGCACCTCCGATGACAGGACCAATGCCATTGGCGATAGCAACCACGGCACCTAGAATACCTTGGTATTTGCCTCGTTCACGGAGAGGGACAACGTCGCTGACAATCATCTGTGCGACAGTCATGAGACCACCACCACCAACTCCGGTGAAAGCACGGAAAACAATCAATTGTGTCGCCGTCTGCGCAAGGGAAGCTGCCAGTGACCCGACGAAGAAAATGGCTAGGCCAACGAAAAGCACAAGCTTGCGAGACCAGATGTCGGATAGCTTTCCGTATAGTAATTGGAAACATGTTGATGTTCTGTGCCGCGAATGTCAGTTTGATTGAGTAGTATCATGACTGCAAGAGAAAAGAGTACTCACACGAAATAACCACCTGAAATCCAGGAGGTCTGGTCGCTGGCTCCTAAAGCATTTCCTATGATAGACAAACTGGCAGCCAGTGTCGTCTGGTCCATCAATGCCAGGAGATCAACGCTGGAACATGCCAGGAAGATCTGGGAGTTGTCATTAGCTAGGCCACATTTGCTTGTTACCGCATATACTAACCGTGATAATGGTGCGCTTAGGCACATAATTGGTTTGCTCGTTGAAAGTGACATTAGTCCCATTCTTGTCAGCCGTGACACCCTCCGTTGGTTTTGAATTTTCGAGTACCCCTGTCATGGCGTGTTGATATGAAGGGATAGAACGTAAACAGACACCCAGAATCCAAAAATGCAGCAAAAAGAGAAAGGGAGATAAGGAAAAAAAAGAAGCAAGTCAAGAGACCAAAACGGAATAATCAATCTCATCTATTCACACTAGTAATTTGTCATGTATTGATCGGCATTTAGTCTGAGCACCTTGACAGAAGATCTGCGCAAAGTTGGCAAAACTTCTCAAACACCCTCAAGGTACCCGCCCCTTTTCAATATACATCGGGAGAGAGGAACATCTTCAGCTAATAGGGAATTGCAAGTGAGGACCTGTGGGATGATTGAATCCATTCCTGAGTACCTTGTCAAACTACGTGACACATGAGAAATTCGATTCTAGAACATTGCAAGGTACGACATCAAGAATACCAGACCATGACGCATCTGCAATAAGAATCATTCCGTTTTCAACCGTTCTATATCCAGTTCCTGTGACAAAGAGGCTTACCTTGCAGGGTCTGATCTACGCTTGGACCGTGTTGATACTCCCGAGATCGCTCCACGCGATTTCCTTGTTCATCGTAGTAACAAGTTTCTAGGGCTTGCAGCGTCCACTTATGGCGCTTAACCCTTATATTGAGTCGTATACGGAGTAGTGGGAGACTCACCAGTGGAGTAAAAGTAGATCTGACTTCCCTACCTCTCGGACGCCAAGAAAGACGCAACAGGATGGAGGGGCAAGTGATGGACGCTATAGAAATTTAATCTGTATAATTGTTGAATGTGGCCCGGGATTTTCTTCCCTCACTTGTTTTCATCACTCAAAACGGTTGCTCTTCAAACTCGTGAAGTAGAGATTGTCTGCTACTCGATTATCAGCATCTATATCTTGCACTAAGAGCGTCTCAACATGATCAATTCTTCCGAGGAAATGACCAATGTAAACGAGCGCAATGTATACTTCGGTACTGACTCGCTGAAGAAATACTTCGACCCGGACTGTCAGCCTCCTCTGCCCCTTGTAGAGCTGCCACCTCATTTGAACCCTTATCATCAAGATGGGGTGCGGATCTATGCCAAAATGATGACCATGCATCCGGCAAACAATGTCAAGGCAATGCCAGGTATGACAAGCCCTGAGTGAACAATATGCCTCAATTGCAAGCTAACGCGAGACCAGCATTGAACATGCTCGAATCTAGTGTTGTGCCCAACAAGACAGACCGGATCATCGAATACAGCTCCGGATCGACAGTCATTTCGATGTCCATGGTTGCCCGAGTCATGCACGGAGTAAACGACACCCGGGCTTTCCTGAGCAACAAAACCAGCGATGCAAAACTGAAGCTGATGCAATTCTTCGGTCTTGACATCACCTTGTTCGGTGGACCATCTCAGCCAGAGCCATTAGACGAAACGAGGCGGCATTCAAAATGCCCGAAGAATGGCCCTGGAGTCAGAGACGATTGTCAATCCCAACCAATACGAAAACAACAACAACTGGCAGTCCCATATCCGGTGGACCGGACCACAGATCTTCAAGCAGCTGCCTGAAATAAACGTTCTCTGCGCTGGTATGGGCACATCTGGTACCATGACCGGACTGGGGACCTATTTCAAAGACGTGAAGCCCTCTGTTTTCCGACTTGGTGTTTGCACAGCCCCTGGTGACCGAGTACCTGGCCCCAGGTCATATGCTCTAATGCGCCCTGTTGAGTTCCCCTGGAAAGCAGCCGTGGATACCATTGAAGAAGTTGGATCATCCGAGTCATACACACTCTCTCTGAACCTATGCCGGGAAGGTTTGGTCTGTGGCCCATCATCCGGGTTCAACCTCCAAGGACTCTTCCAGATGCTCGCAAAGCGCAAGGCTGCGGGAACCCTATCTGAGCTCGCAGGGCCAGACGGCACAACCCATTGCGTGTTCCTCTGCTGTGACCTACCATACCAGTACATTGACGAGTACTTCCAAAAGCTGGGCGAGCAGCAATTCCACCCAATCCGAAACGAGGTAAATACCACCTCCATGACGTGCTAGCATTTAACGAGTGCGCAGGAAATAAAAAAAAGCTAACATATCTACTATTTACTAGCACCTGAAGAAAGTTGACCTGCACCGGTATGACGAGAGCTGGGAGCGGGATGCATTGGAGGTTTTACCCCAATTTTATGGATCACCGCGATCCCTTGCGCAAAGCCCATTGAGCGAGATTGTCCTCAAGCCGCAGAACCGCGTTTTGGACCTGCGCCAACAAGATGATTTCCACGCGTGGCACCTCCCCGGCTCGGTGAACCTGCCGTTGTCTAGTGTTGGGCCTCACAGTCCGTCACCGTTTTCGGATCCAGGTGTTCTGGAGGCGCAATGGGTGGAGCTGGAGAAGATCTTCAAGGATGACGTCTTGGTCTCAGATCTGGGGCGGCATCACGTTCTAGTGGTATGCTACGACGGTGATTCAGCACGTGTGGCCACCAGCGTTCTTCGGGCCAAGGGCCTCGAAGCAGACAGCGTGCGTGGAGGCCACCGTGCGCTGAGGATGTATGGGATCGGGAGTGAGAACCCGATCTCCACTACCAAGGGGCCTCTCGGGGCTACAGTTTCCATCGCGGCTGTTCCCCTTGAATAGAGGACCTGAGACACAGGATCATAGCACAATCGACTGGGAAAATGCGGAATGTAGGGTTGGATCTGCCATGTGAGGCGCTAGTCCCGATGCGGACATATTATGCCTCGATTTCTTTTCTTTCCCCCCCTTCTTCTTTTTTGCTTGGTATTCTTTTCGATTACTTCATCGGTTTAGGTTTGTTGCTTGGCGCATACTACCCTATGACTCTTTCAATGAGAATATCGTTTCGGCTTCTTTCCACATCTTCCCACATGTAAGAGAGACCACTGTGTCCACAGTGGCCTGAGTCTCGAGTTGCTCCGCATGCGTTGAAAAGCTCGCATTTGAGAGAATCCCGGAATATTCGGAAGACATGCAAGATATACAATGTTGTATGCATGATGTATGATATTTTCCGAGGGGTACTAGCCCAAACACGAAGTCAGATGTCAGATCCAATTTGTATCAAGCGCAAATGTGCTCTAGTCCATTTAGCCTGTGATATTCCAACCAACCACGAGCCTCTGAATGACTGCAGACCCCATCTCTCCATGAAATATGCTCAATTGTGAGCAAATACCCTCGGGTGATCGGCCAGGATAACTGAGATGACTAGAATGTACATTCAAAGCCCCTCGACAGGTACAAGGAGAATAAAGGAGATATCCCGTTTTCGGTTCCGCAACCATCCAAAAGCACAACTTGCTGCAGACCTGCCGATCATACCTTATGTATTCTATGATATCTGAATTCCCTTGACCATACGTTGTAGGTGTTGGTGTCACTTCTTTTCGGTCGCACAAGATGATGGACATGAAGATGGCCCATGGCACGCCCTGGCTCGATCAGCCGGTGATGCTTCATTCGTCTCGCGCCGACAAATGCAAATTGACCGAAGCTCAATGTCTCTATCGCAACTATTACTGGCGATACTGGTATGCGTCTTCTTCCGAGTTACCGACATGTATATGTGCTTATCGGAAAATCTGTCCTAGGTACCAAGCCGACCATGTTTACGCATTAAACACCGTCTACTTCATGTGTGCGGTGATTGGAGTGTTCGCGATCTCGAACTTGCTTGTACGATTCGCTCCAGATAGCGTGAAACGGACTAGGCCGTGGCGCATGTTCACTGCCGCCTCACGATACTTGTCTTATCGTGGATATCGATTGCCTGCGCTGCGATATTGGTCTCCGGCGTTGGGCGTGGTGATTCTGGGCGCTGTAGGCGATGTCTTCTTCTTCGGTGGGTGGTTTGGACCTGTCAAGATGTGGCGAGAATGGTGACTGACCTTATATAGCCATGACACTTGGCCCGCAACCTTATTACTGGCCGACAGATGCTTCTTACGGAAGTAGTCCTCCGATCGCGACTCGATCGGGCTGGATAGCTCTTGCACTGCTTCCATTTGTACTGTGAGTGTTGGATATGGATAACCAAGTTCGGTTACTGACCTCCTTTTAGGGCACTGAGCACGAAAGCCAACATGATATCTGGTGTGACTGGTATTCCGCATGAGAAACTTCAAGTATTTCACCATTGGACTAGCTATGCGATGTTTGTGTTGGCCTTGGTTCACACATTCCCTTTTATCATATACCATATCTGGAAGGGGGATATGATGCATCAGTGGAAGACAAGTGTCGTCTACTGGACAGGGGTTGCTGCTCTCATTTCGCAGACATATCTAACCGTCATGTCTTTACCATCTATTCGGTAAGATCACCCTTAGCCTGACTACCTAGAGACAAACACTTAACTCTTCCACAGCAATCGTTTCTACGAATTCTTCAAAGCCACGCACATATTCGTGGCGGTGGTATTTGTCGTGTTTTTCTTCCTTCACTGCGATTTCCGGCTCTCTTCCTGGTATGACCGACTCGAATGAGCCTCATGACGACCTTGGATTAACATATACCAGGGACTACTTCATAGCCTCGGGCGTGATCTACTTTCTAAGCCTGATAGCCAGCCACATCCGTACCTATCTAATGCACGGCATCCACAACGCAACCCTTGAACACCTCCCTAGTGGCCTTGTCCGCGTTGCAGTGCCCTCGATCATCAAATGGACCCCAGGCCAGCACGTATTCGTGCGCTTCCTCACACCAGACCTACACCTACTCACCGCCCATCCCTTCACCATCTCCTCGGCATGTCGCAATCCAGACGAGATAGGAAAAGCCTCGGAACTAGTATTCTACATCAAACCGCGCAGCGGCGTGACCGGACGCCTTAAAGCAATGGCATCCAAGAATCCAGGCTGCACGAAGAAGATTTTAATGGAGGGACCATACGGCGGCGTCAGCGAACCGCACATGGCACAGTTCGACACGATTTTAGTGATAGCTGGCGGCTCGGGAGGCGGGTTCTCACTAGCCATGGTAGACGAAGCGCTCCGGCTGACAGGCATGAATGCAACGGTAAGCGAGAAACGAGCACTGTCCCGCCGGAACCTCCAAGTCGTCTTCTCGACGCGCGACCACGCTATGGCAGATTGGTACATCGAAGAGATCGAATCACGGCTCTCTGAATCAACCATGTTATCCGCGAAGTCAGGCAACGCATTCGAGACTGCGGTGTCTGTGCACGTCACTGACCAGCGGACATCGGGGATTTCCTCAGCTTCGGAGTCTGACGATGTTAAGAGCACCGCTGGCAAGGCACTGCCGGCTGAGATTACTACCACGGGAAGTTTCAGTTTGAATGTTCACCGCAATGCTCGGCCTGATATTCCTGGTCTGGTTGCGCGCACTGTATCCATGGCACATGTCCAAGGGACGCAATATCAGAAGAAGCAGCGGATTGGCGTTTTGGTTTGTGGTCCTGCTTCGATGTTGCATGATACTCGGAATGCAACCGCTTTGGCGCAGGCTAGGGTGTTCGGGGGCGAGGTTGAGGAGCTGTATTTGCATACTGAGCCTTTCGTGTGAGTCTTCCATTCCCTTGCTATGTTAATGGCGGTTTACTAACTGGCTATACAGGTGGTGAGTGCTTTTCAATATGGAGTATCATCTGCTGGATTGATTTTACTCTCTTTCTTTGCTCTTTACCGATGTGTTTATTTCCTAAGAGAATCACATAATTACTTCATAAAAAGGAGCAATATCCAAAGAAAATCTATTCTATTAACGGCTAAGACCCTCTAAACCAGTCTAAAGCCCGAGTCTGTACTAAATCCCCGGTGAATACACAGCAATCTAAGTGTAACTAAGTAGTACAGAAAGAGATACCCAGAACAATAACCGGCCAAATATAACACAAAGTCTGGGGATATGAAACGCTAAGCCAAAACCTGGAAAACAAAAAACGCCGAGCATTAGTCCCATAAGGCTGAGTGGAGAGATGAGAAAGAAACGTGAGATCAAAAGATCAACCACGAAATGCGAATCTAAACATTAAATGAAAACAATGTGAAGAGATCATCAGGTCATTAGCCCATCAAAACCCTACCTTCCACGCTTCTCACAAGGATCAGCATCTTTTCTTTTCTTCCTCTGATCCTTGATATCAAATCAGAAAATCACTCCCCGCTCTCGACTCTCTTCATCAAGGAATCCCTCATCCGCACATTGACCACACCACCAACACCATACGCAGGAACAATCTTGCCCATGCGCGCAAAGCAACTAGGCACATAGTCCCGACGAATCCGCGCCACACGTTCCGTCCAGCGCAGACCACCGGCCGGCTGTCGGTTATACAGATCCAAACCGAGGAGGTGCATGGGCGTACTAGCGAACTGCATAGCAGCGGGACAGGCAAACTGCGCGATGCTGGATTTCATGGTTGAGCTTGAAGCTAGGAAGTCTGGGACTGAGGGTGCGATGAGGGCAGGGATATTGAAAGAAGCCCAGATTGTGATACTGTCGCGGAGACAGAAGAGGCCGTAGGAGACTTTAGGTATTTGGAGAGTTGGTGCTGAGGGTGCGGAAGGAGGGAGTGGGGCGCGCAGAGCGGAGCTGTACTTCCGCGCGACTAGGTTTGTGTTTATGGTGCTGTTTCTAGCTGGAGATTCGGAAGGAGAGGCGCCGAACATTTTGGCGAAGCGCGCGTCTTTGTAAACGCATATCGTCATGTTCACTATTGTTGTTGCGAAGAACTTGGGGAGGCCTGTGTCTATGGCATTGTAGGGCTCGTTGTGTGTTGTTGATTTGAGGGTATCTATTGCGTTCGCTGTGAGGTAGGTCGAGGTGTATAGGGTGTAGATGAGGATGAATGGAGTGCTGAAGAAGAAGCCGCTGGGTCGAGCAACCATCGATCGGAGGCAGTTGTTGATTGTTTGGCCGATTGGGAAGCCTTTTGAGGCTTTCTCCATAATTGCACTAGAGGAATTAGTCTTACATTCGTAACACATCAGAGCCGTGATAGTCACTTACCGATCAATGATGGTGATCAATGGGCAGGTCAGCACGCCGGCTGTTGCTGCGCTAGCGACATCGACACCGAGTCGCTTGCCCAGGTCCTTGGTATTCCATGTTGGCTGCGTGGAGCGTTTGCTGGGGGCTTGTGCTTGACGTTCCTGACCCCGTTCCTGCTTTACAGTCGCCATTGTTAATATTGTATCTTGCACAACAGCATCCCGATTCATGCTCATGTGATATGGAGAGAGAGGTTATGCATTGAGTAAAGGAGTACACAAGATGTCAAATGAGACAAGATGAATTACAAATGCGAGATCTGAGAGATTATATCTATCAATCATCTCCCCCAGCTTCGGACGAGAATGACCCGGCCGCGACCCGGCGCCGGCTCTCCGATGCCGGCCCGATAGCTTATCGGCTAAACGCTGTTCCATTTGGTTATGTATATGGAAATGGAGTAATACAAGGGAGTATGGGTTTTGCTTCATTATACTCTTATTCTTATTTTGGAATCAATCCCCCCCCAACGCCAAATATCAAGATCCTAACTACATATCTAGCGAGCTTCAATACCCTCCATAGTGACATTGACCGCACCAGCTTGCACCAACTAAAAAGCAAAGTTAGCAGAAATCCAAAATTATGCAAGGGACATAATACATACCGCTCGCTGCAAGTCGTCAATCAGGTCATCCACATCCTCAATACCGACACACAACCGGATCAAGTCTTCAGGGAAAGCGCGCTCCGCCCGCGTCTTGGCGTCAATGCTGGCATGACTCATACGACACGGCATACTAATCAGACTGTTGACACAACCAAAGCTGACACTAATAGCCCAGATCTTGGCGCTCTCCACAATGCGCTCGCTGATGGCCGTGTCACCGGTCTCGAACGAGAGCACAGCACCGGCGCCCCGCGCCATGGAATTGTGAAGTTCATATTGTGGGTGGGACCGCAAACCGGGGTATCGCACCTTGAAGCCAAGCGACTCAAGGAACTCGGCGATGCGCTGGGTATTGCTCTGCTGCTGTTCCATGCGGACCTTTAACGTCTTCACGCCACGCAGCAGCAGCCAAGAGTCGAACGGTGACAGGCCGCATCCCGACGCGTTAATTGGGAAGTATAGACGTTCTCCAAGCTGCAGGTCGTTCACGGCAATGACACCGGCCATCAGGTCGTGGTGGCCGGAGAGGTATTTGGTGCCACTCTCGTAGACGACATCGGCACCGAAGTCTAGCGGGTTCAGGAGAAGGGGAGACATCATAGTGTTGTCCACAGAGACAATGCAGGCGGGGTTCGCTTCGTGGGCGGCAGTAGCAATCTTTCCGATATCGACGATCTTGATCAGGGGGGTTGGTGGGGGTCTCGAGCAGCACCATGGTTGTCTTCGAGCTCAGCACCTCCTGGACCTTCTCGGGCTGTGTGGTGTCGACGTGGTGCACGATAATTCCGCCGTTGGTCGAGAGGTACTTGAGCAGACGGTTGGTGCCGCCGTAGAGGTCGTCCCCAGTGACCACCTCGTCACCGGGGCGAAGAAGCCTTGTAATCACATCTAAGGCTGCCATACCGGAGGACACCACCAGGGCGCGCTGTGCCGACATGATCTTGGCCAAGTGACGCTCAAGATGTGTGCGAGTGGGGTTACCGGACCGTGTGTAGTCATACTCTCCACCGCCGGCGTTGGAGGCTTGTTTGAAGGTAGCACTCTATGTGATTTAGTAATGATCAGTATTTATGTGCAATTCTCGCCAGGGGTGGATCTGTACCTGATAGATAGGAACACTGCTGGCATTGTATTGGTCACTCCCTTCGGTGAAGACCAGCTCGGTGGCGATATTGTACCGGCGACCGGTATGAGGACTGGATGGGGCAGGGGAAGGAGGAAGGTCATTGCCTGACAGGTCAACCTGAGGGAAACCCTTTTTTACACCGCTGGATGACCCCGAGGCAGCATTGGGAATTCCGGATCCTGAAGCCGACATCGCTGTAGCGGGGCAGAGAGAATGTGTGTATGTGTATGTGTATAGAGAATAATTGAGGTTAATTCAAAACAAACAAAAGATGCGAATATGCCAGAAGTGTAGAAAAGGGGAATAAGAAACAAAATCCAAAAAGAAACAGAAACAGAAGAAACAGAAGAAACAGAATCCCGCAGTTCACATCTTCTTCCCCCGGACAAGCTCCAAGTCGCTGATTCGTCGAGCCACGGCCATTGCGATCTCGTCATCCGCTAGTCCCAATTAGGAAAGTAAGTATGTGAGTCAACATTGATATTCCAAGATAGCCCTGGAGTGACAGTCTGGGATTTATATGCGGGTTATAGTTGATTATATTATGTTTTATCTCACATTTATAGGATATTTTATATACATTTAGGGAGGGAACCCTTAATAGCTGTGGATATGGAGACTATGAACGTTGATATCAATGTTAATACGGAGTATAGCTTGTCTACATACATGCGTAGGCATGGTTGCTTCCTAGCCAAAATTCACTTCGGTCTTTTATATATTCCAAGCAAAGAGATACATGTATATCAATTGAAAAGTAAATTAGAAGCAATGCAACGCTCTTTTACAATATATATCGATGTATACTCTGGTGAAAAACCGCCAAGTCTCGTTAGTCATCCACTTGGCTCCAGGACTTTCCCAAGGTTCAACATTTTTACTCGTCTCTGCTATATATCCAATTGCACATACCCCTATAAAGCCCAGAACCTGGAATATAGAAAAGATATTCGAGGCTATTCAACGCCGTAGCCAGAGAGGAACCAAACATGGTGTCGGAATCGGAAGCGGCATTCGCCTATCACGAACCTTCAATCAAAACAGTCCTCAACTACACCGGCTTTCTTTTGACACTGAATATAGTCAATACCTGCCTGGACAAGCTCCTCTACTGTGGTTTAATCGGCCAACTCTTCATCGGTGTCCTGTGGGGCACACCCGGGGCACAATGGTTCGGCCAAGAGACAGAAAGAGTGATCCAGCAGCTTGGGTATTTAGGCCTGATACTCCTGATTTACGAAGGTAAGGGGTACCTTGTTCTCTACTTAGATGTGTTTGCTTATAATGACAGGCGGTTTGTCAACCTCAATCAAATCCTTAAAGGCAAACATCCTTCTTTCGACAGCCGTTGCCATCACTGGAATCTGTGCGCCAATGGGCTTGTCATTCATTCTTAAGGAACTTGTGTCAGCGACATCTCTTCAATCCTTCGCTGCCGGTGCAGCCTTAAGCGCAACCAGTCTTGGCACCACCTTCACCATTCTCTCGACCACGCAGTTGACAACTACGAGGCTCGGCACAGTCACCACTAGTGCTGCAATGCTAGATGATGTCGTCGGTCTAGTCATGGTTCAAATTATTTCCAACCTTGGCGGAAGTGCCGCCTCGTTCAGCGCTACGACTGTCATTCGACCTGTTTTTGTTTCAATCGGGTTCGCTGTTGGTCTACTATTGCTGTGTGCATTCTGTTTACAGCCAGGATTGAAGAAATTGCTTGATTGCAAAGACAAGTTCCCAGCCTTTATGGGGACCGCACAATTTGCTTTCCTTGCACAGACATGTGTTTTAGTTGGGATAGTGGCTGGTGCAACGTATTCTGGAACTTCGAGTCTCTTTGCTGCCTACCTTGCTGGTGTGATTGTCTCTTGGTTTGATGGGCTGGTAGCTGAAGCCAAAATACCAATTCCTGTCTTTCAGTCTGAGGACTCCCAAGAACCGACTCCCAACCACCAAGGAAGCACGCAGAATAGCAAGAACTGGCAAGCCGAAAAGACACCTTCGCGTGTGCAACCTCAGGAAACAGAAATACCCCATGATGATACACCTACAGGCGAACTCATCTACAGCCAATATTATAAAGAGCCGGTGAACCGGATCCTTCTCCCTCTTTTCTTTGTGAGTCTTTCCATTCGATCTGACAAGTGACGTACTAACATCAGCAGGCATCCATCGGATTTGCAATCCCCATAACCAAAATGTTCTCAGGTCAGGTTGTATGGCGTGGGATTATCTACGCCATGCTAATGGCGATTGGAAAAATGATCACAGGCCTATGGCTCGTTCGATTCTCTCCGAGCCCTGTGTCGGGTCTAGTCTCTACCGCCAAGAAACTATTTTCATACACTCATTCCTACTGTGCGAGTTCCCAGACCGTCAGCAAAACGTCGAACCAAAACAAGAAAGCCCCACAAAGACCGGCGACTCGAGATGATAGTGTGGATGTTCCAACTCCGGATAATGTCAAAGATGAGTCTCAGTCAATGAGCAGATCTCCTGTACCCACTTTCCGCCCTGATTCCCGCATATCCCTTCCCCCCAAACCAAAGTCCCTGTACCCGTCTTCTATCCTGGGATTGGCAATGGTTGCCCGAGGCGAAGTGGGGTACCTCATTGCTTCAATTGCCGAAAGCCAGGGAATATTCTCCAACGAATCTTCCGAAGGTCCATCTGAGATCTATCTAGTGGTCATCTGGGCAATCTCGCTCTGCACATTGATCGGTCCGATCTTAGTTGGAACTCTAGTCAGACGTGTAAAGAAGCTGCAACAGTCAAGGGTGGATATGGGGTCTGATCCTTTGGGAGTTTGGGGCATTTAACCACCTCGGATACAGTGAGCGATGACCACGCTATATTGAAGCTCAAAAGCGACACCATTGGTACATGGGCAATAATTTTTCCAATATTAGTGACCTTAACGACCCTAACATACACACAACACAGCCGTTCAGCCACCCATCTCCATAATGTCACCGTTCTTAATATGAGTCATGGCGCTCCGGGAATGGGATCCTTGTTGCCGAAAGCCGCCTTCCTGCGTTCCGCAGGAGTCCAAGACGTGATGTCCTTCGAATCACCGCCCAGACACCCATCATTGGCCTCCTTCAGCTCTGTTAATACCTTTGCCCAGCCCCAGGGATCATTGGCATTAGCTGTAGCCTCGGGAAGCTCAACCGTCTCACCAGACGACTCCTCGTAGCGGGGGTGGTTCAAGCCATGAATTTTGACATTGTGTTTGGTGGCATAAGCCTTGATCTTCGCATCATGGTCATCCCAGTCGATACCGTACTCTTCGACATCAACAATGAAGCGAATGAACAGACCCATGATAGCTCCGACGTTCTTTACCTCCGAGTAGGGCTTGAACAGGTCATTTCGTTCCAGGGTGGAAAGCATAGTAAGGAACATTGTGGCGAAGGCTATAAACACCGCATTCACGGTCTCTCCGTCATCGCAGCTGTATGTTGCACTCGTCAGCGTTTCGTTAACTCTCAATATTCTACTTGGGCCCAGTGAGACAAACCCAACCAACGGCATGATAGCATCCATTTGGAAATACAGCCCGGTCGCTTCACAGATAGCCCACTGCATCTTCCAGTCACCATCAGCCTCTTCGAAATCCAAGAGGAGGTTCTCCACTAGCTCCATAACGGCGTATCCAAAGAAGTCATTGTAGACATGCATTTCGAAGTTATCCGGGTCGCGCACGGCAGTGCCGCGTTTCAGCGCAACCCATTTAGCCACTCCGGCGGTTGTGAAGATCCATTTTTCTCCTGGGTGCTCGGAAGCAGGTTTGAGGGTAGTGGCATCGTCCGCCTCCTGACATCAGAATCAGCTATCTAGATCAAACAAGATCAAGATAGACTGGTGTAAGTCACTAACGGCATCATCTTTCTTCTTCTGCTCTATAAACTCCTCATCTTCCTCAGCCTCATCCTCAGACTCATCTTTGTTCTCCGTCTTCCAAGGCGCACAGCCCAGACAAATATAAGAAAAAGCCTTGACTGGGCCGCGGGTTCGCAATTTGAACTCCGAGTCTGCGTTTCGAGATACAGAGACGGGGGCCCATCGCTTGTCCAGTGCGCGCTTGGTTTCCATGTCTACTTCAGCCTTGCTTGCTGGGCCTTTGGACTTCTTTGCGCCACTGTCGGCGGAGCCGGTTGTTTTTCTTTTGGGAGGCATAATGGAAGACAGTTAAATTGAATAAATGGAATAGACGAAAAGAAAAGGTCTAGTTATAAAATTGAAAAAGGTTGGCTTAAATACGACCGACGCGGCTCGACGCGTCGCCGGTCCGGTGATGTCAAATACATCAGGGCCGATCAGGAGTCCACTTATTTTCTTATTTTAGTCTTGGTGTGATGAGCAGAATAATACAAATAGGGTATAAAGAAGACGAGCAATTGGAATTTGTATATACTCCGTCCTAACTCCCACTGGATGCCAATCCATGAAGTTCCCCAACATGACCCAAAACAGAGGAAAACGAAAACAGAATATTGAAGACACAAGAAAATGACAAAAGACTGCCAACCTCATCAGGATATTCATAAACCAGACCGTCCGTAAAGACAGGACAGACGAAAGAATCCCACAACGCCGCGGCCGAACCCCCTATCTCCAAAAGCAATCCATTTTGAGACTGGAAAAAAAAAGAAAAGGAAAGCTCCAAAAGATGACAGTATATACCAGCGTAAATTAGATTAGAATCTTTAAAGGGACCACGGGGTGTACTTTGTACTCCAAAGCCCCCAAGTCCACTTTGGACAGGAAAACTGTGCGTAACAGCATAAACATGAAGCGTAACATACTCCGGATCGCCATTGTTTATGCCGCCAGATCCCCGAAACCGCCGTTGATGCCGAAGAATTGGAACCTGTTGCGCGTCAGCAAAAGAATATCATTTAAGGAGAAAAACCGTGAACAGCACAAGTTCTTGGGAGACGTACCAGTCCTCGACATTCAACGTCGTTGGCGCTGTCGGCCCGCTACGAGAACTACTACTCCAGGTATCATTGTCCTGGCTAGCAGCGTCCATCGCGGCTCCACTCATAGTGCCATCGAGACCGTGCATGGGTGGCCAGGCTTGCTGATGCTGGCCCTCCATGCCAAACATCTGCTGTGGCGGGTTAGGATGCATCCCCATTGCGCCCGGCAGTCCTGACATTATCGGCGGGCTACCGTGGGAGATAGACATGCTACGGCCGGAGACGGGCTGCGGCTGATTGCTCATCATAGGACTAGGGCGCGAAGCCATTCCCGGGGGCATCTGTGATGGGATCTGGAGGGACGGGTCGACTGCGGCGGGCTGGGGTGGCGATGTCAACTCCGGGAAGAAGGCGGTACCGTCTGGGAAGAGCTGGTCGGGCTGGAAGTTCTCCCAGAGGGAGGGGGAGAGGTTGGGAGAGGTGCGGGTTACTAGGAAGAAGTCGGGGGGTGTAGCAGGAGAGAGAATTGGCCGTTGAACGGTGTGGTAGGCCTGGTGTTGGCTCGGGAATTACCCGTGCCAGTCATTGGATCGTGAGGACCGCGGTGAGCGTTTGGTGATTGTTGGCCGGGAAGGGGTTGGTTCAATTCCCGGGAGGGTGTGACAGCAGGTGTCTGGGGCCGGGAGCGCTCGTATGAGACAGGGGGTGTAGGCCCGCCACCATTTGGCATGCCGATATCCATGTCATCAAATTTGCGCTTCGGGGGGTCATGCCTCTTTGAGGAAGATGATTCTCCGTGGCGCGTGCGCTGATGTCTCCGGCCTGCAGCCTTCTGGAGTCGTTCTTCCAACACTTTGTTTCCGAGGATAGACTCGAATAGCGTGTTCACCATCTTCGCTACCAGCCAGACCTTTGATACATCCTTGAGGGCTAGCATGCAAACATTGATTCTTTCCTGGCAGGTGGCCACAATTGAAGGAACCGAGGAACGCATTTGGTAAACGTGCATGATCAAGGCGGAGAATAGACTGTAGACAATGAAAGCAGGAGTGTACCGGATCTCCCCGTGCGCCTGTAGGTTCTCAACAATAGAGGTAATCATGCCTGCAGCTTGGAAGGCAATTGTTCGCGATGGATAAGCCATTTCTTCGACCCTGTAGTTATTGGGTGCGGATGAGGCAGGCGGCATGTGAGCCCTGTGGAGAAGACAGAGCGTGGTGTAGTAATTTGAGTGCAAGAGAGCCGCCCAGAAATGATGCCGAGAGCGTTGCCAGCATACTTCTTTGGGGCAGTTCTGCAGCCAATCGGCGAGGGCCATATCCGAGTGGGTGAGATCCATTGCATTCATTCGCCGTGACTTTGAAGCCACAGAGTACTGCTGGGACAGAACCAAGCCCATGATCTCGCACAGCTTGACATACTGCAGGAAGAACTGGACATGGACAGGGTCTGCTGGGTATTCGGCGACAATGTCGAGCTCATCCTCGATGAAATCGTCTTCCGTCACCATCTCTACATCTGAGTCATCTGTATTGATCCCAATGGGCCGTCCCAGTGCAACAGCGACAGAGCGATCCCGGGTGAACAAGGTCCACCAGATTCTTTTCCAGAGTCTTTTGTCTGGTTTGTTAAGTTGGGACATTTCGACGCTGCGGTGCATTCCAGAGCCCTGCGCTACCACCATAGCGACCCGTGTCCAGTAGAAGACGTTCTTGGTGACGTCTGTGACTAGTCAGAAAATTCATTAGGATAGATTGGTATAGATTGTGAACTTACCTTCCGGTCCCTCCCAGTACCAACCCAAAAGCACTAACGCCTGCACGATTGTGACACGGTCATCCTCATAGTTAGCATCATAAAGCGCCTTAGCACGCTTATAAAAGGTCATAGCCGCAGGGGTTGTCGAGCCATTCGCATCCATAAGCTGCTGGTTAGTGCAGACTCTCGATCCTGCCAGCAGAATCGCCTGCAGCAGTAGCAACGATGGCGGGTTTTTGGGGTCACGGTAGTGACGCATGAAGCGGCTCTTGTTGATAATCGGCACGACGGGAGCCACCCATTTGAAATAGGCGTCGACCAATTCATCACACAGCGGTTTGGGCGGGAGCAGGAACGCCCCCCGCTGGTGCAAGATATCAATTTCCAAATTGTCTAGGTCCGTCAATCGGGCGCGGGATCCTCTAACATTCGGTGGGAGTGGGTAGTGCACGACATCTGCTGTTCCATGGCGGTCTTGAACCAGGAGAGACAGATTCGACGACTCGCCCAAGTACGCCACTCGGCCGGCCTCTTTTATCGGAGCACGAGCAAACTTCGGCTTCATGAATTGGGCATAGGCGTTGTTGGCTGAAGCTTGCTGGGCGGCCTCAGCCTCGGAAAGGGAAGTATTAGGCATGCCGTCGACGCCCATGAGGTTGTTCCGGTATCCAAAGGCATTGCTCTTTTCATCCGAGTCCGAATTTTTGTCCTTTTCCCTGGACGCAGAGACCGAGCCAGATGCGGCATCCGCTGCCTCGGTGCTCGTGGGTCGGAAATGGGCAACTGCAGCGTCGACGATCGAGGAGGCAGTTTGCGGTGGACTGTCATCATACCGAGTATCTTCCTTGTTCTTGTTTTGATTGTTCTTCTTTCGTTTCGGAGACGGGATCTTGCACTCGATGGAGAAAGCGACACAATTGGTGCAAGGCACCCCGAGACTGGCTGCGTCACATCGAACCTAGGCGACGGGAAGGGTTAGAAGGGGAAAAAACGACGACCAAAAGCAAACTCACCTTGCGAGCATGACATGTCTAATTGAGTCGAAAAGAAAAACATCAGCTACATTTTTTTTCAAATCCAAGAAGGGGAAGGATCGAGGATGTATCGCGATAAGGAACTGAGCCGAGGTGCGTTGAGAACCTCGGCCCAGAGTCGCGTCTCCCTAAAAATCCAGACGTACCTCGCACGCGCGTGATGCACGTTGTCTAAGATTAGATAAAAAGAATTAGCAAGCGTATAAAAATGCTTAACTTGAAGAGTTTCCCTTCAGGCACAGGGGAAGTGAAAAGCCGAAAAAACCCTGTCCCTCATCTTTGCGCCCGCACACTTCCCCCGCGACAAATCCGTTTATCAGACCAGAACATCATGTCGGCAATATCCCAATAAAACCAAACAGCAGAACAGCAGAACAGCAAAAAGAACTGGCTTACCTTCTGAAACTCAGCGGTTGGCCTTGTGGACCATTGCGCACCGTAATGCCCGAAGTCCCCGTCGAGCCCGCGTTGCTCGGAGCCGGGCTGGTGTGGTTATCCGATAGCTGGTCGGTGTGGAATTCAGTGGTACTCATGGCCACACAATCTCTCCATCCAGGAATTCAGGCTCGAGTCGGAGAATTGGGGAGGATGCGCACTCGGAGGGGAAGGGGAAGGGGAAGCGATATGATATAAAGGGTGCCAGGCCCACGGGAGTACGTACGGGGTACAGAGTAATAAAGAGGGTAAGAAAGGGGATCTTGAACAAGGCAAAGACGCCACGCGACCAAGAAAATAGAACAGAAAATCAGCAAGAAAAAGTACCGGGGGAGGGGGAAGAGGGAGGAATATCAAAGTTGGGGTGAAGTTGGTTGTGGCAATATCAATTTCCTGGTGGAGTTCCTATTTGGTCAGCATTTGATAGTTATGCATTGGGATTTACAATTGGAATTTATATAGACTTATATTTGATTCTTATAAAATTATAAGATCAAATATTCTTCATATCATTTCCCTTCCATTTCTTGCCCTTCACGTTGTCTACTAAGTACATATATGTAAAAGATGAAAAGGGGTAAAAGGTAACCCTGAGAACCCAGTACTAAACAGCCCATATGGCGCAGGGGTTCACACCGGACCCTTATTGACTAAGCGCTAACGCGGTCCACGGGTGTATGTAAAAGCCACCAAATAATAGTTATGCACTGTTGGAACATGTTGGAATGGGACCACAAAAAGATGGAGAGATCGACGGATGGGGGTGGAAGACCGAAGGTAGCAGCTGGTGGAATGCTTCTTTGTAGTAAACAGGAACACCGTACAACATATTCTATCTATTAGGAAGCCTAGGAGAAGCACAATAGTAGCCTAGGAGAAGCACAATAGTATACTCTATACGGTATAACTCTTGAAGTGCCAATCCTCAGTCCCCAATTGCCAATCCTTTCCAGACATCCCGGACGCTAAACCGGCCTACCCTAATTAGGCCCACCGCGTGGAAATACCATTGCTTCAGCCTCCATTCGGGCTCGGGGGGATCGTCCCGACTGAAAGATTGGTCTTTGGGTCTCTGGGCCATGACGCGAAAGGCTCCAGATCCTGCATTAGCTCCACGCCTCCAATCCTGGTCAAAATGACCACGGCCAGAGCCTACCGCCACGCGGGAGGATGTGGAGGTGAAGGGAAGTTGACAGGGTATACTCCCATGTCGGAAATTTCTCTCTGGGCTGAGCTCGGAGACAATATTCGGACATGGACCATATTAGCGGGATGTGCGGATGTATATGCAGTGTGACCTGCTGATGCCCACTGGCCACTGCTTAATGTATACTTGTATAGGGGGTTCCCAGGGTAAACTAGTAAGCTTGAAGTGTTCGTTTTTCCTTCTTACAAGATATGACATGTGCTAGTGTTCTGTTTCATACATATTAATCTAAAAGGTACTCCGTGTAGATGTAGATCGTTACAACCGATCCAAACTCAGCATCAAAGTCAAACGGTGAGATTGCGGGGGAGAAAAGAAAAGACGGGGACGAAAAAGACCAGGGAAGAAGTTGCGGGGGGGAAATCTCATCTGAGCTACTCCATACTCCGTACTTGGTACTCCGTACAACATACAGAATCAATATGGATGTTCTCCAGAGCGACAAAACCTGAGCCTGGGCAAGCTTGTGATGCCTCGGTAACTTTGAGCTTCGACCAATGAGAGAGCCCCGTTTATTTCCGTTTGCGCCACTCTCAGATGCGAGGGGATAACACGTAAAGAACACACAGTCAGGCAGGTGATTTCCTTTACTCTTTTATTAGGTTCGCCGGGCTTCCCCGGGAAGAAACGGTTGTGCCTTGGATATTTGTAGAATTGCGGATCAGGAGTAAATGGAAGCCCGTTAACGAGACACCCGTGGACAGTTTATGCAAAGTGAAATCGTAGCGAATATAATTCAAATCTCATAAAGCAGGGTTCTCTGAATTAGTGCCTTCTATAGCCAGACGGGGCATGAAATAAAATACATGGGAAAGACTAATTAAAGATGAACATAGCCCGATCTATGCAGGTGATGGCGGTGATGGCATGTGGGCAAAGGGTCCCTATGTGTGTATTATACTAGTTTCATATCCAACTACGACCATCCATTCTTTCCTGATTTGCCCTTGCCCTTGCCCTTGGACTTGAGTTTGGACTTGAGTTTGGACTGCTTGGACCCATTGGACTGGGGCTTCTTCGGCTCCTTGCGGTCCTCGTGGCCACACTCTGTGACTTCTTCGATAGTCTGGACCACGGCAGCCCCAACAGCTGTCACTGTGGGGGCGAAGTCCACACCGCTGACAAATTGCTCGCTGAGGAATTCCAGACCAGCCACGAAGGTGCAAAGGGCGCTTGCAATACAGAAATGGCTAATGGTCATGCCGATGTCAAGCCACGAGCCCTCGTCACGCACCATGAAGAAGAAGTTGAGGGTCATGATGTCTGAGATGGCCATAACAACCATGAAGAGCGCACTTGGGGGTACCTCCAGGCGGCGGTTAAGAATACCTAGATTGGCACTGATGATGGCGAAGGGGATGAGGATTTGGAGAATCAACAGTGCACCCTGGGCGAAGGGATCAAAGACGGGGACAAGGCGGCGAACGCTGTCGAGGGAGAAGGTCGAGATCGACGCCACATTGCCAGTGCTAAAGAACGCCGATTGCAGGAGGAAAAAGAAGAAGAGTGCCACGCGGACGTCGGAGAGAGTAAGGGCACGGTAGTAGAAAGTTTCACCGTTGACGGTCGTTACGCCAGGGTTATTAAGCTTCTTCAAGGTGCCCGCGCCGTGGACATAAATGGCATGTTCCAGGCGAACCCATGTCACAATGGTCATGCAGAAAACAAAGTAGAACAACCCTTCCCATGAGATTGTGAGAATGATAAAAGTTGGCGAGAAAGTCAAGAAGATGATCATAAGACGGTGCAGATAGTGACTGTTCGGATACAGACGGTGGAAGAATGGAAGCGTCAGGGAAGCCACTGAGATTGGGTTAGCATTTCTTGGTGAAGACACAATGTGTGGTCCTAGGACACACTGCTCGGTTAACTTACCTAGAACAACCCATCCAACTACAATATTTCCAAAAGGCAGGCCTTGGCGGGCCTGGAGAGAGATCACAGATGATCTAGTGACGATGACAGCAAGCAAGACCATGCCGAGCTGAATTCCCATAATGACCCGCGAGCCAATACGACCAATGGCATTTGGTTCTTTGGATTCCGGGTCACGGTGTCCAATGATAGCATCCTCAAACAGCAAATACAAGATGCCAGTGAGGAACATGAGCAAACCGCCATATGTGCTGCGAACAGATTAGCCACGTGGAAATTGTTGTTGTGGAAAGGAATCTTACATTGTATCAAGGTTTTCGACCTTGATTACTGGCAGAAGGGTGAAAGAACTCATCAAACCGCAGCCAAGAGCCCAAGTCGCAGACAATAACGCATGACTGCGAATGAAGCTAAAGCCATGAATAACAGGCCACAATGCACCCAGGGCAAAGCAGACGGTGAAGATTTCGCGATGGAAATATGATTGAACCATTGCCTCCATCACACCGAGGAACACCAGTAGCTGGAGTCCAAACTTGAGGTATCCAGTGAAGGAGCGCACATGGCCCAATACAATTTGACGACCGGCAATCAGAGCCTTGCGGCGTGCAAAAACCTCTTCCCAGAAATAAACCGGGAAGAATGCATAGAAGTAGTAGCGCCAGGATGAGCCCTGGCAAAGGAACACTGAGAACAAGGCGACCAGGATAGACGAGAAGAATGAGATACTCGCTGTCGTCCGGTGGGAGTCTGACGATCCATGCAGGACGTGCAGATCAATAACCGTGGTCAGCGCATACGCGATCCAACCCAGGTATCCAACAGAGACAATGGTCCGCAAGAATAGCCAGTCATAGGTTTGTAGGTAGCGCAAACCCTCAAGAGCAACACGAAGAAGCTCGGCAGACGCTGCAATAGCTTCCTCGTGGTCACCGCTGGAGATGAGTGCCTCGATTCTTGCTAGTCTGCCTTCAATCGAGTTCTCGTGGTAGCCCGATAGAGGCTCATAAGGCACATATCGGATCACCGCGTCTCTCTTTTGCTCTTCTTTGACGCGGTACATCTCGAGAACCGCCTGCGTGTTGGCGAGAGCGGCCAACGCCTTTTCTTTGGGGCTCGCATTGAGGTAGTCCAGCGGCAATTGACCGACAGAGTTGACGGGGAAGTCAAGACCCACTAGGTAGGCCATGAGCGCGGCAACATCGGCCTGTGCTACATCGTGTCGGCGAACCTGGTCGAATCCCCAATCAGCCGAGAAACCATCTTCATGACCCGCGGCAATTCCGCCAGCGGAGAGCTGGGGCCGCGCGACACCAGAACCCCAGGCAACCAACGGTGTCCGCGTGTTGTCCGGATGACCGTCACCATGGCTGCCCGTGTCACTCATACCATGGTCTGCGGTGAACACGAACGCCGTTTTATCATCTCCGTAGAAATCCTCTACTAACTTTGTGACGGCCTGGACTCCTTGATCCACCACCTTGATGTTGTGTAGGTACTCGTTCGAGTAAGGACGGAAAGAGTGACCAGTTGTATCCAGTCCCAGCAGGTGGAGGAAGAACACCAATTTGTCGTCCCGCAGTTTCCGGTCCAATTCCGGGTCAGTCTTTGCCGATTCAAAGAGGTCATGGACCTTGGAGAAGACCCACGTATCCAGGTGCGTCGCATCGACAGTGAAGTCCTCCGCTTCTTCGCTGTACATCTCCGCATCGACCCTACCGGGCACGGCGCCCTCCTTGAACATCGGCAGAATATCAGGACTGCCCCAGCTCCAAGTGTGTCGGCTCTTGTTGAACACGCTGTCAAAATTCACAGGGTTCAGCTTCCACCCCGTGGTGACAGCGGACACATCCTCATAGAGGCCTGCGATAAGCGCAACATGGCCCGGCCGTGATTCGGTTGGGACGCGAGTGTGCGAGACACCGAATGTTCCGTGGGAGAGGACTTTCGAGCGGATAAAGGGAGACAGTCGAATCAACTCGTTGTTTTCTGGATCGGCGTCCGGGGATGGGTCTGGGAAAGCTTGGAAGGCCTTGTCGGCCCGTAGGCCGTCGGCGACAAAGAGGACGAGACGTTTGGCGGGTGCTGGTGCTCCAGAAGATCGTTCGACACCATATGGTCGCATGCCACTAACAATTGGACTAACGAAGTAGATGTCAAAGATCGAGTATGTATAGATCAAGTGGAAGACCACTGCGAGGGCAAGAAACCCAACGCGGCCGAGACGCGCCATGATCTATGTCTCGTAGAAATTCAAGTGTTAAAAGAGTGGAAGTGGTCCACTGCCACAAAGAAAGGTAGGGAAATTCACCAAAAAAAGGAGACACGAAGGTCACAACACGTCAACCCGTCAACCTTCTGAGACGCATTGAGGAACTTGGCGGTGAGAGCCAATCACAGATCTCTCTTTGTTTACTCTACTTGCAACTTTCCAGGTTATCCTTTGGCATTTATTTCCCAGTCGAAGCTCTGCACTATCTTCAGAGAGTCAGAAAAATGCACCTTGACTTGAAATCTATTGGATTACAGTGAGGTAGAAAGACATGTGGTCGTTATACAGTAGGGGGTTTCTACCTCCTTTGATGTGGCTTGGAGATAAAAAGGGGATATAGTAAGAAGATAATATCTCGCCAGGTAGCATGCCAATTCAAAGCCGAGCGTCAAGGCAATGGTCTATGGATCAATACTCTGGAGAAAATGAATGGCAGCGAGGCGAGAACTTGTGGTGCCTTGCAATTGATTTGTTGTTGAGGACCTCGCGAAGCGTGTTTCACTGAGCGAAGGGCCCGCTGAGACGTTTACCACTACGTACAAAGTAGACATAAGGGGGCAAGAGTTTTGTAAGCTCGGAAGGTGGACTTGTTGAAATTGATGTGATTGACGATTGGGGCAACATGACATTCCCAGTCCCGAACAAACTCCCTAAAAATGAACAGACCCCTAAAAGACACCGAAGACCGATATAAGTATCAGTACTGCTATTGCGCTGGAAGAGACCGCCGCTTTGTGAGGGCATCAATGACTCGCGTATAAAACTTGGCCGCTTGTCCGCGGACGAAGGTGATGTCCACGGTCAAAAAGTCCGGTAGCAAGTTGACCAGGTCGCGATCGCGGTTGGGGTCTAAATGAGGCAGGTATTGAAATTCAGTTTTGTCGTAATCAGCCGAGGCCTTTGGTACAACAAGATGGAAGTGAAGAGCTGCAAGGAGGTTAGAAGAATGCCATGAATTACTTGGAAATGGAGCAACTTACTTCCGTTGATTCCAGTCTGGATACAATCGTATAGGTAATCTAACTCTCTGTTCTTGACGTCGCGAACGATCAATCCTGTCAAATCGCTGTATAGATCTTCTTTTAGTTGGGCGAGCTGGGAAGCCTGTGCCGCTTCGGCAGTTGCAGCTGCGTTAGCACGGTTGGCCGCACCACCCTTGATGACACTGCCAGGGACCTTTGCAGCCCCCTCGAGACTCGCAGCTGTGTTCCGCGCCGCAGCGAGCTTGGTCTGTAAAGCTTTGACTTCAGACTGGGCAGACGCAAGCTGTGCTTGGGCCTCATCGGCGCCAGATTTGAGTCGAGCCAATTCATCATCACGGTCTTTGAGTTGCTTCTGGAGCCCACGGCTTTGCAGTCCTAGCTTTCGCTGAGCATCCAGTTCGGCCTTGAGCGAAGCGACCAATTCATTCGATGCTGAGGAAGTATCAATTGACCTGCCCTTGTGGCTATAAGACAACAGAAGAGCATACCTTTAGTAACAGTCTCACTGTGCTTTCGCAGTTTCTCCATGTTGGTATTGGCTTCGACAATCCCAATCTCCCGTAGGTTACGGTATTTATTCTCCAAGGCATCGTGCTTCTTGGTCAGTTCACCCAGCCTGCGCCTCAGCTCTGGGTCTCCGCCCTGCTCGGAGTCGGTGCCTCCAAGCTTGCGTTTACGAGGAGAAGACTCCTGTGGGTTGCGTAACATGGATAACCGGGAGCGAGCGTTCTTCACGGGGGACATCGATTTGCGGTTATAGGCTGATCCATCGCGAATAATAGTCTCATCTACGAGCTCCGCTGCGGGTTGCTCGTTCTGTTGAGAATCTTCGACTTCGGGTTCCTTTCTTCCCCGGCTCGCTGCACGAGCAAGAGGGCTCAGGTCGGCTTGCTCCGTATGAGTTTCCTGAAAACTAACGTGTTGAGAACCGCTCGGGGTAAACTCAAATTCACCATCTGTTTGGAGCTGTATGCTGACCGCACGAGGTCGTCCTCGACTGCGTGCTGGGGCAGCCTTTGCAGCCTTGGGCGGCTGCTTCTTTGTATTCCTTGAGGCAAGTGGTTTTTCATTCTCCTGGTTGTCTGTATCTTCCTGTTCTGGTACCATAGCTTCCGTCTCGGTTTCCTGCAAAGGCGTTTCAGTGTCTTGCGCTGCACGGCTGCTTCCTCTGGGTCGTCCTCGGCGGGCGGGCCTCTTGTTTGCAGGGGGGTTCCGGCTCAGTCACAGATACAGCTGCTTGCTGCTTTCTTGTTCGAGTAGCAGGTCTGGTAGGTCCGATAGGTTGGGTCTCAGTCACATTCTCATCTGAGGTACGCGGTCGGCCTCTTCTTTTTTTGGCAGGAGGCTCGTGAGTTTCCTGTGTTTCTGTCGCTTCAACCTGCATGATGTCCTCATCATCTGAGCCTAGTAGACCAGATAGTTTGGGAGGAACTTTCCGTTTGGGCATTGTGCAGGTATACCTAAGTATAACTGTTTGATGACAATTGCATACTCGCGGGACGCGCGCCGACAACAACACCCCCAACAACCGCCTTCTCCGCCTTACGACATGTGATTTTGCATCCCCCCGAGTCCCGCGCCACAAGCTGCCCGAATGATCTTCGGCGACTCGGCTGTCTTGTTTTAATCCTAGTGGACTTCAAACTTACCTTTATTTATCCTTATTTTTCGCTTTCGCTTAGGGGTTTTTCTTATTTGCGCCATCACCTCACTCTACCTAATCATTCCCTTATCGCCATGGCTTCAGCCGGCCGAAGATGGCAGCAGTTCTTCCAAGAAATGGTGATGGTTGCAGGCACTGTGAGAAACTTCCTGTTTCAGATAATACAGAATGCTTCTAACACTACTATAGTCTGCGTCCGCGTATTTCCTTATTCGTTACCTTCTATCACGCCTTGATTTCGACCCGGAGAGCCAGAAGAAGGAGGAACAACGACAGAAGTCTGCTGCTATCATACGTCGATTGGAAGGCGGGAACGAATCGGATGATGAGGCTCCGCGAAAAGGTGGCAAGCGTGAGAAAGGGCAACGAAAGAGAGAGCTCACCTTGAACCAATACGAACAAGCCATCGCGATGGATGTTGTTGCGCCAGAGGATATCCCAGTATCATTTGAAGATATCGGAGGACTTGATGAAATCATCGAGGAGTTGAAGGAATCGGTCATTTACCCACTGACCATGCCTCATCTCTACGCTTCCACGTCGTCTTTGTTGACCGCGCCCTCTGGGGTCCTCTTATACGGTCCGCCTGGCTGCGGAAAGACCATGCTTGCCAAAGCTTTAGCATCAGAGAGTGGAGCATGCTTCATCAATCTGCACATCTCCACGTTGACAGAGAAGTGGTACGGCGACTCTAATAAATTGGTCAATGCAGTATTCTCGCTTGCGCGCAAGTTACAACCTGCCATCGTTTTCATTGATGAGATTGATGCTGTTCTTGGAACCCGACGAAGTGGTGAACATGAGGCAAGTGGTATGGTGAAGGCAGAGTTCATGACTCATTGGGATGGTCTTACATCGGCAAATTCGACAGGAGAGCCCCAGCGGATTGTTGTTCTAGGGGCGACCAACCGCATTCAAGACATTGATGAGGCCATTCTTCGAAGAATGCCCAAGAAGTTCCCCGTGACCCTTCCTCCGGTTGCCCAGCGCCTTCGTATTCTCAGCCTGATTCTCAAAGACACGAAAGTTGATCGCGACAATTTCGATCTGCACTATCTGGTTAAGACTATGGCCGGTATGTCTGGTAGCGATATCAAGGAAGCATGCCGAGACGCAGCGATGGTTCCCGTGCGGGAGCTTATTCGGGCAAGAAAGGCCAGCGGGATGCAAATGGATGCAGTGGATCCCCAAGAAGTTCGAGGTCTTCGTACGGAAGATTTCTTCTCTCGCGCCGGTGGTATCAAGGTCATTCCCCAGCCAGCTCCATTGTCCACCCCAACCGGCAAAGTCTCCGAGAAGGAAGATGGAGACTGGAGTACTGCGTCTGAAGCCACATCGGAAGCTGAGACTCAACACTCTGTGATGGCTGAGCCGCCAGAGTAAATTTGAGGCACTTTTGGTCGCCTTGTTGATATTTATTCTCACCTTGTCCCGCAGCGCGAAGACTTGGCGTAATCTACTGGAAATGCCGGACTCTGAACCAGTGAATGGCTTCTAGTATGGCCGGCTTGTTGATAGAATTTCTACGTCATATGTACAATGGGTTCAGATACAACGATCTAATACAAATCTTGCTCTTTAATTGTGTTCTTATTGTTCTTATTGTTCTATCTGATCTAATTTTATACATGTGCGGAGAAGGTACAGTAGATTATCCTCGGGGCCGACAAAGTACCAGGTACACAGAATAGGTGGCCTTGACCGGGAAACATCATGTACCGCTACTTTGCCGAGCGGCCAAGTCACCTGCCCCAGAACAAACTTGGTGCATTTGCAGCAGCTTGAGCGTTCTAGTTCCTTGTACTCTGTAATTCGTCTGTACAGACAAATGAAAACAATCCAATCTCCTAATTCTTGTAGTTCTTTGTGGACAATTGTCCTGCTTTCTAATTACTCCGCGTTCAAAAAAGTGCGGGTCGTTATCGTCACGCCTCCTTAGCCTCCTTAGCCTCCTATCGCCTATCCTCCCTCACCTCACTCTCTTGTTTTCCATACCCTTTCAAAGGTTCTGTGCCGTTGGGACTCTTTTATATTTTGGAAGGACACCTCCATATATGATCAAACGTATCCTGCCGTGCTCCCAGTCAAAAGGCCACGAATGCAAGTCCGGGGTGGATGACGAATGGGTCTCTCCTGAGATCAACTCTGATGGCAACTGGTGCCTTGGCGGTACACATTTCTAAGGGGGCTTTTATTTTGCATCCTTGGACCCATTTGCTGGATTCACAGGAATGAGTTCTCAAAATAGCTTTGCCAATGCTTCCCCAAGCTCGAACACGCTCAGCGCAAGCACAACTTCAACCTCTACGGTTCGATCCCGCCCTCGCCCTCGCCGCTTAGTTTCATTCATGGACGACGAAGACGACAGCAATAATGCTACAAATTACTCCTACCAGGACGATGCCCAACCATTTGCCTCGGGATTGTCAACGACCCTTGCGCCCTCCGAGGGTGGAATGACTCGATCCCGTGGAGCGACCCCCTCGCCATTGTCATCCCGTGGAGCGTCACCACTTCCAATGAGGCACCCATCACGCGCGACCGAATCGATCAATCGTGGTACTCGCAGTGGGCCAACATCGTTTGCCTGGAGTGGGCCATCAAAGGCCTCATCGTCAGGGGGTGCAGCGGACTTTCTGGACTCCTCGTGGTCCTCTCTCCAAAGCCTGGCATCTTCAGTACTAGGGAGTGATGCTGGACGAGTCACTCCGAGTAACGCGACAAAGACACACACGCGAAGGAAGCCATCTCGGTCTGACGTATACATTAAGAGTGCTCCCAGGTCGACGTGGGGTCCGTCGGCACCGGCCGCTCCGCAGTTCGGAACTGGGACAAAGGAGGAGCGACAGGCTCTAGTACAGGCCAAAAAGAGAGAAGCCTTGCTCCTCGCTGATAGTGATCCGATCGCAAGCCGTACGCTCCCTCACAAAAGACGCGACTCCGGCGACATTTCATATCAAGCGTCTGAGCCGGAGCACGATGAAGACGCTCTGGCCTATATCCACAAAGTGCAACCCACAGACACTATCACCGGCGTGACGATCAAATATGGCTGCCAGGCTGCCGTGTTTCGAAAGGCGAACGGTTTCTGGCCCAACGACAACATTCAGAGCAGAAACACTGTTCTTCTACCTGTCGACGCATGCTCTGTGAAAGGTCGGCCTGTTCCCAAGAAGCCTGTAGATCTTTTGAGCAACAACGATGAAGACCCTAGCGATAGCTCGATAGCCCCCACGGCTGCCTCTACCGACGACACTTCAACTGAACAGGATACGTCCGCAACCGCGTCTGAGGCGGATGGCAACCATGCTTGGAAGCATGAATCGTGGGTTCACATGGATGGGTTCCCGGACCAGTGGAAATCGGCCGTGTTCCTCGAAGAGCATTGGGATTCTTTCCGCGTACGCGTCGAAAATCTGTATCTTATTCAGATGCAGAACCTCCCGACTTATACCGAGAAACAGTCACTCCTCCGTCGCCTACCCGATCGCCAGCTCCACCTTTGTCCTTTGGCATACTGCCACGAACTCGACCAAATGGCGATCATCCCAAGCCCAAGACCACACACCCCAGTCGTTTTCAGCATCGCCGCCAGCGCAGTAGTATCCAGCTGTCTGGCACGGGGGTGGGTACACTTGACCCCACCTCGACTGGCCCAGGGCCTGCGTTAGATGGGTTCACCCGATTCTTCGCACAGCACATACCGAATCTTGCACTGCCACAACCTCCGGACAATTCCCGGACAGCTTCTTTTGACTCTGCATCCAGTATCACATCCAATGCATCGACTGGCCTCGAGAACATTGGCGGGGCTTTTGAGGGTTGGGTTCGAAAGGTAGCGACGCGCGCCAAGGCCGGTATCAATGAGCTGCAGCAAGGACCATCCACGCCGCAGGGTAGCAGCAGGGGTCGTAATATGTGGCGGATGGATGACCTAATTGAGCTTGACGATGGGATGGTGGATGGCCGGAACTCCCCCAGCCCGTTAAAGGGTGCATCGCGGAGGTCTGAGTTACAGGGCACCTCATCCTCATCCTCATCTAACAGATACAACAGCCCTTCGGTGGTAGCAGCGAGCAGGTCTCGTGCGACTGGATTTGGTTCGGGCTCCAGTCCTTCTGCCTGTGGCGAGCGGGTCAAGGATGATTAACGTGTTTGGGTTTTCAAGCGTACATAATAAGAGTCTCCGCGTGTGTGTATTCTTCGGAGTTCAAGATTTTTGCATTTCTTTTCTTCATCCAACTTTCTTTCCCCTGAGCGTCTTGGTGTTTTTGTTTCCACTTTAGCGTTGCCATTTCCAATCCCAGGTCACACCATTTGGGCATTGGAGCGTCGCATGCATGAGAAGTCTGGATATGACAGGGTCAATTTCAGATGCTATTCACCGTTTGCATACAGCTCATTGACCCGATGGAATATTCGGCCAATGCCTCAAATGGCCAGGCTGTTGCGTGATGGATTTGTGCTGCTTTGGACTGAACAGTAGCATTTCCCCTTTTCATCTCTTCTATTTGTCATGTTCGATGTACAATATCTTCAACGCTCTCATTGCTACTGCGGCGCTTTTTCCCCATGTTACACCGGGACTTCAGCCTGATGCTCCATATAGAACAACATTTTCCAAATAGACTACTCGCTCTGCTGTGATATGCGTCGAGCTTCTTTTTGTCTTATATTGCCGTATTAAAGGAATCTTCAGACTACCTAGGTACTTCTATAGGAGTATAGCCAAGTGCTGACACTGGGAAGACCAATCGCTCTCCACTCTTGGCCCGGATTTTCTTCTTTATTTTCCCACCTATGAGCGCCCAGGAGCCAAAGATCACAGCTCATCCCCAATGATAGACGAGTTGTTCATAGTGGGGTTACTTAAATTGTCATTCAATTTCCCGGGAAAGGGGATGTTTAATTCTCCATGGTTTGAATGTGAGGGTCTACTTTGTAGGCAAGTTGGCAGCTAATGAACTATATAAGAACGACCTTGGCCGTTTTGACTCTTGCCCGTCCAGTTGGAGCTCCCCTCGAACTTCGAAGATGTGGTCGATGACAAGAACCTCGATACTCCTTTCAACCTTGTTCCTCTTCATTTCCGGAGCAACAGCCAACCCTCTCTCATCCAAATCAACAGGGACCAGAGCGAAACTCCCAACAGCCACCCTGTCAACAAGCAACAAGACCCCAAAGACTATCTTTGTAGGCCGCTCTCTTCCAGAGTTCGACCAGGATCTCTTCCTGGGCATCAAGTATGCCGATGAGCCGATCCGCTTCACACCAGCCGAGCTCAAGAGCAACTATGCATCCAAAGATAGTAATTCTGGACCCTATAATCAATCCCTAGAAGGACTCGGCACCACTTCTAAGTCGGTGTACTACAATGCTACAGAGTACGGCTACGACTGTCCTGGCTATGGATCTGATACCACCAGCATGGTTAACAAGGGTCTTATCACCTTGAATGAAGACTGTTTTAACTTGAATATAATCCGACCTAATACCGACGGGAGTCATGGATTGCTTCCAGTTATGATCTGGATTTTCGGTGGTGGGTGGTCACAGGGTGCTACTGCTGATCCGAGGTATGTTGGTCGAGAAATGTAGAGCTAGGTATGAGTATTCATGCCCAGCAAGGATGCTGGATGGTTATGGTTAACCTTATGCTATACCGTCTGCAGGTATAATATGAGTTATATCGTTGAACAGAGCGTATTGAACGGCAAGCCAGTCCTGGGTGTTTCTATCAACTACCGTCTGGCGGCATTCGGATTCCTTGACTCGGAGGAAGTCAGGGTAATGCCACTATATACAGATCTGGATGCAGCGGATTCTCGATACTAACTTGGACTCCAGGCCGAAGGAAACACCAATCTAGCACTGCGTGACCAGCGCACGGCTATGCGCTGGGTGAAGAAGAATATCAAAGCATTCGGTGGTGATCCAAGCAAGATTACTATCTGGGGCGAGTCTGCGTGAGTCTCAGGAATTATATTTTTCGGTATACCAGATGCTTATTCTCGGATAAACAGTGGTGCATATAGTGTCGGGGCCCACCTGGTGACCAACAATGGCGATAATGAGGGTCTTTTTAGAGCTGGTTAGCCCACTCCTACCATTTGTCTCTTACACCAGACTAAGCTCGACTAGCAATCCTGGATTCTGGAAGTGCCGTGGGGCCCCCATACAACGGAACAGAATGGCACCAGCCAATGTACAACCGAATCGTCGAGAGAACCGGGTAAGTCAATGTTGAACAAGTTTCTATCAACAGAAGCTGATATACTAACTCAGATGCACCAATTCAACGAATACCCTACAATGTCTCCGCGAGCTGCCCTACGCAGCCTTATACAGCAATGCAAACGAGGGTCTAGAGTGGTTTGCTACTGTCGATGGCTCATTCATAGCCCAGTATCCGCAAATCAGCTACAAAGAAGGCAAAATGACCCGAGTGCCTATTTTATTAGGGACAAATACCGACGAGGGTACCAGTTTCGGGACGACGGGCACAAACACCGATGAGGATTGTATCAATGAATTGACTAGTAAGTGCTGTGCATAACATGTTTACGGCCACATATTATGACATCGTGCTAAGCGAGTACCGCAGCATCCAAGCGCTGGGTCCTCAACAGTTCCCAGGCTACCGAGCTGCTATCCTATTACCCCGATATCCCCGCCATCGGCTGCCCCTATGGCTGGGGTAACACCACCTGGCCCTCGCTGGGACTCATGTATAAGCGCTATGCATCAATTGCCGGGGATATAACCATGGTAGCGCCACGACGCATGTTAGCACAACGGATGGCAACCTTCAGCGACAATGTGTATTCATACAGATGGGACGTGGCAGCGTTGAACAGCTCAACAACGATCGGGGTGCAACATTTCGCAGAGGTAAGTATAACCCACCTGGTCTGGGAAACCACCTAAGCCTCTAACCTGGAAGATGGACTGACGCTTGTATCCGGCTACACAGATCCCTTTCGTCTTTGCAAACCCAGTACAGACAATCACACCGCTAGGATCCGACCCCGCGCGCTTGGAACTGGCACAGACGGCAGCGCGGATGTGGACGTCATTCGTGGCAGACCTAGATCCCAATGGACATGGTGGTTAGTAGAATATGCGTGCGGCTTGATTGTATTGCCTGGAAGCTGACTGCGTCATAGTGTCTGATGTTGCTGAATGGCCCAAGTATTCGTCCCGCGCGACGAATTTTGTTTTCCGCTTACCCCAAAATGAGAGTTATATCGAGGCCGACACGTACCGTGTCGATGGGATGGATTATATCAATAGTATCGCGCGGTGATATGGAGGTGGAGGCAAGCTAGGCTATGAGAATCTACAGTGTGTGTATGAACACGGGAAACGAATGCAGACATGTACTAGTCCATTTGACTTTCTTCGTCGGGTAACGAGTCAAATCAATGGGCAGCAACGAGACCAGGCTTTGATTTTGTTATCCAAGTAGCCTGTCAACCGTATGACACAACAAGGAATGATTCAAGTTCTTTCTTTCTCGTTTGTTATTTCCATATCTTATATCTGGCTGGAAATTCGTGAATAGCGATTTTGATTTAAGCGCTCTTTGTGCCAATCTTAAGGAGCTCGACCTCGCTGTCAATAGTTAGTTTATTCCTTTATAGTTGGGTAGTATGGTGTGAAAAAGGGAAAAGAAAGGCGAGTTACTCACAAGACAAGCTGAGAGTTGGCAGGGATCAGGCCGGGGAAGCCACTAAAATGATTTGGTATCAGTACAAATTCACAGGAGAGGCCAAAGATGCAATTGGAGTTGCGAGGCATTGGAAGTATCGGATAGGCCACAGATTATTGATCAGAATTGGCCTTGGTTGGTACGTACCGGTCGCCATAGCCGAAGTCACTGTCGAGAGCCGAATATTAGCAATGTGTTCAGTAAATCAGCGCAAAAGCGCAAAGGAAAGTTCAAAACGGCAACTTACGGGCTGATGGTCAGGATGGCCTTCTCGCCGAGGGACATCTGGGGAACACCCTCGTCCCAGCCTATTTATCAAGTTAGCGAACTGAAAGAAGCTATTGGTCTCACAGAAGACTCCGGATATATTGAGACGCACCGCGGATAAGACGACCGACCCCGATGGGGGTGGCAAGGGGACCACGGCCGGGCTTGTGGGAGCTGTCGAATCTATTCAAGGACATATTAGCGCGCGTCGGTTACCTCGAGGTGGCATGGTGACTTGGCTTACACGTTGCCCATGAAGTGGTTGTCGGCCTTATCGGCGTCATATAAGCAGCCGGTGTAGTGAATGGCAACGTGCTCGCCCTTCTTAGGGTAGTCAACACCGTTGCCCTCGACCAGAGTCTTCTTTTCAACGCCCATTGTGAAAGTAATAGAAAGATGTGTCTAGGATGAATATGCGAGATGGGAAGAGAAAGAAGGAAAAAGGAAGACGGGGGAAGCTCGGGAGGGGCAGATTATCCACTTTTTTCCTTGGGCGGGACACGACGTAATGAACTTCAAGTGTCTTCCAGGTTGCAATGAGATTGTTGTTTTTTGGTTATTTTTATTGGCTATCATTCTTATTATAGACTGTCTACCCATCCATCTACTCAACTATTTCTGGTGAGTTTCACGAGTAGAATATTCCCAGAAATCCTTTGAAGCTGGGATGTGTTCGTAATAGGGTTGTTTAACTTGCTTAGGAACAGTTGGAAACAGCCGGGAATACCTGAAAATAGCATGAAAGTAACACCGGGGAACAGTCTACGATATACAAGGATATGATCTGCGTAGGACGGGGAAACTCGTGGGTTTCGTGAATGCCACATGGGTGCAATGGTTGGTATCTCTTACAATGCGATGATGTACCATACGATCAGACCAATCAGCCCTTTCCCTCGGACTACCTAGATATAGAGAAAGGAATCATCTTATTTGCTCTCTTAATACCCCGCGGAGGGGTAATGGCGGGGGAAACATCCCCGCGATCGTAACCCCGGAGCTGTTCTCTGACATTGACCTACAACATATGTTGTAGATATGATAGTAGCAGTCTCAGAGAATACTGTACAAGGAAAAATCTCCTGAATATACATATAGATCGTAGAATCATGACCAAAATGCCATCTTCCTCACGTCCTCTACTGAAATCTCCACAATTTGTGTCTTAGGGAACCGAGCATCGGGCACAGGAGATGACACCGAAGCTTCCAATTGTAGATAATGCAGCATTGAGATACCAGCGCGATCCAAAAAATCAAGCATTGGGCGGAAGTTCAAAGCAACCTGGTCGACGCCGTGGCTATCATCAGACAAACAGAAGCGACCCTTACGCGCCACGAATTCCTACAATTATCAAATTAGTCGAAAGATATATAACAAAAGACTGCGTACTTACCTTGCATATCTCCGCTTTGGGATACGGTTCAGTCATTCCCTTGCGCAACGCAGCCGAATTGAGCTCCAGCATACCGCCGTATGAAGCAATAAAGTCCAAGTTCCGTAAAATCTTACTCCAGACCCCAGGCCAGGTAGTAAAGCTGCGTTCCATGTCATCGCTCTTCAGACGAATCAAATCAAAATGCCCCACAACGAGTGGTTTGAGCTGCTTCAACATATCCAGTTGTGCATCGAAGTAGTCCTCGAATAGTCGCTCATCTGTTCCACCGGCTTTCTCTCGAGCCTGCTCGTACATAGGTCGGTCATAGTCAATTGGTACGGTGTGCATGTGGTGAACTGAGCCAACGAAGAATTCAAAGGGGAACCGTGAAAGCGAGCGTTCGATCAAATCTTTAGAGGCGGGTCGGATCCAGTCAATCTCGAAGCCGATGATGATCTTGATCTGGGAGGCGTATTTCTCGCGGAGAAAGACTGCTTCCTTCCAATAAGCGGCTTCGTTTGATGCATGGCTTTCCTCTGTATCGCCAGATTCAAACTGGATGATTGGTTAATTCGGGATTCTGCGGTAGATGTGTTCCTTACGCACTTCCTCGGGATAGAAATCTTCTTTATGGCGGGGCATATGTTCGGTCAGACAGAAGACTTGCATCTTCTTGCTGATGGCAGTTCGAATCACATCTTCTAATGAGTTTTTGGCATGGCCAGGGCAGAATTGGCCCGAATGGCTATGATGCGAGAATGGCATGTTTTGTGGGAATGTCACTAGGGCTCGTGGTTAGCACAATATTCAAAGTGAAGGATGAGCGGTTAGGCAGGAATAGGCCGTTTTGAACAGTAAATGCAGATTTCATACTCACGTTTGGTTTTTAGGATGTTCTACTGAAGAATATGGAATATGCTACGTGGGGGAGACATCTGGAGTTGATAGACGATAAGGATTTCTGTGCCGTTTTATAGCGCAGCGTAACAAGTAGCACCTCTCTAAATGGCTGCATATATCCATGGATACAGTAATGAATATTTCAATACGCGATTTTTTATTGGTCCTTAGATCTGTATTTTCACTGGAATTTATTTCTTTAATATACCCAATGAAGGTGTTGCTTCCAGCCATCTCCACCGTCTACCCAGGTATCGCTGACCACAGGCGGTGAAGTACATTCATATCGGACACCAATGGTGAGGTTCCAGAGTGAAGCGCGCTGGCATTCGAGTTTCGGATGTACCTCGACTGGTACGACCCAAGTGCAAGCATTGAGCCAGATCAATTCGACCGGATGGCAAACCATATCAAACCCTTAACTTTCTCCAAAACCACACTGCCTAGAAGAGAACGAGTACCCCAATAGCTCTCCCGTACCCCAGTAGTTGCACACTGGGACAATCGCAAGATGCGTACCAGGCAATTGACTGCTTGCCGTCCGGTGCCGGGCGAGCCGCAGCCTTAAGAGACTGAGTGAACCAGCCACAACAGTTGTAATGAGAGTCAACCAATAAAGCGGAGTCCAATAAACCCAGAAATTCATCCAGCGGCCAAAACAGTAGCGACAACATACTCCCCATCATGCGAGATCGATAACTTCGCGACCCTCCCGTCACCCGCATCCTCATCCAGCCCATTCCCAAGATAAACAATCTCAGGCCTCCGACTCACACCCTTCCCAAACCTCCCCCCCCATCCTCCTGAACCCGGACCATGACATCCTTCCAGCCAATCGAAGCTGCACCAGACGGTGCCGCTTTCCGCGCCGCCTCCTTCGCCGCGAAGCGTCCCGCCAGCCAGCGTGTTATATCTGCCGGCACGGGTGGAGGCTGCTGGTGGTATGCGGCGCGTACTTTGAGGATTTCGCTGAAGCGCGAGTGGTAGTCGTGTTGTTCTTGGTCGCAGAGGATACGGCGCGTGAATCGTGGGAGGTAATTAGGTCGGGCGAGGAGACGGGCTATGCGTGGGATGTGGACGATGTCTGTGCCGATGTTGAGGGGAAATGGGAAAGGGAGGGGTTTCATTTTGGGTTCTCGGGTTATTGGTAGGGGTGTTTTGGGGAGTCGTAGTGAGGGTCAAGTGGTTGGTTAGGTTGGGGGGGGGGTGGTGGTGTTCCGAGACCTCGGGATATCCGAAGAGCTTTTTGAAGTTGATTTGAGCAGCACTCGAATTGCTTAACTCATTGGGAGGTCATTCCAAGGTTGATCGTGTATGGATGTCGCGTGTTACCATTGGCGTGGTTACAGAATATGCTTGTTCTATGCTGGTTACAATCTATCTAGGTAGTTACATCTTCTCGTTTTGCTTTACGGTCCTTCATTGCTAATACGCTCCTACTGGCCGGACAAGCAAGCTGATCGGAGCTGTATATAGACATATTCATGCAAGGATATAAGTCCGCAGATGGCTCTTGTCAGGCACCGGCTCCGAACAACCCGGTGCGATTTTGTGTTGAAGCAATCGTACCATCCTTTCTTCTGCCGTGATTGATCTTGCTCAATAGGAGGGAAAAGAACAGACCCAAAGAACAAGTGTCAAGAGGATAATTTTCTATGCAGCGTACAAGCCTCCTATGTACAGATCAATCAACCTCATCCGCCGACATCCCAAAATCGGTCCGTGTAGCTTCTCGAAAAAAACCGTGGTCACAAAAAAAAAACGCTGGGGAAGGGCGGATACACATCGTTGCGCGCTAGAAGTGACAGGAGAGCCGAGGCAGTTTGTTTGAATTCGGAATCCTAGCTGCTCATGTTCGAAAGCTCCATCAATATAAACCGTATCGAGGGGTGGTTTAGTGGCCAGCGGCGGGCTTCTTCTCGCCGCCATCAACCTCCTTCATGAAGTTCCTGTGAGATACTAAGTCAGTAAGACGCTCGGGGGCTGATATCGAGATCCAATTTATGATCGGCGGTTCTCGGTTCTCGGTTCTCCGTGACATACTGGACGAAGTTCTCCTCATCCTTGGAGGAGGCGTTGATGGGAGGACCCTGAGCGGTCTTGGGCTTCTCACCACCGGACATGGCGAGCCAGGAACCGGCGAACATGCTGCCGAGGGTGGCCATGGCGAGCTAATGAGGGGGTGAAGGGAGCATGGTCAGCTTTCATGTTCCACAAGTACCCGAACGAAGCGCGAGGAGAAAGGGATAGCGAGCGCGCAGCGGCCTTTTCGGGGTGGTGTAAACTTACAACGTGGGAGCCGACCTTCTTGCCGGCGATCTGGTAGTAGACAACCATTTTGTAGGGTTGGAATTGAGGTACAGCGAGAGGTTCAATTGGCAGCGATGTGGACGGAATCCTCAGGCTTGGACCAAACGACGAGGTCGGCACGGATACCGCCTTTCCTGATTTGGTTAGACAATTCACATGACTTCGGAACTGTGGATGATTAGGTAAGGACACTCGGGGCACCCGGCTGCATCCGATATCATGTGATCTCCCCGGAACGAAACGCTACGGGGGGCATCGGCATATGAAGATCAATCACAACACAGAAGACGAAATAGTTTACAACATAGAAACCGAGGAGGGACAGAGTCAAGCAAGCTAAAGCTCCGGTCGAAAGCCTCCACAATGAACAATAAATGTTGAGTTCGGCCTCGAAGCATCATCTCGTATATTACTTCTACCCCAGATCCCGAGCCGGAGTTATACTAACGGTACCTCGGAGGGAAATATCCCACAGCTAATGCTGCATATCCCGGCTATGGCTGTGCCTTCGGCTGTGGTGCGCGGTTAATATGAGAGTCTTCAAATAAGAACTCCTTTCCTCCCTTGCATAGCTTTCCTTCATTCTTCTCTTTTACTTTCTGCATATTATATACCCCTTTCGAGTTGGTTCCCCGGCATTTGGCAGGCAAATAAGCGTTGCTTTGTTCGAAACGACTACATAACTTATCACTGACCATACCATACTACATTTACAATGGTCTGGGGCGGTCGTCAACAGGATGAACCCCAGTCTCCCCCACAAGAGTTGTTGGATAAGCCTGTAGTTCGAGAGAAGCTCCCCGCAAAATTGCAACAGTTGGTTGATCGCGACGACGAGTTCTACGATGACCTCTATTCCCAATAGTATGTGAAATTCTAATTCGTCTATATTATTATTATTTCTTATCTCAAGCAAATTGCTGTTGCTGTCGCGTGCTCAATATGGAGGGAAGAGAGAGCCTGAAAAAGAAGGCCGTCGAACGGTACTTCCCGGCTTGGGTCGATGACATACTACCCCGCAAGCTCGAGCAAATCATCGCAACGCCAAAAGCAAGCATAGACGAAAAAGAAACTAACGATGGGCACCTCGATTGACGACAGCTCGGTGAACTCCACAGACACAGGGTTCCGTTATGCCGCGTACGCCAACCGCATCCGCACAATCCTCCTGTCCGCCCATCGCTATGTCGCCTACACTTCAGACATCGGCGAGTCCTTCCGCCCGATTGCACACCCATGGCTCGTGCGCTCTGCCTACACTATCTCCTGGACATACCTGCTAGGCGATGTTGGCCACGAAGGCTACAAGGCCTATCTCCGGAACTGGAAGGCACTGGCTCCTACGGGCGAGGCATACAAGGATGCTAGCCAACCTTCGCAGGACCAGATTATCAAGGGCATGGCGACGGGAAACATGACGATTGGTAAATCAGCTGTGTCCAAGGATGAGCTTCCAAACTGGACGACTCCGGAGATCCCGCTTGCAGAGGATTACCGCATGGTCATGGCCAAGCGCGCGGTGTTCCAGAGTATCGCGAGTATGGGATTGCCCGCATTCACAATCCACAGTGTGGTCCGCTACTCTGGGCAGATGGTGAAGGGGGTCAAGGTTGCCTTCATTCGTACCTGGACGCCGATCGGGGTATGTACCGTTTCCCTTCCGGTCGAAACCGCAAGTTGGCGATGATGATGCTAACGACGGTTTATTGTAGCTTGGTCTCGCTGTTGTCCCCTTCCTTCCCTATATCTTCGATCACCCGGTCGACGAGGCTGTTGAATGGGCTTTCCGAACCGGTCTTCGTGCTTACGGCGGCGAAGCAGCCGTCCGCCCACTGCCAGGCAAGAGCCTTCCTCCTCGGGAAGAAGAGGAAGTCCGTGCTGCGGCGGCAGCAAATCTCTCTTGGGACGAGTACAAGGCTGAGCGAGAACGAGCGCGTGAGCTCCGTCGTCACTCAAGTGAAAAGGCCGGTGGTGGTGGAATCGCATCACTGGCGGGCTGGTTTGGAAAGTCTGAATCGGAGTCGGACAAAAAAAGAAGGAATGAGGTAAATACATCAGTTTCTATTCATTGTTTTGACTGAGGCGCTTCCTTTCGGCTGCTTCTGTCTCTTGCGTACGGGCGCATCTCCCCTACCACTTTTTGTACACATCATTTCCTACTCTGGTCTCCTATTCTACTGATATCCACTGGGTTTGCTTATGCACTTATACCCAATCCTTTTGAACAAATACACACTATTATCGTTCCTCCTTTTTTATATTATATTGCCATGCTGCTCGTCTACGTTGAAGTGAGCCTTTCCAATTTCTTATTGTCATAGATGTGGTTAGTGAAGATTGTCTTGGTGATATATTTCATCTACGGCTCAAAGAGGTGAAGAACATATCCGGTGACTCTCACAAAGAGCAGTCGTTGCAGCATGTGGTGACGTCTTCGTAGACTTCACCTATCGAACCATATAAAGCAGCCAAAAATAATAGGCCCAAGCACCAGCTTAGCAACAGAGGAAGATTATGGACTAAGTCTTCAACTACACTCAATAGCCTGCCGGTTCCCATCATTTCTGTCAGTTGTTGGATATAACTTTAGCAGCCTCGATGTAAAGGAGTGTGGTCCGGACAGCGAATATATCCCGTTGTATGCTTATATCATTACCCAGTCAATAGGTACACCATTCGTAGCAAACCGGGCAACTTCTCCTTTGAAGCTGGAACAGGTGGAATCAATAACCTTGATACGACCAAGTTGTTGCTAAGCGCGGATCAGAATATAAAACGCCTGGGACCCAAATTCTGTAGTGGGACGGCGTTTAATGACCTTGGTTTCGTCAATGTCATGCTGATCGTCGCAGCAGCGAGGAAAGACATTCCTTTAGTATTGATCAGATGTTTTCCATCCGTGACAGTTGAAAAATGGCCAAATGTGCCGAAAGAGCAAGCAGAAGCTTATGTATAGAAGACGATAACCCAATCGGCTGAAACTACAAACACCGATTTTGCCTATATCGAACATTGCTTTCATTGGCCTTGCTGTCAATATTTGAGAGTTGAAATTAGAACTCGAAGATCAGACATCATCAGTCAAAGATCTGCCTTATTGAACAAGCCAACTTCAAGGGTGTCAGTGTAAATACCCATAGTCCTAGGCAGAGTCGGGTTAGTCTGTTTCGAGAACCCATGGTTCCAAACGGGGGAACATTGGGTAGACCCACCTTATTAGCTCAGTGAGCACAACTTTCTTTTTGCTCTTAATTTTTTTACATCACATATTATTGTCCTGTACTCTTTGTATTCTTCCTTTCAGTAGCATACACCATTAGCACAAGCAGAAGAAACGGAATATCCGAACAGTCATGCGTCATTTGGCACATCGAAGCCCTCCACCCGAACGGACTTGGTCTGATACTGCACAATCAAGCGAGCCAGCTTCAAGCGATCATCTCTACCAAGCGTCTGAACCCTCTGACAGGGGTTCTTCACAATTAACCCATCGTAATCATGTTGGAATTCCACCTCTGCCTCCCATTCATATGTTGGGCTCCGCTCCCTGAAGTAATACGGCCGGCCATGCCTCATAACGACCTCGTATGATTTGCGAAATTCTTGAGATCTTCCGGTCTTAATCTCCCCATTTGACAGTACCACCACACTTGCATGCCACGGCATGTCACCAAACAGTTCACCCTGCCGCAGCAGGGGAATAGAGATCTTGTTTCGCCCTAATGAAGGGTGAATAGAGAGACGGATGTATTTTCCGAGTGTCGCGTTAATTACGGCTTCATACGCCTGGTGAAATAGTGAGCCAGAGAGTCATATTTTTAGAACAACCAAATCAGCAACTATATATGACATTGAAACTTACAATGAGCCGGTTGATCATAGTCTTCGCCATCTTCGACACCTCAGCCGCGTAGAGCGCCGGGTCGGCCGCGACAAGAGGGTCAAATCCTTTGGCCCATCTTAGATCCTCTGAGATGCGACCAAGATAGCTCTCGTATGTTGTCTTGGTATCTGGGTTTGTCTCCAATTCATGGTCAATGTCAAATCTCGGATCGAAGTATGTGGGTGACATCAGTTTCTCCCTGCAGGTGGGAACCAGACGCAAATAATCTGCCTTCGAGATTTTCTCGCCATCACCTAAACCCAGTAAATTTATCAGCCGGATAAACTGGATGGAAGAAAATGGTTCTCTTGGGCTATTTTGCGCAGCTCAATGCCATAGTCGTAATATTCGTCGTCGGGAACGCCGACCAAGTCTACACCGTCAGTCTGTTTTCCCATTCTTGATAATTATAGCACCGCTCGGTTGATACAATAAATAGCATACCATTATATACTGGTCCATCACAAATGAGGATTAGTCGCGCGCCATAAGGGTAGACTTTCGAGATATCCTCGCAGAGGTGATTCAACTTCGCCAGGCCGATTTCTTCTCCTAGATCGGTTCCATCCCCTAGCACTTTGTTCTGGTTCGGGCTCTTCCATGGAAATGCAGGTAAGACCATGGTGATTGGCTGGTTCGCGGTGATATTGATCTTCAGCTTCTCAGGCACGGATTCGAACACCCTTCCGACGTCTTTCTGATGGCCATCTTTGCTCGAATGCAAGCAAAACCGCTTTAGCACCTCGACAACTTTCTGGGAAACTTCGTCTGGGGCATATTCAAATTTCATTGTTAATAGAATGCAGAGGAACTCGTGGATGTGTGCAGCAAAATGAGACTGTGGATGTTCGGATGTTATTATTATCCCTCCGTGTCAAGATCAACATCTGATTGCAGTGACATGTACGGAGTACTTTGCGGTATTTTATTAAGTTACCTGCACAATATATAGGTATTGTTACCTGCAGCAGTACCTGTAATCGGTAAGAAACTTGAGCATATCTGTAAGATTTCTGCAGGAGCGGGTACATTGATTCCACAATGTACGTAGCCACATTTTAGATCTCAACTCTCATATACTGCCCACCTCCCACTTTATTACCCGAATCCTCGGATATATTTCTTTTTGCTCTTTTGGACCGAAACAATATGGGACAGCCAAATATGTCACAGAGCAATGCGGCCGGAGCATGCTTGACTACCACCGGTTTGTCTTACACAACGTCGACCACTACCCATACTACTCCTACCGAAGAATCCCCGCTATTTATTCGCCCAGATCCCGGTCAACAAGATGAAGATCGCAAGGCCGAGAATAATGAAATTCCTGACGGAGGTCTCTTAGCGTGGACCCAAGTGCTGACTGGACACCTGGTTGTGTTCAATGTTTGGGGCTATATTACATCGTAAGGGAGCCCTGTCACATCCGAGGTCAATATCAACTGTTGACCCAATATAGATACGGCTTTTTTCAGGAATACTACGTCAGAACACTCGATGTGAGCCCAGCGAATGCGTCTTGGATAGGAGCGGTGCAGATGTTCCTCGTCCATTTCCTGGCCACTTTCTCGGGGCGAGCGATGGATGCGGGTTACCTGAGACAATGTATCACCCTTGGGTGTTTCTTTCAAGTCTCCGGAGCATTGGCAACCTCATTTGGCACAAAGTTATGGCATTTCTGGCTAGCGCAGGGCATCGTCAGTGGAATTGGCCACGGGCTCGTCTTTAGCCCCATGATCTCGCTGTATGCGACATACTTCAACTCCAAGCGAGTGATGGCCGTCTCGCTGGCTTCTTGCGGGGCAGCGACTGGAGGAATGATTTTCCCAGTGGTCGCGTACCAGTGTTTCAACAACATTGGCTTCGCGTGGACTGTCCGGATCATGGCGGCCATTATCCTGTTCAACAGCGTTATAATTGTCAAGTTTACCAGATCTCGGATTATACCTCGGAGCCCTCCTCCCTGGGTTGATTTCAGTGCATTCCGTGAACGCCCTTACCTCCTTTTTTCGATCGGCTCATTCCTGATCTTCGAGGGTATCTACTTTGCATACATCTATGTAAGTTTTGTTTGGTTTCGCATTGGTTGATGGCATAACAACTAACAGCATCTACAGCTTCGACAATATGCTCAGGTCCATACGGATTTCACTGCATCGGACTCGCTTCTCCTTTTAATCCTGATGAATGGCGTTGGTGTTCCGTCTCGCATTGCATCTGCATTTGTTGCAGACCGGTGGCTGGGTGCGGTAAGGACTTGCATTGCAGTCTCCATCCCTTGCGGAATCGCCATTCTAGGGTGGATTGGTGTACACACCCACGTTGGCATGTTCATTTGGGCCACAGTCTACGGATTACTGGTAAATTGTGCACAGAGTCAATTGCCCGCTGCCAATGCGTACTTTGGATCCAAAGACCCGGAAAAATCCGGCGCACGTGTTGGGATGATCACCACGATCAATAGCATTCCATTACTGACTGGACCGTACATAGCAGGACAGCTGATCGCGTTACGGGGAGGTGATTACCTGTACGCGCAATTGTTTGGGGGTATTTGCATTTTAACTGGAGCGTTGTTTGTAGTGGGATCTCACATTTCGGAGGCTTGAAAAAAAAAAAATTTACCGTACATGCGTGATTATATTTGAATAGAGCGTTATGCAGTGTATCTACTTGTCTTACCGGGATGATCATGAGTATCAAGCACAGTTACCTAGGTAGGTATTACCCTTAAGTCACATAACAGAGTCTCCAAGGTTACTTGTTTAGTGTGTTACCCTATCTTTGCCATCCTCATCTTCACGTGCATGTGAATGAATATGAACGTGAATACATTTCTCCATTTCTCCTTGGCTAATTACATTAAACTGACCTTGGAATACTCCGAATCAACCAAAATTGTGTGACTTGCTTTGTTTCAGCATGACTTCCCTGCTACCACGTTTTTCCCAACTCTTCTCTTCACGTGCCTTCTCCACCAATGGAGCATTACACAAAATGGGCCTCAGACCTCTCCATTACCACCTTCCATTGTTTCCAGGATTCCAGCTGCTAGACGTGGCTGCCCCACTGGACATTCTCAACATTCGCACGCAGTACCCTGACACATCAGCCATCACCCTGACTGTATCCGCCGCAACTCCGGACCCAGTCTCAGTGAAACCAATCCCTCCCCGAAGGCAAATTGGCAATTTGATCTGCCCGCTTCAAACATCAATACAGCTTGCAACCAGCAAATGCTGCCACAATGTACATTCGCTGACGTGGTCTCTGCCCTGAAAGCGGGGAAAGTTGCCGAAGATGGTAGTGGTGAATTCAAGCCGATCGATGTATTGATAATTCCAGGGGGCCCCGGGACACGCCTGAACCGTATTTACGACACTAATACTACATCCGATAAAGTTAAAGTCCCCAACACGCAGGAGGTTCAGGACTTTCTGACTGCTGTTGCGCCCTTTGTCCGCCACAGCATCATTACTGTTTGTACTGGCAGCCATGTCCTCTCGCAGACTGGTCTTCTAGATGGACGCCAGGTGACAACAAATTCAGCCCGCTACGATGATGTCGCTAAACAAACTGGCGACGTGAAATGGCAGCGCAACAGACGGTGGCTACGCGATAGTGTTCCCAAGGATGCGATGTCTGACGGCCTGTCATTGCTACCTGGGGTTGAGATATGGTCATCTGCTGGGATAACTGCAGGGATTGATGTGATGCTGGAGTTTATTTCGGAGTATTATGGTGGTATCGAAGTCGGAATAGAGACTGCGAAGCGGATGGAGTATCGCTGGGAGCGAGAGAAGGAGGCTTCTCACTTCTTGTGAATCGGTTGCCTAAATGAGACCACCAAAATTTATGGATGAGCTCAACTTGCTTGATCAAGGCTTCCAACATTATACTCGATGCACATGACGGAGGTTTTGGCGATGGAATACTCCCGGTCTTGGCATGACTATAGTCAAGCTGTGAAGCTAGAGCAATTTTAGACATGCATGTCATCCCTAACAGCTGCAGTGCGGCGTACCACTGGTACACGTTATATTGTGTACAGAGAGCAGCGGGCACTTGACCGTCCAGTCTAGTCTTAAGCTCCCATCGGGATATCCTGGACCTTGATGACTTCGCACGGTGTATCAGCTTTTAGCCAGTCAAAACAATGAAATGTCACATCGACATGTTACATTTCTTCCCGGAATATTTTGCCACGGACATTAATTGGTTCCCCTGTCCCCACGATCCCGACCTCTCGTGTAAGGCATTCCGGATCCTAGCCTAATCAAGAAGCGGTTTCCGTCAGATCATGCATGAACAGTCAGTTCAACAGCTATAGAATTCTTAGGTTGATAGAGCATTTTCGAATGGCCAATCAGTAACCATTTAGCTGCAACACGGCGTGTCCACATATAGTATCCCATATTGTTCTCCGGGCCTCTTCGATCAAATTCCTAATCCGGGCATATATGAGAACACGGTCATACTCCAAGTCATGCGCTAGCTTCAGCGCACATGTAGTCAGACGGTAAGCAATACAATTTTATCTTCTTTTGCGCAATAACATAGTTCTCGCTCCAGATTCCACCGACAGGTTATCAGAAGTACAAAAAGGACGGTGAAGAAGCTTGGGGGAAGGACAGGGAAGTTTGGCGGCGAATATACATGGACATATGAAACAAGAGCTGGGTGACAATAGAAAGCCACCAAATTCCAACAAATACACGAGGATACCACCCCTATAAGTCACGAGTACATTCGAGTACCAGATCTACCCCTTCCCCATCCCTAGCTACAACCACGACTTCCCCGCTCCCACCTATCATGAGCTATATCAAAATGCTGGCTACGACGGTAGTCGAAGTCTCCGCCCACCTAAACATAATCCCCTTGGACTATATCACCCCCATCCCGAAGACACGAGTCTCCTTCCACCCAAAACCACACGCAGTCTCCCCAAAACCTGGAACCACCTACACCCATCCCGACACACCGGCAATATGTCCCACATCAACCCGCCTAAAGGCAGAAGAAATAATGAACATCGTGGAGTGCTACGGCTCCCACGAGTGCACAACCCCAGCTGGTGAATGGCTGGGTCGGTCATCGTTCACACCGCGCGTGCAAACCCATATCGCAGCCAGCAGGGCGATTCCTTATGGTCCTACCGGCTTTTCCAATGAAGAGTAATAACCGCATGGATAAAGTTCTGGGTGCGCTTCCAGATTTGGGGGATGAGCTTGGGTTGGCGCGGTTGGTGAATCTTTGTCGGGATATTAAGGCTGTTTACCCGCCTGGTGCGGTTGTGGTTATTGTTACGGATGGGATTTGCTACAATGGTGAGATTAGACTCTCCTATTAATTTGAACGTTAGATACATGATAGGACGCTAATTTGATTCCGAGATCCTAGATCTTACGGGGATTTCTGATGAGGAGGTCTGGGAGTATGGGAATCGACTGCGGAAGATCGCTGTTGAGAAGGGATATGCTTGTATTCAGTTCCATCGTATTATGAATATGCTGGGTCTTTATACTGCCCAGATTTCCAAATCCGATTATGTGAAGCTCTGTGGTCTATCGAGGGCTGAACTTCATCGACGATGTGGACGGCCGGAGTTCGATGTCGATAAGTTTTTGAAAAGTGACGAGGATTATCTGAGGACATATAACGGTAAGTGTATTGCTTTCATGTATAATTAATGCCTCTGGCTGATTTACTGCAGGATACGACAAGTTCATGAAAGTCGATCTAAAATTCAGCCCTGTGACCAAAGATTGCGCTGGCCCCAAGCAATATAAGAAGAAGATCAAAAGTATTGCAAAGGAAATGATTGCCCGCGGAGTGGTCAGTTATTTAGAGCGCCATGTAAGGTGACAATATGGCTAATCTTATAGGTTATAGGAGTACGCGGAGCTCGTACGCCAAATTTACCCGGACTCACTGCGTCTCTCTATCCATCCTCATCAGGACAGACAAAGCTGTCCTTTCCCTTATCCCACAGAAGAACTCGTTTTCCATGAGTCCTTGGCACTGTAGTGTTGCAGTAACAACGGCAGGGGAATTCATAACAGCTCACCAATCCGCACATCGGCAGAAGTTTGACCTCATTAAGAAGGATGGTCAACCATATTTCTTCCGTGAGAGCTCGCCGCTCTTCAATTGGAACGCCAGTGTTGATTTTGAGCATCATTATGGGCAAAATTTGGTTGTTAGGGTACGGAAACAGATGGATCAAGAACTATCTGACTCGGATTTGGACAAGTTGGCACATTTGGCAATCCAACAGAAGAGTGTGTCCTTTGTCTATGTATAATTTCGATATTCTGAATGAAACGGTACGTTAGTTATTATCTTAGGGCCTGATGGATGTAGTTACATGAATCTACCAATTTTCATCTAACCTACAGGATATATACAAAAGGTGTAGCAGTTATGGCAGACTGATATAGCCGATTGACTTCACAGGTAGCGCGTTACCTAGGATCTTGCAGTAAACTTATTTCTCTCATTGTGTATTCAAATTCCTAATATGTTAACTTTGGTCATAGTCATGTCGTATGTCAAATACTGTCAAATCGCAGGGAGATTTGTTGTCCACGTTTCTATGTAAACCTCATCTGGCATAGAGCGCAGACTAGAAACTGCCAACCCCAGGATCATCAGTCTGGACAGACAGTATATCAGAGTAGTAGCGTATAGAATGCACAAGTTGAATTTCTTTGACAACTTCGGCAAGTGTTTTCTCAGTGGGAAAACATTAGTCTTTGCGTTGTCAATGTTCGCTTTGAGCTCATCTCCATTCAAGCAATCCACGAGATCTTTAAAATCAGATAGAAAGTTCTCAGGTAGGCTAACTGTCCCAACTCTTTCAGATCGATGTCCGTTCTCGAGGAAGCTGTTCATGCAATCTAGAAAAGCAGGATGTGCAATTCTGTCTGCGAAGATCTGCTTGTAATGTACCTGGTCCCTCTCTTCTTCATCCACGGCAGCATATACATCTTCCAACCTCCTTTTTGCTTGATACAAATCCTGTTTATATAGAGAGTCTCGGCAATACCAAGAGATCTCTCGTAACAGGTTTATACAGCCACGCATAAACTCGCGCGTCCTGTCTGTCTGAACGGTGATTTGCGCCAGGGGAATGATAGCAAGGCCGGTCATAGGAACTGTGATTGAGAGAATGGTGGTAACTTTCCGTAGAAGTTTTTCAACCTCTGTAGGAAAATGGAAGTTCCAAGCTATTAGATGGAGACATCCGACTGCTGCTGACATGACGGCCAAGGTTGGAATTGCCACATGTGTTGTCCTGGATGCTCCTAAGGGGATATTATCGTTCTTGATGCGGTCAACTGTTTGATCATCATGGGAGCTTCTGTGATTGGTGAGAATCTCCCAGAAATTATCGTGATTTTGTATAAATCTGAGTGGCTCAGCCCCAGGTTTCTTATGCTGGACTGTTATTGGAACACCTATGTCTTGGGGCTTGTACCAATATACAATATAGGTGTCTATCCCAAAAACAGCCAGACCGAGTGTGAGCGCTTCCAGCTGGGAGAAAGGCAGGCTCTGTGTTTTTTGGACAATGAGAGAAATCACTAGTTGTGATATCTGGATGAGGGCAATTCCTTTCGCGAAGATGTCTTGCTTACTTCGATCCGTAATGTCGTCTTCGGTGACTTTGGGCATCTCGTAGAGCTCGCAATCTTGGGCATAATGCGAGGCAGTCAATGGGAAATAGATGTTCCCTCGATAATGAAATCCGCCCATATTTGCAAAATAGGAGTGCGCAAGTGCCCACTCTGGGGCTCTTTTGGTATCGGGCTTGTACTTTTCAGAGTTCGAGGGGTCCTCGGCTTGTGATTTCTTGGAGTGTTCCAATGGTACAGCTACTTCTAGACGGAGGAGCCGAAGTCAATGCTAGCAGTGACACTACTACAAGAGAGACGGCCTTCATGCTTGCGGCAAAAAATGGCTATGTCGATGTCATGCGACTCCTCATAGAAGGGGGCGCTGATATTGAGGCTGAGTTGGCATATAAATGGGGAGCCAGCCTTCTCACGCGCATTAAAACACGGCCACACCAATGTTGTTCAGTTTCTGTTGGAATGGTGCACTCACCGTCACCTTGCGATTGATACCCAGGGTATACTGAGTGCATGTAGCTCTGCGATAGTCAACGGTCACTATGATGTGGTTAAGATTTTCCTGAGACGGAAGACTCGTTCAAGCGGAAGCAGATGTCCATGGGAATATTAGTTCTGGCGTACAGGTTGCAGCGGGCAAGGGCAATCTCAAGATGCTTCAGTTTCTTGAACAACACGGATTCAAGCTTAGGAATAGACATAATGATGCTTTAGACGATGCAATAAGTGCAGGTCGTCACGATGTGGTCAAACATCTATATTCGGCAAGGACTAAGACGTCTTAGCTTGAACATAACAAGCCTACACTACAATATTTACCTTCTATAAGACAAGGTTGAAAAGAAAAAGATCTACTCGTCTCATTGGCAGGCTCACGTCCACATCTACAAGGCCACACCGCACTTGGACACATTTCATACATCTGTACAGAAACGCAAAAACGCAAAAACAAGAAAACACGATTGAGATATTGAGATACAACAAAGAGACAGGGAGGGATGGAGAAAGGAGAGAGAGGAAATAAGGGCAGGGGAAAGCCATTGGGCTCTGTCAAAAAGATGCCACCCAAATCCATAATTAATGTGCAAGTCCAAAGACTGAATGACCAATAGTTCATAAGAGAGAGCTTTCAGGTGGAAGCCAAAAAAGTAGAGAAAAGATTTCGTCCCAAATTTGGTTGTCCCAGTGCCATTGAAAGGAGTAAAGGGATAAAAAGAAATATTTGGTGAACAAAAGGGGGAATATGTCAAGAAAGAAAAAAAAAAGATAACGCGACACACGCAGCGACGACCAACCGTCGCTCGGAGTATCATGTTGAGAAGAAAAGTGGCCGGTCAAAAATTGCACAGAAAGAAGAGATACGTGATATATGACATACAAATCCTTACCGGATGATGAACAATGAAAATGAAGTTTTGTGCAGTCTCTCCTTCCCTGCCTCTGTTGGAGAGTGGGGAGAGCATGAGCGCATTGAAAGGAGCAGTTTTCTCAGAAGAAAGAGGGTTTCCAAAGGCCCAGTGCCCTCTGGTTGTCGTCATAGGGTCCAAAAGGAGCTCGTCCGTGATGGAAGTAGTGGTCTATACATGTCTAGTTCCATCCCAAAGAGTTTTCTGCCATAACGGGAGCGCTGATCATCTGTGAACGAGCAGTTCCACGGCTACCATGGCTGGGGGCACGACCACCGGCAGCAAACATCGAACCGGCAGCGGAACCTCCCTGGCTCATCTGCTCAACGGTCGAGCTAGAGCGCTGGTGCAACTGCTTTCTCTTGCGGTAGCGGCGGGCAACCCAGAACATACCCGCACCGTAAGCGGCAGCACCGGCCACAACACCGACTCCAATTCCAACAGAGCTAGCCTTAGCCTTAGAGCTACCGGCAGAGCCGTCGGTGTTGTCATTGTTGCCACTGTCCGGGCCATCATCGCTGCCGCCGGGGTTGTTAGCCCCAGTTGAGTCGCTGTCACCACTAGGGTAGTTTCCGGAGAACTCGAGGGGAATTGTAGGGTCAACCATTGCCATCAATGACTGGATAGATTCGCTAGCCTGGTTGTAGAGAGCGGAGTTGGGGTTAACCTTAAGCGCTTTCAGGGCATCGACCTTGTCACGAGGGAAATAAAAGATAGCAAGGGTGGCGTTGTAGCCCGTGGACTGCCAGTTATAGTAAGGCTCAATAGCGAACATAACTGGGCCGTCCTTAGCAGAGAGGGTTGGCAAAGCGTTCTCAATAGCCTGAGGGGTGTAGTTGAAGATCTGTGACGACGACAAGGGAGTGGTTGCAACGAATGACCAGGGCAGCTGGCTATTGAAACCAAGTTGGAGCAAGATAGAGTCAGACGGGGGCTCGGTGACCTCGTTCGATGGGGTGATAGACCCAGGGAGCGATGGTGGTGCCGTGGGCTTCGCAGTCTCACCGGAGGTCGAGCTCTCGGTGGCAGTGGTGGTAGGCACGATAAGAATGGTCGATGGCATCCAGTCGTTGTCGTCGGAGGTGGAGGGCGTGGGCGTCTCGGTTGGGGTCTGAGGCTCCACACTGGTCTTGGCCGTGCTCACTTCTTCACTTGTCGAAGTCGACGAGGGAAGAGGGGTAGAGACTGGGTGAGAGGTGGGGGTGGGAACCTTGGAGCTCTCGTGAGAGCCACTACCGGGAACAGAGGCAGTGGTAGTGCCCAACAAAGGAGCCGAGGCAGTGTTAGAGCCGGAGGCAGTCTCGGATCCAGAAGTAGAGGTAGAATCAGAGCCGGGCGAGTGTGGGACAGGAATTGATGGCAGGGACTTGGTCGGAGTCGGGATGGCACCGGTGTTAGTACCTCCCTGGCCAGGAATGAGACCAGTCGACTTAGACGGCAGAAGACCACCATTTGGCATAGACGCAGTCGGGATCAAAGCAGTGCTACCAGTGCCAGTAGAGGTAAGACCAAGCAGGGAATCCACGCCGGACACGAGACTGCCGACGAAATCACCCGAAGTTGTAGTGCCAGTGAGGGTGGTCGACGGTGGGCTAGTAGCGGAAGCAGGCACGCTGATTGGGATAGTAGGCGAACTAGAAGCGTCCGAGGACATAGTAGCACTTGTACTGTTGCCAGTGGAAGACTTGTCACCCAGGCCCAAAAGGTCAGAGAGATCCGACCCCGAGCTTGTCGTGCTTGAGGCTGCGCTGCTGATCCTGTTGGCGCTAGATCCAGTTGGTGTCGCAGAAACGGAGCTGTCTGTTGTTGACTCGCCAAAAAGGCCGCCCAATCCTGAGGTCAGGTCACCAAGCAGACCGTCGCTGGAGGATGCAGCAGGAGTAGAAGAAGCAGGCGAAGTTACCTTGGCCGATGAGTCGGAGACAGGAGTCGCAGTCGAAGATACAACCGCAGCTAAGGATGTGGTTGCAGCCGAGGATGAGGAATCACCTCCGAGGAGGTTGCCCACATCCGAGCTCAAATCACCAAGGAGTCCATCGCTGGGGGGTTGTAGTCGAAGGAGAAGTGGTCGAAGCCTTGGCTGATGAGTCGACCACCGAGCCCTGCTTGCTCGTGGTGCCCGCATCGGTAGATGCGGCCTCCGAGCTCTTCTTACTGGTGTTCTCGGTGCTCGAACCCTCTGTCTTCTGCGTAGTCGTGGTAGTAGTACCAGTCGGTTCACCGCCAATTGTCGTCGTACCAGTAATGCGGTGGGTAATCTCAGGGTTCTTCGGGTCGACCGAGATGGTCACAACAACCATCTCCTGTCCCTTCTGGGGCTGAGCGGGGGCTGAGGTTTCGGGGTGGGAATAGCTGTGGATGAAGAAACTTGGGTAGGAGCCAAGTTGTCGAATACGCTGTCGAGGATCGAGCCAGGTTCGGGCTCAGCGTTTCTGCGAATCGTTCGCTTGACTTCCTGCGGGAAGTACCAACGGGGTCGCTGAACGTGCGCTTCGGGGGCATCTTGAGCTGCGACGAGTTCGAGACCGCCTACAGCGAGGAAGGCTGCGAGAAACGGAGATAGCGTCGGGACGCATGTCGAACAATTCTGTACGTGATAGCTCAGAGCGAGTCCAAGGTCAGTGTACAAGAATGCGATAACCACCGTCTGTCAACACCTCATGAACTATCGGGGGTGTGAAAAGAGGTAGATCGCGTGAAATATTCGAGTTTCCAACACGACCAGACTATCACAATTTCAGAATACTTCAGAGTATCCAACGTCTCGATGGCAACCGATGAGACCGAGCGGGCGCAAACAATAATTCGACGATAAACGAATGGAAAGGGGGTTCCGATAAACCTGAAACGATCCCCAAAAGGTGAAAAAGAGTGTGGGCTTAGGAAAGCTGTAAGGAGCGAACGACGACTTTCTGTAGAACCGTCTGGGCAACGAGTTCAAAGAAAGGGAAAACAGACAATTCGGGCGATGCAAGGGGAGATTAGCCCAGGTCAAAAACGCCGTTGAGGGTCAACAGGCGAACACAGCGAAAGCAGACAAGGGAGAGAAAGAAAGGAGTAAATGAGTGAATGAAGTCGAGGATCAGAGAAGAAGAGGATCACTCCATTAGGGGGGAAAGGTGGAATGGGGGGGGGCGGGACACGTTGTGACAGCGTCAACAAGGGTAATTTACAGTAAGTTACACATTTTAGCGTATTTAATTAGCTGGTCCGAGCGTTTGGCAGGTGCATGGGATGTGGCCACGCACTTGCCCCTGAGCGTTGAGTTATTAGCTTGTGATATCTGCTGGTTTTGAACTTGGTCCTATTCCTCGAATGTTATATGTTCAAATAATACTCAGTATATCCTAATCTGATTATAGATTTCTATCATCTGTACCTTATCACTTATACGTAACCTAAGCCAATGGTTTCCCCAGGCCCTCATCTGAAACCATATACGGAGCAGCTAAGCTACCCTAGATACTAACCTGCACAATATAGCCAAGACAAGCCAGTCAGGTAGTCTCGCCAGTGCTCCATGCCAAACGGCAATGATGGGTCACACCATGTAGAAAACCGCAATGGATAATGAATGTCCATCGGGGAAAGAATGAGCCTGTTCCCTATAGGTCTATGATCGCTTTATGTGCACTCCGTACCGGTACATCCGACTAGAGCATTCTTTGGCATGTATGGTATAGAGACCGTTGTACAGGTACTCGGACGATATTTCCCTTTTCTTTTCCCGTTACGCCGTTCGTCTGTGTAACAATATTATCTGGGACATAATCCGGCCATTGCGAATATTAGGATCAAATGACCAACGATCAACGAGCACGATGAGATTGTAAATCAACAATTAGATCTGAGTTGAGCGGGTACTGATCATAACTTACATATGTACATGTTAAATATATCCTATATCAGATACTAAGTATCTCCGTACGGGAGTATTCAGTATAAGACATATAAAAGTCGATGCAGATGAAAACTAGGTTTTTGAGCAATGTAACACAATGATGGCAGCACTTAATTTCCAATATAGCCCCTGCAAAAAGAAAAGAGGGGGAAAAAAAAAGAGACCGTGTTAGGGTCTGAAAGCCGGTCAATAGCCTCGGAGACCATTGACGAAAAAAGTCCAGAATGGAGTCGGGGCTGAATCCACCCAAGCCGCGGATCACAATATAAAAGAAGTAAAAAAGAGTAAAAAAGTGCAAGCCCAAAGACAAATTCCTAGCAAAGTTCAGTAGGTCTAGCCCGGAGGCGTCAACTAAGTGGGTCTTTCCCACATGCGTACCTGAGCGTGTGGGAATCTCTTAAAGTGCGTGGCCCCAATTACGGCCGCCTCTTTACCAAGTGTGATACACAGGCCTTTTTCGCCAGACACCCGGCTCACATTACCATATCGTTAGTGGCGTAAGCTCGCACTTATCTCTTTCTGGCTTGAGATCAACAAAGAAATTTGCTGACTAGCCGATGTTGAGGAGAATGCTTCTCGCTCAATAAGAGAGTTGCCTGGCGTTCTGTGAACGAGCTATAAGTTGGTTCTTCCATTGTGAAGTCTCATGAGACATATGTGATTACCTTAGCTGGCTTGCTGGAAGTCATATGTGCGACATCACTACTAGTTCAACGCACTATGGAAGTAGGGGATGAGCCCTGCCTCAGAATTGGGTCATTAGAATCCGGCAGACATGAAGAATGTTTCACCCTTTACTCCATACTACTACCGAAGCTTTAGGGTTTTATCTCCAGAATAATAGATTAAAAGGATTAAATGGCACGAACACCTGCTCATAGTGTACAATAATCATTCAAACCCTGGATCCGAGGCTGATTGAGCTTTGAAGTTTTAAAAAGATAAAATATACCACGTGCCCCGATCGGAATGGAGGAGTTGGCAGCTGCGATTTCCCCTCATTCTTGTCGTCATTTTCAAAAACGCTCAGCATTCCTAGTGTGTTTGAGATTGTGCCAACCAATGCCAGGTGCTGTAAAATCAATTAAGCCGAAAAAAAACCCAGTCCCATCATCTTCGCTAAGTTCTATTTCTCTTCTCCTATTACTACAACATCTTACCTCTTTAGCTTGTTCAAGACCTTGTGCCTGGATGATGCATATCCTCGAGATCAAGAAGCCTTTGGAAATGCAGGAACAAAGAACCGAGCATACAAGCTTACGCGAGAGCCATGGATGGTCCACACGTTTAATTATAGTCGAGTCAGCCACGTTCTCTTTGTTTGGCCTTGGACAGAGAGCCCAGGTAAGTTCGAGTTTCGGCTCCTTCCCTGAAGAGATGAACAATATCGAAGTGTCCGTGGACGGTCCTGGTCATATCTCTTCACTGCTTTTTATACAACAAACTTACAGGGGCTCATCAACTGTACCATGGACCAGTGCAGACGCTAACCCTGTTCCTGAGCGCTACAGCTCAAGTCTCCACCCTTCATCCTTGGTTTCAGCCTGTATTTATTGAAAAGTGCTGAACAAATGTTACACGTAACCAATGCCAGAGAATTCGTAATATTTCCAAGTCTATTGTAAACTATACTTAGATCATGTGACCGATTTTCTCGCATATTTGATTCTTGCCCAAGTGGAGAGTGACACGAGTTGGGCCATCAAAAAGAGAGCCATGAAACAATTCAGGTGGAGTTGTTTGCCCTGTCATTCTCCACGGCATCGTCATCCCTACAGTCTCGTTCACAGTCTAGAACTGCGTCCATTGCCAGGCTTTGTAACCAGGCCAGAACACTCGATTTCGACATCTGACCCCTGGGGGAGGGACTTGACGGCAATGCAAGTACGCACCTAAAAAGGGCCAGGCCCGATGGATAGTGAGAAACGGCCCACTTTTTCAGAAATAACAGAAGAGAAAGAGTGACAAATTCCAGACTTGGATTATATTCCCTGTGGATTTCAAATCTCGTTCTTTCGACCACAGAATACTTACCGGCTTAGGATCCGAGAAGAAAGTAGCGTAGACTTCATTCACAGCCGCAAAATCAGCCATATCGGTGAGGAAGATGTTGACCTTGACCGCGTCTTGGAGACTCGACCCTCCAGCCTCTAGGACGGCATTGAGGTTGCGGAGGATTTGTCGCTGTTCACATTTTAGAAAATATATCACAAACCAGACATCGCATCTCTCATACTGTTCGGTCCTGGATGGTCCCTTCCACCATTTTACCCGTGACTGGGTCTACTCCCAACTGGCCAGAGCAGTAGATCATGTTGCCGATGACCATACCCTGAGATAGGATTGGGGGTGGGATGGGTGCGCCCTTAGTGCTGACGGGGGTACGTGTTGGCTTGGACATTTTGTGGGATGCGAGTCGGAATGGATCGAGTCAGAATCTCAGTGAGAAGAATTTGTTGAGAGTCGTTCAATATTTGGCTCCCTGGGGATTCTGTGGGGAGAGGGACGTTATCGATTAGGTATGAATCCCCACATTGACTACATGTACCTCCCGAGGTCGGAGCACTTTACAAAGATGCGATAGCGAAGATATAGATATCCTTATTTCCAAACTCCGTAATCTAAAATAAAAAAATGATGGATTTTAATTAGGCAGTATAGAGAAGCACTCTAGCTAGGTATAGATGTTGTACTTACGACATATACTCATAATATATATCGACAACCAACATCTCTTCGGCGTCACGAGAACTCTTTTCTCTTGTTATTTGGCCCATAGACCTGGATTTGGCAAGGAACATGGGCTTCTTTTGGCCACTTCGTTGGAGATTTTCGAAGCGGTGGTTCCTGACGACGTGGCTGCCGGAGCGCGAGGGGAGAGTGCGGGAGAGAGTGAGAGAAAGTGGAGTAAAGAGGGAAGGGGAAAAGTCTAGAGAGGATATTAAACCAGTAGTATGTTGTATTACGATAGTGTGCTGCAGAGCAATCGAGACATTTGAATAAGAGAGATGAAAAGTAGACCGGCTTGTGCAACCCTTTTCTATCAACTCTACATTCAATAATGCCCTAGGTTATTATCTTTGGCTATCTCTATATGCTCAAATGCTTCAGACGAATCTGGTCGAAAACTCATCCCCAACTGAGCAGTGAGCGCTTATCTTGCTTGGGCTCAATGTCGCGTGAAAAGTGAGACATACCTTTGTCCTAGACTTAGATCCTTTATTTGAAGTGAAGCAATACCAGATCAATGTATGTTTATCTTTATAATTCTTCTCCATACTTCACTCTCATACTTGCCTCGTTAATGCAAGGAGAGACTTCAAAACAGCATTGATGAGGGGAAGTTCAATTGTGACGTCACTGTTGCTGACATAATTTTGCGGGGAAACCGAGATGTGATCGCCGATTGGCTGTGCCCCAATGCTGATCCGGAGTCCTCTGGTCCTTCCTTTACTTCATCCTTCATTCCTTTTCATTTCTTTCTTCAACTGTGACTGGGAATATCTGAAAATCAGTCCTTTACTCCCATTTATTACAATCGTCTTTGCCTTGAGAGGCCTGTGCAGGACAGACTCGGCCGAGATCAGTACTCCTCTTATCACTGTACTCTATAAGTGGATCCGATCGACAAAGCCATTGATTACTGCAAGAATCACCTGATCTCCAATAGCGCTAGAATAAAGAACACCTTGAGTTTCATATACAAGCTCGAGGATTCACCATGAGTTCCTCGGCTGCAATGTCAATCAGAAAATTGGGGCCTCGAGTCATTCGTCCGGTATCTCCCAAATTGGTGGCCACGCATCCTTCAAATCGGAGTATATGGCGATATGCACGAAACGGTCACGGAGACAAAACAGAACACATGCCACGACGTTCTGACAAATGTCAGCGATACGTTCTATACAGTCAGCGAAAGCCCGAAACTCGCCGTGGTAGCAATGCTACTCCCAGCGATACACATTCGCACTGGAGCTGGACAGCTTGGCTTTCTCAGTCAAGTTTCTCCTACCTCCCCGCTGGCCGGGTGAGGAGTCTCTGGGGTTCGGATCCAGGGCAGATGCACAGACGAATGGAGTTACTGAAAAAGTACATAGAGGCAGACCCTTACAGGGCTGTCTTTGGCCGCCGATTGGACCCCTTTCAAAATTCCAACAAGAACGAAACTTCATTGAACGGTTTCCTTCAGTCGTTGTCCAGTATGGAAAAGCCACCCAATGCTAGGCCGAGAGTAGACAAGTGGCAAACGAGAAGTGACGCCAACCATGTTGGACCGCCGCACATGTATGACCCTGTTAGTGGACGCATGGCGCCTATATCACCGTCCACTGTACCCGAATCCAGCAAGATGGAAGCAGAAATCAACTCTCATAAAGCGGTCGACTGCCCCCCCAGGCGCCGGAGTGGAGGCAAAGTTTACCCACAGCCCTAGTTTAGCCGAAGATGGACAGTTCCAGCCGGGGAACACGGGACTGAGCCCGCAAGCCCCGTCGAGCTCACAGTCAACCTTTGACTGTCCTCCAGGCAGTGAACTAGATGTACACTTTACCTCAATCCCCACCTCTCAAGATGCCCAAGGCAGGGCTCAAGTTTCCCATGAAACCAAGCGAAACCCCTTTGTAAATATCGATCGCCCTCCTGGAAGTGAACTGGAAACATTAATTGTTTCTGAATCTATTCCTTCCACACAGTCTCAGTCGGACACATATAAGGTCAGCGAAAACACCAATGGACCGAATCTGGATGCTGGTTTGACTGCGGGAACCAATGTGAAGTGCTCCACGAGAAGTGAGCTGGAGGCGAATTCCATCTCTGATCCTACCAGTCCTTCTGTTCAGGATTGCCCGTCTGGGTTGAAGATGCAGCCACCGAACAAGCAAACTGGCATTTCAACTGATTGCCCACCAGGCAACGAGCTGGAGGCAAAGTTTTCTTCTGAGCTCAATAGTCTCAGTCTTGAGTCTGATGGCCCCGTTCATCAAACTAGTAACAATGTCGCCGCGACAGACGTTCAAGAAAGCTTCGAGTGCTCCCAGGGTAGTGAGATTGAAGCACAGATTTTATCAGAATCAGCCAGCCTGGACATCGCCCATTCTGAAGCCCAGACCTGTGTTGATTGTCCTCCCGGGAGCGAACTGAAGGCAAAGTTTATCTGCAACCCGGCTTCAATTGAGGAAAAGAAATCACAGCCAGAAGTACACACTGGCCTTGATACATCCAAGATAGCCAAGAATGTTGTCGGTTGTACACCAGGGAATGAGTTAGAGGCAAATTTCGGTTCTGAGATGGCGAGTGCCGAGGGTCCTGATGAGAATGAGGACATGAGCGCCTTGGATGCTACTGAAATTCGCTCTCGTTATGCTTCTTTGGAACCAAAGGTGCAACCCAATCCGCTAGATTTCGATGCTTCCGAAGACCGCGTTGGAGATTTCATTCTCAAAAGCCAGAACCTCGCCACTGCCAAAGGAGAGCAACGAGCAGCATCCCAGAATCCTTCCCCTAAATTCCGTATTCTCGCTTTCGACGCGTCGACGTCACAAGTCTCAGCCACACAAGCAGACTCATTCTTCGGTGTCGATGAAGATGGTCGGCCAAGTGAAATTTTGTCTCGACTGCACAACCCTGCCAAATTCCTGCCCTATTTCGAGAAGATGCAAGAAGATGGTTACGAAATTGCAACCGGCGGTGGCAACATCCTTGTCTTCCGGAAGACTCTAACCCCCCCTCGTCACACTCTCTCAAATACTGCAGCCGACCAAGAGCCAGCAATTCACGCAGAAGTTGCCAAACGTCTTCGCCACGACTCAATGGACTCCACCGCCACATACGCTGGAGCTCCCCGGCAATCCACCACTGAGGTGAGCAGGCAGTAGAACTGTCTATTCAGGTGGCTTCCTAACAAGTCGAGTTAGCCTCCTTCAGCAACTGGATCCTCTAGATCAGAGCGCGAACCAACCACAAAACCGGACTCTTCGTTTCGCAAAGTAGGCCGCAGAATGCTTATTGCAGGCACAGCTACTGCATCGACGTGCTATGCTATCGGAGTAATAGTCGAGTTCTTCCGCACTGGCGGAAACGACGGGCGGGGAATTGATGGGTTCACTGTGTTTGAGTCAGATCGACGTCGTCGAGAGTAGGCTGTACCGGTGGCAGCTACCGGCTTCCATTTTGCGGTTACTGCAAGTTAGTAATTAGCATTTGATTCCTAGAAAGGGAAATTGGACGCAGGTTTGATGGGCCTCCCCCTCTTCCATGCAAACCCATGTATCCTCCCTGCTATTGTCCCTTTTGTCTTGCGGGATATAGGGCTCCTTTTAACTAGATCCAGGTATGGAATCAAGACTAACATTAAATACGATTCTTTGATGAGATAATGAATAGAAACTGTAGTTTAATTCTATATGAGAGCCTGTTGCGGTGTCCGAGTTTAGGCCCGTATTCCTCGACCAAAAGCTCGTTGGAATTTGTTCTGCTTTTCAGTTCTCCCGGAAGGGTCCTCGCCAGATAGGAGCAGGACTTCTCGTCATAACGTACACGTACAATATAAGCCGCGAAGAGCCCAACAATATGCATATTATACGGAGACTGAGAAAACAAGAGAATAAACAAGTACCACTATATCAAGGGTCTCGAAGTGTTGTGGTTATTGTTCTGGGCAGTTGAACAACACAGTTAGAGCCCAACCAACTTTCGCCCAGTAGTTTGGATAATAGCTGCTTCCTAAAACCAGCAGTATAGAATAGAAGCAGTGGCACAGGAGGGTTGTATTCCCAGAGTCCGGCTGGAGCAACATATCGTGGCCAGTAATCATGGTCGTGCCAAAGGGGACTTGCGGAATACCTTGACCAAATGACAGTTCATATTTGCTCCGTCCAAGACCACAACATCTGCCAGAAGAGCGGATATCTACGGATATCTTGAGAAATCTTACAGCGACGACACACTTGACCTTCGGGGGCGACATTTCCGATGTACTGGCCGAGTATCATTATCTCCAGGGCTGTTACTCCGCATCTTGCATACTATAAACTTGGAGAATCCCATATCCAACTGCCCAGTTGACCGCACCACTGAGGCCATTGATTGTTTTGACTGCCAGGTCATATTCAACGCAATTATTGGCTGTAAGTTGTTGTTCAATGTTGTGGTAGAACTTCACGCTCCGCTACTATACAGTGACTTAGTATCAGGATAACTAGCTAAAAGCACAAGTGAGTATTCACGGTTAGTTACCTCACTGCTTTCAAGCCCAGGTTTGACATTTGGGTTTGGGTTTTGGCTTCAATGTCAGACGCGCTGTTGCCTGGAGTTACCCCAGGGCTCGTAAGCAATATAAGCAGCAAAAAGGACGTCTCAATGCTGGAGAGTTGAAGGTGTGTATGATATTGGGAAATATAAGCCAAAAATGTGCTTATATAATGGTATCTGCAGATGCTACAGCGAAAGAGAATAGTCTGGAAACGACAAGGATTGTCCAGGTCAAAGAAAAAGAAAAAGGGGAAAAAAGAGACGAAGGCGAGAACGACCGGAGTCGAACCGGAACAGTCCAGGTAGTGGAAGATCTTAGGCACTTCCCTCGTGGTACACATGTGACATGTTACCACTAGGCCACCTGCTGTTGGGTCCCTAGTACTGAGGTTTGTCTTCCTTTTCTCTTTGCTTATGCACAAAATCACACTATATCACCATTATAATCCCACTGCACAAGATGTTCTGCAAACTTGGCGATTGTCAAACTTGGATCCAACAGCTGCTGGAAAGAGATATCCAAACCCAGCTCCTTGAAGATCCAATTCCGCGACTCAGTCCCAATCATACTATCAACCCCATAACTGGAAATAGACCGATTGTCTTCCTCAAACTCATCCATGATGAGCATCAACATACGGGCAAGCTTCGCAATAAAGTGGTCACGCACAGCCTGAGCTGCCTCGATGACTTCCAAACCCAGCAACGAAGACAAAATACTCTGACTACCATCTCTAACAGACACATTCTCATTACGGGACTTCATAGCCCAAACAGTGTACTTGAATCGCACATCCAAGGCCCAAAAACTGTCGACATCTTCACCTGCTTCTTGTGCTGCTTTGGCGAGCTCTATTGGATCCAGTCTAGCAATAATATGGTCTGGAATGCCTACCCGAAATTGTTCAATGATCGCGATCTCAAAGGCGCGGAGGAGAGCTTCTTCGTCAATTCCATACATCCTGGCGTCTGAACGACTCCCCGAGCTCGTTGTTCTCCGCGACCACTCCAACTCCTAGGACCATTGGAAGGACAATCGACACTGCCTTCTGCCGGTGAGAGTGACGGTGCTGCGCAAAACCATCCAAGTAGGTGTTTCCAGCGGCATAGTTGCTTTGTCCTAGTGTTCCCAATACCCCCGAGACCGAGCTTGTCGAGTGGGCCATCGGCTTCGTCCTAGGGCTTCGCTCGAGCCGGTTGAATGAGCACAGGTGCACTGACAAGCACCTTCTTCAACTCCCTGAACGCTATCTCGCATTGCTCTGTCCAATCGATCGGGCGGAACTTCTTTTTGCGGAGCTCCTTTAGGGGAAAAGTGATGTAGATCATTACTCGGAGCTATACGTAAACACCGTGCATACATAGATCGGAAATACTAAATTGACAATCGTAGGACATACTGGAATAGGTTCATGAATGAACTCTATCTGATCTAGGATCTGGGGCCTTGATATCTATTTGATGGATTTGCTTCTCCAATGTTTCTGTTTCTCGTAAAGGACAGGCAATGTGTCATTCAGTGCTGTGGGGTATCATCGGACCACCAAGAGTAGATAGATGCATGCATTGGCGACATAAATCTAGTGTGCAGTGACAGCATTCACTTGGGCATCTATGGCTCTTGACAATATGCTTTGATATCGGTGCATCCCACACATGTATACAGGGTGCTTAGCTAGGATCACGTTCATAGTGGGGGGTAGCAAAAGGGCTTCAGCCTCATGCTCTGACCCCAAATATGTTCCTTCCATGCATCATTTTAGTATGCTCGGCATGGGCAGGATCACAGCCCCCTCTTGTCGGATGTGTGCAACTCGGTATGTACATTGCTATGGCATCACACCACCTCAAATAGCAAGGCGGGAGAGATCCCCGTATCCACTGGACGAGATATAATTGCGCCAAAAGCGGAGACCCTCAATTCCTTCTTCTCGACAGAGAACCCCCCCGATCTTCAGCCATCTCCAGCTCTTCGGCAGCCACCCCGACGCTCCATTTGAACCGATGCGCAGCTTCTTGTGCAGTAACGGCCCGGCCGAAGAGGGACCAATCCCAGGGAACAGGGTCATCGGGGGGGGAATTCGCTGGAGCTCCTCCATCCAGGCCTGAATTTTTTCAATAGTCTTCTCGTCGTTCCAGTCATATCGCTGCACCACAAGAAGGCCACTTTTGAATCGTCGTAGACGAACTGGCAATTTGAGCTTTTCCCACAGCTCCGCTGCTTTCTGAAAATCCGAAGGACTGGCCAATTCTACTCCATTACGGGACCGATTGAAGACAGCCCAGAGATCAATTAGACTCATAATTCCACCTTCACGCTGCAAAATGCCTTTTCGGTCATCAGTGAGATACTCGGCCAAGTCACGCGCAAGTTCTGATAAATATAGACTTTCAGATCCGGAATTGAGCATATCTTTGGTCGTCACCATCCCGAGAGCCGCAGCAGACTCAGACAGCACCGCGCTGGTTTCTGGAGAGCTTTCATTAGTAGTCATCCCAGACTCACGCGCGAGAGTCTCAGCCAGCGCAACGATCTGCTTGGCAGAGGCCATTAAAGCCTCCAGATCTTCGAACGCGTTCCCTATGACCAGCTCGTTTTCTTCCGGGCTTCCAGCCCTCGGCGTTCTAACCCCGCGATACCAACCCCCGAATGTCGTGGTGCTGAGGGTAGAGTACTTTCAACGCTAGCGACAGGAGAAGGCAGGCCCCCCGAGGAGGTGCCTTGCGACGGCGAAGGCACTGGGGGCGCATTTTGCAAGAGCCATTTTCTTTGAACCAAGGCTCCTCTAAGCCTTTCATGGAACGTCTTATCGCCACCGGCACGAAACGACAGTTTGATACTCTCACTAACTTCCGTGTTCGCGATGTGCGACTGCTCAAATAACGGCGCAGGAGAGTCTACACGATTGGCGCTCGCTGAGCCAGCAGATAAAGGCGCTCCACAAATCTCGCATTCCACGAGAGATGGGTGGTTCACAAAGGTACATCGTGGGCAAGGGACAGTTCCCCGGACCCAAAATGCGATAGAGACGCATTGGCATTTGATTGGTCTGTATCTTGTGCAATGGCTGGTGATGCAACTGAACTCAGCAATGGAGACTCCCGGCTTGCTACAGCACTGATCGCTGCTTTGAGAACGGCGGTAAATGGTGGTTTGATGCCACATGCTAGACAAGGAGGTAAATTTGTAGCCGCATTAGCCGTTGCGGGGTCGAAATTGGACGGAACTGGGTTGGAGAATGAGCATATGGGACAAATCCAAGTGGCATTGATTGGCTTTGGAGATAGTGAGTTATGTTGGAAGTTGGTTTGTGGGATGTGGGAAAGTGACTGCGGAAGGACCGATTGTTGGGCCACAGCTGGGCTGGCTGTTGCACTCCTCGACTTATCCGTCTTCTTCTTCTGCGGTTTCGGGTATATGGTGAGCTTCGGAGATGACTTCAGGAAGCCAGCCTTGAATCCGTGGGTTTGTTAGTGATTGGCCGAGAGTAAAAGCCTCAAAAGCAAGATGTATGCATGTCGCACCTGAGACTCTACTCGATCGATTTCTTTCAGATCAATAGCCACTGAGTATTTCCGTGGGTCCTCAGCCGCAACATAGCACACTCTGTGGGATGTGAGATAGGCATGGCCATTTTGGTAATTCTGGATTTTGTATTTCCTTTGCCTCTAATCAGCACCCCGCATCAGGAGCATCATCATGAGCTACTTACCCTTCATATAACCCCACCGCATCCTGCACAAAGAGAAGGATCTCATCGGGTAACAGCAAGGGTCTGAGCGCAGTAGTCAGATCCAGCGACTTGAAGAACATCTAGTAGGTTCAACCAGCTCCCAACATCAACGGGATCCATAAAGAGAGAGAGGCATGTCATTTAAGCCAAGGCAATAATTGCGATAACCCGATAAGGCGGGATGCGCGGACAAACAAAATTCCGGTGAGTAAGCGAGTATCACTCACCGTCACGGGTCGAGTCTGTGTGGACTTCACTCTCACCCTCCCCCGGCTCGTGACCATCTCATCTTGGAAATAAACGTTCACCATCTTTTCTCTCATCTCAAAACCAGTACCAGCTGAGGTGTAAGAACAAAACTTGGTTCTTCCAGCCGTTTCTCGAGTCTTGCCCCTTCGTAGCTCTTTACTTCCTTTCATCTTGTTTCTTTGTTGTTCCCAAGTCTTGCATCTACGATGAGTTCCAGTGTACCACCTTGGCGTTCTACCGCCCCAGCCGCAATGTCTAGTGCATTTCCTCCAGCTGGTAAGAAAAACAATTCCACCCGAGTCTCGGTCTCGTGTCAAGAGACTAACAACCTGCTAGCGGCCCCAGCATACACTCCAGTCCAAGCGCGTCGTAGCCTCGCTCATCATACCAAGCCAACGAATGGAACGGTTCCTTCTCAGCCCACCCAGTCGGCATCACCGGATACAGAAGGTCGGGCGCGAGTGGAGTTCCCACCACCCGTACGCTCGTATGTGCAACGCTGCTTTGCCCCCGAAAACCAGGTTGCAAGCGTGAGCATTCCTGAAATGCAGGAGAAGCTGAGGCACGTCATTACGGAAGCGGCGCAGAATAACAAGTTGGGATTGATCGACTGGGAAAGGCTACCTTTGCCCCAAACTATGGTGCAAAATGAACGCAACAAAATCCTGGCCAACCCCAGCTCGTCAAACTGGGCGTCCAGTCACCCAGCTTCTCCGGGGGATGCCACGCGGAAGCGAAAGTCAACTGATGGCCATCATTCGGACACTGGATCGCCACCATGGAGAAAAGCTAACCGAAATCGTTTTGAAGATCGAGTTACTCACCCCTACCACAGAGAAAAAACCACGCATAACACTGGACCAGTCTAGTAAGTCCAAAGCTAATTTGGAGATGAGGAGGAAGCGTTTTGAGGGAGTAGGGGGCAGCGGAAACTCTCCCTCTTCTCCTGCAGGATCGCCAATGCGTGCTGCCGACGCGGATCAAGGCCCCGTTGTCGGACGATGCCAAACATTGGAGAAGAACTACTTCCGATTGACCTCTGCTCCCAACCCGGACAGTGTTCGTCCTTTGCCTGTTTTGCAAAAGGCCCTGGATCTATTGAAGAGGAAATGGAAGCAGGATGGCAACTATGGTTACATCTGTGATCAGTTCAAGTCTTTGCGTCAAGACCTAACGGTCCAGCGCATCCGAAATGAATTCACTGTCGTTGTCTACGAAATCCACGCGCGCATCGCCTTGGAAAAAGGGGATCTTGGTGAGTACAACCAGTGTCAAACCCAGCTACGAGTGCTGTATGCGCAGCAGCTGGGAGGACACCCGACAGAATTCAAGGCCTATCGTATTCTCTATTTCATATACACGCGGAATTGGACGGCGATGAACGACGCACTAGCCGATGTGACTGCAGAAGATAAGAAAGACCTGGCGGTCAAGCATGCCCTGAATGTGCGCTCTGCCCTTGCACTCGGGAACTACCATCGTTTCTTCCAGCTGTACCTTGATACGCCGAATATGGGGGCCTACCTCATGGACATGTTTGTCGATCGTGAGCGGTTGAGTGCTCTTGCAACCATGTGTAGAGCGTGAGTCTTCTGATTCCTAAGTTCTGTTTTAGCATTCTAGCTGACATTTTATTGTAGATACAAACCGGATGTCAACATCCGATTTATCACAGAAGAGCTTGGATTCGAGTCCGATGAGCAGACCGCACGTTTTGTTCTGGACAACTCCTCCGAAGAACTGCTGGAGGAGAGGAACGGCGCCGTAAGGCTGTTGACAGGCAAAGCAGGCTCGCTGTTCGATCAAGCCAAAGCAGCCGCCCACCGTGTCGTCGATATCAAAGGCCAGATCTAACCATGTCCTCACTTGTCCATCTCTTTTTTTACGCCAAGGATCGTAAACCATCGGATCTCAGTCAAGGCCATTTCCTTATTCTTTTTTTTCCCCTTTTCTTTTTTTGGCGTATTTTCAAAAGCGGCAGGCGTTCATCACGTACATCCACACATGGATATGACTTAGCCTTTTGAGTGTTCTTGCCTTTTTTTTTTTCCCTGCTTCGCCTTTTCCTGCTCATTCTCGTCGGCATCATCCTCCGGATTTCTTTTTACAGGGTTGCCAGCGGACTTACGACTATACTAACATCCCCGGCGGCGTCTGATTCTGGAGTTGATGGAGTTTTTTGGAGCACCAGAGCATGAGGCATGTGCTCTTTGACTCGATCTGATGGAGAGGGGTGATTGCATATTGGCATAGTAAATACCTACAACATCCAATCTATCCAGTACTTATCCCATATACAGAGTTCTGTCTTGACTCGCTCGCCTCCAATTTCGGTAACGTTCGAATACATAGTCGCCACATGGTAACTAGGGCCAACGCTGGGTCGAACCAGGAAGCGAGATATATGTATCAATGTGAGGCGAGTCAACTTTGGTCGAGACCCTTATGCGGGGACGTGCCAAGCAGCCCTGGAGCACAATTCATGCCCTATCTATAGGTATGTAGGTACGGGAGTACTCGTAGGCAACATTGATGCAAATGTGGCCGATGATCGACATTAAACAAAGTTTCTTCAGCTTGCCAGTGTCTTTGTTATTATTTTTTAACTTTTGATCCTTGTATCTACCTAGGTAATATTCGAGATGAAAATTCCTCTGCATACAGTCGGCAGATTGCAGGAGCCGCGCATTCCTGGTCAGCCCCAGAATTTTAATTTAGGGAGATATATTTTTCAAAAAGAAATATTAACGGAGAAATTGTTTTCATCCGATTGGCCGTATTCTGGACCCTTTGTTTTTGATACATCTTTCATATCCATTTTCTTTGTACGTATCCTAAATTATTAGAATTTCCTAAAAATCACTAAAATAGAAAGACCTGGCTTTGAGAGGACCCGTGGACGTCAGCATCCGCGGTTTAAGTATAGTTGAACCATGGTTACAAGTGGGGAAATGAGGGGCAAAGATCCTTCTTTTTCTTCTTTTTTTTCGTTCTGTGTACCTTTTCTAGTCTGTACCTGTACTACCTACATATGTAGGTATGTGCAATAATGTATGTATCTACTCGTAAGTCTATAAGATATGCCAAGGTATGGGAAATGGTAAAATGGAGAGACTCGGACAGAGTCGCATTTAGTCTGGTAGGGTGTGATTCCGTTACACTAGCTGCCGGCGGTGGATTATCATTTGTCTGCCCAACGGCGGCAAATCAATACGACTTGTAATCTAGACAAGATGGATCTCTAGATGGCAAATGTAGAGTTGGAAGGCGTATTGGAATACGCCTTTTTTTTTTATAGGATTTATTGTTCCAGAGCCCTTTGACTAACCTGAAGACATCAGGGCTGGGGTTTTTATCGAAGTACATAAAAGTGTAAACCGAGGCTCGACCTTGAAAGGTTCCAAGGTTCAGAAATACATAGCAACCTTGAAGGCTGGCGTCATCCTGTATTGGAATGACCATACGATCTTTAAAAGGTTCATTGTCCTTGATATAAAGATCAAAGACCACATATGTAGTACTCCGTATAGATATATAGATGTGCCTGGAATGTCTGGAATACAAATTATTATCCACATCAACACAAGAACATCTAAAGATCATAAAGCAAAAACGCAAAAAGCGGGCCCCTGGCAATCATCCAAGCCGCGTGGTTGGAACCGCAATACGGATTACGCTGGTCAAGGTATACATACATTTGACTAAAAAGAGGCTGCTCCTCCTTTCCTCCTCTTTGCATCTCTCCTTGAATCCTTCTTTTAAATCTTCTACCATGAAGGTGAGTTTCTTTCGTTTCCGAAGTATTACCTAGTATCGTGTTAATTAATCCGGTTTCGAAAAAAAAATAGGCCTTTAGGCGATCCTTGAAGGGGAGAAAGATCCCAAACACCATCATATCTCTATTACACCCAAGTCCGCTATTGCGATTCTACCCCGAAAAAAGTGAGTTGGTGCAAATTCGCCAGTTGTGTTGAATTCGCCTTTTAACCCCTCGCCCCTCCTTGTCCCACTCCCGACTTGTTCTTGGCAGTGGCTGACCGCATTTCCCAAAGGTAATCAAGGCGCTTTACGACTACCAACCGGAGCCGGGGACCTCGCAGGAATTGGCATTCAGCAAGGGAGATTTCTTTCACGTTATCAGCAGGGAGGACGATTCGGATTGGTACGAAGCGTGCAATCCGCTGATCCCTAGTGCTAGGGGGGCTTGTGCCCGTCTCCTTTTTTGAGGTTATCGGCAAAAACGAGAGGGATAGTGGGGGTTCCGGCGAATTGTCCAAACACCACGACTCAGGATTCTCCGACCGCGGTCTTTCCCATCCAGATTCTTCCACCAAGAACGGCGCATTCAGAATGTCTGCACTCAAGGGTCAAGGCGCCATGGTCTATGGAATTGTCCAGTACGATTTTCAAGCGGAGCGACCCGATGAATTGGACGCGAAGGCTGGCGAGGCCATTATCGTCATCGCCCAATCTAACCCCGAGTGGTTCGTCGCAAAACCTATCGGTCGTCTCGGTGGCCCAGGCCTGATCCCCGTTTCTTTCATCGAATTGCGTGATATGCAGAGCGGGCAGGCCGTCACCGACCCGCTTGACGCGGTGCGACGCGCCGGTGTTCCCAAGGTTGAGGAGTGGAAGAAAATGACGGCGGAATACAAGAACAGCAGTATCACACTGGGCAAAATCGAGGGTCATGGCGGTGGCAATATGATGGCTGTCACCTCGGGCATGGAAAAGATGTCCATGGGCCACCAGAGTCAAATGAGTCAAAATGGCAATGTTTATGTAGGCGAAATATCTGACTCCCATTTGCGAGTCAATTTACTAACCGTCGATGCGCTTAAGCAGGACCACCAACGTAATGCCAGCAAGGGAACTTTGTCACAAGTGCCTGTGTCACAACAGCAGGGCCACCAACTACTCGTCCCCGTTTCCGCCTATATTCCGCGCTACTGTTTCGATAACGACAAGTATTGGTACATCATCGAGGCGAAGATGGAAGATGGTCGCTGTTGGGAGCTGTCGCGTTACTACCACGATTTCTACGACTTCCAGATCGCCCTTTTGACTCAATTCGAAGACGAAGCTGGCAACCGTGGCCGTGGACGAACCCTCCCTTTCATGCCCGGCCCTGTCACCCACGTCACGGACGCGATTTCCAACGGACGGCGCCAGAATCTGGACGAATACATTAAGAAGCTTCTGTCTATGCCCCCGCATATTTCGCGTTGTCAGCTTGTGCGCGAGCTCTTCTCTCCACGAGAAGGAGACTTTGAGATCGACCCCAATGCGTTCGGCGAGGACGCCCGGTTCTCGGGTGGATCCCAGCACTCCGGCGGCGTGGACCCCCAACAAACCGTGTCGCGCCAGTCTTCGCAGCAGCAAATCAATGCGTCCACCGACCGGGTATCCCAACAGCGTGCCCCAGCACCCACGACCTACGCCAATGGCGGCCCGCCGCCAATGAACCGCCAACCTAGCTCCATCACCCAGGCTTCTGGCGCATCGGCCAACAGCGCGATGAAGGTCAAGGTGTTCTTCCAGGATGACCTTATTGCGATCCGCATCCCATCTGGCGTGAGCATGCAGCACCTCAAGGACAAGCTATGCGACCGGTTGAAGATCCAGGACGAGATCGTTGTGCAGTACCGTGACGAATCCTCTGGCTCCTATATCGATCTCTATACCGATCAGGATCTGGAGAACGCCATGCAGCGGAACACCAAGCTGACTCTCTTCGTCAGCATCGCATAAAAAGCACTTGTTTCTTTCCCGGTGTTGCGGTCAACGATAGACTTGCCCATGATTTCGTCGATGAGGTTATTGTCAGCCTCATCTTAATGTTTGCCACGAGTAAGGTTGGTGCATTGGAGTTTTGAAAGATGCATGGTTATTCTCTGATTTGATTTCTTCTTTTTCAAACTGGTCATCAGTTCTTTGAGCGATTTCGCATGGTCCATGAGGACGAGATCGCGGTTTAACGAATCTGATGCGAGATGTACGGCATGGTTTCCTTTCTATCTGCCTGTTTTCTTTTTTTCTTGATTTTTCTTGATTTTTTTGTTCCTGCGATGTCGCATTATGTGCTTTCTCGTTTTCATTTCTGCCTCGATTTCGCATCAGATCTACATCTCATCCTATTCTGGATCATACCCCGGTCTGCCTGCTTCTGTGTTGTGTACATATTTTTTTCTTTTACTTCTCGTGCATATACCGGGGCGGCCTCTTCTCATGATAATGGCTCAACCGTGGTGTCTCACGGGCTCTTTCTGTACCAAATATAAGTCTTGATAAACTACAGTTTAGAAAAATTCGTGCCATGCCATAATATAGAGTCACGTGATTCTGTCATAGGTACTTTTTCCGACACTAGGATCGGAATCTATCGGTTTCCCACTAGACCTTCTGATAATTAGTTCAAGAGTTGCAGGGGCTGTATATATATTGTGTGTCTGTTGTAAATCGCTATCTATAGCCCGGACCCTACCCGCCACCACCCCGAAGGCTTTCCGGAGGAAAAACAAATCCTTGCCCCCAATACAATACCTCGGTTAACGCCTTCGCATTGCAACCGCTCTCCGCCAACTAAACCCGACGTCGAGTCCACCGTCGCAACACATATAACCTCCAAAAAAAAGGACGCCAATGAGCCGCCCATCGGCAAAGCTATGCGCGGAGTGCTTCCCGAGCGCGCTGCGGGCGCCTCGGGGCCTTCGGCCTACGACGTTGGCGGGTGCCGCTCGTAGATCCTATGCTACGGAACAGAGAGCACTCAATACACTACGACGGCCGAATCGATCTCCGCTGGTACATGTGTCTTCGGAGAGGACCCGCCCCCAGCTGGCTGTTCAATCACCGAGGCGGAGTCTGGCTACAGTCTCGGACGCCGAGAAGAACACCACCGCCCCGGCGCACGATGGGCCCATGCGGGAATATGATGTGCGTGTGCAGGAGGGGAGACTGAGGGATGATGAGTATCAGAGAGGTATGTTGTGGCCAACTCCGGCGCAAAGTTCTAGGCTGACATGCGCGCTCAGGGATTATCCAAAATCTACAAGACCTCTTTGAAGCGCTGAAAGATTACAACCCGCCTAAAGTTGTTCACCCCAAGCCCGAGTCTCTGGACCCCCGGCAAAAGTCATCCTTCTTCGGGTCTCTGTTCGGCGGCGGCGCGAAGAAGAAGGAAAAGTCTGTTATCCCCGATAACCTTCCGAAGGGGCTGTACATGTATGGCGATGTCGGGTGCGGCAAGACTATGTTGATGGATCTGTTCTTCGATACACTGCCGCCGAATATCAAGAACAAGACACGCATTCACTTCCACAACTTCATGCAGGACGTACATAAGCGCATGCACGTAGTGAAGATGAAGTATGGAAATGACTTCGATGCGCTGCCGATGGTTGCGGCCGATATTGCCGAGCTCGCGGGCGTGCTTTGCTTTGACGAGTTTCAGTGTACGGATGTAGCCGATGCAATGATCCTGCGACGGTACGTGTGCTCTCTACGGACAGGATCTTATCAAAAGCCCCAGCTGACAAAATTCAATAACCAGGCTTCTCGAGATCCTCATGTCCCACGGCGTCGTTCTCGTTACCACATCCAACCGTCATCCAGACGACCTGTACAAAAACGGCATCCAACGTGAATCCTTCATCCCCTGCATCAACCTCCTCAAGACCGATTTGAATGTTATCAACCTCAACTCCCCAACAGATTACCGCAAAATCCCCCGGCCCCCGGCTGCGGTCTACCACCACCCGCTGGGCGAGGACGCACAGCAGCACGCGGACAAGTGGTTTGAGTTCCTGGGCGACCCTATCAATGACCCGCCGCACCCAGACTCGCAGATTGTCTGGGGCCGCGAAATCAAGGTGCCCGTGCCAGCGGCAAGGCCGCGCACTTCACCTTCCAGCAGCTCATCGGCAGTGCGACAGGCGCGGCCGACTACCTCGAGCTTGTCCGGCATTACGATGCGTTCATTGTCACGGACGTGCCGAGCATGAACCATACCCAGCGTGATCTGGCGAGACGCTTTATTACCTTTATCGATGCGGTATATGAGAGCAGGGTGAGTAACGAGCAACGTCCCTGTTCATTGTCTTCTTTTAGTCATGCAGCCGATTAACAATCCACATCAACAGGCCAAACTAGTCCTCACAACCGAAGTCCCCCTAACGAACCTTTTCATCTCCGAAAACGACGTAAAGAAAACCCTCAAAGGCGACGGCGACCACTCAGATCTCTCCGACGCAATGCGCAACCTGATGGACGACCTCGGCATGTCTGTCCAAGCGCTGAAGAACACGTCTATTTTCAGTGGTGATGAGGAGCGGTTTGCGTTTGCGCGTGCGCTTTCCCGTCTTTCTGAGATGGGAAGTAAGGAGTGGGTGGAGCGTGGATTGGGGCTTGGAAACACGCCTGCACAGAATAAGGAGGAACACGACGCTTGGCAGAAGACGAGGAGTCATTGGAGTGAGGATAATATGTAGATTATGCTTGTCCTCTTTGCCTTTCTTTTTTGGTTCAGACGCTACATTGTGCTATAGAGAGATACCTGTGCACATAGATCGAGTTTGGCGTATATAGCATAGCTTTTGGAATTATCATCCCTATGGATTGTTTAAACAACATATTTCCAAGGTTGGTACATAGATCTGCCTTAATTTAATTCTCCAAGCCAGTTCCCCACGATACATCCGTATATTTGATATATTTGAAATACTCGGACATGATTTCCACTCTGATATCAGGTGACGTCACACTTCTGGTTCTCCAGGATAATCCAAGTCCACTAAGAAGCCCGAATCCAGTCATAAATTCACGTCATTGGCCACCTGCAATTCGACGTGACCCCACTATCCAAGTGCTTATGCCTTATATTGCCAGTGGGAACTCGCCATGATCGACCACCCAGACAGCACAGGCAAAGGGTAACAAGCTATATAGCTCCACCTCCGTGGCTGCAGGGTACTGCCCCGCCAATGAAAAGGGTGCAATTCGCAATACCTCTTGTCTTTCTTTACTCCCTTACAGGTTCTCCTGTCGGCATTGGTTGGTAAAGCGCCCGGGTTATGGGGGTAGGTCATACTATGGTCATTCTTGCAAAGCGGCTTACTCCAGGCTGGACTTGATGACTTGGGTATCCGCTTTATATAGTAGTACAATTCCATTTCGTTTGTAGATGTAACTGGGGGAATTACATCATTGAGGTCGTACTTGGGGGGCTGCGCAGTGATCAGCTTGGTTTATATATATAAAGTGGGAAACACAGCTTGATACATACACACTTCGTCTACTCTTTCCACCTCTTGGTATCATTGGTACCAACCACTCATACTATGGCAACCAATCCAAACTCCAAGACCGCAGATGGCAAATATGCCGATCTACAAAAGGACACCGTCGACATCCAGGACAAGCAGCACATGACAACCGACCATGGCGTCAGAATCTCCAACCCAGACCAATGGCTCCGCGTTGTAGACGAAAAGAAGACCGGGTCCTCACTCCTAGAAGACCAAATCGCCCGTGAGAAGGTACGTGCACGCCCACATCCATCCATCCACACATACACCAATCTATATCCAGACAAGCAACTAACCAACACTAGATAACGCGCTTCGACCATGAACGCATCCCAGAGCGTGTAGTTCACGCGCGAGGAACAGGTGCCTTTGGCAAATTCAAACTATACGAGAGCGCCGAAGACGTAACAACCGCCAGGGTCCTGACCGATACCAGCCGGGAGACGCCGCTGTTCGTGCGGTTCTCGACTGTGCAGGGTAGCAAGGGCAGCGCGGATACGGTGCGCGACGTGCGCGGGTTCGCCATCAAGATGTATACCGCGGAGGGAAACTGGGATATTGTCGGGAATAACATTCCTGTCTTCTTTATTCAGGACGCGATCAAGTTCCCTGATGTTATTCATTCTGTTAAGCCCGAGCCGCAAAACGAGGTGCCGCAGGCTCAGACTGCGCATAATAATTTTTGGGATTTTCAGTATATGCACTCGGAGGTTACGCACATGAATCAGTGGGTTAGTATCTCTTGTTCCTGTTTGGGTCGTTGTTGCTGACGCGGTTCGTGGCAGATTATGTCCGATAGAGCTATTCCGCGGTCCTTCCGGATGATGCAGGGATTCGGCGTGAACACCTTTTCCTTGATTAACAAGGCCGGCAAGCGTCATTTCGTCAAGTTCCACTTCACCCCAGAGCTAGGTGTGCACTCGCTGGTCTGGGATGAGGCGCTGAAGATCGGCGGCCAGGATCCCGACTTCCACCGGAAAGACCTAGGGGAGGCGATCGAGGCAGGACACTTCCCGCGCTGGAAGTTTGGCATGCAACTCATGCCCGAAGAGAAGGTCGACAGCTTCGAGTTCGACCCTCTAGACGCCACGAAGGTCTGGCCCGAAGAGCTAGTGCCCATCCGTTACATCGGCGAGATAGAACTCAACCGCAACGTCGACGAGTTCTTCCCTCAGACCGAGCAGGTCGCATTCTGCACGAGCCACATTGTGCCCGGCATCGACTTCTCCGATGACCCTCTCCTTCAAGGCCGCAACTTCTCATACTTCGACACGCAGATCTCGCGACTCGGACCGAACTGGGAGGAACTACCTATCAACCGGCCAGTATGCCCATATATGAGCCTAGTCAACCGCGATGGACAGGGTAGACACCGCATCACAAAGGGAAAGGTGAACTACTGGCCGAACCGATTCGAGGCCAACCCGCCCGCGACAGCAGAACAGGGCGGCTTCGTCTCCTACCCGCAGAAGCAGCAGGGCGCAAAGAAGCGTGCGCTGTCCGATAAGTTCAAGGAGCACTTCAACCAGGCCCAGGTATTCTACAACTCGCTCTCACCGATTGAAAAGATGCACGTAGCGAAGGCATTCTCCTTCGAGCTGGACCACTGCGATGACCCTGTCGTCTACAAGCGCATGACAGAGCGTCTATCAGCGATCGATCTAGACCTAGCCAAGACCGTCGCGAAGAACGTCGGTGGTGACACCCCCCTGAAATCGCCAAAAGAAAACAAAGGCAAAAAAGCCAAGGGTCTGAGCCAGCTTGAATTCATGCCGGAGAAACCCATCATCGCGACGCGCCGCGTTGCCATCCTGCTTGCCGACGAATTCGACTTCAACCAGTATACCACGATGAAACAAGCTCTTAATGAACGCGGTGCGTTTGTTTTCACGATCGGTGCGCAGCGCCAGGGTGTGACTGCCGAGTCTGGGCAGAAGGTTATTCCCGATCACTTCTATTCTGGGGCGCGGTCGACGCTGTTCGATGCGGTCTATGTGCCTGGTGGAAAGCACATCCAAGCACTGTTGAAGAATGGAGTCTTTAAGCACTGGATCTCCGAGTCCTTTGCTCATCTTAAGGCCATTGCTGGTTCTAATGAGGCTGTGCCCTTTATTGAGGAGCGGATCGGGCTCCCTGAGGTCGAGGTTGCGCAGAGTGGTTCTCCGCTAAAGGAGTCATATGGTGTTGTTACGGGCTATGGAGATGCGGTTTCATTGTTGAAAGTGGGCACGGTTGGGCCTGATGCGAAGGGTTTGGCTGAGCAGTTTATCTGGCATATTTCTCGACACCGTAACTGGGCGCGTGAGTTGGATGGACTTTCTGACCAGATTGCTGCTTGAATTAGTGCTTTGTGTGAAACCAATTGGATATGTGACCATGAAATTGTATGAAAACTTTCTTTTGTTCAAGCCACATTTCAAAGGTTCTATCCCTTTTTGTAAAACAATCTCAATCACGAATTCAGAGTTGTATAGGTGGATGTCACATTCAGATGCTGTGATACAATGTGTAAGTGGTAAGCCTACATTCTTCGGCTGATCTGCAAAACAGAAACCCAACCCACAAGCTCCTGTAAGGCTGGGGTAATATTTTCCTGGTAGATTCCAGGCTGTCAAGGTCCTCTGGCAGATTCTTTTGGGCCTATGGGGCAGCAGCGCTTAGTAGTTATGCCTAACCCTCCCCATATAACATACCCCAACCGCCATTAGCAATGATACACCACAATTACAGAGACACCGAACCATTTAAGCCCAATGAATTACCAGAACCCCCTTTAGTACTCAATTTCCCCGCATACCGCATCCCCATATCTCATAGTCAAAGCTACCTGGTAGGCCACGTCTCGAGACGGAGAGTTACACGGCGGGAATGTTGGACCAGCCATTGCTTTCTGAACCAAGACTCTGGAAGGCAGAAGTATTCACAGTCTCGCAGCGGAAAAATGTCCCTTTCGTAAATGACAAGCTACTTTTCTGGACTTTTGTTTCGTTCCGTTTCATTTCCTTCTGATATTGAGTCTCCGCAGCCATGGGGCTTCATCTATCCCGCTCGACACGGCTGAGCGTTGTGATTGGCATATCAACATGTTTCTTTCTGGCTGAGATCTCACGTCGGTTGCCCTCTTTCTTGTTTTTGGTAGTAGTTGTTTTTGGTATGAACGTCGATGTGCTGATACCGGGCTAGTGGGCTTCTATACCCACTCTATTGCTCTGATTGCGGATGCTTTCCACTATGTAGGCGTTTTCAGGTGTGGAGTTGGAGATTTTGTTGGCTAACATACATCGCAGCTGAATGATTTAGTTGGGTTCGTTATTGCTCTTGTTGCATTGAAGGTACAGTGTGCTCGGTTGTGTGGTGGTTCTGGTGCTGATGTGAAATGTAGAAATCCGAGCGCAGTGACTCGCCTAAGGAACTTACTTTTGGTTGGCAGCGGGCTCAGCTGCTCGGTGCCTTTTTCAATGGTGTTCTTCTGTTAGGGTTGGGTATTAGTATATTTTTGCAGTCCATTGAGCGATTTATTGCCCTGCAACGTGAGTGCTATCGTCCAGACTGGATGTTGATCTCCTTTGATAATAACTGACGGTGCATCTAGATGTGCACAACCCCAAGATGATGTTCGCCATTGGATGTGTCGGATTGGGCCTGAATATTATTAGCGCAGTCTTCCTTCATGGTAGGGTTCGTGGGATCATTGTTCCATATCACGCTGACAGTATCCAGAACATGGACATGGACATGAACACAGTCGTGACCATAGCCTATCACCCACAATTGAGATCCCAGTTCTTCACCTCGGCGAAGAATGCCATGATTCTAGCACCAAGGTAGGCAGCAAAATTTTGAGAAATCCAACCAATGGATATAGGCTGACACAGCTTAGCATGACGATCACGAACATCTTCATTCCGAAAAGCATCATTGTGCAGACTATCATGGTGGCCACGACCACGGTGATCTGGGTATGATGGGAGTAATGCTCCACGTCATCGGCGATGCAATAAATAACCTGGGCGTCATGGCGGCCGGTCTGATTATCTGGCTCGCAGCACCCCATACTGGCCGATACTATGCCGATCCCGGTGTGAGCATGTTCATTGCCATTCTCATTATTCTGTCATCATTGCCTCTGAGTAAGTGTGGTTCCAGCAGAGATAGCTAAGGAAATAGCAAAGCTGACACTTCTCCAGTGCGCCGAGCCGGGATGATCCTGCTAGAAAGCGTGCCCACAGGAGTTGATATGGGCGATGTCAAACACGACCTAGAAAAGGTACTTCCACCTTCATGTCCACCACCTATTTATTTCATTCCTAACAATCACAAGATCAAGGGCGTCGACTCCATCCACGAACTTCACATCTGGCGCCTCAACCAACAAAAGACCCTTGCCTCAGTGCACGTTGTGGTGTCCGACGACTCTGTCGAGAATTTTATGAAGACAGCCCGGGTGATCAACGAGTGTTTCCACGCCTATGGAATCCACTCAATTACACTACAGCCCGAACTATTGGAAGTTGACGAGGTTTCCCATGAATCTTCCCGGTGCCAGGTTATCTGCGGGACGGTGTGCGAGCAGTTGACTTGCTGTGGATAAAAAAAAAGGAAGTATTATTGTCTTATGCCCATCATGTCAAGATGGCCAACTCTTCACATCAACCAGCCAAGTGGCCGAGCAGTAACTCAGCCATCTTATCTTCCTTGGTCTAGTGGTGATGATTTCCGCTTGTCATTAACACCGATAAGCGCGGGAGACCGGGGTTCGATTCCCCGAGGGAGAGGTTTCTTTTTTTCCCATTCTTTTTATGTTTTATTAATATGATTATTGAATTAATATGTAGTGGATAGTGTTTTTAAGGAGAGCCTTGTTAAGACTAGCATGTTAGACCTAATATGGATCTCGGCATAACAAAGGAATGCCGATTAAACCAGCCAGTTTACTTTGCAAATACTCCAAGATCAGGAAAATTGAGTTAAGTTCTGTAGCAAGATATAAGTCATACCTGGAACCAGCTTTTGCAATAGTGCGCTTTCACCAGTGTCGTGTTTTACAATCAGAGCTCTGAAAACTGGTTGATATTGGACTGAGTGCATCCTCGTTATTATCCTGAAGCTAAAGGAAGGACGGAACACGTTCAATGTCTCCGGATTATCTTCCTGGATATCGATGGCTTTCGCACTTGATTCCTGGGGAAATAAACGACCGAAATATATCAGCCGAGGTTCCTCTCAATTATACCTTGAAACCTCCACAAATTGCGGTATCGAAGTAGCTTGACTGCGTACAAAGAATAGCCTGGCGAGCTTTGAAAGTGATCCCTTGACAAACGGATTTTCATGCCAGAGAACTGCCCTCATAAGAGCGAGTCTCGCATCATGCCCTGAAAATCAGATCGCGCCGACGTCGTGTGTCTTTTCAGATGCCTTGATTTTAGTCTTCAAGAAAGAGGGAATGAAGAACCTATGTGGCCTTATGTTTCCAACCTCAACTCTTGTTGGACCCGTGGACATGTTACTATAACTATGACACCTAGATATCGGATGAACATGCAATGGCCAATACAAAGATCAAGAGGGGAATGTCGTAGCAGTGGTACCAGGGGTGAGCAGCTTAAGAACTTTTGTCAATTTTTGTCAACATTAGAGAGATGTATAAAGGTGTACAATATCACAACCTATCGATATTGAGTAACTCTGAACGGAATTACTCCGCGACCCATTCCTTAACCAATGAGAACTACATGGTTCTCTTCCCACACGTCTGAATGGAAAGCAAGTTCCGATTCCGAGATAGTGATGTAGATCACACAGATTGTGTGCGGGGAAATGTGTAGGACGAAGAACTGCCTTGTGTCTCTCTTTCCTCTTTATATATCCCAGTTTACCCTCCAAAACCACCAGAGGTATACCCCGCCCATATTCTATTTCAATTTCACTCTTCAATATGACTCGTAACTGGGAGAGCCAAGCGCAAAAAGGCAGAGACATCTTGAATAATTCCATTCCGAAACAATGGCTTCTCCGCGTCGACAGGCTGCCGCCAGTCTCGCAGGAAAGTGTGGTGGACTTCCCCCGGAAAAGCGGGTTGTTGAGTGAGCGTGAGCTTATCATCACTGATATGTCGGCCACAGCACTGGTGACCGAGATGGGCAATGGAAAACTGAGCGCGGAAGAGGTGATGGTTGCATTCTTGAAGAGGGCAGTGCTGGGCCATCAACTGGTGAGACCGGGGGACCCAGCTTTGTATTTTCAGCGTTGACAAGGTTGTTAGCTCAATTTCGCAACGGAATTTATGGCAGATGAGGCAATCGCTTGCGCCAAAGAGCATGATGAGTACTACAGACGCACTGGGAAGCTGGTCGGGCCTCTGGTAAGCCTATGTACCTACCTGTTGAAGTTTATAACGGCAAGATTCTAATGAAATAGCATGGCATACCAATCAGCGTGAAAGAACACATATCAATGAAGAACCGGACATGTAACACAGGATACGTAGCTTGGTGAGTAGAACTCCACCACGACAACCTACACTACTGACAAGCAAAACAGGGTTGATAAAGTCACCACGGAAGATGCCCTTCTCCTCCAACTCTTATCCAAAGCCGGCGCCATTTTCCATGTGCGGACCAACCAACCCCAGTCACTGATGGTACGTCGACACATTTCAAAGTAGTGGTATATCTCATAACTAACACCACCTAGCACCTGTGCTGCAGCAATAACATCACCGGCACGACATTGAACCCACTCAATCGCACTCTAAGTCCAGGCGGGTCCTCCGGCGGCGAAGGCGCCTCAATGGGCTTCCGTTGCGCACCACTAGGGATCGGAAGTGATATCGGCGGATCAATTCGCTGTCCCGCAGCATTTTGCGGTGCGTATGGCTTCCGCCCTTCCTCACTGAGGAACCCGGTAACAGGGCTTAAAGTTGCTGCTTCGGGCCAGGAGACAATCCGCGGGGTGGTGGGTCCGATGGCTAGTTGCTCGATTGAGGATCTAGAGCTGTTCCAGCGAGCTGTATTGGAGCAAGAGCCTTGGGATATTGAAACGTCGCTGATGCCTGTGCCGTGGAAGACGGCCGATCCGAAGCGGGATATGACTGTGGCTATTATGTGGGATGATGGGTATGCCGTCAGCCAAATATATGTCTGCTGACAGTGTGTGCTAATCCATTTTCAAGCTGCGTCCGCCCCCATCCACCTATCACTCGCGCTTTGCGACATGCCAAGGAGAAGCTGGTAGCGGCAGGTGTGAAAGTCGTAGATTGGAAGCCGTATAAGCATCAGCATGGTTGGGAAGTTATTGTAAGTGCCAATTGTTCTCTGGGCATGCACGCTATTACGCTAACATGGCTCAGCGCGCCCTATACTACCCTGATGCTGGCAGCAAGCAACGTGAGCTACTTGCCGAGTCGGGCGAGCCAGCACGCCCACTAACCGATTGGGCTCTCTCCTATAGCCAAAGCATGCCTCTTTCTCACCCGGAGACATGGGCCTTGCATGACCAGCGCGATATCTATAGAGACGAATACCACGCTCTGATCAATAGTCGCGGTGTTGACTTTATTCTCTCCCCGACATATCCTGCTGCCGCGGCGGTGATGGGTGAGTCGCAGTATTGGAATTATACTGCAATTTGGAACTTGGTGGACCTGCCTTCTGTAGTGTTCCCATCAGGGATCACTGTGGATCCTAAGGTAGATGTGTTGACGGAGGAGGACAGGAACTATGTTCCCAGGGATGAGGTTGATGAGAGGGAATGGCGGAAGTACCAGGACCCGGAGAGATACGAGGGCGCGTCGGTGGGATTGCAGATTGCTGGGAGGCGGTTCAAGGACGAAGAGACCCTAGCGGCGGCCAAGGCAGTCGAGGAGATTGTTAGAGAGAAAAGGCACTTGAAAATTTGAGGGGCTTGGGAATGGATACAAATTTCTTCGTTTTTTAACATTCACACGTCAGCTATGTCTCTTCGTAGCAAAGACCATAGCAAGCGGCGTAGCAGTTTTCACTTTCTTCCCCTCAAAGGCCCTCTCCATCTCATCCCAAAGCGGATTAATTTCCGACTCTGATACACTCGGTGTCGTCCAGGTAGATGAATAGCCCCTAAACCAGTCACAGTCCTGCTCATCCATCCAGTCCGCATCATCTTCCTCCCAAACAATCTCTTCCCCATCCCTAACCTGGCTCTCCCCGATTCGATCATTAATCTTAAAAGCCTCAATAGTCCCTTGAGCATTAACATACAACCTCTTCACCCCCTCCCAATCCTCCACGGGGAACCCTAAAGCCTCAGTCCCAGAATTCAAGATCCTCAGCGCATGATCAAGCATCGGGTCATGAACCTCACCCGCATAAAACGAACAAACAGCCACCCAGGCCCTCTGAGCCCTCTCGTTCCCAACAATGCGCGGATAATTATAATGTGTAATAACAAGCGTCCCACCCGCGCGTAATTCCCGTGCAAACTCCGCAATCGCAACATTCGGCTTCGTCCAGTGGATACACTCGCATGCCATGATAAAGTCGACCGAGCCAGACTGCACAGAGCTCCTTTCGGCACTTTCCTGCAGGAAACGGAACCTGGATTCAGGCAGACAGGATTCCTCAACTAGGACTCTGCGAGCGAGTGCGGTGTACCCGTCGTTCGGGTCTGAGACGATCACTTCGTTGAAGCGGGGAGCTAGACTTGATGAGACTATTCCACAGCCGGCGCCAATGTCTTGGGCAACGGACCAGGCGGCGTGGGACTTTTGGGAGTGGTAGGTGAAGGCTTTTTCGAAGAAGGAGGGTGGGTAGATTGGGCGAAAGGTGAGGTAGTCAGACCAGTTCACGCCTTGGTTGGGGTTGAAGCCGTATTCTCTGGTGGTTGCGGTTTCGCATGGCGTTCTTGACGTGGACATTTGGGAAATAATTGAATAGTTGGAGGTGACGATGATGATTTGGTTGTGCTAGGGGCAATAGGGGGTATTTATAGGTTGTCTAGTTCATGCGAATAGATATTATTTCGCCATTTGTCAATTGCAGAGCTGAACAGAAGTACGGGGACGAGAGAGTGCGTTGTCGTTCAGCCGAAAATGAGACCCGCTAAAGAATCTGGGTTGATGAACTGGACTGCCTCTATTCGTCGAACTTTGGGAATGTTAACGTCTTCCAATCATAGGGGTCCTGATGGAGAACTTCGATAAGATGTCGTGCGAGATCTCGGAGAACATCGGTCACGTCGATTTCGGATCTCGGATTTCTATCCCATAAATCCTCGTCTCTTTTATGTAGGCCTCGTCACAGCTAGATCCATCACATAGTTGTTTGAAATACTCCACATAGAATGTAACTATGCTCGAGTTCTTCTAACTTCAACTCCCTCGAGCCCTGCTGAACGGTGGGGCCGGTGGAGTCGTGGAGCTGCCCCTGTGGGTGATCTTCAATAGTGCCGCTGTTCGATCTCCTATAAAGGATAAAAGTGAAGATCCAAATGTCGAAACCAGTAGACATAGTAGTTTCTTTTCATTTTTATTCTCTATATACTTTCTATAGGTAAGCGGAGTTAACTGAAACCATCCAAGCGCGGACAATCATTTTCCTATCCCAGTATCTCCACCAAACTGAGCTCTCAAATCCTGTAGTGACCTAATCTGGCCCCCATCCGCCCCAAAATTCCCAGCATCCAACCATTTCTCCAGGGCAGTCTTTAGCGAAGCATCCCACTCATCTTTCAAGATAGAAAACCAAGCCGTATCCCTATTTCTCCCTTTAACAATCATATGCTGTCGAAAGACCCCTTCAAATGAGAATCCCAAGCGCAAAGCCGCACGTCGTGAAGGCTCATTTAGCGAATTGCATTTCCACTCCAATCTCCTATACCCAAGATTGTGGAAAGCATGCTGGGCCAGGAGATAGATCGCCTCTGTCGCGCCAGTCGTGCGCTGGAGCGCACCCGAGTACAGTACACTCCCGATTTCAATGCCCAGGTGATCGGGGGTCATACGCATAAAAGAGAGATATCCGATTGCTTTCCCGAAAGTAGGAAGAGAGTTACGCTTGTCAATGACTGCGTAGAAGAATGGATCTGTTGAAGTGGATTTCGAAGAAATGCTGGCTTTGAAGGCTTCGGCATCTGCGTACGGCCCGTCGGGCAAGTAGTCCCAGAGGGCTTCTTTTGCTGGTTCAAGTCCACCGGTGAGGGTAAAGAGGTCGTCGGCATGCTTTGGGGAGAGTTTCTCGAGAAGAATTGTTCGCCCAGGGATTGTTTGGCTCGTTGGTAGTAGAGCTGGTGTGAAGGGGACTAGTGGGCCTTGTGGGCGTAGTGATGCCATGTTTGGGATTTTATTCTCTTTGAGTTACTAGGTAGGAATCGAGAGCGATGCGAGGTCTATATGGTATTTTCTTGATGTTTAATTCCCTAAATGCTCTCACCCAAGCACTATGTGTGAGTCACGCTAGAGTGATTGGTTGTGAACCCCGAGATCCCGTGACAGTAGGGTTTCGGTAGAACGTGATAGGTTGGTTGTCCGAACTATATGATCCAATTCAAAGGATAACAGGGATTATTTGAGAGTAATATGAGCAGAACAAAGTACACATTGGCTCATAATGGGGTCAATTTTGCAAGAAAGCTCGCCATTAATTACATTTCTGTGGACTACAGCTCTTTATCAAAATAAACCAGTTTTGCCCCTCTTTGTGTATAGCAAATACCACAAAAAGATCAGCTGAAATGCACCAAAACACATGACTATCCCACTAAACAATTGAATACCCAGGTAGTTCAAATCCGCACTACCATCGGAGCCAATTGTAGCGAGCGCGCCTGCTATTGGTGGGCCCACAAGAGTCGCAAAGCTACTCAGGCTCTGCGCCATTCCAAGCCAAGTTCCCAGGCTCTTGGGGTCGGGACACACATGAGTGAAAACGCTCGGTGGAAGAGGAATCAAAGCCCCGGAGATACCACCTGTGATTTGGGTCAGAATAGAGCACCGATGACCCAGACAAAGGAACCTCACTTACCATAGAAGGCCGCAAAAAGAATAAATCGTACCAGATTGTCTGCACTAATCCAGCAAATACACAGAACACCTGACAGTACACCGCAAATGATCCAAGAAACCATCGACCCATAATAGTGAGCGAATAGAGTCAAGACAACACGGCCAAGAACCGAAGAAGCCTGGGAAATCATCAAGACATTAGAGGCCATTGAGCGCGACGTGCCCAGTTTCGTCTCCGCGTAGGTTGGGATGTAATAGAAAGGGGTGATATAACCGAGGTATAGGAAGAAATTCCCAATAGCAAAGCTCCAAAAAGGCAAATCCTTGAAAGCGCGCAAATCAATCAAGCTCCTGCGCTGGGTGGTTTTAACCTTCACTGCATGTCTCTCCGGCCACAAAAGCATAATAGCAGCCGCGATGAAAAGCGCCAACATCAGGAACGCCATGAGACGAACAGTCCAGGAGAACCCCACCCTCGGTATAAGCTGGTTGAACATGATAGTGTAGATGATGCCCCCGACAGGCGCACCGCTACTCGACACACCTAACGCAACAGCCCTTCTTGTTGTGAAAGAACGGCTGACCAATGCAATAGCGGGGACATAAAGCAATCCGAATCCGAAGCCCACGCAGACTCCCTGGCTTAGGAATATGGCATAGTACGCATGTGCAAGACTGAGCATCATTATACCAATTACACCTAGGATACTTCCAATGAGAATCATGGTCTTGTTGTAGCCGAGGTCGAAGAGTGGGCCAGATAGTAGCCCGCCGACAATAAGGAGCCAAGACTGGATTGTTCCAATCCAGGCGATGTCGGATGATGTTGATGATGGGATGTAGGTGAGTGCATAGTAACTTTGAAATGACCCAAATGCGAGATTTAGACCCCTGAAGGGATGTTAGCTTTGTTATTCGATTTTAACTCGAAATGTACTTGACATACCAGACATTGAAGAATATAAAGAAAGCACCGATAACTTGGAGACAGCCGTGCACTTTACTTTTTACAGCAAAGGTAGAGGGTATTTCGGACGACTCTTCATCTTCTGTGATATGTGCTAGATCTGTGGCCTCAGTATCAACAGGTGCCGTTTGGCCTTTCTCTGAGAACATGTTTAGCGGCCTCGAATAAGTTCAAGAAATATTATCAAGACTGTAGCCAGAATCCAAACAAATTAACAGAAAGTCGAGACCCCTCCAAGTTATTAGTCAGTCGATATATTAGCACCCGTGGACTGTCCACACTGCCGTGTTTACCGGCGATGCGGGGTGAGTGTCTTCAGAGTAACAACCCACCAGCTATTTTGAAGCATCACTATTGGAGTCAATCCTAGATAATATTTGTGCGTCATTTTGATAACTGGGTCAGTACAGAATTATCATGTTTACCAGGATTGAGTTGTGCCATTGGTGAAATTGTGCTAGATAATCGCGGGAAGGTGCGATAGTTTACCTCGGCTAGAATCTACCAACCGGTACTCTTATAACATCATGAGCAGTAGTAAAATCATATCTAAAATACCATAGGGATATATTTGAAGAATAACTCCATTGGTGTAGGTCTTGCTTCAGAATGTTCAGTACACTATAGCAACCATTAGAACTAGCACTCTGCTGGGAATAGTATCGTGGACAACGGAACCATTTCCGAAGAAGTGGACTCATCGATTGAACTAATTCGAGTCTACTACGTACAAACAATAAAGCCTATAAGTTCCCAGAATATTCAATGTCACATATGTATAGGTCTAAAGGAAGCATTGCCTATCATGTCAAATTTCACTGCTGTGACCTATGAAAAACCAAAATTTCAAATCATCAACTAAAACTTCAATTCCTTTTTTTGTTTTGGCATCGCTGTCTGTTTCTCTCTGCCTCTTCTCTGACTCTGGGGTCTCACTGCGTGTTCTGCTAGAACTATGGGTACTACTACCCCCTGTAGAGAGCAGCTGCATTTTAAGATCCCCCGTAAATTCGATATCCCGTCCGAAGTCACTTAATTCGTGTCTCTTTTCCTTTCCTTTCCTTTCCTTTCCTTTTCTTTTTCCCTTCAATCCCCTTTTATCCAATTTAATTTATTTGCAAGGCGCCAAAAATAAACTTGTGAAACCCCAGCGCTTAGCAGATTCAACTTAGGGCAAAGTGATCTGCGGATTTCCAGCCAGTCCAAACGATCAACTAACCGCTATAAATCTACGAGCCCAATAGAAGTCAAAGCTATTATACGTACGATGAGCCTCAGCAGGAACAAATGCTGAATTTAAATCTAAGGGACCCCTGCCAAAAATCAAGATTATTATCTCCTTTCTCCTAACCTGCTCGCCGCATCTCTCTTACTCCCGTAATCAAGAACAAGAAATGATTCGCCTCAAAGCAATCCTCCATATCCTCATCTTCCAAGCCATGGTCTCTAATCATTTATCCAAATAGTCTCCGACACAACCCTCTATGAATCCCCTGCCCCGACCAGGGCCGCGGCTTCTGGTGCTGCAGCGTAAACGGTACGAATTGCTGCGACAACGCCGTTCGCCTAGATATGGGCCAGATGATCAATGTCTCTGTGACATCACTCACATCTGAGGTCTCCTTTTCATCAGGCTCATCCGAGTCCTCTCTCTCGTCCTCGGTATCCTCCGCCTCGTCACAATCACATACCTCGTCAGCCTCATCGCCTTCGTCGACCAACGCCAGCACTGCCGATGACGAAGATACTACATGCAATTCTGGCTCAAATGCCAGCACCACATGCCCAGCCTCAAAAACAACAGCCATCAGCGCCGGACTTGGGGCTGCATTGGGCGGGTGCCTTCTGATCGCTGTTGTCACGATGCTCAATGCAGCGGCGAATCTATAGGAAATTTTTGCGGCAAAAGAAGGCGATGATTGATGAAGTTGCTGCTGCGAGCTTAGCGCAGCATTTGGTTTACCCTGTTTATCCAGAGAAGGAGAAGATGATGTTTCCGGCGGAGTTGGGGCCGCGGGATACGCGTATTCATGAGATCGAGGTGAGTCGGCTTAATGAAAAATGAGATTGTATATGTTAGAAGATGGGTTTTAATTTAAAGGTAGGGATCTGTGCGGTGATTGTTTAATTGATGAGTTATACGAACTTTGTGCATAGATTTCCAATTTTAGCGGAGTCTGACGTTAGAATGGAGAGTTGCCTGCGAGTGTCGATGCCTACCAGAATAGGCCTAGGATAAAAGCCTTGAAAAGGGTATGGGGTATCAAATGAAGTGCAGTCATTTTTTGAATCATCATCAAATGGATTAATTCCAACGATCCAAAACAGAGCGCATAAGTACATCCATCAACACACATGTCCAGGTATCTGGAAAGAGAGAACAGCGAGCATGAAGAGCAAAAAAGAGCACTATCGTGACAATATTTCCATCATAAAAGAAAAAAAGAAGATTCAACACCTGATATCTCAAAAGAAAGCCCAAATCCAAGAACTCCACGAGAGCCAGGAAAGCCAAGATAAAAGGCCAATCCCAAACAAGGAAAAAAAACGGAAATTAATCTGATAGAAAGCACAAGAAGAGACCATCGTGATCATCTACTTGCGCCAGAACATAGCTTTTCCGATGGTCCTGCCAGCACTCCAGCGAGCCTCGGCAAGTTTATCCTTGAAGGATGCACCGCCGCCATAGCGCACAGGACGGGAGGAAGCCGCTCCAGATTCAGAGGAAGCAGCCGCACTCGAACCACCGAAAGCGCTGGGGGCAAAGTTTGTCATGTTACCCGCATCGAACTTCGTCTTTCCTTCAACGATTTTCTGAACAACGTTCAAGATGGCATAGGTAGTAGAACCAATAGCACGAATAGCAGCGAGGACAGCGACAGACCACAAGATGATAGCGAGGTAGATGTTCGTACCACCGGCGTCAACACCGTAGATTTCGGACACAGCCATGCCGAGGACTACGTTCGCGACCATCCAGATGGATACCATGTAAGTACGGACTGCCCGGTAGTAGTCCTCCTGCAGCTGAGAGTCTGATGGCGGGGGCTCCGGGACCTCAAGGCGATCGCGGAGGTTGCGGAGGGCCGCGTCGTAACCGGAGTCAATATCGAGTTGTTCGGAGGGCATCTCAATGACGACAGTTGAGCCGTTGATGGTCTTTGCTGCTCCGAGATCAGTGTTGATCACGTTGTCACCTTTGGTTCCCCAGGTTACGTCGTGGGTGTTGCAGAAGGCGTAAACTTGGAGGATGCAGATGTAGCTGGGCATCAGGAGGAAGTATTGAATGGAAGAGGTAAACATGTGCCACGGATCCAGGTAGAGGAACGAGGTGTAGAAGTAGAGGCCAACAGTTGACAACATGGAAATTACGATGTTCATCATTAGGCCGTCCCCGACTTCCATGTCATCGCTTCCGACACCAGCACGTGCGAGTAACTCTTTGACCACTAAGAAGAGGGCGCAGAAGACAGTGTAGAACATGATAATGGCGTACACAATGATACCAGAGAGATAGAGATTTTTGGCACTAAAAAGATTGTCAGTTAAGTCACAATTTATGATGAAGTATTATGGACTCACCCTTGCGGTCGATTACCCAACGAGATTATAAACTGCAAACACATAACCAGAATACAAGCATAGCGCAAAACAATGAAGATGTATTTGCCCATGTTGTGACCGAACGGATCAAGCTTCTCATCAGTCAAAGAGCCAGCAATGAAGTAGAAAGCGAGGTAGAAGTTGGCCTAGAGAAAGTCAGTGGACGTCCCAAAAGGAAAAGAAAAGATAAACCCACAAGACCAAAGTAAGTAAAGAGCAGGTTAAGGAATTGATAAAAGAACTCGATATGAAGCAAGATCTTCCGGGCAAGAGTGTGATCTGTCTTCCAGATCTGCTTGGCATTGAAAATCGAGTAGACAGCGGCAAAGAAAGCACCGTTCAGCCATCTTCGGCGCTGGGAGATGAACTCAGGGACCGAGTCCGGCACATCAGTTTCTCCAACAGCGTTCTTAACAAACTTCAACACCCATCTCTCTTCCCGCTTGGCAACCAACTCCCAGCAGAGAATACGATCTTCAGCCAGGTACATGTTGGCGGTGAAAACATCTGCATCTTGACCGTGGAGTGTTTCACCCTTGAAATATTGGTTGAGGGGGCCATGGCCATCTGCGTCGTTTTGCAGGGCAAAGAACCGATAAGCACTAAGCGCACCAGGCAAGACAGTAATGTAACCGAAGACCGATTCGAGAGGCTTGTCGAGAATGTTGGACATCTTGTATTCGAAGTTCTGACTTGCCACGAGAGGGTTGAGTAGACCGAGCATGTTTTTACCCTTGGCAGCCTTGATCTCACCAGCAGCGCCGGCAACATTGGAGTCCTGGTCGAATGCCTTCCACAAGTGGTAGAGGGCCATTGGCTCTGGTCTAGTTCCAACATCGAGCAAAATACAAATGTTGGGTTGAAGGGCACGACCGAAAGCATTGAAGAACCATCGGTGGGAGTTCAGCTTCTTCTTGTTGTGTTCCTTCAAACAGAAAATAACCTGGCACGGCACAATTCCCTTCTCAGCACCCTTGAACTTGAGATCGTCGTCAAGCGAGACCTGGGTGGTGTACTCGTACACGTGTGCCTGAACTTCCTTTTGGTTGACAATATTCTTCGCAATACCCTCCTGGTAAACACCGAGGGCGGCCAATGCATTCAGCGTACGTGGGTGGACTTTCTTACGTCCATCAGCGACAATACAAACAACGATCTTCTTCCATCCATCACGGCCCCAAGTACGCGACTTAGTGCGCGAGCAAAAGTGGCTGATATTCCGCATAACACCGTGCATGGTACGGGTGAAACCAATCTCATCTTCGTTGTACATGGTGATACAAATAAACAGCTCTGTCTCGCGAGTCGTACTGCCAATCTGCTGGCGAAGCTTATATCCGCGTTCGCCATAATCGTCCGGATCGGATGTGACAGCGGTATATCGCATGTGTGTGAACTCCCGCTCGTCGCGGCGAGGCAGGAAGCTGTGAAGAATGGTCGGAATTTTGCACTCCAAAATAAGCTCGCCGTTGACCAGCTGAACTTCCTTTTTGGCGACCTGCTTGGATCGGACACCGCGACGGCCCTGCTTGTCGGGTGCTGGGCCATAATGGAGGTTGGGATCCAGAACGTGCGATTCATCTTCATCATCATCGAGGTCGACCTTTGACATGGCATCTTTCTCGTCTCCCAACATCGTCGATTCGCTCATGAATGATCGGACGCTACCGCGCGAGGTGTGGTGAATTGTGCGGCCATCACCGCCGAATGGATCTTCACCATGGGCATCTCCAATATCGATGCTTGTATCCACTGTTGATTTCGGCCCGGAGAACAAAGGCGCTGGAGGCAATGGTCGATGGGGACTACCCCCATATCTTGAGCTGGGTGTACCGGGCCTCGGGCTACCGTTTATATCAGCGCGTTCATATCCAACACTTGACACGGACGGTGGTCGGATGTGGGATGGGCTCCATGGGCGAATTGGCGATCCTGTGCGTGGCGGAATAGATGGGTAAACAGAAGTGTCTGCGAGGCTTGCTGTGGGAGGCGGGATACTGGGTCCACTAGCCAAGCTAGATGGTGGACGCGAAGGGGAAGAAACGCTGGGCATCTCGTAGTAATGATCATAGCTTCGGTCTTGTCCGGTCCTAGAATCGCGCCCTCTGATGTTAGTTCTTGGTCTTGGAAGACGTTCCATTTTGCCTCGAAGCTGGCAGGAAGAGGGCCAATGTGGAGGTGAAGGTGGAGTGGGGACGGAAGGGTAAACAATATACTGGAGTGCCAGGTATACAATGTTTACGGGGAGGATGATCGACCAAACAGCATGGAAGGAGTTGGCTCGAGCCCAGCAGCAATGCCATTGACCGGCAATTGCCGAAGGCGCAATTTCTCCCAGCCTCACCTTCACGCCAATGAAGGGGTTGGATTTGGTGGTGCACATGGTTCCGTCGCGAGGGAGACCACTGGAATGTGAAAACGGACAGAGTCGAGAGGGAATTGGGCAGTACATACGGAGTGTGGTCATAATCTGGGTCATAATGAGAAGGCGAAGGAGCCCTATGACTACTAGCTAAATCATCGGCGCCGTCACCGCTTGGCAACAAGCGCATAGTTGCTCCATTGAGACGCGAGGCGTTGGTCGGAGACTCAGGATCGGACAGATAGGAACCCGTGTCGTGGTTGAGGTATGCGGGCGGCGCGTCGCCGTAATTGGATGGCGGATGGTTCATGATAGAACGTGGAATGTGGTGTCTCTCTTTCAACTCAATGCCTCATAGTATGGCACCTGAGGTGGGTATTGACGAGACAATGATGAGTCTCAGTCCCTGTCTCTCGAAGACAAGACAGAGAGGGCGTGGATCTGTCTGATTCGACAGATGAATAGTTGAGGTCTGAGGTTTGAGGAATGGAGGAATGTGAATACTATATCACCGTTAAAGCTCGACACACAAGCAAGGTGAAGAGGAGAAAGACCAGACAATAAAAGAGCAAAGAGGATCGACTGGGCAAACAAGTCCAGCCCGTTCATATCCGTCGTTGTGCATCAACAAATGTGGAGGTGCAGGTGGTTGTCAGGGCAACGCCAGACTTGTCCAAATCAGCAGGAAAGGTTTGGGGAAACAATAATCAAATCAATTATTACATGTAAAATAGAACAGTGCATAACTTTCAGATATTCAATTTTATTCCTTTCCATTTCCGATGTCAAATTGTCAAATTGTCAACATGGTATCTTCAATACATCTTCAATATCCCCAGTCTCAAGTGGGTCGATGCATTTTCACATTAAAGCGCCACTTGAACATAAATTATTATTCCAGGTATCACGAAAGAGTGCATAATTCTGCCAAAACAAGACTGACATCACAGATCCAAACACCATACTTTCATCCTCGTTCTCGTTTTTGGGCCTTTGACCGGCCCAATCTTAATAGTATGCCCCAGCGACCGGCTGGTAATCTTAGGCTTATCATGGCAGTGGGTCCTTCATTACGACATGACGACATGCTCACACCCCTTCGTTGAGCAGCGGCTCTCTCTCCCGGTCCGCCGACTCCGGGTGGGCAACGCGACGGAAGAGGCTGTCACGGCCAGTGTACTTGGTCGTGGAGACGTAAAGAGAGACGGCCAAGAACATGCCAAATACAACAAAGGCAAAGATCCACTGCAGGGCAATGATCTTGATAGCGATTTGTCTGAGGGCGAGTGCTAGGGTTGTGTATATCAGCAAAGCACTCGCAAAGGTGATAGAAAAGGAAAAGGGCAGAACTTACACAGGGTCAACCAACTCAAGCAATATCCAAGGATATAATCCTCCCGCAGGACGATATCAAACAATCCAATCGCGAGAATAACCCAGATAAAGATATTAGCAACAATACGGCCAGGCAGGTTATGGCTGTGGACAGCGACCGCACCATTCCAGAACAGCGCCGTCAGTGTCCAGGCATAAGGACCGGCGACGGCGGGCAGGTGCACGAAAGCCGGCAGGCCGCGGTGGCGCCAGTAGGTGACGGCCTGGTTGATAAAGTGGGCGATGAGGATGATCTCTGCGCCCCAGAAGTGGTTGCGGGTCCAGAGGAGGATCCAAGCGGCGAGGAAGAGGTTGTTTAGAATGAAATGGGTGGCTACGTTGGCAGCTGCCGTGACGAGGACGTTGTTCTTGGAAAAGAGGTGCCAGACATAGCTGAGCTGAGACAGGAGGAGGAAGATCCTGCATTGGGGGGGTTAGTTCGTGGATATCGCAAAGCGTACTAACGTCCAATATAGACACGGCCGAACTAACCAGAAAACACCAGTCAGAGTAGTGCTCTGGCTGAATGGAGTATTATGCTTATTAGCCTGCTTCCATATCTTCTTGCCCTTCTTGGTATCGTCGGGCGAGTGGACGGAGTGGTAGATGCCGACCACCACAACCAGAGCCCAGGTGAGGGGTACAAGGACCCGGTATGTATTCAGCGAGTTAGCACTGTGAGTTTCGCGTCTAGCGAAAGGGTTGAATGATGCCATGATGGATTTATTCCCCAAGCTGATGAAGCTGAGTATAATTAAAGAAAGGAGAAAACCTATATTGTAGAAGAGGGGATCTTATAATTAAGAATTAACAAGGGATTCCCCGCATATGGTCATCGGACCACTATCCAATGGAAATCAGACCATTTCAGGAAGAACAGGGAAGTGGAAATAATGGCGATGAGGTCAATCCCACGGTGATGACATCAACGCTTTTATAAAACATATAGGGTTACTTCCACCTACATTACTACAAATGTACTTGATGCCCTCGAAATATGAAGGAACTATCGTAAATACTAGATATATTTTATTCACATCTTTCAGCTTAATTAGAAATACTTGTGTTTCTCGTGAAACAGGGGCTGAGCGCCATCACAGTCTAGCCCAGTGAGAACGAACAATAACCTGGCGCAACTTCTGCCAAGGGTAGATCATCGTGCACAGTCCTATTCGATACAACGATCAACCTGAAATCGATGTATATGGAAATGCACAAGGTACCTATGTTGTAAGTAGCAGTGGGCAAGCTAAGAACTCAAAAATTCTCGATGCTGCCCAGGCGAGCACAGGACCTTGGCGGAAATCAAAATGGGACCCGCAATTGAACCTAAAAATAACAAAATAATGTCTGAAACATGACACTTACGTAGGAATCGTATGCCATTTTCATTTTGAGAAGAAAACGCGGGGAAAGGGGCCCGGGTGCTTACGACTGACTCATGTAGAAATAAGTGTCTACGTTATATGTATGTATGTAAGGAAGACATACTACTATTATAGTAACGATGCCAATGATGTGATTATCTAGGGTATCAAAACCGGTATGCAAAAGATAAAATGTAAAAGAAAACCCGCACCATGTATAGAAGGGAAACAATCAAAATCCCCGCGCCTCCCTCACAGCCTCCAAAATCCTCCCATGAACTGAAGCCGGCCCAACAACCATACCATGACACCCAGCCAAAGTCCGACCCAGCGAACAATCAACCGGCTTTCCCTCAAGGTCCGTAACAAGGCAGCCCAATTCCTGCACAATAAGCATGCCACCCGCATGATCCCAAATTTTCGAGCGATAATCCGGACTTAGCGGCACCTTAACGAAAGCATTACACCCTCCCTGCACGGCAATAGCAACATAACGCATTTGCGCCGACCATAAATCAACTGGGTTCGGCCACGGACAGCCAAGATTCGCCGCAACACGGGCATGAGCCTCGAGATCCTGCGTCTTCGCCGCACGAGTATCAATGAAGCGCACGCCGGAGGCTCCAACCTGCGGGACATTTTCGAGCGGGCGCGCCGGCAGCAAAGCGCCCAGACCCATAGGTCTGATGGTAGCGCCCTGCCCGGCAACGGCTGAGATCATCTGGCCGAGACCGTCGCGGTCAACGCGGTGTTCAGCGACGGGTCCCGATTCCAGGAGATTGGGGCAGCCGAGGACGCCCACTTTCTGGACTCCATTTTCGACTAGTGATAGGCAGACTGCGTACTGTTCACCGCGGATGAAGGTTGCTGTTCCGTCTACGGGATCTAGAGTCCAGGTCCTGCTGGTGGGGGTGCAGGCGCCTTTTGCACCGAGGTCGATTATGTCGAGGAGTTCGGAGGTGGTACGTGGGGTGTGGAGCAGGGCTTCGCTTTCTGGGTCATTGAGGTGAGTGCCGGTTGCTAAGTCCCAGGTTCTCGCGAGGAGGTCTGGGTTTGTGCGGAGGGCTGTGGCATCTTCTTCGCCGACGATGTCGTCGTCTGGGAAGACGTTGTGAATGGCTGCAATTATTGAGGCTTGGGCGGCGAAGTCCGCAATTGTTACGGGTGAGGAGTCGCTCTTGTCAAGGGCGCCTTTGTCAACAGCAGAGAGGATCTCTTTCGTTAAGATGGCTGCTCGTTGTACGGCTAGGCTGGCGAGTTGAAGCTCTTTGGCGTATGGGGTTGGAGAGGTCATGGCGGTTCAAGGGATTGTTTGTGTGGAGGGCTTGGGATGATTGATCCCGGGGGGGATTTACCTTGACCGGATGTAGAAATGACAATTGGGAACTGAGTACTCGTATGAAAACGGTGTTATTTTTTGGACATCACGTGCGAAAACATCGGTGAGTATCCCTACGTCATATCTAAGATCTAGCCCTAAGGATCTACAAGACACGAAAAGTGTATGAAAGTGTATGGATAAAGCTTTCTCAATATAATTTCCTCAACTCTCAATATGCTATACCAGCTTCAAACCTACCGCATAGGACTTTTTTTTAGGAGAAATCTATATTAAAGTCATAAGTACATTTTCATAGACTCTCTATAGCTTAGCCTTGCCTTCCTCCCGACCTTCAAGATTAGGGTGGGGGGGATCGAATGGGTCGAGTAACGGCGTAGAAGGCAAACCCTTGAGACTTGGTCGAGAACTATATCGTAGAGGAGAAATTAGAACTATTTCAACTAATATCTCGCGTACGAGATGTGAGAGTGTCATGACAAACCTTGACTTTAGATCCAACATGGAAAAAAGCGAAATCTCCCGGGACTAGGTGGTGGGTGATCCCGGTAGCCTCATCCTATTTAAATCCGTGTTAATAAAAACAAAAGATCGAAGAAACAACTTTGGATATATTATGGGACATACCAAAACATCGATCTGACCATTGAGGACATATTTTGTCTCCTCAAAATTGTAGCTCGCGGGTCTTTCAGGTCCAGCCTCGATCTTATAGAATCCCGAAGTGAAGTGTGCAGGGGATTCAGTGTTGGTTCGGATAGAGTGGAAGTCGGCAGTAGTTGCGTTCTCGCCCTGAGGGAGGGGGATGAACTCGTGGCCGGCGCCTTTAATAACTGTAAGAGGAACGATATTGCTGGACACTTTCCATAGCGAACTTTAGTATTAGTGACTTTGAACTAATCCTTCTGGAATTTATGAGTAACTCACTGTTGCTATACTTGATGAATAAAGATAGCATTGGGACGTATTTCAGCGAGGTACCTAACTAATATACACGCTCATTGCACTACGGTATAGCTCGGGCGCATTCCCGGGACATGGCAGAGATCCTGCGTCCTTTATCCCGATGAGGAGAAAGTTCCCTGTGTTGCTCTGCCCTCATGAGGGGAACACGGGTGCATCGCCCGGAGGTGGAGAAATGTCGGATGAAGAGCCGTACCCACTATGACATTCTCGCAATTGATGACTCGTATGCTTTTCCTTTGTGAGGCTAAAGAAAGGGAAAGAAACTAAATAAGGAAAAAGAGAAGCTGAACTGTACTAGTTCTAGTGGGTACCCTGTATTTTGACTACTATCCACATGCCCCTGATCACAGAGCTTGAGTGCTTGGCTTCAGTCTACTATAAGCTGTTATGACCATCTTGTAATAGAGTTACTGAGATAAATAATAATATTGATTTTAGACTACCACGATAGAGTGTTCAACGAGTCATAATCATTCAAATGAGGGTACGTAGGGTATAAGCCCCCCAAGACCGAAAAAATAAAACTAGCATCGGGTTGAACCTCAATGTACCCTTGACGAGGGAACCCAGCTCGAAGGTATATCACATGAAACGCCGAACCATCGTATAAACCAGCAAGACAAAATTAGAAGGGAGCAAAAGCCAGCTCGTAAGCAAAAGCCAAGCTCATCTTCGCATGCTGCAGCATATGATCGAAGCTCAGATACTCAATCTTGTCCTCGGTAGTGTGGATCCTCTTGTCAGAGTTCTCAAATTGAGACTCGATCACAAATGCTGAGGGGTATCCATACCGACTAGCAGAAGCATGATCAGAGCATGCATAGCCACACTTCGTCTCGACATAAGGCACATCGCAATAGGTAGTGATAACCTCCTTAATGAACGCAGTAAGACCCTGATCGACGTAGTCGATAATAACACCGACAGACTCCTTCTCGCCAGCGTCCAGAGTACCCTGAACATATCCAGTCATGTCTTGCTGGAGCATAGCCTTGACGTTCCGCTGGTTCTTCTTATAATTAGCGTACACAGCCTGCGATCCAAGCAAGCCACCTTCCTCGGCAGAGTACCAGTGGAACTCGATAGTGTTGCGGGCCTGTCCGTGGGCGATAGTCTCCGACCGCAGCAGGGCGCGAAGAGCTTCGAGGATAGTAACCGTTCCACTTCCGTCATCGTCCGCGCCAGGAGCAGCCAGGATCGAAGGCAGGAACAGGTTGATGCTATCCTGGTGGGAACCAAGGATGACGGTATTGTCCGTCTGGCCGGGAATGCGGGCGATAATACTGAACTGACCCCAGGGGTGGGCAAAGCGCTCCACAGTTGCGCCATGGTCACTGGCACCAGACTCGCGCACTGCGGCTGTCACTTGGTCGAATAGCCAGGTTGCTGACTCAATTCCCGTTTGCGACTTGTAGTAGCGCGTGTAGAAGGATGTGAAGTGTTCCAGGTTGCTTCTCATGTTACTCTTGTCGAGGGTTTCGGTCAAAGGCAGAATCTCGTGAGAGTGCTCCATAGCCCCTGGGTAGTGAACGACACGTGTGGTGTGGAGGGTTCCGTAGGAGCCTGATTGGTATTCGTCGGTGACATCAATGAAGTTCACTCCGTCCTAGGAGGGGAGTTAGTACTATGTCTGATTGAATCTGGGTCAGAACATACCAGTTTGAGCGACCATTTTTCTTCTTCGGTTACCCATCGGGTCCGGTATGGGGCCAGTTCGATTAGAGACTTGTGCTGAGGGTTTTGAACGATTGAAGGCGCTAGAGGTTGTTGCTCTGGGTTGACTATGATCATGGCAGTTGCCGTTGCGCTTAGCGCAAGAGTGAGGAACTTCATGATGAGAACCTTGGAATATTTAGGTAAGGATAAGAAAAATAAGCAGAACAAGGGTCTAGAGACAGGGTAGGTTCTTTTAAAAGCTCTGAGAAGTGCAAGGTATTGGGCACGCGCCCTGCGCCAAGCCATTTTTGGACCCCGCGCGCTAAAACACCGAGGCTCTGTATCATATTATTCTTAGAACGGGCCCCCGGTATATCCGATCAGTTTGAAATCTCTGCACATAAAAACATATGTACGGAATATGTCAATTCTTATTTAAGATACAGTCTTCCAAGGTTGTTCAAGATACTCAAATCCAGGCACACCCAAAGCACCACAAGACATAAGGCATGACTCGACTCTGGGGATTGTAGGTGGAGAATGTGAAAAGGAAACTCCACTATGACTGCGCCATGACTCACAGCCTTGCGGAGATAAGGCTCATATACGAGGAAGATTAATATAAGGATTGTCTGCCTACGGATTTATAGCTAGTATACGGAGGAAATTGTACAGCCTCGATATTTGCTCCACCTTCTGGCCCCTGGGACAGTTTCTCAACTTTCCAATCACTTTTCCCAATTAGGAAAGTAGGGCTAGGGCTAATAAGTACCCACTTCCCGCCAATCAGCGTGCAGCGAGTTATCCCGTGCAGACAACCTTGCGTATCATCTCTCAGTCCTTATCTTGCCCATTTCTATCCTATCCTTATCCCTCTTCCTCCCTAGGACTGTTGCCCTAATTAGATCGCGTTGCATACATTATGGCTATCCATCCACGTCTGCGCCCAGAAGGTTCGCAAGGGCACCTGTCGCCGCAACAAGCCCTAGCCATATCTGCATGGACAGAGCAACATGCAGCAGCGTCCCTGCAGGATATGACCCTATCGGATTCAGCCCCTGCAGAGAGGACGCCGTCTACACCAACGCCGACGCGCTCTGGTCTGCGCGGGGCCACCGTTTCGCTGTCGATCCCTCTCGACGACGAAGCGATCCCATCCCAAAGAGTCAAGGCCGAGTCCCGACCCCCAACAGTCAACTTCCGGCGTCGGGAGCCTCTGCGTCGGGACGGCCTCAAGACCCGGGAAGCTCTGCTCAAGGGCAAAGACGGCAGTCGTCGGAGACAGCGCTGGGAGAACGGTACGTTGTATATGCACTAGATAGGTCGCAGTGAATGCCGACTTGTACCTTTTTGGATTTGGCGCAGGTTTGGCAGGCAAATGCTGACCAGACACCAAGATCGTCTGTTGCACAACCCCTGGGCGGAACCGCCGTCTTCAAAGGACTGGGATGTCCAGCCTACCTATCCGCGGCATGACCCGATGCCTTATTATCTTGCGCCCCTGTGGGACGTTCACTATTCCCATGTGGCGGATCATCAGTCGGCTGTGAAGGCTGCTGAGAGAGCTAACGAGAAGCATCACATTCCGAAGGAACTGAGGTTAAAGCTGAAGCATGCGCGTGCTGCCCATGGCATGCTGCGAGATCTGGAAGATGAAGTCCGTGCGTTTATCCAGAAGTGGAATGAGAGGGAGCTTCTGCTTGAGAAGGAGGGGTTGCGGGATGCCCCCGATAACTCGGCTAATGACGACTCGGAAGATGAGATCGTCTTTGTCGGTCGTAATGGGCAGATGCACGACTCCCCCGAACGAAAAGGAGAGACTCCGCTTGCTTCGAGAGGAGATCAGCTCTCACAGCGAGCGGGATGGTGAGAAGATGGTGCTTGAGACTTTGTCTGATGATCGTTCTGCTGGATTCGGGTATGTTTTAAGCCATTTCTCCCACTATGGTAGTGAAATTGACCAGTCTACTGACGCTACTCAGTCGCTGGTTGGTCCACTCCATCGCATCCTACTATGGATTGCACACTTGGTCTGTCACAGTAGAAGACCGGCGAGAGGCCTACGTGGGCTTCCGGCCACCTGTCCCAGGAAGCCGTGCCGGGCTCGTTTCCCACCCAGCTTGCCATTCAGAGACCTTGATCAAACCCGGTGACGAGCTTCCTCGGCCTCTCTATGCGCAGGTGTAGACTGCTGCATTCTTGTTTCGTTCTCCTCCGTCTTCCAGATTGCACATATGTTTTTGTTTCCATCCAGCGTAACGTTCACGGATATTGTAATCACCACGACATGAACCCAGACGGCGGTCCCTCGGCTACGGGTGGTCACGTATAGATTTTATTGGACATACTTTTTCGGTCGAAATTCAGGCCAAGGGATATCTTCTCGTAGATTTTGATGCAGTGTTGATCAATTGCCGGTGCGACCATGGTTATTGGGGACTACGAATTCATCGTGTCGGTGTTTGTTCAATCAGATCGGAGTGAAAACTTCGAGTAACATCATAGAACCCTCTTCGTTCTTGCGATGTCGATAGGTAAGTCTGTGCGCTAAACCTGGCCGATCCTATGTCGTCATGCCATGGCCCAAGACATGACCGTTAAGGAAAGTAGACGAGTCGTACGATCGGACATATGTTGGCATGAACTCTGTAATTGATCTAGCGCAAACTGTCCAGGAACAGGTATTCTTCTTCAGCATGGCATGATACTCTAGTACAGTTATATATAGTGTTACATACAATCTCCGTACTATAGTTAGGGATACAGTCGGCTACATATATTACAGTCTCCACCACACAATGGATCGGAACGGACCGTACCCACGGTTTCCAAGATTCTTACGTCTGAGATATATGAAGGGATTTTGTCCTAGAATTTGTGTGCTACTCCGTATGACGTATATACAAGAATTTTCAAGTGCTTGGACCCTGGAGGGACCGAGCCCTGACAAAAGAAACCCAAGTACCTTGTCTCAGGTACGGAGTACGGAGAACAGGGAATCTCGTGTCCAGACCTCTTGGATGCAGCCCCCCGCAATCTCACTGGTTCTTCGGGAAACGAAAAGCAAAAGGAAGGGCGAAGCCACGAATGAAGATGAGACACAGAGACCATCACACAGCGCATAGTGCGCTAGAGAGGAGTTCTATTCCCCCTTATAGGTAGACACCTTGTGTGGCTGATTTTCGTGTTCTTTTTTTCTCTTTTATTATTTACTTTCCTTTCTATTAGTGCCGTGAGAATTACGTGCGACAGTGTCTAAACAAAATCTTTGCATTGTGTGTAGAACAAAAGAGTCGGGTACCCAAAATGACTTGGACATTCCTTCCCCCACCCCCTCTAATGTTCTAAATACTTCCCACACTGTGACAGTCCAGTTTTTTACATTCTCTCTGATCTGTTGATTTTTGGGATTCGATCTCCTTTTCTCTATTTGCTTTTTCCCCCTCTATTTCACATTCTCCCCAATTCCCCCGATATTTTATTCCATATATTTTGCCTTCTCAAATAGGAAACCCCTGCCTTTTTCTCTCTTTTCGCCCTCGATCATATGATTATCTTTCTCGCTTTCACTTGTATCCCTGATAATAACCCTGGATATATCACTCTAATGTGCCTTGTCACTATTATTGTTCCTCGGTGCCCCATGTTATGAGGATCTGACCCCTCCTTGATTTACGGAATCAACCGGACTATCTGCAGAACGGGTGTGATCGCTTTTGCTCTGATATACTTTATTTGGTCAACCACACCACCTGCGGCTTACTTACGGCTAATTTTGATATTACTCCTGGCTTATGTCCACTTCTTCTACCCTTCTTCGCCTACTTCACTGTAGATCAGTGAACACATACATAACACACCTATAACCCAAATCAACATCACACAACCACCATGGGCTCCTATAAATCCTGTCAAGCCGGTAGCTACAGCTCAACAGACAGCTCATGCTCAAAAAGCACGGCAGCAACAATCCACAGCGACCGAATAGCCCCCAAACCACCCAAAGAAGACTGGGCAGCCAATCCAGCCAGCCAAAAACACACCTACAGATACGAAGTTGGAACCGAAGACGAAGTAAATTACGAGTGCCGCGAGCCACATCCCTGCGCCTCAACCTCAACCTACGCCTCAACAACATACTCCACAGCTGAGCTCGACTCTGAGCCCCAAGCAATCGAGGCCCCCACCCCCCACGAAGACCGCTACTGGGTAAATGAGCGGCAAGAGTTCTACCCACTAGACGCAATTCCTTCAACACCTTCATCATTCGCGCCTCTCTTCCCCTCTTCGCGGCGACTGCTCATCCGCCACGACGATGCAACCATCGACGGCAACATGAACCTGCGCGTCGACACGCCCGTCCACCTCCGCGACGGCTCTCATCGCAATGTCATCCTCTTCCACCTGCGCATGTATGACCTTTTCTCGCGGAAGTTCTCATTCCGGCGGTATTGCCGCGACTCGGGGCGCGAGGTGTGCCATTCTGCAAGGCGGGAGGTGGTGCCTGCTCATGAGCGAAGGCCTGCGCTGCGCACCTCATGGAGTAGTGTTTTTGCTGGGTTAAGGCCTGGTTCGGCCGGTGGCCATTCTCTGCCGAATGGGGAGCTGAAGAGGCAGGATTCTGGGCTTGCGGCTTGTTGCGGACATGCTGCGGGAGAAGAGGTAGATAAGGGGACGACTGAGGAGGGTGAGTTGGAAAAGGAAGGACAGGGCGCTTTGCCGATACTGGGTGAGACGATCTTGCTCGAATTCTCGAATTATGCGCATGTCGAGCTGCGCCGCAAAGGACCTGGCTCGACTAAAAAATACGAGTTCGAGTATTGGTCCACGAAGTACCAGTGGCGGAGGGAGGTCCGCAAAGAGGGTGATCTGCATGAAGTGTCTTATTTCTTGGTTGACACGCGCACTTCCAAGACTATTGCGCATTTGGTGCCGGATACATTGGCGCCACTGGAGGTCGTTGAAGAGGAGAGTAAAGGGGGTTGGGTGCCCCCATCTTCATTGTGGATCAGTGATCCTGAAGTCTACAAGACGATGCCTGATGTTGCCGAGTAAGTTATGCTGAATCCCTGTTCTACCCCTCAACTGCCTGTTTTGTCCTCTGGTGCTAGCTCTGACTCTGGATCTGTTTTTGATTCTATTTGCTTTTTTTTGTTTGTTGTATATTCCCCCCTTTTTTTGGTCCCTCTTTTCTTTTTCTGTGGTTCGTATGAGGGGGCGTATGGTTCGTGTACAATGCACCAACGCATGCACCATGCATAATGCAGCATAGTACCCTTGCACAAAGTGATGATGAGGCATGAGGCTGATGAATTGGTTCGTTTTTTTTTTCAGTGTGATTGTCGCAACAGGGGTAGTTGCGCTAGTTGACGACTGCATCCGTCGTCGCTGGCATCACGAGCGACGTCCGTCTTGGATCCTGCCCGCTCAGCACTCGCTAGTAAAAAGCCTGGAGCGCATGGGCCCTCGGCGCCTGATCGGCCAGGTACTCCAGCGGAGAGGATCCGCCTAAGCGACACAGGGGCTCTCGACTCCAAGACCAGACAAGGTTGCTTTATTATGAGCTGAACTAGATGGATGAGTTGGTCCTGCATTAGTCGGGGTATTATGGCGCACGGGGCTTGATGTTGCCTCTAATGACTTGATGATATGAATGACGCGGGATATGAATGTCTTGCCGTTCTTGTTCTAGGTTAGATTCTTCTTCTTGTACCTTTTTATTGTGTGGCTTTTTGATCCTTCATCCTTTTTGGCCTCGTACCTATTGTTCATTGACACGAGTCATCTTGGTTTTAGCGGGACTCTGGGGACTCAAGCAGCCTGCTTCCGGATGATCCTCTAATACGGATCTGACAGGGAACCAAGCAGGCTTGCAGATTTGGGCATTTTTCATATTGCATAAATTGGAAATGAGAATGATAGCTTGCAATTTCATCTCATATCCCTCCCGAGGGTTGCTATGCTGGCGTTGCATACCTACCTAGGGACCACGTAGAGTCTGACCGCTCGAAGCTGAACCATGGTTCTATTTTTTGAGCTAGAGCTAGTCTACTCTACGAACCATGGTTCGAGACTCGAGCTAGACGTCTCGTGCTCTATTGACCTATTGATCTTTGGCCTATTGCCCTAATCCAAATGCATGTACACCTACTCGAAGATTTTCCTCATGCAACGGAGCCAAAAATAAATTGGCTAGCGTACCATATGAAGAAATGTCAGTACTATTGACTATTGTTTAGGGCTCATGATCGATTGGCTCTGGATGAATCTTCTGTTTTTAGCGCGAGTAACAGCCCAAAGAACACCCCTGGCCTTGCTGCCTTATGGAAATTCAAGAAATAGCCAATATGACACTTTGAATGTATTCTTAGTATGCCAGTATACTGGTCTACGACATCTACTACTGTAGGTACCAACTTTGTATGTAGTACTTATGTAGTCTACTGCGCAGCATACATCCATAGATGTACTTCGACAGATCAAGATTGGATGCGGGGCAAGCCCCTCATTCATTTTCTTTTTCCCAATATTTTAGACGCCCTATAATGTGCTGGCCTAGTCCCCTGTCGACCATCGGCTGTTTCTCTACGTGTTTCGTGCATACTCGATATTAGCCGCATTACTGAGAACCATGGTTGAGGATATTGTCGACTCTGCATGAATGCCCAACACTTCTCTGCGAAAGCAAGCACCATTCGCTCCGATTCGGATATTCGAATTATCTCTGAACAATAACAAATGAACTTGTCGATGAATTTCCTTCTATAAGGTCTCTGCACATCAGGCGGTTAACCGGACGGGCCTAGCCGACAACATGAAAATGAACTAGGGGCTCTTGGCTGTATCTTTGTTCGAGATCTCTGCAACACATGCCCTCCGCTTTTGTGAAGTTTCTCCGACGGCAATGCCGCCCATCTCGCCTCATTCCATCGCTTTGTCCTTTTTCCCTTTTTCTTTTACTTTTTTTTTTTTACTATACTGTGTTGATCCTGGGCCCGACAGCAACTGTTCATGCAGGGCGGCCCGGTCTGTGGCTTTTGGGGGTGCCCAGCAACTCCTTCCGAGTCAACAAGGTGTGGAAGTTGACTTCTCCAAAATAATCATGATACCATCCATCATGATGAGCTGGCAACGCTTTCCAACGCGGCCCAACTTTGGGGTTGAATCTACATTTCGGGCATCCTCCACAGTCCCTAAGACCTAAAACGATTAAACAATAAAAGCTATGACACTGACGCTGTGGCCATGGGCTCCGCTTTTTGGGCAGAGATCATCCACAGCTCTATACCCCTCATGCAGTCCCTCGTGGTTGTTCCAGAAGCCCGCCGTTCCGCCGATACGGTTCAAGTCCATGCGCACTAATCTTGCCAGATTATAATATTTTCCTTTTCATTTCCTTTTTTTTTTTGGTCCTAAAGTACTTGTGCTCAAGTGAGGCGAGAGAGGAAAAAAAAACGGAAAAAGCAAAATGAATGAAAATCAAAATGAAAATCGCATGCAAATCCAAAAGGAAAACTCAACGTGGGGTTCTCTGACTTGTTCACCTTTCCCATCCAATCCGCGTCCATCGTTCTTCCGAAAAAGGTGTCATTTATTCTGGATCCTAGAAGAATTAGCCAATATCTCTCTGTCTGCCATGGAGTGGGAACTAACTTGGGAGCCATCCGGTTTGCCCCTCTTCCTTCCTTAGCCCTTACATGCTGTCTAGCGTTTCTTCAAGGGCTGTTTTTTTGCTTAGTCGGCGTGCGCCGGGCCGTTCCAGGTTGCAGCCTCAAAATGATCCGCATACTCTTCGTCTACGCCCCTTGACTGGTGGATAACGAAGGGGGGGATTTGGCTGACGCTGTGCCATGTCCACATCGACATGCATAAGCCCCCTCCGTTAGGTTTGACGGTTAGGCTCCTGTTTGTTCACAGGGGGGAAATAAAAAGATTTTTTAAAAAAAATATACGGAAAAATGAAATACTAAAATAAAATAAAAAAATACAGGGAAGGAAAAAACCACGGGGTTTTCTTTCCTGGCCTTGAAGATATGGCCCACTGTTTATATGACTCCCCGCTCCCCATGTCGTCTTCGTTTGATGGTCATTGAAAAATACATTTAAGAAGATCTCCAGAGATTCCAAACGGGTCCAATTGAGCTCATCTGATCCTGTACTTTCTTCTATATCTTGTGGCTTCCCCTTGAAGTTTGTCTTCTTTTTTCTCTTTTGATCTTCATCCTCAATTGGGTTACTACCAGACATCGTGGACTCATATCCTCCCCACCTTCAATCCCACTTCATACCACCTCAATTGCAAAGCTTAACAGCTCCCCTGCCACCCTATCTCTCTACGAAGCAACCATGTCGTATACTACCAGCCCCCAAGGGAATAGTGTTGGCAGCCGGCCCAGCTGGCAGGACCAGCTCCAGGGTAAGCCATTGGATTGCGAGGTCAAGCCTCAGCAGCCCCGAATTCCTCCCAAATGACAAGAATAACCGATTAACTATCTCCAGATCATTGCACACGCAACAAGCAATCTCCTCCTGTCTTCAATATTGTCTCCGATCGGCGAGGTACTGACCCGATTTCCAATCCTCCTACTCCCCCTTGGTCTCCATCCACCGTCTTTCCAAGCTGCAGAACCAGATTATTTTATTTTCCCTCTTATTCCCTGATTCAATACGCACGAATACAGCGTGCCCCTATCCACCGCTATGTGTCTCGTGTGTGGGCATTGCAGGAAGGAGTGGAGTCTTGCAGAAAAAGACACAGAAAAATGCCCCCCCTTCACTTGTACACCGACTTTTAGTTTCCGAGCTTTTGACAGCAGAAAGCTAATTACTTTTCCCTCGGAATTGCAGGAGGTCGCACTGCTTGGTCCAGCACCGTCACCGTCCAGGGCCAGAACATCGCCGCTCGTTACTGGTATGACGGTCAGTTTATCAACAACGCCAAAGAGGATGCCGCCGAGGTTGCCCTCAAGACCCTGAACCAGCAGCCCCGGGCTGCTGCTACTGTCTACCAGGGTCAGCTATTCCCGCAGGCAACGCCGTCCGGCTATGGTCGCGGAGCTGGCGGGTTCTGATCGTATTCTCATATCTCAAATATTTCCTACTAGTCTTGGGCGGCATTCTCTTCCCTTCTTGTGTTTTTATCAATTTTTTGGGTTCATAATTCTAACGTTGATCCTGAACTCTGTTGCTCTTCATTTCTTGGTGTGGTGGGTGCTTGTTCTGGTTTGTTTTCCACCTGTTGTGAAGGGCCCTTGGGGATCCACAAGTCCTATCCGATCCAAGACCACATACATTTGTTGTCGTGCTGCTCTCTCACTTGCGTTTTTGACTGCAGGAAAAAAACCGCATATCTCCTTCACCGCACTGCTCTCCTCCCACTTCTTTCTCGTGTCGACACCCTTTTCTCGGTCACGCTGATGCATGCACTATCCCTCGTCGACAACCACGTCTTCCCGGTTTCTGCAAGTCTTGCCCACAATGGCTCACTACAATGCAGGGTCCATGTCATGGGCTCTGGTGGAATAATTCCCAACACCAGAAAGATGGACAAAATAAAATTAAAAAAACGAAAAATGCACCATGCAGCAACCCTGCCCCGGATGACCACTTCCAAATGCAGGTCACTACTTTGTTTCGCATTTGTGAAACCTCAGCACCAGTCGTGACACACCACACCCGAGATCCCGACGGCTCAGGTACATGATACGGTTTCCGGATGTCGCCAGGCCTCGTGTGATGCATCGCAAACCGGACTTCCTGTTGGCTCTTTTTAGCGTCCCTCCCCCCACATACATTTTTCTGTAAGCAAGATTATTTCTGTCTCCCCGATTTGGGTTCGTACAGATCGCCTTTTGAATTTGATTCGTCTCTGCTCTTGCTGCGCTGTCTGCCTTGAGACAAAACCCGAAGTTGGGCCAGATGCTTACTACCATTTGATGGGAGCCGAGGGGCTTGGGTCTCATGCATTGTGTCAAGTGACTGCTGCTTGTCCCTTCGAGAACATATGACTTGTCATGCTCGAGTGGGTTTGATGTCATACCCGAACAATTTTCAATTGCTGCTTGCTGATGCGCAGTTCGGATGGCAATTATACTTGTGGCATTGTTGACAAGTCCAGGGTGACACTATCACAAACGATGCTGCCCCATGTTGTTTCATTAGCCCTGGAGCTATGGAAAAATGCGTTTGTGTCTGTGCCACCGCAGATGCAAAGCGGCTCGTTCTAACTTCAAGCGCGATGCGACATGGCAAATATGGCGATAGGACACAATTTGGAACAAAAGGTCACAAGCAGGGCTACCAGATTAAGAGGGGACGAAAGGTTTTATTTTCCGGGCATCTACCTGTCTAGAATTTGGATCTGGATCTGGATTTGATTTACGTTCCGCCTGATTACTCGATATGTTTTGCTTTGTTTTGTCTTTCCTTGGTTCAGATCGGGTGTCTGCGTCTGGCAGAGGGAGTTTCTTTGGTACCTGTCGTCTCTTGTTAGGCTGTATTGGGTTTTGCAAGTTCGGACACGGAACTGCACCGAGGTCATTTATTACGTTGGTATCATATATGGATGGTACTGGACTTGGGACTATAATGGTCGGGGTTTGGTTTCTATCAGATTGTTCTCTTTTGTTTTTTATTATACGATTACAGAATATCTATCGACAGGTCTTCTATGGGTGAATCATTCTTTTCTCTTTTTTAAAAAACAACCATAACGGATATACTAATGGATCCAGGGTATATGACCACCACCGGCCAGACGGGACTCGCCCCTTTGCAGGAAAGGGTGTCGTACATGTTTACCCTTGTTTGAGATACTGTTGATCATCGCGGGTTCTTGCCGCATTGGCCTCCCGGCCGAACTTACACATCCGCGGGTAGCACGGCGTTGGCCATGTGTCTAGCAAAAACATTAATTTCCGATGCATAGCGGGCAAGTTGGGCAGCATTCCAAATGACCGAAGTTGACTTTTGACTGAAACGGATCAAATACATTAATTAATATTGATCGCTTGATGTCGCGAGGCATATACTCCAACAAAAGTACGTTGTAGACTCGACGTTGGATGTTGGTCAGTTACTTTGGACTGAACCATGGAACGCCGAACTCTAATAACTAACAACTCTAATTGTCTATTTTGACCAACACATTGCAGGCGGATGAACTCGAGGCGGTAGGAATGCACCTAATAATAGACCTTGTCAGTATTTAAGGCTAGCATTATGTTCGGTATGTAACCATCTACAATTGCACATTATACGGACCTTTTAAAGAGTGATCGCCAAGACGCCTGCTTCATATGGGTGGTTTCCGACAAATGTCGATCAGCCATATTTGTACTCCGCCTTCCTTGGGCGGTGGCTACGTCGATCGACTTGTACGAGACAGAAGTGAACACCAAGCTATCTAAGACGCCAAATATTCTAAAGACCTGGCGTTGGAACACTATATAATTAAATATTCCATCGCCGTCAACCCAACTACAATCTACCTCAAACCAAGCACTTTTCTAAAATATCCGAGAAATTTAAAGCATCTAACTACCATCTATCTCGTTCCAAACAGTCCCCTCCACCCAAATATCATCATGTGTTTCTGCTCTCCGCCCCCGCGGCGCGTATACTACGGCCATGACGCCTACAGCCAGCAGACATACAACAATATACAACAAGGATTACGAAGCATATAAAAAGAAAAAGAAGCGTCGTGCACGTCAAAGCGCCGCTGTTATTGCTGGAGGTGGAGAGGGTGGAGGTGGTAGCGGTGGGTGCTGTTAGATCTGGAGGGTTGGGAATGGCGTCGAATATTTCAATTTTGTCACATTTCATTTTCTTTTAATTAATAGAGTGGCTACGATATTATTGACTATATTATATAGGGCCCAAACGGGTCTAGAATATGACTCGAATCTGGAAATGTAGGCAAGGGGACATTAGAGACTCAGCCGACATGTACAATACAGATCTAAACCTTGCGCTTCACTCCGTGCATTATGTAGATGGTGGAGCTGAAGTTATCCATTTGCTATATGTACTCTGTACTCCATACAAATTATCGAGAATCTATAATTTGTCATTAAAATTAATTACTTCAGTGTCTATCTATTTTATGACTCAGATAGCTGCAATCGTATACGACAAGTACACCCTGCAGCCCGTGAACTGATTCCTATCAACTTTCACCACAATACTCCAGACCTATCAACTAATACTCAAAGCTCTTTCCATCTCTTGCCCCGTCTCCACGGCGATTGCGCCACCCATAGTAGAGTCTCAATAGAATGCAACCGGCCGTCACAAAGAAAAGCAATGCCGCATTTGTCCAATGTCCGGTTGGATATCCGATTTTTGCTTCGTTGCTTTTGTAGATCCAGACACCGACAATCTGACCCGGTGCGCCAAATGATACGTTGAGTGCGATTGCGAGCCCTGCACCGGCTGTTGAGCTGATATTGGAGGATAGCCAGCCTAGTAGAGGTGGGATGCAGGCAAAGGCACCGCTGGCCGCGACTATAAGACATCCGTAGCGGCTCTGGGGTTTGGGTTAGTTGATGACGCTCATCGGCTTAGTGCACGCTTGAGATGATTGAGTGACTTACTAAATATGCACTGGCGGGAAGAACTGCGGAGGCGAGGAAGCCCATTGCCCCAATGAAAGAGAATATGGCTGAATGGAGACCACGGCTGTAGATCATTGGTATCAGATTAGCGACTTGCTATTCTTCAAAGAAGAAGAAGAAAAAGAAAAATTACCTGTTGAAATAGTCCGCAGACCAAGCCACGGCTATAGTTACGACATAAGCCACCGCGTACGGAGGCACGGTCATCAATTGAGCACGAAGATCAGAGTATCCCAGGCCAGCGGTGATCGCAGGCGTGAAAAGAGAGAGACTTGAGAATGGCGTTGAGATGCCAAAGTATACCTTTTTGGGTGATAAGTCTTCCAGAAATTGATAGGAGGAAAAGGCACAGAAAACGTACCGCATAATGAGCGTACAATCTCCAATCCGTCAGCGTAGCCTTAGCATCCTCCCAGGACATAGCATGAGCAGAACCTTTAGATCCTTCCAAAATCAACCTCTGCGCAGCAAGTTCCTTCTCCTCAGCAGTAAGCCAACTAGCAGTCTCCGGGTAATCCGGCAACACAAACCAGACCAAAACAGCAGACGCGCACGATGGGGCCCCCTCAATGATAAACAGCCATCTCCAAGCGGAAAGCCCATGGACGCCATTCATATGGCCCACACCAAAGGCAATAGCACCACCGAATGCTCCAGCTAGTGTTGCCGAGGCGAGAATCAGGGCTACGCGGATCGATCGCTCGGAGTTGCGGTACCAGAATGTAAGGTAGTATACGAAGCCGGGGAAGAGGCCAGCTTCCATTACACCGAGGAGAAATCGGAGACCTGTTACTTGGGCGTAGTTATGGACGCCGCCGAGACCCATTGTTGTTGCACCCCAAGATAACATGAGGAAGGCGATCCAGCGCTGGTGTTTGTTAGTGGGATTGTAATAAATGGGAATGGATGTCGTGCTTGGATTGGTTTAGACGTACACTTGGACGGAGCTTCTTCAGGAAGTAGTTTGATGGGACTTCGAACAATGCGTACGCGATCAGGAATACCATGAGTGCGATCCTTTTGTACATGAGCGCTTTGGATTGTCGCGATTAATTAATGGTTGCGACTCACGTGTACTGATACGATGTCATATTAGTCTCCGAGAGAAGATCATTGCCAGTATCCGAATTCAGAATTTTGGCATTGCCTAGATATTTCAGCTTCAAGTCTATCCAATATTGGGGGCCGGAAACACACCGATGTTAGAGCGATCGAGATAACAAAGCAAGTAAATTGCGGCGCACAAGGGAATGATGCGTAGATCTTGTTTCCAGACCAAGGCCTTTTCACGTCCGTTGAGACCATCGTCGACAACATCGGGGCTGGCAAGCTGCAATACTGTCAGTCTTAAGCTCGCACACCGCAAAATCAGTTGGTTCTATAACAAGGGGGAAGGGAAAAAAGATACCTCTAAAGGTTGTTCAACATCTGGCATGTATTTTTTGGTTGCCATATTTAAGCAAGTACAAAAGAGTCGTGTCAGGAACAAGAAAATCAGAAGAGACCTGTCTTTTTTCTTTTTTTCTTTACTTTCTTTTTTTCCCGTGTGATTTAGCTCCTCGGGTTTATGTCCCCCGCACTAGGGCGACTCGCCATTCCTCCGATGCCTCACCGGCATTGGGGTATTTGGGAGATCCGATTTCGGGGCTACTTCTAATGTTGGAGTGCTTGTTTCTTAGTCTAAAACAACGATTCATACATATTTGGTTGGCATTTGATATCGTCTCTTGTTACCCCTGAATTTTGGGTTTCCCCGGATCTCCACATCGAGATCTTGGGGACGTTGGGGATCTTCAAAATGAGTCAACATGAGAAGCATTGCCAGCAACAAGCACGGATATCATTCACATTACAAGTATTGAATAATCGTTGTATATATATATATACGGAGTAGTCTGCATGTTATGGGTTGGTTTTATCGGAGAGCCACAAAATTCAATGGCAGTGTTGAGTCTCAACCAAGGCGAAAATATCCCCGACCTTGGAATGACGAAGCATTGAAGAACTACTCATACAAAAGAGTTCAGAGATATCTAAACCATGTAACTAACAGAGCGCGTGTATAAAAGCAAAACTGAGCCTCATGATGCAAACCAGACAAACACCTTATCAGATAAAAGTGTTCCTGATCGCATCGCAAACATTTGATCACCCCTCCCCATGCTATGCCACCATTTGCTAGCCAGGCGCCTCGCTAAAACATCATATTCTCTATCCATATCAATCGCGACTATGTCGACTACCGCCGCTCCCACCCGCAAACCGATGCCCTCCGCATTGACATTTGATCGTCACGCCAAATGCTCGGTACGTCCTTGTGGCATGCCATTTTAAAACCTACTGTAACATATACCTGATGCGTGTTACGGTTACAAATAGACAACTAAGGCCCGTGCCAGCACCCTCCACCTGCCTCATGGCTCAGTGCCTCTGCCGATCTTCATGCCCGTCGCGACACAGGCATCGCTAAAGGGCCTAACATACGACCAGCTGCGAGAGACGGGATGCATGCTGTGCTTGAATAATACATATCACTTAGGTCTGAAACCCGGCCAGGCGGTACTAGATGCAGTGGGCGGAGCGCATAAGTTACAAGGCTGGGACCGGAATCTCTTGACTGATAGTGGAGGGTAAGATATACTTCCCTTCCCTCACACATTGATAGTATGTTACTAACCGGGTATGTTGTTACTCAGTTTCCAGATGGTGTCGCTTCTTAAGTTGGCGACTGTCACAGAGGAAGGAGTGCGGTTCCTTAGCCCGCACGATGGCTCGCCAATGTAGGTGGCTTTACTGTAAACCATCTAGCTAAATATCCGAAATGCTGACTTCTTGCCAGGTTACTGACCCCCGAACACTCAATTTCCCTCCAAAATACTATCGGATCTGATATTATCATGCAATTAGACGATGTAATTGCAACCACTTCACCAGATCATGCTCGCATCAAGGAGGCTATGGACCGCTCTGTGCGATGGCTAGATCGGTGCATTGAAGAGCACAAATACCCCGAGCGACAAAACCTCTTTTGTATCATCCAGGGTGGTCTGGATCTCGAATTGCGGAAACAGTGCTGTGAAGAGATGGTAGCGCGAGATACTCCAGGAATCGCCATTGGAGGTCTATCGGGTGGTGAGGCGAAGGAGGAGTTCTGCAAAGTGTATGTGCCTCTTCTTTCGCTAAAAGAAAAGCAAAACAGCTGACCAACCAAAGAGTGCATACATGCACTGAAATTCTCCCGGAACATAAACCCAGATACGTTATGGGTGTGGTATGTGTTACTGAATTAGTCATTCTGCCTTGGCTAATCACGAAAGCTAGGGATATCCCGAGGATATTGTCGTAGCAGTGGCTCTCGGTGCAGACATGTTTGACTGCGTTTGGCCGACACGGACAGCAGTAAGACTCAACAAACCCTGCGGCTCGATCCCCGTACTGACATGAACCAGCGCTTCGGAGATGCAATCGTCTCCTCTGGCACCCTGAAATTAAGCCATAAATCGTTCGCCGATGACTTCCGTCCAGTTGAGGAGGGCTGTACCTGCATTTGCTGTCGTCCAACTGACCAAGGTGGTCTTGGGCTCACGCGGGCATATATGCACCACATCACAGCCAAAGAGACTGTCGGTGCTCATCTGTAAGTGTGGACTGACCACAATATCTTGTTTTGATTCTAATAATTCCCAGTTTGACCATCCATAATGTCCATTATATGTTGAACATGATGGGGAAAATCCGACAAGCCATCATTGATGACCAATATCCGGCTTTCCTTCGCAAATTCTTCTCCGATATCTATGGAGGCGATAAATCAAAGTTCCCTGAGTGGGCGGTAGGTGCTCTCCGGGGAGTTGGAGTGAACTTGCTGGCAGATTCATGACGGCATGAGCACTGATTTTGATAAGTGTTGAAGGAATAAATGACGAAATATTCATTTCATACCATAGAAAGCGTGTGCATCAGTTTCAGCGGTGTTCAGTTAATGAACACAGACTGGATCCCATCACGTATTTATTGATTTTCAAAAATCAGACATGAATTCACTAGTCCAGCAGCATTATCAATGCCATAACAAGTTCCTATCTATGGTGGTTTGTTGAAATCTTATATGCGCTTCAAAGGTGTTGTATATGCCGGCATTAATGTTGATACTTTAGGGGAAAACATCAGCACTCCGTGATATCGTGTACCCAAGCACGGAGATGACAGCTAACTAAAAGTTGGTGCACTATAAAATATGAGTCAAGCACGTGACCACGTGTCGCGTCGACGCGACCCACCGATCTCCAAGATCCCCCTCTCCATCGTCCACTTGACACTTTGAGTGTCTCTCTACCGTCAAATATCAAGGGGAAGCCTCATAGACCATCTCTCACTAATCCAATCTACACCATGACTCAAGACCAAGTCGCCTCTGCCCCAGTGGCATCCTCGCCGCCACACGACCCCTCGCACGAAGAGCACCAATACCTCAACTTGATACGCACAATCCTCTCCGAAGGCGAGCATAGACCCGACCGCACTGGCACCGGCACACAATCAATTTTTGCACCACCGCAGTTACGCTTTCTCTCTCTCGAAGCCGAACCCAGAAGGCGGCGAGCCAATCCCCCTCTTGCCCCTCCTCACCACGAAGCGAGTCTTTCTACGTGCCGTGCTCGCCGAACTACTCTGGTTCATCTCTGGCTGCACCTCGTCCCTCCCACTCTCCGAAGCCGGGATTAAGATTTGGGATGGAAATGGAAGCCGCGAGTTTCTGGATAAATCCGGCCTCGGCCACCGTGAAGAAGGCGATCTAGGACCCGTGTATGGATTCCAGTGGCGGCACTTTGGCGCCGAGTATGTCGACGCCAAGACGGATTACTCCGGCCAGGGTGTCGACCAGCTCAAAGATGTTGTGCACAAGCTTATTCACAACCCTTTCGATCGCCGCATCATCATGAGCGCGTGGAACCCCGCTGATCTGAAAAAGATGGCCCTGCCCCCGTGCCACATGTTCGCCCAGTTTTACGTCTCATTCCCGCCTGGCATGAAGCTCGATGAAAAGACTGGCCGTCCATCGGAGAAGGGTACCTTGTCCTGTGTGCTCTATCAGCGCTCTTGTGATATGGGTCTTGGCGTGCCCTTCAATATCGCGTCCTACGCTCTTCTCACCCATATACTTGCACACGCTGCGGATCTTCATCCCGGAACTCTCATTCACACTATGGGCGATGCCCATGTCTATCTTGACCACATCGATGCGCTCAATGAGCAGCTTGGTCGAGAACCAACAGAGTTCCCCGAGTTGCGCATTAAGCGTGATGATCGGGGGAGCGCGGTCGTTGACGGCTGGAAGGAGGATGAGTTTGAGGTCATTGGATACAAGCCTCACAAGATCATCAAAATGAAGATGAGCGTTTGATTTATATAGATTTCTGATTTGCGGGCACTGCCCGAGTTATTATTTCGTATGATACCAATTATTCTGTGATGTATGCCACAGCACTACATTTGAAATAGAAAACAGCAATGCATTCGAACTCCAAGCTTACATGTACAACAAATCGACTTAAGCATTGTGGAAGCAAAACATGCTTCCAGGTGTATCGGGCTGTATCTATGCTTCGAAAAGCAAAACGCAGCAATAAAAGATTGAACAGAGAGAGCAAATAAATGCAGATAAATGTATCATGCGCTCCCGAGAACAGCCCCAGCGCCGCGAAGCAACACAATCGTGTCGCCTTGCTTTACCTTACCAGCACCAATAGCCTCTGAGAACTCGAGGAAATCCCCAGACTCAACATGGAAGATCCGCAGCCTCGAGTCCTCCCCATCAACCCGATTATTTAAATTCTGAACACGCAACTTCTTCGCCGCATCATCAAGCACACGGCCGACTTTCCACCTCGAGTCGAAAAAGAAATCCCCAGCCGGCGGCTCCGCAGCCTGCGTCTCCGCCGTACCAACAGTATGCAAATACAACCTCTTATCCACAGGAACCGAAGCATCTCCCTTAGCCGATCGTTTTAGCCCATTAACAGCAACCGCACGCGCAGCTGGACTATTCGGCTTAGGCTTCAACTTGGGCAGAGCTGGCAGTAGGGTCCCCTTTGCAGCGGCCTGCTGCTTATCGCGGCCCCAAGTGCGCACGCGCGCGAACATGGACTTGATTGTATCATTTGACGAAGCGGCATTGCTCTGGCGTGCGCCCAGCGGTGTAATCTTGGCGCATTCGTGTTCCTCGCGGAGACGGTGTTTCAGGCAGTACTGGTGGTGGCACTGGGGGCAGCGCACGGCGGGGTCTTTGAGAGTGTTGATGAGGGTTTTGCACTGGGTGTGGGCGCATTGGTCGGTATTGTAGATAGATGGCTTTTCGAGGGTGGTGCGGTTTTCTTGGCTGGTTTTGGTTGTTCCGTTGCGGCGACGGGCCCATTCGCCTTCGCGAGGACACTGGTGCGCGGTTTCGGTCCGGTGATCTAGACAGTATGTGCTGTGGCAGGATTCGCAGCGGAAAGGGAGGAAGTCTAGTTGGCCACAATACTCGTATTGGCAGTGCCGGCCCAGGGATTCCAGGTCTGTGTCGGCCATTTGCGTGAAGGTTTCGTTTCGGTCACTGGAGGGGCTGCGCCCTTTGGATACGGTTATAGGGGGCATGATGATGCTTGGTCTTTGTGCTTGAGGTTATGACATATGAACCGAAAGAGAATGCGTGGGATAAAGCAGATACTCGAGTATGCGATCTGACAGAACGCGCTGGCACAATCGCTATGTGACTAATGTGGAGAAGGTTCTGGCCTTATCTAAATGCGGAGTTAGCGTTCGGAGTTAGTCCATCTATGGAATGAACACATCCATGGTTCTACAACGTAAGGGAACCTACAACATACCTAGGTACATACATATGTAGATACCTACTAGTGTGAACAGTGAGGAGCTTTGCAATAGACATTATGGATGTTTGAAAACTGGCGAGATACTGGAGAAATTTCAAGAACACCGAGATATCAGCGACTACTAGTAAACTCCATCATTTTCTTAATCACGACTTCAGGCTTCACAATCAGCAAATTATGCCTATGCTGTAGGACTGCTTTCTCGGTGAGTAGTACTAGTCTGCCTTTCGCCTAACGGAACCAACCTAATAAGGACTATGTCTACAAGAGCCCGGGGAAAGACGCAGGAAAGAAGTTGAATGTCTCTCTTGGTTGTAGAGCACCCGAGAGCATCCGAGAGCAACATCGATGGAGCGATATGCCTGTGTCAAAAATAAGCCCTTAACCAATCTCACCATGCTCGTATTACTCATTAACTCTTAGAAAGACTATAGAAATTGGCGTATTGAAAACTCATAAAAAGGATAGCACATGTAAGTCATGCGATGGGAACTTGGCAGCACCAAAGTCTAGTGCTATAAGAATTTCTCTACCTCGCCATGTATCCTAACAAGCGAGATTAACTGAACTGCATAGACTATATTATGATGAGAAGTAAGGCGTATGGATTATAGCGTCACGTACTAGACGAAATTTACCCCAGATTTGTAGGAGATAATCTTCCTGACATGACAGTAGAGCATTCTTTTCTAATATTCTTTGCAGATCTAGTGAGATTACCTGAGAGTCTAATCGAGAGCTGTATCGAGTTGGTCTTAATGCCTTCAATTCAGTAGGCTGACCCCACAAGTTCTCCAAGGCATGTTTAGTACGATACAGCAGATATTGTCGGCGTATAGCCCAAACATCTACACGCAGGACCACATGAGTTTAGATATTCTCCTTTCTTTTTTTTTTTTTGGCCTTCGCAAAAATATATACGAGTCGTTTCCCAACTTTCTGTCTTTGGTCGAAGTGCTCTACTCCCAGTGTAGAGTAGAATGAAGATCGACCCTATCTATGTCAGTGGGTAAGCAAAACAGGTATCCATGGATCTGATAACCATCTGAAGTCAGTACCAACTGAGGGTCTTGAAGAGATGCTCTGTTTCCCAACTGATGTGTTAGGTATGCAACGTATGTTGTATATTGTAATAGAAATGGGCTGGCTATGAGTCAGAAACCCACCTATAGTGACACATCACCCCAAACCCCGCGATGTCGGTACTCTCAAAGTGGAACTGTTGAGGAATTCCTATTGGATCCACCTGCTGGTGTATTGGTGCCCAGTGATGACCGCACAGAAATGTCACTCGGAATCAGTCTTTAATGTTCAAATCTTACTTGAATAATAACTGTCTCTGACTGTGGGTATAGTCCAGGCAACATTGAATGCGACGTTTATAGTCGATCAACAACACCATAGAGTGAAAGGGGTCTGTCTACCTAGACATGCAGAAGTGGAAATGTATGGCCGTGTATAGCACTTGAGGATTCTTATCTGTGGCTACATATGTATCGTACCCGCCTATTGGAGAAACATGAGTGAAGCTTTTGCCAGGGTATTGTCAAGCCTTCATGCAGTTAGTGCCTCTAGGGCTGCTTTGCCTACATTTCTGCGTTGCAAGTACACCTTTTAAGAACGGTATATAGAGACGGAGACAATCCCTTTTTCTTTCATAGACGATCAACTAGTAATGTACTACTCGTACTAGTGAAGTTGTACTAGCAATGGACGGACCGGGATGCAGCTCGGAACCCTAACCTTTAAATGCCTGATTTTAAAGGCGAATGGAAACCCCACTCTGCAGAAGTCGGTGAAAAGAAGAGAAAATATCAAATATCATAGCATAAGTTAATGTTGGGATCGGGGAAATGCGGGGAGAAACCATACTTCAGTCCGTTTAGGGCAAGCATACGCGTTGTCCTAGACATCCTCGTATATCTTGGAAAGTCCGGAGTACTCAAAACTTCTAGAATCTCGTCCCTGAGTTAGATATAAGGTCGATCGCGGTGCGGCGACCGCACCAATCACCGGCCCGTATCCAGCACCGGCCGCCGGCCCGGTTGACACTGTTATTGGTTCGCTTGGCCGACGCGTTGTCTTTTTGAGCCGGCGATCTATAAATGTCGATGGTGCTTGATTTCTTGATAAGATGTTGGCATTACATTATAGAAAACGGACTGGGGATATATCTACGGAGGGGTTTCTTCTTCTATTCACTCTCTTCCTCTCTCCCCTCCTTTTATTCTCAGTGCAAACCCTAACTCGTTCCATTGATCAGCATTGATCCACAGTAAGTTGCCTTAAGGCATGCCCCGCGTTGGGTTTATTTGGTCTAACAGTGTCATCCAGATAGATTGAAGCTTTACTGAACCTTGCCCAGTCCTGTCTTTACATCACGAACACACCAGACTGCGAGACGGTCACGAACAGATGGTAATAGCGTTGCCCGCTTAAACCATACATCATAAGCCATGACACAGCAAATCCGAGAGGAGGCTATGCCATTCGGTATCCAACACACCAAAAGCCGGATGGCGGAATTGTTAGCGGCCGATGTAGTTGTTGCTGCAGGTTCAGCGACATTGATAACGCCAGCGGTGATGATCTTTGACAGGTAAGTCAAGTTATTCTCCATCTTATCAACAATATACTGACCCATATCACTCAGACTTGTCGTGGAGAAATCATTCTACAACCAACCTCTCTTCCCGGCATTCCGCAGGCACCTCTGGTTCTCCCTCACACAACCCGCAACTTTCTTAACGTCACGACCCAGTCTCCTCGTCTGGTCCCTTTATACCGCAACCTTTGCCACTGCCAATGCCTCAGAGACAATCCTGAGCAAGTGGTACCCGAAGATTGATCATGCTATCGCAGGCATGACCACCTTTGCTACAACATTCATAGTCAATTCCTCCGTGGGCATCTGGAAGGACGTGAAATTCGCCCAATTATTTGGCCACAGCAACACCTCTGTGCCAGCCACAAACAACACAACCCCACCAAGCCCAACACCAACTCCCGCATCCGCCTCCAACACAACCTCAACCTCAACCTCTAAAACGGCCCGCTCAATCGGCCGCACCCGAATTCCCGTAGCAACATACTCAGCCTTCCTCGTCCGGGACGCCCTCACAATCTTTGGCTCCTTCAGCCTCCCCGCCATGGTTTCAGCATCAATCCCAGACTCCATCGCCTCCCAAGAATACCTCAAGATCCTGATCGCGCAGCTCGCTATCCCGGCCTCCATCCAACTCGTCAGCACGCCAATCCACCTGCTCGGCCTGGACCTATATAACCGGCCACAGGTAATGCCGACCAAAGACCGGATCAACCGTGTCAGTCGCGACTGGATTGGCGCGTCCCTACTGCGCATGTGTCGCATTATCCCCGCATTTGGAATTGGCGGGTTCGTTAATACAGAGGGCCGGCTTTACTTGCACGATCAAGTTGGTGGTCGGCGGAAGGAGTCTTGAGGTTTCTCCTTATAAATTATAAATATACAGATACGGATTCATAGACAAATATACCCTTTCTTTTTTTCCTCTTTTCGTCCCTGTTCCATCTTGTGTGTGCCTTATCCGCTATCTCCCCACTCCGATATCACCGGGCCGGTTGTAGGCGCTTCACCTCGGATCGGCAAAGAACACAAATGTGAATTTTGGGCATTCATTGCAATCTTTTCCCGGGAATTTCTCGCTTGAGATTTGACAATGACGTTATCAAAGGTGGGTTTGTAAATATCGGGGGATATTATTGCATATCGCTCGCCTCGACGGATAGCGATGCCGGTCGAAATTATACGTCTGGTTTACTACGCCACTTAAAATAATGTGTTCTGGAAAGAGGCTTGGAAATGAGGTCGTTAGGATATATATTTTATCAAGAACATCACGATCAAGAAGGGGAATCCGATACATATCACTTGGGGCGACATAAGACATGAGCATATGTATAATCCCGGCTTCTTGACTACATATTTGGTACTCATAAAGGCACCACTGGGCGCATGACCAAGCAGTCTGTCCTTCCATGCCGTAACCATGGAGTGCAGTTGGTGCCAGTAAAGATTCATGTAGAATGCTATGGTGTCGAACTTGAAAGTGGTCGAATGCTTCGCTGCCAACTGAATAAGCATAACGGCGGTTCTGGTGGGAGGGAGCTTTGCACGAGGATAGAGGCCGGTTGGGTTGAGAGACAGGGGACCTACAATATAGAGATCTACTGTGAAAGCAAGAAGTCTTTGCGCAAAATGACAAATTATCTTCCAAAGTCATGAACTTCTTTGCCATGCTTTCTCGTCTTACGCTATGCTCTGTGGCGGGAAATTTCTAGGTCAAACTATGATGAATTTATGCGGTGCACAAACTACCTACTCCCACACAGCAAGAAGACTAGTTGTGAATATGCTAGAATGCACATCCACATAGTTCAACTTACAGTGGTGGCTTTTACAAGTTGAAGAAATTAGTTCTCAGAAGTTTTCAGCGTGTTTCAAAAGTAGTCTCAGAGTGAGACTGTGGATTCCGATATGTCTACCTATACCGGATGAAAATAGATACTAGTTCTCCCTGGCTTGCTTGGGGGATATCCTAGCATGCTCGAAAGCATATTCGCTTCCACGAGGCCAATGTGGTCGCTCTTGGTCATTCGTAATAACTCAGTGTAGGCGGCGGCAGCAGTATTCCATGGCTGATTGCCCATCTAAGCAAGCCTAGCGAGGAAGCCAAAGCTTGAGCGAAAGGCGTGGAGTGAATGCTGGCGGGACGTCCTTGATGGAGACGAATGGGTGGGATCACTTCGGGTGGTGGTCTCCTGGCGCGCCGCAGATGATATCACAATACTGTGTGATGGATCAAGCCGGCCAGGTGGCTTGGTTGGGGGGGTTTGATAGGAGTAGAAATACAGCCAAGTTTCATCGGATGTCGCTGTCAATGGCCTCGGTTCCAGACGCGCGGCCTTTGGATGCCGAGCTTGCACCCAGAGAGTCTGCATGGCTGAAATCGTGCAAGGCATGGTTCGGGTCAACGAAAGACGGATACTGCCCGCCGGCAGTATTGAAAGACGACGGTCTCCACATATGCTGGTGAGCGATATTGACCAGCTTGCCGAGGACCGCAATTTCGAGTTTCAGTTTGATGCTGTACAGGGTGGCCTTGAGGGTCGTTTGGTAGATATAGAAGTCCCTAAACTCGATGATCATCAACGCGATATCCATCAGGATACAGGAGACGTTGACAGCGAGCAGCTGCAAGATAGTCTTGCGACTAACATGGTCCTGATTCAAGCGCAGCATACGATTTGTCTCCCACATGTACAACCCAGAGATGATAACCTCCTGCACACAGAAGCCCGTCAGCTGCAGCTTCTCCATGATATCGTACCCCGCAACCGAGGCTGCAGAACTGGAGAAGTTGGCCGCGTACGTGAGCACGGTTGTGGGCACGTGCAGCAAGAAAATGTTCATGATAATCATGGCCCTCACCATGCGCAGTACGCGCATGTTCTGGATCACCAGGTGGAGGCGCGAATACAGAACGAAGGATTGGCCGGTTACCATCGTCCACCAGCCGATTGTTAACAGCGTGACGGGCACCCAAGTTGCGGACGTCACGCCGAAGAATTTGAGCAGGTAGCCGACTGAATACGGCAGGATGCCAACGCTGGCTATCAGCATGCTCCAAAATAGGGGCCTTCATAGCGCTTGAAGGTTAGGAAGATGAGCACGACTAGCTCGATCACATTGTACCATGCGACGCCGACGAATGTTGCGATCGTGATACGAACGCCAATACTGTCGCCTGTGTAACTGCCGGTGATCCAGTTCCCTGGGCTGGAGTTGCTGAGTGAGGACATGTCCTCATTTAGAAGATCTGATATAGGAAGAAGAGGACACACGGACCGTGACGTGTTTTATTTTTTTTTAAAGTGGCGCGGGGTTTTCCCCTAATTTATTGGAGGCTGGCTTTTTTTCCGCCCCGTCCTGGCCCCAAGGGGTGCCAAGTGGACCAAATGTAATAGTTGGAACTAATCGATTTTAATAAGATCAGCAATTCGTCCAAGGCACTATAATGCGACCCACTTGCCGTGTTTTCTTCGATGCGAGGGGTCATAATTAATCTATTGTCTATGAGAACACTGTATGTTGTATATTTTCTTTGCTAGTTATCTACTTTTATAGCCTGGGGCTGAGGTATCTCATAGAGTAGATTCGGGGCTATGGCTGGTCACGTGTAGGGTATAAAATGCTTGGTGAGTGCTTATTACATGCCCAGGTGCTTATTAGATGCTTGTTATATGTAGCTAGGTATTAATTAAACATCCTACATCCTGGAGGTCACTAATTATCTACCAAAGTACCCAAAATATAAATATGAATGTGTAGGGTCGTCGTCGTTGAGGGAATAAGAAAACACGGAGAAAAATCTGCCGAGTATCCAGGAAAGCACACGAATAGGGAAAGCCAAGTATTTGTAGGTACCAGTTATGCACGCTTCTTGCAAGCATGTAGGTACCCAGATAATATCAACCATCTTCAATATCCCACCTGTGCGAGCCATCATTCAAAATGTCTGCGTTCAAGCCATCATTCAAGGCACCTTCATTCCAGAAGTCTTCCTGAATGGGGCCTCCAGTTCAGAACCACTCGTCAAAATCGAAGTTCAAGTCCAGAGCCTCTGGGATATTTTCCATTTGCGGCTCCGCCAACTCCTTTGGACCCTCGATGGGTGCCGTCAAGCTTCCTGCCGTTGTTGCTGGCGTCCACAGTCCCGTCGCAGCGTCACCCATACCAGATCCAACTGTGCTGGGAGATTGTACCTCTCTCTCTGTCTTACCCTCGTTTACCTCTCTCTCAAACTCTATCATGTACGCTCCTAGCGTAAGCCCCATCGACCTCTTGAACACGCGGCAAAGATAACTCGGCGTCACACCGACCTCTTCTGCTAACTCCTTCAAACCTCGCTTCACTGTCAAACCGTGATCGTCCCGCTTGATCCGCAAAAGCGCTAGAACCCTTGTGACAACCTCCTCTCTCTCTCCAATGAAGCTCGCATTATCCGGTTGACATCTCTTGCATGGCCGGTGGCCATCGCGTCGCGCTTGGTCTTCTGTATCATAGAAGACAACGTTGGCTCTTCGGGCAAGGCGCGCGGGACAGGTCGGGCGGCAGTAGATCTTGGTAGATTTGACACCGTAGAGAAAGGATGAGTGGGATGAAGGAGTGCGGTGTGTAAGAGCACGCCAACGAGCGTGGGTACTTTGGAACTGATCAGGACTCGGTCCCGAAGGTTGGGTTTGCATGTTGAGTGGAATGTAGGGATACAGGATGACGTTGGACGGTTTCCTCCTTTGGAATAATTATTTAATTCCCCGCTCGGCTCTTCATCTTACATATGTAGAATGCGGAGGTGACGTACCGCATTTGGTAAGGAGACTTACCGCCCAGGAAACCTGTCTCGTAAGATCATCAATATTACTTAGGGGGCCAAAATGACATTCGTGGTGAAGTACGGCTGACTCTACATATTACTACTGTACGTTGGGCGATTGATGCTGTATATTTAATTGGAGGCTGTATGCGTACGGGAGTATGGACTAGGATTGAGGGAGTTGAGCATGTTAATTAACTACATCGATGTATACAGATGGATAATACCCAATCTCCACATGGCTAAACAGAATTGAAGAGAAATATTCAGTCTCCCGCATTCAAACTGTGTGGATATAATGTAATTTGATGCGTATACGTGCAAGCGACGGTCTCGTTGCGGCTTAACATTCATGGACCTCGATCAGCCATCCAACAATTAGTAGCAGAAAGGCGAAAAGAAATATATCGGTTTAGATTTGCCTTTTCTTTCAAACTCTGAACTATAGAAACATCAAGTGGGTGCTAATATTCTCAATTTCCAGATTGGCCTGCTAGTGTGTTGCTACCTACACGAATGTCAACAATAAGATTCAAGGTATTCTGTTATGGAGCTTCTCAACCAAGAGCTATAACTTATCTGACTTTGGTGCTATGGTTCAACGGGTACCTTACATGATAACATCAAATCCATGCAGGTACTGCCCAGGGTAGCATGATACCCCCTAAGGAGGCTTAGCGTGACGAGTTTATAGATGCCTACAGGGCTATGGTAGGGATTAGGAATCCCAGCGCACGGCCATCGTGGGCTAGACTGGACGATAATGTATGTATATTCTCTAGGATAGGAAATCCCAAATGGATAGCGGGTAGTTTCGTTTGTCAATATGCCCCATAACACTTTGGCGTAATTTCCCATCTTGTGCAGTCCAGGAGAAGTCACTCTATTACTCTACTGATTTCAGCCATATTCACATATTAGGGATGATATGGATGAATGCCGACAAGACACAGTACACCAGTGCATCGGTATGCTCAAGTAAAGCAGACCCGGAGAGTGCTGCGTCAAAATGTTCTAAGTCCTAGTATATAAGCCTCAGGACTAATCTAATACATTGTGAGCCTTGTATAGCCTCGGAAATACCGAAAGCCTGATGTTCTACCACTTTATTCTCCAATCCCTCCCCTTTACTTTAATCCTAACCAATAGAAAAGATAAAAAAGCGCCCACGTAGCTGAGTCCAGCAAAAAGAGCGACTCCCCAATACTTTTCTTTTCCTGTACCCCCCACCGCATCGAGAAGACCCCCGGCAATTGGGATACTTGCAAGTACCCCGAAAGATACTACCGTAAAGCAGCTCGCATAGTATCGTCCATATTCTTGAGTTTCGCAAAGCTGACCAAGGCATATTGGTGTCAGGCTAACATTTGAACCACTGCAGAACCCGAATAGTAGTATAAAGACCACCAGTAGTGCGTAGGAATCGAGGTCTGGTGCAAGGATATCGGGTAGCCAGAAACCTAGAACTGATACTGTGCAGAAAAATAAGGAGACGATCATGGTGTTGTATCTGCCAAATCGATCCGCCATGTCGCCCGCCACGTATCGGCCAACGCATGAAGTAGCATTGAGAATCGCGAGAAGCTGATATGCAAACGCCGACGACCCAGTCAGGGCCTCGTCGTCTGACAGATTCTGTCGATCGATGTAGTAACGCGGCGTGTACGTAATCGGGATGAAGTACGCCAAATCCGTCAAAAGGACTCCGGCGGTTGTGAGTGCCATGGCTCCTGTTCCATCCATGAAGATTTTATAATCTGGCAATGTATCTCGCCAGGTTGTTTCTGCTCCTTTCCGCGAAGGGATTCTACTTCGGCAGAATGCCACACTGATAGCGCAGAGTACAAGCAGCACAAATCCGAGGATCCGGATCGACCATCCCCAGCCAACTTGAGGGAGAAGTGATTGTATCATCAGGGGAAAGAGAACTCCACCAAAACCGCCTCCTATGAACGCTATACCACTAGCAAGACCGCGACGCTCCATGAACCAATGAGCGACACATCCCATCGATGGGGTCAGGAGAAGGGATGAGCCGATACCGGTCATGATGGAGAATGACAAGAATATTTGGTAGTATTCTATATCATCATCAGCAAGGGAACTCCAATATCGGCAGGATTTACGAGCATGGACGATTGCATGCCGTATCATATGAGAACTGATCTTACCCGTAGAGACACTGAGTGTGAAAATGCCAATGAGCGTGCAAATAGTCCCGGCAATGATCAGTGCACGCGGGCCCATTGCATCAAAGGTAGGTCCAATTTGTACTCCACAGACCCAGTTTACGAAGGCGTAGACTGAGAATATCCAGCCAAGAGTAGATGATGAAGCCTCCGGTAATATCACTTTGGATATAACGACCTCGAACACACCGGATGTGTTGTAGATACCCAGTGATGAGGTCAAGCCACACCACGCACCGAGTACCACTAACCAGGCCTCGCGGCCACCCTCGGGATAAGTGACCTCGATGTCGAGAGGTGCTAGGTCGACCGTTGTGGGGAGATGTGGCGGTTTTTCGACGTCGGAAGGAGAAGAGTACTTGCTGCCAGCAAGCGGCTCCTTTCTATAGGAGGTATCCGAAGCATCCATTGGGATGAATTGTCTTCGGGCGCTATTATCTTTAAGTTATTTTTCGAGGATTGGAATCATCTGTAGAGATGAAAGTGAGAAGGCGATTTTTTGCTACCAGTAAATTGCGACCTTCTCGAAGCTTTGTAGATCAGTTTTCCACGGGGTATGATGACACAATGCAGCGAACAAGAATTCAATTGAATAGGGAGGGCGTAAAGAAACAGAGAAAGCATAATATATCCTGCCAGTATGTCCTGAATGTGTCCAATCAGCAGTAGAAGAAAAAAACTGAACGCATAGTGACCAATTATAGCGGTAGACTGAAAGTGTACTCAAAGTAGCCAATTATTCCAAGGTTTGTCCCTTCTCGGGCTAGGTATAGACTCGCTGACAATAGCGAGATCGGGTTAATTCTGGAGGCGATTTCATGCGACGTCCGCACCACTTCATGGTAGAAGCACAGCGCGCTAGAGCTACTAGGATTATTATATACTTGGGTTCTCGAAGAATAATCTTTGTGCTTCCTCGACCATTAACCACATCCATACATGGCAACTACTGTAGTTTTAAAGGTTAGATCCTCTTCCGAATCGCCCCAATGTTCTCAAATTGACCAATCAGCAGTGAGTGACCCAAACTATGAACTCGTAGTAACCAATCAGAGCTGGTCATGGAAGACCGAAGGTAATTGAAATAGCCAATCACCGCTACGACCACTAAGCCACCCGAGAGCAGGTGGGTATATATAGCATAACATTAATCTACGGACAACATGCCATACCCTTAACACAAAAAATTGATACTAAAAAGTAGATGTTTATTCAAATAACAAAGTACAATAGCTATAGAAACAATCTGTGACTGTGTTTTTAAATTGGCTGTTTTCTTTTTTCTTTTTGTTGCAAACGGGGACGCTGCATGTGGTCGTGAAAAAGCAACCTTCTCGCATATCTCAAGTACGTGTGTGTTTCTCATAGTGTCCAGAATGTAAAGCTGCGTTTCAATCACGCCACCACTGGCTGTACTGACTGATTAGTGTCTCCAACATTCAGCAAGTCAGTTACGCTTGTACTGTGATAGCCTTGGGCGTCTCAACGAAGCGATCAAGAGTGCGCGCATGTTCTTCCTCTTCCACATTGTACATAATACTATTTTTCCATTGTTGAAACTCGAAGGCTGTGATTTCGGGATACTTCGCCGGCTCTTTGGAGACGAACTTGGGCAGTGGGCCAACCGAGGTATTGCTCTCAGCCTTGAAGAGATAGGCCATCGACATTCGGGGTGGTATAACCAAGCTACTCTCTCCCTTCATAGACTCGGGGGTAGTGACCTGGTGAATGCCACCGGTAATATTTCCGTTGGTCCAACGTGTCCGCGTATCGCCAACATTGACAATCATCTCTGTCGTATCAGTCGGCGGGAGGGGAACAAAAGTGTTGCCCTTTGGATTGGCCCGGTCTTCAATTTCCAGGCCACCAGTGCTGTCGTGGAACAGCAGCGTGATGGGTCCGAAATCGGTATGTGGTGCGATCCGTCTTGTACCGCCCGACTTTATCTCATCAGCGGGAATTGTGGGGTCGTGAGTGAGTCGGAGGTCTGTGGCACTGGGAATGCAGCGTGCGACCAGAGACCCATCATCAATGCCCCAGGTAACCTCTAGAGCCTCCATGAGCGTCAGGCAAACGCTGTCGCACTCGCGGTAAAAATCCTCCATGAAGCTTCGGAAGCCTGTGAGCTCAGGCTCATGGGGCCATTTGTTTGGGTACTCTGTGTCGTATTCGGGGCCTTAGTCAAAATGTTTCTAGGTTATCATGGTCAGTCAGAATCCCTGTTCGACGCTAACTCCGCACAACGTAGAATCTATCCTTGCAAAATCATTCACAGCATCTACCTAAGGTATACCTGGGTACCTACTTCATAAGTGGATACCAATGGTCTCTTCCTTTAATAAATTCAGCCAATCAAAGCAACATAAAAGCGAGCGCACCAATCATATGTTGACGTAGTTAAGCGTTAACTCCGATAAGCTCCACTCCAGGAAGGAACTCGGAATCCACTTTAGTATTCCCGCAGCCCTGAGGCCAGTCTTAAATTACATATGTACCTACGTAGTTCCTTTGATTCCTCAAATAACTGCTGATATGCACGCTCATGCCCCATTAGTCCGCGAAAAGGCCAAAACAGGTTGCAGGACCTGCAAGTAAGTATTTGCCCATCCTCACTCTAGCACTCCCTTAACTGGATCAAGAATCCGTCGGGTCAAATGCGACGAAGGCCGACCAGCTTGCCGACGCTGTGTGTCAACCAGACGAGTCTGTGACGGCTATGGTATTTGGGGGGGCGGCGGAAGTCCCTACGGGAAACCACAAAGCAACCGAGCTCTATCAACCTACTGCACGCCAGTTCCAGCCGGCAACCTCAGCCACGAAGAACAGCTGTGCTTCGACTGGCTGATTAGACGAACCGCAAAGAAATTTGCCGGTTTATTTCCATCCGACTTCTGGGAGACATTGATCTTTCAAGCTAGCGCACAGGAACCCGCCGTGCGTCACGCTATCATTGCCTTGTCGTCTGCGCATCGTTTCCAAGGGCGATATGCCGCCGGGCCGAATCAATATGACGAGTGTTTCACTCTTCAGCAATATAATAAGGCAATTCAGCACCTACGCATCAATACAACCAACAATAGCTACTCTCTCCGAGTAGCGCTGATTACGTGTATGCTCTTTATCACCCTCGAATACATGCGCGGGCAGTATCAGATAGGGAATGCACATCTCCAATATGGCATGAAGCTCCTCTCCGATATGCCTACGCCACGTCCTCCGTCATCCATGGTCCCGACCATTCTGGCGCCTGAAGAAGACTTCGCCTACAACGCCCTAGTTGACGCCTATGTTCGACTAGGTATTCACTCTGCCATGTTTGGCCACGTGCCTTCACACATGTATCTTGTAACAAAAGACCCGCGAAACACCAGTCTTCCGTATACATTCAGCTCGCTCCTTGAAGCAAGACGCAGCCTAGACGATCTCTTGAACAGAGTCCACTGTCTAAAAAGGCATTACCACGACCACCACGCATCCCAGACACCAACCAGCAATCAACAAATGCTCAATACACAAAGCGTTCTCCTCGCGGACCTATCCCTCTGGCGTAAAACATACACCGTCTCAGTCGCGCGCCTCAAAACCAACAAGATATCTGGAAAAGACAAAACTGGGTACCTCCTCCTACGGGTGCACCACGAAATGGCCACAATAATGGCCTCAGTCTGCCTCTCACCAGAAGGAACCGAATCCGAGCTGAGATTCGATACTTATACGGAGAACTTCGTCAGAATAATGTCTGGATTCCTCGATATATGGAAAAGCTGGACAGCAACAGCATTCAGCGAAGAAGATTTCTTTAAACTGGCCACCGCACCCGATGACCTGAAGGCCATCTTCCAGGACTTCAACAAGATGTCCGACATGGACGCGATCCTGGATAATTCTCTACTAGAACTCCTCGAAAAAGCCTCCACAGTCAACTACTACCTGCAAGCACCGGACTGCGGTAGGAGCGGGTTCACCATTGAGATGGGGTACATCCCACCTGTATACTACACAGCTCTTAAGTGCCGTGTTCCGCGGATCCGGCGGCAGGCTGTGAGGGCGTTGAGGGCAGCGCCGCACCGGGAGGGGGTGTGGAATGGTTCGATTTTGGCGGATGTTTTGGAGGAGGTTATTAGGGTTGAAGAGGGGGATTTTTATGCTGGCAATGTTCGTGTCAATTCGTCTGTTGGGCAGGTTCTACCCGGAGATGAGGATTTGCTTGTACCGAAGGTGCCAGCCGAGGCAAGGGTCTCGGATGTTAGGGTTCTTCTGCCGGATGATGTTGGGGGCCATACTTATTTTAGCTATCGGAAGAGGGCTGCGGATGGTAAGTGGGTGACTGTTAAGCAGAAGATTGGTATATAGAGGTAGGCGGGTGCTGAAGTCTCCTTTCTCATAATCTTCTTTTATTGATTATTGTACAATTTTTATGTCGCCGTATAAAGGGCCATGGGTCGTGATTTCGTAACATGCTTTCCAGTATCCATAACACCCAAAGATCTTGTCTCCTGCTTTTCCAAATTCATAATGACTGAAGTCTTATGCCTTGCATAACTGTGTTACTTCCCACCTACCTTTTGACTCCGCAAAAATGCAGCCACCTGCTCATGTCTCGTGACAAAAAACATGCGCTTCCGATCCGACTTCCAAACCAGCACGCCAATCTCCGCAGCATACTGGCAAGGAGCCTGATATTCGGCCAAGCTGGTGAAATCCTTGAACAAAAAGCCCGCCGTCGCCCGGAGACGGTCCCGCTCCAGCTGCCACAGTCTGATCTGATCTGTCACGGTAGGCGGGAGTACAGATGCTGGGACACCCTTGCCGTTCGGTTGGGCAGCGCTGTGCTTCCGCAGCTGTGGGTGCGCGTGCGATAATAGGTACGAAATGATCTGATCGGCAGTGATTCCCATCTCGATAGCTCGGCGGACAGACTGTCTGGTGATCTTGCCGGTGACCAGATTGGGGAAGCGGTATTTGAGGTTTGTGAAGAGGGAGATGAGGGATATTTGTAGGGGTGATGAGGTGTAGGCGTACAGTCGATAGTTGGTTTCGATGATGATGAACCCGGAGCCAGAGCCACCAGACGGCCCCGCTGGCCCAGTCAGGGAGCCTGTGACAGGGTTGCTCAGAGCGCTCGAGTCGGATGTAAGTGTAGTTGCAAGACGAGTGGGATAAAAACGAGTCGCGTCGGCGTGTTCTTGGTAGACAATACCAAAATCGGCGAGGTCCGCAAGAGTGCGAAGTTGGTTGGGTGTCATATGGCTCTTGTCGTAAGACGACCCGAGTTCCAGACTGCTCAAGAGGAACAGGAACGAGAGAACCTCAACGCTATCCATGCCGATGGCCTCGGCGCTCTCGACATAAAGAATCAAGATATGCCAGACCTGGGTATTCACGTCCTGTAGCACAAATCCGAACCCGTCTTTCGTAATGTCGACACGGTTGCCTCGAATCTCAACTAGGTGTCCCGCTTGGAGAAGCTGTTTGACACCCTTGCTCAAATTGACCATGTCACGCTGCCCACTCAAGGCACTCGTTCCAACCATGTACCCCATGACGCCTTCCCACTGCCGTCTAGCATATTCGTCCAAATCGGCGATCGAGGTCAGGGTGTGCTCTGGGGCTTGTGAGAATACACCGAAAGAATGAGAGTCCTCGGCGCCCGTCAAAGCTTGTCGAAGCGAAGCAGCGAATGGGTTGGTGATCATGTACGCACGGACATTCTCACCTGTGAGGGTCGTAGAAAGAATATGAAGTCGACCCAATATTGAAAGAGCATTATCTCGTTCCCTTGTGTGAACACAGTTAGTAATGACTAGAGCCAGACCCGTCAGATAAGCCACTCACTTCTTGCTCTCTGAGTTGACCCAAACTTCCAGATCAGCCGTTGGAAGAGGATCTTTTAAATAGAGCAGGGCCATCACAAAGCATTTTGCTACATTCACTGTTAGCACAACATTACCTTCCATGTGAGTGAGCTCAATGTACCTAGATCGGGCAGCATGCGCCTGAAGATCGCAAGGGCTGTGGATGGCTGTTGGTATAGCTTATAAAAGGTTGTCCCGGGGAGCCCCTCCAGGTACTCCAGAGGACGGGATGTTGCACTCGTCATGGTGAGCTGTGAGAAACGAAGTTCTCAAGCAACTGAAGAGAATAAGGTGTTTAGGTGAAGTGGTTGAATGAAATGACGCTGGTACGGTTGCCGAAGCGGCCATAAAGTGCAGCTCCGGGATGCTCCCGAGAGTCAAGTACAATATTCAATATACCATTCCACCTAGACATTCATCACTTTTGAGAAATGGCCTCTCTTAAATTTGTCCGCTCGGTAATTACCAAGACCCTCACCACATATTCTGTCATCCACTTCTTACTAACCTTGGAACGTATTTCGCTATCTATAGGTGTGGGAGTCCTTCCGAGCTACCTCGGGTCTGGAGCCTCGGTATGGAATCCATCCCAACTTGCCTCTACCTTTTAGATAGTAGAGAAGAACTAACGTCTCACTTTAACCGAACTGAAGCCTGTTGAATAATGTAAGTCTGAACCAGTTTCCTAACGGTTTATATTGGATCACTGACCTTTACTATATAGCTCCGTGTTACAGCCGCCAGGCCCGGTGTAGTCAACTTTGAGCTGGATATTCAGAAGGAGCATACAGTATGTCTCTTTGTGATGCAGACTCTCCGGCAAACATCTCTGCAAATCTTTTTTAAAGACCCCAGTTCTCACATGAAACATAGTCTCTGACATCTATATCATTTAGAACCGCCTGAATATACTCCACGGAGGCACTATTGCGAGCATGGGTAAGAGATCATTGTATGTGGCCCAGAAGATGTGACACTTGGCTAAAATATGCTCTAGTTGACCTCGGAGGTTCGTTGGCTGTGGCATCTCGCGGCTTATTCTCGACGGGTGTGTCAACAGACCTAAATGGTAAGTTTACGAGATAGGCATCGCATCTGACTTCTCTGTTTCTAATAAAATCCTCTTAAGTCACATATTTGAACTCAGGCGGCAAAGTCGGTGACCGAATCATGGCTGTATGTTATTTCTCCATCTATTCTTCTCGGTTTCTCAATCCTACAGTACTAACTTTTGACGTTAGGAGGTAACTTGTGACAAATGTATGCTATCTGACTTCTTCATCACATCTATTTTACTTGATACACCTACCATGAACTAACTTGCCACGCTTAGTTGGAAAGACCCTTGCTTTCACGAACATCAAGTTCACGAACCCCAACGGACATATCGTTGCCCGTGGGAGCCACACGAAGTGTGTACCCTATTCTATTTCCAAATGTAAACTGCTAATGTCACTTAGGTATGTGACTCAGGCTTGGAAGGATCCTAATAACATTGTGGAGGAAATGAACAAGCACAAGGACCAATAAAAACGGAATTTGGGTATGATTGATGGACCCGGAGAGTTTTGGTCGAACAAGTCGCACATATTTACTTCAAGTCATTATGACCAAAAGAAAAGATCAGTCGACAATTGTCCACGGGTAGCAGCAAGTCTGAGTCAGAAAAGACCGATTATAGAACACAGCGAGTCTGTTCATATCCCCAAATGATACCACTCTGTCTGAGACCAGAAATTTTACACAAGTTCATTATTTTCAGCGTGCTACTACGTAATAGATAACCATTTAAATCTGTAAAACGAGGTGCCCATTCAAGAGCCACGTAAAAGTACAAAGCAGAAAACGGAGAGTGATCCCAACAAATTCCTTTATTGAGTGCTGCTGTTACCATTTAATCGCGAAACAATTCATACAATATCTTCATCCTCATCATCAGCCCCCCATAACCTCATCCTCATCCACATAGTCATCTTCGCCAGCCGGCGCCGCATCCTCAATAGTGATATCTCCATCACCCATGGCCTTAATCTTGGCCTGCGTCATTTCAAACACATATTGGCCAAGGTGCTCAACACTCTCCATCGGCGTGCCCTCAATGGCGGCGTTGGCTTCCCGCGACGACGGGAACATCTCACCAGGCGCGAGCATGAGCTTATCCGGTCGTTGCAGAAGAAGGTCGAATGCGGGCTTGAGTTCGTAGCACGATTCGAAGACTTCCCGTCGGCCGAGCACATACAGACCTAGTCGTGCGCGGGAGAGAGCTACAGTCAGACGGCGAACGTCGCGCAGGTATCCGACGCTGCGGGTCCGGGTGAGAGAAAGGATGACGTCTAGAGAAATGTTAGCCATTCCGATATTTTGAGTGGCGTAAATACGCTTTGGGAGGAAGTCAACTCACAATCATTCTGTTCTCCCTGATAGCGATCCACTGTCGTCACAATCTTGGGCATTCCAAACATGGGGTTCTTTCCACAGCGGTGACTCAATACATCCCGGATCAAAGCTGTTTGCCCAGCATATGTGGCTAAGATCGAGATTTTAGAAGCAGGGTAGCCCAAGAGTCGCATGTACTGATACATGGCCACTGCGTACTCCGCTTCGCCCAAATTCTGGATAAAGTGAGGTGTCGGCTCTCGCTCTCCAGAACCCTGATAGTCGGGGACATTGATGAACTGGTAGTCGAACTGGAAACCGGCATTGGCCTTCTGGTACTCGGAGGCAGTTTCGACCACTGGAAGATCTCCGAGTTGCTTGTATCGCCAGCGGAAGAGCTCTGCAATGCTAGGTCGTGCGCGTCCCTGCTTATCCAAATTGATCACTGGGACACCCAACCGCGCCAGTCGCAAGAAGAGACTTTGTTCGAAGTGGGCATATTGACGGAAGGCCATATTCTGGATGATGGGTGAGTTCTGGTGGTGATCACCACAGAGCACAACACGCTTGAGAGGAAGTTCGCCGTTCTTCATGTTTTGCAGGGCGTTAGGAATGAAACTCTCAACTTCAGTAATCTGCGCGGCTTCTTCCATGACCACGTTGTCATAGTGGAAGCCTAGATCGGCAATTTCCTGCCGGCGCATAGCTGCGTGGGTCGAGGTCATCGCGATAATGCGGGCCTCCTTGACGAGGAGATAGTTCGCTTTATCGCGGGGTTGTCTCAAGATCTCGAATGGTCGGATGTCTTCCAACTCAGAGAAGATTCGAGCGATGTGGCGCTCGCAACCTGCAGCAGTATCAATGATCGCCTCCTTCGCGGCTTCTACTTCGAATAAGGGTTGGGGGGCATCTGCAAAGTATGATTGGAACGGGAAGGATGCGATAATCTCTTCATTTGACGTTCCTTCGGAATTGGCTCGATCCCAGAATTTGGCCCATGTTGGCTGCACGTAAACTGTGTTGAAGTAGCCTGCAGTCTCACATGAATTTCCATGCGCACCCTCGACCCCAATTGATGCCGCCAAGCGCATCACCTCTGACAGATAGTAATTGCGGTTGTCAAGGAAGGATTCGACCCGTCCATACTTGCTGTAGTTGGAATCAGTTTCCAATTCTTCCTCGCCGTGACCCAGTCGCAACAAGTGCCTTTCATCAATATCAAGGGCAATGATTTTCTGGAATAATTGATTGAGGGCTTGGTTGCTGTGTGCAATGAGAAGTGTCCGTTCATTCGGGAAATTGTGGTAAATGTTGTTAATGATTTGGGTGGTGACATCAGTCTTTCCAGTACCAGGCGGACCCACGATTACGGTGAGTCCAGGCTGTGTTCCAGATGCGATGGCTTCCACCTGGGCAGGTGTGAATCGGATTTTGTTCAATTTGGGAGTATCGACGGGGTAGGGGCCAGGGTTTGGTGGCTTGTATGTGGAAACACGCATACTGCTAGGCGCCAACTCTGTCTCGGCAGCTTGTTCCCGGCGTCGCTTCTTCGGCGCATGAGGTTCTGCTGCCGGCTCTTGTTTAACATATTCAAGAACGTAGGCGGGCCAAAGCTGGCATTCTCAGCGCCCGAAGGCTCTATGCCTGGGAAGCTTTCCACCAAATGAGACCAGTCCAAAAGTGTGTCTCGGAAGTCGACAGTGGTAAGTCGGTTTGGCAGCTGTGTGTATCGAGCACTAGCGGGATCTCCATAGCCCAGGAAGATGTCTTGGAGCCAGGAAGGAAGCGTCATATCAGAGACAATAAGCTTCTGCATTGTCTGCAGAATTGACTTGAAGTTATTCTCCCTGCCCTTTCTCCGTGCAACCACGTTGATGAGGGGGTAGATATCCGGTTTGCCGTGGGCCTGCTGGTCCTTGTCGGCTTTGAATGCAACCGCATCCAAGTTGACGATCAGTCTCCTCGATCGTGCCCTGGGCTGAGAGCCATTTGCCTGGCCACTATTTTGGCGCAATGCGCGGCCTTGCTCGTCAAGTACCTGTACGATCTCGGCAGTTCGAAGATGGGTCATCCGAGGGGCTTCAGATGCACCTTGTTCCGACTGTGACGAGCTCGACTGGACCGCCAAAAGATAGACGACGTCATCGGGACGGAGTGAGTCCCATTCTCTCCTAATATTATCTGCAAGCCTTCCTACCTCTATCGCAATCTCAGCTCGAACAAAAGCCGGGTTTGTCGCCCCGACCTTTGGTGGTGCGACATCGATGATAGCAGGCTTTGAAATTGGAATCGCCATTCGAGAGAATCCCTCAAAGTTTAAGCTTCCATCGCGTGCTGGTTTGGGCTGCATGCGTTTGACAAGGGACTCCATGTCCTTGCGGATTTGGAAGAATGCTTCTGATCGGTACAGGAGAAAGGAGCGCCAAAGGAAATCTCCGAGACTCAGATACTGGAGATTTAACTTTGGGATCGCCAGAGGCCTCGATCCATCGTATGTCTCATTCCTCAACAAGGCCGGGTCATAAAGAGTTTCTTCCGTCGGAAGTGGACTCAACTTCTCGACAGCTTCTTGGAAGGGCACCTTGCGTTCATAGGAAGATGCCAAAACTTCCAGATAGAATTGACGGTCTGGGATGACATGTGATGATTTTGGGTAGCTTGTGCGGAATCCGAGGTGAGAGCAAAGGCTCTGGAGTTCCGACTCGTCCAGAGAAGATAGCTGTCCCTCTAGATCCGCTCGCTGCGCAATCGACCCCATATTGGATAGCGCGAGGATCATGAGCTTGTCCTTGAAGAACTTCATTGAGGTTCTTTGCAGCTGTGCCAATTCCTGGCAATGCAGGTCGTAGACTCCCTGCGGAGAAAGAGCCTCGCCAGAGTAATCATCAATTGCAAATTCAACAAAATGCTTGAGGAGGCCGTGGAAGTCGCGCAGAAGAGCGTTATCAGGCACACGGTAGAGCTGTGAAAGACGAATAACTGACAGAAGGTTGAGGTCCTTCAACAACGTGTTCACGTAGCGCCTAGTGGGAAGCTGACTTTCGAGATCAACCAAGAGCTCAAGGAAACGTTCACAGTATAGCAAGTTCTCAGCTTGGTCCTTTTCGGGTCCGTTCAACCTATGAAGAAAATCCAAGAGCATTGTATATAGCCATGATCGTTCGAAGCGCATCTTTGCTTTCAATGCCTCATCTCCAGCCTCATATCGCTTCGCAGAGGCTCTCCATGCCTTTTTCAGTGTCGGGGCCTTTGCAATAATACGATCTCTAGCCTCCTCGCTGGCCAGATTGTGCCAGATCGAGATAGAAACGAGGGGCGCGCATTCTTTGCGGATCAGGACGTTCTCGAGTGACTGGAAGGCGCTGATGACAAACGATATGATAGAGAGCCTAGAGCGAGTCGGAAGTGAATGATCAATGCTCATCGAGAGAATACGGTGGAAGAGATTGGAGAAGTCATCGGCGCGGTCGGAGAAGATATCTGCAACTGTCAGCTTCGTCGCGGTATAGATCTCGTCGCATTGACTCACGCCATATCGGTAAGTGCTCGCGATGCTTCACGCTGACAATCAACGCAATCAACAGTACATGATGATTCGACGCATCCTCTGTGTAAGTCGGCCAAAGAAACCTGGAGAACAGTCAAGTCAGCGTTAGCCCTACAGGCATGACTAGATAGAACGTACTTCTCAAGAATGTTCAAGTTCTCAAGGATCAGTAACGAGCGACTGTTGAAAGCCTCTGCTTCCAAAGGATCCCACAATTGCTTCTTGATGACATCTGGTTTGGCCTTACGGACCTTCGTGTTCAGCCAGTGGGCCTTGGCTAGCTGCACCCACGGGCTTTCTTCACGAAAGTCCACCACTGTAGGCCTGGATTCGAGACTCTGCGCCATCGCAGGAGTCGATAGTTTCCTTAACCTAATAAATCGGTGTTGGTCAAGGAGGGGTGGATTGGCGCGGTCGGAACATATGAATGAAGCTGGGGGAGCTTTTTCAGAAAGTCTTGGCTTTGAGTTCCGCCGAGCCGCAGGCCTCAATCAATCCGACCACTTTGTTTCCCTCCTTCCTACACCCATCCAAACTTTCTTCTACCCGAATCCGAGGGACAATTGAGGAAACCGTGACAAAGATTTAAAGATCGCAATCTAGAGAAGTCCAAGGCCCCCTAAAAGACGTTCGAGAAGGCACTTACGAACACGCTCGAGACGACAATCCGAGACGACACTTTGAGACAACCCCTCAAGGGTCCCTTACGAAGGCGCCTGGGTAGACGCTCAGAAAATGGCGAACGAGGACGATGCCGGCGTCCATGTCTACAAAAGACTAGTGGACAGTCTCCTGGATCGCGCCGCGCAGGTCAAGCCCGACAAGCAGATCGAACCCCCTTTGACCGAAACACACCTAGGCGAATCGATATGGCAAGTGCCGTCTGAGGATGACAAGGCTACAAAGCATCTAAGCCCACAGACTAAGCTTGCGGCCGTGGAAATCGCGTTTCGCGAGAAGTTCTATCGCGTTTTGGTACGGCCCGTACAAACCTCTAGTCCCCAGGGCACTTTGCTAACAGTTCGTCATAGGCCTCGACTTCTATCGATGATCCTGCGTTCATTCAAATCTGGAACCTCCTAGACATCGTCTCGATATTTTCCGATAATGGTCAGTCGTACTCCCTCCGCAGTCTACGCCGATCTAACAATCACCAGAACAATGCGAACCCGGTCTGATTTTCTGGCTCATTGAAGAGCTCCTAGATAGTCAAACCATTGATGGTTGCCGCAAAGTGTTCGACTACTTAGAATCCCGAAGGGAAAGGAACACCAAGGTCAACACAGCCCCTCAACTACTGGATCTGTCGCAAAGCTGACCCCGCCAAAAGAAACATTTCAAACAGAAAAGCTTAGTTATTCTACGATCATGCAACGAGCTTCTTCGCCGGCTCTCGCGCGCAGAAGATACAGTATTTTGCGGCCGGGTGTTTATCTATCTCTTCCAGAGTTTCCCACTTGGAGACAAGAGTTCGGTTAACCTTCGCGGCGAGTTCCACTCTGAGAATGTTACGACTTTTGACGAAATCGTGAAAGAGTCTAGCGCCAAGCAGGAACAGGATACAACAATGACTGATGGGGCTGAACCCTCGGCACCCGGAGAGACAGCGGCGGGCCAGGCTGAGACCACTTCTCAGGAGACATCGAAAGTGCCCAAGGTTGTTGTTTCTACTGGCGATGAGAAGAAATCAGATGAAGTCGACTTGGATGCACTCTACCCGCTCTTCTGGAGCCTTCAGGCCTATTTCTCCGCACCGAGCAAGATGTTCGATGCTGAAAGATTTACATCATTCAAGACTGGAATGGAAGCTACGCTGGCTGCATTCAAGAACATCAACACCGAGATGGAAAATGAGAGCTCTGCCCGAGCCTCAGAAGATGCCCGCAAGTCGAACAAGCGCAAGCGCATTGCGGATGGTTCTGAAGTCGCCACCAGCTTCAACCCGAAGTACTTAACTAGCCGGGATCTGTTCGACCTCGAAATCAGCGATACCGCCTTCCGACGACATGTTCTAGTCCAGGCTCTTATTCTCCTCGACTTTGTGCTTTCTCTCACATCAAAGTCCAAATCACGCCTGGCCAATACAACAAACAAGTCTGTTCTCTACGGTTTTACTTTGAATGAGGAGGATACCAAGTGGGCGACCAGCATGCGAAAAAGCATCGAGGGATATCTGCAACAAGGGCCCGGAGGTAAATTCTATTATCGCATGGTGGACACAGTCTTGTCTCGAGACAAGAACTGGGTGCGGTGGAAAGCCGAGGGCTGTCCATTGATTGAACGACCAGCCATCTCGGCGGCGGAGTACACAACTTCCCGCGAGCACGCCACCAAGGCGTATGCCAACAAGCGCCTTCGTCCGTCCCCGATGGGCTCTCTCGATTTGAAGTTCCTTGCTGACACTGAGGCGCTGGCCAATATCGAGCGTCTCAAGGAATCCGACCGATACAGCGTTCCTTCCGCGGACTCATTCTTGAAGGGAATCATGGATGATGAAATGGACATCGATATGGCGATGACCGACGAGGACAAGGCGATTGCCGAGGGCGCTAAAGCCAGCAAGTCCTGGCGAATCTTACGCCTTGCTGCGAAAGGAAAGCTCGCTGCATTCGACAAAATCGGAGAGGGTAACAACCTACAGGTCTTGTTCGAGAGTGCTACGGCGACTGAAGATAATAATGAGCTCAGTTCCTCTGGTGATGCCAAGGATATCTCCCAGTCCCTCGATGGAGCTCAGGACCTGCCTGTTAAAACCAAAGAGCCCGTTGAGGACGAAGAGCCCGCTGAAGTGACCGAGGCTGCTGAACTCGAAGGACCTGTTGAGGGAAATGTCGAGACAGCCGGCCGATCTGAGAGTGTTTGGGACCCCCAGGATTTGCCCCGAGGCACAGATCAGAAGGAAATGCAAGTCGAAAACAAAGACGTCATCAGCGAAAAACAAGACCCGAGCACCGATGAGAGAAAAGAAGAGGCCCTTGCCGCCACTAGCGCCTCGAAAGAGGACTCTGCCACGTAAAGCCAGATTTGTGGCTTGAAGATATTCTGTTGGAAACTCGATGGCTTTGACCCCCTTTTGTCCGGAGAAAATCATCCCCCAATGAGCACAGTCTGGCGCAGTGCGCTGCGACCAACCACATCCAGATTATCCAGGCAAATTGCAGGATTTCCTGCATCAATATCACGGCGCCGTTAGTGCCGTGATCTGGAGTGAGATTACCACATCCGTGCACCTGCATTATCTGCGACACATCTGCTGGAATGGTTCAGCACTTGGTGTTTTTTTCCGAATACGAATACCAGAGTGCGTCCTGGGTTGCAGGCAGAGTTAACCTTCCTCTGCCCTAATTGGGGGTCATTTTACGAGCTTCTTTTTTTTCCTTCTTTTTTCTTCTTTTTCAAGAACCCCCTCTTCAGGGTCGCCATTCAGCTTCATCGGAGCAGAATCGGAACAAGATGTCGCTTAAACCGAAACAATAACACCAATCAATTGGGCCCATTGGTTGATTGCGGGCCTAAACCAATCCGACACCTAGACATTCTACGGGAAGCGGGCCACAGAATAAAAGCGATGAGAGTTCATACCCGCCATGGGGACTAAGAGGGCAATGAATTAGCTAACGTGGAGACCACGATTCTTTAGCTGATCGGCAACTCTAATACAAATGACTTGAAAGGGTTCCTGCATGACTCTGTAAATTAGGAAAAAAGATGTCATGTTCTGTCCATGTTCTCCAGAACTAATTTCTCACAAGTGGCGGGGTCGGCGTCGCAGCCATGTTTCACTTTTCCCAATTTCCCCAAAAAAATGAATTTGGTATGAGAAACCAGGGGGTAAGATTAAGTGGTTTTTGATTAAGCAGTACTCCGTAATATTAAGCGACTTCATCAGAACGGAATCAATAAAAAAAAATTTAAAAAAGGAGAGAATATGGAGTAAGTCTCCAGGAGTACGGAGTACGTTGTACACGAGATCAAAAAAAAAAAATCCCCATTGAACCATTAGTTGCAGAAGTGGGCACTTTGTTTCTTCCCCTGTCCACTTGGCCCCCTTTTTTCTCCCGTCAGCTCAGAGAAGAACCTTTTCGAGTAGTTCGTGATATACAAATATACTAGCAAAATAGGGTTTGGGAAGAGCAAGCGAAGCCAGGAAAATCGCGCACTGATCGTCTGGGGTTCGATGCACTCAGTAGACTGTATAGGTGTCCACTCCAACAAATCAAAACCACATGGGAAGTTCAACAGTCCGAACCACTATCGACACAAGCGTCGAGTTTAGTCTCCATAAGTGGACACCCGCTATACAAGAGACGGAAGGAGGTATAACGGTAGGCCATGTGGTCCGATCTGAATGCACTGGCCATGTGGACTATCTTTTATTCTACGGAGTACAACATACGGAGTACGGACGACGGAGTAATGGATGGACCGACGTGCTTGGAGATGTCAGCAATAAGATAACCGGAAAATCCGAGTCTCTTTCTTTCCCCTTTCTGTTGTGACCCACTCCCATCCTTTTGATGTTTATATGTAACTTTCCGGATCGGGAACTGTATACATGTATACGGAGTACATCTACACAATATATCTTTAAGAGCATATTATGCTTGCATCTGTTCTCTACTATGTTGTATTGCGGCCTACAATATATGTTGTATACCAGAAATTATTACCTGTATGTATAGATTAATTCTCGTAAGGGGAAGCCTCCATTTTGCCAAGAGATCGGCTTGCGTCACCTACTTAATATTCTAAAGTCCGATGGATAAATAGGAATAAAAATTACTCCGTACCTGTATGTTGTATGTTGTATGTTGTATATGTATATGGAATACTCCATACAAGATACGTGGCCTGATCCTACAATACAATATATGCATATACTACTATGTTGGTGTTTAGGTGTATAGATGACATTTACTCGATCTTCCCCGCATAGCACGTTCCAGGACAATATAGGGAGATTACCAAGGAGGGACATCATACGATGCAACGGTCATGGTCCTGATCTTGGCTTTTTAATTTTATTTTGTCTTCAGGGTCCAACACGAAACGAAAAAAGAAAAAGAAGGAAAAAAAAAGAAGAAAAAAAAATTGTAGCGATCGTCAGTGGGATCGAAATCCAACGGCTCCGAGTTTTCTCCCCCGAGATCCACCTTGGCCTTGGGGAAGCGGTTTTTTTGTCTGCTTTTGTCTGCTTGTGTATATTGTATGCTTTTGGACATATATGTTTTGCATGTTATTCGGTCTAAACTTGGAAAGAAAAAGAAAGCACATATCTCACCTCTGTTAATCCTATCCGATATCCGATATCCGATATATCCGATGCTCTTTGTCAGAGTCCTTTCTGACCCACAATCTCGAATGAAAATATTCATTTCTACTCCGTACGGAGTACTCAGTACTCATACGGTTAACGCCTCATTTCATCCTGCGACTCGAATTGTTTCACATTGTGGAGATTTCCAGGAGACAACTCTCCTTACAACTACGGAGTACCGAGCCATTGGATTATATTCTCTAAACAACTCCCTTGCTAGGTATCGAATTCCGACCTCGGGAACCGATTTTCACTGCGCAAGGCCCGCTTGGTGGTCTTTCCTGAAGAAGGTAACGCCGCTTGAATCATGGAACTATCGAAATTGTCTTCGGACGAGGCTCTACAAAGGTTATATCGCTCCGGTAAACTGGAGCCCTTTCTCAGGTTTCATTGCTAATATATATTGTAGTCCTCGATATTGGTTCGTTTCGGCATTTGGATTTTATATAAATATATATTGTTTTTAATATATGTTGGTCCCTTTCATTTTGTATTTTTGTAATTTATTTTTATTTATTTATATTTATATTATTTATATTATTATTGTTATTATTATTATTATTTCCCAGTCATCTTCAGTGGATAATCCACGTCTCAACTTCGCTTCTTTCCGAGTCCATGGAGTTGTGGCGGGCAGCCCGCTGAGTGGCTCTCATCCTTTGATCGATAGCCCTGTCTGGCGGCTCAGCTTGCCCGCTTATGGATCCTCAGCACGCCACTCGGTCCTTCCCACATGGCCTGGGATGCGCGTTCCGGTGGAGGGTCTTACATCTGGACGGAGTAACGGGAGAATCAGGATTTTCTTCTTTTCCTTCTCTGTCTCATCTGTCCGCTCCGTCCTCCGTATACCGATCCGAGCTAAGATCCTCGGTCAATTCCACATTTTCCCTCGAGAATATAAGACATACAAGTAGGCCATTGTCTCCTTTATCTTGAGTTTCCCACTTCCGGGTCTCAGGTCCCGCAGGACCCATTTTGTCCCCTTTACCATCCAAGCTTCAAGCTGAGTTGACGTGGAAGTTCCCAGCTTTTCAGCCGCCATCCATACGGGCTTCCATGAGCACTCGGCCGTTATCGTCATAAAGACTGTCCGTACAGGATTCTATGTTGTATTCTTTTACCACGTACTCCGTACTCTGTACTCTGTTTGGAATCTTCTGTATCACTTCGTATCCAGGGACGCCTTACGGGTAAAATGGCTTTAGGCCGGATATGGGCATTGGATCGGAGGCTACCATTTTATTCTCCGAGGCGATCCTTTTAGTTTCTGATGATACTAGGCATCCGTATCGTCCCATACCATCTATACCATCTGTAACCTGATGTTTTACCAACGATGTTAACGGCTGCCGCTATGGACCGTTCGGTATATGATCTTCATCCAGGTAAAATAGATCGAGTGTTGATCTGTGGACTCACTGAGTCGATGTCTTGTTGGACTTCCTACATTGTACTCCATACATGTACAGCATTAGTCTCACACCCCTCAGGCCCACCTGAGAATTGATTCAGCTGAACCAGATATGAGTTTTTTTTTTTTTCCCTTTCTTTTTCTTTTGCGCTTGAATATTCTGATGTACGGAGTACAACATTGTAGGCCGTGAGAAGATGAATAGCTACATTATATTCCAAGTTAGATGTATATGGGATTTATCGGGCTAAAGTGGTGGACCCTCCCATTCCGTTTAATATCCCTGTATTCCCACTGTGACCTCGCTTGGCTATTAAGACCTATTTGCCTCACAAGATACCTCCGGTCGATCCTAGCCTAGCGGCGTGTGTCCCAGGTACCACATTTTCACTTTGGTGGATGCTTCTCTCTCAACATCTTATAGTTACTGCCCAGCTGCGTAACGATCATCAGAAATCAAGAACCGATCTTAGATCCAGAGAAAAGAAAAAGAAAAATAATAATAAAAGCTGGAGACAGATGTCCCGCTTGTAGTCTTATCCTCGTTTGGGCCTTGTTTTTTCCTTCTCCTCTTCTGGAAAACACACCGGTTCCTTTTCACCTGCCACGCACGCTTTTTGGCTTTAATCCCCTTTCTTATTTTCTTCAAAGTCTGGAGCTTTCACCCTTTACTTTAATTGCAGAACCCTGACCCTTTTTCTTTTTTTCCTTAACGGCACTTCGATCAGACCCACACCAACGTCTCATATCGGGGGGAGTCTACCGTTTCCTGTTTGGGCTAGAATTTCTCCTATTGTTTCCGTTGAAAGTCTTCTACTTCTTTTCCCTTTTCAAAAGAGAACTTGTCTTTTGGTTTTGAACTATCGTGAGTAAGGGCAACACATACGCACACCCAAAACTAGACCCTTACCATGTCAGTCGGCGGCCCTTGCCTTTGGTTGCCTTCATTATCTTCGCCAGTTCCTTCTCCCCTATCTGCAGTTTCGTCTCATCTATCAACCCGAAATAGCGAGAGAATCTCTTTAGGGCCCAGAACTATCTCGCCACGGCTATCTGTGCAGAAGAAAGAGGAGCCTGGCGTTCCTGTTCTGGTGCACGCCCCCGCTCGTCCTGTGGAGATGCAGCCGACTGGTTATAAGGCTGAGAACGCCTTGAATAACCCGGCACAGCCTGTCAGCATGGGTTCAGCGCCGTACTTGGAGAGAGATGCTTCACGGGATACGGTCAACCACCGGCTGGAGGCGGCGAAACAGGATATGCTTCCGCGTGTTAAGTTGGAGATCCCGAGTCTGAATCAGCGGGGCTTTTCGGCCGTTCAACCCCTGGTCGGGCACGGTGGTCATCCTGAAGAGACGGGTGCTTCATCGTTTTCGGGCCATGACCCGAGAGACGACCACGAGAGAGAATCGACGATCAGTCCTGATGATGATAAGGATATGATGGGTAGTGATGACAATAGATCGCCTTCGATGGAGAAGAAGAAGATGAAGCGTTTTCGGTACGGAATTTTGTCTTCGAAGTATAACGCATTGTTGCTGACAGAAGTATAGTTTAACACATAACCAAACCCGCTTTCTGATGAGCGAGTTCACTCGCCAGGCACATCCCGATGCGGCTCATCGAGAACGTCTGTCGAGGGAAATCCCTGGGTTGACCCCGCGTCAAGTGCAAGTCTGGTTCCAGAATAGGTACGGTGTTCAACTAGTTTGAATCGTCTGTCCTTGGCTAATGTGGATGTACTGCCAGGCGAGCAAAGCTCAAGCGTCTCACTACGAATGATCGGGAGAGAATGCTCAAGTCTCGGGCCCTTCCTGACGATTTCGATACCACAAAAGTTCTCCGCACGCCCTTTGAGGGCAAACAATCAGGTGTCACGCCGGTGGCATCTCCCCAAGGTTACGGGGTTCCAAATCCAGATTTCGGGGCTTTGAGAACACTGCGTACCGATTGCTACACCCGACCAAACGAAGATGACTATCTCGTCTCGCCTCTCAGCTCTGCATCGACAGCAGGAACATACATATCTTCGACTGGACGAAATGACAGCCTGTCTCAGTCAAACATGATGTTCCGTCCTGCGGCGTCTGCGTCCATGTCCGATTTACATAGAACCATCCGCAACGATTACCCAGTCACCAGATCAAGCAGCTTGTCCGATGCGTCCGCCCATCCGTCGCCATATGCGGGGTATCCTATGCACAATCGCTTCGCGGGGCCCCAGTCAAATCAGCCAGGTCTGCCGTATATGAGACGACCCATGGAATACGCCATGCCTCGTCATCCAGGTATGGGGCCCTATGACCAACACCAATCGTTCGAGGGCTCGGTGTCGCCGACAGACACTCAAGGTTCACATATTACCTACGATATGAACAACCTAGGTTAGTTCTTTTTTTTTTTTTTTGTCGTTCTCTCGACCTTTCCCAAATGCTTTTCTAACATAATTCATATAGGCCCCCAACAACAAAGCTACAGTCTTGGAATGGGCTCTCAATTACCAACTCAAGGCCGACCCCTGGCCACCATGCAGAACCTGCCAGTTTCAGCAGCACAAGATTATTGGCCCTATCCCTACGACTCCACCGCAGGCCCAATGGGCACAGCAGTTCCCTACACACAAGCAAACACCTCAACTCTGAGTCTCCCAACTTCGGAGCCATCTTACAACTACCCCAACTATATTCAGCAGTGAGGGGAGCAAGACGGTGGGCTTTGAAAAAAAATCGGCTACCACTTGTCTTGTATACGACATCCTCGTTTTGCTTTCCACATCTTTTCCTTCGTCTCCATGTCAACATTCTGGTTAACTGGTTAGCTGGGTTAACCAAGGATCCGCGATCTATATCAGCGAGTACTAATCATTAATCATTGTCATAGCGTTTACCATTTCTGGTTTCTGGTTTTTGGGTTTTTTTGGGTTTTTTCTCTTTCTGTGTCTTGTGTTATCAATTATCTTTTTAAAAGCTTTTTCTTGTCAGCATTTTGGATCTGCTTTTTGTTTCATATCATGTTCCTATTTCTGTCGCTTTCTTTTGGTCTGGTCTGGAATCTAGCGATCATTGTCTGGAAGACAGTGTGTCTAATATTAATTGTTTCTGATCTCGCTGCATAGCCTGGGGTGAAAAAGGTCGAAATGGTACAGAGATAGACGTCACCGTGTTTAGCGTTTAGAAACAGACAGACCTTCGAGTCTACGATTTAATTCAACCAAATAAACCAAGTTGTTTCTATACTTTCATCTAGTTTCGTGGCATACAACCTCCAATATCCGATTCTTTGGTACGGAGTACGTGCTATCGGAATTTGACTCATTGAGGTCATAGCTCCCGATGCAAGTAAACAATAGTTCCCTTGCTTGCATAGCCTACAAGCCACCGAACCACAGCCCTGGAGGTCATCCAAATCTCTATCGAATCAGAATCAAGACAAAAGTAATCAAATTCTTCTTTTCTCACATCCACCGGCCACATCGTCCACTCAAGCGACGTGTATTTGCGTGCCTCCGCGATGGGCCAATCAGCGTCCACCGTAACATAGCAAAGTCACGTGACAGCATTTCTCTGGACCAACCAAAGACCAGCAATTGATAATCACCGCCCATACACTCACCCTCTGACGTATGTAGAAGAGAGTATATAAAGGGACTCGTAGAAGCAGCATGGTATTTTCTTTCTCTCAGACATCCTCATCTTTATTCGAGAACAAACACATTTCTAAGCTTTTGTACTTCAATCTTGCAAACTCACAAATCCCTCACCTTCAATCTTCAACAACCCGTCATATCAAATCAACCCGCCAAAATGGTCCACCCTACCACCACCTGCTGCAAAACCAGCCAAGATGGCTCCTGCGTCTGTGCCGCCCAGGCCAAGTGCTCCTGCGGCCAACAGAGCGCCCTCCACTGCAGCTGCAATAGGGCTTCTTCCGAGAACACCGTATCTGGTCCCCGCTGCTCATGCCGTATGTGACTCCACTGTTCTGATAATCTTGAAGAAACATATATATTAACATATTTAAAATAGGCTCTCGCCCAGCTGGCCAATGCACCTGTGAGCGCTCTGTCACTGAGAACCAGCCTATCGCTGGTGAGAAGTGTGCCTGTGGCAGCCGTCCTCAAGGTGAGCTTTAGTCTCCTTCAGAAAATGTGATTTGTGGTGTTGAATGTCCTGCTAACTTTCACTCCAGCTTCTTGCACCTGTGAAAAGGCTGCTGCTGTTGATTCCGCCCTCGAGGTGGACTTCACTGGCACCGCTTAAGTGACTCGATTCACTTATATCTTTTGCTTTGATGGAGGTTCTCTCTATTTGATAGTTGCATTTTTCATCCCCGCCTTGATGGGGTGGTGGCGTCTTGGGCTTGGGCATTTTTACTGGTTGAGGTTGCTTAGGGTTATCATTCCCTACTGAATGAGATACGAAATGAGATTTTAATACTATCCAATATTTCACTAGAATATGTATAGGAAAGAAATAACCCGCGGGTCACACGTAAGCTAGATTTGTTTAGTGCACTGAAAGCTATCGAAATGGACTTGGGTGACTATGAAACGGGAATATACATACTTCTTAAAATAGACTTGGTACAACGTGTCGAGCCTCAAGGCTTGTTTGGAATGGGAAGATTCAGATCGAGGTAATATATTAGAACATCACTTAGGAATCAGTTGGTTGAGTTCTGTCCAAACTGGCAAATACAACTACGACTTCTACTTCCATATGTACACTTCGCATCTTGCACCGCCACATCGGATCAGTATTCCTCCGCCGCCACATACCGCCACAGCGGAACCCGAGCTGATCGACAGCGGAAGTGACCCAAATGAAATATGCGGACAAGTTACGGGGATGGACTCATCTCGACTTCGCGTGCTGCTCGGCCTATTTATCCTGGGATCTCTAAATTGGTCGCTATTCTGTATGTTGTCGTGGTTCGGATACCTCCGGCCCACACCAACCAACCACTGCTGACAAGCTCCCCCCCCCCAGAATTCAACTCCCTTACACCACAACCCCCTGTTTTCGAAGGTGCTTCCACAAGCCCGGAAATCCATCACCCGACACGCTGCATAGCCAATGCCCCACAATCGACACGCCAACATAACTGGGACATGGTTGTGTGACGTGCGTCCGATCGCGAACCCCCTGAGGTGATAATCCCGCGTGGCATGCGAGGGCGCACCTCGATCGAAACCCCCGCCATACGATAGTCGTCATTTTATTTTTTATTTTATTTTTCGCGTCCGTGGACTCATAACACGATCCGCTATTGCCGTCGCTATGTCGTCGATGCGAGGGCTTGTGCAGTTCATTGCTGATCTGCGGAATGCCCGTGCTAGAGAACTCGAGGAGAAGCGCGTGAATAAGGAGCTGGCCAATATTCGGCAGAAGTTTAAGTCTGGAAATCTCAATGGTTACCAGAAGAAGAAATACGTTTGCAAATTGCTTTACGTCTACATTCAGGGTTACGATGTGGACTTCGGCCATCTCGAGGCTGTCAACTTGATCTCTTCGTCTAAGTACTCTGAGAAGCAGATCGGATACTTGGCTGTCACGTTGTTCTTGCATGAAGAGCACGAGCTACTCCATTTGGTTGTCAACAGCATTCGGAAGGATCTGCTCGATCATAATGAATTGAATAACTGCTTGGCCCTGCATGCTGTGGCTAATGTGGGTGGTAAAGAGCTTGGAGAAGCACTCGGCTCGGAGGTTCACAGGCTGCTCATCTCACCGTGAGTTTGGGAATGTTCCTTGTTTTTGTTTATGATTATTCTGACGTTCTCCAGTACCTCCAAAGCTTTCGTCAAAAAGAAGGCCGCTTTAACATTGCTTCGGTTGTACCGCAAATACCCCGGCATTGTACGAAACGAATGGGCAGAAAGAATCATATCGATTATGGACGACCCTGACATGGGAGTAACGCTCTCCGTCACCTCTTTAGTCATGGCGCTAGCTCAGGATTTGCCAGAGGAATACAAAGGCTGTTATGTCAAGGCTGCACAACGATTGAAGCGGATTGTGGTTGACAACGATATCGCCCCGGACTACCTCTACTACCGTGTACCTTGTCCATGGATTCAGGTTAAGTTCTTGCGCCTGTTGCAATACTATCCTCCGTCAGGTATGTTTAGTGCCGTGGCAGCTTATAGCTCAGTTTCTCACATATAATTACAGAGGACAGCCATGTTCGCGAGATCATTCGAGAATCCCTCTCCCAGATGATGCAAGCTGCAATGGAAACACCCAAGAATGTCCAGCAGAATAATGCCCAGAACGCCATCCTTTTCGAAGCCATCAATCTCCTTATCCACCTCGACTCTGAGCACAATCTCATGATGCAGATCTCCACCCGCCTAGGCAAATACATCCAGTCTCGGGAGACCAACGTTCGATACCTCGGCCTGGATGCGCTGACCCATTTCGCCGCTCGAGCCGAAACCCTTGACCCAATTAAAAAGCACCAGAACATCATCCTGGGCTCACTTCGAGACCGCGATATTAGTGTTCGTCGCAAAGGATTGGACCTGCTGTACAGTATGTGTGATACCAGTAATGCCGGGCCCATTGTGAACGAGCTTTTGCGATACCTGCAGACCGCCGATTATGCCATTCGGGAGGAAATGGTACTCAAGGTCGCTATTCTTACCGAGAAGTACGCCGCCGATGCACAGTGGTACATCGACATGACATTGAAACTGCTCTCACTGGCAGGAGAACATGTGAACGACGAAGTATGGCAACGAGTGATCCAGATCGTGACCAACAACGAAGAACTACAAGCTTATGCAGCACACACCCTGCTGGGCTACTTGAAGTCTGATTGCCACGAAAGCTTGGTGAAAATCGGCTGCTATGTCTTGGCGAGTACGGCCACCTCATCGCTGAAAATGCAGGCTCAAGCCCTATTGAGCAATTCCTGGCCCTGCAGGCCAAGATGTTCTCCAGTTCCGACAACGCGCGGGCCATGATCCTCTCGTCGTTTGTCAAGTTTGTGAATTTGTTCCCCGAAATCAAACCTCAGCTATTGCAAATCTTCCGCCTGTACAGCCATTCTCCCGATTCTGAACTGCAGCAGCGAGCATTTGAATACCTGTCACTGGCGACTCTCCCGACTGATGATCTGCTGCGAACGGTCTGCGATGAAATGCCGCCATTCTCAGAGCGAACCTCCATTCTACTTTCTCGGCTACACCAGAAGACAGCCGGTGCGAGTGAGAAGAAGACCTGGGTTATCGGTGGCAAGGACGCGAATGCGGACAAGCAGGAAATGCTCTTGGCACAGAACACCGGTCTCAAGCGTACCTTCACGACAATCGTCCATGGCACGCGCACTGGGTCCGGCAATACTCCAGCCAGCCCGGCAAGCGCGTCCAATGCGGCCAGTGCATCGGGCGACCTCGCAGGCCTTGATCTGAGCGGTCCGTCGGCCCCAGCTCCCAACATGGCCAGTGCCGCTCATTTGACCCCAGAATGGGACATCGGCTACAACCGACTGTTCTTCTTGCGCGAGGGTGTGCTCTTCGAAGATGCACAGATCCAGGTTGGGCTGCGCTCGGAGTACCGCGGCCCTATGGGTGTCCTGAAGCTCTACATTTCCAACAAATCCACGTACGCCATTGGGTCTCTTACCACCACCGTCGACAACCCGGCCTCTCCTCAATTGAAGATCGACACGAAGAATCTGCCCGAACCAACAATTCCGGCTGCCGGCCAGACACAGCAGACTCTGTTCTGCACAGCCCATGGTCCCTTCACGGATGCACCTACCATCCGTATCTCATACTTGGCCGGTGCTCTCCAGGCCTACACACTCCAGCTGCCTGTTCTAATGCACCGCTACATGGAATCCTCGTCTCTGTCGGCCGAGGAATTCTTCAAGCGATGGCGCCAGATCGGCGGTGGACCGCTGGAATCCCAAAAGACCTTTGGCTTGCTGGGTAAGAACAAGACCATCAATGAGAGATTCACCAGGAAGATTGTCGAGGGATTCTCATTCAAGATCTTGGATGGTGTCGATCCAAACGCTCAGAACATTGTTGGGTGCGCCGTGTATCAATTCGAGGGAGGCAAGACGGGCTGTCTGCTGCGGCTGGAGCCCAACTACGAGAAGAAGGTATGTATCAAAACTCTTCCAATTATTTTGCTGTCGCCATGCTAACTCTTCTCAGATGTATCGCGTCACTATTCGTGCCACCCAAGAAGAGGTCCCGCAGGCACTCGCCAGACAGATGGAGCTGAAGCTGGCGCAGGGCATGAGAGCAGATGAAGCCTTCGATTAAGGCGTCTGGGGGTGATATGGGAGCATTCATGTATATCTCTAATTGGATTACCAAGTAAAATATTAACAAGGTTCCTTGTGGAACATAGCATCTCTTGTGTATAAACCCTTGCCAGTAAACAAATAGAAGTGCTATGCATCGGTACATCGAACAATCAGCATTCTGGCGAAACCACCAGAAGCCAACACTTTTTTAAGCTTAATTTTCACAAAAATCATAACTCATGACCCACCCAGCAAACTTACACAACACTCGCCTCCGCCTTAGGTGGCCGATCCCCAAAGATCGTAGTCCCAACCCTAACCTGATCACTACCAAGAGCAATCGCCCCCCTCGAAATCCGAGCTCATACCCATACTAAGCTCCAACGCAGCCTCATCCCCAACCAACCCAAGCTCCCTAACAACCCGATCCCTCGTGTCCCTCAAGCAAACAAAATCCTCATTCTCATTCTCCACCGTTGTCACCCGTGATCTCGCAATAGCCCCAATAGTCATGAAACCCTGCAACTTAAGCCGGGGACACTGTTCACGAACATATCGACAAAGTGCCGCCGCGCCAGCAGGCTCAATACCAGCCTTATTCTCCTCGCCAGACGTATTAACCTGAACATAGATCCGCAGCCTCCCATCCTCGTCGTGGTTCGTAGCAGCCATTTCAGGACCCCGATCCCCCCACCCCTTATCCAGCAACTTCGCTTTCTTCTCCGAGTCTACGCTCTCGACTGCCCACAGCCCTGGAACGTCCCGCGCAAGTGTTACGCACTTGTTGCTCTGCAGCCCGCCGATGAAGTGCCATTTGATACTTGCAGGTAGCAGGCGCGATTTCTCGAGTAGTTCTTGAAGGTAGTTCTCGCCGAAGTGGAGTTGCGATCCTGGGGTTTGGTGCAGTGCCAGTGCGTCGGATGCGGGCTTGAGCTTGGAGACGGCGACGAGTCGGACTGGTTTGCTGGGGATTGGAGATTGGAGGGCGGCAGTGCTCACCCGCGCGCGCACAGCTGTTAGATTTGAGAGGAGGGCGGCGGCGCGCGCTGGTGTTGCTGGGGTCATTGTTGGGGGTTGCGGTGGTGTGTTGGTTGTCATTGCAGGTTGAGTGGGGTTGTTGTGGTGTCGATTGTGATTGTTGGTGCTGATCGGTTGGTTGGGGTGGTGTACTCCTTTTGGGGATATATTATTGGGAGTTTGGGGGTTTTGTCCAGGGGCCAGGTAGGTAGAGAATGCAATAACGTGCTCTGTCAATTGAGTCGAGGTAAACCAAACCCGAGCTATGGATAGAAGGTGGGACTTTCGATGAGAGCCTCAGGCACCTAGGTAATTTCCCTCGGAAAGTATCCCGTCACACGTGACTTGTATGCACCGCCACACCACCATCCTGCGCCTCAGAGTTTATTTCAATTTTCCGTTTGCATCCTTAAATCGACGATGAGATCATCTATCTCGATCTATCCAAGAATGTCAACTGACATGCAAACTCTATTTTCCCCCTCGGCGCTAGACGATACAGTTACCCGGTAGGTAATCCCGATGCGAGATCCTGGCGGCAAGCCAGACAGACCTCTGCTCCAATCACGGATCTGCACGCCCGGAAAAGAGACCCCTGCGGAGCGCCGGGTATGGGCGGATCCCCCCCAGTTCGTCTCAAAAGTGTCAGGGCTCTCGGCTGGTCTTGTCGATCAGATTGTGTTGAGTTTCAAACTAGTACCTCCTTTGATGCAGGACCTTGATCTCTATTTTTAATGTTTTCTGCATGATTCTATTTCCTACCTTTGTTCAACCTGTTGAAACAGAACAATAGCCGCCGCTTTTATTTTATTTTATTTTTTTTTACTTTTTTTTACTTTTTTTGGTTTCTCTTTCTCCTAAGAACAAGCCCCATTTTCATTACCTCACCCTGTAACCCCCCCCGGGGCCCCTCAGAGCGCCAAGTTTGCTGCCTAGATTCTCAATTAAGAGTAGCTAACTAATATAAGTCTAGATCTGTCCAAGAGCAAAATTAGTGGTACCAAGTCCCATCGCGCCCTCGGCGAGAATACCACCTGTCTGATGTAACCTGCAGCTCTCAGCCGACGGATGGAGTAAAGTCTAGGCAAGGTGAAAGCCCACTAATGATATATAAGCCCACTAGTACTATGAGTTATAATACCCAATACCCCCGTGGACCATAATAATCAAAAGGGTTTCTTTGACGTCAGCTCCAATCAATAGCTGTGGGTCCATTCATAGACACGATCAATGACATATCTCATCATTACATTAGGCAGGAAGAACTTAAAGTGCTAATTGCCCATTATATCCGATCCTTTTTTCCTGCCGACATCTGCAACTCTTCATCGTCACGCCTCATTTCAGCTGGTCTGAAGAACACTTTCAAATCTCTGAGCATCTCGACATCACCCGCTACAAAGCATACTTTCCCGGGCTTTCCGATTAGGCCTAGTAGCTATACAGGTTCGACACTGGAACCCATTTTTACACATTTACACACCATTTGGCATTTGACATCCTCATTGCCTTGCCAATACACCATTATCAATATCCATCTCGCAGTCGCCTTGCTCGACGCATCCTGAAATCATAAAATCCATTTCATTTCCCATTGTCCATCAACTATCAACTACCAACTATCAAAAAGGATACCTACGGGACACCGCGCAACAGTCAACTGCAACTTTAAAGAACAGCATCCAACAAAAGCAATATGTGTCGCCAATACTTTACACTTTACGAATGGTGCCAATGCGAAGAAGATGCCGGCAATAGCGTCTGCGCCGCCCACCGCCGGAACGGCTGCCCGGGTGTCAGCGTGGAGACCGTGCACATGCACTGCTTCTGCAACTCGCATGCCACGCGTGGCTTCAAGTCTGAGAAGGAGACCCGCAAGAAGGAGACCAAGGTGGGCCGCCGATCTCAGGATTCCCTTGGTGAAAAGGATTCTTTCGGGCGCCGTTGGTATCAGTGGTATCAATGGCGGGGTCTGCGATCGCGTTAGTGATTACACTTACATTTGACATCTTTTTCTCTTTCTTCTTTGTTTATCTTTTTACAGCTTTGGTGTTGGGGGATTTGCGGTCTCAGTTTTTATATTGGGAAGATGGAACCCCTGCGGGTTTACGGTGTTCCATATGATATGTAACGTGGATGCAATGGTCTAGATGATCTGCATAATATTTGATTCTTGTCTTTATTGAGTTCTTTTTCCTTTCCTATTTTATATTAGTCTTAGACATGAGTTCTAATAGAGAGGCATGAAGTATGATTCTGGACTGTTACAAAACCTATCAATAAAGAGCATACAACTTGATTGTGGTTATAGTTAGACAATAAGAATCAAGTCAAAGAAGATAAAAGAGATCAACAATCAAATAGAAAAATAAATATAAAACTGTACATATGCATGTTGTTGTATGTCGTTGTTCTATGGTCTGGTGATCGACCGAACCCTTGCCCCATGTGGCTTAACCCAAACATGTGAATCTCCACCCTTTCTTTGTCTCTTTGTTTCTTTTGTTTCCCCTTCTGATTCATCGAACCTCGACCTATTATCTATCGCCTTTTATTTCGTATTGAATCAGAAGGGACATCGTGTATTGGTCCTTTGTAGTAGAGTCGATATCTGCAAGATGGAATACAAGCTCCCCTCCACTCAGGAGGACCCGCCATTAGGGGACAATGGCGTCAACAACAACAATATTGATGAGGCGCATTGTGAAATGATCGATTCTCTGAATCGCCTGACTCTAGCGGCAGCGACTCCATTGCCTTCATCACCTCGTCTTTCTCCTGTTCCATCCTATCTCCCTTCCTCTAAATCTGTGCACACTCCACCTGCACCTGCTATTCCTCTACAGCCCAACCAACCCGTTCAAGCTGTCTCTTTACAATCAAATCAACCTGTGCAATCTGTCTCACAAACAGCTGGTTCTGTTTCTGTTCGAGACGAACGACGGAAGTCAATTACACCACTACAAAAGCGCAAGTCCGCTGCATCTCTTCGTTCGGTCTCACAACCACTCAAGTCTTCATCCCCAACTCCTGATCTATCACGTCGCACATCGTCCACCTCTGTGGGATCGCCAACCACCGCAACGTCACCCGCGATGCACCCTGCACGCCTTGTCTTCAGCCCAGCTCCAGAAGCTCCAGTCCCGACTGCTTCATCTGTCGCGGCTGAGCACTTCTCAAAGGAGCTTGAATTACACCGATCTGGTGGTGTCAACACTAAAACTGCCGTTATTGTCCATGACGACTGCTACGGCCACCGCTACTCTCAGCTTGAAGCGCCAAAACGAACTCTCGAGAGAATTGTCGAAAGACCAGAGCGCATCCGCGCCTGCGCAGTGGGAATATCTGCAGCCTACGTCCGCCTCGGCTCTCGGTATGCAGAAGATCTTGCGCCGAACCCAAGTCTGAGCTTGAGCGAGATTAATGTTCCTTTTCAAATTGTCAAGTCTGATCGCAAGGTGCATTTGTCTGATACTACCGTTACGGACGTCCATGGGACCCGGTGGATGTCAGAATTGAAATGGATGGGGGACCTTGCAGAGACACGTCTCATCATGGATGGAAATGAACTCGCCAGACAACGGACGAAAGAAGACGACGGGCTTGGGACAACTGGTCCCGCCCTGAATAATAACGATCTCTACTTATGCTCAGAGTCTGTGAATGCCTTCCAAGGAGCCCTGGGGGCCGTCTGCGAAGGAGTGGATCTTGTTTTCAAGCCTGGTCCGATCCAGCGAGCATTCGTCTGCATTCGACCACCCGGTCACCATTGTTCAGCTGACCACCCTTCCGGCTTTTGCTGGATCAACAACGTCCATGTCGGAATTTCTCACGCAGCGACAAACCACGGTCTGACCCACGCTGCGATCCTTGACTTCGATCTTCACCATGGTGATGGGTCTCAGGACATCACATACGACCACAACTCCAAATTACTCAACAAAGCACAGAAGGCCGACTTGGCCAAAACTGATGCCACGAAATTCAAGGAATATGAAGACGCTCCTCCATACACCAAAGCAGCAATTGGCTACTACAGCTTGCATGATGTGAACTCTTTCCCTTGTGAGAATGGCGAGCGCGATAAAGTCATGGGTGCCAGCCTCTGTCTCGAAGCACACAACCAGTCCATCTGGAACGTTCATCTTGAAAAGTGGACTGATCTGGATGGGTTCTGGAAATTATACCAGACGAAATACAACGCATTGCTCACCAAAGCCCGCTCATTTCTACGCGAACGTACAATCGAACTCAATCAGGAACGACAAGAGAACCCGAATTCTCCGCTGCCCAAAGCGGCAATCTTTATCTCCGCCGGCTTTGATGCCAGCGAGTGGGAAGGCAACGGCATGCAACGCCACAGCGTGAAGGTCCCGACTGAATTCTACGCCAAGTTCACCGCGGATGTCATCCGCATGTCGCAAGAGGAAGGCCTCGGTGTAGAGGGGCGTGTCATCAGCGTCCTCGAGGGCGGCTACAGTGACCGCGCATTGTCCTCCGGTGTGCTCAGTCATCTGTCAGGTCTGAGTGAAAACTCATTCGAAAGTGAGTGGTGGTCTCAGAATAATCTGAGAGAATTGGATGCCATCATGGCTCCAACGCCCAGCAAAGGGCGCAAGAAGAGTACTGCCACCTACCTGACAGCCACAAAGTCCTTTGCGGCAAAGGCCGTCGCCCCGGGCAAAGACCGGAGGCTCTACCGGGGACCTCCAAGCCAACATCGCCGCCGCCCCTTTGCCAGAAGTGAGCTGGGCGGTAGCCACGGGGGGAGCTCTCAAAGCTCATCATCCCCAATGGCCGCCAGACCCTGAGCTGCCGCCCGGCGGAGCTGAACCGCCAGCGGCGAGAGCAGAGCGCCCAGGACGGGGGTCTTGGCCTCATCATCCCCGTCGAGAAAGGGCGCCAGCTGCGCTCGCGGAAACCCAAGGAGTCGGCCCCGGCGCCAACCACCCCCCGCCCAGCCACCCCACGACGCCAGGCCCGGAAGGGACCGAAAACCCCCAAAACCACCACTGCCGCCACGACCGTCCCTGCGGCCTCCCGCGAAGTCTCCCCGTCTGTGGATGCCTCCCGTCGGAAGAGCACCAGTCTGACGCGTGCGGGAACTCCGCACCGGGGTGTCAGCCCCCTGAACCTCCCCCCAGTTCCACAGATTCCAAATTCCGTGGGGGGAGTCAGGGGCGGCCCCCGGATAATTCTCAACATGCCGGCGCGGGAGCCCGGTCGTGGCCGCAAGTTGTCCGGCGGTGCGGTTGACCACCACCGCCGTGGTCGAAGCTCAAACTCCCCCAAGAAGGGGAAGAAGAAGCGTGGGAGTAACTCTGGCGGAAGCAGCCGAGCTTCCGCCGGCAGTTCTCCCCTGATTGCGGCCAAGGATGCCGCAATGGAGGATGTCTGAGGTGGCAGGCATGATCTTTGTTTTCGTTTTTTTTATATATATATTTCGATACCCTCCTGACCTTCGTAGAATTCATTGTTCGATTTTCTCTCAGTGGTCATATGTGTAGACTTTGTAGACTGTGGCAGTAGATGACGACTTTGAGATACCACCTATCTCTTCATCTCTTCTTTGGGTCCTGGACTCATTGGCAGGATTATGTTGCCTGAAACCAACAACACCTCTATCTCCAGGCCTACCTACATATATGTACATGTAGGTAACTTCGGCCTGAGGATTAGTAAGGTTAAGCTTGATAAAGCGACCCTACTCTATGTGAAAAGTACGGAATTCCATAAAAAGAATCAACATGCCTGCAGACGCCATCACCTTAATACATTCCCCGTACCATGTCGGTGTCTATGATCATCGCGTGGGAAATGGACCACAACTGATTCGTTCGTTCGACTTGCTCCATGAGATTGCTGCGGATCAAATTGAGAATATAAGAAATTAGTGTCGATGACTCTGAAAGGGGAGATTAGGCGTAGCTTTGAAATCCTGCGTCATATCTCCAATGCCGTGAAGAAAGCTGTTGCCATGAACACCCTCCGACTGATTGTTTTGGGGTAGTTTGTGGCATTTATATCTCAGTTCTATATACTTCAATGCACACGATTATCTGGACTCGCCCGGTGTTGATGAAAACGCCCATTTTGATGCCATTGGATTGACCATGCTCCGTGGAGGAAGCTGGAAACTCTCAGTTCATATGTGTCTGGCTAATACAATTAGCTTTCCTTTTTTTTCTTTCTTTCTTTCCTCCCTTTTTTTTCGGTTTGTGCGACCAGTCTAGAGTGCAATGGTAGCGAGTGATCGTTGCAGGAATGACAGCAGTCTAGGGAGAAACATCATGCAAGTTCGACTTTCCCACTGAGTTAGAGGGTTCCGAGGTTGTCTCGAGCCACGAAACTAGAGCCCTGTCCTGATTTTATCTTGATCTGGGTGTTGCTGCCTGAACTTGAACTTACAATTGCGCGGTGGAATGTTTCGGAGTATTCATTGCATGGATCTTGTTCTCGTCCTAAAAGGTCCCACCAACCTCACTCACTGTGTGCTCCTTCGACCCATATGTAGGTAACGGTGATAAGATTGCTGGACTTGCTTTGCCATTCGGGCCATCTCTATCTTCGTGGAACCCTTGGTACAAGCAATAATCTTGGGTGCGAATGAACAGTGATCACGAGATATGAACGCTTCAGTTTCAAGAGCATTCGGGAGCCGATTCTATCGTGATATGTATATTGGATATTGGGTTATCATTCCGCCGTTGCCCTGTCGGGTAACAAGCAGGTAGGTGTGCGATATAATTTGAAGGGGAGGGGGGGGGTTTATACTCACTGGGGACATTGCGCCTTCCAAAAAGATGATTCCTGTTACCACAATAATGTGCCATTCCAATTGTCATCTATGGATCTATGCATTATGATAAATCATGGTATTAAGTATAGGTATCATCTCAATTGAGGGTAGTTCTGATATCACTACATATCTCCTTGTAGCAGCTGACGTTCTTTCACGTCGAATGACGAATAAACGTCGAATCTTCCATCAAATGGGCCTGTGGTTTAGGGGTATAATACCCGCTTCGCACTATCACAGTGACTTGCGGGGGGTCCCGGGTTCAATTCCCGGCGGGTCCATTGTTTTTTGTTTTTTTGGGCTTTTTATGTCTCTTTTCTTACAACTACTATGAATCTCTTACCTGCTCTTTTTTTTAAAAAAAATTTAATAATAATAATAACTTCCTCGTTGAGTCTAATTTTTTCTACAGCGCACATGGTTGGGATTCAACCTATTAGGTAAATTATAACATGCTTTTCATTCCTTTGTGGTGCCATTCCTACTTTTACGCAAAACATATCGATATATATATATTGCACCTATGGATCCTCTAGGACTCCAGCCGCGGCCACTGGTTTAACCCGATGAATCTCAAATCCACCCTCATCCCTATCCTCGCCTTTTTGGGGCCACAGAATTTGTCGCGTCAAAATGGCCCGAACCATCATATAGCATACAAAAAAGTACATCAACAACAATGGTAGTATCGCTGCACATGCAACAATTTCAATAGGCTTGCAGGAAAATGCCTTGCCAATAGCAAAGGTAGCAGTGATCAAGGCAGTATTAGGGAAGACAAATGAGAACCAGGTCATTGAGAAGACCATGCGTCCATGTCCAATCGCCGACCAATGGGCTGCGCTTGCAATAATGAAGAAAAATATGGCTAACCTAGAGAAGAGTTAGCCGAGTAGGCAGAGGTAACTAAGGAGCTGAACATTACCCCCAAAGCCAAAGACATGCAAAATTAACAACAATCCTCAACACATCGCCAGCCAGCGCCCCATTACCCATAAAATCGGCCGGAAACGACCTCTTCGCCCCAGCCGCCATAGTTACAAGCCCGGCAACCGTAAACCCGCTCGGCCCCACGGAAACAAACATACCAGGACGGAGATTTTCCCTCGGCAGCTTCTGCGTCATCAGCCGATATATGAAGGCCGAGTACACCATCAACGAAACCAAAAAGCCGACTCCCTGGATAGTTGTACCGCCAATGATAACTGGCAGAGACTGCGACGGTTCTAGCTTTTCACCGAGGATCCCAGCGTGCGGGCCAATGATGAGCATCGGGTAAGCAGGAAAAATCCAGATAGGAGTCATCTGCGCGATGGTGAATGTCTGCGTCGACCACAGAAGGAGGTATATGCCCGCTGTGAACAATACGGCGAGAGTGGCGTCGATCCAGAATAGAATACAGACTGCGTGCATCAACCACGGACCTGCGTTCTCGGGCCCGTATTGCGATATGTTGATTAGGATCGTGCCGAATGATACTATCGATGCGGGCACGAAGAGTGACTCCGTTGGGTGCATGAAGGACGCCTTGAACGTATACGGATAATGATAGAACCGAATAAGAAGAAGAGTCCAGATGATGAGATACAAAGCGATATTGACCAGGAAGACAACGACGCCAATCGTATCCAAGCCCCTAAACCGAAATGGAACTGGTCCGTGTTAGCCATATTCAGCCGAACAGCATGAAATCGATCATGCAAACCTTGATACAAGACATTAGCCAACCCGCCCGTAGCCATAGTCAGCGTAAAATAAGCCCAAGTAACATGGCGAATGCGCTTCTTCCAGCCCAGCTCACCAGAAACTGTGCGCTTGAGCCCGAACAGGCCCAGCCCGTTATACTCTCGGCACGGACCGGCTTCCCTATCCGGCTTCGTTTTCACGGTAACCTGCGACGAGGCTCGCTGTAGTGCAGCCTCTAAAGCAGACGAATGAGCCTCGCGGACTCCACCACCGGGGCTTTCCTCAATGGTTCCCAGGATTGAGAGCGCCCGCTCGGCATCTTCTATCGTTGGTGTTCGGTACCCATCTTCACCGGGAATTCGCATGTGTCGGGGTAGATCGGATTCGGTAGCCATCACTCTTTACTGCGATTTGATTCAACAAGTGCACACGCGGCTGAATACAGCGTGGATATTTTGAACTTCCCCGCTCTCGTTTGGGGGTTCTATCGTGCTGCTTGAGGATGATAGCATGGGCGGTAGGAGAGGTGGTAACGCAACAAAGCTAAGGTGCTAGCATGGGGGAAAATTATGTACGACTCTGGGTTTCTGTTGAAGCCCTTTAATTAATAGCGATCGAAGAGCTCTGTAGAAAAGAATAAACGGGTGTTCGGGTCGACGTGGATTAATGTGGGGACCAATGGCAAGAATCTACCAGTGGCAATGGGCGAACAGACGTTTGATATTCCATTACTCCGTACATACAACGTTGTAAACAGGTGAGGGTTTCGGTGCATCGATAGCATCGGTGCCCATTAAATCCCATCAGCACTCGAATCTCGCATACTGATTCTCCGGCATAGACTGGACGGTGTCATTCGTGGAGTTCACCTCGGGAATCGGCACTCGTCCGGCGCCACTGGACGGTTTCTAAGGTTACTTTAGACTACTAATCCACAGGAACTAGTCATGTTTGAACAATGTTTTTGTTTTCGAACAGTATAGACGGGATCGTCAGATCGTCAGACCGTCAAATACGTCAAATGTTCTCGGAAATATGTTCGAGGTGTAAAGTGATAAGCTTTATTCCCGGTGGAGCAGTCTACTTCGACCTATTTTCCGATTTGTTAACATACGATCCCGTTCCGGGGATTGTTTAGGTCTTTCATATATCCAAGCCACTATTTATACTATAAAGACAAAACAGGCAATAGGGCTTAGGGCTGAGTGTTATGCCCGTGAAACAGGGCGAGCCGAGGCATCTGCCCGGGCTGGATCTCCACTTACCAGATATATGTGCCGTAGTCAGCTGTTCTACTACATCGTATAAATATCTTTTAGATTTAAAAGGTTGTTTCGGTATTCTACCTCAACCATGTCGGGAGCGACAGACACCCGCAGATCGGTGCTCATCACAGGGTAAGCGACTTTCGACAAATACAAATAACAGCTTCTGATATATACCGTAGATGTTCCCCAGGTGGAATCGGCAACTCCCTGGCGCGCGAGTTCAACCGAAATGGACTGCGCGTGCTGGCCACTGCTCGCGATGCAGCGACCATCTCTGATCTCGCAGAGCTCGGTATTGAGACCTTGAGCCTTACAGTTGATGACCCGGAGAACGTGAAATCATGTTTTGCGGATGTCGAAAAGAGGCTCGGAGACAAGGGTCTTGATTATCTCGTTAATAACGCGTGAGTATCCTTTGTCGTTTTATCTATGGACGGTACCGTACATCTGGCTAATATCTTACAGTGGACGGAGTATGTAACTTCACTCTCGCGGCTTCCGGCATCAGTAATATGAAACAGGTACTGATTGATGCAGATTATACCGTTCCCGCGATGGAAGTAGAGCTCGCCGAGGTTCGCCAGACATTCGAGACCAACCTTTTCGCTGTCATTACTATGTGCCAGACTTTCCTGCCCCTGCTTATCAAGGCGAAGGGTACTATTGTGCAGATTGGATCGGTCGCCGGGGTATGTTTGAGATATATCCATCTTCGCAGATCTTATCTTATTGACAATAACTAGATAATCCCATATGTATTCGGCTCTGTCTACAACGCCTCTAAAGCAGCACTGCACTCGTTCAGTGACACGCTTCGCGTGGAGCTGGCACCATTCGGGTTCGTTAGACACGGCCCCCTAAATCCAAGATCGTTATGTTGTGTTTTCTAACTAGGATGAACAGTGTCCATGTCACGACCATCGTTACCGGCGGTGTTCAATCGCGCATTGCGCGTACTGACCGTGCTCTGCAGCCGGGTTCCTTGTATTCTCCTATCGAGTCCGAGTATCTTACCCGTGTGAAGCATAGCCAGCACAACGCTATGCCGAATGACGCCTACGCTCGCAGTGTTGTTTCTCAAGTGTTGTATGGCTCAGCTCCGTGGCGCTGGTTGTGGCCGTGGGCTCGTGGTCGTAAGGCCTGGATCTGGGAGGGTCGTGCTAGCTGGTTGATTTGGATGTTGTCGGGTGGCTGGGCTTGGTCGGGACTGTTTGGTCGGATCATGACTAAAATGTTTAAACTATGGAAGATCAAAAATGCCTCGCGCAAAAAAAAGGGGGGCGATCTTTGTGGGTTTGAAGGGTAAGTTTAGTCAATATAATGTAATCTAGTCGATATGAACAAAGCTGAACATTTTAAAGGAGATGTATAAAATATAAAAAAAGAAAATCAAAAGCTTTCATATCCAAAGAGAAATACCGACTTTCATAGCCATGTTCCGTTATATTCGCGTTGTCCCCGAACTCATGCTGAGTCAGTTCGGGAACGATCGCTGGTTGGCTACGGCACCCGATTTTACCGCAATGCAAGGTCACCCCGAAGACTTGCTGAAAAAGAAAGCTGTTCTCCCGGTCCCTTACCAACTATCTAAACGGGCTTTATACCTCCGCCCTTCTACAAATTCCCCCTCTCCTCTCTCATCCTAATTCATCATGTTCAAGCTTGCTCGCGGTAGACCCGTTGCGGCGGCTTTCAAGGCTGCGACAGTGAGTTATATCTGAATTCGATCGGGCCGCGTTTTATGTGAGCTGACTTTGACTATGAACAATAGCAACCCTCCATCCAGAGCAGACTCGCTTTGCAGAAGCGAAACCTTTCAATCCACGAGTACCTTTCCGCAAGGCTCCTCAAGTCGGTACGTGTATCCGCGTTTCACCCTTCGGTCGCCCGAAAAAAAAAACAGGAAGGAACTCGGGATTGCTGATCAACAATCTAGTACGGTGTCGGTGTCCCCAAGGGTGACGTCGCCAAAACTGCCGAAGAGGCTGAGACTATTGCCAAGTCCATTGGTGAGAATAACCTACTGATTCCCCCCTGTGAACGCGCTCGCTGAACATTACATCCCCAGGTGGTGATGATCTTGTTATCAAGGCCCAGGTTCTCGCCGGTGGCCGTGGTAAGGGTCAATTCGACAATGGTCTCAAGGGTGGTGTCCGTGTGATCTACTCGTGAGTTGTACAAATCCGAGAACAGGTCGGGAACAATGGAGCTGATAGATATCTTTGCAGTCCCACTGAGGCCAAGATGTTCGCTGGCCAGATGATCGGTCACAAGCTCGTTACCAAGCAGACTGGCGCTGGCGGCCGTATCTGTAACTCGGTCTACATTTGCGAGCGCAAGTTCGCCCGCCGTGAATTCTACCTCGCTGTCCTCCTTGACCGTACCACCCGTGGCCCCGTCATCGTTTCATCCTCCCAGGGTGGTATGGATATCGAGGCTGTCGCCAAGGAGAGCCCCGACGCCATCATGACCACCCCCATTGACATCCACGTCGGTGTGACTGACGAAATCGCCCGCACCATCGCTACCGATCTTGGTTTCTCTGAGCAGTGCATCGAGGAGGCCAAGTCCACCATCCAGAACCTCTACAAGTGCTTCATGGAGCGCGATGCTACCCAGCTCGAGATCAACCCCCTGTCTGAGACCTCCGATCACCAGGTTCTGGCCATGGATGCCAAGCTTGGATTCGACGACAACGCCGAGTTCCGCCAGAAGGAGGCTTTCTCGTGGCGCGATGTTACCCAGGAGGATGCTGATGAGGTCAAGGCCGCTGAGTAGGTTGCCTTCCTGGAAAAGCCAACCCCAGACAGCATTGACTGACTTTTATCTTTTTCTAGGCACGGTCTCAACTTCATTAAGCTCGATGGTGACATCGGCTGCCTTGGTAAGGATCCTGTTGATACTTCAAAAGATCGCCATTCTAATTCTCGCGTTTAGTCAACGGTGCCGGTCTCGCCATGGCCACCATGGATATCATCAAGCTTAACGGCGGTAGCCCCGCTAACTTCCTCGATGTCGGCGGTGGTGCCACCCCCGCTGCAATCAAGAGCGCCTTCGAGCTGATTACCAGCGACCCCAAGGTGTCCGCCGTCTTCGTTAACATCTTCGGTGGTATCGTCCGCTGTGACGCCATTGCCCAGGGTTTGATCAACGTTGTGCAGGAGATGAACTTGCGCACCCCCATCATCGCCCGTCTGCAGGGTACCAACATGGAGCAGGCCCACAAGCTGGTATGATTACAAGTCCCCATTTCCCCATTGCTAGGTATGATGTAAACTAACCGAATTTATTAATTTCTAGATCAACGAGTCCGGCCTTAAGATCTTCTCCATCGAGGACCTCCAGAACGCCGCTGAGAAGTCTGTCCAGTTCTCCAAGGTTGTCAAGATGGCCCGCGACATCGATGTCGGTGTTGAGTTCACCCTCGGCATCTAAAGGGTGTTTACCCCTTTGGTTATAATGATAGAGAGGGTAGGGAGCATTTCCATTTGCCTTTTTCCTGGGGCCAGCGAACCGAACCGAACCGCCGCAGTGACATCTTAGAGAGATCTTTGTAATGCTTTTGCGCCTGTTCCTGTGTCATTTATTTTCTTTTTGTCACTGTATTCTTGAGTGTTTCTATGACCTAGATCAGTTCCTAATCGGGATGTGTGAGAGATGATATATTGATCTCTCATTGTTTAGTGAAGTGTTCATAAAGATTCATATATGTATGGTAGATGGCTGCTCTTGGACCGAGTGGAAGTGGCTTTGATTCGGCCGTATATTCGCTGTATATGTATTCTTTGAGTGTAAGCAGTAAACGACTCCAAGGCTTACCAACTGAAAGCGGAAGCTGGTCAATGCATCGGAATCCCTATAGTATGTCCATGGAGAAAGACAACAAGAAGTTGGGAGGTTTGTATAAACCTTGGAAGTTGAGCCACGCTTACTGTGAGCCTATCACCCGTGGACCTTACTTAAACCCCACCCCATTCCATCCTGGAATCCTGGAAGGAACACCGTCAAAATTCCACCCATCATTTGACAATGTTTCTGTGAAAGTTTCTTCATTTATCCCAGTCTTCCATTCGACTCGAACCGAATATGGACTCACCCACGCAACCCATTCTCGCGGGCTTCATGGCTCTCCGTGACAGCTCAAGCCGGCGAGCAGTGTACGTCTCACGTCCAAAGTTCAGAGTCGGACCTGACGGCTAATACAAATAGGTTCAACGACATCCTTGATAAGCTAAGTCCTCATGAAATACGAGAAGTGAAAAGCCGATTAGAACCGATCACATTCCAATGTGATTTGCTAGATAAACTGCCTATTGAACTGGTGGCTATGCTAGCAAAGTACTTGGACCTAGTTGATCTTGTTCTCCTTCGGAGAGTATGCCAGCATCTGCTTGGTTACTTGTGACGTCTATTGACATTATTGTATTACATAGGTCTCCAAACGATGGCGTGAATTGCTTTCTTCAACCATCGTCCTCACCACTGCAATCGGATATCATATGGGGAAAAGCGTTATTAAGCCCGATTATCGCACCCCTGCTGATTTTGATACGCTGATTAAAAAAAGAATTCAAGCGGAACGAGGAGTCCCTGCTGTTGTGGCTACAATCCCTAATAACTTGTCCCCCGATTTTGAGGGCGGGTTGAACAGAGATGGGATAAGCTGTTTTAATGGAGTATGCGCATGGATTGAAGAATCTAGAGATCGAACTACTATCTTCATGGTGCACCTACCATCCGGCCAAAACAGAATCCTCACAACAGCAAATCGAGAGGAATTTACTCATGTTCAGGTCTCCGACACCTTGGTATCAGCAATTTCTGTTTGGGGGTATGTAACCAGGAAAGGAACCTCACTTTATTGAATGCACTTCTGACTGGAGAGGATAGGTATTGTCATGTCTGGAACATTCCCAAAGAACAGTACAAGTCCTTTCGCATTCCTTCATTACAGTTTGTCCATTGCATATCCATCGGATCCAAGATCATGCTGAGCTACGCGGATTCCGTCGTCCACTTCTGCTTTGACTCTGGCATCGCCCGTTCCGTCAAAATTGGGCCGTTCATTCTTTTGTTGTCAGTACATGCAGAGGAAGATGGATTCTCCGTCATTTGTGCCCGCAGAAAAAATGGCGACAATATTCAACCATGGGAAGATGGTTACTTGCATTGGGAAGAGCATCACTTGCAGACCCAGAAATTCTCTGTCCATGGTACTAGATTTGTCTGCATCTGGGAGCAATATCGAGAGCTTCCTTTCAGGCATGATGAATATTGGGGGTTCCAGTGCAAACAAGAAAAAGCCACACGCCCATACAGAGTGTGCCCCGGTCAAAGCTCTACTTTGCTGGAATATTGTATGGATGGGGCCCCTATCAGTCGTTATCGTACGGATGATCCTTATCCGCGATACGACTTTGAATATGGTTCATTTTCTCTTTCACTCGAGGCAGATGATCTGATTACTGTGTATTTCAACCCCACGGAGCTGGACTTCAGGTATCCTCACGCCAATCTAGACTATTCTGCCCGGGGCCCGGGGTTGATTTATTGTTTTGAGGACCACCCATTCTCAACAAAAATGAAATTGCGCATTGGCCGTGAATCTCCAGAGGTCTCGCATGGCCCCGGCACTAAAGCGTGTCGATTTGAATCCTTACGCACAGTACGTTTTCCAGATAACCGCCCATGCACTTCGGTTTTGGGGGATGGAGACTTCGTTCTCTTCCCTTCAGGTGACAAAATCTGGATCTGGTGTTTTGATGAGGCATGGCTCCCATCTGGTATCCCTAGCATGAGGATTGCAACTTGGTGATTTGGGGTAAAAAGTGGGATTCCGTTGAAGAAATGACTATATCAACTAGTCAGCTATGTAACCCTGTCGAACCCACCTTGACACTAGCGGATGATTGCAGTTAATACAAGTTCTTTGTCAAGCAATACTGTATGGATAAATACGTGATGCCCCGACAAGGCTTAGACACATATATGTAAGGTCATATATGTATGTGAAGTACTAAAGAAAAGGAACTTGAATCAAAGAAAAGACTATTTCATACAAATTCTGAATCAGGGCTATTGATCTTTACCTAGATAGGTTAACATCATGTTATGATTGTTATAATCAGGGGGTAATCTAAGATATAATAATAGTACTAAGTAGTGTACGGAGTACTATGGAGTACGGAGGTAGAACTTATCTAGGTATGTCTATGTAGCCAGTCTAGTCTAACTGCAGACATGGATTATAATTACCGAATATAAGAGTCAATGACTCCTTATATTTGATACATATATGCCTAGGTAGTGTGTTATTATCCATACTCCGTATTATGTTGATAATTAAATTGGCAGAATCCAAGCCAATAGGGCTATAAGAGAATATGGAGTAGGAGTTAGACAATTAAAGTAGCCCCCTTTTTTCCCCCAAAATAATATCATTGATATCCAATTGGTCTCTTCTTTCCTTTCATCCCTGTATAACTCCGTATAACTTCAACTTCATATTTCTGCAGATCTGACTGTCAACGCATTTCCGCCCCCTTCCCCGCAGAGCCCTTTTTCTCAACCTTCCAGACACTTCGAGACTTTCTTATTTTTCCTTCTCTCTATTTTTACCTATCACCTTTTCCCCTTGAAAATAATACGATTTTTTTTTTGCGCGATGACAGAGTTGATTATTGGTTGATCTCCCACGTTCTTTCGGCAGCATAAACGGTCCATCGCGTCCGAATTCCACCCCTCACGATCCCGTCGCATCCACCCTCGATTTTGATATATACCCACACCACTCCGACATGAGTCGTCTCGCCGACCCTCCTTCTACTAGGATTTCATTTGCCGGGGTACCAGACGCCCCGGGCAGGACACGAAACATTCCTGTACTTTCGTCGTCTGGCCAGCACCAGATGGATATCACCCCTCCGCCCACGGGCGCGCATGGCACTGACGACCGAATGACCGGAATCACCAATGGCGCTGAAGCTGGGAACAATCCTTTGAATGCTTCAAACCCGGCTATCGGTGCTGCGGCCGCAGCTCAGCAGCCAAAAGTCGTCCAGACTGCTTTCATTCACAAGCTCTACAAGTATGTTTTTTTGGGTCTTCGTCTTTCTATCTCCATCGGCTTACACTTTTGGAAAACAGTATGCTAGAAGACCCCAGCATCCAGCATCTCATCTCTTGGTCCGGTACAAACGATAGCTTCGTCATGTCGCCAACGTCGGAATTCTCCAAAGTCCTAGCGTGGGTGCTATCTATCCTCTTTGCCAATGAACTCGTCCCTGACCCTCGCAGATCGTACTTCAAACATACGAATATCTCCTCGTTCGTTCGACAGCTGAATATGTATGGGTTTCACAAAGGTGGGTGTTTCGCATGCTAGCTCTGATTTTGGCGATTTCTGACCATTCTTGATTCTGCTAGTGAGCGACGTCTTCCACACCGGGTCCCCAGATTCTGCACTTTGGGAATTTAAACATGGAAATGGGAACTTCAAAAGAGGCGATCTAGCTGGTCTACGAGAGATCAAGCGCCGTGCTTCGAGGCACGCTCTGATCCACCGCGATTCATTTCCTGGCCACAAAGCTCCTGCTTCGCAACCTGGAACACCCGCTGAACCCGTACATGATGCGACCGAAGGTAGAATGGGACACATGGAGTCAAACATAATGGAACTGTTTAACCGGGTGGCTCGGGCGGAAGAAGGCAATATGACACTGAACTCGAGGTGTCATGCTCTGGCCGAAAGCCTGACAAAGTGCTACCAAGTACGTCCGCCGTCTATGTCAGTGCGGGGTGTATTGATGCTAACCTGATCTTAGTGGACGCATTCTATCTCACGGTTTATTCAAGCTGTTGTGCCCGATAGGGAAAGCCCTCTACATCGCGATGGTATTTCAATATTGCCGCCTCCCTCACAATGACACGCACTGACAACTCCCCAGTCTCGAGCATGCAAAGAGAAGTTGAGAAACATATCGAAATAATGCGCGCCATCGAAACCCCTCACGAGACTCTCATGCCTCCACGGCAACAGTACTTCGGCAACATGACTGAGGCCGGTCCACCTTTGTCACCGCGCCAAATGCCCCAGGACGATGCCCGTCGACAGTCCATGATGGACCATACATCTAGACCCACTAACATGATCCGGCCGCCCGTCCCTCCCCATCTCTCAGTATCCCCTCGCCGCTACGGCTCGATTGGCGGTGCCAATTCTACAGCATATGCTCGCCCACAACCCCCCGTTGCGCCGCCCCCACAGCAACCGATGCCTCATCCTCTCTCTGTATCAACATCCCCAGGGCCTAACTTGGCCCGTCGTCACACGTCTGCGGACATCCGACAGCACGGCTGGTCCCCTTCGGCTGGCTCCCCCTACCCTCCTGGCAACCCTCCAAACGGCCCTTGGCCTTCATCACCAGGGCACCGAACCCCGGTCTCTAGTGACCAGCAAGTCCGTGATGTCCTCGCCCAATATGAAATGGGTGCTCCCCGCCGCCTTCAAGAACAATCCCGCCATCCCACTCCACCCACTGCCGAACCTTCACCGTCCATGCTTGGTGTCGACAACGGCTGGACACTCGGCGGCTCAAGATTCCCGCATGGCTCTTCATTGCCTGCAACCCGTCGCTCGAGCATGGCAAGCAATGTGCATTCATTGCTCAATCCTGCCGATACTGCCGAAAGGCCCGACGAGGACCAGCAGGCGATGGCAGATGACCGTAAGCGGAAGCGGTTGGAATAAATCCTAAATATTGGAAGAATCCCAGCATATATCTTCCACTAATGGTGGCACTGCATTCTCCTCCCATAAAGTCCCTATACCACCGACAAGCCATCTCACTCCCCTCTTCTTCCCCTACTCCTTTGACCTGCATATGTACCATTGACCAGAGCAAAGGGCATTCATCCCCAGACATCTGAAGAATGTCCGCAGCTTCGATCTCAATTTCTAATTGCACCTGTAGATGTCCGTTTCACCCATTTCTTCTCCTTCACCTCTCATCTTTTCTATTTTTGGATATTTAATTCTGGCCAAGGTACGCCAATACCGGCGTCTCGGCCGCGGCTCTCCGGGTCCCATACTTCGTTCGCACACAGCATATCATATATACCCTTGGGTTGGGCAGAGCCAAAAAAAACATTGAATCTTGTGGCACCTAGAGCAAGAGACTGGAATTGAATTGTATTTTATATTTGCAGTTTGATTATATCAGTTGGAATGAAGTTTTTTTCTCTGCAGACTGTTTGATCTTGGTATCTTGTTGGAGTGGCACGGGGCACAGTATGGCATCAGCCGAGTTGCCATTGGAGTATGTATTCTGTCTTCCTTGGACGTGTCTAGCCAAGGGGCCCTGTGCTGTAGTCTCTGCCGCTGGCAAAGTGAAGACCCCGGCAGGCAATCCGCTCTGGCCGGTATGAGTTCACACTTGAATCAACGGCCTGATCGGGCGCATCCACAGCGACCAATATCAAGGCCTAATCCATCCAGAAGAACCCAGAGCCAGTGAACGCTCGCGCAACGCTCGTGTGCGTGAGAACATAAAATCGAACCTACCAACCGCAAGTCTTCACCTCTTCTTCCTCTTCTTCGCACGCTCAGCCAAAAGCTCATCAAGATAACTCGTCGCCTTCTTCCTGCCCTTCGAGCGCGCAGGAGCCGGCGCACCCTCACCCTCGCCTTCCTCACCACCTTTATCTCCGGCCTCAGCAGCCGCAGCCGCAGCCGCAGGATGCACACCACGACCCGCCCCAGCTCCACCCTTCCTCTTATTCTTCTGCCTAGCAAGCATAGCCGAGCGACCATCCTCTTCATCGTACTCGTCCTCGACCTCAGCTTTCGGCACACTAGCCGATGTAGACGCAGCCGTGGCTGTAGAAGCAGCCGCCGCCGCCTTTTGCTCGGCGGCGGCCTTCATAACGCGATCGTAGTTCTTGCCGAGGAGTTGTTTGCGCAGCTTATCATTCGAGTCCATCTCTGTGCGGTTCCAGCTTCCGTCTGCTGCTTTCTGGGGCAGGGGGGCTCCGACGCCGAGACTGTGATTTGGGGAGTGTGGTTAGTTGGTGCGTTTGTAGGGTATGTTTGGGGAATTGAGGATAGTGGTAAAAGATATGATCGGATTGTAGGTGGAAGGCTGGAGCAGCACTCACGTCTCTGGTACTGCGGTAAAGATTTCATCTTCTTCTCGCTGGAGCTCTTCGTCGGTCTTAGGGTTTGCTAGTTCTTCTGTTGTTTGTTGTGGTAGCCATGAGGCTACGAGCCGTTGGCTGCGGGATAGAGCAACGTTGGCCCGGTTGAGGATTACGTCGGACTCGCTTTTAGAGAGCGACATGTTCGTTTCTCTGCGCTCAATGAGTTATTGGCGGATTCGAGTCGGTCTTTGCGGTTGGGATCTGCGGTGCCTTTTTTTTTGCCGATATGGCGGAGGCGGTGAGTCTGTATCTATAAAATGATCTGCAGATGTATGGTGCCTATTGTTGAGCAAGTTAACTTACTGTATCCATCGATTCTGTTGAATTTCCGAAGTTCAGATGAACTATGGATGTTGTCCAAGGTAAGGGCAGGGTCGATATGAGTGCTAAATAAGCAGAATATGACCGGAGATACGTATTATATCATGAGAATATATGACAAGAACTAGCTATACCTTGACAAATACTGAATGAGCATCAAATCTTACCGAAAGTAACTTGCCATGTTAATTGATAGCTTGTTTAATATTGGTACTATAGCGAGAAGCTCAAGCCTATATCAGACATGTTCCTACATTCTCTGTGTGTGCCTCGACCAGAAATCCAATCTGATATCAAAATTCAATACTGCGGGTCCTTCATGCACAAAGCCTCTACAGAACCGTAGCCTCGGTACTATCAGCTTCGTTTGGAATAAACTATCGGCTTTAGTTTGATCATCAGTTTTGGCTTGTTCCATAGCACAAAGCACTCTTGATCCATCCAGTCCTTTTCAGGCTGGTCCAACTCCATATCGAAATTGAAGACCATGCGAGCGAGAATGATACGCATTTCGACGTATGCCAGACTGGAGAAATATATATGAGCAAAGACCCAATACAAATGACAAGTGGACTTACTTGCGTCCAATGCAGTTCCTAGGACCAAAACTGAACGGTTGCACTGCAGTTTTACTGTCATTCGCAAAGCGAGGGTTGCCCAAATGACGCTCTGGGATAAACTGCTCTGCATCAGCAAAGTTGGCAGGGGAGTGACTGGCAGCGAGATGAGAGACGGAAACAACTGTCTATAAAAGGTGTAAGCGGTGCTGTATAGCTTTTTAAGTTAAGCAATTTTTGTAGTTACCCCTCTTGGAACCCAGTTTCCAGCAATCATATCGCCTTGGGCATCAACTATGCGAGGCAATCCAACTGCAACGGGAGGATACACTCGAAGAGCCTCAGTAAGGACGGCCAGACAATACTCCAGCTTATTGCAGGATTCCAAGGTAATATCTTCCTAAATGCTGATCTGATCTCATCTTGAAGCTTTGCCAGCACCCGTGGATTTCTCAGCAGCAGATAGGTTACCCCAGAGAGCACAGTTGCAGTGGTCTCCGAGCCGGCAATAATCAACGTACTACCATTGGTGATCATTCCTGGGATGCTGAATCCTTTCTCGGTGTTTTGATGCTTCAAAATGTTGCCGAAGAAATCAGGTCTTTCATTAGACCTACCTATCCTACGCTGAACCTTTTCCTTGGTCAAGGCTAAGTGTGCACTCCTTTGCGAGAGAACATGCCGAGGAGTAATGTATGGGAGGATATATTTCGATCCTGGGAGGCGCCGAGACACATTTGCGTAGGCGCCATACTTGAGCGAGCTGAAGATAATGGACACCCATTGGTGGTACTCCGAATTCTTGAGACAGTCGAACGGCTCTCCGAAAGCCAGGTCTCCAATAATATCAAAGGTTGTGAAGTTGTACCAGGTCACCATATCAACGATATTTGTGCCACCGTCGATATTCTCATGCAGACGCTGCATCAAAAGATCAATATAGCCCTTGATTATGGATTCCTGACTGCGCAATGAGCTTTCGGAGAATGCGTGCGACAATAAACGTCGAAAGCGGGAATGGTCCGCATCATTGGAGACGATGATGCTGGGAGCTTCTCCAGGGGTTGGTGCATAGAATCGATGATCTTTGGTCTTCTGGCCGTGGCCGACACGTGTCCCATAGATGGGCTTCCAAGCTGCGCCGTCTATAAGAGAAAGTTCATCGGGGGCAATGCGAACTACATCGCCGTACTGTTGATGCAATGCTTTGATCCTTTGTGGGAACCGGCCACCTAGGATCATGCGGATATAAGGTAGACGTGTGGCTGCCATAAATTTTGGTCCAGGACAGTTGGTCAGAGGGTGGAAGTAGACATTATAGACAGGGAGAGTGATGAGGTAAAGTGGGATCTATTTAGAAATACGTCCCTGGTTAGTCGAATCCCATTGAAACAACTTGGGAGACCAAGGTGCATTTACCAACGTCAAGCTCAGCTTTAGCAAAGCAAGAGCTATAGTTGGGAAGTCTTCCATGTTCGAAAGCGCCGACAGACCAGGAATAACAGCCATTATTAGGGCTATCAAGCATTATATCCGAGAATATTCACAACATCCTCGACATTTTGAGGGTACTTATACTCCTCCTTTCCCCTTTGTCACTCTCACTTGTGTGACACAAAAAAATAGTGCTCAACACTCCGTTCATTATGATGATCTATAAATTGAAGCCCCGCACTCTGTACCGCACGATCCCGGTTTAACAAGGGGCCCGGGCATCTGTGCATGGTCTCGCAGCTTGGTTTTAGTCTAAATTAGATAACTACTGAGAGAGACTCCTTTGATCCGAGAAGGCGCTTCTCCCCTCTTTTCAAAGAAATTTGCGTTTAGCCTTCAGCTAGACGCTTGTAAGATAATGTTCAGACATTTTGGATAAAACGTTGAAGTCTCATATACTAGCCACGCCGTTAGAGGAGCTAGTGTTCCAAGCTAATGTAACCGTGCCAAATGTGTCCACGGCTGTTTTACGAATTTTGTATCTGTATAGGAATGATCTACAAAAGATCCAAGATTTATTCCTTGGGATTTATGACTCTATGGGGGGCTGCGAAGGGGCATAGTTACCTGAATTACTATCCATGGATGACAGACTCTTAATAACTAAGGAAGGTACAGCCCTCTACCTACGTAGGGCTGGAGTGGGGCCTCCGAAATATTAGGCTAAACCTATATGCCTAGATATACCGCCCTCTTAAAGGTATATACCTGAAGAGACCTGCTAAAAAAGACTACTAAAAAGACATATAAAAGGACTATCGGAGTAGACTACCTAAGAAGACCACTAAGCTGGAGAAGACTACGGCTGTATAAGCGGCTGACTATTTATTCTTATAGCAGTATATTTAAAAGGGGCGGAATATATAAGGCGGTACTTGGTCGGAGGTCCCACTACATAATACAACGTATAGAGCGGTGTCAAAAGCGGTCTAAAATCAGGTATAAACCAGGCATTTGACCTTTGGCCGTTATGCCCCTTCGTAAGGGGCTACTGTGTTACTATCCATGGATGTATCTCTTTTATGCAGAGAATAAATATGGATCCTGCACAGGAAATGCAGCATAAAATCAACAGCCTACGATGTCCATATTGAACAATCCTCCTACCAGCGTATGTTAACGAGGGGTCTTTTTAAATGGTCAAGTTTATTTTGGAACAAGCTGAGCCAGAGAACAATTTTATACTATCATGATAATTACAAATATGTGTCTATGTGTTTGTTGTACATATCTTCTCCATTTATATGTGTGCCCTCTGTATCCATGTGGTAATTCATATACCTTTTCTAATGCTCTGGGCCAGAGGTGGATGATTTGAATGAAGAATAGCTCGCAGTGTGTTCGAAATTGTGTTCAAAAGGCACTTGCGAGCTTCAAGATATGAATGCCAGTCTGTCTAGGTGTTGCAGCTTGCCCTTTCTTGGCGAGGGAGTATCTTAAAGGCAGTTTGAAGGGCCTGCAGGGTTCAAGGTTAGCCCACGAATTGAATAACCACAAGGATATACTGACCTCATTCAGGACTCTGTGTGTTTGAACCAATGACTTGGCAACTTCATTTTCTGTGCTTTCCACAGTTTGCAGTTTGATTTTCACCCACGAATCCAAGATAACACCATCTTCCTCCTGTTCTATTTTGTTTCCAAAGAGGCAGGCGGCTAGTGGGTTGACTCGGGTGGTTCTTTCCATCCCGTAAGGCCATCCGAAGTTGGAGACCATGATAAAGCTTTTGTCTCTGGACTCAATTAAACCTTTTCCCTGCTTGACTGTCTTCCCGGATTTGTATTTGATGGTCTTCTCACCAAAGGGTTTCACACTTAGGTTGGAGGAAAGACATTGCACCAAGAGTGTTCTGACCAAAGTGTTATCCCTGGAACCGGCATTGAAATTGGCGGAACCAGAGGAAAAGCCCCCATCACCGTACAAGCTATCTGCGGGGAGGAGTTTGGCTGCGATCAATCTCTTGATGATTCGCTCAATTTCCGGAGTCACTGTGTGATATAGCTTGGACATATTGTCTCTTGAGACTTCATCCATAAAAGCCGAAAGTTCGCCCTTACGCAACATTCCTCGAATGGCCCTAAAGGTCTCGATGGTAGCAACATGATAGCCCACTTCGCGGCCAAAATGAATTGGTCCAGTCAGCCCTCTAGGTAAAAGCAGTCCGTTCCACCCCAGACTCGCAAGGATCAGCATTGGGTCCAAACATCTGAAAATAATGCCCAGAACAACCATCTTGCCAAAGCATGGATCCATATCCAAATCGGCGACAAGATGGCCAAGAGCGGTGAGTTCTTCCTGCTCGTCCAATACCTGCAATTCCTTCAGATCATCCACTGCAGCACGAACGCTGGACTCTTGAGGTGGCTTATAGGTTTGCGCGAAAAGTTCTGCGATTAAGAGGGACGTTCCAGAGGTCGCTCGCTTAACAAGCAAGCAGGCTTGTCGAAGATCCGAGCGACCAGGCCAAGTCTTTGGAGATTTGGTGAGTGAAAGGGAATCAAAACACTTTTTGGCACCAAGGAAGTAGTACTCTCCAGCCTGGGCTCTGCCTGCACACTCTGCCCGCTGCGAGGCGACATTTTGACTACTCCAGCCACCAGTCCATCTGATTCGCTCCAAATCGTGGTATCTCTCCTGATTCTTGTGTTTTCGGTGGCTTGACTTGCCACAGTCAACGACGTACTTCACATCTGGAATTGTGAAATTGCTCTCTTCTTTTGCAATGACAAGCCTTCGGCAACCCGGAGGAATCCCAAGGTTAACTTCCGCTTCTTCTTCTGCCGTATCTTTATGCAACTGAATGATTCTGAATCGATTCTTATCGGCAAAACGGAATCCTAGCTTTGGGCCGAATGTTGTGATTTGCTCTATGACTCTCTGAATGTATGCATTCTCTGGGATGAAGACAAGGTTGGAGCCTGTTTTTGTTGTAGACAGGAGCGAGAGAAGAGTCGCAGAAATCAACCCGCAAGGTACGACCCTTTGGACAACCCTATTGATTTCTACGGCTTCTGACTTTTCAAACAATTTGAAATGTTCGTTCAAGAATATTCTTGTAGCCGTGTCATTAAGAAGGAGATGCCGTATGATGCTCGGTGTCAAAGCATGGGCGATGTTGCCAATTACTTCTTCAAGATAATACTTCTCCACAGGGAAGCCCATAGGAATAGTCACATGAGGAGCAGGCAAAAGCGTGCCATCTTACTTTCGGTACCAAAATAGGAACGAAGACTATCGACCTGAGTAAATGAACCCATCAGAATGACCTTTGGCACAGAAGCACTGGTAGACTTGCGTTGTTCAACAAATTCAAAAGCATCATGCCCGCGCCGAGATCGAAGCCACGTAAGTGAACATCATCAAATATGACGTGGGAGAATTGCTCCAAGCTGGAGGATCCATTTTTCAACAGTCTCAGCAAAGCGTCCCTAGAACAATACGTGATACTTCCCCCCAAAGGAGCAATGTGATCGGGCAACCCGGAACAAGTAGTATCACCCGGTTCTTCAAATCTTTCATCGGCCACTCGTGTTGACATTTCGACAGCCTCTAATTCCTTTTGCTGAACACAGAGTACCTTACAAGATACCCCTGTAGAATTATCGATCGCATCCTCCAAGATAATTTGAGGAACCTGCGTGGTCTTTCCGGAGCCACGCTTTCCATCAATAATGCTGTAGGTGTTGCTGTTGATGACATCTAAAATTTGCTTCGCGCAATGTCTCACGGGCAGTTCAAGTTTCTTGCTTTTCAGTTCTTGGAAACCTTCCGTGGAAGGTGTCGGCCTTGTGCTTAAATCGCAGCAACTTCGCTGTTCTTTGCGCCACATACTTTGGATCATCGAGAGGAATCGTTCGTGGTTGCGATTGATCCTCCCTCCTCTTAAAGTCTGCTGCCCAAAGCATGTCTCGATTGGCATTCTCAAGCACCTTTCTTGCATTTTCGTTGATTGTAGACAATAAATCACGCTTTATCGATAGCTGTACAGTGGGAATCTGATCGGATGTAGATTGTTGCGGACTCAGCATGTCGCTTTTTAGGGGATTTTCAAGCAATGCGAGGCTCGTGCGACTGCCATGCTCTCTGAAGGCTTCCCGGGCCAGTTCACCTCCCTCACAATTAGGTGATCTTGATCGAACTTCACACAACTGTGCCAGAACCCTGTTTTCCAACTGCGGCATGAAATTAGATATGCACATGTTCGATTTATTGGGAAAACCCTAGCGAGCTTCACATACACTAACAGCCCGAGACTTCTTCAATTCACCATGCTCGCCGCCGAGGATGTGACCACTTTTAGACAAGGAATGCCTGGCCAGCTGTGAATCATGCGGGAGCTCATCTGCCGGTTTCTGTTTGGGAACAATTTTATTGATAAGCGCCTCAAGCAGTGGTGGACGGGTTGTGTAATAGTGAGCTCCCATTGTTGGCCGGTGTCCTTCCAGTGCAGATCGGTTGCCAGCAATGATAGGATCTAGTAGCCGTAGCTTGCGACTGGATCGAATTGGCATGGTAGTCGAGCAAATTGTGTGTATGTTTCGTCTTGAGAATTGCGGCAACCTCAACTGGACTCCCCGGCGCGTGGAGAAGCAGGCTTCATTTTGAGCAAATAAACACACTTTTTTGATGTTCCGGAGGTGGACACAGGCACTCGTGCCTGTTGCCATTATAGAAACCGGTAATTCACGGTAGGCGCGCGTATAGCACGGGGTTAGCGGAGTAGCCTTGGAGCTCAGGGGGGGAAAGAAGAGCAAAAGCACAATATGATTAGAAAGTCAGCCTGCTACCGCGTGATATTATATCTGGGTGCAGACTCTAGTGAGGATAATCGAAAAAAAAAAAGAAGAAGACCCTTAGCTCCGACCTTGGCACGCGACAACCCGATCTACCTGAATACAGCAACTATCAAAATACTAATGACCCTCCCGAGGTCAGTGCTCAAGGATGTATATTGCATAAGGATTGCACTAATCCATTACACCTGTGTACACGTTATAATATAGTTTCTAATGGTCTATTATGGAACAGGGTATAAAAAAAGTCATGGCATTTTGGTGTGTCTTATGTACAGTCTATCTCTATACCATATACTATATCTGATGCGCTCTAAACACAGGTTCCCCCATTTGATCCAAAGTGGTATAAAACAGGGTATAAAAATCAACAAGCAAGAAAACATCAGCCCAAAGATCTCACACTGTAGCCTCCTTTTGATGTTTCACACGCAACCTTTTCTCCGTTTTCATGAACTCCCGGATACCAACAGGGACATTGGCGAACAGGTCACTATCTTCACTTGGCGGGGTCCAATTTGTTTCGCTACCACCGCCATCATCATCCATGCTTCCACTGGCTGAGCGGACTTCCGCCCGAGGCGCCGAGCGCATGTCCTTCGTTCCCTTCTCAGGACCACCTTTAGCTTTGGCCGTTGCGATCCGGAATGCCCAGTCTTCCATCTCATCCCGGAAGTCATCCCAGACACAGTGTACACAGCCGCTCATGCAGCAGTTGTCAGGTTCCTCGGGTTGGGGAGGAATGGGTACTCCGTTTATAGTTTTCCACATTGACTGCGGAGGAGCTTCACCAGGATTGTACCGCGAGGATCGGCCTGGGCCGGCGAGACGGGTGCCAAATACGATCGCCATTTTTTCTTGGGGCGATTGCGGTGCGACGGTAGATGCCGGCGTCGGTTTGGCCTCGGACCGAGCGGGCGTCGGGCGCGACGTTGATGCGCCCCCACCGTATGGTGAGCTCGATTTCAATATCAATGAATAGTATCCCGACAAAGGGTGGGCTTGAGAGGAGTCCGCAATTTCCTCCACGGAAGCTGGGGTATTATAAGCATCGGGTTGGTCGGATTGTCCGTGGCCGTTCATGCGCCGGGAGGTCGGAACCAGCACATATTGTCGATATGAAGCAAATGAAGCAAATGTTCTGGCAGGGTGAGAGCGGATTTGAGATAGAGACCTCCGCAGCCAGGGTCTTGTACCTGCTGAGAGACACTCCATGGTGTGAGTTGGGAAAGTCTAGATGTTCTTCCGCATTAACGAGGGGAGATTAAGTCATAGTGCAAACACTGCAAACAGCGCCAGTTGTTTATCTTCCCGAGGTCATCTGCGCACCAGGCAAGACGAACACCCCACGCGACAATGGATTCCCCAGCAAAGCGACGGAAAACTAGCGAGACTACAGGCATTTCTGTGGCGCCAGAGATCCCTCAAAATAACCCCCATCGGTCGAGACGACCCTCCTTCCAGTCTCCAACGAGGGCCAGCCTTGCACGGTCACATCCCGATCTATTAGAGCGCGCAACCAGCAGATCTCCTGCTCGACGACTAGCAAGCAAAGACAGCGGGCAACAAGATCCTCGAAAATTTGGATTACGCGATCGCAAAGCGCTCCGACCATCGCTCAATGCCTCCGCAAGTCCCCTCGCTCGACCCCGAGGCTCTGAAGCGCCCGAAAGTTCCCCCAACAGGCGCTCAAGTGGCGTTCAAGCGTTCTCAAAACCACCACGCAGGATTTCAAGGAGGATTCTCCCAGGAGATTTGGTGTTTGGGTCTCCAATCCCACAACCTAAGAATCCCGAATCGAATACCCCCGAGCGTCAATTGGAATTGGAATTGGGCAGTGCCACAAGAGAAGCGGATACGGATATAGGTCCGGACTCTAGTTTTATGGATGAAGATATCCTCGAACCCGATCTCCCGCCCACGCCAACACAACTAGGTCTGGAAAAGGCCCCGGATCGACCTAGAGGGATGTTGAGTAGCAGCCCTAGTAGGCGACAGGAGAAACGAGCGAAACGACGAATTGCCAATGCATTACATGAGAGCCCACTTAAGGCAGTAAACTTCCAAATCTCCTCCACCGGAGGGTTTGGAGACGACCCCAGACCTGGGTGGAGTTTCAGCGGCTGTCCGTGAGAAACGCAATTCGCGCGAGAAGAGCGCTGCCGATCTGCGACGACTGAGAAACGAAGTTGCAGAACTGGAAACGTGGGCAAAGAAAATCGAGTCCAATCCTGACTTGAAAGGCGACACCAGAGGACTCGACCAATTTCTGTGGGTTCCACAAGTAATTTTGGCTTGGATACTACTGACAATCTTTAGGTCTTTACTCACATCGGAAGAGGCGAATCGTGCAATTCTCCCAGTGCCCCAAACAGCCCCTAAACCAATATCATCCCTCCTCGCCACTTTACTCCCGTTCTCCGCCAATATCCCTCGCCCAAAACGTGAATTATCATTGCTACCAACGAATCCATTTGCCCTGCAAGAAGCCTCTCAATCACCGCCGTACCTAACAGCCTTCGCACCCTTGACCCTCAAAACCCATACAACTCGGTCGTCTCATAGGGAGGAGTTGTTAGAAACACACACACTAATATTTTCTCCCCCGTCTCCATTCCCAGCAAGTCTGTACAACGTGACGGTTGTCTACGAAACAAACCCCGAGACCCAGTCTTTGACTTCCCTGTCAGTGCCTACTGACAGCGACAGCAAGAAAAGAAAAGTCCCTGAAGCTATTCGTCGATGGATTGATACCCGCTTAGAAAACCCACTCTTGAAACTTGACGTGGCAACTCTATGCTGGGGAATCAACCGGTACTGGGTATCTGCAATCACCCGTGCTCGTTTGTGGGCACACATTGACCGCAAGTATGGCCCTAGGGCCTTGCAGGGCAGAAAAGATACTGCCTCGGAAAGCAAGGACGGCGTTATCACGCTTTCTGAACTGCGACGACTAGTCCCGCATTTGGACCGGAGTGCCATGGTCATCAAACCTAAATCTTCTGACTCCAGCCTCCGGGTGCTTTTATCAAATAATTTAATGTTGGATGAATGGACCGGAGAGCCTCAGCTGCGGCCTGAGATCAGCGTGTCGATCCCCGGGGTAGATAAGAAAATCGACCAGGAGGCGAAGAAGCTTTTTTATGCGTTGCTACATGAGGATGGCACTTCGAGCACGCGAGGTGTGGAGGGTGGTATCCATATTGATGCAGTGGTAAGGGCGACTGAAGGTGCTCTTGGTGCTTTGTTCGGTCTTTGAATTTTTGTTTTGGTTATTCCGGTGTGGTTTGATTGTCAGCGTTAGACGTTGAAGTAGTGGTTAGTGTGGTTCTCTGAAGATACCCGAGCTGAGCTCAAACTGCAAGTTTATTGTGTTCCTCTAAAGTGTTACTCATGAGATAAAGACTTAAACGAGTCTGACAATATGTATGTAGTCATAGGAACCGTCTTGCAAGAAATACATGGAAAAAACATCCTATAATTCCCATCTAACCAGGCCTTAAAAAGACAAGTTTACATCCATAGCGAAGCTACAAAGTATATAACGAAATGAACTACAAGAAGCTTTCAATGTTGTCCGCGCTGGAAGCCCAGGATAGAACGCCTGGATTACCAGCTGGACAGACACAAAAGTATGAGGTATACAGGCACAAGGCCAAGGTTGAGAGAATTGGGCGGTTTTGAATTTCGAGAGATCTTCCGAGTTCTTTCTTTTAGAGACAAAAAGGAGTAAAAGTTGGGGAGGGAGAGAGGTAATCAAGGAAGAGGTGCAACGCCATGCCACAGTACACTAATCCCCGATTCGAAAACCGAACCCGATCATCATCATCAGCACGAGAGGGAATTATCACATTTATTTCTTGGCAGCGGCCTCATCCTCAGCCTTGGTCTTGGCACGCTTCTCGCGCATACCCTGGTAGCGGGCCTCAGCGCGGGCGTCACGGAGACGACGGTAAGCAGCCTCCTCGCCCTTGGGGAGCGAGTCGCGCTTGACCTCGGTGACGGCCTCAGCAGCGGTGGGGTTGGTGATGGGGAAGGTGGCCTCAACACGGGTGGCGATGCCGTCACGCTTGCCCTCAGCGACGGTGGCCTTGACGGCCTTGACTTCCTCAGCGGAGGAGTCGAGCTTCTTGAACTGACCGCTCTTGCGGGGAAGAGGATCAGGCGGGCCTTGTAGTCCTGAAGACGGGCGACGTTGGCAACCAGGGACTCCTTAGAGTAGTTGGTGCGGCGGTGGTCAACGGAGATACCGACGGTGGGAGCAAGCTTCTTGGGGATACCAGCTTCCTATAAACCATCAAAAGATTTCGAATTAGTGAGTTGTTTCTCCATAGTGCCTCCACTTTCGATGCGGCTCAATTTACCTTCAGCTCAGCGAGGGTGAAACCACGACCGGCACGAACGCGGCGGTTGTACTTGATGGTGGGGCATCGGACAACGGGACGCAGCTTGTCAACCGGACGGGGAGCAACAGCAGCCGCCTTAGCGATGCGGGCCTCACGACGACGGTGCTTCCGGCCGGGCTATGCGATTCATGTTAGTCGGCCAAATTCATATCCTGCAAAGAAAAATTTTCCTCGGTTCCAAGTCGTTTGCGATATCGTCCGGAATGAAAAAAAGTTCTCTTGTCGGGGGATGTTGGATAGTCGTACCTGGTCGAAGTGCACACGGACACGACGCTGCCAGTCCTTGTGGAAGTCTATTCAAGAATTCGTTAAATACAGTTCCTTCAATGTCTGATCTCCCAAGACTTTCGGTCGGTCTGAAGCGATCATATGAAGGTGCAAAGCGACGGGTCACTCACGGTTCTTCTGAATCTGGTTGTTGTGCTTGATCGCCTATATATCCCACACACAATCAGTCAACCATTTCTTTCATTCTTTTCGAGGCGTATTTCAATCTGTCGATTTCTCTCAATCGCACAAGTCGAATCTTTTATTGTATCTTCCAAGCAGGGATAGGGAACGCACCATGTTGACGGATGGGGATCGAGCCGGGTGGTGGTCGTCGAGGGTTGCTGGTCAAATCCTCCTTCACGGCAGAAAATGAAGTTCCCATTTTTCGTGTGGCCGCCCGCTGACGGACACACCGCCTCGCTTAGCGAGCCCTAACCAAGCCGGATTCGGTAATCTGCCAGAGTTATTTTTTATTTTTTATTCTTTGATTTTATGCTCTGCTATGATATCTCAAGCCTCGAATTGTTGAATGAGATCATACTTGAATTTTCTTTTCATGGAAGTTTTCAAGATTGTAATCCGTTAGTCTTTGAAGACTCTATACCTATTGTACATGGTTGTACCGTCCCGAATTCATATCCTTTCCTATCCCAAATTCCTATCTATAGCTGCATGATAGCCATTCACCCCAAGTCCGGGACTATGGATTGCCGCAAAACAAACACTCGGCCATAATTCCCATACCGAAAAGCCAATTAACAACGCCACATTTGAAGGGCCATGGGATCACTGTCACATGGCCTCTTCATGGTTCATACAAAAATTCCCAGAATCCCAAAAAAAAATCAGTCGCTAGTTTGAAAACACCACATTTGGCATGTCTCATCATTCGTGAGGTTCCCATAATCGTAACAAGCAAAGCAGCGCTAGGTCATGAATCATATCAAAGTTGGTGACACGGGATATGAACTCAAGCATTGATGCCTAGACCAATGCCATTTGTAGGCCTAGACTTCTTCGTGGCGGCAGCGTTCGCGTCACTGTCTGCCTTGCGCTTCCCAGGGCGAGATCGCTCAACGCCGGGTTTCTGCACCTGGCCGAACAACTTTGTCTGGAGCAATGTGCTGCTCTTGGGAACAGTCGAGCGCATGTGCTGCGGGGAGGCCAAAGCCTCTTCCGCGGCCTCGGAGGCTGAGAGAGATACGGTGCTGTCGCTATCATAGTGATCTTCTCTTGGGTGTCCAATTGGACTGAGGTACTGGCCCTTCGAGTGGTTCGGTGTGACGGGAACGGAGGTTGCAGAGTGAGTACCATAAGCGTGTGTCTGGTTGGTGAGTTTATCGGCGTAGAGAAGAGCGGCGAGACCATCTGCGTGTTCACCATGGCAGATATTGTGTATATCATTTTGAGTGCTCGGCGACACGCTGCCGTAGTTGAAGATCTGGGAAAAGTGCTTGCGGTTGTCACCAATGCGCCGCTTCAGCATGAGGTTCTGCTCTTCGAGGTCCATAGACCGACTGGTAGCTTCATCGATGGCACGCTTCGCCTTTCGAAGTCTTCGGTCCAGAACAGTATTGAGTTCTTCTAACTCCTGCGAGCGCTGGACAGCCGAGAGATAATCGGAGTTCAAGGTAGACTGGGACTGCTTGGGCGTGATGGGATCTGCGGGGTGCGACCGACTACGGTACTCGGCGCTCTGAATAATCTCAACTTCGCGCTTGGCGAGCTGATGCTCCACCTCAGCGCGCTTGACGGCTTCATTGCTTGCGAAAGAGACCAAGCTGTTCTGCAGTTTGAAGTGCAGCGCAGACATGCGCGACTCTCGGGCTACGGCTAAAAGTTCCTTGGCAATAGTGCGCAGTTGGGTTTCGCCGGCATTGTCGATTTCCTCCAGGGTGGGCAGGTTCTCAGAGGCGCCGTAGGCATCGCACAACGACTTGTCCAGATCGGTGGGTTTCGCCAACGAGGGGCTCAAGGAGCGCGAGCGCGAGTGAGAGCGAGAGCGAAGCGGGGCCCCTGGGATCTGAGATGAGGGTGGAGGGGTCATATCTGATGACGACAATGGCGGGGGTGAGAGGAACTTCTTATCCGACTGGGACGATGGGCGCTTAGCCATAGCGCTGAGCTCTGGCGACGGGGACAAAGTGGTCCGGCGGACTGGAGTTGAAGGCACGATCTCTGCAGGTGCATCCAGGGAACTTTGTGAGTTGGTATTTTGAGACATGGTGGATGTGTAGTTGTGTAGTGATGTTGATATAAGATATCACTATGATAGAACCACAAGGGTTTAGGAGGGTTTAGCCGTGGGGAAACGGGTCCTCGCACTAATTTCTTATCAGCATCTTTATCGTAAAACAGATGATTGAAGCACAAAAGAATTATGTACATACCGGAGACTGATATCAGTCCTTAGGCTAGATCGCACAGATGCTTAGACCGGGTATGTTGCCTTAGGAACCAAATGAGAAGATAGAGGACCGAGGCCGGAGCAAGGGGTAGGAATCTCAATTTTGAGCTAAGAAGACAATGAATTGGAGAAATTGGAGAAGGATGAAAGAAGGGAGAATAATGGAGTTGAGGGAGACCTTAAGAGGAAGAGGTTACTCCAGCTCGCGTTATTGGGAGGGGCTGGGTGGCTGGGAACGGGGGAGTTTCAAGGTACCCGCTTTGGGTTAGTCCATGTCCCAGCCCCGGTCAATTATCTAAGAATATAAACCAATCAGAGACCGGTATGTGCTTACATCAAACCTATTTAAGTTAGTGTGGCGATCACGGGACGCTCAGGGCAAGTAAACACCCGCGACCGGACAAGCGCTGGAGGGTTGGGCAGGCAACCGATAAGTATCAGATCGGTACTCCATACTCCGTACTCCGTATGTTGTATATGATGTACGACATCATGGAGACTTTGTCTGTTTGAGCCTTCAAATGCTTTGCGGGAAAGCTACTTAGGTAGAGTTCTCGCATAACGTAAATAAAGAGAAGTATTACATCCTGTAATAAGTTTCGAAGAACTTGACTGAAATTGCTAGTGCATAAATTAAATCACCTAGTACAAGATGTGTCGGAATAGCCAGGCAGAGCTTCTACAAAGATAATATGCAAGGGCATCTCTTGGTTACTACCTGAAACAGTCGGTGCCAGCCCTCTTCAGCGGCAAAAGCAAGGATCAGGTCTTTGGAATCTCTACTAATATCTTACGGATTCAACATAATACATCCAAATGTTTTATATCAGGTAGATACTGATTATTAGAAGAATATTGGGCCCGAAATCCCAAATGGAACTGTTTGCTCCTGGCATTATTTTCTGTAGACTCCCGGGTTAGTATACATGCTCCTATGCTCCTATGCTATACACAGAAAGATCTCTTTTCTGGCTACTGGTAATGGCCTCGCTACTCAGATGAGGGTTTTGAGTTCGCTGCTATCAAGTTGCGCTGGATATCTGTTTGTAATGTGACATTGCTCTTTGATGTATATATCCGACGGAATAAGCCAACTACAACACACAGGCCAACTATAGCTCGCATAACCATCAAATTGCAATTCCACGGTCTTTTATACTTACAAATTGTCTAAGATAAGTTTAGATATCTTTGTAGCAATATATAACATAAGATAATGTAAGATATGTTTTATATGAGGTCTGTTTGGTACAAAATATTTCATGGATCAGGAGTAAACCAGTTGATGCCTGAGGCGACGATCGCGGGATTGTGAGACCTTAGAAATGTAAACAATCCGCTTAGTCCGAAAGATTTCTAGACCTCCAGGCCTTCATTCTTTCCAAGGTTTGCAAAGACCACGATTTTGACAGGACTGAAACTGCCACTGCGACCTTTCCCCGCCCTCCACATTCTTTGTCCCACTTCTTATCATCGGACATGACTATCCGAATTTCTTGACGTGACTTTCTCCCTGACCGAAGACCAACATCAATAACTGGAACGCCAATATGGAAGGACAGCCTAAGACATCGACACGCCCTGCGAGTGGTATACCACGCCCTACAAGCGGCATTCCACGACTTGCTTCAAGATTGCCTTTACCCACGAGCACCGCATCAAAATCGATCAAACCCTCACCTTCTCGAGACAGGCTACGAGCCGATCCTGGCCTAGACGAAAGGAGGTTACGAAGACCATCTCACAACACGCTCGTGAAAAAACCATCCTCGCACCACTTATCGCCACCCAAGCCGCAGGATGATCCTATCCCGACCCTCAACCAAGATCATATCCAAGGCAAGGAAGACGACACACATGTTCCAGAGGAGGCGAGCTCGACTGCGGGGGATGATGACACTGTATCAATCGCATCGGCCCAAGAAGCACGCGGTCGCCGTGGAGTACGCCCATCTTTGTCCGAGCGTACACTTGAGACGCTAGCGCAAATTCCACCATCACCGGCCTCGGCGAGAAGGCAGTCCAGCTTTTTCAATGGCGGCAGCCCGGTACGATCCCCATCTCGCGCCCCGTCCAATGTGTCCAACGTTTCGAGATCGCCATCGAGGGCATCTTCTTGCGCCCCGCCAAGCAACGAGCTATATATACAGCCTGTTTCGAAGCTGCGTCTTCCCTCAGAGGCTCGTATGTCGACTGCTGGTTCTCTTTCTCCAGTCCGGGGCTCGGAGGACAGCGTGAGCCCCTCCAGACTGAAGCGGCCGTCGCCCAGACAAAGTATTGCACCGGGAGACGGTGTCCACACGGACGTCAGTTCGCCGCTCAAGAATATAATACCAGAAAGATCCATTGGGAACAAGGATACGCCAAAACCCTCATTTATCCATCCATCACCTAAAAAGACATCCACAAAGCCTGCTAAGTCAAATATGGGGCCCCCAGAAAGACCCCTGCATGTGAAGAAAACAAGAAAACCTCAGACAGAGCAGGTGTCGACCTTGCGCTCCCCATCGACGGCTTCAAGATATGTGTCTGCCTCTTCAAGCATGCCTGATGACCTGTCTCCAGAGCAACAGGCAGAAATTGAAGCAAGGAAAGTCTCCAAATCGTCTAGTACGCTACGTGAAACTATAGCAAAGGCAAAGGCTGCTCGCAAAGCGATGGCGGCCGGAGAGAAAAAGGAAGACCCAGGAAAGCAAGTCTATCAGGCCGCGACCATCGATGCGCCTCTCGATTCGTGGGCAGGCGGCGACGAAGATGATCCTTTCGGCCAACTGCCCAAGGGGTCCAACTCTCTGGTGATGCGCAAGCGCGTACAGACAGCACGCGCGACCGGCCAGTTGAACATCGCAGCGTTTTGTTTAAAAGAGATCCCAAAAGAAGTGCTGACGATGTACGACTACGACCCAGAGAACTCTGCGAATTGGTTCGAAAATGTCGATCTCGTCAAATTTAATGCCGCGGACAATGAGCTGGAACAGATATCGGATGCCACCTTTCCCGATATCGACCCCGAAGAGTTTGATCCCGATAGCGATGATCGAGGACTTCAATTTGGGGGCCTTGAAACGTTGGATCTCCATGGCAATATACTCAAATCACTTCCGATGGGTCTCCGTCGTCTGCAAAACTTGCGCACTCTCAATCTGTCGAATAATTCTTTGGACATGGCCAAGATCGAGATAATTTCAGAGATAAAGTCTCTGACGGATCTGAAACTTGCAAATAATCAACTGCAAGGAGAACTAACTGCCGTCATTGGCCGTCTTCCTAACTTGGAGTCTTTGGATCTGCATGGCAACAGTCTCACCAAGCTCCCGGATGATCTCGTTGGGTTGGGTTCTCTGAGAACGTTGGATGTCAGTGAGAACAAGTTCACATCTTTGCCGTTCGAAGTCCTCAGCAAACTTCCCCTGAGAACGCTCAATGCGCAGAAGAACAGACTGGAAGGAACTTTGATACCGGCGTCAGTGAACAAGTTGGAGAAATTGCAGTCCCTAAATATCGCCAATAATGCTGTGGTTGTCTTCTCAGCCGATGACGCGCTTGAACTTCCTAATTTACATACTCTACTGATCGGTGTCAATCGCATCACGCATCTCCCATGCATGACTTCTTGGCAGTCATTATTAACGCTATCTGCTGAAGAAAACAGAATTGCAGAGCTTCCTCGAGGGTTTGAGGAGCTTAAGAGCCTCAAGAAGGCAGATTTCACAGGAAATTCTCTCACGCGCTTGGATGAGAGGATTGGATTAATGGAAAACCTTGCCTCTTTGCGGGTTTCCAATAACCCACTTCGTGAGCGCAGGCTGCTGAAAATGGACACTGACGATATCAAACGAGACTTGCGGAGCCTCTGTGAGCCTGATCCTCAGGACACAGATGACGAGGGCTCAGTGGCCACGCAATTCACTCTAGCGCCTGAGAATCCCTCGCTCGATGGCAGCTGGCAGATTAAATCCGGTGGGACTCTTGACAAGTCTTATTCCGAAATGACCGATCTTAAGGTAGAACAGCTGGAGATGATACCGTCGCTAGACATTCGATGTCTCTATCTACAGCACAATGAACTGAGCTGTTTCCCTGCTCCCGCAATCGGAATGCTCGCGCAGTGTCTGGTTGAGCTTGATCTGTCACACAACCCCTTGAGTGGCGCTGACTTCTTGTCTTCCCCACTTGAGTTGCCAAAGCTCCAGTCACTGTCTTTAAACGCGGCCGGCTTGACGTCATGGGAGCCTCTCTTGTCCAACCTAGTAGCCCCATCTTTGATCTTCTTGGATGTATCGCACAATCGTTTGAAGGGAGCACTCCCCTATCTGAGGCAGAGCTACCCAGAGCTGAAGACCCTTGTGGCCTCTGACAACCAGATCGCCAGCTTGGACTTCGAAGCCGTAAAAGGGTTGCAAGTCTTGGAGCTAAGCAACAATGACCTTGATTCGCTTCCCCGAAGATTGGCCTGCTGGCTGCAGGACGTTCCCCTCGGAACTGGGGCAATGGATCGGCCCTGAGACGTTTCGAGGTGGCAGGCAATCGATTCCGAGTACCTCGCTGGCAAGTAGTTGCCAAAGGAACCGATGCGATTCTGGAATTCTTGCGAGAGCGGATTCCCATTGCTGATCTGCCGGAATGGGAGCAGGAACATGAAGCTCCGGAGGAAGACTTCTAAGCGTGAGATCTAGTTGGAGATCATAATTTAGAAAGGCCTGTATAATATCACCATCTTTGTTCTATGTACATATACATAATATCGCTGCCCATGCTTTTCTCGGGCTTTTGTCATCTCATCATCAGCTTCTTTGCAGCTTCGTCACAGATAACTACATTCAGTTCTTTTCAATTGACTTGCTGACCTCGTCAACCACCTTGAGCCACGTTTTCGACCATGTGGCGAATTTGTCTGCAGGTGCATCATCCTTAACATCCGCAGAGCCCCAGGGTGACGTGACCAACTCCACCGCTTGAGTGGCACACTTCCTCGTCTTCCGCAGATATTGCGCAGAGGTTTCAAAATTGGCCTCGTACAGCGCGCCGGCTGCCTCATCAACATCGTCCGGGATAGCTTGTAGATTCAGCATCAAGGACTCTAGCTTCTTGACACCAGACGAAGAAGCCAATGGTGTATTTCCGGCATTCTTCAGCCGATTGTTGATGATAGCTGGGTAGGCCTGAGCAATAGGCTTGAGGAACCGAAGTGTAGATTTCTTATGTTCCTGGAGGGCAGCCGTCTCTTCTTCGTCATCCTCATCGTTGTCCTCGCCCTTATCATCTCCACCCTTCCCATCATCACTGAGAACATCGTCAAAGAAACCATCGTCCTCTTCTTCCGGATCCCAATCCTCGATTTCCTCAACCGCGTCGCGAACCAGGTCTCTCCACTGCTCAACGCGGCGCATGACAAACCCAACAACCCCCTTATTCGCGACATCGATTGTAGCATCACACGCGTCCCAGACACGGCCCGTAGCGAGCGTCACAGCATCTTTCTCGGATTTTGTAACACCGCTCTCCTTCCCTGTATCCTTCTTCTCTTGGTCTTTCTTCTCTCCGACAATCTTGACCTCCCGAACCAGCGTTGAAAGCTCCGTTAAAGAAGTCTTGACAAGAAGCAAGACCTCAGAGTGAAACGCCTTGGTGTATTGCGCTGGTGTAACGAGAAGGGAAGCGGTCACCAGCGACGGCAGCACGGATTCATTGAGCTCACGGAGTACGGTACCAACAGCTGAATGCGTAAAGGGCGAGGTAATGGCCAGCAGGGAAAGTTTCGTGACGTGTGCTTTGAGCGCGCTCGACGAGGCAGTTAAGAGGGGCAGGGCTTCGGCATCTTTTGCGGCTTCGGCTGCGCCTGTTGGGAGCGTGGTGAGAGCTGTCTGGAATTGGCCGATGAGGGATAGGGTTGTGTCAAGGACTGCGGATAGTTGTTTGGACATTTTTGTGACGGTGGTGGGCTGGCCAGGGGTGAGTTGGAGTGGAGTGTAGCAGAGAAAAAAAATTGGGCGGTTGGGTCTGATAATTATCGCGGGGCTGATTAGGGCTCTGCGGGGTCACCTGGAATTTCTATGTTGTATGTCGAAGCTGTCAGATTGAGCCTGGTTTAATTGGTCTGCTGTTTGCAGATGTGTATTTTGATTTCTATCTTTATATTTCTCTCAGTCCAAAGATCTTGATGGTCTGTTGCTAGCATGTATCAACGTCCTTCTAGTAGATCCCTCGTTTACCTTATATGCCATGAAGAGCTCCTGACATGCCATGGCTTCTACTTAATGGAGAAATCAGTTATACCAAACCCAGTAAAGCTGCCTTGCCAGTTTCTGCCCAGTAAAATCAAGGGCGCCATTTGAGCGACCTGACCAAGCGACCTCGATATTAGTCCCATCACGTGCCTCCTATTGTATATAGTGCTGCATCCACAGTCCAGTTGTGATCTTTTGGCAATGTAGATAGCGGTAAAATGTTCTTATGTATGTAATTGATCAGAATTATTCACCGACAGGTACCGGCCTGGTTTCTGCTCTAGATTATGGAGGCTTCACTGTACCTTTTACCCTACAGCGTACATTGATGTATGTCTCAAGCTAAACATCTCCGCAGCTCGCCAGTAGAGAAGTAAAGAATGACATCCTGTGACATTAACCGAAATCCCAATCTTAGTATAATACAAAGGATAATTCCCCTCAGCGCGTAGTCTGCGTAAACTCCTTGTCGACTCTAATCTCAGTCAGGGGAATCTCATCCCCGTTCGGAATGATCACCGGCCCTCGGTCCCAGTACATTGGTATATGTCTTCCCTTGGTCATAGTCTGGCCTAAACGAGGCATCCGTTCGCGACTGTTCTCCCGCTGAGTTATGATCATCTGGTAGGTGATAGAAAGAGTGTCGTTTCGGATGCTTGGTATGCTGAATGATAGTGGAAGTGGACTCCCCTGTTCCTGAAGGCTGAGTGACAGGGTCCGTAGTTTTGGCAGTTGTTCTGTTTGTACTTTTGAAGAGAGCCATAACGCTACCGTGGACACCCAGCATGCGTGCTATGAAACGGAGAGCAGGGCGAATGGTTGGGAGGTTGGCCGAAACGATGCCGGCGGACATTTCGATCGCGGTCCAGCCAACTGTTGGGGCAAGAGTGTAGGAGGAATCAATTGAACTGTAGCTGAAGAGGACTGAGAAACGGTAGGCAGAAGCGAAGACGACGCTGTTGAGGTTAGATTGGTTTTCTTGGGGGCTTTTGGAAATGTTAGTGGCTTACAAGAATCCCAAGCTGAAGGCAATTAAAACGGCTATCTTTTCCGACATTCGGAGTTGGAGCTTCCATACTTGTGGAATTGGAAGGAGTAGAATGGCAACGTCGGTTGCGATCGTTGAGACGGCATTGGCGACCCATGTGGCGACCTGATCGATGCACCGACCTGGAAGCTGGGGATACCATAGTTTCTGGACGGGGACGCAAATGAAGATGAAGAGGAAGGTTATACAGATGACCCATAGGATAATAAATACCCCAATGATGTATGCCCATGTCTTGAAGTAAGGAAAGCGGAAGATCCGATAGTACATGAGCAGAATGCTCAGCTTGGTCCATACCAGGTTGAACACGTAGAGAACTTCGGCGACAACGAGATACTTTGCAATCAAAATCACGTTTTCCGCCGGAATAGTGTCTGCATGGAGGCCCATTCCCTTATGAACCATAGCATAGATGAATCCGACAACGATCAGGTTCCATAGCTTATGTTTGATTAGAAACCATGCGATTGTGATTCAATGGAGTGAGAGAATCGAACTGACCATAGAAAAGATGACCATATAGTCATCCCACCACAGCTTTTGCATCCGCTCATAACGGGCGAGTAGTCGAAGACAAACCGTCACGAAGGCCAGCACCGTGACAGAGGCTGTGGTAGCTATAGACCATGACTGCAGACTGTCCTGGTTGCTTTCCATGACGTTTGGCTCAGGGAGGAAAACATAGAAACAACCCAGCAAATGTTGGGCAATACAACCTTATGTGTGGAGCACGGAGTATGCCGAGTTTCTGCATCGTAAAGTGCCCATCTTTGTGTGTCGACCACACGGCTCGTAAAATTCCAGGAATTCCACTTTTGAACGTTTACCTGACAAGCTTGGCGTCTGGAGTTTTGAACTTACTTCGGTAGTTGGCCCCCACCGGGTTAGGGATCTGCTCTGGTTGCACTAATATCACACTTATACATGTTATGTATTGTTTATATGTATCATTCATATGTATCATTCATATGTATCATTCATACGTATCATTAATATACAACATATGTGTCACTATGTAAAGTAAGCTTTAGGAACTATCGAGTAGATGAATGGCCTGCATATATCTGAAGAATATCCACGTGGATGCAAGGGTTGTAAATTCCTTTTTAGGGAGGTTGTGGCTGAAAATACGGAGGCCCACTCTATGAAACAAGAAAAAGTAGGATAATTACTCCGTACAAGTTATTAAACGAGAAAAGAACTAAAAATGGAAAATGATGAATCCTTTCATTTGATTTTAGGACTATTGCCTGGCTTAGTGGTATTCGTTAGTTTCCATTAGCCGAAAATTACGGAGTACATAGGTACTAATTGTACTTCGTTACCATCTCCAAAAGGGCCTCATTCACCTCCTTTGGATTGGTGGCGTTCAAGTAATGGGCACCTCCTTCAATCATCACAAGTTTAGCCTCCACAGACGAGGTAAAACGCTTAATGTGCTCTGCAGGAACGATCGTTCCGAAAGGAGTGTCTTCAGTTCCCTTATCGATTCGTTAATGCACAAATCATCTATATCAGTAGACTGGGGACTCACCTGTAGCCAATAAACAGGACATTTGATATCCCCGATCCGGAGCAGGAGCCCATCCCTCTCCAATAGGCAATTGAGCGCCATTCGAACCTTTTTCCGGCCCTCATCACCCTTATACACTTCCTTCAATGTCTGAGTCCAGAATGCAGATCTCGTTTCAGTGGCAGCGGCACCAAAGCCGATTCCCCCCACCAGTCCGCACCAGACGTCATCCACAACGAAGTCGGGTGTAGCCGAGGAGCTGGTCCACTTCTCAAAGAACACCGTGAGATTGGCAGCAGGATCCCAACAGCCCTTGGACCGAGAATCCGAGGATTCATAATCCATGGAGGTTCCGAGGGGCATAAGACCGAGAATCTAGTAATATATTAATACTATTGGTTTGGCTTGGCTTGGGGCATAATCAGCAGTTCATTGACCCTAGGGCTTGGACCTACCCTCTCTGGGGCTAGGAGGGCCATCCTAGTCACGATCCATCCACCCTGACTTGTCCCCAGCACAAAGGCTTTCTGAATCCCAAAGTGGTCCATGACCTGTAAGGCCATGTGTGCAGAATCCCAGTACGTAAAGTGTTCCGAGGGAGAACTGGTCGAGCCATGGCCTAATGGCTCAATAGCCAGAAGATTCATGGCATCAGTCAAAGCCTCATTGTTGAATTGATCATGGTAGAGAGACACCGTCATGCACATCGAATTCATAAGCACACATGTCGGCTTGGAAGGATCATAATGGTTCTTAGAGAAGGCGTACCCAGCCTTGATGCCACCAAGGTGTGGAACTTCGACAGTTTGCGGCGCAGCCATTTCGTAATAACCAGTGGTCTTCGGGCTGAATATTTGATTTATCCACGGAGTACGGCGGACTTTGGAGGGAAAAGGAAGTCAATATGCTAGGGGAGTTAGCCGAGTTAGCCCCTCCATACTCCGTATGGAGCATGTAAATCCCGAGACTTGTGCAACGCCCTCGGTATTTCGTCCCAAATTAGCGATTGATCTCCAATTGACCGTCTTGTGGAGTCGTTTGGGCAGACGGTTTGTCAGGATTTGCTTGGCTTAAGACCAATATACCTAGGTACTCCCGGGGTCCGTACTAAAGCTGCCGGGTGGTGGGGCCGGACGCTGTCTGAGATATTACTGGTACATCCACCTTCCAGAAAACGATGCATTATTCGTGTATTGAGGTATTTGTGACGGATATCGCCACATTTAGGGGTTTTTGATACGAAATTGAAGTTGCGAATAATGTCGTGCAACCAAAAGTGCTTAGGAAATACGTTTGACCGATACATTTTAACGCTGATGATCGCCAATCAATGCTTAGGTACGGAGTATGTTGTAGATAGATCTCACCCCCCGGTTTCGAGGAGTTCATCTGATAGAGCATCTGCTTACCCCTTACGCGCGGGGAGCGAACAATGGACGGAATGTTTCTTGGCCTGTAGACCTTGGCGGAGCTGTACTCCGTGCGTGACTATCTAGGTAGCTCGGCGAACTCCTGGCCCGGCGAACAAAATATTACCTAAGCAGGAATTTTCAATATCAAACAAGACAAACACCTTTCATCATTGCATCCCAGCTTGACGGAAGCTCAAAGCACTTTGATCATCATTGCCAGCCATAATGGGAACAGCTAAGGCCCGCGCTCCTCCAAGGACACCTGCAACTCCAACACAGCCCGTGGAGACCTCACGGTACCTTCCCGAGAAGACCTTTATCATCGACAATGGCGCCTATATGATAAAAGCCGGCTACGCTTCTCATGCCTCGGCCTCCGACGAAAGCATTTCCGGCTGCTCATCGATACCCAATGCTCTCGTTAAGACACGCGATAACAAGATCGTCATCGGTGCACAGTTAGCCACAGTTAACGACTGGAATGAGGCGATGTTCCGGCGCCCGGTGGAGAAGGGATATGTTGTGAACTGGGAAGCCGAGAGAGAGATTTGGGACCAGTCTTTCTTTGATGGGAAGGTAACGGCTCGGAATAAGAGTTATCACATCGCGGATCCGGAAGACACTACCCTTGTGCTTACTGAGGCACCGAACGCCTTGCCAATCTTACAACGGCACGCTGATGAGATGGTTATGGAGGAATGGGGATTTGGGGGATATGCGAGATGTTTGGGTACGGTAGTCGGATGACTTGGTGCCGCATATGATGCCGTACTGACTCGAGGTCTTTAGGTCCAACCCTTAACGCATGGAACGAAATCCACTCTCTCTTCGGCGATCCTGTCTCTAATACATCCGACGCATCTATCTTGCCCGCAGATTGCTTACTCGTCGTTGATTCTGGCTACTCGCACACCACAGTGACGCCGGTTTACAAAGGCCAAGCTCTTCAACGCGGAATCCGAAGACTCGATCTTGGAGGCAAGCACCTTACAAATTATCTGAAGGAGATCGTGTCAATGAGACAATACAACATGGTGGACGAAACGTATATTATGAACGAAGTCAAAGAGGCGGTCTGCTATGTCAGCAATGACTTTTCTGGTGATTTGGAAAAAGCGTGGAAAAGTGGCCAAAAGCGCCAGGGTGGCCCCGAAGAGGGAATCGTGTTGGACTATGTGCTTCCAGACCCGAATGCAAACAAGAAGGGCTTCATTCGACCGCATGACCATCTTCTGCATGCCAAAAAGAAGAAAGGGGCAGTTTCCGGGCTTAGCGCGGAGGTGTTGTCGGAGGATGTACTGGTGCTGGGTAATGAGCGCTTTACTGTCCCGGAGCTTCTATTCACCCCCGGAGATATTGGCATGAAGTCAGCCGGCGTACCCGATATGATTCTTCAAAGTTTGTCGGTTCTGCCTACTGGCCTGCACTCCGCCTTTTTGGCGAATGTTCTCGTTGTCGGAGGAAATGCTTTGATTCCGGGATTCATGGAAAGACTGTGAGTTCTCGGGAGTCAATTGGTTGAAGTTTCTACTGACAAACTACCTTATTACAGAGAAACCGAATTGCGACAGATTGCCTCTGCTGAATGTGTCGTGAGAGTACGCCGGGCTAAGGAGTGAGTGGTCATCCCATCTGGTTATCTTTGCCTTTGAAAGTACTAATATTAATAGCCCTGTTCACTCAACATGGCTAGGAGGCACTCGCCTTGCAGCGAACAGAGAGGAACTCAGCAAAGTATCCATCACTCGCCAAGAATATCAAGAATACGGGTCAGGATGGGCTGTTCGACGATTTGCCGGCCTTGTGTAAGGTCCCAATCGCTGTTGGATTAAGTATGGGAGTTTTAACGATGGCCGAAATAGACAGCGTTTGCATTTAGTGATACCCTAGTTTTCAATGTCTGTGGTCAATGTACAAAATATTTTGGAACGCGTATATAAAAGTTTTCAAGGCTAGAACGCCGTACTCCTCACATTACGATGTGATTATTCGCTCTAATTCTGGAATAAGCTGTGTTTTTACCTGTTTGGGAAATTCCCAGATCCATGGATCCACGGCTGCTGTTCACGTTCACCTCTAGGTACCTAATGTTTGGGCTATTAACTTAAGCACTTGGAAGACATCTCTATCATTGTCGCGATCCAATGGAATAAAGGAGAGACCCAAGAAGAGTTGGTCTCGCCAAAGCCCTCTTAATGCGCTGACTACAAGACAGCAACCTAAGATGTAGCCGTCATCCCCGAATTAGCTATGGGCTCTTCAGGAACAAGAATAGAAATAGCGTTTCCCCATCCATGGCTATATGTTAGATCCATATATGGCCGAAAGATGAAGCGCACCCTGCGCTTGTACATAAGAGGACGTCTTTCTGCCCTAGTCTCTTAGATCTGGTCATGCACTTTGTCCCTCTTCGAAGGGCCCAGTACCAAATCCCCCAAGTCTATACCGAATCCACGACAGAATGCCTAAGAGCCGCTCGTCCATACAAAAACTCTTAGACTACTTGGAGCGAGTATTCGTATCCAAGAAAGTTAGCGAGGAAGTGGGCCAGTCAGTAAAGCACAAAGCCAATCGAAGCCAATTAGAAGCAATGCACTAACTCTTCACAGATGCACTAGCTGCTTCCGAAAGGTCCCAACGAGCAACTTATTAACTGCTCCTTGTGCACACCAATACTGCCCCTCGTGCCTCCGACGAATGTCCTCAACAGCCTTGAAGAACCCGGACATGTTCCCGGCAAAATGTTGTTTTCAAGAGATCCCCACCAAAGCACTCGTCGAGGTGATGAGTCCTCGAAACAGAAAGCGTTATATCCTTCGATGGGAGGAGAATAACATCCCTCCTCTAGAGCGCTTGTACTGTCCTCGGGCGAGGTGTAGCCGATGGATTCCCCCAAAGAGCACAGAGACACGGCTAGGATACCGTGTCTGTCCTCATTGCCGGGCAAAGGTTTGCTCCAAGTGTGGAGACTTATTCCATCTCGGTTGGTCATGTAGCAGAGACTCTGAGATAAAGGCGATGCTGCAACTGGCAAAGGACAATAATTGGCAAAGATGTTCCAATTGTCTGTATTTGGTTGAGAAGGTGGATGGATGTAACCACATCGTTTGCAGGTGTGGGCATCGATTTTGGTATGTTCATGTTGTGCACGCCCTAGGCAAAAAGTTAACGCTAATCGGAAAATAAGTTATCTTTGTGGCCAACGCGGCCGTTGCGGATGTCCTGCACGTGGCGAAGATGAAGACCTGGATACAGATGGGGATATTGATGTCAATACGCTGGCCGCTACAATGGAGCAGGGAGAATCGGCGGGTGAACCTTCTTGGTAGGAGGGTGAGGCTTAGAGAATGGATCAGGGCGGGTAACCAATATTTATTTTCAGCAAATCGCGATCTAGATTAATATGATGCAGGAAGGGTATCTTGATCGAAATGCTTATTCTCCATCCGGGACGCGCACAGCAACTAGTAGTCGTAGAAACCCTTGCCGCTCTTCTTACCAAGCCAGCCAGCGTCCACCATGCGACGCAGAAGACCAGCAGGTCTGTACTTGCTGTCACCAGTGTCCTGGTGAAGAACGTTCATGATTGCAAGGCATGTGTCGAGGCCAATGAAATCAGCCAAGACGAGGGGGCCCATGGGCACGTTGGTGCCCGTTTTCATGATGTTGTCAATGTCCTCACGTTGACCAACCCCAGTCTCCAGACAAATCACGGCTTCGTTAATGTAAGGCATCAAGATACGGTTGGCGAGGAAGCCAGGTGTGTCGGCAGACACGGAGGCCACCTTACCCATCCGCTGGACAAAGGCAATGGCAGTGTCCATGGTCTCCTGGGATGTTTGGAGCCCGCGGATAATCTCAACACCCTTCTGGATGGGAACAGGGTTCATGAAGTGGGTTGAGATCACCCGGGAGGAAGCCTGAAGGTCGGTGGGGTCCGCGCTGGTGGCAGCAGCAATCTTGGTGATGGAGATGGAGGAGGTGTTTGTTGCGAGGATGGCATGCTTCGGAGCGATCTGGGCCAAGCTAGCAAATATCTTTGTCTTCAGATCTGGGATCTCAGGCACAGCCTCGATGACGAAGTCAACTGCGGAGAGACCGTCGAGCGTCAAACTTGTAGTAATTAGCCCGCGAGCTTCATCAGCTGCCTCCCGAGTGAGACGCTGCTTTGCTACATCCTTTTCAAGAAGTTTATCTATTATCCAATGCCAAGTCAGACAATTCCAGGCCATTGCAGTAAAGTAAACCGGAGCTCGGCATACCGGCAAACTTGAGGCCCTTATCCAAAGAGGCCTGCGAAGTGTCGACGAGAGTTACCGGGACATTTGCTTTCTGTGCAGCGACGAGGGCAATTCCCAATCCCTGAAAAGTGTGAGACTTGCAGCGTGGTTGTATATTCCGAGTTACACACCATTTGGCCCGCACCGACAACGCCCAGTGACTTGACCTCGGCTGCCCGGACTGCAGAGGTTGAGCAGAAGTTTCGGGCCACCGTAGGGCCTCTGCGAAGGGAAACAAAGCGAAGAGTAGAGGTAAGCATGGTTGCAGTGGTTTCCGGAGCTATGGAGAAAAATGGACAAAAAGTAGTGAAGAATGTAAGTGCGAAGAAGCAAGTCAAGTATACTGCTATGACTTCACGTGCTTTCGGACGTCATCGTATGGCGGTTAGCAGTGGCCATTCAAGCATATATTCCACCGCCTTATATATAGGCCAGCCACGTGCTCGATCATTTCTCTATCGAAGTGCTTTGACCTCATGTATGATATTTTAGACTCATGAGCATAGAGCAAAGCTGAGAATATAAGCTGAGTAGAAATTATGGGGCTGTCTGCTATCCATATAGTTCAGAAGAAGGGCCGAAGAATATTGAATTCCGAAGGTTTAAGTACTCTAGGAACCCAACAATCCTGGAAGTGATTTTGATAAAATTCTAGTGAGCAATCATAGTTCTTGCAACAGCTAGTCTTGGCTAGATTGTGTTGAAAATTCAGCTTCAAAGGCATCCCAGGTGGTAGATCGAAAATGATTATGATTGTTTGTCGATCAAGAAACAGAGCACTCGATCAAACTATCACAATAGTATGCGTCCTTTTCAAGAAACAATAAGTTCAAAGGGGTCCCTAGGTAACTCTACTCAGATCTACTCGGTATAGATCTGACATTTCATTTTGCCATATACTGCGAAGTGGCCGTAGATACGCGGCGTAAGCGTGTCGGTTATCTTCGGCACTTTGGCGGCATCCAGTTTCTCCGAACCGCCGAAGCCGAACACGCGTCGACGCGTTCCCATTCAACTCGATTCGGGAAGGAATTGATGGGGTATCAAACTAGCCCACCATGGATGAAGAGGTTGTTCCTCTAGGACACGACGTGCAAGTTGTGGACCCAGACGTGCGCAACTATGTTTACGGCCTGGTTACTGCTGTGAGTTCACTTCAACTTTCTCCTTAGCCCGGTTCTGGGTCAATTCACTGATACGCTTGGTTATCTAGCTTGGAGGATTCAATGGCGAAAATGCCGACCAATACGTGCTCGGAGACGATGCGCTGGCATGTCTACGCGACATTAAACGCTGGTTGAAATTGTACGATGAAAAAAATAACCGGATGGACGTTGCGCGATGTCTTGGGGAGGCCAACTTGATCAATGGTGATCTGCTTCCGATCCTCTCGCTCTGGTGGGCTAGTGGACAGAACAGCAAGCATATGACCAGGATTGCACTGGCGTGCTTGGAACTTCTTGTTCCCCTAACATGGCCCGTGGAGTTCCATAGCCAAATGACAGTAAACCACCATCGTCATACCCCCTACATCCAACAGACACAGGTGCAATACAAGCGAGGTATCCTCAGATCTGGGGGATTGAATCTCCTTCGCGCAGTCATTCGAATTTCTCTCCCAAGCATGGCGACCCCTCGAATCCGAACGTGGAACCCGAGACGAAGGAATCCTCAAGTTGATGTTGTACTTGCTGCGGAACATTGCGATTATATCCCCCAATACCAGACTTGCGGCAGAAGGCGACGAGGAGGAGACATCCAGATCGGCAACGATCAACGCCTTCCATGAGCAAGATGCATTTGCACTTCTCCTCACTATGTGCTCCAATGTCGGCGAAGACTTCAACCTTCAAGATATTCCTCTGATGGAGACCCTTTTCCATATCGTCAAGGGTGTCAATGTTGAGAAGTTGTTTATGGACGATGAGCAGAGGACGGCTAAGCGAACCGACGAACTCAGCGACCTACTGAAAAAGGAATCGTTAGTACGGAGAGAATACGCAAAGAATGCACCTACACGCCATGGACGATTCGGTACAATGATCTGGGTCAAGCGAGACGATGCGAAGGTCTCTACTGTCTCTGGACAAGGCGTCTTGCGCGACGACCAGACCACACTACAAAAGATGGACGAGAGTAAAAAGTGGAATAAGCCTCGGCCTCGCCGCAGACAAGAAGATGTGGTCCAAAACAATAACTTCAACATGCCAGCCCACCTTAATTCCGAGGCAACTAAGAACCTGAGGACGTTTGTGGAGGAGTTTTTGGATTCTGGGTTCAATCCTTTATTCACCCATGTTCGAAAAGCAATCGAGCGTGAAGCTGAGCGTGTGATACCGATCAATCATCGCCAATTCTTCTATACGGTCGGTTGGTTCTTGGAAGCAGAGCGCGTACGACGGGCTCGACAGCTCCGCCACCGGACGGCTCAGAATGGAGGAAGAACCAAAGATATTGATCCCGATAGCTATGGTCTGGTTGCTGGCGTCCTGAACCAAGAGACGTTCATTTCTTTGAACCGGGCTATGCAGAGTAGCCTGGACAACAAGGAATGGGAAGACCTCAATGCCCAGATGCATTGCTTCACCCAGATTCTGTTGACTGTCCAGGAAATGGCACTGTCACCGCTCGAAGAAGATCAGGAAATTGCGGAGAATATCCAAAACCGAATTTTCTATGAAGAAACCACCCATGACCGGATCCTTACTATTGTGCGCGGATACAAAGACCAAGGCTTTGGTTACTTAGATGCCTGCACAGAGTTAGCCCATGTGTTCCTGCGGATGCTGGAGCGCTATTCCAAAGACAACGTCGACATGCAAATCCGTTCCCGGCGAAAGGCCAGGAGAAGGCAAAAAAAGGCTGCTCAAGTTGCCGAGCAAGAGGGAGAAGATGACGACGAGGAGCGTGACTCTGAAGATGAAGACATGGAGGAAGCCGCCCAGGTCACTAAAGAACGCAGCTTTGACTTCAAGCGATTCTCAGCCAAGTTCTGCAACCAAAGCTGCGTGGACACCTTTATTGCGTTCACAGGATTCTACCGAGAGCTTAACTCTGAGCAGCTTAAACGCGCCCACCGCTATTTCTACCGGATTGCATTCAAGCAGGAGATGACTGTTTTGCTGTTTCGTGTGGATATTATCAGCCTTTTCTACCGAATGATTAAAGGTCCAGGCTCCATGGACCCAAACATGTCTGTATTTAAGGAATGGGAGGAATTGGTCCGGCAAGTCATTCGACGACTCGTCAAGAAGCTCGATCAACGCCCCGCCTTGGTCACTGAATTGCTGTTCAGCAAGATCAACTCCACTGTCTACTACCTCGAATATGGACACGAAAAGCAGACGATCTCCACCTATAAGCGTCCACCACCGGAGCTTGTGATTACATCGACGGATGCGACGACGAAGGAAGCGAAACTCCACATCGTGATTGGTGCTCTTGTTCTCGATGGTAGAGCAGATCTGGTAACATGGATCAAGGATGTCTTGAGCTCCGCAGCCTCCGAAAGAGAGGACTGGGAAACCCAAGAAGAAGTCCGTCGTGCCGAGAACCCCGAGACTATCAGCGTTCCCAATCCGATGATAAGTATGTTCCCCTAACACCCTCCTTGTTTCTCAATCGATGCTAATAATGAAACAGCTGTCAAAGGTAAGAATGAGTTCGTTCAGAATGCCATGTTCTCGAACGCAAAGTTACGTCTGCTCATGACAGTCGTCGGATTCGAGCGACTCGGCGTTGAAGATGTGCATGGTGCCTCTTGGGTCGTTCCAGCCTCTCTCAAGTCCGACGACTTGCGTGAAACAATTTCTGCAATCCTGAAAGCCCTCCAGACCCCGTTCTCCGGAGATGGCAATGATGATCCTCGCAAGTATCTCCAACCAAAGAACAGAGGAAGCGGTCGCGGAAACATGACCCAAGGCACACTGAATGTCAACTTCGGGTCAGAGTCCGAGGGCGAGGACATTCCAGATGGTCCCTTATTCCCGGCGAATCCGCGATCAAAGTCTAGTGCGCTGGATGACCTCAAAAAGAAGCGTAAGAAGAAGCAGAAGGCCACTACAGAAAGGGAGCCGCTGGACGACGAAACCCTAGAAGCGCGACGCGATGCACGTCTGTCAAACGCACTTTCTCGCCAAGCGAAGATCAAGAGTGATCTATTCATCCATGCCAGTGACGAAGAAAGCGACGAGGAAGCCGACAAAGAGTTCTTCCGGCTCGAAGAAGAGCGGCGAATTAAGCAGGCAAAAGAAATCAAGAAGGCCTTGCTCACTGGGACCGTCGAATCATCAAGCAAGGGCAAAGGGAAGAAGTCTGCCGCCCGCAAGCGAATCAGCGATACTGGCACGTCTGCGGCCGCAAAATCCAAGCGACAACGCCGTGATTCTGGCTCTGCTGCTAGCGGTGCTGAGAGTGATGCTGATGGCGATATTCTCATGGCAGAACTCGACGCTCAATCGTCTCATTCCCAGCAGGGTATTTCTACTAGCCATGGCGCTAGAGAGAACGAAGACACCCCTCTCACATCGGGTGAGGATGACCTTACCTTTGATGATGATTTCGCCTTCACTGGAGATCGCCCGAGCAAGCTCCAATCTACGGAGCCTAAGGCTGTAGATGATGACGAGGAAGAGCCTGTGGCTCCCGCCAGGAGACGTATGCGCGGTGGATTTGTAATTGAGAGTGACTCTGAATAGTGGGTTCACTTCATATTTGTGACATGTTTTCGATTATGATGACCTGATGAGGCGTTTGGCATTGAGATGGAAAAGGAATTGGATAGCATCGGATACCTAAGCCCAATGAGAACAATTTTACGACTTAATATTTCCTTTCTGGCCTGGTGGGATATCTGCCAAGGATGTCACAAAGCCAAGGCTGCGTGATGAAGCAAAGGGAGAAAAATACGAGCTTCCCCACACTTGACATCTGTCTCAACCGCCGTGAAAACTCATCCAAAGCAATTTCGGCTCCTACTGTCTTCTAAGATGGCTCCTGATAGCAAGACTCTAACAGCAGCGTGCCACTGCCAAAGCATACACTTCGCTATAACAATTCCTGCAGACGCCCTTCCCCTCAAAGTCCACATATGCCACTGCAGCATCTGTCGCTACACACATGGCACACCGTGTATTTTCCACGCCCCGCTACCAGCAGGGGTAGCACCGCAGTTCATCGCTCCATCCAGCATAGACAAACTGACACCCTACAACCACGCTGAGTCCCAGGCAGCGCGGCATTTCTGCAGTACGTGCGGCTGCCACATGGGTGATAGATCACACGATGACGGGAGCTGGGTGATATCTACGGCTGTCTTCACTGAGCCAAACCAGGGTCTATGGGAGATGCGCACACATGCTTTTACGACCTCCTCGCTTGATGGAGGACTTTCGGCCATGTTCTCGCACGTTGATGGCCGTCAGCTTGACGTCTTTAACCTGGAGGCGTCACTGGATACTATCAAGGCTACCAGAACCGAGGCTGAGGAATTGCGCGCTGAATGCCACTGCGGTGGCGTTTCGTTCTCTATCGCTCGTCCTAGAAAGGAATTCCTCGATAGTCCTGCGAGCGAGGGATGGGTTTTGTCAAGAGATACGACCAAGTGGCTTGCGCTTCTTGATCTCTGTGATGACTGTCGTCTGGTCGATGGGTCGAATGTCATAGCTTGGATGTTCATTCCGGTTGATCACATATCCCCTTCTCCACCGGGAGATTTGATTATCGGGTCGTTGAAGAGTTACAAGTCTAGTGAAGAGGTACTACGGACATTCTGTGGGACGTGTGGCGCAACGGTGTTTTATAGCTGTACTGACCGGCCGGGGATAGTTGATGTGGCGGTTGGAATTTTGCGCGCACCAGAGGGGGTGATGGCTGAGAATTGGGCATTGTGGAGGGGGAGAATTAGTTCGGAGGATGATGGATTGAAGTATGATCCTGACTTTAGTAGGGCGTTGATTGAGGGGTTGAAGGTATGGGGGAGTAGGAAGGGTATGCCGGAGGATTTTGTTCTCCCGCGAGTGTAGAGAACCATCAGATGTCCAGCAAATGCCGTACAACATAGATATTCCGTTTCGATAATTCGATTATTCTAAAGACATGGTCCTTTCCGAATGTAGCGTGATGTTTTGACGATGAGTCAAAGCGAAAAGTGGGGGGATCTTTCAACTATAAAACCCCGACATCCCCGTTGATCTCCGCACGAACATCCAATCTATACCTAGGTAAATATCCTAAACATGACTCACCTTAAATTCGTCACCCTCGATGTCTTCACATCAACACCTTACTTCGGAAACCCGCTAGCAGTAGTTTTCCTTCCAGATGACGACTCAACCGCTCTCACCCAGAGCCAGAAGCAAACCATCGCACGGGAATTCAATCTATCGGAGAGTATTTTCGTGCACCCAGTACGCGAGAAGAGCAAGCGCACCATCGACATCTTCACTACAGACTGCGAAATCCCCTTCGCAGGCCATCCCACCATTGGCGCAGCCTCCTGGTTCCTGAGCCACTCAGTCGACCCCGCTGATGGCGATGGCGTCACCACCCTCGCGACCAAGTCCGGCGATATCCCCATCTCTGTCCAGAATCGCGAGGCCAAATACGTTGCTGCGCAGGTTGCGCACAATACGCGCATCCATACTGCGCGGTTTAGCTTGAAGGAGCTGGTGACGCTGCACCCGACGCTGTCGCCGTTTTTTACACGACCAGATGTTACTTTCCCGCTCTTTTCCATTGTCAATGGGATGAGTCAGTTGTTTATTGAGCTTCCTTCGCTTGAGGCGTTGGCTGCTGTTACGCCTGCAACCGGCGGTGAGCTGGTTTCTGCTGATTATCTTGATGAGGGGTGGAGGTCTGGGTTGATCTGTGTGTACTTCATTGTTCGAGATGTTGAGGATAGCGTCACGAAGAAGAAGGTCATTCGGTCCAGGACGATACTGGGAACCCTGGAAGATCCAGCTACTGGCAGTGCGGCTAGTGGGCTGGCGGCGTACCTAACACTCACGGAGGGCAAGGCTGGTCAGAATTATCAATACCATGTTGTGCAGGGTGTTGAAATGGGCCGCCGCAGTGACATTGGTGTTGGGGTTACGTTGGATGGCGACAAGATGGTTGAACAGGTTGTGCTGACAGGCACTGCTGTTAGCGTGTCTGAGGGAAAGGTGCTGGTTCCTGCTCACTGAATAAAATAACAACCAAGAGCTTTAATGAGTCATATCGCAATACTTTTCTATCATATCATGTAATAATCCGTCAAATTTTTGGGGATATCCTTTAATCCCACATACCGACTTCGCCCTTTACGACCATACCTCTTTCATTCTTCGAGACCCCCCCCAAAAAAACGGGCTTCGCTAAAATTGCCCGAGAAGTGGTATGGTGATGGTGAGCGAGGGAGCATATAAAACCTTGGAACTTGCTTTCAACGGACATTTCTCAGGCCAATCTGTTCATCAATCCTTACAATCCGAGCTTGTTCTTTTCGATTTGTATTTTGTCAGAGATATCGGAGATAGAGACAAGCCCTGGCTAAAGTATCATCTCAATTGATTCTAAAAATCTGGTCACTCTCTTCTTACCAGCCCGATCATGTCTCTCTAAGCGCCCGCATCAATGGAGGTGCACTGGAATTAACACACACGCCGATTGTCTACTCGGCACTACTCACGGGAGTCAGAAAAATGGAAAGGCAACGCTTCAAATTAAGGTAGCAGCCACACGGATTTGCTCCCCGTAACTTTGTGGACGAAAATTGCGCAAATAAAATTATTATACAGAGTGTCACGGAGGTTCTAAAGGGAGTGACATTTTTAAAATCTACTTGTAAATCTAGTGCTGCGCCACAGCCTGTGATCATTTCTCTTTCGATTCCCCGTGAGGCTGAAAGCTGACTGTGACGTGCGCTTGAGTCATGTTAGGCTGCAGACTGCCCGATTTGACTACATTTATAATTCTACATAGATAGCCAATTTTGTAAGTCCGAACGGTTTGAATATCTGTATTGTATTCTTAAATTTGCACATAAATGGCGAAACTATCTTCAGAGCCTGACCTGGAACCCAAACTCCATCGGTATACACGACGCAGAGAATTACGCGCCAAACCAAAAGGTGTCCGACGGGCAATATCAAAGGCACACCATGTACAGGAGACACGTTTCATCGAGCCCCGGGAGCATGAAGAGTCTCCCCTTTTCAAGAGGTATGAACTCTTACACAATATCAGAATTTCTACTCTTAACATTAAGATCCAAGGTTCTTCTCCCTTCCACAAGAAATAAGAAATATCATTTACCGCAAACTTCTCGTCCAGCCATGCAAATTTGACCTGTGCCACTCCAGCCCATGCAAAATGTCTATGTGCCGTATAAGACCCGGCCCAGATCCACACCCACATCCCTGGAACAGAGAAGGTCCCCAATGTGCAAACTGCCATAGCTACGTCTGGAAACAGCCGCAGGTCCCGATCTTCCAATCCCCAGCACGAAGCCAGTGGGCGCAGCCGCATAAAAATGCCTATCTTTGTGACAATTGCTACTGGGACCTGAATGGAAGCGCGGAAGGGATTCCGTGCATGAGATCTCTACCATGCCTATGTGGAAGGCGTGGGAACTTAGCCATTCTGCTCGCCAGCAAGGGGTTCTGGAACGACGCTGCACCCATCTTCTGGACGGAGAACTGGTTCGCCTTCGAGGATCCCTCTCTCCTAACGGGGTTCTTGACTGCTATTCGTCCACAGGTGAGATCGTGGCTAAGACGGATATCGTTTATGCCTATTCATGCTTACCACCATGATGAACATCCCAGTACGTTTTCACAGTGGCGGGATCCGATTTGGAACGGATGGGACGATATTAAGAGCTGCTGGAATTTACTGAGGCAGTGTGAGGGACTGACAGAGCTGGAGCTTGACGTGGTGTTTTTGACGCGCAAGGAATGGGCTCAGGCTATCCGACTAATTTGTGTCAAGAGGAAAGTTGCCTTCTTCCGTCATTTGGACCCAGGGGCGATGAAATATTTGTTTGAAGAGCCAACGAGCTTTGTGTGGGAGTCGCATGCTCGGAGGAAACGATTCGACTCGCCCACGACTGCTTTGCTTGTTTCTAGCATGACTGGTAACAGAGCTATAAAAAGGAAAGCCCTGATAAATCATTACTCTGAGAATACACTACATCAAATATGTGGTGGCTACGGGGTGGAGTTCACCGAGAAGATGATCGAGGGCCGAAGATGGAATTCATGATAGCGTGTGTCAAGGACGGCGCTTTCCGTCACTTATCAACTTCAAAGCTTCTTTTCCTCAACCAACTCTCTCAACACTTTGATTGTCCCCTCAACCGCCATCTGGCTCATCTTCTTCTCCTTCTCGAGCAAGGCTGCCAGCTCCACCTTGGAGACACCGGGGTGTCTCCATTCGAAGATATACGTCATGTAGAGTTCCCCATTAGCTCCTTGACTAATCACATTGCTGATCTTGCTTCCACCCGGCTGCTCGAAGTCTACCCGGGTAGACTCAAAAGCTGTGACAGTCTCTTGCACTGTTTTCTGGGTTTCGCGGAAGAGGACTTCGCGAACGGTGACGGGGTTTCCGGTTGATGGGTCGACGGAGTCACTAATAACCTTCGTAGATTGGATGGCTCCTGGAACAAATGTCTCTGCAGAACGGATCTTCAAGAGCAGGCCATTCCAGATTTGTTCAGAGGTGAGAACGGGTGTGGCGCCTGGTGGGTTGATCGGGGCGGTGAAGGCAATGTTGTTGGTTGAGGGCATTTTGGGAGGATATGAAAGGAAATTGCCTCAATGATTTGATCAATTATTTAAGGGATTTTGATCAGGGATTTTGTCTAGACTTGAGCCTCTTTTATATTTCCGGGGCTGCGAACAGCAATGACGAAACCGATAAAGCCGATAAGGTTAATAAGCTCGGCGTTACGGCGGCCCGGGCCCCGATGAGCCGGATTTCTAATATTTCTGCCTTAAGCGTCAGGCCTTAAATTTGTCCAATCTGAATCTGTGTTTGTGTCTCAATTAGGCACAGGGCTCGGAGTTAAGAAACAACTCGAATTTAAGCCCCCAAATTGTAAATATGCCGAAATTCTCGAAGCCATTGTACATACGCCCCCCGCTGCCAATTAATGAACTATGTGAATATATGCCTCGGTGATGCCTTTCATCGTGGTTATTATAGCTTACACATATAGGCTGTCGCGTGGCCCTCACTCATGTCCCTGAGGCCTCCACCTGTATAAAGTCGCTAGATATTCATTCGCCCAGCCCGTTCTTGCACATGTTTAAACAATCCTTTAGAGGAAGACTATCACTCGTTCTAATTAAATTCTGTTGCTGACAGTTGCTTTAACGTCTATATCGAGCTGTAATTTAAGTTATCAATTGAAATATAAACCAACCTCTCCTTACGCGGTATTATACATAGATTAGCAAGAAGCTTTTGGGCACTTCGTGTTTGGTGCTGCAATCAATAGTGGAACGTCAAAATAATGAGAGACATAATGACTGGAAGACGCGCATCGGGCCTCAAACGAAGAATCTGGAAAGGAGAAAAGAAGCAATACATTTGAGTATGATTAAATCATTATATGATAGCCTGAACAATTACCAGGTACGTTGTTCAAGATGGACATAAGATGAATCGAATTGAGAAAAAAAGAAACCCCGAGTCCGGTCGGACATTTCGCTCAGCCGAGCCGCCCAATCCGGTAATCATCGGATACCTATATCGGACTTCCCCATTTTGATAATGTAGTACCATGCGGCGAGGTATAGATATAAATATCAGTGAGCTAGAATATGAGAGCCATAAGACCAAGAAACTTTCAGAAACCATAATCCTCACTTCCAGCGTACAAACATAATGACCGATTTCAAGACCGACGACTCCAAGGCTCCGTCCTACACCGTCGATTCAGTCGACTTGGATGATGCCGAGAAACAAGAGCTAAAACAGTGAGTCTTTGAGAGTCCACACCCCCACAACTTCAATTCGGTTTGGAAGGCGCAAGCTGCTAACCAAAGCCCGATTAGTACCAGCCCGATGGTGGATTGCCTAACCCACGGGCCCAGCCAAGTCCCGCTTCTGGATTCCGAATTGCAGAAACCACAGGCAAAAGATATAATACGCGCACTAGCCACAGCATTGAATGATATTGCCGATGAGAAGAAGTGCACCAAGTGCACGGTGGAAAATATCTCGACTCTGATCACAGGCCACGTCCGGGATCTCAGAGCGGCGAAGCGGAGTGGAATGTGGTCTAAAGAAGACAAGAAGGCTCTCAAAGTGGAGATTAAAGGTCTTCTCAAGCCAGTCAAGAAGGATGTGAAGAGCTTGTGGAAAGCGAATTACTGACTCTATTCGTTGTCTTGGGATCCGGTTGGCGAGTGGGCAGGTGTACACTACAATAATTTCATTTTGCGCGTTTCGTTTTCAACGGTTATCAGACAGAGAGAGAAAGAAATGCAATTTTCATACCTGGGAATAATGTATCTTATACTATAATTGGAGACTATCCACGTGCAAAGTGGCCATTTGAATTCCGCTACATATACGAGATGGATCACTTTCCCTTTCCACAAGGCGGTCCTTCGGGGAGGTTTACGCTCCAATAGCACCGATTCGCTCGTTCGCAAGGTCTTGGTTCATGTCCAATTCTTTTGGCCAGCGTGCTGTGTGTATTAGTTCCTTTTTACTATTGCACTATACCTTTGGTCTCTATTTCCTGAACCTACCATTTATCCCAAGTATCCTCTTAAACCCTGCCTGCCTGAGGCCCTTACAACTTTGGGCCCGAAAGGTTAGTGAATTAGCAAATTAGCAATAGCGTTTAAAATTGACCGGTTTTGTGCGCTTGCTTCTCGCCCCTAGTTCCCCGCATCTCGTGGACCGACCCGTCTGCTCTGGAATCATCGTGCACAAACACAACACATCAGTAACCTTATGATCGGCGTTAGGGCTGAAGCGATAACCCCGAGATACGTCCTAATGGGGATATCTGATCTCCGAGAATTGCCTAATGGGATTAACATCTCGGAAGGGTCAATGATAAGGTGACAACTCCGAGAGACGGCCGAATGGGGAAATAGCCCAATATACGAAGCTCATATGTATAAAGGGGATTTCAAAATGAATTTAGTTCTTCATGTGTCTCTTCAATTCATTTCTGATCAATCTCACCGTGGAAAATCAACATGGCCGACAAGACCAGCCAGGAGTCTCCTCTCCCTCAAGAAATTATTCCGCAGGAAAAGCCCACTGGTGGACCATCCCCACCTCCGAATGGCGGTACAATAGCATGGGTCAATGTGCTTGGCAGCTTTATGCTGTACTTCAACACCTGGGGCATCCTGAACACCTTTGGCGCCTATCAAACCTACTATGAGTCCGGTGCTCTCTTCCACTCCAGCTCGTCCGACATCTCCTGGGTGGGCTCAATTGCCGCATTCATGTTGTTGTTTGTCGGCGTTTTTGTTGGACCCATCTACGACCGCGGCTACCTTCGAACACTCCTCATTGTGGGGTCTTTCATGGTTGTCTTCGGGCACATGATGCTGAGTCTGTGCTCCGAATTTTGGCAAGTTGTATTGGCACAGGGATTCGTCGTCGGAATTGGAACAGGTTGCCTATTCGTTCCATGTGTCGCCATTATCCCTCAATACTTCACGACTAAGATGGGCGCTGCAATGGGCGCTGCCGCTTCGGGCTCCGCACTCGGCGGTGTCATATACCCCATTGTTCTGTATCGACTCATCAATGAAATCGGCTTCCCCTGGGCAGTGCGCGTTATAGGATTCATCGCACTGGGCACACTGCTCATTCCAATTAGCATCGTGCGTCTGCGCGTTAAACCACCGAAAGTGCGCGCCATGATCGATCCTTCCGCATTCAAGGACCCGGCTTATCTGGCTTTCGTGTTCACCTCGCTCATTGCGTACATGGGCCTGTTCGTTATCCTTTTTTACTTGTCCTTCTTCTCTGAGGCAACTCGTATCACGGACAGCAGTCTAGCCTTCTACATGGTGCCCATCTTCAACGCAGCTTCGGTATTTGGTCGTACAGTCCCGAACAAGCTCGCCGACCGCTTTGGTCCCTTTAATCTTCTTGTTCCTGCGGCCTTATCCTCTGGGCTGTTGATGTTCTGCATGACGGCGGTGCACTCAAAGTCCGCGGTTATTGTCATGGCGGTACTATCCGGGTTCATGAGTGGTGCGCTGATCGGACTGCCGCCTATGTGTCTGGCTATTCTGACGGCGGACAAGTCGAAGCTGGGCACTCGTGTTGGCATGGGGTATGCGATCATTGCGCTGGGTGTGCTGGCCAGTGGTCCCAGCAGCGGTGCAATTCTCAGGAACGGTGGTGCGTCGCTTGATTGGCACAGTTTGTGGGTGTTCGGAGGTGTTCCGACCTGTGTGTCGGGACTAGGCTACGCGGCGATTAGGGTCTACAAGTATGGGCCAAAATTCAACATCAAGGCGTGATAACCGAGTTTGGCCATACAGAAGAACCATACTGCTTGATTTAGCAGATTCCATACAGCCTCAACCATGAGATTAATAATTAATACCAACTAAAACTGATCCCTTAATTTCCCATTTCTCTCCAACACAGATCTGGGTGTCCGTGCCAGTGAATGCACATGAATACGTTACCAATGGAGGTAATATGATGCAGGAAAGGACTGTTGGATACTGTCGAAGTGCATTTCTTTATGAATACAAACTTGGATCTTGAATGCCATGCCTTCGACGGATTTGGGGAGGTAGCCGTTATTGTGGAGCACATTCGGCGGAGGCTGATGGAGACAATCGAGGAAGAGGCGGAGAAGTTAGGTCTTTGAGTTGGTCCAAGGTTGTATCCTAGTGAGATTCTAGGTATCTTAAAGGCTCACCAGGGGTGTTATCTAGCTTGTTGTGCTACTTCATCTAGTTCAGTTTTGCTCTAACTATAAAGAAAGCATGACGCTGGATAGACAGTAGTGGTGCAGTGAAGCAAGACGCAAATTTAGGTTTACCTGACTCTAACTTAAACCCAGCTTTATACTGGAGAGAAATAGAATAAGATGTGATACATTGAATGATACACATTACTTGAGCACACTTGATATTTTGCTACATGGCACGCTTAAAAAGCCATCGGGATGTCTGAAAGTGCCCGAGGGGAATGCCTATGCTGTGCTACTGCTACTGTTTTTGTGTTATCTATCTACCTGACTATGTACTGAACTATATTGGTTATTCGTCGAGAACGTATGTAATTTGAAATCCTTGTCTCCGGTTACGGCACTCTCGTACGGAACTGAGGCTCACCAGAATGCCCTTGCTGCTGTCTTAAGGTTCGGATATTGAGGTAAGTTCAGTATTGAGCTCTATAATAATGATTCTCCTGATTCTGACTCCACAAAGCTCGGAGGAAATCAGTCAATGTAGCTACCAGCACACCCGGATATCTTGCTATCTGCCAGCCTCCATGTCCTCTATGTAATGCTGACTCGACATGAAACCTAGCTAGTGTGAAAGTGTTATGAACTCTCAGATGGACATGAAACGTCATACATCCAATTGTAAATGCAGTGTTCGAAAGGCAAGCACAATATAGCACATGATGCAACCTGGGACGTTTAGTATTCCTCCTATATCGAGTCCGAACAAAGCCTAGATAGAATGTTAACTACAACGTATGGATATCGTGCTTTTTCTAGGTTCGTGTCGGCTAATATCGTTACATATAGAGCCACTTTGCGTGTGTGAATGGTTCGGAACGGACATGTCAAAAGTGCCAAAACCTAGCACATATTCACAGATAAATAGTCTAGGATTTCTCAATGTCCCTTGGTTCGGTTCCCTCATATCCTTCTACCAAAATCAATTAAATCGAGGCTGTTTCCATTGTACGTTACCATCGAAAAGTCCAGGTTCAATCCCAAAAATGCGTTTCCTAGGTATCCTATCCCTCCTCGTTGCTGTGGCGTACGCTATGCCAATTGAAGAAGCCCCACCGGGCCCAGGAGCACCACCGGTATATATCACATAGTTCTATCGGAATGTTGGACATTTCAACGCTCACATCTCCCACAGTTCGATTGCATTGTATGTTACCGTCGAGCTCCACATACATTCAAGATAAACGCAGAGTTCAAGTATTAATGCCTATGGTTTGAATTAGCCCAACTTTTGGTTCAATGAGTGTCCTCCAACGTGAGTCTAGCCCCATTCACTATAACTTTATATCAACTTGTTCTAAACAAAGCTCAGCCGTCCCAAAGCATGCGCCGGGCCGGGAAATATCAGGGTGTGCTGTGTAAGTGTGGTCAATATTTTATTGAAAGCGATCCTTCAAATTGCATGGTATATATTGACGATGCTAACAACACTAGACATCCTGCGATTAGAAAAAGGCGAAACAAAAGCCTTATCTATGGCTTGGGCATTATATTGATTTATGGAATGAGAGGAAATTTTGTAGCAAATGAATGATGAGATTAGTGCGCCTTACTTCTCCCACACGTATTAATTCGGGGTGTAGTGTTCGGGTTAGATACGGCAATGGGGTCAAAGATTTGGAGGACTTAATAAGTACAAGGACTTACCTAGGTACTACCAGATGATTATTTTACTCTAGCAATATGAGCTATACTAAGTCGTGAACAGGGTGAAGCAGGGCCTGTGCCACCTATATATCTATGACACAGAAACAGAGCTTATACTTTCCGTTGAAGTCTACAACCTATACTGTATGTATTTAGTTGGGGTTCTTGGAAATAGAATTTGCAGGTTCAATTGATGCTGTCAAAGGGTCAGGATTTCTGCATTACCACAACATGATATAGGATCGGATTCCATCGGTTGAATATCTGAATGCGGCCTGAATTAGAAGACATTGCTGTGATACAACGTGATGCAGTCTGTGTGAAGTATACTGCATAAATGAGATCAAACTGCATTGGCAGCGCCAATCTTGCATCCGTATCGAGATCATTGGCGGGATCACCATTCAGGGTTGGCGTTGAAGCAGTCTGGTAATACTGAGAATTGATTACAGCTCTCAAGAACTTATAGCACAATGGCTTGGTTTTGGCTGCAGCGTCTGAATCCCAACGTAGTATACTACGCTGAGGTCTCTACTCCTCAACGTTTGCTCAAAATGTTTTACCGTGATGTCACCTGAACGTGGGGGTTCACTTCCTTTTCACTTCTCACTTCTATTTAAACCCTCACACTCTCACTCTCCCACTTCATTTCTTCATCTACCATCACTCCAGACCATCATGGAATCCATCGTGGCTACCAATGTTATCAACAAGGCGACTCCAATCGCCCCATCTCCTGGCCCAGCTGAAGCTCCGGCAGTGTCCTTTTTGAGCTCCAAGTCTACAACCGCATCAGTCAATCTTGAAGCCAAAGCACCATTCTCAGCTATCCAGGCCCTCTTTGATCATCTCCACACTCACCCTGACGATGTTGCTAAGCTCAACGCAACCTACCCTCATCGGGGCGTCATCAAGACTGCTGCTCTGCACAAAACTGAGTCAGATCAGAAGTTTACCATCGACCTCTCACCCATGCGAAACTCCCGGATTCCGGAAGCTCTACGTGAGTCCCTGGATCCTAATGGCCTAGCCGAGGTCCTCGACTTCTTCAACGCCCTCAGTGCTCAGTATGTACCCACCATACTGTCTTCTCTGAGCATCCTCGCCGGTACCGATCTTGCTGCAGCACACACTTCATACAATATGAACTATCGCCTGTGTGACTACAATCCTAACACGGCTGCCCCCGACTCGTCGAATGGATGCGGAGCTCACACGGATTATGGGACCTTCTCCATTATCTTCCAGGATGGCACGCCCGGCCTGGAGCTCGAAGAAACCCCTGGCACGTGGGTTCCTGTCCCCGGAGATGCCACGGTTATCCTGACTGGTTGGTGTGCGGTTATTCTGAGTGGTGGCCGGGTTTCTGCCGCCAAACATCGTGTTCGCCGTGCCCCGGGCGTGCGTCGATTGAGCGCAGTCTTGTTCGTGGCCCCTGACCTCGACGTGAAGTTGAAGCCTCTTGGTGATTCCCAGCCGATCAGACCGTTCTCCGAGACTATCATGCGTGGAGATCTGGATGTTGAGACTTTCAAGGATGTCATGGGGAAGAGATGGCGATACCGAGAGGGAAATGAAGAGATGGACAATGCGGACTCTCTCTCCCAGGATAACGAGATTGAGAACATGGTATGGGGCTAAGCTTGGGGACGCTAACGTCCAGCCAATCGCTACAGATGGCTTTGGGGTAATTGGCTCTGAGGCGATATGAATAGATAGAATTCGCTTTCTTCGTTTCTGGTCTTTCTGGTCGTGGCTTGGTTTTCTCTTCTCCTCTTTTCTTGATGCGTTGGTACTAAGGCCTCCATCTTTTATGGAGATGCCTGCATAGTTAACCACGCCATTGCAGATTAGAGGCAATTCACTCTATAGCCATGCTATGAGTTTCGTGGCTTTAACATTTGAGAGGTGCTGCTATTAGAATTCCCGTGTTAAACAGATTTGGCTTCAAACCCGTTATACCAATAGTGTACATGGTCTTTGGAGTCAAGGCTCTGCATGCTAGGAAGTAGACAACTATAAACTTCCAACTGCGAGTGTAACCTTCGACCTTGCTAGCAGAAAAGAGGCTTATAACGTTTAGGGGACACTAACCATAAATGGTCTACTGGGAGGAAGGATCCTTGTTCATTCGTAACGGGAGGAATGGACGGGGAGAAAGCCCTGATTCCGCCAGTACCTGAAATCACCCCGCAATTATTGAGGCCGCCAAGGTTTATCATTCTCGGTGAATTTAGTCAAAAATAACGTACTGTCCTAATTCTCCTCCGTCTTCTTTGGTAAAGTCTAAGTATGAAGACCAAGTATGAAAGGAAAACTTCTCGCTGGATTTCGTCATGAACCACATTATGTGCTACGCGGTTATCTTCTTTTCTACAGCCGATCCTAAGTATGAAATAAATATGATAACAGGTAGAAGATATTAAATCGCTTGTCATTGATTGTCATTAAGGAAAGTGGTTGGTATACACAGTATTCAGCTCATACTCCGAGACATCATTCCATCTTCATTCAAGGGAGAGCGGCAGGGGAGTAGCTCTGGTCAGGCTTGACAACCTCACCACCAGCAACCTGCTTATCGGTATAGGCAGGCCAGATAATCTGGCGAGCCTCGTTGACAACAGAGAGGGTAGTGAAACCATTCTCCGCGCCGAACTGGTCGCTCCAGCCGGAGGTGACAGTGTATTCGCCGCAAGTGACTGGGCCTCCGTCGGCCTGGGAGGCAGGGCTGCCCTCCACGATGTAGGTGCAGGGAGTGGCATCGCCGGCGCCGGGGTAGATGCCGAAAGTCCAGGTGCAGGAGGTGTCTTCTTCGTTGCAGACACGCTTGGTGTCCTGGAGGGTCCACTGGGGGCTGTCGGCCATCATGGACTTAGCGGAAGTGTCCGCAGGGGCAGCGAAGGCTGAGGAGGCCAAGAGGCCAGTAGCAAGGAGGAGCTGAGTGAGCTGCATGATGATGGTTGAAAGCTTGGGTGGTTGGGTGGTTGAGTTTGGATTATTTAGTTTTGAAGGATGATGAGGAGGAGGATAGTATGGGAGGAACGGGCTATTTATGTGTTTCCCTACATGATATGATATCAAACTTGAGTCCATTGCAGGTCACATTTCGAAATAGAACTATAGGGATCCATGGATGTAACGTCGAGTCGGGTAACACCTGGAATACGTTGCTCCACAACGGTGTCTTCATTATGTGCGGACTTATGTAGGAGTGAGACAGCCCTACAGCTATGATTTGTGCATATTCTCTCTTGATTTCTCCACATGGCTTGCCAACTTTGAACATAAATTCCTTTTTTTATCTACCTAGGTAAGACATCTTCAAAACCCAACCAATCGGATGATTGTATAGCTACAGCTTCACCCCGCAAATGTGGTCAGACCGTCGATCACCGATGACTCTGTGCCAGATTCTCTTATACGAAGTACGAAGTAACCAAGATTGCATGGTCTGATTTCCAAGGGTCGAGAGAATTATTTCGGGTGAATCCCGTAACCCCGGTTACAGACGCCACGATTTTCACGCCACCCTCAGGAACCCTGGAATGGTGAAACGGAAGAATGATAGAAGTGGGTTGGGACACAAGAAGGATATTCATTGGAGAATAGCTGCTTGGGTAAGAACATTGCCAAGGTGCCCAGATGAAATGGCCTCGGGGCGTCTTTGATGAATAGCCGACCTTCCCCGGACCGCATTCCATATCCGGGATAATAATTAGAGCTGTATTTAGATACACTTTTTACGGAGTATACATTTATAGATCATAACAATTCAATTTCCAGAACCCACACTTAGGCTCCCCATTTTCGTTCTGGTTAGGCCCCCCATCTCTGTGCTGGAGAGTTGAGACGACCTAAATCGAGCAGTTCAGCTGATGGCCAGTTGTCCTTTTTTATCCGCCACGTATCAGCCGCAAGGTGTTCCGAAGCCAAGATCATATTGCAGATGATTCTTCGATTTATGCGGCCTTCAATATGAACGGATCTCGAGTGATCCGGGGCTGCAGTATCCACCAATTCGCTGGTCCTTGTCCCCACTCTTTCGTATTTTCCAAGTAGGCAGTGACCACCTCGTTAAGAGCTTTTGGCTTATTTCCCAGATACGTTGAATAGGCCCCGAATTCGATTTGCGTTGGCTAGTACTTCCGTGAATTCCGATTTGAGGCTGTGAAAGATTTGCCTTTTTCTTGATTATCAGGTCGGCGAGCCTTCTCCCAAGGCGTGCTCCTTCCAATATCAGTTTCACATGACGTATCGTGTTAGGCTAGCCATGGTCCAGGCCACCACTGCCTCATGCCATCAATCCAGTTCAGAAATAATCGAACAAAATTATCCTATCGAAGCAAGTTACCGAGAGCGTGAGAGCGTTGCTGACGGTGGAGTCGGGTTCTACCGCGGTGACCTTGGAATAGAAAGCGCACTTTCCTGTCTAGGAAGGCGGTACGTGAGCTATTTATAAAAGATCCACTCTTTTGCCTCAGGCCATCAATATATCTTTCATAACAATGAGTGGCGAATTTGGTTGTTCATGATGACCCTAAGATCTGGGGACTTGAAGGGGGGTAAACCTGGTTAGCGATCTTACAAATTGCTAGATCCGTACTTTCGGTCCAAGGAAAGCCCACATTCGCGTTCATCCGGGGATCTCCTGGAATCGATGACATCGGGTGGGGAAGTCTAGGTGATCCGTTGACACGACCTGCGGGAACGGTCGCCTGGGAGGTGCACATGAAGCTCGTTGCGGTAGACGGGGCTCGTTGGAATATGGTGGTGCCATCGACCTCGATTTCGTGAGATCCTTCGAACCCATCTTCGTATAGAATGCAGCCGGCTGGAGGAAACTTCCATCTCTGCGGGGAATTTATTGGGAAGTTGCAGGGAAACCGTTTGCTGGTTATATACACCACATCCTCCATGGGAAATGGATATATCAACAAGAACTTATGCTGGGTTTTCTTAAAATGAAAAACTAGCTTTCTACAGTAGCATGGAATCACCAGCTGGGCTTGCCCGTGAGATAAATCACGCTGCGCCTACCAATAGCATACTTGTCTTCATCCCATAGGCAAGTATAGTAGTTTATGGTTGAAACTGGACTTGCTCAGTAAAGAAGTTCAAACCCAGGGGCAAAATCTCTTCTTCACTCGGTAGTGTACATGACATCCGTCCGTACGGTGTACTTGACACCTCTAAACACATCGTCTCCAGCATGGAACAAGTTCCTTTGTTGGAAGATGAGAACAGACCCCGTCTTTGGGAAAACCCGAACCGCCTCTCTCGGGTTCGCCCCAGCCATGAATGAGGTGGCACCGCCTAGAAGAGTCTCAGTCTCCAAAGTACAACCACGGTCGCCAACTTGAACATCCTCGGACCCAACCTCAACAGGGTCAGTATCCCAGTCCTTTCCAAACCCAAACATCAAATTCGACTTCTCCGCCTGGTCAATATGAGGCTGCAGCTCTCCCATATCCTGTTCCCCGTCTCCATTCAAATACAAGTGGATGGTATAAAGTGACCTCTCTAGCCCGTCAGGGGTAACATAACACCCATCGCAATGAGGTCGGAAATAATCCCCGCCCTCATAACGTAGGAACCGAAGGCGCTCATTTAGCCGACTGAGACGGAGCACCTCACCCCGTTTCGCTGGCCCGAGACCTGTAACGAAGGGTTTGCTCTGGACACGGTCGATTTCACACTCGCGTATAAAAGGCATGAGTCGCTCCAAGATTCTGTCGGTAATTTCCGGCGAGTCCAATATAATTCGGTCACTTTTGCGCGAGTCGAGGGACATTACTTGGTTGCCGCCGCCGGCGTTGATCATCGCCTGTTCCCATGCAGGGGGCGACAGGGTTGAGTCTGGGAGTTGAGTCCTTGTTGACTCTTCTGCTAGACGGATGAGCTCTTTGCATTCCGCTTCGGTCAAGACGTTGTCCACTATAACGGCGAAGTGGCCTTTGAATTCGCTGATCGGTGGGGATGTATGCTCGAAATCGAGTTTGTGGAGGGTTGCATTTGGGGCTGGACCCCGGAGAAAGTTATCTGGGATCTTTTGGTCTGTCATTGTTGCTGTGGTCTCAAAATGTAGGAATTCGAATGTTTTTGGTTTGTTTTGGGGGCGGAGCCTCTTCTACCCCACTTTTTTGAGGCTCTGCTCGGGGCGCAGTTGATCCCCACCTGGTGAATTGCGAATTGTCGTGGCAGGACAGGGGGAAAAGAAGCCCTGTCTGAACCCGGCCATCCCTCTAGCTCTTTGTTCTGAATTCAATAATACCTACTCTCAGTGAATGGGCTCTCCGTTCATTTCGTACATATGTATCCAGCCTTGCTGAAGTAACCAAACTTGAATTCGTATCTTGAAGTCCACATCTATTGATGAACGAGCTCTATCACACTAGCTAATCACTCCCCCAAGGATCGATGAAAAGACATTCGCATCTCCTCGAAATTCTCGTCAGGCATATCAGCCCTCTCACTTCCGGTGAGTCCACGCCTTGTCTGCTTGTAGAGTGTGACGAAACACTTCAATCAGCTTCATTGTAGCATCAAGGAAAGCTTGAGATTCGTCGAGCAGCTAAGACTGATTAGCAATTATCCAGAAATTCTAGGGTTGTTCTTGTGAGTCGATCATACCCTGATACATTCATCAATTTCCAGAATGCAGCGGTTGCATAAGGCCCCGTCACGCTTGAGGCAGTCGTGTGTTGGTATCTGGTCTGTGTGGGGTATGCCGAAAGATTCAGATGCCTCGCCTGTCCTGTCCATGATGAATTTCAAGGTGTGAAAGTTGCTGTGCTGATTGATGTTGATGGGTCCCGGTGAAGGTTGATAGGAAGTATCGGATGATGGGCTACAGGAGTTTTTATAGACCAGACAAGGCCAAGACAGCACGCTGGAGAGCTCATTCTACAAAGAAGTTTGCAGAAGTGAGACAATGGAGGACTTGTTCCATCCAGTCTCTATAGCTTCGTTGGCAAACAAAGCGACATAGACTGCACCCGGTGCGGCTCCTTAGTATTTTTGCGTCTAGATCATTCTGTAACAGGAGTAATTCTTATTCATCAAAGCCGTAGCTTCATTAGCAAAAGCTTGTTTCAAATTGAACTCACTCAGAGTAAGACCGGCCACTCATGGTCAAATACACAATACAAAGGTAGTATGATGAAGCCGTAATTCAAGACAGTTACTATGAATTAAAGACCTTTCAAGACCTTTCAAAGGAAAATACCCGAATCAAATATGCAAAGGAATGAAAGTGCACCAAGTGTTTCTAGCCATGGAGCCCTGGGGTACCTAGGTACCTCCAGGGCTGAAAAATAAGATTATGTAAACATTGCCTCAGCCACTTGTGGCACAAGGAAATGTGGCTGGAGTTTCCTGATTGGTTCACGGTCCATCCCATCTCTCACATCCTCCCATCCACGCATTACTGGAACAGCTTTAAGCAACAAAAATATCATTATCTGTCATCCAACATCAAAACACACTCTCTTATTCGACTCTGGACATTTTTATTTGACACTTCATTATATAACAGACGATACAGGGTGATCTCATCGCCCGCAAAACAATCACTGCGATAACTCGTTGCCTTCCACCTTGCTTGATTGTGCACTTCGAAACTCAGGTGCCTATTCAAATATATATCTATATAAATTATCCCTTGAGGCCAATTTTGCGCCATTTTCGGGACATATTTGACCATTCAATCGAGTCGCTCACAAAAAGCCATGTCAACTGCCCAGTCGATGGCTGCTACCAATCAGAACTCCACCCAAGGGCCGGTGACTGGCACCAGCGAAACTTCAGGGCTGGACTCGGAGATTCAGCTTGTTTCATCGTTAGCAAAACTACAAGAACTCGAACGCAAGGTAAGTACAGGAGCCCTTGCAACTCCACCACAAAACCAAGTTAACAAGATATCCAGATCCATGAACTGCGTGGATTCATGCCTCAAGGCCTACTAGAACCTCTAGTGCCTATTGCAAACCCAGATAAAGTGGCACTCGGCAATCCAGTCGCTGAAACACCGCGGGTTCTCCGGGCTAGTCTGGATGAGACCGCACGCGCACGCGTCGCTGATGTCCAGCAATTTCAGTCCTTGTGGCGGGATCCGGAATTGACATCCGTATGGGCACATGTTGAATCACGCATCAAGGAAGCCAACGGTCAGCTTCTTCAGCCGACGGGGAAGTGGGAAAGGGATTATGACGTTCTTCTAGAAGAGCTAGCGCAAAAAGAAAAGTCCAAAATAGATGAGCGCCAGCGCGAGGACGAAGAGGCTGAACGTACTAAAGCGCAGTCTACCGAGGGCGAATGGAAGAATGTTTTGGAGCGATTTGTTCAGCGGGATATGCCCGGTGTACGGGTTATCAAGGACTTGGATGAGACTTCTCTAGCAGTAGCACTTGTTAGAGCTGGTGTTGTCTTCCAGGTGAAAGGAGTATCTTTCCCTGGCTCCCCGATCTCTGGCTGGGAGGTTTCAAGCAATATCGCTGGCCGGTCACCTACGAAACTTGAGAATGCTATACTGGGATGTGTGGAGTCACGCCCACGGAAATGGGACCTTGCTTTCTTGCTGGTATGTTATGTTTCTGACTCCGAAGGAGACACTTGCTAATACCGATGCAGGATATGATTTCTTCCTATGCGGATATCAAGCAGACACCATGCGTGAAGTGCAATCGCCTGACTGATAACGGCGCCCAGCTGCCAACCCTCCGACGACCTCAGGCGAATCAACAGTCTGTTGATGGGCCAGCGCGTATATACACCTTTGACGCATTGCACTATGGGTGCGCCTGATTGGAGAACCTGGGCAGGTCTCCCTACCTTGGAACTTGGAGGAATTTTAGAAGGCTGTCGCCCCATTGGCCTACATCTTTCATCAGGTTTTGGGGAAAGAATTATTGGAACATTCTAAGCGATCTCTCTGGATTTAAAAACACAACATCATGTAATTACCCTCCGACACCCACATTTTCCTTTCACCACTTTCCCCATCCCATCAATTGCCATCAACGACTATGCTTCCCATAAATACTATCATGCCAAAATTCCGCCGGATACTCAACCCCATTCCGATCCCAATATCGCATCGGCACACAGTGGACCTCCTCCTTCCCGACCCATTCCCCCGTCGAACCCTGCTCCCATTGCAATACTCAACAGCACTCCAGGTCCCATGATCCGGGACGTGATACTTCCTCGTGCGGAAATCATAGCGTTCGCCCGCGGGCTGTCGCACCCAGGGAAGTGGGCTGTAGTTCGAGTCTGGGTCGTTGGAGTTGCTCTCCCATCGGGACCATTCTTGTCTTGTGGGTCCGGACCGGGATCGAGAGGATGATCTCCTGGTCTTGGTTTTGAGCTGGTCAATTCGGCCCACGTAGATGTCTGGCCCTTTGCCTGTTAGGACGTCAAAGAGGCGCCAGCGGCGTGGCCAGTGTTGTGGGTTGCCGGGGCGTGGATCCTTGGGCCAAATCCAGCCTAGTTGGGAAGGCATTGTCTTTTTTGAATCCGGATACTTTGTCGGTGGTGCCTTCGGAATGATGTTGGGTATGGAAAAGTTAGGCTAGATGGTTGGTAGAGATTATTTTCATGGGTAGGAAGGAGAAGAGATAGGAGATCAAATGGCTTCTTTTATATTCTACGCTTGTAAATCCCAGTCAATGGACGCTTGAATAGCTTCCCGTGACTTTCTTTATCTGTAAGACAGACTCCAATTGTCAATTGTAAGAAGTAAGACATCAAGCTTTGTGTATTCGTTTGTCTTTGCGCAGGAATTGAAATAGAACTGAACGCCTCATTCCTCCAGACGTCGCAATAAAGGGAACATCACGGCTGCGTGCATATATTTCCATAGGCAGAGGATGGTTCAGACGATCAATAAAAGAGTATCTATGTATTTTATCTTTTTATTGGGGCAACATACACAACCCCATGTAGCCAGGTGCACCCTTCCCGGCATCCTTTAGGCATAGATCGAACTATCTAAGTACAGATCATACAGGCCGACTAATCCATGGATAATCCATGCAGCGACTAAGCGAACAATGACCCCGGGGCCCTTCCAAGGTTAGAAATGAAACACATAAACATCTTGTTCCAGAAATGTCTCGATTCTGATTTTGCTTCATTAACCTGGCATTCTGAACATTAATACCATCGCATCAAGCGACATCTCTTCAACACCATGGCTCTATCAAATTACCGGGCGAGGTCCCCAGCCCTAGGCCAATGGATCGCAATAAAAAGGGTCCATGCCACCAAGACTATGTTCGGCACCAAGACCACCGCACCGTAAGCCAGTCAATTCCCGAAAGATGATATTCAAAGAAGAGAGGGAGACAAGGCCTACCGACACGCTGACGTCTGCAACATAGACTTCCAGGAAGGTGATTCCCACCAACAAGTCTATGTATCTCAAAAGGGGATATGAGGCAGTAGGGGAAAAGCTCCCAGCAAGGGAAGAACCCGCCTGCGGGTGTCACTCGGGGAGCCAACACCGAAGCTACAGCTCCCACCCAAAGTAATAGCAAGGCTAAGAACATCGATCAGACAGATATCAAGAAGGGAGCCATGGCCCCAAAGCAAGGACCTCAAAGAGGAGCAGTAGGTCAAGGAGGACAATCAGGAAGAGACCAACGAGGAATCCGGACTGCAAAACCAGGCCGCGCAAACAGGAACCCCAGGGCTAAGAGGGACAATCGAGAACATACTAATGAAGAAGTCATGACCACAAATCAAGGCAGTACCCCTCAGAAGGAGTCCCATCGCCAGGGCGATTTTCGAAAACAAATAACTTCCAATCCTGACATCAACAGCGATCTTCTCAGCAACACAACAACCCGCCATGTCTTTCAATCCAAACTATGCGGGCCGTCAAGGCAATGCTTCCCATCCCTGCCATGTTCACCAGCAAAGCCCTGTCATCCAGCCCGGCGATCTCTACCCGAAGGGTGATGTCAACCATCGGCGGGTCAATTCCCCGCAAACCATAGTGCCTATGGACGATGAAGAATATCAGGCCTATAACAGAGATTATCACAGTACTATCAGTCAACAAGACATGACCCAGCAACTTGATGTCCTTGGGCAAGGCTTCGATACTCAAGAAGCAAGCAATGCTATCCAGCATCCCGGTATCCGTTACCCAGAATTTTCCTCCCAAGCACGCATGCTTCTCAACCCATTCAAAAACGACATTGGCAACGTCCACCAGCAAGCTGATAACTACCAAGGCATTTCGCCCGAAGCACCCATGGCTTTTGAGCAGATCAACGAGAGTGACATCCACCCGCAACCCAATACCCATTGCCACCAACCCTTTTCACCTCAGGAAGTTATGGACCTAGAGCCATTCAACAGCCAGCACAATGAACTCTACCAGCAGGGAGTCGACATGAACTCCCAAACTGACACGAATGGCCGTCAGCCAAACCAGGCGTATGAGGCATACAGTCCCAACGCCGCAGACCTCACCAAGACCGAAGCCGCCGCTAGGGAATCTAGAATAGGAAAGGCAGAGTGGCTGCGAAGGGCTTTGGACCAGCCATTCGACATTGATGTTATGCTTAGCTGTAACAACGTGCTACTGACCACAACTGCCAACTTCCCTATGGCCGGCCTTACGAACTCCTACGCGAAAGATCAAATCAGCCGTCCAGTGGATACCAGTCGGAACCTCGAGCATGATTGGATCATGGGAACCCTGAAGGTCAACCTCATCTACCTCGAGGCTCGCCGGCGCCGTGAGCAAGCCGTAAAGGAAAACAAAGGCTAAAGTGAGGCCCAGGTGAGACTTGCTGTGCCCGGTGCCAGATCGAAGTCAAGTCGAGTAGGAAATCTGTCCGTGAAGTGAGGATACATTGAGGAAGAATACCTTGAAAGGGAGGGTTGATGCAACAGAGGTTGTATTGTATGCAAAAATAAAAGATACTAAAAAGAAATCAAATTCAACCATCACCGCTTATTATAAGTAAAATAAACAGATTAGACAAAGGGTGAAATGCAAAAAATAAATAAATAGACATGATAATAAAAGCATCACGCAACGCCGTCTTCTTGCTATTATCGTAAATCCAGATCGCTTCAAGAATGCAACGCCCCAAAATAAAAGAAATATGTTCGTGACAAGTCAATTCGAGTGCACCAAGTGAGTGCTTTTCAAGTGGCGAGAACGCCAGCACTGCCCGCAAACCAGGTGAACGAAGCGAACGTGATCACGGCCATGCCGACAGTGAATTTGATGGCTAGGCGACTGGTTTCGGACAGGGCGCCGCTACAGGTGGCACACTTGAATTCTGGACAAAGGTTAGCAGTCTGTTCAAACGAGGATGGTTTAAATACTCACCATTCAGTGGGGTGTACGGCTGGGGGGTGTACATCCCAAATACGTAACCGCCGTTCTGCGAGCTCAAATGTCCGGCGCTTGCGACATCGCTGATTTCTTTGTCGGCATCATAGACGATCAGAGTATACGACGCGGTAAGCAACGGAATGGTGGCCGACTTCTGGTATTTTCCAGTATCCCACACGATGCTTCCAGTCTCCTTCACGGTCATGTTGGAGGAGAGCGTATATTTCATAGCGTTGAGACTGCACGAAGCCACGACGTTAACCGCAGACGGCGTGACCGACAAGGAGGTATAGTTCCACACAAATGTCACATCCTCGCCGATCTTGTAGTAGGTCGTTGACGAGGAAGCGGGGGTGATCATGGACACACCGCCAGGAGCGGCAGCAGGGTCAATGGAGATCGAGCTGGTAGCGGTAGTCTTGCTTTTTCCTGTCTTCGTTCCAGTTTCTGTGCCAGTCTTCTCGGAATCGGTTGCAGTGCCTGTTTTTGTGTCGGTATTTGAGTCGGTATTTGTTCCGGTGGTGGTTCCGGTAGAAGTCTTAGGGGCAGCGGAGGCATCCGTGGTAGGTTCGGAGGGTTCAGCTGCTGTTGTCTCTGTGGTGTCTGAACGGTAAGTCAGCATCAAGGGTACAATGGTAAGATAAGAGCCCTCAATTACCTGCTCGCTTATCCAAGGAACCACCCAGGAGTTCTCCATAGGGTGGCCATGGCCAAGCCGATGATATGGTTCCCAGCAACAGGATGGTGCAGAGCACGCTCAAAATGAAACACCGCATGTCGAAGATTGGAAAAAAAGATCTGGAGGTTCGAAAAATTAAGCGACCGAGGTATTACTCCTTGGGCCGAAAGGCGGATTGATCACGCCCTTGCACAACCCGGTGTGACCTGTCAAAAAGAAAGAAAGGCGTCGAAACAGGCTTATCGATTTGGTTTCGGTACCCAGCAATTTCGGTTGCTACGGAAGGACGATCAAAAGGACGTGGAGTGCAGAATATGGTATTGATCCCCCTGACCAGTCTTGGCGCTAAAACATGCAGATCTCGCGAATGTGGAATTTCGAAACGATTGTAAATAACTTCAGAGCAGTAAACGAATGTCTTGACAGATAATTGGAGAGAAGGGGAAGAAACAGAGAAAGAGAAGATGCGATGTTTGAGTATTGCGGGGCTAAGCCCAAATAGGTAGTGGCTGTCCAGCATGTGAGACATCGGCTATTTATAGGCAAAACTATTGGGAGTGTGACTTATTTGACTGTACGGAGTATCTATCTCTTCAATTATGAGCTCAAAATGACCTTTAAATTATAAAAGACATGGTCATTTCTCATTCTTCATTTTATTAAGTGAGTGTACAGAGTATATCACATCAAACTAAAAACAAAGGTCCGTGCAATATATACTTCAGTTTCAGGCACAATATAAGTGATACTTCAATCCATCCTGGCAAGATACTTACCTAAGTCATTAGGAGTTTGGCCAGCATCCCAGTCATTCCAAGGATATACAACCAAGATAAGCAAATGATGGCCATAAACCATAACATACTATAGTTGCACAACGCAACAAAACCGCAGAAGAGCCATCAACGACAAAGTCCTTATCACCCAGCGGCATATTTCTTCTGGTCCTACTGTGGAGTACATATGATGTAACTATTAAAACCGATGTTTGATGTCAGCCGTGTTGTAAACCCTCACACCTACAAAACTGACAGCGAACCCAAAGTAGACATCTACTATCGCCACCCAGCTGCTGGTACCCAAGGTCGGGCATGTCTCGGTTCCGCCGAAGAATTTTCCCAAACATGGGGGTGGCGGTCTAACCACGGCCATGGACATCCCAAGACCATTGGGAGTACAGGGATTGGAACGGAGAAGAACGATGGGTGGGGATATATGATACTCTCTACTATTTCTGATAGGGAGACACGGAAGAATAGAGTGGATGTGGCGCTGGTGGAGATTTGTATAAAGAATTTGATATCGGAGCACTCCTAGGACATCCATGGATCTCAGGATAAATAACTAGTAGAATAATCAATGTATTATCAATTAAGCCTGACTTATACGCTGAAACGTGAAATTAAAGTCCAGTAAAAGTTCCAAATCTCGAAGGGAACACAAAAACTAGAAAAGCACGTATCACAATCTGATGTCCGCGACGAGATGAAATCCCAATTCCCTCTAGGCAGAGCTCTTGGGAACAGGGTTGAGCTGGATTCTGTCACATCCAGCAGGGAGAGCAGGCTCCTGGACGGTCTTGCTGAGGAAGTGCAAGTTGGGGAACAACTGGCCGGCCTCCACATCGGCGGGGCACCCTAAAAAAGAGGAGTCAGCCATTTGCACTCGGCACGATCATTCCTTGGAAAGGGGACATAGTAAGAACTTACACAACCATCCGTCCCAGGTCTCACTGGGTCCCTGGACTCCGTGGCGGCCGATAGAGAAACCCTTCGAGCCACGGGTGGGATTAACGCTGATCTGGGCGCGCTCCTTGCGGACACCTACATGGTACCAATATCGTTAGCATTCGGGTTCAGGAAACAGTCTCATCCAGAGCCGGGCAGAGCTATCTTACCTTCCACGTTGATCAAGTCGAGGGTCCAGGGGGCCTTGGTCTCGGTATCCAAGACGATGGTGCCGTTGACGAAGGAGAAGGCGGCGGCGCGGCTGGCCGGGGCTCCCGAGAAGACAGCTTCGCTGTTGAGCGGGTCGCTGATCAGTCCGTGGCCAACAGAGAGGTACAGGTCGTTGTGGGAACTGTTGCTGGCGCCGGAAGTCTTCAGGTTGAAGAGCTTCTCGGATGGGGCGGCAGCCACAGCGGTGGCTAGGAGAGCGACGGTGGCGAAGAACTTCATTTTGGATGGTAGGTCAAGAGGTTGGGTTGGGAAGATTTGAAGTTAACGGTTGGTTGAGGAGGTTTGATTGTTTTTATATCTTCTTTGCAAGAGAGGGGTAGAATTTTGACGGGGAAGTGACGCATTTATATGCTTTGGGATATCCACGGGAGACAGTCGATGAACACATGCTCCACGGTGGAGTATAGGGCCGACTGTTTCGAGTTTCCAAGGCTGATGCAGATCCTCCGTAGGCATTCTTGAGATCAAAATAGAAGCCGCCATCGGTAAAGTATAGAACTGTCAAATTATGCTTCTTCTACTTCCCTTGACTCAGTCTTCTGGCGATGTCACTCTCATGCTTTTTCCTTTGTTTTTTTTCTTTGCAGCATGCAAGGCACTGGCAGCTTTGGGCTGACATAACTGCGGCTGCAGGATCTTGCCTGATCCACGCTGCTGTATCAGAACCTGCATATATGGGGTAAACGAAAGGACTAACGCACCGGATACTGATTACAATCGACATCCTGGAAGTCATTAAGTGGATACCTGACTACCTATACCATCCGAACCAGTCATGATTGTGATCGAGTGCAGATCACACCCACTGGTACCCCTTCTATCCATCAATGGAAGCAAGACAAAGATTGGTGATCTCAATGATGTGCTTCTGCCCCTATGATAGGGTTTCACAGTGATCTCAGGTGAATTTTGTTTCACAGATGATTTCATATGAAAAGAAAACACATCAATCATACTGAAACCCTTTCACCACTGAAGTAAAAGAAGACAAACGAATGCCAAGAACCCGTGGAGCCTTTTCCCCTGAATTCTGTCTGGCTTGTCGATGAATATCGGGTCGTTGCGACTCTACTTTGCATAAATGAAAATCTCTTGCCTATTTGGCTCGGTATATCCTCGCTTCTATATTTTGTTCTTGCATCATTGATAATTTGTGGTTCCACCAGAAATAGAACACGGCTGAAAACATGGAAGTTGAGGGCCATTGGAAATATTATTAGAATATCCGGCCCCTTTCTTCGATGAATTATCGGGAAGTACGGAGTAGCATAAGGCACCGAAATACTGACATGTTCTTTCATACTTGGCGTACATCATGGCCAGTGTATATGAACGCATGTGGCTTGAGTTAAACGGCAACTTGCCTCTATACGTGCTAGGAGCCCTTGGTACTGTCCCACGGGGCGTTTTAAGCATATGCCTAGCGGATACCGTCTACGGCAATGAAGTAACTACTATAGGTATGGATTATGCAGTACTTAGAACACTGTGGTCAACTGTACAATTGCATAAAGGGTATCGGCATTGTCATTGTCATTCATCATCTCGTGAAACCCACTATCGTACATGAATATCCCCAGAGTAAAAAGGAATATAGCCTGCTCAATGTTTTGCCTCGGAATGCCCCCACTCCACTGGCTGAACGATCACCGACCCCGATTATTGACATTCCGGGCAAATTCAGGCTTCAGTGTCCACCGACCCCGACGATCGCGACCATGTTCAAGTGTCGCAACCTTCTTCAACGACTCCTGGAATTCAGCAACACGCTGCGGATTGGAGCAGTAATGATTGAAATGATGAACAATCGCCTGCGACAGGGTCGGCCCACGCTGAGAGGCAAGGAAATCACGGATCAAGGGCATGAAATCTTTGCCGCGTGGCATCCGTGCCGATGGACTATCGGAACCACTGCTTCTCTGTCCAGCAGCTGCGGCAGCAGCAGGGTTGAGCCTAGCCAACAGGTCTGAGGATGATGGTCCTGCCCCAGCAGGGCGAGCTGAGCTACCAGCAGCCCGTGGATCTTCGCGGCCTCCCATCCCAAAACGGCCTGTCCAGGTGGGAAGTCCAATTGGGAGTGCCCGGGCGGTTTCTTCGGCTTTGCGGAGCTCTTCGGCGGCTTCATCGGCGACGCGGCGAGCTTCAGCTTCGATCATCTTGGGGTCTGCGCGAAGGACTCGTTTGCCATTTACGATCTGCTCGTGCTGCACTGCAGAGTGGACGCCAGAACGAGCGAAGATACCATGCATAATGCGGTCTTCCGAAGTTTTGGCATTTTTCTCCTCTTCGGCGGTGTTTTGGAATTCTTCGACCTTGGCGATACCATGGATGTCGTTGATGTCGTCTTCCTCCTTGGGAGTCCGGGCAGGCTTACTCTTGCTGCCACGTTTATCATCTTTAGCCTCTTCCTGATATGTGACTTCAGCGTCCTTGAAGAGTTTAGTCGTCTCCAACTCGTCGTCATTTTCGTCCGTAAGAGTAAACAGATCATAAAGATCACTCAGCTGGAAACCTTCTCGTTGGTGAGGATCACGGGTGATTTTATTGGTCAAGAATTGCTTAAAGATCTGGCGGTGATAGATCTTCTCTTCGATAGTGCCCTTGGTCATCAAGCGGAAGATTGTGACATCACGCTTTTGTCCCAGACGCCAGGCGCGCTCTCGCGCCTGCAAGTCAGTCGATGGGTTCCAGTCGGGATCGTAGATAATGACACGGTCAGCACCTGTCAGATTCACTCCGATTCCGCCCACACGGGTGGTGAGTAAGAAAACATGGATATTGGGGTCGTTATTGAAATCGTCAACCAGGCTCTGCCGCTCTTTGATTGGAGTAGTCCCGTCCATTCGGCGGTAATCGAATCCACCCAGCACCCCAAGGAATTTCTCAATGATGTCTAGCATCAGACGGCCCTGGGTGAAAAGCAGGGTCTTGTGGCCAGTATCTCTCCAGACCTCAAGCAAACCCTTCAGAACTTTCATCTTGCCTGACCGCTCCGCATCACCATAGTCGGCCTCGCGAGAGCGCAATGTGTGGTCTCCCAAGTCTGGGTGGTTGCTGATCTTACGCAGGATGTCGATTCCATACAAAGAGTTTCTTTTCCCGCGTATAATAGACTTCATGTCATCCGAGCCAAGGAACCTCTTATAGATGGTTCGCTGGAGTTGGGTCAATTTGCAGAAAATGACCTGTTCGCTTTTCAGCGGCAGATCAGATGTTACATCAGCCTTGAATCGCTGGAGCAAATAAGGACTGATGGCATCTTTGAGAGTTTCTGCACATTTTGCAGCCGTCTGCACTTGAAGGTTTGATGCAGATGCATATCCACCCTGACGGATGGGGATCTCAAACTGATTTTTGAATGTAACAAGGTTCCCCAGGCGCATTGGAAAAACAAAGTCAAATAGTGACCAAAGATCCACCAGGCTGTTCTGCATTGGGGTCCCCGAAAGAATGATGCGATGTGGAGTGCGGAGTTCCTTGCAGCTGAAGGTGATACCGGCATCTGGATTGCGGATTTTATGACCTTCGTCAAGGATAGCGCATCCCCATTCAACATCAACAAGAGCATCTGCATAAGATTGCAGACCTGAGTATGTAGTCACGAGGACATGGCCCTCCTCCGTGACACGCTTAATGATCTTTTTAGCCGCTTTCTGACCAGCAGATAGGTGACGAGAGCTGTGACTGCCCATCATTTCTGATGTAAGCGCATTTTCTCGGCTGCTTTCCTTGCCAATATTTATCATTCCGCTGCCTGATGAGTGTAGGATGGAAACACGGAAGGGTGGCCACCAGCGGTGAAACTCATTCACCCATTGTTTCATAAGAGTTGCGGGGCAAACAACGATGGCAGGTTTGGTGAACTTCTTGCTATGATGCAGTGCCGCAAGATAAGAAATCGCCTGAATAGTTTTCCCCAACCCCATCTCGTCTCCAATAATTCCGCCGACAGTTTGCTGGTGCAGCTCCCAAAGCCATTGCACTCCAGTTTTCTGGTAGGAAAATAAGAAGCGGCTGATGTCTCCAGGGACCCGCAATCCGTTGTCAAGCTCCATGGCTGGTTCAGTGGGATGTGGCCGGAGCCACTCTCTTCTTCGTTCAGGCCAGCTTCGACAGAATGACTGTCGGCATGTTGTCGAGCAGAGCTTCGCCGACTGATCCACTCCTGGACGCGGGACTGGTATATTGCCTCGTTTCCATCGTCAACCCCACTCAGGTCTTCAAGTTCAGTGGTCACTTTTTCTTGTTTGCGCTTGCGACTTGGCTTGGCCTCAGGGAGAGTATCTGGCATGAACTCTTCACCCTCGGATGTAGCGTCGGCATCAGAGGCAACATAACTTGCCGAAGAATCTGCTCCCGGTGATCTACGACGATCCACCTTCCTCCGTTTCCTCTTGCTTTCGATGCTCTCCTCAAAGTCGAGGTCTGGACGTGCAAGGTCCCGGTGGGACACGGCCGGCTGATGTTTGGCTTGTTCGCGCTCCTCCTCCTCCTGCTGCTTCTGATCCTCTGTATCGACAAGTGCATCGTGGAGATTGGCAAGTGGTCCATCTCTGGAACCCTCTTGCATCAATGCGAACGGGGTGATCTTTCCGGTTCGCAGGAGATAGTCGCGGCGGGACTCGTTCGGCTGTCGCCCTGATCCATGCGCCACCGTCGACTTTCCCTGCGACTCACGCCTTTCATCAATGCGCTGTTGTATGTCTTTCAGGTCTTTCCCTAGGTCGGCCTTGCGCATCTGCAGCCTTTTCAGCTCATTCTCGACCCGATGGCGAGTGGCGGCTCCGACGGGCTGTGTCAAGCGCTGCTGCGCTTGGCGGACCTGTGAATCGACCCGCCTGTGGATGGATTTAGTAATGCCATCGAATATTAGGGCATGCGCTCTTACTCCCGATCCACAAGGGCTTTCTCAAGTCGCTTGATGTCATTCTCTTCCGCTTTGTCGGCCAGAACTTTATCGGCCTAAAAAAAGAGAAATGTGAGCCCAAAGTAATAGGCAATCAAGAGCTGGGTCATACCTGGCGAGTGATATCTCTCTCAAGATCATCCTGGTCGCGAACGTCTGCTTGGAGATCACGCAAGCGACTCGCCTCCTCGCTCGTAGACATTGTGAAAGTCGTCCAAATAAAGATTGTATTAAGTGAGAAGAAGTGAGAAGACTAATATACCTTGTCTGAGGGAATGCTAAACATGGTGATTGCTCAAAGAGCAAATACAATAGTACAATAGCACAGGCAGCAATAAGTCTAGATGAATAGCACCCAAATCTAGATCTCTATCAGAGGCATTGGCACAATCGGCCACCGCCTGTGACACCGCTCACGTGAACCATTTCAATGACTCATCGAAAGCTTAGTCATTCCATCGGGGGGATAGGCGGGGGAGCGCTAGAGGTCTGGAGGTCTGGACCGGTACAGAGTACTCGACCTTGAAATTTATATACATGGAGGCCATAGCTACGCCATTCTGGTTCATTGGTGAACTAGAGTCGCAAGAGGCCAGGGTCAACCGAATGCCAACTATTCATAAGGGAGCAACGACGGTGACGGGGTTTAGCCCTCTCACTGTGTGCCGTATCTCTAGCATTCTAGCGAGGTCCACTCACGAATATCCTCAGGAGGCAAGATGACAGGATCAGAGAAATGATTGGTCTGGATATATAGCCTTAGGCGCAAAGGGGCGGTATAACCTGAAAACAAATATCTGAAAGAGATCTGAAGCCACCTCGGCAGAATATATCAGATTATGCATTAGACGTGAAGAAGAGACAGAAGGAGCAACCAGCCATATGTTTACATGTATATATATACATATGTAGAGATTGGTATGGACATATTCTTTCAAAAATTGTGCCTTCCTTATACAATTGAAATATCTAAGCAATTTGGATTGCTGGATGAACTGAATACATGTATAGATCTGCTCAGTTGTACAGAGTAAAAAGCAGCAAGAGGTGAGCACTCAAACAGTTGTTGTGATGAAGTGAAGTGATTGGAATGTCTTTTTTCCCCTATCCTTCTCTATATAGTCAGAATACCATACCGTTATTCCAAACTATAAAAATGATCAACTCATCCAAACCTCGGGCTCCTTCGAGGACGTCCCAAGGCTTCTCTATAACAATACTACCGACAAGATACCCCCATGGTTCATCTAGCTCATTTAATACTGGTAGTAGATCTAGTATACTCTGTGGGATCAGACCAAGCCAGTCAACAGCGACAAAAAGGCGCTCTGGCAGTTGGGTATGCAATGGAGCGTCGATCATGTGGAAAGAGTCACGTCGCCGAGGAGACCACAATCCGGTACAAATGTTGAGATTTTGGCATCAAGGGCTTGATTATATTTATATCTGTGTACATAGTATGGTTAGAGACAGAATATACTCTATGTATATATAGAGAGAGAGAGAAAAGACATGATACTGCTACGTAGATTCAGATCTGGCAAAGTTGACCCTTAGAAACTCAACCCATCTTCCCCTCCTCTTCTTGATCCTCTGTATACTACCTAGGTAGCACCTAGGTAACTATTTCTATGCTTCAGTAAGCCAAGATATTGTTTTAACATATCTGTTGACGCCAGTGTCTTTGATTTCCCGATTTCACGAGGTCCCAAGACGAGTCTATTGACTTGGCTAAACCCCCAGCCGCCTACGTCTACTGCGTCGCAACCAAATTGCGACCGCCCCCTCCCCTTCAAAACTTGTCTTCACCAACAATTCCTCAAATAATGAAGCATAGTACGACCTCATTTTAACACCAATTCCCTACATTTCATCTTCTGTCCCTCGAATTCCGTCAAGATTCGCCTCGAACCTGCGGTCGCATTACGAGTGCCGTCCCCCGCTGGCATCCCACGGACCTTGATCGCAGTGCTTCAGACGAACACGGACCCCGAATTCATTTGTTGGCCCAACAAGAGGGTTTATCCAAAATGGATCCTGGGTGGCAGCCTTACCAAGATCCTTTGATGGGCCACCCTGCGCAGTTCAATACTGCGTTGGCATCTCATCCCCAGCAACTTGCCTCGAAATACGGTCAGCCACCACAGTCACAGCCGCCCGTTGGATACACGTACGAAACTTTCCAGACCCCCGGCACGACATCCAAAGCCCCTTCGGCCGGCTCAAATTCCAAAACGGTCTCCATGGCTTCCTCCCCACCGCCACGCCACGTACTCGGGATTATGTCACCGATGCGGATACTACCATGGAGGACGCTGACCCGTACAACCGGGCGAAGTACCCCTCGAGGCCAAACCACAATCGCGCTTCGTCACAATTCTTGAATCAAGCAGAGGAATCATCGGCTGCCCGCAGATACTCTCCGGGGAATGTCCTTTCGCCGCCAATGTCATATCCCACTAGTCCTGGCAAGTCCCAAGGCTCCTATGGATTTCCGTCTGCACCCCAGGGTGCTTCCCGCCGGTCCCCTGCGAGACCAGACTATGCATCACCACCACAAGGATATCAATCGCCGCCATGTGAGTTCGAGCTCAGTCACTTGTTCCGCCATGCCTCGTTTGCTAACACCTCGACAGCCACCCGGCCCCCCTAGACTCCCTCCCCTTCAATCCGGCGACCTCAGCCCAAACCAGTACTACCCGCCATCCGCATCTTCGCACATGAGTCCGGGATTTGGTCCAGGGTCGCGATCTCCGCGATCTGGCTCGCTACCATCTCAGGCCCCTCCAGTGCCCGGTCGCGGTCCAGTTCCCAAGTTCCAAAAGATCCAGTCTGTGCAAGAACTGAAGCCGCGCATGAATGTACAGCCCGCATATCGGCGCGCTAATCCAGAGGGCGGATTCATCAGCGTGAGTGCTCACCAGTTCTCGGCCTGTCGTCGCTTTGACTAACCTGTTCAGCCGCTTCAATCGCTGACAACCCACCTCCCGGCCACCTACCGCATATGCAACCCTGGCTTCAACTACGAGTCCTCCAGAAACCCGCGACGAGTATTGACCAAACCCAGCAAAGGAGTCAAGAATGATGGGTATGACAATGAGGACAGCGATTATATCCTTTACGTCAACGATATCCTTGGAAGCGAGGAAGCCGGTCACAAGTATGCCCCCGATTCCCCCTGGATAGCCGACCCTCGGGCTGACAATGCTTTCTCCTCCCGATCTAGAAATCGGTACCTCATTCTCGATGTTCTAGGTCAAGGTACCTTCGGCCAAGTCGTGAAATGCCAGAACTTGAAAACGGGTGAAGTAGTGGCTGTCAAAGTCATCAAGAACAAGACCGCCTACTTCAACCAGAGTATGATGGAAGTTTCTGTGTTGGACCTGGTATGATATAGCCTTCAACCCTTATTATCCGAATGCTCGCTGACTCCCCGCAGCTCAACAGCAAGTATGACAAGAATGACGACCATCACCTGCTTCGTCTCAAGGACACATTCATCCACCGTCAGCATTTGTGTCTCGCATTCGAATTGCTCAGCGTTAATCTTTATGAGCTGATCAAACAAAACCAATTCCGCGGATTGAGCACTACCTTGTCCGGGTATTTGCCCAACAACTGCTGAATGCCTTGAGCTTGTTGAACAAAGCGCATCTGATTCACTGTGATTTGAAGCCGGAGAATATTCTTCTGAAGAAGTCAGTATCGCCCGTTACCTTTCAGGGTCGTTTTCTAACTGTTCCCAGCCTCGAGAGCCCGATAATCAAGGTCATTGACTTCGGTTCTGCTTGCGATGAACGCCAGACTGTCTACACCTACATTCAATCACGATTTTACCGATCCCCAGAAGTGCTATTAGGCCTGCCGTATGTACTTTAGTCTGATCTGTTTTGTTCCTTGTTAATCCTTCTCCTAGTTACTCATCTGCCATTGACATGTGGTCTCTTGGGTGTATCGTGGTAGAACTCTTCCTGGGTCTACCTCTGTTCCCTGGCTCTTCGGAGTACAATCAAATCTGTCGGATCGTTGAGATGCTGGGTATCCCACCGACATGGATGTTGGAGATGGGCAAGCAGTCGGGAGAGTTCTTCGAAAAGACACAGGACGAGTTCGGAAGAAAGACGTACCGCCTCAAGAGCCTGGAGCAGTATTCCCGAGAACACAACACGAAGGAACAACCGAGCAAGAAGTATTTCTCAGCCTCAACACTAGAGGAGATCATCCGGAGTTACCCAATGCCTCGGAAGAATATGAAGCAAGCAGAGATTGATCGAGGTAGGCTTCCCCCCCCCTACCCTATGTTCACGCTGGGACTTGACTAACTATCGCAGAACTGAACAATCGCATCGCTTTCATCGACTTCGTGCGGGGACTCCTGTCGATCAATCCTCTCGAGCGATGGTCACCCCAACAAGCCAAGCTGCACCCGTTCATCACCCAGCAGAAGTTCACGGGGCCGTTCATGCCACCAATGAACCTCAAGTATTCGACGGCCAATAAGCCGGCTCCGGGGGTTCAACAACAACAGCAAGCCGAGGCCGCTAGCAAACAAAGAGCAGCTCAGGCGGCGCATGCGCAAAATGCCTATGCCGTACAGATGAACCAATTCCATACTCCACCTCAGCCCCAGCCTCAAGCCCCGCCCATGTACAATGGCATGTACCAGCAAGGTGCGCCGCCTCCTCCGTACCCTACCCAACAGCCGCCTGGCTATGGTCATCAAATGGGAATGATGCCAGGCAACCAGGTGCCGGCTCAAAGTCTCTATGCACAGGCGACCACACGAGCAGGCCGTCAACGAGCATCCACCATGGACCCTAACGGAGGAATTCCGACTACCATCCAACGAGTTGCTAGCCACCTGGATCCCAACGCACCGATTCGATTGCAGCCAAGCCCTGCGTATTATCCACCTCCCCTGACGGGTACGTGGATGCTAATGCCAGTCAACGGCGTCGTGGCAGCCGAGCGGGTAATGGCAATGGGAACCAACGCAATCGGGATTTCATTCGCACCCTCGAAGACGGTGTGCTCAGCGAAGGATATATGGGCCAGAATCAATGGCACTAGGGTACCGGGGCAAAAGGGCATTCCTCATGCCCAGCATTTCCTACGATTCGGGAGCAGGCATACTGATATATTTTGTCCACGGGTGTCAATGATTCCCAAGACACTGTGTAAGCCTTGCTCTGCTGACCCATTCCTTGCCAGCCAGCCTGTTCTCATATGGCCGGCTCTTGTAGGTATGAGTCAAGCAAAAGACCCCTTCAGTGGGTCAACGTGGTCTCACAAGGGTCTCGGACCGCTGATACACGATCTGCATTGCTACCTAGCGCTAGATCGATCCGCACGCTTACTTACCGTGAGCTGTGCCCATCAGTGGCCAAACGTTCGCCGCGAGATATCACTCCCCACATCATCATCACTATTTCATTGCGTTTCATTACGTTTCTTGCTGTGTTACGATCCCAATTATGTTTCTGCGATTTTTTTTTAGGCAGTGCTTCGGCATATCTGTTTGCCTTTTATCTCTCTCAGCATAGCCTGGATGGAGTATGAAAGAACGATCTCATCCATTTCTTTATTTTCATCTCCTCGTAACTGTTTCAATTAATGCTGATCTTCCCGGGAATGTTGATATATGTTTTCTTCTTTTTGTCGAGGCAAGTTTTTCGGTCGTATGTCATAGCATGTTATTTCTTCCAGGAGGGTCCTCGTTTTGTTTTCTGTATGCAGTAAATAGTAGAGTTAATAGTCAAATGAGGAAAACAAACATGAGTTGATAGTGCAGCTTTCTCTCCATGGTTATGTTGTCGGAGATTTTCTTTGCTTCCAACCTTGGAAGCGTCTGCCTGATCAGTCAGGCCTTGGTTCCCAGATAACAAGAGGCAGTTGCCCAAGTCCAAAGCAGCGAGTTGTATAAATTGCTTGGTGGATATATTCGTACTCCCTCGAAGTCAACAAATAGTTAAAAAGGGCCAAACGGTCAAACCAAGCAAGCAGAGGCAAGTCTGAGGCAATAAAAGAAGTATAGTTAAAAAAAGGCCGTCACTGGTTCTTTGTTATGCGCTATACCTAATTGGGTTTAGTCAGCCCCTCGCTTAAATTTCGTGTGTGGCTCTCAACTGCGGGAACTTCAACTTCGTATCGCCGACGACCTGATTTTCAGCTTTAGGATCGCCATTTCCTTTTAACGAAACTGCAAACCGCAAACATGGCGTCGCGTTTCTTCTACGGCAGCGGCAGCGACAGCGACAGCTCGTCTGATGAGGAGGAGGAGGTCTACCGTTCCGACTCCGGCAGCGAGGAAGATTCTGACGAGGATGACACCGACTCCGGCTCCAGCACCGACAGCGAGGAGGAGGGCGAGGAGGGCCGCACTGGTGCCTCCAAGTTCTTGCACGATGATACCGATAGCGAGGAGAGTGAGGAGGAGGAGAAGGTCACAATCGTCAAGTCCGCTAAGGACAAGCGTCTCGAGGGCCTCGAGAGCACTATCCGCCTGATTGATAACGCTCAGAAGATCAACGACTGGGCTGTTATCGCCACTGGTGAGTCCACACCCTGCCTGGAAGGACTGGAGAGCCAGAAAAATTGGAGGGCCCAAGGAATGGCGTGAACTGACATGATCTCCCACAGAGTTCGACAACCTGAACCGCCAGATGTTGAAGATTACCGGCCCCACCCCCAAGATCTACATCCAGGCCGTTGCCGAGCTCGAAGACTTCACCAACGAGACCGCTACCAAGCAGAAGGCCTCGAACAAGAAGATGAATGCTAGCAACAGCAAGGGCTTCAACGCGGTCAAGCAGAAGATTAAGAAGAACAACAAGGAATACGCCACCCTGGTCGAGAAGTACCGCGCCGATAAGGATGCCTTCATGGCGGATGAGGTCGAGGAAAAGCCCGCCCCTGCTCCTGCCCCCAAGCCCACCAAGGTCGAGAAGATCGAGAACTTCGCTGCTGCCGCCGCCGCCGCTGGCGGTGAGGATGATGGATTCGCTACGGTTGGACGTGGTGGCAAGACTCTCCAGTACACCCCTGAGAGCATCCTTAAGCACCTCCGTGTCATTGTCGAGTCCCGCGGAAAGAAGAACACCGACCGCGCCGACCAGATTCGCACCATGCAGAAGCTCCTCGAGGTTGCCACTACCCCTTACCAACGCATCCGCACCTACATGACCTTGATCTCCACCCGCTTCGATCTTACTGCCACATCCGCCGCCACCTACATGTCAAGTGAGCAATGGCAGGCCGCAAACGAGGAGTACTCTGCTCTCCTTTCCGTGTTGGAGGAGAACCGTCAATTCCTTGTCAGCGAAGTCGCCGACGAGTGGGAGGACGACGAGAAGCAACCTACTGTTGCTGAGGGCGAGACTTTCTTCATTCCTGGTTCCGTTGTATCCCTTGTGGAGCACCTCGATGACAGCCTCACGAAGGGTCTCCGAGAGATTGACCCTCACACCTCAGAGTACATTGAGCGTTTGACGGACGAGCAGGCACTTTACTCCTCGCTTGTTCGCTCGCAGCTTTACGTTGAAAGTCTCAAGGGTGCTGATAAGAACGGCCAGGATAGCATGAACAGACTGGTTATCAGACGGTTGGAGCACATTTACTTCAAGCCCGCCAATGTTATTGCCATTGTCGAGCAGGCCAAAGACAAGGCAGTTCCCACGAATATCAAGTCAGCAGTCACTGCTACCTATAAGTCTGGGGATATGCAGAGCCTGGTGGCTTCTATCTGCAACTACATGTTCGAACACAGCGATGGTATTCCCCGCGCTCGCGCCATGCTCTGCCAAATTTACTTCCTTGCCCTGCACGACCAATACTACAAGTCTCGTGACTTGATGCTCATGTCTCATCTGACTGAAAACATCGCCACCTTCGACGTCAGCACCCAGATCCTCTTCAACCGCACCCTTGTTCAGATCGGTCTCTGTGCCTTCCGCGCTGGGCTCATCTACGAGGCCCAGAACACCCTTAGCGAGATCTGCGGCAGCGGCCGCCAAAAGGAGCTTCTTGCCCAGGGTATCATCATGCAGCGTTACTCCACTGTCTCGCCCGAGCAGGAGCGTCTGGAGCGCCAGCGCCAGCTGCCCTTCCACATGCACATCAACCTCGAGTTGCTCGAGTGTGTTTACCTCACCAGCAGTGCTTTGCTTGAGGTGCCTTTGATGGCCCAGACCTCTTCCGCCCCCGAGCTGCGTCGCCGCATGATCTCTAAGACCTTCCGTCGCATGCTGGACTACAATGAACGCCAGGTCTTCACCGGTCCCCCCGAGAACACCCGCGACGGTGTTATTGCCGGAGCCAAGGCCCTTGCCGCTGGTGACTGGAAGCTTTCCGCCTCTACCTTCGCCGCGATCAAGATCTGGGACCTCATGCCCCAGCCTGAGTTGATCAAGGCTATGCTGTCCCGCCAGACCCAAGAGGAGGGTCTGCGCACCTACCTCTTCACCTACGCCCCCTACTACGACAGCCTCTCCATCTCTTCTCTGGCCACTATGTTCGAACTCGAGCCCAAGAAGATCGTCTCCATCATCTCCCGCATGATCTCGCACGAAGAGCTCGCCGCCGCTCTCGACCAGGTCAACGACGCCATCATTTTCCGCAAGGGCGTTGAGCTCTCCCGTCTCCAGTCCCAGATTGTCACCCTGGCCGACAAGTCCACCAACCTCCTCGAGTCCAACGAGAAGACCCTCGAGCAGCGCACCCAGGGTATGGCCAATGCCTTCCAGCGTGAACACGGTCCCGGTGCCCGTGGAGGCCGTGGTGGTCGCGGTCGTGGCGGTGGTCGTGGCGGTGCCCGCATTCCCCAGGGCGATCGCCGACCTGGTGGTCAGCAGTTCGGTGGTGGTGCATTGGGCGCAGCGATTAAGGCTTAGATTCTGATGTAATGGCATGTTCTTTCTCTTTTATTTTCCCCCTTCATGGTTTCTTTTTTACTCCTGTCATCCCCTTCGTGTTAGTACGACCGTTCCTTTTTTTTTAGGTCGGGAAAATTGCCTCGTTTCTGCGCTTTTTTTGTGATTGATCTACATGATATTCACGTATGGAAACGATCGAGAAAGAATCAAGGTGCATACTGGTTAGAAATTGACGGATTACGGATTAGTTCTTCGTTCTGGTGTAGGTGCTTGTAGAGTTCTTTTTGTACTATAGGAAGTACATACGTCTCCAATACATACTTGATAACCTCATCGGTATGTGTGTCCTCCTATAGTCTACCTCAATTGATGAGGAGACATGTGTGGAAAATATCGTATGATGTTTCAGCCTGAGATGCTTTTCCATTCATGTCGAGAATTTTGGAGGTAAGAGAGGTTCACAGTCCTGGGGCATGGATCCCCAAGTTAATTCACATTATCAGCGTCTCTCTCGCTTGAAAGAACCTTGGAAGCCAACCGTACCTTCGAACGTACAAGTGGGCTTCTGGTTGACATGAACCCAGGGCCCAGCTTCTTTGTTACTGGTTATTTCACGCTACGAACATCTGAAATGATGCTTTGGATCAGGACAAAGAAGTGATTGCCGGAGATAAAGACTCTAAGATTCCGAATTCGTCACTATTGGCCCAGTTTGCAAGCCCCAAGCGAGTTTGGACGATGTCGCTTTATTCGAGCCATTGCACAGGCAATTGATGATATCCTTCCAGTGGCTGCTCAAAAGCACCAGAGATTGGAGCGTGCAAGTCTTTCGCATCTCTGAAGTTGACGAGCGAGAAGCTCAAACGCACTACGCTATACCAGATTGGAACTACACCCATGGTAATCTATTGCGCTTCACTTATTCCCCTAGTATGCTTCGGCAAATACGCCCTGTCCTTTGACAACTTCTTTGATTCGCTCTTTCCATCAGGGATAGGACTTATTGGTACGGAGTACATTGAGATGAAACAAAGAACGTTGAAGCAACACCATGGGCTGGGTCCCGAGAGAACGCATTTCAACCTCGAGTCATTTCCACCGATGAGCTGCACGCCCGAGATCGAGTTACTCTCTCGGCTTCTTTGTTGTCGCGCACATGGGCTTCTTGGAAATTCAAAAATAGCACCTTTGAAATGGCTCCATCTACACAAGCACGCAGAGCTCACCTTCCCCTATTCCACAGGTCATTTCAATTCATCGTGTTCTTTGTCCCGGCCTAATTCAATTTACCAGGATGTGTACTACAAATATGTCTATGTATATCCCACATTTCAATGCTTCTTCTTCTTATCCTAAGTTGCCAGGCCCTGTCCTGTCGTGCCACAAAGTTCATCTCCTGTTTCTCCAAGATGCCTCCTCGTCGTGGCACGAAGCGGGCGTACTCAGAGCCCCCTGTGGACGAGGAATCTACCAAGAAGCGCAAACCGACCAATGGTAAAAGGGAGGTTTCTCCTTCTCCTTCCTCCTCTGACTTTTCACCAGACGAAGGTGAAAGTCATTCGCCCTCGCCCCAGAGGACCCCAACTATGTTGACTACAGTGCGATGTCTCAAGGAGACCAGCATGAGGGGTCTTCACGGCCCCCGAGACAACAGCGATGGAAACACAATGGGCACGAGCCCATTACCGATCCAGCGCTTGTTCCAGAAGGCTGGAACGCCAACGAGCTAGATCTCGACGTCAACGACATCGATAGTCAAATTGAGAGATGTGTGGAGAGAATCAGTGATAGAATTTTGCCTGACTTCTTCAAGTTCAGACTGTCGCAGTACGAGAGAAGAAGAGCTGCTCGCGATGAAATGGTCCATTCTGAACCGGCCGGACTCGGCTGGGACATCGTTCGACGCTTGAATCATTTAAAAGAGATCGAGACCCATCTCAATACCAATAGGGACCCAGACAATCAGCTTTCCAATGTCAAAGCTCTCATCAAAGCTTACAAGGAAGGAAAATTAGGGTGGTCGAGAGGATGGGTCAGCTACTGGTCGAATGGCGTGCAGCTCAATGAGCCGCAGAAGTTTGACGCGGAATTTCACAAGAACCTGGCTGAGCAGTACGACACCACAAAAGCGTGGTGGGTGGAAGGTGTAAGTTGATCGTCACCACATGCAAAACACTATCCTTGGTTCTGACTTGCCATATCATATATAGCTCCTACCTCCAGGTCATAGCAATCTAGGAGCCTTGCACTGGTTTCAGCCGCACACCCCCCTTCACTCGGTTGAGGTATAGTGTCTATATTGATCTCTCAACTTGTTATTTCATCTTTCTAACCTTCAGTTGTTTTCTATATAGTTCCCGGTGGATATCGCGCCTGATAGTCAACTTCCTGGCCTTACTGGCATCAACATATGGACGTGTCATGATACTGGTGCCGATATAATGGCGATACCTCAATGTTATATAGACCAACTGGAGGCGATGGGTCTCCCCGTTCATGTCCAGGGCTATAATATCATGGATATCCCTGGCGGATCGTCTTGTCACAAGGTTGTGGAGGTTGACGTCCGTCTGACTGACCCCAATGGTGGGCCTTTGTCCCATTGGATGAGAGTACAGGCTTGTGTTATGCAATCTCTACTAGGGCCTAATTTTGGAATGCCTCTTTCGGGGCCTTTCCTGCGATTTGCGCTCTACACTGCAACATGTCCAGACGGACAGGGACTTCTCTATGTTTGTGATAACAAGAGAGATCTAAGGAAGTTGCCGGTTCTGCCAAACGATTTCGTGCGAACGGCACCGCCACATCTGCCTACCGCTCCTCCAGCTCCGGGGGGTGGACAACCACCCGATTTTTTAATGAGGCAGGTGAACGCCGCAAAACTACCCGCAGTGCCGGCACCCATACTTCCACTTCCACCGAAGGCACCAACGGTACCAGCGAAGAGAGGGAAAAAAAGAAGGGCAAGGGAGCGGGCCCTTAAGTGTCGAGTGTTTGGATATCTGTCAACTCGACTGTTCGCTTTTTATTTGCTTTCTTGTTGGATTCTGTGTGGTTCCTTCGCTCTTTTGGCTTCCATATCAGACATGTTTGGATTTAGTTTTGGATTTGGATTTGGATTTTTGTCTTTCGTCATACTTTCGTTATATATCTGCTCCAATTGACATGTCAAATCTCGCCCCGATTTCCAGAACTCCATCAAACCTCCCTTGAACGTTGTTGAGACCCAGGCTTTGCCGACGAAAGTCCTTTACAAGGCTCTCGAGTACATGTGGTACTCACTTTCTCGAACTAACAGATTACACAGCCTTGTAGTCAGGCGGCCTTCGCCGCCTTGGGAGGGTACTTCTTCCCATCCTTCTCAACTTGAGGAGTGCAGGAACACCACTCGCCTTCGGGAACTGAGTCCATCACCGAAGGGATATGGCTTCCACAACCCCACCAGGTGACCTTGTCTGTAATAATTAGTTGCTATTCTGTGGACACAGATATTGGAAACTCACTGCAGGTCGAGCAGGTAGCCTTCATACACATGATGAGATTGGATGTGATATATTGGTTTTAGAGGGAATATGAAGTAGAGAGGTTCGGAAGATTTGGGCTTTTTATATTCTTTTCCCTCCGATATTAGTCATAGCCGTCATGACCGCGGGGCCCGGGGGAAGCCCTGAAGTCGCCGATGTCTGAAGCCCGAATCCCCGATGTTTTTAGAGAGGTTTGATTAGAGTTTATATGCAGATCAGGAGTTGGAAATACATAAGTTACTACATAAAGACATAAGAATAGAAGTTGAAGTAGTAAATGCGTGAAAATCTGCTTAGTGGGGTTATCGCGGGGAACACTTGCGTTACAACTTCAACTTCAACTATTTCAACTATTTCAACTTTTCCACTTCTAAACACTTCTCAACTATGACGGTCATTGCTGTGGCTGGTGGAACTGGTGGAGTGGGCAAAACTATTGTTGAAAAATTGCTCGACTCTAAATTTGATATTGTTGTTTTGTCTCGCAGTGTACGCAAAGTAGAGATATTTTCCTGGCCAAGTAACTGACTTCCTCAGGTGAAACAGGACTTTGCCTCGCAGAATATTCAAAATGTACAGATCAACTACGACGATATTCCCTCAATGGCACGTGCGCTGGAGCGACACAACATCCACACCATTATATCTGCTATTGGTCTAGTTTCCGACGAGACGAGTCAGTCTCAGTTAAACTTGATCGAAGCTGCAGAGAAGTCAGCATCAACGAAAAGATTTATCCCCAGTGAATACTCATTCGTCCAAACCACCGAGTAGGTCAGCTTCAGCTGTATGCCATTCCATGCTAATTATTTAACCTTGCAAGATTACTTCCGATTGACCCCAGCATTCAATACTGGCTTGATGCGGCAGATCATCTCAAGGCTAGTGCCTTGCAATATACCAGGATAATCCCTGGTTTCTTTATGGACTATTGGGGAATGCCACATGTCCAAACTCACCTGCAGCCGTTCACCTTTGGTATTGATATATCCAGTGGCACGGCCGCAATCCCAGGAGACGGGAACAACGTGATCTGTATGACATACACCTATGATATGGCTGTTTACCTGGTCAAAGCCCTTGACCTCGATGAGTGGCCTGAATTCAGCGTAATCGTTGGGGATGAAGTTACCTACAACCAGCTTCTCGCCATGGCAGAAGAATTCACCGGTAAGCGTATCCCACACCCTTTTCTGAGATATACCCGCAGCCTAACAATAATTTCCGAAACAGGCAGAAAATTCAAGGTAACTTACGATAATCTGGGACAAATCAAGACTGGTGATGTTACCGTCCCTCCTCAGCCAGAGGGAACGGAATGCTCATTAGACGAACTCAAAGAGGTGACTGCGCTGGTGAGCAGACTCACGGTCAATAATGTCTTTCAATTGCCCGGTGATCGTCTCAATACTCGGTTCCCAGAGGTGAAGCCAATTACAATGAGACAATTCCTACACAATGCTTGGGACAGAAACAGTGCATAGAGATATCAATACCAGCAAGCTTCAAAATTTTGATTCAGTGAATGGCCGTCTGTAATAACAGCGCAAACAAGGTCAGAACTCAAAAACCAGACTCTCATTACTTCCAAACAATCTGGGGATCCAACAAGTCGGCGATGCCAGGCATTTCACTTTCTTTGAATTATAATACCGGCGCTCCAGCCACCAGGCTGATCAGCTAGCAGACAGGCCCAGGACGCTCAACTCCAATACAGACCTGTCGGCCTGGAATCAGGTTCGAGCACCATGGGTTGATATCGTTGTTCCAGCACAGTAGCTGGCTCATGGTGAACTTGTTCTGGTTCCGCGCGATGATGTCCCAGCAGGTGTCACCGTTACTGACAGTGTAGAACTCGTTACCTGATTTTGCATCAGCCTAGCTTGAGATAGTGGGGATTTACTTTGGCTCAACTCACAGTATTGGGTCAGCTGCCAGCTTTGAACGGCATTATCGACGGCGGCAGATGTGCCAAGGGAAGCAATTCCCAGAATGCAGAGGAGAGATCGGATACCGATGGCAACCATTGTGGGCTTTTGAGGCACGCTTGGACTTGTTGGTTATATGGCTGGAGACTCGCAATGAAGCTGAAGACTGTTGCTGATGGAAAGAATAAGGATTGAAAGGGATGATTTGTTGTCTTTATATGTGGGAGTTACTGGACCCCGAGATACCAAAGGTCAAATGTTTTGAGTGATCTTTTGCCTTGTCGGACAAATTCATACGATTTGGGAAGCACCGTACCTACAAAACGACCGGGTAAAGGCATATAATCCAGCCACAGGTTGCATTGAGGTTTTGTTACTGCAACCATATTCACTCCTTGACAATGAGGCTTTTGAAACAATGTGAACGGCAACATCGCCACAAGCTCGAAATCAGCCAATGGATTCAATGAGTTGGTCTTCGCCGTGGCTTCGTTTCTTCTCATTGATCGATATATGTCTCAGCTTGACCGATAGAAGTCCCTTCTGTTTTACGGTTACATCTTCCTTGGATATAGTTTATAAATAGAGTAACCTCGGTCAAAGAGGCCCAGTTTGTCATGCACACAATAGTGTGACAATGACCTAGACCACAACCATTCACGGGAGGTAGAGTAAAGGTAGCGCAAACAGACATCTAAGACATAGCTGTATTGTGCAACAAGATTTCGATGGTTGTGGCGGTCAATAAGCAATCATTCTGTAAACAATCTATTTAGGCTTGATTATGGTTCGCGGCTATATGCTGTGGCGAGATTGGGTTGTTATACAGAGTAACATCCTGTTGCATCGTCATGGCTTTGAGTAAATAGATCTTGGCATAGCTGATTGTATGAGAGAATTCAGTGAACAGGTTCGAACTATGGAAATAATTCGCGAGCTCGAACTATTGCTGATACACAAAGATCAAAGTACATTGACGGTACCTATGTCAGGGGAGTACAAGGTGTACAGCATCACCTAATTTGAATCAAATGATTCATATCAAGCGATTGATGGTCTGCTAAGTGGTAAGAGATTATTACTATTTTAGTCTGATCTAACACAGAGTGTTAGCATGACTTCTGCTCTAGTTCTCTGGTTTGCCTACTATAGCACTGGTTTCATTCAGGGCGGCTATTCAAAAGCTACAGGCTAATCATGAAAAGGAGGTCTAGATCCACGACTTAAAACAAAGACATGTCCGTCGCTATGCTGACCGATTTAGAAAGTTCGAAAGTGTAAGTCTTCCAGAAAGCCAAGATGAATGTTCTAGGCCACTTCTTCGGCAGGCCGGTATTCCTCCCGATGGATATACCGCGGCGAGTACACATTATGAGAAGCTTCAATCACGCAATTTTTTATGAGGATCACTGGTATGATCCGGAGCTGACTATCGAGGGGAAGTGTCAAATCCGATGTTAATTACTATAGTGACACCTAGGTATACATCATGCTGGCCTGAGGCATATACAGTGACTCAGCATTAATGCCTTAACGCCTCAACATCTGAACGCCTGAATCTCAGCGGGGAAACGTTGCCTTAGCCTACAATTCTTAATCATGACGATTGGAGCCGCGTAGGGATTGCGATTTTGAAGAAACAGTTCTGGTGTTACCTATACCGTCTTGTATCATGGATGGGAACACCAGCGACGTTGTACGCCTTGCCAAGGTATCGACTGGCCCCCAGATGGCCCCCACGGCCCCTATACTGAGGGAACGACTGTAATTGGACGCTGACCTGCATATGCTCCAAAGGCATGCAGTATATGCAGACGGAAGAAGGTCAAATGTGATGGGACTAGGCCGGTCTGTGTCCCCTGCAGAACATTCGACCTACCCTGCAAGTACGAGGACACCGTGCGCCGCAAGAAAAAGCACAACCGGTATGTTCTGTTTGACTTGTTGGGACTTTTAGATTAACGCATGTTCCCTCCGTCACAGCGAGGAACGTTATCACGAGCTGGAACAGCGCATTCAGTCTCTGCAAGATGAACTGAATGAAGCACATGCGTCCAAGAGACGGCGAGTGCCTAGTGACGAGGAAACAGGCCTAGAGCATGTCCAACCTTCGGAAGTATCCGATTCAGAGTTACCATGTCCGAGAAATGTCACTGCTCAAACGTCTTTCGAGGCCGAGGCCGATCGAGGTGATGGCGACGGAGGGTCATATACCCTTAAAACTCCGAAGGGCGCAATGCGATTTTTTGGTGAGTACTGGCTCGCTGACTATCGTTCCTCAACGGTTGCACGAATGGGTGGGCTGATTTTACCGACTACGCCTAGGTGCATCCTCTCATTTTTTCGATCGTTTCCCCTGAGGGTGTGTGCTGGCTTGAAAGCAAGACGGGTAATAATGTGTGGCGCCATGTCGCTCAGAAAAATGGCAGTCGATGGAGGCTCGCTGATTGGTATCCTCGAGCTCTTCGAGATGATTTCCAAAGCAGATGCTCACAACCCTTACCACCCAAGGCGGTCATCCTAGGTCTTGTTCATGAATATTTCAATACGTTCAACAAGGCCCTGCCGCTCTTTGGACCCGAAAGTTTCATGGGAATGGTCAGCAGACACTTCTCATGGCATCCCAACGAAAGTCCCTCATGGTGGGCTGCATTCAATATTGTCCTTGCGTTTGCATACATGCAAAGGGCAGAGAGTTCCGGTGCCAGCAGCGACGACTGGCAGAAATGCTTGGGTCATGTCAAAAACGCAATGAACGTGGTTACAGAGCTTTTCATGCGGACATGCGATCTCCTCGCTGTTCAGGCGCTTCTTGGACTGGCAATCTTCTTCCAAGGCACGCCAAACCCCCAACCTCTGTTCATGTTTTCCGCTGCCGCTGTACGCCTGTCGCAGTCTCATTGGGTTGCACAAGTCCGACTCTTTTGGTCTCCCGGTCTCCCAGGTCGAAGAGCGGAGAAGGGTCTTCTGGATAGCGTTCATTTTGGACGCCGACATCTGTCAACGGACCGGCCGCCCTGCTGCACAAGATACCCGTGATTATAATACTTTACTGCCTCACCAGGATTCCCCTGATGGCTTGGGTGTGATGGAGGTTGGGAATGCCAAAATCAATTTCTTCTCCGCACTAGCCCGATTTTCTTTGGTCCAACGGAAGGTTTGCGATGAGCTGTATAGCACTAATGCATTCAATAAAACCAAAGAACAGTTGATGGAAGATGTGAGGGGTTGCCTTGACGATCTTGAGGAATGGAAACGAAGTATCCCACCGATCCTCCGGCCCCGAAGGAACTTTTCGGTCGGCGACCATGCCTTCCTACCGCACATCCTCAGACTCCCCTTTGCATACCATTGCTGCTACCTCAATATCCACCGAGTCTGTCTACTTCCTCGGCGCTGGCCGACCAGTTCACATAATGAGGGGCTTAGCCCACCGGGACTGTCGAATGACACAGAAAGATCAGTGCGACAATCAACAGAAGCAGCACGAGCGGCAATTGAACTGATCAGTCAAGTCCGAGGCCACTATGGCCAATCCTTTGAATGGTAGGCTCGTCTGATCGCCAAACTTTTATTTTTGCTAATATTCCATACAGGAGTATTGTTTACTTCACAGGAGCAGCCCTGGTCGCATTGTTCTCCCAAATTCTCATTGATCCTTCACGTCCCGAGACCGAATCAGATATTACTATGATTAATGGGGTCGTCAGCTTTATATCAAAAGTCGCATCCCAAGAACAAGATACATACCTGGACTATGTATTGGCGTTGTGCTCTGACTTCGAGAGAGCAGCCAGGGAAGAGTTACATCGGGCCAGGAATCCCAAGCCAGACTCCGCGAGTGGTATTCAGCCAGTTGCTATTCGTACGCAAGGGCAAATGTTGACGCATCATGACTACTTGCACCCGAACTCTTTCCCGGCTTTTTTCAATCCTCCCCATCCGACTGAAAACGATGGCAGCAACATCCAGTCTTCGAACACGATGTCTACAGATCAAGGTTTCTATACTACAGGGCCACTACCGTTGCCCGCTCCTCTTTCTTGGAACTGGCAAGACATGCTAGCAGGCGTCCCTCCGGCGTATGATTTTGGGGTATATGATTTAGCTGAAAGCACTGGAGAATTGTGAATTTGAACATTATTATTATGGAGTTCTATCGTATGTACTAATATGACAACTCGGGAAGCCTCCTTGCAACATGGTCATGCCAGGTGATGCCTTGGTCATGATGGCAATTTGGAACAGGAGAATCTTTCCAAATAGGACTTGCGTCCTTGTCATCTAGTCTGGCTACGGGCCTCAGCATATCCATCCGTCCCCATGGGCTATCTTCAAAGCTCATCATAAATGGGGAGTCTTGTGCAAGATATTCCGGGAAAACTCGTTTCCACCCATCGATCACCTGAATCATAATTTCCGAGACGAACTGATCCGGAGACGAGCGCGCGAATTTGAACGTATCGAAAGTTCTTTGTACCACCTCAACTGGATAGAGACCAACTTCGGGGTCTACCAGAATCGCGTCCCTGCCACAAGCGAGCTTACAACGTGATATGAGCCTCCTTTCTGAGCCCTGTCCCGGATGGCCAACATTGTCGCGAGGGCACCGACAACGCCAGTAGTCATGTCAGAGACTGGCAATGGTGGAAGAACACTCGTCCCTTCATCGAATCCAAGCGACCGACCCATCACGTACGAAGCACCCGATGCGGCATCCCCGATCTGCTGCCAGCCAGGTCTCTCGGCGAATGGTCCAGATGGACCGTAGCAGTTTTCGTCGACGTAGACAATGCCCTTGTTTCTTTTGGCTGCCACATCCAGCATGCTTTGCAGACCGAGTCCCTTCCGATCTAGCGACCCATACCGGAAGCCCTGGACAAACACGTCTGCGTCGCCCACCAGCTCCTTGAGCCGAGCCATTTCCTCCGCCTTTCCAATATCGAGATCAATCGTGCGTTTGCCGGCGTTGAGCGTTAATTGGAGGACCTGTTGGGCATGTCAGTATTTGGTTTCAAGACAAAGGGGGGAAATCCATTTCACTCACATTCAAATCTGCCAGTCTACTGCAGTTGACACGGATGACATCTGCACCAAACGATGCGAGGATTACCCCAACAGTGGGCCCGGCGATAATCCGCACCATTTCCACCACCTTGATCCCCGCCAGAGGCCGACGATCAGGGAGCTGACTTAATGGGACCGACGGCGTCGATTGCGCATACGATTCACGCGTATAATTCACGAGAGGGTATTCCGCAAGCCGCTTCCCCATCTCAGTCTTTCTCCAGCCCTCGGGTGAGTAACAGATGCTCCCACATAATCCATGTCTCAGGTTATGCATCTCAAGTTCATCAGGACCCCATTTCTGCACATGTTCCCGAATATACGCATATCCCTCCTGGAAAGATTTCAACGGCACATCCATGTCGATCCCCATCGAGCAGAGTGTCTTGCTTGCATCCAGCGACCCGTGAAGTTGATACCACACCCCGGAGTCCTTGGTGGGATACAGTGCAGTTGCTCGACCAGCCAATGGGCCGATCCCGAACCCCTTCTCAAAGTCCCTGTCGAAGATGTTGGGAAGTTCGCGGGCCCGTGCAAGAGTCGAGATGTCCTTGCCATTCACGAATGCCGTGAATGTCGATGCAAGCCAAATCCCAGCATGGTCCGTGTTTACAGTCACGCTCGCTTCCTTGGCTGGCTTGCCATCCCGTAGCTCAAGAAGCTCGTTTCCGACTAGCCCGCACATGGCATGCAGAGCCGCTGTCACGACGGGGGGACTTCATCGGACCGGGCACCATAGGGTCCGGCCGGCCTTCGAAGTTGACAGTGTCCCACAGTGCAGTGTCTTTTGTGAAACCCGGTGTTCGCGACGCCAACAGCTCAAAGATTCGACGGGCATCTTGGGGTATAGGGAGAACGGACTTGTCGATGTAGGTTCCGGGTCCGTAGACCTCGTTTCCGGGAATAGTCTCGTGCATGGGCATTTTGGGTCGAAGACAGACAAAGGAAAAAGGAACAAAGGAACAAAGGAACAAAGAGGACAAAGAGGACAAAGGAAGTGACAATTGCAATTTTTAAAGCTTGACGGATCTCTAAATACACGGACAGCAACACCCGTCCTTATATGGACATTCGGAGTACTTACATGGGTTCTGAAAAGTTCTAAACCTCAAGCCTCAATTCCGGGACCCAACACATCAACTCGTATTCTTTTTTAGATAATATCCAAATCTTACCAACATCCAACCATGGTGCAATGATACTACTGGTCCATAGATCGGCATTGTTCCCAATCGGGCATGGATTGATGTGACTCCCCTCGCAGCCGGCGCTTTCGGGGACGCCACGGGAAGAAGAAAAGAGCCCACGGGACAATCTTGACAGGGAAAGTCAGCCTCAATCAAATAGAAGGCTTGGATTAGCTTGAATTAAAGCCATCACTCTCATTTAATTGGCTCCATCAGTGAAGTTATTGACACCGATCATCTCCCACGGCCCACGGGCACGGGGGTTTGTCACGGGGATTTTCCGTGGGGATTTTCTTCTCTGCCTGCTCTTCTCTCCAACCGAGGGGATTCACGAACTTGGCTTGGAATAACTCTGGGAATATACTTAATAGTAGATATAATATTATAAGAATTTCCAATATTTAGTTATAATCTGCATGAATCTAGTCCAAGACCAACTATTTACCACAATACTTACTCTATGAAAATAAAGAAAACCAACATACCATGTCTACCAGTCCAAGTGAAAATAGCCGACCAGTCCGAGTCGCCAATTGCTCTGGCTATCATGGTATGGAGAACATTTAGATTAAAAACCAACAGTACTAATGTACAAAGATGATCCTGCATACGAGATGTATCGCCAAGCCGCTCTAGGAGATGTAGACTTTATCACGGGGGATTACCTGGCGGGTATGTTGCTTGGCGACATGGACTAACGATCGTACTAAGGACTAACTAAGCTAAGAGGTTAACATGGCAAATAATTCCCAGTCCTTCCAACGGGGTGACAGCCTGGGAAGGTATCCAGCAGACCATCGACGTGATCGCCGAAAAAGGCATCAAGGTCGTACTAAATGGAGGAGCCCCCAACCCTAAAGGGCTCGCTCTGAAAGTGCACGTGTTAGTCAGTGTAGACTTCATCCACCTACATAATTCTATATACCAACTCGTCCCCACAGATCAACCAGAAAGGCCTCGCTTTGCGAGTAGCTTACCTATCTGGAGACGACCTCTACACCAAATTCGGCCCCAACATGCCACAATCTGCAGAACAACTCCAACACCTCGACGCAGAAAACGATTCCATCAAACCTAGCCCGCTCACCTATGCATTCACCAACACCGCCAAACCCATCCCTATGGTTTCGGCACACGCCTACCTCGGTGCCCGGGCATCATGGACGGACTCCGTCGTGGGGCAGATATCATTATATGCGGCCGGGTTGCAGACGTCAGCCCTGTTATTGCAGCGGCGTGGTACTGGCATTCCTGGTCGGAGTCGGATTATGACCGGCTGGCTGGGTCCCTAGTGGCGGGTCACCTTATTGAGTGCTCGGCCTATGTTACTGGCGGCAACTTCTCCGGGTTTGATAGACACCCCGTTGATACGTTTGTTGAGCCGGGATTTCCCATTGCCGAGATCGATGTCGATGGATCGTGTGTTGCTACGAAACATCCTGGGACTGGTGGTATGGTTGGTGTTGATACTGTTCGGTGTCAACTTTTATATATGAGCTTCAGGGTAATATTTACTTGAATAGTGATGTTAGTGCTGTTTTGGATGATGTTATTGTTGAACAAGCTGGAAGGGGGTAGGTAAGCGTCTTGTCTTATTCCTCTTTATGTTGATACATTTACTGAAACTACGTCTCGTCCAGGGTTCGTGTTCATGGCATACGAGGCTACGCCCCTCCTCCAACAACCAAGCTGGCCGTATTCTATCCTGGTGGCTTCGAGGCTCATATCTTACTGGATGCTACTATGGACCAGGCGAGAAGTGGGATCTGGTTGAAAGACAACTCCGACATTTCATTGAGAAGGAGTCAATTGATCGAATTGACACACTTGAATCCCAAAGGTATCCTTTGTCTCATTCATTCAGCTTGGACTAGAGTTGAGACTTACGAATGTCCAGAATCGGTATCCCTGCTCCGAACCCTAGTTCACAGCGATAGAGCACCACATACCTACGCATCTTCATTGCTGCAGCCGAGGCCGAGGCCGACGCACCTGGTTCTATCCGCTCGTTCCCAGCAGGTCATCCGCCAGCGTACAAAGCTCTACATCCACGCGCAAGCTATAATTATGCCCCATCTGGCGAGGAAATCGCCCTCCTCCAATCCCCAACGCGGTCTACCCGATTGGGAGACATTGCTCTTGCCCGATCTGGTGACAAAGGGTCTAATCTCAACTTCGGGATCTTGGTCCCTGACGCCACTCACTGGTCTTGGCTGCGGTCTTATATGAGCGTTGAAAGAATGCGAGAGATGCTCGCTAATGAGAATGACTGGGATGAGTCGTTCTTGGTTGAGAGAGTGGAATTCCCGTACATCCATGCTGTTCACTTCGTGATTTATGGGATTCTTGGTCGGGGTGTTGTTAGCAGCTCGAGTCGACTGGATGCGTGATAAGGTTGTTGAGGTTTCAGTGGAAATTTTGGATTGAATTTTCATTTATATCGCGAGACGTATTACGGGATGTAGTTATCAGTGAGACGCAGAAATTGGACCATGAAGGCTGTTGACACATGTTGAGTATGCTTCATATCATTGCAATGAACAGTATACACACCACATGAAACATCGGACATGTAAAATCATCCCGTTCAAGAGACTGCCAGAACAGCGACAGCCCAAGGATCCATGCTAATTGAATAATTTCCTTGCCCATTGAAGATACTGGTGGTGACGGTTTGGATTTGCACGTTGTAAGGCGTGTTGCCCTGGTACTTGGGACCAGCAAGCATCTCCAGTTTACCAGTTTTGGTTCCTGGTATACTCACTTTGACAGTCTGCTGTTCGGGACCATAGTTCGCCAGTTTCAAGTAGTATTGTGAGCCTGTCTTCGAAGCCACCCAGTAAACAGGTCCGAATCCTGTTGATGAGTGAACCGGAAGAATGGTGTCACCCTTGTTGGATGCAAACATCTTTTGCACAAAATATGAAACCGTGGGTGTGATAGAGTCGGGAGCCGAATCAAAACCGTAAAGTGTGGGCTAGAAGTAGGAATAGCATTGTCAGCTATATCCCGAGTGTTGCTTTAACAGATTCTTGGATAGATATTCTTACCGTCCAATTGTCGAAACCAAAGTGCTGTATCAAAGGCGCATAAGTCACCATCTTGACAATATCACTGTTGCGCTCCATTCCAATCATGTACACAGCCTCACTACAGCTGCCCTGCATGTACGGCCACGATACTCCTCTCTCTGCTGTAGTATTGCGACATCCGAACTCACCAACCATCACTGATTGGTTCCGCGGCTGGTTATCAAACTGGTCAAACAATTTGACAAAATCGTCCGGTGCTCGGTACAGATGCAGATCGATGATGACATCTTTGGGAAGTGGAGATGGCAAGCACGAATAGTTCCCATGGGAAGCAACAATTGTGATATGCGGGTACTTGTCGTGGATGGCCTTGTATAATTGATTGAAACGGTCCGGATAGGTTTCACAGCCACCGGTGAGGTCATCTTCGTTGCCAATTTCAATAAGGTCGACCTTCCATGGATCTTTCCGACCGTTCTGGGCTCGCAGTTTGCCATAATGTGTCGAGGAGTCGCCAAAGAGATATTCCATCTCATTCATGGTATCCTTGACGAAGGGCTCGAGGTCCGGCCCGGAGAGAATGTCCCCATAGGACTTGCCAGACCACACAGCCAGTAGTGGCGCCATGTTCATGTCTTCACACCACCACAAATACTCGTCCAGGCCGAGGGCATCTGTATTGGGGTAGAACCAGTCGCTTTCTCTTCCTGGGCGCTCGACCACGGGTCCAATCGTGGTGTTCCATTTCCAGCGAGAATCAACCTGTAAGCCTTCGATGTTGTTCCCGCCTGCAAACCGGAGAAATGATGGATTGACCTCGTCTAGAAATGTTGCAATATCATCTCGTAATCCGTTCTCTCTTCCTTTGAAAGTGGGAGGAAACAGCTGGATTAAGCCAAAGTTCAAAGAGCTACCAGCAACTTTTGATCCATCGAAAGTCAAATGCCACTCATTATCCCCTTTTGGTGTATAAGTCGTGTTGAACCTGGTTTTGAATTCCGTGAATTTTGAATCCGTACTCTTCACAGTCAAGTTGTGGTCAGCATACACCGAACCACTATGCGACCCAACAAGCTGCAGGTTGATAGTCCCCGAGTAGTTACCCATCATCCAGAAGGAACAGTTGTATGTGGCGCCTGTGACTGGAATACCGTTGTAACCGGTGTTGGCAAAGCCAACATAGTTTGTTACTCCATCCGGTACTTCAACGTTGAGCGAAGACGTAATTGCTTTGCTGACGGGCTTTGAGGTATCCTGGAAGATTGTCACATCCCCCACCGGAGCGTAGGCAGTCAACCCAAGACTAGTTCCTTGGAAGCCATTGTTCTGCAGCACTTGTCCGTGGATTCCACCATCGCCTTAAAATATTTAGTCATGTTCGTGATCACTTAATGCAAATTGCCTACCAGAACGGTCCATTTCCTAACAATATCGAAGTTTAGCGACACAGATGATTGCACATAGAGCTAGCTTGTTACTCACCTCGAACATAACTCCATAGAGAAGCGGACTAGATTTATTCCCTCCCTCCCTTGCAACTGTCAGACTGACTGGGACAGTTGAACTATTCCTTTCGGTCGAACTATTCCCTCCAGCCAGCACGCCTGTTAAACATGTAGCCAAAGCAATAGATGTCGCGAGGCCGGCGCATTTCACAGATTCAGACTTCATGACTAGTCAGAATCCAAAGAAAATATATGTGTAGCAAGAATTTGCAAGGGAGCGAAAGAGAGTCGGTAAAAAGCCATGATCAGGAAAGTTAAGATTTTCGAAAAAGCACTGCCCTGTCTTAGACGGAGTAATCTGTATGACTGTGGGGTATGATTCGTTCGTGTTGGACCTGGCCTGAAAGTTGTTCTCTATAGAGGCATCATGGACCCTGAAATGGTGGCCGCATGCGTGTCTGGGACAACTCATAGAACACTTGGGTCTATTGACATGGCGACATATAGGGAGACGTGCGTCCCATCAAGACGAGCATCTTTTGGACGTTTGATCTTGCGCTTAGATTTCACATGTAGTACCTCAATCTTGCTTTCCTCCTACCCCATGCGTTGAGTATTGGTGTCGATTCTGCATTTACAGTTGAGGGAAGTCATGACGTCGGATACTCCCGAGGTGGGATTGGAACTTCATGTTAGGTCCTGCAACTACCTAGGTAAGCCCATCATAGTCGAAGTCCTGAATATCTGTAACTTGAATAACCAAAAGAAACACTGATATCGAAATTCACCTGATGGTAGTTGAGTTTATACCTTCGACGATGTACGATAGCGGTACCGTACAAGTGTCCATCCAAATTCCACCTCCAAATTCAGGCGAACAAGTAATTCACCATGTACGGACACACGTAGCAAATTTGGTCCTTCTTGCTTCTTAGTAACCTCATTTCTGGCAAACAAAAAAGGATCCATGGATGGTCAGAGAGAAGAGGCTGAAATAAGAAGCTGTCTAAAGATGAAGGCGGTGTCTGATCTGCCACCTCACATGTCAAAACAGATCTGTTTCCAAATCGGGATTAGCTCTCCTCCCTCTACATATGCAATCTTGCCCTTTGATTTCCATCAATATTCATATCCGACTTTGAACAGAGTGTGAAAATGAAGTACATCGTGGTATCTGGAGGTGAGTTTAACGGTGATCTGCCAGAAGTGGCTCCACCGTTAGCCCGTGGAGAAAAGCGGGGCAGTCTCCATTTCGAGGTATAGCAAGAGATATAAGAGACTGACATTGCTAGGCGTCATTTCTGGGACAGGGAAGGGCATTGTCGCTTCGAGTGCAGGTTTGCTGCTGCAAAGCAAAGGGTTTGTCGTCACCGCCATCAAGATAGACCCCTACATCAACATCGATTCCGGCACTATGAGCCCACTCCAGTAAGTCCCGATCTGATGCAGCTTCTGTGGACTCATTTCCTGATTGGTATAGCCATGGAGAGATCTATGTGACGGACGATGGGGGTGAGGTTAATCTTGACCTTGGCAATTTTGAGCGTTACCTTTCGACCACTCTCCAGCGTGGTCATAACATCACAGCTGGGGAGATCTACCTGAGACATCATCTCTAGGGAACGGACCGGCAACTACTTAGGAAAAACTGTTCAGGTGGTGCCTCATTTCACCAACGCCATACAAGAATACATCGAACGGACCGCGAAGATACCTGTGGACGAGTCCCAAGCCGAGCCTGATGTGTGTATTATTGAGCTAGGTGGGACAGTGGGCGATATCGAAAGTTCGCCTTTCATCTACGCTCTCGCCCAGCTTCGAAAGAGGGTCGGCAAAGAAAATTTCGTTCAAATTCACGTAGCTTATGTCCCTGTTGTGCCGTAAGCTCTTCTTGCGTCAGGCGACAAAACACCGCTATAAGCTAACCTAACATCTGGCCAGACCGGGAGCTTCTGGCGAGCAAAAGACGAAGCCGACTCAACGATCCATTTCCGACGTTCGGAGCGCTGGGTTGAGCCCACTTCTAGTATGTTATCACTCTCTATTCATACATGTCTATACCAGGCACTCTGATCTAATCAATTAAAGGTCGCCTGCCGCTGCGAGGTGCCATTGGATCCAGGTACCATCCAAAAAATCGCCAATATGTGCTCAATGGAGCCGGAACAGGTCATTTCCGTACATGACGGATCAACCACATACCACGTACCGCTTCTCCTCGAGAAACAGAATCTTCTGGGCATCCTCTGCGAGCACCTCGACCTTCGACTTGATCGATTACACCCCGTATTGAACAGGGCAAGCGTATGTGGGACAACTGGGTTTATGTTGTTCGAAGTCAAGATACTATCATCGACACAATATCAATCGCGCTTGTTGGAAAATACACATCCAATAAAGATGCCTACCTCAGCGTCTCTAAGTCGATCGAACACGCGGCCATGTACTGCCACAAGAAAGTCAAGATTATATGGATTGACGCGGCACATCTCGAGGAGGAGACTTATCGCACCTCTGCAGTCAAGTATCACAAAGCTTGGCATGATCTCTGTAGCGTCAAGGGCATTGTTGTACCTGGTGGCTTTGGTACTCACGGTACCGGCGGGATGATCAGGGCAATCACTTGGGCAAGGACTAATAAAAAGCCATTCCTAGGTGTATGCCTTGGCATGCAACTCACAGTGGTTGAATATGCCCGCCATGTCATGGGTATCCCAGACGCTGGAAGCCAAGAGCTCCATCCAGAATCCAAGAACCATGTGATCATTTACATGCCTGAACATAATCAGGAGAATGGCCGTGACGCCATGCGTCTGGGCAAGCATCCATGCATCTTCAAGGAGGGTACCGAGTGGTCAAAGCTACGATCCTTGTATGGTCCCACGATTTCCCAAATTGAGGAGCGTCACCGGAACCAGTACGAAATCAACCCGGAAATGGTCGAGGGGCTTGAGAAAGCCGGTCTTGCTGTTGTTGGCAAAGATCCTACCGGCAAGCGTATCGAGATTATTGAGATCCGCGATCATCCCTTTTTCGTCGGCGTGCAATTCCGCCCTGAATACTTGAGCCGTGTGTTGCGGCCGAGCAAGGTCTTCCTCGGCTTCTTTGCTGCTGCTGCTCGGTGCTTGGAGAAGATCCCTATGGCATTGAAACAGGGCCAGCAAAGTCTTGTGGAAGAATATTAAAGAGCTATGAGCAATCTTTGGAGTTCTTTATGTTATCCCATTGGTTGACCTCCTTCAATTGATCACTTAGCGTCCCTTTTGAGATTGCATTTCCAGCTTAGAAAATCAATTTATCCCAAAGGTTTATAATCTGCATTAAAACACTACAATTTTAACTGATAGCACAGTTCTAGTGATCTCTTCTGACAACTATATATGAAAGCTTCCAATGGATCATTAAGGGGGTCCTAGAAAAGGCTTAGGAGAGTTCTTCCACTCCTCGGTCCATCATCCATGGGAATCCATCCTTCCGTTGCCAATCTCCGCTTTCGTTCTTGGTCTATGCCATGCATTCATGCTCATACACTGACCATGTTAATGAATACATACGCAAGAGGTTGACTTCGGGTTTTACATGGGAAAACAGAAGCGAGTTCTACCAAGTAGAACAATATTATGTGATTGATGTATTGGGAAACCCGAACAGGTCTAGGAGAGCAGTTCTTCCACAGTCATGTCGTCAATTAATTTCATGCAAAGGGAAAGCCCGGAATGAGAGTTGCAGAAACCGAGAAGTGAAAAGAGCAACAAACAGAATCAGAGCTGGAATCAGAACAGGAATAGAGATGAAGGTGGATGGTGAAGTCCAGACAAAACTCAACAGGTAGACGATCAGGTTGACACCGAGGATGAAGAGAAAAGAAAAGTGGGTGTATAGTGCATAAGGATAATGTGTATAGATAATGGGAGATGAATGAGTAAAAAAGAAGGTCCGGGCCTGGGCTTGAGGTCAAGTCACATGCATGTCGGGAGGAACTGAGGCCAAGACAAGCGGCTTAATTGATAGCTCGCTTCCAGAACTTCCAGCCCCTCTCTTCTCCTCCACTCCTACACCAACAAGACGTTCAATGCCTTCAGGGCCCTCGGCATTTTCGAACTTCTGCTGATCGATTTCCTCGCCACCCTCTTCATCTGAGCCATTACGCAAGACGGCCGGGTAGAGGACACCAACACCGTCACCGCCAAGGATAACCTCGTAAGTAGCGAAACCCTCCTTATCGAACTTCTGTTCGAGGTCCTGTTTGACTTCCGCTTTCGCGTTAGGCCGGAGGAGGTAATCGCACACCCACCACCGCCTGCACCGGTCAGCTTTGTCCAGCCGATGTCAGCGTAGTCGACAAGTTCACGAATGCGTTCGAGACGGGGGTGAGAGACGCCTAGGGGAGACAAGGAAGCCGTGGTTGATACGGATCAGGGTTCCAAAGTGGGCGAGGGTGGTCTCGCAGATGCCCTCGAAGCTGGGGTCCTCGATTAGACGTTGTGCAGAACATGTCACGTGGTCGATGCCGTTAAGTATTGACTCCGTCACGATAGGATGGGCGTCTCTTAGGGCTCCGACTTTGCTAACTTCTGTCTTTGTGGAACGCGCTTGTTGGGTGTTGACGAGTAGAAGAGGGAGTTCGGGGAAATTCGGTAGTGAAATAACGGTTGGAGGCTTCGAATAATCGTCGCGCCGGAAAATCACAGCCTTACCGCCTGCGGACACCGTGTTGTCCACCCCACTAGGATTGCCATGGATACAGAGCTCTCCAACGAATGCCCAGCGGTTGATGCGCTCGATTTGTGTCTCCGCCTCCTCCGGTGGCTGGTCTGGGTGGGGCCCCGAAAGGGTACGGATTTGAAGAAGCAGCGCAGAACTGAGACAAACGCAGACACTGGCACTACTACCTAGGCCGGCCCCGGTAGGGATAGTGGATCGAAGGGTGTAGATGGCGCCTGGGCTTTGCGGGGAGCCCAGGGAGAGGAAGAGGTAGAGGGAACGAGGATGCGGAGCGGATATGAATGTTGCGCTGCTCCTCTGGTAGACCCTTGGAGACGCCCTGGAGGTGTGGTTGGATTGCCTCGACAAGTTCTGGGTCGAGTTCCGTGACAAGGCTGTAGTAAAACTTCTTTTTTGTGGGCTCGTGGAACTTGTCCCAGGGTAGGGTGTCAATATCCCAAGTGTGACTAAGACCTAGGTCCCGGAAGTTCAATGTTATCGTGCGCTGTGATTTGGAGAGGGTGGTGACAAGAAGGTAGGAGCGGAGAGAGATGGCTGCGGCCATGGCAGCCTTGCCGTGGACAACCGCATGCTCGCCAAAAACGATGACTTTGCCCGGCGCCGACACCATAAAGGTGGGCGCCATTGGCGAAGAGGCCTTGCGAGTCATTCTCGGCCGCGCGATCGCTTGTGTTTCTGAGGAGACGGAGGCGCTGTCGGAGCTATCGTCGACACAGTTCCCATTCACGCCCTTAGTAGGGAGAACTTTGACCGTGCTTTCGGGGTGGAAGTCGACCGTGCGACGATTTGTGGCACCTATACCTTGCAATGGGAGCGTGACATTCTCGGTCATGACAGGCAGGATTAGGTGGGATTGGACAAGCGGGATCAGGCGAGATTGGAATTCGAGGGGGGCAACAAAGGGGCGAAAGTCTGGATTAGAAATTAAAAGGATAGAAATAGAAGACCAAGGAAAGAAAAGAGTGAATGAAATAGCCAAAGAGCCCAGGATACAGTCAAGTATATGGAGTACTGGAGCACTGGAGTACTGCAGGTAAGCAAGTCGACGAAAGTTGGAGAAGTGCTCGAAGCTACTGGGTATACCAGGGAACGAGAGAGAGGGATGGCCCAATCACAGCCACACCAATACCAATTGCTATTAATCTCACTATTAACTGTTTACTACTATATATAGAATGGTTATTTTGCCTTATTAGGTCGATTATTTCCCTTATTTTTCACCACTCTAGTTGTCTGGTGTTTCCTCTGTACAATAATATCCCAAGTGCAGAGATTTTGTGGCGTGCAGTAGCGCCGGAAGTGATCGTCTCTATGTCTTGTCTGGCATTTACACTATCTACAGGTACTCTCTTGTTTTGAAATCTACTAGGTATAATAAGTATGTGCATAATAACATTCCCATTAAATACAACAATCTAAGTCCGAAAATAAATCTAATCTAGCGTGTGCTATGTACAGTTCTGTATAATTCTCGCAGTCATGTATTCATCACAAATTCATCGTCACGGTCATACTATTACTATGCACCAGCAGACACGGGGGCAAGCCGGTCCATAGGACGTCCAGATCGCTCAAATAAGACGCACTGTCATCCGCGCTAAGTGAAGTCCCCTCCACGGGAGACGGCAGAGTCGTGAAGATAACAGCGGTATCACCGCTCTGCTGAACCATCAGTTCATTCAAAATCAAATGCTGTGCTCGACTCGGGAGATCATTGAAAGACAATGGAACCGATGCTACACCAGGGTAACCTGTTGCATTTGTATGTGAGCTGCTTTGGGTCCCAGGAGAGGTAGGGGACACGGCAGATGGGCGACGAGCGTAGATAGAATCTAGCTTGTTTGTAAATCGTGGAGGTGAGTTTTGTGTTGCAAACATGATAGACGGTCCATTGCCCTCCTCAGATTCAGTGTTCACTCTGGCTTCCGGGATGGGTGAGGAGCTAAACCGATTGCTGGAAGCAGAACGGCTCATAGAGGGCCGTAGACCTGGAGTTTTGTTCTTCGGGGAGGCATCGTCGCCAGTCTCAATTATGGACGGGATCACCTGGTTGGAAAGCACTGGTGTGCTTGGCGAGTCCCCGCTAGGGCTGCAATCCTCGGTCTTGGACCGGCCAAGGAGTCTTGAAGAGCCGGAAACGGGTACAGGCTCGTTTCGAGCGCTGACTATGTCCTCTCCGCCGTCCTCTGGTTCTGGATCACTAACATATGCTTCTAAATCACTTTCTTCGCTGTCAACCGAACTGTCGGAGCTGTCGTAGTCGACGAATGCATCTAGCAAGCGATGCGTTTGCATGCCGAGGTTCACTCCTCCGAGAGCCCGGAAGCTGGAGACAGATCGTCTGCGACGAGTGGACTGAACCAGTTTCCTTAAGCCAGTCACTCGAGGGTGCAAAGGTTTGGTTCCACTGTCTTGGCTCGATGGTCCTTGCCATGTATATGACTTATCAAGATGAAAACTGTCACTGGTTCTATCCGAATCCTGGATATCTCGTGCACGAGCTCGTAAGAGCCCTTGCCACCAGTCCTCCCCATGTAGAGCAGAATTAACCCTCTCTCGAGCATCAGCTGTAACCGAAGTGTCGCCATTCACGATAGTTTGGTAGGCCTGGAGATCACCGCAGGCAAGCCAGAAAACCAAGACTTCAGCTTCAATCCGTAATTTGTCAAGGAGAGCCTCGACTCGTCCTCTCTCGTCTTCCACATCGGTCTCGTACTCCACGAACACCGCAACTCGGATTTTGTATGTCTTCTTCCAGGAGGGAACAGTGTTGAGAATACAACCCAGTTGAAGGATCAAAGTGTACGTGTCAAAATTAGTGGTCAGCACATTTTGCTTGCTTTCACTGTCAGCCCCAAGCTCGGCAGACATTTGGATCGGCCACAAATCAATATACTTCTTAGTATGGCGACCGTGGGAGTCGGGCACTCCAGATCCTCGAATCCTTTAGCTACGGCAACATTTATCCGAAGCTTGAATAAGAGGTCTTCGAGGATTGTGACATAACTCTGCCCGCTCATGGGCGGGTTTGCGGATCCAGACGCGCTGGACCCTTCGGTCCGTGGGCTCGAGTGAATCGAATGGCGTCTGGCCCTCGAGTCTCTGCGGCCACTGTTCAAAGAAAAGGTCTCAACAAGCGACTGGTCAGATCGAAATTGGTCTATCACAACGATGTTGGGCCTCATGCCGCCCAATCCGGAATTCAAAACAATATTCCGCATGCCCCATTCCGCAGCGGGCGAAACGGCAATGTTGACAAAGGCTTTGATCTTGGAATACTCAACAAATTTTGTCCACGCTGTCTGTTGTCGACGTGCTTCAGGGACAGCTGCTGAAAAGTCATCCGTAACAAGAACATGAGCTAGTACAAACAGAGATCCTTTCTTTAAAGAGTTGCAGAAGGAGACCATTTTGTATTGCCTGTCGATGTCGCTGACAAATAGCAGGATCTGAGGACGCCAGAACTTGACGTGCTCCTGACGCAGACGAAGCAAGTATTTTCGCACTTGATGATAGATCAGACTTTGGCTGACATCGCCCCAAGGCTTGGGTGGCGAGCTATAATGGATCAGTAGGAAGAGAATTACCAGAATTCCTACACATCCTGTAGCGTAAACCCCGTCGACAAAAAACATGCTGATCCCACTGACGAGTGTTCCAGCCGCCGCAGTCTGCCAGTTGAAGTAGTGGAATGACGGACGGAAATTGGGTGCGGAGCCAATCTTTAAGAGGAAACACGCGAGATTCGTCACAAGGAAAGTCATCAAGTAGGTCATGGTAACAAAAGATGCGATGCGATTGATGTCGAAGAGCATTGTAACCTGAGCGAACACAAAGGTCACAATAATGGCATATATGGGATCGTCGGTTTTCTGCGCGCCTTGGGCAAAGATCCCTATGCCAGGCAAGAGGCTATCTCGCGCAACAGCTTGAAGAAGTTTAGCAGATCCAATCACGCCCATCAGGGCGGAAAAGAAACTGGTTGCGAATTCTCCGAGAAGGATCACACTATCAGAGGCATTGACCTATACTCAATTAGAACGTTCTTGTAGTCTTCCTGTCAAATAGAAACTTACAACTTGTATAACATTCACATTGTTGTAGAAAGACTCCCTGGTCACCGAAGCCGCCATCGCAAGGATGACAAGTCCATAGGCGACAAAGGTCAAAGCCAAACCCGAGAGCGTACCCTTAGGAATGGATTTGCTGGGGTTCCTAAGATCACCTGACATGCTTGCACCGCTGATGGCAGATTAGTGAAATGTGGTAGAAAGTCTGCAGTCGCCAACTTACGCAAAGATACCTCCTGTGGCAGGGAATAGAATGCCAAAGAGGTCTTGGAAGGTCTCTCGTCCTTTTGTTTGGCTTCCTGCGGCTCCCTTGGTTAGATGAGGTTTGAGATTCCCCATCAAAGTCTTCAAACGAAGTCCCGTGAACTCCACGCCCTGACGGGGAATTGGGAAAGGTTTCATAAAAACTGCAGAGAGTGGTATGCTGAAAGTGGCGACGAGTAGTATGACCAAGAGCCCGTTACTTGCCCTCGCAAATATGGAACTTCCTGCCAAGCAAATTCCTGTGCAAAATACCAGTATAATAGTTCCCCATAGGTACTGCCACCAAAATCCTTCCTCCAAGAAGTTGGCCCAGTCTCCAGACTGTCTCCCAAAGTTCTGAGTGAAACAGTCCACTAAGCCAACAGCATTCATGCCGGTGTTAAACACATAACCAAGGTAGAATACAATGCCGATGGAGCCACCAAATTTGGGGCCCAGAGATCTAGAAATAAGGTAGTAGGCACCACCGCCTCGGACCGTCCCGTTGGTTGCAATCGCGGATAGAGACATCGTTGTCACGAGGTTGATTGTGTATGATACAAGTAGCAGCCCTTTGATGTATCAGACGTGGGATCCTGACTTTGTGAGGACGTATGCTCACCTAATATGCCCAATACACCAGCTTGGCCCAGGATGAATCCGAACCGAAGGAACATAAGAATGCTCAGGACATTCAATGTCGTTGGCACAAAGACACCAGAGAATGTACCGAGCTTCTTCGGCTCATCCACCGATCGGGATCGATATCCACTCTTGTCCTTCTTATCGGCACGGGCGTCGTGGAGAGGACCCGCAGACAGGTAAACATTTTGGGAAGTGGTCTCTCGACTAGTCTCATGTTCTTGATCGTCATCTCCTCCATTATGCCACCACCGAACAAGGCCCCGGAAGTAATTCATGGGTGAGGAATGGCGTTGGTCCTCCGTTGGTTCTGACGAATTCACGGGCTCATACGGACGGACCCATCGAGTCGGTGGCCAGGGTAGCAAGCGAGTACGTTCGTCGGAGATAGTATGCGTTGAGTCCTCGGGGTCGAGACGTGAGACATCCTCTTGAGCGGTTCGAGTCGCGAAAGTTGGGCGTCGCCGAGACAAGGAGTCGGAGGATTCTCCGACTCGTTTCGCCATATCAGTTGCAAAATTTATGGTATGAACATGAGGGCATAAACAACAAAATAATTTAAATAGCAGATAGTCCCAGCAAGACCATTGAGTCTGCAAAAAAAAGAGACGGCGCTAATATCAAATGAAGAGAAAAACAAGCTGTATCAGTATATGACGTTGATGGGTGCAAACATTTTCCAGTTTGCATCCCATCAACCGCTCTTGGAGCTGATCGGCCATCGGCCGCTTGGCGCTATTATTAGTGTCTCAAACCCTCCTCAGTTACATCTTGGCCTTTTCACCTGAATATTCCCTCCGGGAAGCTGAACTGCACTGTTATTTCAATCATCCGGGCTTCTTTTCTTGCCCATTACCAAATCTAACGCGACACCCTGTCAGGAGCTAACTAGACGCTGAGGCCACCTTCAAAATGCCGGATAATGGAGAGGGCTCGTCCCTGAATCCAGCTCGATCTGTCCCGATAGCGTCGTCCTCGGTGCGGTCGAGGTCCCCCGCACCGGAGTTCGGTAGCAGACAGGCTTCCATGGCACGCCTCGCATCCCCAGTACCCTCCCCTTCATTGGGAACATCCTTGTCGTCTCGACAGGGTATTCCGGCCAGCCGACCTGTCACAAATACCACCACGGAGCAGGAGTTTTCCAGGTCAATTGCCAATCTGTCCTCCGTCCCGGTCCTGGTCATTCTATCATCGCATCCCAACTCCAAGAAAGCCTTGGTCGATCGCCTCCGAGATTTGGAACTCCGTCACGACACAACGGATCCCCTGGGGTGCATTCGACTCTAGATAACCGACCGTTAGCCTCTCAGTATGGCTCTTTCGATACCAAAAATGGAGCCGACTCCCCCAGCATGGCTCCGTACGAAGACCCTGAAGTCATCAAGCGGCATCTAGTCACGGAACACACAGATAATCAATCGGAACTTGCAACCAGCCTGGGTGGTGAGGATAACTTCTCAAGTCTACAGCTTCAGGGTGGTGATATCACACGACAAGTTTACCGTTGGGCGGAGGATGCTGAGGCCGAAGCCGCAGGGCGGTTCTTGCGCAGCAAAAGTTTCAGCGTCAGCCGACCAAGGCCAGAGGCTGATACGGAGGACATTGACACAATTCGGGTCCCTGGAGGGTTCCGCAGAGATTATCTACGGAGGGCAGCTGGAAGCCCACAACGTGGAAGTGCTCACGGTTCAACTACAGGGGTACCCCCATGGAAATGGCGCACCTCAACTGCCGACTACTAGCTTCTTGGAGTTCTTGACCCTCTATGGGCACTTTGCCGGAGAAGAATTAGAGGAAGATGACGAGGTACTAGGTCCGGATGAGTATTTCTCGTCAGATGCTTGGGACGAGCCAGAGGGCAGGGAGTCTGGGGAAGATGCAGCGCTGTTGCCACCTGAAACACCGGGTCTGAAGAAGAGAAAGCACAAGCAGCGCTCACCAGCAGGAACAACTACTGCAACAGGTGCAGTACTATTGCTGCTCAAATCCTTTGTGGGTACCGGTATTTTGTTCCTGCCTCGGGCCTTCCTAAATGGTGGTATGCTCTTCAGTAGCATGGTGCTTCTGGGAGTCTCGATTCTGAGCTATTACGCCTTCATTCTTTTGGTTAATACTCGCTTGAAGATCGAAGGGTCCTTCGGTGACATCGGTGGCATTCTATACGGCAAGCACATGCGACGCATCATTCTCGGATCAATTGTCCTGAGTCAGTTAGGCTTTGTTTCAGCGTACATTGTCTTCGTCTCGCAAAATCTGCAGGCGTTCGTACTGGCTGTGAGCAAGTGTGTGACATTGATTGACATCAAGTACATGGTTTTGTTGCAGCTGGTCATCTTCCTGCCTCTGTCTTTGATTCGGGATATCAGCAAACTTGGGTTTACCGCCTTGATTGCTGATGTCTTCATCCTTTTGGGTCTACTATATATCTACTACTACGACATCAGCACTCTGGTTGACCAGGGCGGTATTTCAGACGTCATTTCCTTCAATCCAGCCACCTGGTCTATGTTCATCGGTACCGCCATCTTCACTTATGAGGGTATCGGTCTCATCATCCCGATCCAAGAATCGATGAAGCAGCCAAAGAGGTTCCCTGGTGTTCTGGCTGGTGTCATGGTTGTGATCACCTTTATCTTCCTGTCTGCCGGTGCCTTGAGTTATGCGGCTTACGGATCGGCAACGAAGACCGTCATCCTTCTTAACCTCCCCCAGGATGACAAATTTGTCAACGTGGTCCAGTTCCTCTATTCACTCGCCATCCTGTTGAGCACTCCGTTACAGCTCTTCCCCGCTATCCGCATTATGGAGAACGAGCTCTTCACTCGCAGCGGCAAGTACAACCCATATATCAAGTGGAAGAAGAACGGCTTCCGCTTCTTCCTTGTTATGGTCTGTGCCCTTGTCGCCTGGTGTGGTGCAAATGATCTAGACAAGTTCGTTTCGCTGGTCGGAAGCTTTGCCTGTGTTCCATTAATCTACGTATACCCGGTATGTCCTTATCCTGTCTCCTCCTGATCACCACAGAACGGTATGACTAACTCATGATATTGCTGTAGCCCCTCCTGCACCTACGCGCTTGTGCTCGCTCCAAACGCCAAGCTATTGCTGACGTAGCTCTTGCTGTCTTTGGCGCCATATGCTGCGTCTATACGACGTACCTGACCCTCATGAGCTGGATGGGCCCAGATGTCCCTCAAAGCCCAGGATACTGTGACTCTCATTGAAGAAATTATACTTTTTTGGTTACTGTAGAGCATGGCGAGTTAGGTCTTGTTGCATTTACTTGCTCTGTTTCAACCCTAGACTGGCATATCTGTCGTTGGATTCCCTTATGTTGCTTTAACACATGGCGGGCATACTTGCGATGTTCATTCACAGCCTCAGTCAAATTGTCAGTATAGTCGGCGAATTTTGGGGTCACACTACACTTTCTGTATACATATTTCTTGTTTTGGGGATTATCTACTTGAGCATATTTGTGGAGCATTCTTTGGAGGTTCATTGGGTCAGGAATAAATCAAGACCCAGCCTAACACTGAATCCCGAAGTTATCACGATCAAAAACTAGGTCATCCCATAAAAGGAATTGATTCGAGCGCAATAATATAGAGCCTATGTACAGTGACTATCAGCAAACAGGAAGTAGATTGTAGCCAGCGCCGATATCTAAGCGTCTTCCTGAGAACAGCAAGTCTCCCTCTATATGTCTCCTCTTTTATCATTGTCCGAGACTCAAGCGGCCTCAGGCTGAAAACAGCAGACCATGTATGGAGGTGCAATGCTGCGAGACAAGACAGATGCTTATTAGCCCCAATAAAAACTGGAAAGAAAAAGCACAACTAATTTCTTCTCGATGGCGATTCTTAAGCACCGGCCTCGGCGGCCGCGCCGCCCTTAGCAGCCTGCTCGGCGAGCTGCTTTTCCCGGCCTCCCCACCTGAAAAACAAACCAGGTCAGTAATTATGATCACACAATGCTTGTAGACAAAGACAAAGACCAAACAAAGTCTCGAGGGGATGAAACGTACTTCCAGTAGTTCATGTAACGGAATCCCTGGGTAGTCTGGGCGCCAAAGTTTGTCAAGTGGCATGCGAAGAGGAGGTAGTTCTTGGGAGTGATAGCGAGGGAATAGCGCATGAAGGTGGCGGCGTAGACAATGAGGGCACCGGTCATAGGGCCGGATATGCTGCGAAGATGGAGATATCAGTATAGTTGCTCTGGGACCATTGCAGCCAAGGGAAACGCAGTAGACGAAATCCAGCTCCCATCATTCATCGGATAAGAACATACATCTCAGCGTCCTTCTGTGTGTCCATAACAGCGGCAACCGGGATACCAAAGTTGGAGACAGGGCCCCAGAAGTCTAGGAAGCACCATTGATTGTCAGCAACCCATGCAATTCATTTGTACTTTATGGCTTCGCTAAAGCGCAATTCGGGAAAAAAAAACGAGTTCGTCTCATTCTCGACCTCCTTCGAGTGTTTATTCTCCTTCGGTCTCATTCGCCGTTGGCCGATCTCGGGACCGGAAGCGCTTCGGGAAACTGGGGTCGATACGTACGGGTTGAACAGACATAGTCCAGCACCGAGTTGGAGCGGATCTTGGCGTTGATTGCCTTAATAGCAGCAGCCATTGTGAAAGTTGCTGGGAGTTATCACACGGGATTGGATTCGGGGGAGAAGAGGTCGGTATCTGGAGGATGCGGAAGTGCTCGACTCACCCGGCGTCGGCCGTATCACGTGAGCTGCATTGCTCCAATATCATGTTCGTTCAAACTGATTTTTTGTTGAATAATATTTTACTATACTGAGTTGGTTGGTAGTAAGTAATGGCTATTAATGGTTTTTAGTTGTAGTCTTGATATATTGTAGTTTTCGGGCTCAATCTTAAGACGAGCAATGCAAATATATATTGGATTCCTCAACACTGATCGTCCAAAATCTATACCTATTTTACGGCTAGGTTCAAACCATGACAGAATAAGAAAGTATCTCCTGTAAGACACAAAAGCAAGGCTGTTATATATAGGCCTCTCCAGACACTGCAAGAGTGGAAGGAAGACCCGACGCAGATATACTAATGGGGTAGGTGTAGGAGAGGTGTGTAGGAGAGGTGTAGACAGCATACAACCTGGAATATAAAAGACGCAACATAATCTAATAGAAAGTGGACAGGGAGAATTCGGATATTAAACGTGTTTGAATGAAAAGGCCGCGTTTAAAAAGCTAGCATGTTTTTTTGACTAAATGCGTAATTCAAAAGGATTTTGGTCTTTTTGTCCCATTCCTAGACACGACCTCCATCCATGCGCCGCAACGCCTTGCCCAGTAGAATTTGGGGGGTAATCTAGCCTGTCCGCGTGTCGTTATCTCTCGCTGGAGGCGTTGACAATGGTTCTTATTCTGCGCTGAGCCGCCCTTGTTCCTTTCGGGGTGAAATCAGATCGCCGATAATTTAAAGCATAGAATAATCCTTTGTGCATATTTCCAATTACCTGCCACCGAATCCAGGAGGAGGGAATCCGCGTCCCTGGCTGGGGGGCTGGAAGCCAGGAGGAGGTTGGAAACCGGCAGCTGCGAGAATGGGATATCAGTATGGGAGACGAGATGGGAGAATCATTCGGGTGTAAACTTACGGGGACCACCCTGAGGAGCAAACCCAGGAGGAGGCGCGAAACCGGCTAGAAAGGAACCAGTCAGTTTGAGTCTCAGGTAATCTTGGCACATGGAAGTACTTACGGGGTCCACCGGGGGGGCCTCCACGTCCAGCGAAGCCAGGAGGGGGAGCACCGGGGAAACCGCCAGGGGGGAATCCAAAGCCCCCTGGGGGTGGGGGTCCACCAACACCGGCTGCAGGGCCTCCGAGGCCGATAGGCAGGCCGCGGCCAGCAGGCTTGCTGATACCAGGGCCCGCGGCAAGAGTGGCAGCAGCACCAGGTCCGGCGGTGCCAAGTCGGGCAGAGGGGTCGGCAGGAGGAGGTCCTTCTACAGAACAAGAGACAACTTGAGTACCGCGCACGATAGTCAGGCCGAGGCTTCGCTTCTCTTCCGCTTCGACCAGCGGGGCGTTTGTGGGACCGGCAGCGGGCTTGGATTTCCGCTTGATGCGACGGAATTCTTCTGTATCGGCAAGAACTAGGTTCATGTGCTAGAGAGCAGAAAGGTCAGCTGGGCGCCTCAGTTTCGGAGCAGTGCGAAATACCTTATCGAATGCAAGCATGGAACCGGTCATTTGACGTCCATCGTTCAGTGTTACGCGCATGCGGTAGTTAATCTAGAGGAGTTAGATACTGCAATCGAGAACTGGAAGTAATTCGAGCCTGACTCACAAGGTTTTGCTAAATGAAACAAGTTAGCGACAGCCATTGACCGCACGAGTTTTGGGGGTGCAAATGGGGACGAGAAACTCACCATCTTGTGGGAAGCCATGTTGGCTTGGGAGCGCGCACGGATGCGACTTGAGAGACCAAATAATAGAAATCAGTAGATAGAGAAATACTTTCTACTGCGGCGGATGAAGCAAAGGTGCAAGATCCTATCAGAGATGTGAAGCTCGAGCTTGTCGGGTGCTGCCAGTTCTTGATACTGGATTACCTAAAATATGAATCAGCAGGATCCGCAACATTGATGCCTCAGGCATAAAGCGGACCGAAAGGCTTAATGACTAAGCGTTTGAATTAGGCTCATTATCTAAGCAACAATCAGGGCTTCCAAGTCACGTGTAGGAGCCCACAGTCCACACTTTCTCTTTTTCCGCGATCAATCTTGTCTCCTCAGTCGACAACCACTTCACGCCCAACCGCCGTCATGGTATGTTTAGCTCCCTGCAATCCAAATCACATATCCCCGATCGCCTGTATTGTTTCTTTCGTTCCATTTAATTTGGCCCACAACCTGGAGATTTCCGTCTTGCGCGTGCTCAATCTTCAATTCCTTCAAATATCTTTTCTTTGACTAGACATACCCTGCACAATCTGAGACTAACATAATGCAGTCCGCCCAAGTTGCTAAGGCCGAGAACCCCTGCCGATCCCTTCGCCTGTCGAAGTTGGTCCTGAACATCTCCGTCGGAGAGTCCGGTGATAGACTCACTCGTGCCGCCAAGGTGCTCGAACAGCTCTCCGGTCAGACCCCCGTCTACAGCAAGGCCCGTTACACCGTCCGTACCTTCGGTATCCGCCGTAACGAAAAGATCTCCGTCCACGTCACCATCCGTGGCGCCAAGGCCGAGGAGATCCTCGAGCGTGGCCTCAAGGTCAAGGAGTACGAGCTCCGCAAGCGCAACTTCTCTGAGACCGGTAACTTCGGATTCGGTATCAGCGAGCACATCGATCTCGGTATCAAGTACGACCCCGGCATTGGTATCTACGGCATGGACTTCTTCGTCTGCATGTGAGTTTTCCACGGGACACTGCCTTTTGCGACAATCCACCCCGGATATTAACAAAAAATAGGGACCGCCCCGGTGCCCGTGTTGCCAAGCGCCGCCGCTGCAAGTCTAAGATCGGTGTCAACCACCGCATCACCACCGCCGAGACCATGAAGTGGTACAAGACCAAGTACGATGGAATTATCCGTTAAGTCTCGAAAACTGAGATAATGGCTGGGTAGGGCCTGTGAAGTACGAGGTACTCGACAAGAACCAAAAAATTATCCCGAGTACTCGAGGAAACAAAATTTGTGGCACGGGCACCCCTCTGCCAGTCAGCGGGCCCCTTTGATCTCTGCATCCAACATGGTCTTGATTTTGTACTCCGGCAACCAGGATAGGCGTGGGAGAGACATGAATTGATTATTACCCTTTTACTGCTGCTTTTCCCTTTTCACAATGAGGCTTCACGAGAGGTGATGTTTTCCGCATAACCATTGTTGAATTGGATGGCGGGCACTGGGTCTCGACCTAGTGTCTAGCCAAGGCTCGCTTGAGAATGCCTTCTGGGCTTCGTCAAAGAGTCGGTCCCTTTCCCAGCGAGAATGTCTCGTGGTGGATTGGGTACCTTGTTCTGGCCTATCTTGTCTGTCCTTATCCTATCCTCGTAGTTGTCATTTGCCTGGCATAGAAGTAAACCGGTCGTAGCTTGTAGAGCGACAACAAGGTCCTCCGATCTCACGACGATGCCGACATGGTAACTGCCCACGCTTATGCACAACATACTGTGTGGCCGCTTGAACAACAGCTTGTCCTACAGTGTGGATAGCTCATCCACCAGAAATCGAGTTACAATGATGTGAACTGGAGACATGCAACTAAGACTTTGGTGTCTACGCCCCAGAGCCTGTTATAACCGGCGCTGCTATATCCATCAGGAAGGGTTACCGATCAGTACATAACAGCTGAAATGACATAACTTTTCATCGAGACATCTGAACTACTTCGATACCTAACAAGAATAGTCGGCCGCTTATGGCCGTAGTCTGGTGGTCTTGTCAGGTCCATGTCTTGCTTTTTTTACTGCTCTTTTTTGGTAGTTCACTCACTTGGTCCTTTTAGATGCCTGGGTATATAGATATTTTCTCCCCATATTAGTTTGTCGGGTAGATAGTAGGAAAGGGCCACATAAAAAAAAAAAAAACCAAAAATGTTCAATTTCTAAAATGGACTCTCTATATATAACCTTTTGGTGATGGTCTGTCTATATGCAAGACTGTCTCTGGAGACTCCAGTAAAGTAAGTAATACAGGATGATGCATTTAATCTATGTTGTACCTTTAATCCACCATAACAGTAATAATGAAACCTTCCCCTTACTATGAGCTAATTGTAATTTACCTCGACATTGTGTTTCATTGCCGTGATTATGATTAAATGTAGATGCCCCTAGATAACACAAACCAAAGCCAAGAGTGGTAGAATCCCTCGTCATCCACTGGCTCTAGGATCATTGGCAAATATTTGGTCCACCATTCCTCTTGAGTAGCATCATCGAAATGTTGCGGGTCGATCCTCACTCTTCGCGCCATGCAATACTCCCAATATGCGGGATACCATCCGGCCTGACCAAAGTCAATAATTGCTGCTACCTTAGAATTAAGTCCAGGAGACAGAAAAATGTTCGGTGGGACAAGATCATTGTGGGTAAAGACAATAGGCACGTCGCTGTAGATTTCAATCCCGCAGGCATCCTGGAACTGGCGAAATGGCATTTGCACCTTGAAATGGCCCAGCGAGATCTGGATGGAACTTGAGGAACGTCTCCGTTAACGGTTGCTTCCCAAAACTGCCTAGAATAGGGGTTGTGTTAGCTATGTGTGCTTATACATTGTGCCTAAGGAAACCCCAATACCGATATAACTGTTTTGCTCGCCCTGCGGTAAGGACCTCCAAGCCTTCACAATTTGCTTGAGCTCGTCACACACCGCTAGTCTCTCATTCTCATCCATACCGCTCCATCTCTTTTCTAACGTTCCAACCTCAATCAATGACATGTAAATGAATGTCTGGTCTCCATCCTCGATCCAGCCAAAGACTTCAGGGATAGGCACTTGGCCTTGCAGTTGCTCGTGAATTATCTTCTGAGTCTCAGCCTCAATGGCGGTCACATTACTCCGTTCTTGACCATCAGCCCTAGGAGCGGTATCTTAACAGGGATTGGCCGGCTGGAGCTTTTGGCAGAGACATCGTCTAATGTCTCGTTGATAGCTTGGACTTCGGTTGGCATAGGGAGGGCAAAGGCTCGTTTCTCCTTGAAGAAACTTGAATAGGGAAAAAAATTTCATTTGCTGAGAGAGGTCCTTGAAGTTGTTGGTTGGGTTTGCAATATCCACGGTCGAGATGGGACATGGAGCAGCTAGGCCAACGAGACAGGATATTGAAGCCAAGTTGGGAATATTTCTGTGAGAGAGAGAACAGGAGCAGAACGATTTAAAGTTGCCTAGTGTTTTTGTTCACCAGCAATAAGTGAAAGGAAATATCCTTCAAGATGATTACCGTCTACTAACTGAGATGAGATCATCAATCACATATCAGTCAGCCAGTTTCGACGGGGCCCCGCGCCACCTGGGGAATTAAAATGCCTCGCCGATCGATCCCTCTTAGAAGCCTCCACCTCCCAGAAGGTCACTCTCCGAGGGTAGCGGGGGCTCCAGCTCTTTCTTTCGAGGATGGAAACCAGTCAACTATGAAACTTCTATAGAAACATGAGAGTAATTAGGATCTATTTTGGATGTTGAAACCCGGATATAAATCAGATATATATGTTGTCTATGAGGTGTGGGGACCTCGGGATATGTGCAAAGGCTTTACTATAAGAGGAATAAGATGCGCATGGTCTAAGAGACAATCCCCTCCTCCCTCCCAAAAAAAAAAAAGTGCTCCATTCCTTTCCCTAATTCCTGCTTGGGTTGGGGCCGCAGCACATTGAACATAATCCCATGTAAACTCCAGCTGCTGGAACTGTACATTTTCCAAGGTTGTATGGATGTCCATGCATTGAGTAAAACCCTTATACCGCAACCACAATGTTGAATATTAGGAATATACCTTGGCTTCAAGAGTTAATCAATTAATTATTGGTACAAACCAGTCCTTTGTTCACAAAAAACCCTTCAGTTACTATATTAGAGTTAAAAGCTGAAGACCCTTATGTACTAAAAGATAGCGTAGAAACTTCCTCAGCCAGTACTTTAGACACTAATTATCGGTAAATCAATTCCCCTGTGATATATGTATACGTTCAAGGACCAAGTATCGTACGCTATCTTTATTTCATACGTATCCAAGTACCACTAGCTGTACTCAGGACATGCCTACATATACGGCGCATTCTAGTTTACATGGGATTGTGTTTTACGTGATGCGGCGCAACATCATGCGAAGGGCCGGGTATCGTGCCATTTTCTCATTGCTCGTTGCTGTCATTGACGTAAATCATAATGTGAAGTACCTAGGTACCTAGCAGCCATAAGCCTTTGTATTGCACTCTTGTAGAATGGTAAAAGGACCCGAAACCACAATGATTCCAAAATTAGCCATGACCAAGATCAGATTTACAATTTCTTGTCCGCCATCTCAATGTTCTCCGCACTATGTTTATCTTCACCTGTTTCCAAGTCCATGGTTTTGGCGTCGACAGTCTCATCAACCCCGGCCACAACACTTTCGAACCGGCGACCCCGTTTCTCAGGACCAACAGCAGCAGTGACCATAATACCGAGAGCGATGATGGCAGTGGCAACTCCCATCACAGGCCCATAAGCCTCGACACGATGGCCGGCTGCACTAGTGATAAATGTGGATTCGGCGACGGCGTTTATAATCTGCGATGATGGCGAGGAAATCATATTTCCAATCTGGTATGTCAGACCAGTGAACGAAGAACGGAATGCTGGGGGAGACAGTTCGGCCAGATGAACAGGAATCACGCCCCATGCTCCCTGAATGAAGAATTGCATGAAGAATCCTGTTGCGCTCAGAGATCTCTCGCCTTCTGGGAGGATCCATGCCGGGATGAGGACTCCAGATGAGAATGGCGGAGACGATGATTGCTCGGCGACGACCGACAAATTGAGACAGGTAGCCGATGATGGTTCCGCCCACACAGGCTCCTGTCTTCATCAGAATAGAAGCCCGCGAGGCACCATCGTTCTCAAGCTCCTTTTCAGTGAGCATGAATGTGGTGTACGAGTCTTGGGATGTGTGGGAATAGTAATTGAACTATCGCAGGACATATTAGATATATGCCGATAGGAGCCGGAATATCGGTCAAAACATACCCAGGTCATGAGAATGATACAGTAGACGCACATGCGCCACTCCTTGCCCAACATGCTTATTGTTTCACGCCAAAACTCGCCTGCCTTCATTGTTCGCTTCCCGGCTTTCTTGGCTTCGATGAAGGACTGCGACTCGGGGAAGCAGATGCGAACGAGACCAACTGCAATAGAGATACCGGCTGCGCACGACGAATCATTAGTGGTAGGCAAACGGTGTTCGATGGAATAGTAGACTCACCTGCAATCCAGAATACGGTCTTCCAAGTATCTGTTCCACCACCAACACCAAGGTTGGCACATGCTGCAAACACATATCCCATTGAATACCCCTGTTGAAGGATTCCAGACATAAGACCTCTCGCGTTGACACTGGTTCGCAAGATGATTAGCGAAAGTCAGTTAGCCATGGAGGGTAATACTCACGGGCAATGTTCCAAAGCCATCGAAATAGCATTTCCATAAACGCCACCCATGAAAAGACCAAAAAGACTTCGTACAGCCAGGAACTGCTGGAAAGTCTTACTATAAATGGTGGCAATTTGCAAAATCCCTAGAATGATCATATTGAGTACCATAGGCCATTTACGACCATATTTGTCACCAGCAAGTCCAAAGAATGCAGCTCCTACACTCCTCAGCAGCAGAGTCAGAGTAATGGCAGTCGAGATGTCTGTTTTGGATCTGCCATAGTAATCTGCCAGCTTTACTGTCTGGATGGAAAGGGCATGGAAGTCAAATGCATCGGCAGTCCAGGCAGCGAGTCCCACTATAAAGAACACCCAGTCTCGAGCTGAAAGCTGCGCCATCAGACCGAAAGGGTTCTTAATGCGCTCCGGGGATTGCCATTCTGCGTATGTCTCTCCATGTTCATTGGTCACCTCGACACGCTGCTTCCAGACGAAGAGATCTCCGATGGACTGACGTGCCGTGGCGAACATACCATCCGGAATGGGATCTGCCCTTTCATTGGAAGATGCCATGATGGCTATCTATCAGGAGAGGGGAAGAAAAATATAAAAGACAAAGAAGGCAAAAGGGCGGGAAGATAGAAGAAGAAGAAGAAGAAGAAGGAGAAGAAGAAGCAGCCAAGACAAGGCAACTAACAGAATAATCAGCTCACTTTAAACGAAGCAGCCCAGCAAATTTGATAGTAGACTTTGTGGGATTCTTCCGAGGGATCTTTGGCATATTCCTTTCAATTTCTACGTCTGCGCTCACCATTTTATAAGTGCACACCCCAGTATACCCCCGCATCTCCATCCCGCATTTTCCTCGTGATGGGAAGAACAAATGCCGCTGCACCCCAGGATGGCCCGAGTTCGGACGGGTAGAATGCCACTCGGCTGGGGAGCCAAGCAGATGCCAAGGACTCGAAAGCAGCGTACCTCCAATGCCAGGACAGCATATAAGCAACATCCCGCATTTCGCACTTTAAGGCTGGCTTGGCGTGGGGATGACCTTGGCCAGCGATCCTTACGGGCTTGGCCCAGCCGACAGAAACAAGCACCCGCAAGCCGCGTGGCGCTGTGCGTGTGGTCATTGCTCGGTTACGCCGAAAACTTGTGTTAAAAATGGGCCGATATGCATTCCAGTGGCTCCGGTTGGGGTCTTTAACGTGGGTTTAGGGCTAAGACCATCGGAATAACTTCCTTCTGGACTCGGGCTGTTAACAGTTGGCTATAACCATTGTTTTGGTCTGGGGATGTGTCCTAGATTGGGGGCCACTGGAGTTGGGATCAGCGGTTAAACAACTTTATCATGGGAAAGTAACAAAGCGAGATAGGTGCTGCTCACCTGATGACGTCCGAAGAATTGAAGCGCAATGTAATGGTTGGATGTCAGGCTCCGCTAGAGTGGATCTGGTTAAGGGGCCAGTTCCCAATTCCTAATCCTGAATTCCCGAGTTCGGAAGTCTTGGCTTTAGCCGCGAGAGGCTACGACTTGCGAATATGCACATGCACATTCCTTGCGTTCAGGGTCCGGGGTGGAGGGTCAATATCTCCATACAGGCGTCAATAGCTTGCATTTGAGAAATTCTCATTCAACATTCAAAGACTAGACGCGTGATATCCTCAGAATAGTGATAATATTTGACTTCAAAACAGCCCATCGAATACAGACAAAGAAATACCAGAGAACGTGGGTGAGAGATCAGAACCACCTACGGAGTACAGTGACTACGCATTAATCTTAACCTTGGAACACCCTTGGCCCCACACGATATTATATAATATTCTGTCGGTCAAAATATCCAACCTTGGAAGATTAGCCAGGTAGCTATGATAGCATCCATGGATGCTATGCTAAAAATTACATTTCTGACTAGAATATTATTACCTCTTAAGGCTCCTGGAATTTTTTTTTTTTTAATAAGATGCTTCAGATACTCTGGGCACCTTAAATCATAACTTGATAAGCGGTTTGGTAGGTACCTAGGTAGACCCTTGATACATGTATGGACGGTGTGAGGGTGTTAAAATTAATGCGTCCTGACTGTACTCCGTATGTGAACAACATACGTGAGAGCATACGTAGGTACGTGTTCCCCAGGGCTTGGAGTAAACATCGGCAGTATGAAGGCGGTCAGTTATCTCCATCATACCTAATAGGTAGAAGAGCTGAGTTGATAGCACTTATCTCTCAGGTTAATCTGACAAACGAGATATCAGCAAGTTTGCCACCTATATTTCACTTTGCTCTCTCTTTCTTTATCTTTCCTACATACAAACACTGCATTTGAAAGGAGCGATCTTGTAAGCCCCGTGTCACGTGATCGACCATAAGCGACACCTCAGCAACGACAGCAGCGGCCTCCTGAGGTCACTTCCGCATCTACCAGATCCCTCCCCCCCCCCCCTCTTCATACATCTTCTTCTTCTTTTCTTTTTCCTTCCTCGTGATATTCGCATTTCATCACACTTTTTCATCATACTTCAATCCTTCTGCCTTCTTTGCGTGGCGTTTCATTCGGCGGACTAGGTCGTACTGCGGCCTACGTAAATATGGCACCTCTACCTATCAAGTTCACAGAGTTGGTCAATGTACGTGGCTACCCCTCATATCCATCTCATGACTATCGAAGCTTTGAAACTGACCTGTGCCTGAATTCTACAGTTGACCTCTGTCGGCATTGCGGTATGTACAGCCAACCATGATTACCGGCGATGCTTCGTGCTTAGCTCCAGCTTTGGGACGGATGCACTGCCCGCGCATCACAATATTTTTGGGCAATTTTGAACTGGTACTAACGTTTATGTCTACAGCCGGCATCAATTGGCTTCACTTCATGTGTAAGTTGTTTACTGTCGCCTTGCGACTGACCCTCAAAACACGGTTGACAAGGCCCGGCTAACTTAACAATCTTCCGCTTTAGACACTAGAATCTGATCATTACGTCTGTGTTCGTCAAAAGCTAGACGAGGAGAGCAAACCAGAAGTCATCATTATCGACCTCAAGAACAACAATGAAGTTCTACGACGCCCGATCAACGCCGACAGTGCAATCATGCATTGGAACAAGAACATCATCGCTTTGAAGGCTCAGGGCCGTACCATTCAGATCTTCGACCTTGGCGCGCGGCAAAAGCTGAAGTCGGCGAATATGAATGAAGATATTGTCTACTGGAAGTGGTTCAGCGAAAAGTCCTCGGCCTGGTCACCGACTCAGCGGTCTACCACTGGGATGTTTACGACGCCACACAGCAGAACCCCGTCAAGGTGTTCGACCGACTTCCCAACCTTTCAGTATGTGATTTGAGACGTGGGTACGATGATTGAAGCCTAGCATGCTAATCTGCGGGTGCTCTTTAGGGGTGCCAAATTATCAATTACCGCGTCAACGCCGAGGAGAAGTGGATGGTCGTTGTCGGTATTAGCCAGCAGCAGGGCCGGGTCGTTGGATCGATGCAGCTTTACTCGAAGGAGCGCGGGATCTCTCAGTTTATCGAAGGTCACGCCGCCTCTTTCGCCAGCATTACCGTCGAGGGCTCCCCGCTACCCCACAGCCTCTTCACTTTCGCCGTTCGTACCCAAACGGGCGCCAAGCTGCAAATCGCCGAAATCGACCACCAAGAACCCAACCCTCGCTTCCAGAAGAAGGCCGTCGAGGTGTACTTCCCACAGGAGGCGGTCAATGATTTCCCCGTCGCAATGCAGGTGTCCAGCAAGTACGACGTGGTTTACCTCGTTACGAAATACGGTTTCATCCACCTTTATGATCTCGAGACTGGCACTTGTATCTTCATGAACCGCATCTCCAGCGAGACGATCTTTACCACGTCTCCGGATTCCGAGGGAGCCGGCCTGGTCGGTGTGAACCGCAAGGGCCAGGTGCTGGCCGTCAGTGTTGACGAAACCAATATTATTCAGTACCTCATGGAGAACCCCGCTATGTCTGGTCTTGCTGTCAAACTTGCCTCGAAGGCCGGCCTTCCAGGCGCGGACCACCTGTACCAGCAGCAGTTTGACTCTCTCATGGCCTCGCAGGACTACGCTGAGGCTGCCAAGATTGCCGCCAACTCTCCTCGGGGTTTCCTTCGCACTTTGGAAACCATCAACCGTTTCAAGAGCGCTCCTCAAACTGGTCAGATGTCGGTGATCTTGCAGTACTTCGGTATGCTGCTGGACAAGGGTTCGCTCAACAAGTACGAAAGTGTTGAGCTTGTCCGACCCGTCTTGCAGCAGAACCGCAAGCACTTGCTTGAGAAGTGGATGCAGGAGAAGAAGCTGGAGAGCTCGGAAGAGCTTGGTGACATTATCCGGCCATACGACATGTCCCTTGCCCTGACCGTTTATCTCCAAGCTAATGTGCCTCACAAGGTTGTTGCTGGATTCGCGGAGACTGGCCAGTTCGACAAGATTCTTGCATACTCCAAGCAAGCTGGATATCAGCCGGACTACACCCAGCTGCTTCAGCACATTGTTCGCGTAAACCCCGAGAAGGGCGCTGAGTTTGCTACTCAACTCGCCAATGAAGAAAGCGGTGCATTGGTTGACCTTGACCGTGTTGTCGACGTGTTCCTGTCGCAGAACATGATCCAGCAGGCCACCTCGTTCCTCCTGGACGCTCTGAAGGACAACAAGCCAGAGCATGGCAATCTGCAAACTCGGCTTCTGGAGATGAACCTCCACAACGCCCCGCAGGTCGCAGACGCCATCCTCGGTAACGAGATTTTCACACACTTCGACCGTCCTCGTATCGCCCAGCTTTGCGAGGGTGCCGGTCTCATCCAGCGTGCTCTGGAGAACTCCGATGATCCAGCTGTCATCAAGCGCAACATTGTTCGCACCGACAAGCTGAGCCCCGAGTGGCTGATGAGCTACTTCGGTCGTTTGTCCGTGGAGCAGACTCTCGACTGCATGGACACTATGCTGGAGACGAACATTCGCCAGAACCTCCAGTCTGTGGTCCAGATTGCCACCAAGTTCTCCGATCTTCTTGGCGCTAACCGTCTGATCGATCTTTTCGAGAAATACCGCACTGCCGAGGGTCTTTACTTCTACTTGGGAAGCATTGTCAACCTCAGCGAGGACTCTGAAGTGCACTTTAAGTACATTGAAGCTGCTACCGCCATGAACCAGGTCACCGAGGTTGAGCGTATTTGCCGTGAGAGCAACTACTACAACCCCGAGAAGGTGAAGAACTTCCTGAAGGAAGCTCGCCTGACAGAGCAGCTTCCCTTGATCATCGTTTGCGACCGTTTCAACTTTATCCACGATCTGGTCCTCTACCTCTACCAGAACCAACAGTTCAAGTCGATCGAGGTCTACGTCCAGCGCGTCAACCCTGGTCGTGCCCCTTCTGTTGTTGGCGGCTTGCTGGATGTTGACTGTGATGAGAACATCATCAAGAATCTGCTCTCAACTGTTGACCCATCCGTCATCCCCATCGACGAGCTCGTTACTGAGGTCGAGAGCCGAAACCGCCTTAAGCTGCTCCTGCCTTTCCTCGAGGCCACTCTCGCCACTGGCAACCAGCAGCAGGCAGTCTACAACGCTCTCGCGAAGATCTACATTGACAGCAACAACGACCCGGAGAAGTTCCTCAAGGAGAACGACCAATACGACACCCTCACTGTTGGAAAGTACTGTGAGAAGCGTGATCCCAACCTGGCGTACATTGCCTACAGCAAGGGTCAGAACGACCTGGAGCTCATTAGCATCACCAATGAGAACTCCATGTTCCGTGCGCAAGCTCGTTACCTCGTGGAGCGTGCCGATCCCGAGATCTGGGCCTTTGTCCTGAGCGAGAACAATGAAGGCCGGCGTTCCCTTGTGGACCAGGTCATCGCCACCGCAGTGCCCGAATCTACTGAACCTGAGAAGGTGTCTGTTGCCGTCAAGTCGTTCCTTGACGCCGACCTGCCCGGCGAACTGATTGAGCTGCTCGAGAAGATCATCCTGGAGCCCTCTCCTTTCAGTGATAACACCAGCTTGCAGAACCTCTTGATGTTGACTGCTGCCAAGGCCGACAAGAGCCGCCTGATGGACTACATTCACCAGCTCAACGACTTCTCCGCTGATGAAATTGCTGAGATGTGTATCAGCGTTGGTCTGTACGAGGAGGCCTTTGAAATCTACAAGAAGGTTAACAACTATCTGGCTGCCGTCAACGTCCTTGTGGAGAACATTGTCAGCATCGACCGAGCTCAAGAATTCGCTGAGCGTGTCGAGCTGTCCGAGGTTTGGAGCAAGGTCGCCAAGGCCCAACTCGATGGTCTCCGCGTGACTGACTCTATTGAGTCCTACATCCGTGCCGAGGACCCGTCCAACTACCACGAGGTGATTGAGACTGCAACCCATGCAGGCAAGGACGAGGATCTTGTCAAGTTCCTTCGCATGGCCCGCAAGACTCTGCGTGAGCCGGCGATTGATACTGCTCTCGCTTTCTGCTTTGCCCGCCTGGACCAGCTCGCTGAGCTCGAGGACTTCCTTCGCACTACTAATGTGGCGGATATTGAAGCTTCCGGTGACAAGGCTTATGCTGAAGGCTTCCATCACGCTGCTAAGATTTTCTTCACCAGCATCTCTAACTGGGCCAAGTTGGCGACTACCTTGGTTCACTTGGAGGACTACCAGGCTGCGGTTGAGTGTGCCCGCAAGGCCAACAGCGTCAAGGTCTGGAAGCAGGTCAACGAGGCCTGTGTTGAGAAGAAGGAATTCCGCCTTGCCCAGATTTGCGGTCTCAACCTGATTGTTCACGCCGAAGAGCTGCAGAGCCTTGTTCGCCAGTACGAGCGCAATGGTTACTTCGATGAGTTGATCGCTGTCTTGGAGGCAGGTCTTGGCCTCGAGCGGGCTCACATGGGTATGTTCACCGAGCTCGGCATTGCTCTGTCCAAGTACCACCCAGACCGTGTCATGGAGCACCTGAAGCTCTTCTGGTCCCGCATCAACATCCCCAAGATGATCCGGGCCTCGGAGGAAGCCAATCTCTGGCCGGAGTTGGTGTTCCTGTACTGCCACTACGATGAGTGGGACAACGCCGCTCTCGCCATGATGGAGCGTGCAGCCGATGCCTGGGAACACCACTCGTTCAAGGACATTGTCGTCAAGGTTGCCAACTTGGAGATCTACTACCGGGCGCTGAACTTCTACCTTCAGGAGCAGCCCCTTCTGCTCACTGACCTGCTTCAGGTTCTGACCGCTCGTATCGACGTTAACCGTGTCGTCCGTATCTTCCAGAGTTCTGACAATATCCCCCTGATCAAGCCTTTCCTGCTCAATGTACAGTCTCAGAACAAGCGGGCTGTCAACGACGCCATCAACGAGATTCTGATTGAGGAGGAGGACCACAAGCTGCTCAAGGACTCTGTCGACCAGAACGACAACTTTGATGCTGTGGCTCTCGCCCAGCGCCTTGAGAAGCACGACCTTATTTTCTTCCGCCAGATTGCGGCCAACATTTACCGCAACAACAAGCGCTGGGAGAAGTCGATCGCGCTCTCCAAGCAGGACAAGCTCTACAAAGATGCTATTGAGACCGCCGCTATCTCCGCCAAGCCTGAGGTTGTGGAGGATCTTCTCCGCTACGTAAGCTTGCTCTATCTGTCATTGCTCGAGACTTTACTAATTGCAACTAGTTCGTCGATATCGGTAGCCGCGAGTGCTACGTTGGCATGCTGTATGCCTGCTACGACCTCATCCGCCCGGACGTCATCATGGAGATCTCATGGCGCAAGGGTCTTAACGACTTCACTATGCCCTTCATGATCAACTTCCTCTGCGAGCAGACCCGAACGATTGAGATGCTCAAGAAGGACAACGAGGAGCGCAAGAACCGCGAGAAGACAACCCGCACAGAGGAGGACAACGGTCCCATCTTGCAGGGCTCGCGGCTCATGCTGACTCAGGGCCCCTCAGTCCAACGGCGCCGGTCTCACACCCCAGGCAACTGGGTATCGTGCATTCTAGAACCGTGCACCGTCTTTGCTTTTGATTCTCCGTTTCTTTTGCATTTGTAACATACAGCGGAAGCGATGCCTTGAGGTTGCAAAAGGAACGATTTCATATGGGGGATGGTTACGCCAAGAGCGTGCCATAGGAGGGGAGGAACTCATGACAACCCATTAATCTTGCTTTCTGATATTTTTTTATTTTTCCTTCGCCCGCATGTATTTGATAAGCTTGCGTTTCTTTTCTATGCTTTTAACAGTCTGGGCCAAGGCCCGATATTCAGTAATAGCATTGCAATTTCCCTAGTTTCTTTTTAGTCTCACCGCAGTAACCTCAATTATTCCCTGTTTTTCCACAATTCCGAGGCTGCCAAGGGTTTGCCCAGGCGGATCCATTCGAGCATAAGGGTCTTCGGTGAAGAATGTAGTATCGCCAAGACGCCAAGGGAAATCATCTGCAACTTATGTATCTGTCCCCATGAGATTGCAGGTGAGTCTTCCTGCAGATCACTCACTGCCTTATCAGCTTGTAGCTTTGCCCATGAGGTGCGGTGGTAGGCATTGGTGGTGTCTCAGGTTTTATGTCTACGGGGGGGCTATGAGATGCTACTAGTAGTGTATCCCGTCCCCACACTCCACCTCGGTTCGAACAAGCATAATTTACGTTTCTTTTTTTAGCCCCTGAGCTATGAAAATATGAAACTATTGAGGTATACAGTGTACAACACAGGGTTTCATAGCGCCGACGAGCTCCTGCCGACCTCCTCTCGGCCCGGGCAGATGGAAATGCTCGAATTACACGGGGGGAAACTTGGCACCGCGGGGAAGAATCACGCAGCAAGGGTTACTGGCGGAAAGAAGGGGGGTTGGATTTCTCCGTCGGGGATGCGAGATTGCAGAAGGTGCGACCATAAGACCTCAGGGGCTGATGCTGACGAGTTGAGTTCATGTCAACGGCTCGGAGCAACTAACAAGGTTGGGGGCTGGAGATGGACAAGTGTTTCGAGCAGTGATCTTCCGACGGGAGTGCGAGTGGATGCCGGTGGGTGTCGGTGGATGTGAGTCCATGCAGAAGTGTAACCAAAAGAGACCGGGGACTGATCCTGATGCTGAATGAGTGTATGTCAATGGCTCGGGGGAACTTCCAGGGTTGGATGCTGATGGTAGATAAGCGCATCGAGGTGTGATTGCACGGCTCGCACATCATTCAATGCAGAAACCTAAAGCAGAAGCCTATCAGCCAAGAACAAGGGCGTTGCGAGTATCCCTGGGCGCTGCAAGAATAAGTAGACAATGGTAAGGAGTGGTAAGGAGTAAATCAGGTTCCATTCTCCATTCTCCCGGCTTATGGCGCTAACAATATTCCAATGGAATATGGAATAGTTTCGGGGTGTATAGAGCACCTTGGCACCTTGGGGAATTCCAATGCATGTCTCGTTTTTGCGTCAGAACTATTCTGTATGTTGTACTCCGCACCGAATAGCTGTCATACAAGCGGGAGATCCCCGCGGAATGCCAAGTGGGAGACTAGAAGATTTGAAATTGGGGGAGGAGAGGCGCTTAATAGTGGGAAGACAAATCAAATAGCGTCATGGGGTCCTCTATCGGCCCCTTTAATGGTTCTAGTGGACGCATGACCGATCAAAGATTTTAATGATTTTAACCCTTTTAGTGGAAATAGTCCGGATAAATATGAGTCAGATCGGACCCCCCAACCGAGCTACCTTGGGCACATCGTGGTCGATATCGGCTCGGTCACTTCTTCCCCGAATGGGGAATGAAATAGAGGAGCCCTGGAGGACCTTGAAAATCGAATTGACCCGATCCACTTTTCGCCTTGCACATGTTGTCGAGAGTTCTCCGAGTCTCCCCCGGACTTTTCCCTTCTCTCTAAGTTCCCCGTGAATATCCGTGGAGTTACGAATTCAAGGCTTTATATTGTTCCTGGACATTGACGTTGGTTCCCGAGGGCCCGAGGTAGATTAACGGAATCACTTACCTAAACCACCCGAAGGTTATCGTGCGAGAGTATGGGGGGGAGTTCTCCATAGGGAAATAATAGGAGGAGGAATATAGTACGGAGTAGAGCTACTAGCGTTAGTACTCCGTATATGCCAGGTGGAGGAGTACAAAAAAACCCCCCGCATGGATTTCGTTATTTTTTTAGCAAATTACATTATTTCTTGAATTGGATAATTGGGATAATTCCTATTTTATTCTATTTTATTCCATTATTATTTCGATTTGATCATTTCCCAGATTTCTAGGCATTCTCGGTGTACCGGTGAACCTGTATGTACTTGTTACCTCATTCCTGGAGTCAATCGTCTCGCCCCGGAAAGTATCTGTGACATGTAGATCTTGTGATTCCCCTCTTTATCTAACCCCCTCTCCCCCCATTCTACTTCTTTTTTTCTTCTATTTTCTGTCTGTCTTTCTATTTCATCCTTTATTTACCAATTCTATTCAATTTCTACTGTACAGCTCCTGTTGCTTATACTGAGAAACAGTGCGAGCGATTGTGCAGTGATCTGCCGAAACCGGCCTGAGATTGGAACCGGATAGCTCCCCAGCTTCTTTACAGTGAGTCACCGCCTGTGCTTTCTGCTTTCTGCTTTCCAAGAGACTCGAGAGGGGAACATCCACCTAATCCAATCCTCTCTAGTACACCCCTCGTAACCTATCTCTCATCCCACATATCCCTTCACAATGGCTGCCCCGCACCGTCAGCCGGAGGATGCCATTGATGAGTCCGACTTCATCGAGGATCACAATGAGCACCACCAGGACTCAGTCCACCGTCGTCTGCGGGCCAATTCGACTATTATGCACTTCCAAAAGATCTTGGTCGCCAACCGTGGTGAAATTCCCATCCGTATCTTCCGTACCGCACACGAACTGTCCCTCCAGACGGTCGCAGTCTTCTCACACGAAGATCGTCTCTCAATGCACCGCCAAAAGGCTGATGAGGCCTACATGATCGGCCACCGTGGCCAATATACCCCCGTGGGTGCCTATCTGGCCGGTGATGAGATTATCAAGATCGCCCAGGAGCACGGCGTCCACCTGATCCACCCCGGTTACGGATTCCTTTCGGAGAACGCCGACTTCGCTCGGAAGGTCGAGAAGGCTGGAATTGTCTTCGTCGGTCCTACTGCTGAGACCATCGATGCCCTTGGTGACAAGGTTTCTGCCCGTACCGCTGCTATCAAGTGCAATGTCCCCGTCGTCCCTGGAACCCCGGGCCCCGTCGAGCGCTTTGAAGAGGTGAAGTCCTTCACTGATGAATTCGGCTTCCCCATCATTATTAAGGCTGCCTTTGGCGGTGGTGGCCGTGGTATGCGTGTTGTCCGTGACCAGGCCGAGCTGCGTGACTCTTTCGAGCGTGCTACCTCTGAGGCCCGTACCGCCTTCGGTAACGGTACTGTCTTCGTCGAGCGTTTCCTTGACCAGCCTAAGCACATCGAGGTTCAGCTTCTCGGTGATAACCAGGGCAACGTTGTCCACCTCTTTGAGCGTGATTGCTCCGTTCAGCGTCGCCACCAGAAGGTCGTTGAGATCGCTCCTGCCAAGGACCTTCCCACCGATGTTCGTGATAGGATCTTGGCCGATGCCGTGAAGCTGGCCAAGTCAGTCCGCTACCGCAACGCTGGTACCGCTGAGTTCCTTGTCTGTGGCAACGAGCACTACTTCATCGAGATCAACCCCAGAATTCAAGTCGAGCACACTATCACCGAGGAAATCACCGGTATCGATATTGTCGCCGCTCAGATCCAGATTGCTGCGGGTGCAACCCTTGAACAACTTGGCCTTACCCAGGACCGCATCTCTACTCGCGGTTTCGCCATTCAGTGCCGTATCACTACTGAGGATCCCGCCAAGGGCTTCTCCCCGACACTGGTAAGATCGAGGTCTACCGCTCTGCGGGTGGCAATGGTGTCCGTCTGGATGGTGGTAACGGCTTTGCTGGTGCCATCATTACTCCTCACTACGACTCTATGCTTGTCAAGTGCACTTGCCGTGGCTCAACCTACGAGATTGTCCGCCGTAAGATGCTGCGTGCTCTGGTTGAGTTCCGTATTCGTGGTGTCAAGACCAACATTCCTTTCCTTGCTTCGCTTCTGAGCCACCCCACATTCATCGATGGTACTTGCTGGACTACATTCATTGATGACACGCCCGAGCTGTTTGCCCTCGTCGGCAGCCAGAACCGTGCCCAGAAGCTGCTCGCTTACCTGGGTGACGTTGCTGTCAACGGCAGCAGCATCAAGGGCCAGATCGGTGAGCCCAAGTTCAAGGGCGAGATTATCAAGCCCATCCTCAAGGATGCTGCGGGCAAGCCCATTGACATCTCCGCGCCCTGCACTACCGGTTGGAAGCAGATCTTGGACAGCCAAGGCCCCGAGGCCTTCGCTCGCGCTGTGCGTGCCAACAAGGGCTGCTTGATCATGGACACCACCTGGCGTGATGCCCACCAGTCCTTGCTTGCTACCCGTGTGCGAACCATTGATATGCTGAACATCGCTACCGAGACCAGCCACGCATTGAGCAACGCTTACTCGCTCGAGTGCTGGGGTGGAGCCACCTTCGATGTGGCTATGCGCTTCCTCTATGAGGATCCTTGGGACAGACTTCGCAAGATGCGCAAGGCCGTCCCCAACATTCCCTTCCAGATGCTGCTGCGTGGCGCCAACGGTGTTGCCTACTCTTCCCTTCCTGATAACGCCATTTACCACTTCTGTAAGCAGGCCAAGAAGTACGGTGTCGATATCTTCCGTGTCTTCGATGCCCTGAACGATCTTGACCAGCTCGAGGTCGGTATCAAGGCTGTCCACGAAGCTGGTGGTGTCGTTGAGGCCACCATGTGCTACAGTGGTGATATGCTGAACCCCAAGAAGAAGTACAGCTTGGAGTACTACCTGGGTCTGGTTGACAAGATTGTCAAGATGGGTCCCCACGTTCTTGGAATCAAGGATATGGCTGGTGTGCTCAAGCCCCAGGCTGCCCGTCTGCTGGTCGGCTCCATCCGCGAGCGCTACCCCGACCTCCCCATCCACGTTCACACCCACGACTCCGCCGGAACCGGTGTCGCCTCCATGATTGCTTGTGCCGAAGCCGGTGCTGATGCCGTGGATGCCGCTACCGACAGTCTGTCCGGTATGACCTCTCAGCCCAGCATTGGTGCCCTCCTTTCTTCGCTGCAGGGTACCGAGCACGACCCCAAGCTGGACCTGTCCCAAGTTCGCGCCCTTGACACCTACTGGGCTCAGCTTCGTCTGCTCTACTCCCCCTTCGAGGCTGGTCTCACCGGCCCCGACCCCGAGGTCTATGAGCACGAGATCCCCGGTGGCCAGCTGACCAACCTGATCTTCCAGGCCAGCCAGCTGGGTCTCGGACAGCAGTGGGCTGAGACCAAGAAGGCGTACGAGGTGGCCAACGAGTTGCTGGGCGATATCGTCAAGGTTACCCCCTCCTCCAAGGTTTGCGGTGACTTCGCCTCCTGGATTGTCAGCAACAAGCTGTCTGCCCAGGACGTGCTCGACCGTGCCGATCAACTCGACTTCCCTGGATCAGTCCTGGAGTTCTTCGAGGGTCTGATGGGTCAGCCCTACGGTGGCTTCCCCGAGCCTCTGCGTACCAAGGCCCTCCGCGGCCGTCGCAAGCTCGACAAGCGCCCCGGTCTGTACCTGGAGCCCATGGACCTCGTCAAGATCAAGAACGACATCCGCGAGAAGTTCGGTGCCGCCACTGAGTGCGATGTCGCTAGTTACGCCATGTACCCCAAGGTGTTCGAGGAATACCGCAAGTTCGTGGCCAAGTTCGGTGATCTGTCCGTTCTGCCTACTCGCTACTTCCTTGCCCGCCCCGAGATCGGCGAGGAGTTCCACGTCGAGCTGGAGAAGGGTAAGGTCCTGATCCTGAAGTTGCTCGCTATCGGTCCTCTCTCCGAGCAGACCGGCCAGCGTGAGGTCTTCTACGAGGTCAACGGTGAAGTCCGCCAGGTCAGTGTCGATGACAACAAGGCCTCGATCGAGAACCTTGCCCGTGCCAAGGCCGACCCCACGGACAGCAGCCAGGTCGGCGCTCCCATGAGCGGTGTCGTGGTTGAGATCCGCATTCACGATGGCCACGAGGTCAAGAAGGGTGATCCTATTGCTGTGCTGAGCGCCATGAAGATGGTATGTTATTATATCTTGTTTCCTATTACAGACCATGAATGTGTTGCTAACTCTCATATAGGAAATGGTGATCTCCGCCCCGCACAGCGGAAAGGTGTCCAGCCTCCAGGTCAAGGGAGGGCGACTCCGTCGATGGCCAGGACCTGGTCTGCAGGATCAGCAAGGCGTAAAAGCATAGTGACTCTGTACTACCGAACCATGCACGATCTGTGATGCGTGATGTGATTAAATGATTTCCCAGCGTTTTTAGTTCTTGATGTTTTTCCAGTTCATCTCTGGATTCAGGCAATTTGTTGCTCTAGCTTATTCGAAATCGAACAGTATTTCTTTCGTTCAAAGGATGTGAAGTCAATAGTACATTCGCTCACAAATCTCCAGTTTTCTGTACAAACTGCTGATCCCATCGGGGCCAAATGTAGCTCCGAACTTCTGCTGTTCTCCCCGCAAAGGACTTCATCCTTCTCCAACTGCCGATGACCAATGGTCAATGGAGAATTGCCGAGCTCCTTGTCTCTCACCAATAAAACCCAATCGCCTCGTTATCTCGGCTACTAAGTGTCCACAAACTGCGGAATGAAGTGCGCGAGAGATACCGTCTTAAAGGGCGTGGTCCCCGGACTGGGGCTACTTACTTTACTATAACATACTTGAATACCACCTCAGAATAGCGACGTGTCTGATATTATCTACTGTGTCACCTAGGACCTACGTATATACTCCACTAACCCAGATCAACCACCAACACAACGGAAGCCAAATATGGAAACAACCCGCCGTCCTCACCTTAAATCCCTCGCCCACCGCGGAACAATCCAGGGCGTAACAATCTCAACGTTGTCTTCCCTCACCAGCCATGCCAAAGACCTCTGCCACTACTTCGGCGGCGTCCGCTACGGCCTTGCCCCCGCCGAGCGCTGGCGCCGCGCCCAGCCCTTATCTGCGTCCTTCAGCTATGGGAGCGAAGAAGCACCGGGCCGCTGTGATGGGGGAGCAGGGCTTTGTCCCCAACCGGGATTTCTGAATATCACGCCAGAGAATCCAGATGTATGGGACGAGGACTGCTTTCAGTGTAATGTTTGGACGCCTATCGGAGAGGTGCCCGAGGGGGGATGGCCTGTTTTTGTTTTTATTCGTGAGTATTGTCTGTTGAATCTAGGATATATGGTATTCGGACCATGAATGTGGTAATACATCCCATATAAACCGTGCTGACAGGCATTTCTCGGTGCAGATGGGGGATGGCTTCAATTCGGCACACCCAATTCATTCAATCCAGCTGCACTGATCGGCGAGGCAGATTTCAACTGCGTGGTTGTGATGCCTGCGTACCGGGTCAACTTATTCGGATTCCTTTACTCAACCGAACTGGAGGAGGACGCAGCGACTGCCGGGGAGACAGTTGGGAACCACGGGTTCTGGGACCAGAGACTAGCACTCGAGTGGACGAAGGAGAACATCCAACTATTCGGCGGCAATCCGGAGACCATCACGATCTCAGGATATTCCGCAGGCGCCAACTCCGTCTTCCACCAACTAGCCTACGACCTCCGCCAACCAGACGAGAACTCCCTCATCCGCCAAGCCTGCATCTGGTCAAACAGCCCAGCCGTCCAACCCAAGCAGCCAACCGAAACCCAAACCCAATTCAACCAACTCCTAACAGCCCTCGACATCCCGCTCACCCTGCCAAATAGCGAGAAACTTACCCGACTACGTTCAATTCCGGCAAAAACCCTCCTCGACAAAGCAAAAACAATCCCCCTCCACCAATTCCGCCCAACAACAGACACATCCTTCATCTCCCCATCCCTCTTCACAGGCCTCGACAGCGGCGCCTTCGCACGCAGTCTCCTAGCCCGCAATATCCGCATCATAATAGGCGAATGTTGCGATGAGCGCTTCCTGTACAGTACATGGTTCCCGCCGACGGAAAACACCCTCTCCGCGCTGCGCACCCGTCTCGTCGCAGATTACCCAGAACATATCGTCGACGCCGTCATACCATTGTATTACCCTAACGGCTCTCTACCGACGCACTGCGAAAACTGGGACCAGGACGCGTGGGGGAGGATCTACGCTGATATGCAGGTACATCGGATGCAGCGCGGACTTGTGTATGCGTTGACGGAGAATAAGGGCGGGGTTAATGCTTCGGCGTTACTGTTTCGGTATCGGGTTGAGTGGAGGGCGGAGTGTGTGGAGGTGGCTTTGCCGATTGAGTGGGGGGTTACGCATTCGTCGGACTATCCGGTTTGGTTCTTTGGGAATGGGGGGTTGTTGGGGGAGGGGGAGAAGGAGGTTGTGATGGAGGGATTTGTTGGTCCGTTAGGGAGGTTTGTCCGTGGGGAGAAGGAGTTTGGATGGGGGACTTCTGGGGTTAGGGAGGTTAGGACGCTGAGGGAAGATGGGAGTGTTGAGATTGTGGAGGATGGGGATTGGGAGGAGGGTGTTAGGGTTTGGAAGGTGTTGAGGGATGCTGATGGGAGGTTGGAATAGGTTATAGCACATGCATATGTACATAGGTATAGTATAAGTATAGATTATAGTAACACTATAGCTTCACGATATGTTTTATATGCCAAGCTTTCCCCGCATTCTAATTACGTCAAGGCTGTCTGGGGTACATCAGACTACCTGTGTAGTACATCCTGGTCATAGTTAATAGCAATATGATCATAGTACATACTCAAAAGGGATATAAGTACATTATAGTACTACAGCTGGTACAGGAAATACAAGGAACACAGGAACTAGGCCTTTCTAGATCCCCAAGACGGTGATTCACCACATGTAGCGCAGTAATTGGTCTTATAAGCCATCTTCCGCCCTCTTTGCCTTTCATTCTCTTTATTATTTCAATTCCACTAATCCAAGCTAATATTGGAGAAAACCATTAAGGTATGTTTCCATTTCATTTCTCGTTTTAGATTCCATCCCCAAGAGGCAACCCGAACAGGATGACGTCGTCGACTCCCTACCCTGAAAACGATATCTCCTAGTTATTATTTCCTGCTATCATTAACATCCTATACTTTATCTCATTCTCACTGAATCCCCCCTAAAAAAACTAGAACCATCACCGATTACTCCAACTGACTAGACATATCCAATATGTCCAACGACAATACCCGCCGCCACTGGCACGGAACCCCCGGCGACCGCCACGAGCACCTCAATGTCTGGATGAATGGCGGTGCCAAGAGTCCCAGTGGCCGCGCTGCCTGGGCGATGCCTATTCCAGATACCAGAAGAGTATGTCATTTGCCTCTTTCGATTCCTTCTCATCTATCATTCCCTCTACATCACTACTTCACTACGTCATACTACTCTAGACTATCTATCCATATCCATTTGTCCATCTATACATCTCCAAAGCAAACCTAACACTTAAAATGAAGGACTCCAATACCTCCACCTCCTCGAAACGGAAGCAAACGAGTCGAAGACGCCTTGCCTAACGCCCCAGGCATGGGTGAGCGTCGCAGCAGCTCCGTCGACTCTTCCAGCGGCCTATTCTCGAACCTGACTACCCAGAAGCGTGGTTCTACAAACGCGGATATGGCTACCCGTCGCGCGAGCTGGAATGAACAGGCTGCTAACCGGGGCATCTTCGCGAAATGGTGGGACGGATACACCCGGGGAAGTGGTAGCAAGTAGTTTGATTCGGTCTTATTGTTCTGGATCTTCTGTGTGCTTGGGCATTTGTACATTCGATACTCGGGTTTGTTCTGGGGATGGAAATTGGAAAACATGAAAAAGAAAAACAAGGAATATTGGGGTTGGGTCTTTTCTTGTTTTAGTTTGGTGTTTTTATGAGCTTTGATGAATTTTATGAGCATTTCTTATTTCATTTCTTTCATTGAGAGTTCTCTTGTCTTCTTCTCGGTGACCGGTTGATGTCTTTGCCTTTTGCAAGTTTAACATATCATTCAGCAATGTCCGACACTGTCCTTATAACTGGAACCAAACAACTACTCTCATTGTATATGCAAAAAGAAATACCATGGTATTGAACTGGGAGTCCCAAAGCCCAAGGGGCACGATTTCACCCCATAGTTGTCTCCCAACCTTTCTCAATCATAACATCAACCCAATAAGCATCATCATCCCCACTATCCAACCTCCTCCATACCTCATTGACCAATTTCAAGCATACATGAATCGGTTTCGGCGGCAGAACATGCAGAAAGGACGTTAGACGACCGAGGATGAACTTGCGCGTGCGCGAGACTTCAATAGCCTCCATTGAGATGGTAGGTGTTTGGTTTGGGTTGTTATTATCGTTGTCGTCACCTGCTGAACAATCTTCACCATTCTGGGTTTCTGCGTCTGCGTTTGTGGCTAGACGTGGGAGACGGAGCTCTGAGCACGATGCTACCAGGAGGAATGGTTGAAGGCAGCGGGTGCGTGATTCGAGGGGTATGGTCTTTAGCCGGGAGAGGGTTGTCACGGCAAACTCGGTGAGCCAGTTGTTGTATAGCGTTTCTGGGGTAGATGTTTGTTGGGTGTCTGGTGATGGCGGGGATGGTAAATTGTGAGGAAAATTGCGGTAGAGATTGTGAGTGGAAGGTCTTGTACTTGGAGAAGGGGCGTTGGGTCGAGAATTGGTATTTCGTCCTGCTGCTGAACTGGGGTCGGCGAATTCAGCTGACAGGTTCATGCTGTCAAGGTCGATCGGGAAGAATGGGTCGCGGGATGCTGGATCGGTGTTGCTAGGGTATTGGGATGTTGCGGATGTTGCGGCCGGCAGGCGGTTGTGCAGTAGGTCTGGGAAGACACGGTATAGCTGCATGAGGCCAACGCATCGATATGCTTCGGCCATAGTGAGGAGGTGCCATACCGGAGTATCGTCGTCACCAGGACTGACGATCTCGGCCTCGGACGGATGGGCGAGGCCCAAGAGGCGTTCTTCTAGTTCACGGGCTTTCTCGATCGCTAACTGTGCACGGGCGATATCATCTTGGGAGGTGAATCGCCTTGAGTGAATGCGTTTTCGCTCGCGGCGGATGAGTTGCCCGACCTCGTGCACGGTGAACTGAGTGTCGCGCGCGATGCCGGTCCACGGGTGTGGGACTCGTTGTAGGACGAAGGTCTCGCCCATAGATGAAGCGGTTCGTAAATTGTCAGATAGGACCATGGTGTCATTATCTGCGACAAAAGAAAGCAGCATCTCCCAGTAGATGAGAGCTTCTTCGAAGAAACGGTAGTTATTGTTGTCAGTTTTGGGAAAGCTGAAGCCAGAGGTTTGTGATGATGAAGATATAGTATTCAGCTGTTTGCGGAGCAGGTTGAAAAATGATATACCTAAGTCACTTGGGTCGTGCCAGCTAGCTGTCTGTCCGAGCATTAGCAGCGCTAACAAAGACTTGTCATCTATTACTGCTTCGCGCGTGATTATCTCAACAGCTTCATCACGCATCCTTCGGCCCATGTGGCCGAACTGAGGAAATTCGGTGACCAGCGTTGCAGCAGCCATGCTTTGCATTGTCCGGCACATTGCCAGTGAAGATCCCCAAAGACGGGACACCGTGGTTCGGAATGGGTTCATTTGGCTGTCGTAGCTAGAGAACAATGCTGCCACTTCCTTGAAATAGTACTCAATCAAGGTCCATGATGGATTATTCAGTGGACGAGACATTGACATGAAGTTATGTGGTGCAGGGCGATGTGTTGCAGGAGGATAACTGCGCACAATGGCCGAAGGCGAGAAGTCTCGGTAAACATTGTCAATCTGTTCCTCACTTGTTGTTGATCCGATAAGTGACAGAAATTGCGATAGTTCTGCACTGATATCTTCAGACTGTTGAAAGCCATGGAAGGTGTCTCGTTGGTGTGTAAAAGATGAGGATGCCGCCGCCATCGGGGACGGTGAGCATAGATCGGTCAGTTCTGGCAAAGACCCATGGCCCGCAGGCTCCCACAGATTGTCACATAGAGCAGTTCGGTCATCTAAGGCAAAATTTGATGGAGCTGGTTCATGAGTCTCAAAAGTTGAATCATCTGGCAAATCATCGTCGATTTGGTTTGCCGGCTGGCCAGGAGCAGTCGAGCCAGAAGCCGCGGGATTCGGGCTTCTCACCTCCGAGATCGATGACGGTACGGCGGGACTAGACTGCTCATACTTGGTAACCCAGCGCAGAGATTGTGCATAGCCAGGGCACCGAACGCCTAGGCGGGTACAGCGATTGCAGTGAGGTTTCTCCTCGCCGCATTTGACCTGTGTTTGTTAGCGATATCCGATTTTCTGGGAAACGGGAAAGACAAACTCGTTTACTCTTGCATCTTGCACAGCCATTTCTAGACTTCTTAACGCGGCGCATTATAAAACATAGAGAATATAAATCTGAGAAGATCCGACAACATTCAAGTTGCGGAGTATTGGGGGGGAAAGCCGTGCGGGGAGAGAAAATCGACCTTATCAAGATAAACGGGATTCTTTTGCCTCTTTTGGCAAGTAACACGAGGGCAACGATATCTGGCTTGATGACTATATACTACATGAAGAACTATTTCAAGTATCTAGAGAGTATACATGTACAATAGAAATAAGTTAAACCTCTATTGCTTCGACCTTCCAAGGTGTCCAGGTGGGGAAAATATTCATGCTGACTCAGCTATGGCCTTTCCCGGCTTTGTGCTTGGTAATTGAGATCTACACCTGAACAGGACTCGAACATGGTATATCTAGTGCGCAACAAGGTAAGTAGATGTCCAAACGAGCATTTTTATTAGTCTAACATTGAGATAGGCAATCTCAAAAGGGACCTTTTCAGAGACTTGCGACTTTCAAGCCTGTGGTGATCCCGGCTAACGGCCTGGTATCAATCTCAAGTCTCCATACAAATCCAATTGGAAGGCCCCAATTGCAGAAGAATTCCTGCGCAAGTACCTCTGTTCGCGGATTTCGCTCAATTCCCATCACAATGGCAGCATCCTCCGAACTCAAGCAGACTTTGACACCATCCCTCCTTGATGAAGTGCACAAGTTGTGGTTCGATCATCTGAGCAGCGAGGAGGCACTTATCTTACCCGGATGGAGCGAAATGGGGAAGTGGTTTTCTCGCGACGAGGCTTTTGACAAGGCCTGCGTGTGAGTGACGATTCGTCTCTTTATTTAGATGCCAAAATGGGAGACTAACGAGCCCAAACAGCAACCAATTCCGCCCTGCCCTGGAAAAGATAGTTGGCTCCGGAGCATCAGCTTCAGACATCCTATCTGCGGTTAGCCCGTCCTCGCCCATGGATTGGCTCAGCATTATTATTCTACTTGATCAGATTCCCCGCAATTGCTACCGAGGAGCCGAGTCGAAGCTAGTATTTGGACGCTTTGACCCACTGGCCGAGGAGATCGCCCTTCGAGCAATTGAAGAAGGGATACCTACCCAGTCGCCGTATTTCAAGTATCGCATGGCTTATCGCACTTGGTTCCATATGCCCCTTATGCATTCGGAAGACTTGGCTGTGCATGAGCAAGCCGTCAAGGTGCACGAGGGTACAGCCAGAGATGTGAATGAACTTCTGGCTAGGGACGCATCGACTCTTACGGAAGAGGAAAGAAAATGCCACAGCGTTCTAACCGAGAAGGCGGAGGCACTCCAGGCATTCTTGAGCAATACTTTTGACTTTGAGAAGAGGCACAAAGTGATTATTGAGCGATTTGGACGATACCCGCATCGGAACCAAGCACTGGGGAGACCGTCTACCCCAGAGGAAATCGAATATCTGAAAAATGGCGGGGAGACATTTGCGTGAAGCCAAACCGAGCTTGTATGTACTCGCGAGTATACACATACCTACATAGGCAATTATAGTGTACAGTATTGATCTACGGAAGAGTCAGCCTTAGCAGACAAAAACGTCGAATTATTATTTGGCAATAGAAATTGCCACCCTACATTCCGATGAACGATGTGGAATTCCATCCCGAAGCAGTAGGTGAGCGCATGCCCTTTCACCCTTCATCCCTTGATAGCTCGTCTGACCCCTTTCCTGTTTAGTTGGAAGCCACATACCTGGATCTATCCGTCCAAGCGATGTTGAAGTATACATAGAAAAGGAAATTAAACCTCAAGCCGGTTTCAGATAGTGAATGAACATGTACCGCATCTGTTTCTCGTTCCCTAGGTGGAATTTGATTGCTAAGATGGGGTTGCTTTTCTTCATCTTCTTGATCAACAGGTCTCCCTGAACACAAGACGCACGAAGAAAAATCGCAGTTGAACCCTCGTTACTTCTATATAACTTCTGTCTACTGGAAGAGTACTTGCATTCGAGAACGGGTGACTTGAAGGCGACAATGTGCAATTTGGTCTTTCCAGCTCTTTTCCATTCGTTATGATCATCTCACGCCAATCCTCCATTAGACCCTTCATCGTCTCACTTTTGGTTGTCTCAGTGACATCGTCCAAAGTGCTTCACCTTCTCCAACATGCATCTTCTCTCCCCGGCAGTCAATTTGCGCTCTATTTACCGACGTTCTTCGTCTTTGAGGCACTTCTATGCGTAGCTGTGTGGGGGTTGTTATTCAAATTTACCGGCGTAAAGTCCCTTTTGGGTACTGTGCTGGCAGTGGCTGTAACGTGAGTACTCAAATATCCTTTTCCTTGGCAGAGTCAATGGCTCAGATCGAGATCTTAACTGTTACAGATCTCTGAGCTTCATCTTATCTGCATCTCAGCTTGGTTTCTATTTTGTGACTGGCAGTGAGATCCGCTGGGATGCAGCCACAGCTGTGGGAAATGACCCAGAAGGGAGAAAGCTGATGCTCAGCGGGCTGAGATCGTTTTTGGGAGCTGCGAGTGCCCTTCTTCTGATCTCATGGATACTCAAATATTGGCTATATGCTCTCATAGACCATTGGATGTCTGCGCTCTTTAGCGCGCAAACCGAGAAGACAGACGAAGAAGGCATTCTGATCAGTCCTCAAAAACAGTCGCGGGAAGCACGACTCACTCAATTTTGGACAATATGCGCCGCGCTAGTCATTGGATTATTGCGCTTGACTCGGCCGCAGGTGCCTTATAACCATATGTCTCAAACTATACCATTCAGCTTTTTCCAGGCTTTGGGATCGAGACCTGCCGAGCTGCATCAGACTGGAGATCAATCATTTCCACTCCCTGACTTGATTGACGAGCCATACTGGGAAGGCCCACACGATCACTTCAAGGGTTGGACTCCCGGAAAGCCAGACTCAAACACCAAAAAGAATCAACCTGCATGGGCGTCCGGGGATTTACCACCAGGGTTCAAGCGGTGGAGCGAGGGAGAGTCTGGCAGAGACGAAGAAGAGACCGCTACTCCGAAAGGAAACGGGACTTCTCGAAATAACATTTATAGCCCTATGGACGACCCTCTTCGAATCACGAACCTCGACCGTGAAATCCTTGAGCCCATAGCTCGGGCTCTTAAGAAACATAAAGTCCCCATCACACATGTCGTGCTTGTATTGATGGAAAGTGCTCGGAAGGACATATTTCCCTTCAAGGCGGGCTCACATTTGCACGAGCGGATCCTGTCGTCCTACAATACCCACGACCCCGAAGTACTGCGAATGGTCAACGCCAAGTTATCAAATTTGACACCAAACGCAGAGAAGTTGACCGGTGAGGCGAGTGGATTTACGAGAAATAACAATATTTCCAGCCCCGCTGGTGGATGGAATGACCCGACAGAACCAGGAATGGGCGGCATCAATGTCAATGGCATCCTCACTGGTAGCAGTCTATCGTTCAAAAGCGCTGTTATGAACTACTGCGGTGCGGGACCACTGCCGGCGAACTTCATGGATGAGGTCAACTCCCAGAATTACCAGCCGTGTATCATGCAGATCCTTGAATTGTTCAACCAACTCAAGGACTCGACTGAGAAGGGTACAGTGAAGCATAAATTTGGGACTGGACTTGAGCATATCCATGATCGAAACTGGAGCTCTGTGTTCTTGCAGTCCATCACAGGGCAGTACGACGAGCAAGATAAGCTCAACAAGCAGATGGGGTTTCAAAAATCCATCTACAGCGAAGACATTGAGAAGCAGAGTGCCAAATATTACCACGAAAACATGGAGGAGATCAATTACTTTGGGTAAGCATATCATTCTACCGACGGAGGACTATCTTGGACCATCCGCGCTTCAGTTGCTAATACATTACCTAGATACCCGGAGTACGAGATATACCCTTACCTGCAAGATGTGGTCAACAAGACAATCGAGAACAATGAACGGCTCTTCCTATCTCATTTCACGAGCACAACCCATCACCCGTGGGGCACGCCCGCGACATACCAGGAAGAGCAATACTTTGCGGGAGACGGTCTTATGGCGAAGCACGAGGACATCAATAAATATCTGAACGCAGTCCGATACGTTGACACATGGCTTGGGGATATGATGAAGGTCCTCGACGAAGCCGGGATTGCCAACGAGACATTAGTCGTATTCGTGGGAGATCAGTATGTTGCACCTGCTTCAGCAACTGCACAACAACCAAAAAACCGTGTACTGATCTGAAACAGTGGCCAGGCGTTCCCCGAGGACGCGCCAGTTTCCGGCACCTATGAGAACGGACATATCAGCAATTTCCGCATTCCCTTGTTTTCCGACACCCGCTATTGCCCGCACTGCAAATCACTGCAAATGCAACCTCGATGTCCGTCGTCCCGACCATTCTCGATCTACTGGTAAACTCGGGCTCGTTGAACGAGAGGGACTCCAGTGCTGCTCTGAGACCTAATGAATGAATACGAGGGCCAATCACTGGTGCGCGCGTACCAAGCTACCCACAATGGCCGACAGGCATGGAACTTCGGCATTATCAACCCCGGTGGTACAATGCTCAGTGTTGGGTCTGCAGCAGTCCCGTACCGACTCATATTGCCACTCGCTGAGGACTTTGAGTACGTTTTCTCTAATCTAGACACTGACCCGGACGAGTTGAGCCCATTGCGTGGGTGGTCCCTCGAAGAGTTGATCGGCCGTGTACAAAGGAAGCATGGGGACAAAGCCGGGAAGTGGCTGGTAGATGCGGAGAAAGTGGGAAAGTGGTGGATTGAGGAGCAGAAGAGACTATGGAATTACCAATAATAATAGAAATAAATCTCATCAAGGTTATTAAAAGAAAAAGAAGAAGAAGAATAGGAAGAGAAGCGGGTTGGCTTGATATTGTTCGGTTTCTTTGTTTGCGCCTGAGGCAGACAATCTCGCCCCACCTCCACCTCATGTTTTATATTCGCCGCATTTCGCGTTCGATCTTGGACTTAGACAATTCCCTTTTCAGCTCAATTGATCGAAACTGTACACCTTGACCACGAGGTAGTGCAGAGCCTTAAGCCGTGAGACCTCGACCCGGACTTGTCCTGTGCATCTTGACCCCTGTAACCCCACCATTTGATTGCATCCCGGCAATTATTCTCCCGCTCTTAAGCTTCTCACTGCAATCTGCATCGACGAATAATGGAGGGGAAATATTCCACCGATCCCGAATGGGCATCTGTCACCCCAATTGACCTGGACGATGGCTCCAGCTCGGGCGCCATGCCACTGGCAACCATCGCCTACCCAGCCGAGTACCTCGAGGCGACCTCGTATTTACGTGCCGTGATGGCCGCGAACGAGATGTCTGAGCGGGCATTGAACTTGACTAAAGATGTGATCTCGATGAATCCAGCGCATTACACCGTATGGTAAGTCGGCTAGTAATAGCTGCCCCCATGACATTCCAAGATCAATATCTGACATTTTATACAGGATCTACCGAGCAAAGATTCTATTTGCTTTGGACAAGGATCTGAATGAAGAATTGAACTGGCTGAACGATGTTTCATTGAAGTATCTCAAAAACTATCAAATTTGGTATGTCGACCATCACCCAGCAAGCACGAACGCCAGAAAGCCATGAAATAAAAGCCAAGAAAGAAGAAAGTCCAAAGGTAAACCTAACAACTCAACCAGGCATCACCGCCAAGTCCTGCTATCATCAAAAGCACACTTCCCAACATTCCCACCCAAAGAAGCAGACTTCCTAATGGAAATGTTCGCCCAAGACTCCAAAAACTACCACGTATGGACCTACCGCCACTGGCTCGTGCGGCATTTCAGACTATGGGACCAACCACGCGAACTCGAAGATGTGGAATTCCTCCTGAAAGCCGACGTGCGCAACAACTCCGCCTGGAACCACCGGTATATGCTCCGTTTCGGACCGCGAGACACATCGCTCCCGGATGCGGGGATGGTGAATGCGGGTGATCTTTCCACCGCACCGACAGAGAAGGGGAGACTGTCTATTGTTGATGAGGACTTGATTGATGGCGAGCTGAAGTTCGCGCAGGAGGCTATTCTGCGCGCGCCGGAGAACCGGAGTCCGTGGTGGTACGCGCGTGGTGTGATGAGGGCTGCTGGGCGCGGATTGGCGGAATGGGAGGGTTTCGTTAGTGGGTTTGTTTCGGAGGGGGCCGTTAAGAGTTCGCATGCTGTTGAATGGTTGGCGGATATTTTTGCTGAACGGGCTGGGAAGGAGGCGGAGGCTGTGAGGATGTTGACGATGTTGAAGGAGGAGTTTGATCCTATTCGGAAGAATTATTGGGATTATCGTATTCGGAAGCTGGATCAGGCTGTGGCTTGATTTGGGCAAGGCCATTACAGATGTCGCCGCCGTGTGGAGGGTGGAAAATGCGTGGTGCTGGACAATTTTTTTTATCGGAATAATTGATATTTGTTCTGGGGCCATAAATGGGGATCATTGAAAAGTATTGCGTGTAAATGGGGGTCATTGAAGTAAAAGACCGCTGTATACATTGTATGATTGTATGGACAATGCAAAATCCAACCCATATCTAGACGACAGTAATTAGAAAGTCCAACAAGAATGCTGTGAATCAAACGCCAAAAGCCAAGGCAAAACAAGGTATCCAAAACGAAAATATCCATCATCATCAATAATCATGCCCATCCCGCATCCAACATCTTGCGCCATTCACAAGCCATATCAATAGTGACATAGCTGCCACCGCAGACAATGATAACAACCCTACTCTGCGAGTTGAGACCAGGAACAAGCTGCTTAAGCTTCGAGTTGAGCTTCTCGCCGACCTCCTCAACCTCTTGGTCCGTCTCATTATCGGTCGAGATCGACCGGTCATCCCCATAGCCCTCATCGCGGTAAGTAACGACGGTCTCATCCGAGCTCCTCTTCCGCTTCTTGATACTCTGAGCGCCTGCACCGGCAGTCTCCGACACGGGAGCAGCAGTGGCAGCGTCGCCGATGGCCGCCTCGATGCAGACACCACACGCAAGCTCGACGAGGAGTCGTTCGTCGCTGGCGAGGCGGAGCACGCCGCGGGCAGCATCTGCGTCCGAGAGGACGGTGCTGTGTACCTTGATGCCTGGGGGAGGGGACACAGCGTACTGGAAGGTTGTCTCCGAGACGCGGACAGCGCCGAGGAAGTGGCCTGGGATGTGATCTTTGGGAGGGAGATGAGGGATTTATTGGCAATGGCCGCTGCCAAGGAATCGGTACCGGCCGTTTCAATGGCGAGGAGGTGAATGGGGTTTGGTTTGGAAGAAGAGGAGGTAGTTTGCTTCTTCTGTCGTCGCTTTTCGATGCCCATAACGAGGCCGTTGAGGAGACCGCCGCCGCCGACGCTGCAAAGGATGGCGTCTAGCGGAAGCGCCCGGTCATTGTAGGCTTTTTCGTCTTCGGGGCTGGTGGAGGGAGGAAGCTGGGTCTCGAGCTCGTCGATGAGGGTACTGTTTCCTTCCCAGATAGGGTGGTTGTCGAATGGGTGAAGGGCAATCTTAATCACATCCTGGTCATCCCCGCTGCTAGTCTTCATGATAGTTTCCCGCATGTATTCCCCTGCTTCTGAGAATGTCTCGCCATGACGGATGACGTCTGCTGCACCTGCCGCCCGGATCTTGTCAAGCATCAAGGGCTTAGTGCCCATGGGAACCACGACAGTGCAAGGGTAGCCCAGGCTCCGAGCTGCACAAACGGCCGCCAGTCCGGCATTTCCTCCGGACGAGGCGTAGAAGTGGACTCTGCGGCCTACGTTTGCTGGGTTGCGAAGATGAGAGAGGATTTGATTGCCCATAGCACGGGACTTGAAGGAGCCGCTGGGTTGCACATTCTCCAACTTCAGGAAGATCCTACATCCAGCTGCCCGAGAAAGGCTCGCAGACTCGACCAGGGGTGTCTCGATCCATGGCGTTTTGAACTGCAGTTGATCACAGGCGGAGGTGTCAATGCTGCCCATTTTGATGTGTTGAACAAATGGAAAAGGAAAAAAAAAAGGCTTTGCTGTTCACCGGAGTTCTAAGATCAGAAGTATATAAATGATCTCAAAATAGTAAATTGTGAAGTCGAGTGGTTACACGACAGGAAGGTGTAGATTCACCAAAACAGAGAGATAGGGATATATCGGGAAGAAAAAGAAAAACAATGAAACATCCAAACACCAGTATGCAGATATTAAGACATGTTTTGATATACAAAGTGAGCCTCCAGGGCTAAAAGCTTCCCGACGGAAAACTCCAGTTTCCCGCCTGATAGCACTAACCGTAGTATCCACGGTTCTGGCCCAGTCTTTCCCGTCGATAACCTTGAGGGAAAGCCCAATCACAGTGGGTCGGCCATGATCCATGGATGGGACCATGACATACCGTTTCTATTAGAGTGATCGGGCGTGGAAAACCTGACGTCTCAGCTTTCGAGCTGTGGAGGACCCGGGAAAAAAAAACTTCATCGAGTCTGGCGCATCCGAGCGGAGATGATGCATATATTTATTCAGACGGGCCTCTCGGTCGCTCATGATTGGCCATCGATCGATTCCTCTTATCAAATCGAAAGCTCAAAAACAGGCGCATTACTCCTCAGTGAGCAAAGGAGGGAAAAGTATACCTTTCTTAACGCCCTCACCGTAATCTGGATCCGAACCGTACACCGTGGCCGAGAATGCCCGCTTGGAGGGGTCCGAGGTGTCTACACAGAGCAATTCTAGAAGATCATGAGACTTGCCGGGCATGAACGGTTGCAATAAAATGCCAGCGATCCGCAGCGATTCCGCCACGTTGTAGATCGCGCGAGAGTTGGAAGTTTTCCACGGCTCCGCCGCATGGAAGTACTTGTTAGTCTAGGAAAAAAAAACAGGTCAATACTCGCCGAACCCGTGCGGGGATCACCTCTTACCTTCTCGATAATGCTCATAGTTTCTTGTAGCGCGGCACGCGGGTTTAGATTCTCCATAAACTCGGCAACCTTGGGAGGCGTCTGCTCCAACATTTTCTGATGATCCAGGTCTTCAGGGGTAGCAGCTGGAAGCTTATTGGATCGGGCGTCCATAATGTACGAGTGCAAATTGCCACGCGCACATCCAATTGTACGCAGAGCAAGGTTTCCGATGCCTCCCTGAAGCAATTTCTTGTAATCTCGGATGATAAAGGAATTGTCAAAGTCCGCATCATCTGCAAGGCCACCTCGATACGCTAGGAAAAATCGCATGCCATCGACTCCGAACCGTTCAATGGCGAAAAACGGGTTCACAACATTGCCTGTGGACTTGGACATTTTTTTCTCGGTTCATTGTCCAGTGTCCGTGCACTAAGACATTCCGAGGCAGGGGGAGATCCAGTGCCATGAGGAAAGCGGGCCAATAAACACAATGGAATCTGCGAAATGGTTAATTTTGCATGCCCTTCGGGAGAACTCGTGAACTTACCGAACAATATCTTTGCCAACTACATGCAAGTCTGCAGGCCATGCAGATGTGTTTTCTTGTCCAGGTGGGAAAGGATATCCAGCTTTGGTCAAGTAGTTGACCAATGCATCTAGCCACACGTAGATTGTCTGTGTGTCATCGCCGGGAACAGGGATGCCCCAAGTCAGACGTTCCGTGGGCCGAGAAATCGAGAGATCCTGTAGTCCCGACTCGACTCCATTGATCACAGCAGCTGTATAGGAGGTTGGGGTGATGAACGGATCTTCTCTTTTGTACAAGTCAAGTAGGCGATCCTTGAAGGCTGAAAGACGGAAGTGGTAGTTGGTTTCTGAGGACCACTCTACCTCTTTACCCGTTTCTATTGAGACCTGTGTGTGGTTAGTATTCGTACTTGCTGGAGAACTGATAAGTCACGTACCATGCGTTTCCTCCCAGTTGATGGATCTAGGGAGTTCTGCACTTGCGTTTGTGGGTAGAATGTCTCATCGCTGACTGAGTACCAACCTTCGTGCTTCGAGGTATAGATATAGCCCCTGTGTTGCAACATTTCCTACTCGTGATCAGCCATATCCTACTATGAACGGAGAACAGTCGCTTACCCAAAAGTATTGGACGGCATCTCGATGAGCTGGGTCCGTGGTCCTGATGAAATGATCGTTGTCGATGTTTGCGGCCTTTGCTAGGGCCTATAACAGAGAACGAGTTAGATATACCCTTGGATATGGCAAAGGGGGCCCGTACCTCAAAAGTTCGGCAGTTCATGTCGCAAAATGCCTGGGTATCCATGCCCGCTTGGATTGCAGCTTGTTGAATCTGTGACCAATGTCAACGCCCATTCTCGACCAGCGATCGAATCCATATGGTCTACCTTCATCCCGTGCTCATCGGTTCCGGTCAATAGCTGAGCATCCGTATTCCCAAGCAAGACCTGCCACCGTTTCATGATATCGGCAATCACCATTGTGTATAAATGGCCGACGTGAGGCGCTAAACGCAGGTAGGTTATTAGCAAATCAATTTGCACATGATCCTTCCTCACTATAATTCTCACCGGCATTGACGTAGAAGATTGGCGTGGTCACATAGTAAGGCTTGTTGGACCTTTGCGGCGTAGTTGCAACTCCGCGTCGGGGAGTTGTTGCCCACCCATGTTTGCGGGATGTACAGTTCCACAGATGCCTCGACCTCAGAAGCTGAGACGCTCTAAGTAACGAGCGAAGTGGCGTCCTTGCTGTAGACATTGGGTTGGTGGTAACGGTAAGAAGAGCGTTTCATGTTATTCCGCACATCTCGGGTGGTCCGAGCTTCTCCGCAAATCTCGGCCTTTTTTTTGCGCTTAGGTACCTACATTGTCGCGCTTACATCGTCATCGAGAACACCCCACGACCCTGTGGTCTCAACAAGTATATATCCTTTCACCTCATTTAAAGCATATTGCTACGTCTTCTTGGATCACACACATATTCCCCAGTCTTTTGCCAACTTGAAATACATCACAATGGCGACAGCAAGCGAGGATACACTAACCAAAGTGTCGACTGAGGGTAAGTCCCAAATTATGACCCTGGAATCTAGTTTCATCCCTTACTAGAAACCATCTGACCTTTTATTTGCTTCTATGTTCAGCTGCGACCGACTTCGTTAAGACCTTCTACCCAGCTTTGGGATCGAATCGCGAATCTCTCAGCTCATACTATTCCCTTGAGCCCACAACAATCCTGTTCAATGGAAATCGTGTCGCAGATGGCGCCGCAGTTCAAGAAATCTTTACCAATCAAATGTCGCCAACACACTACGAAGTCCAATCATACGACTGCCAAATCATCAACAAAGCATACCCCACCATTTTGCCGGGTGGCGGACTAAAGCCTCAGTCAGAGATGGGAGTCAAAGATATGTCATTTCTCATTGTAGTCAGTGGATTTGTGCGGTACGGTGAGGGTCGCGATCAGCCACAGCGTGGATTCAGCGAGACCTTTGTGCTGGTCCCCAATCCATCCGCAGAGAGGGCGAGAGGCCGCAAAGATTGGCTCATCGAAAGCCAGAACTTCCGCCTTGTCGTTTGAGCAACCATACATTTGATCCAACAATTATGAATCACTCACATGTCAACGGGCTATACCATGTGACACGGAAGTGAAAGAGAACTGAGCCATGTCCACCCACGAAGGATGAATTTCTGGGATGTACGATGCAAACAATGGTCCACTGCTTGAAATTACTTCATTGCTTCAAAACTGGAGCGCCAGACGCCAGGATAGGAAAAGATGATGTTTCCCCGTTATGGTGGGGAGGATGGGGATTATGGCCCAGCCGATGTCTTGCGCGGTATGCGGAGGTTTGCTTTGACTCTTTCAAGCAGCTCCTCACGCGTCGCAGCCTCATTCGGCAAAAGCCCTCTCTGAGGTATTTGGTCAGTGTACCATTCTCAAGAAAATGTGTGATTATCTGGACTCAATCATGACTGAATACTTCATTCAAACATACCGCTTGAAGCCATCTTCTCATTTCATCCATTGTCCAGTTTTCAGGGTCTAGCCTCTGTTAGCCTGTGTTTGATAGCTAGTAATATCTACTCTCACCGCCAGTGGGATCTGCTTGCGCGGGGAGAACATCGCTGCCGAAGATGGTATAGGCAGCCACTGCAGTGACCATTCCTGCAAATCCTATATAGGAAGATTGTGGTCAGAAAGTTGGCAAGTGCCTTGACTTGGGATTATCTACCAAGGAATAGATTCTATCGCATCCAGAATTAGATATATTTCATAAAAGCATGCACAGACATGTAGTACCTTGGAATTCAATGCTCGGTCTAAAGGGGTTGGCATTTTCGAAAATGATGCAATGATTCTTTGAATCTCTTAGGTCGGTTCAGAAGTCTTTTTCCTTGATAATTAAAAGAGAAATAAATAGAAGGAGAAAAAAACCTCACAGGACACATGCGAAAGACAGGTATCCAAGACTAATAGATGTGAACAGTTCGCAATATGCGGGTTACACCGCCACACCGCCACCCTCGCTGCTGCTGCTGCTGCCTTCGAACTATACAGTTGCACCTACCTCAACCACTTCAATAATGGGGCTTGATGGGCAGTAAGTATGTATATACGTAAACATCGAGTCATCGTTGTTACTGTTCTTACCTAGGTAGAAAATGTCAACTTTGTTGGAAGTCTTGCTCTCACTGTTCTAGCAACCATTGCGTCGCATATCTATACCAATCAATCCATCATTATTGCCCTCAATCGTTTCAAATCACTTCAAACAGTCTAATTTAATCGACGAAATGGAAGCGGTCATCGTCTTGTCTTCGATTACATTCGTTATTGCGGTGGCAGTTGTCATCATACAGAAGTAGTTTGATCATCACTGCAGTATCAAGCCACACTGACCATGGCTTATACAGCATAGCCTTTTACAGGCGATACCGAGTCCACGTGCATGTTACAACAAAAGGCATGACTCCTCCACAGAGTGTGGACCTGGAGAGATTCGATCCCGACGGAAGCACGCACGTTCAGCCGCCACCGAAACTGCATCACCATTCACGATTGGGGAGCAGAAATTCAAGGTGGCCAGGATATCCAGAGCGACGGGGTCAACCATCGCGAATAATGGCGGACCATTTCACGTCATACCGGATCCCCGACGCAGAGACAGGGACTAGTATCCATCATTCGCCACCCATTCTCCCAGCCACATTTACCGCCCCAGTTGCACAAGCCACAACACTCCCACCAGCCACGGAAGTTACCCCGCCTGAGGCACCAACTGCCCAGGTGTCAATCAGACATGACTAAGCAAGGGCTTTTGCAGCTTCAAGCCCTAATGTGATCCGCACACATTCACCTTAGAGGCCAGTGTCGACAGTGAGCTTTCTCTTTTGTACCTTGCTTCAAAACACCCGCAACCGTCATCATGCCTGCCGAAGTTTCCGATATCAAGCAGTTCATTGAGATCTGCCGCCGCAAGGATGCCTCTTGTATGTTAAGCCGCATTGATGGACTCCCGAGATGAGACTTGGAGATGATCATCGATGCTGACTGTTTACGCCTTTAGCCGCCCGCATCAAGAAGAACGGCAAGAACCAGCAGACCAAGTTCAAGGTCCGCTGCCACAAGAACCTTTACACCCTTGTCCTGAAGGACTCCGACAAGGCCGACAAGCTCAAGCAGAGCCTGCCCCCTGGTACGTTTCGATCGCATTGTTCCGCCATCTGAGTTGCTGGGAAGACCGAGGGACATACAACTTGGAAGATGGATTTTGAATGTAGCTCTGGATCTATGCTGACGATTTCCTTCTGAACAGCCCTCAAGGTCGTCGATGTCTCCAAGGGCACCAAGAAGACCAACTAAATTCGGTAACAACGGAATGAATGGAGATTCGGAGTGCGGCGTGATTGGTTGTTGATGCATGCAAGACCAACTGTTGGGGGGGATACATGACTTGGGCTTGGTCCCTCTGCGAGCCGACACGGGGAAAGCTCCGTGGCGTGGAACATGCATCTTACGTCGGGGGAGTTTCTTTGCGCCTGTGAAGCCGGCTGCTGTTCTTCACCGGCCAGGTGACTCGCATTTTCTGGACGCACTCGAGGAGCACTTTTGTCGGAGGTTCCAGTCCCTAAATTCAATGAAAAAAACAGTTGAAATATCATTATACCATAGGTTTCTCGTTCTCAATCGAGATTTCCTAATCCATTATCCTCACCATGGATGTTCTCCCGACTTCGACCTTGTCTTCCAGGGCAAAAAGTAGACCGGATAAATACTGGCTATGTAGATCAACTGTCCTTGCATTGTCCAGCTAGCAAGTATGGGCTTCCGGGCTTGCTTCTTGACTCCACTTCAAGCAAGACAGGACCGTGTCGTGGTCTCTTCAAATAATATAAGACTGTCATTGTGAGTACGGTTCTTTCTTTCCTTTGATGGCTCGACTGGAACAACGGCAATGCCTATTTTTATTCCGCACTGGGTTCTTTGATATCGGGTTTGGGGCTGCCTCGCCTCCCCGTGTCCTTGTTCGAGTCTTTGTTCGAGTCCCGATGTCTACTTCATACTTCGGCTCGCATAATACCATTGTTGGGTATTGTTATCTCCAAGAACAGGTGTTTAGAAAGGCCTTTGTGATTCTTTTCTTCTCGCAAAAGTCAAAGCAAGGATGCCCATAGCATATCCTCGAACCTACCTATATAAATCTGCTAGGAACCTCGTCCAAACTGAGGCTATCACCGACCTTGACAGTATTAGTACCGCCTTGTTTCGTACTCATCTCGGCCAGGTAAAAATATATTTCATTCAACTTTCGACCTGGCTCCATTCAAACAACCCAGTAAAGGTAGGATTCAAGATATGTGCCACCAAAAGCCATTGGTCCCTGCTATGGGTATCCTTAGCATGTTCCCACCAGAGATTATCTTCAATGTCCTAGACGAGATCTTGGGGAGCTCTCCCAGATTGACACACGAAAGCTTCCATGCCATTAACCAGCTGATGCGAACTAACAAAACACTAGAACAATACATCAAACTCGGATGGATGGGTAGTAATGTGCCGAACAGTTTCAAGCAGCGTGTTAATGCCGTCCAGTGGTACCCTAACGTCGATATTGCGAAAACAGCTCTAACCCTCCAGGGCGAAGACCCCGAACAGTCCATGCCCATCGCAGGCCCCCACGGCGTAGGCCCTGATCTCATTACAGGCATCATTTTCGACGCCTGTACTGATTGCTTTGAGTGGTTCTCCGAAGTGCTGCCTGGTACTCATATGAGCTGTTGCAACGAGGGCGGTTGGTCATTCCTTTCTCTGGCACTGTACGCCCAGGCTGAGAAGCTACTTGATCTTTTCTTCCTCTCGGGCTTCCCTCGCGAACCGAAGAACTTTATCATCGGCAGTGCTAATGCTATGGGGACAGGACCGTCTATCCTTGGGATGTCTGCCTCATCTAGGGATCATCAGTCTTTCGCCAAGCTCTTCAAGAAACTGAAGTCAGTTTTGAACGGGCACGGCTTTCAGAAGACTCTTAGAGATAAACTCACGCCCAAGGAGCGAGCGTCTATCCGAAGTGTTGCTCCTCAATATCTCCAGAAGATGTTGTATGAAGCTGGTCTAGTCACTATGCATCCGGCTCTCCGTTATAGTCCATACTACTCTGGTAAGCGTACCCTGATGTACTAGTCTTCTCGGTGCATGGGTTGGATCTTAGTGGACACGCTTAGGACGACATATTGACATTCGAGAATATATACTTCTCTATCTGCTTCCTACTTTAATTTTGCATTTTCAGGTGTTACTATCCAGCGTTGTACAATCAATCAAAAGTCAAATGTTTCCTTACCTCGAGTATAGTAGTTGTACATTACAAGATACGTTGACCATGTAGACCTCAATCCTTTCGACATTTAGCCAATTCAGTACTTAGGCCCGGGATATCTCCGTAGATCATTACTATTCAGGTCACGGCACTTACTTTCCTATAGATATTACTCTCCGCATTGCTTGGCATGTCACAGCTTTTCTTGGCATCAACCGCGCATAGGGTGCGGAGTTGACTGATGGTCCTATAGGAATACATATCTCGTTGCAGATTCTATATTCCCGTCGGCCCGGTACCCCGGATTACCACCATTCATTGCCGTTCTTGGCTGCAGAAATTAGCCATGGGGGGCTGGCATTTGTGCCCCTGGTTTCTGCACCCAAATATATACATGTGCATTCTGTTTTCCAAGCCTTTGGCTTGACTTGTTCTCTTTCATTGGTGTGGAATCGCTGACCCCATGACCCCTGGCAATATATCTTTTTGGTGGCTCAAACGCCGAGACCTTTTCATTCAGACCAATAGAACAATGGAGAGCCTGGGCTCCGGCTTCGATCTATGATTTTCCACCAACAAGTGCCTACAGTAAGTCTTCTTAGTTCACCCTGGATAGTACCTTTTTGTACTCAACTCGTGCAAATTGACGTAATTGTGTTTGGCACTATTCCAGGATCAGAACGGACCTCCTTCATGAAAATAACAGCCGGCTAAATCAATAGTCACACAAAGGACCAGACAAAGACGCGCCCTTGGAGGGCTGTGTATATAAACGGGAGGCGTCGAGCTCAAAGACATGCCTTGAACAGATAGAAAACATCCTCAGAATTCTTTTCCAGAAAGCCATAGCAAAATGACACTTTCAAAGCTATCTACGCTCCTAGCCTCTGCCACTCTTGTTGCAGGCCATGGCTATGTCTCCAGCATCGTAGCCGATGGCAAAAGGTAAGTCAATCTAAAACCAAAGTCTCCATGCAAAGAACGAACTGACCACATCATCATCAGCTACACCGGCTACCTCGTTGACAAATATGCCTACATGGCAGACCCCCCTGACAGCGTCGGCTGGACGACAACAGCAACCGACCTCGGTTTCGAAGACGGCACCGAATACCAAGATCCCAACATAATCTGCCACCGAGACGGAGCCAACGCAGCTTTGAGTGCCACTGTCACCGCTGGCTCCAGCATTGACCTCCAATGGACGACCTGGCCAGACTCACACCACGGCCCTGTGATCACCTATCTGGCCTCGTGCAACGGTGACTGCACCACAGTCGACAAGACCACGCTGGAATTCTTCAAGATTGAAGAAGAAGGTCTTATCGATGGCGCAAACCCTCCTGGCACATGGGCTACCGATGACCTGATTGCTGCTGGGGGGTAAATGGACTGTCAAGATCCCTTCCACTATTGCTCCGGGTAACTATGTCATGCGCCATGAGATTATCGCACTGCACTCTGCTAGCCAGTCAAATGGCGCTCAGAACTACCCGCAGTGCTTCAACTTGGAGGTCACTAGTGGTGGAAGTGACGTGCCAGATGGCACACCTGGTATGGAGTTGTATACCAACACTGATCCTGGGATCTTGTTCGATATTTATTCTTCGCTGACTTCGTATGATATTCCGGGACCGGCTTTGTATGCCTGATTCAGGGATATGAGGGAATACCAGATGGAGGATGTTTTTGGAGGGATGTGACTTTGGGTGCTTTATGCTAGTGTTCTCAAGTATTGTGGAGTGAATGCTATGTACGTTGTTCATTTGACCACTACAACACCATATACCTCATAAACCATTGAACCAAATCTATTCTGTTCTCTCATAAGGCAAAGCAATAAACCCACGCACCTTTGCCCCCTCAAGCGCCGCATCAACACCACCCAGACTCAAATCCGTCTTGCGCAACTCGAACTCCCCAAAGAAATTCGGCTCAGCAGAAACTCTCTCAAACCCAATTCCCTCAAACAAAGCTAAACTCCTCAAATTCGTCTGTCCAATCTTGACACTGAGACACTCAAGCGCCAGTCCCTCCGATGACCCCGTCGTCTCAACACCAGTCCGCAACTTCCGCACAGTCTCAACATCAACATCGCCACCGCTAACAAACTCATCTAGAATAGCTCCCTGGTTCTGAACAATATATCGCATGAACATGAGTAGAGCAGCACGCCCAAACCCACGTCGCTGGTTGACTTTTTCAGCGATCATGAGCTCGACTTCGCCGACTATCTGCGGCGGGCTATTGCCCTCCTCGCCGTCGTCGATGCGCAAGAATAGATTGATGTCGCCGACCATAGTAGCCGGCGAATCACTTTCTGCTTGCAGCTTTCTCTGGCTGGGGATTTCGTCTTCAGTGCCTGTTGTGATCGCCCGACAGACAATGAAAGTTAATTTGTCGGCGTCTTGGCGCCAGCTGCGTTGCATCGAGTATTCTTCTTCTAGAGTTAAGGGTTCTGAGGCTGTTGCTTCTTGGATTTCCTTGGGCTTTGTGAGAAAGGGGTCGGTTATAACGAGGATTTATTGATCTTTGCTTACCGGGTCTTTCATCCATTCGTGATATCGGGGTACGTGCCATGATGAGTATGGGACTAAAAGCGCTTTTGAGGAGCAGAGGGCTATTCTCCAGACATTGGAATTAGTCTCTTCTGTTTTATTATAGTCTCGATCTGCGATATTTCTGGGGAAAGTATATATGTGGGTATGGGCATAGAGCAGCGTACCGATGTTGGCATTGAGCAGCATTGTGAGCGGATGATCGAAATATGATCCTTTTCAGTGTGAATGATTCAGAATTGTTCAATTGGTATGTACTCTTGCGAAGAACGGCTCATTCAATGTCTATCAGGGTCTCGATGGATATAAAACAGAGGAAATTGGTGGGATGGATTCTTCCAATTGTGGGTCTTGGCGCGTGGAGCCACTCGGGTTGTATACTCGTCTGAGCAGCCATGGGGTTATATAAATGTATCAATACATATGTGATTTGACAAGGTGGTTATTTCATTAGTACCATTGATTCATTGGTATCTCTATCAGTTCATTTTTGTTCTTCCTGTCCCTTGAATACTCCAAACTTGACCACCTCGACCTCTAGCGTCTCGGTATCAACCAGAATCAACTCCCCGGTTTCGCTGAACTTGGGAAGTGCCAGCAGCCGAACACGGGCTGCGTCAGAGCCATCAGCGGTCCCCGTCATTCCAGTGTCGCCATCTAGGCGGAGAGAGGACGTCACCCTCAATCGTGGCAGTCTTGAACTGTGGCTGATTACCAACGAAAAAGATATGCGGACAGGATTCGATTACATATGGATCGTCTGATTGGTATGGGTATGACCCTAGAGAGTATCGTTAGCGAAAAATTCTGTGAGAGATTGGGGTATCCAAGCATACAAATTGTGTCTGGCGCAGTGGGAACGCCGCAGCGCCAACGAAGCATGGCTTCCATGATTCGCATCCGAGCATCAGAATCTTTCTCTTTGTCTGGGGTGCTATTCCCGCCCTCAATACTGATATACCGCAGAACATCGTCGACATTCTGACCGCTGCATCCCCATAGTCGCCAGCCTTCGATATCTCCGTCCCAGGGATTTGTGACGCTGTCGAACCAGCCCGCTTCGGGCTTTTCATCTCCTCTGACAGGAGGTGCGGAATATGCCCTCGCTTGAGGGAACATAGTACGATGGATCCCCTGCTGAGGGAGGGAGAAGTTTGCGGGATCTTTTTCGCCCGGCATGAGTGTGACTGGAATGCTGGGCAAGATCTCCGCTAGGAAGTTATCGAGTTGTGTGATAGGTGCAGCATTGTATGCAGAGGCGTCATAGCCGTACTTTTTCGGCTGGGCTTTCTTTGCCGCAGCTTCGCCAGAGTCTGCTGACGCCACGTCTCCAATCACGCTGGCTCCAAGTGAATTACCCGCGATGACCAAGCGGGAGATCTTAGAGGAACCCAAGGAAGGACTGTTGTCACCGTGTCCCGAGAATCCCGTGTAGCCCAGAAGATAATCTGTCAATAGCTCCAAAGCAAGCGTGTCGCTTGATGTTCCTGTGATTCCCAAGCCACTGACGAAGGCGATTTTGCCGTGTTCTTTTTCGATTCCAGTTCCTGGAGCATTTCCATTCCATCGTTGAAGCTGCGGAGCCAAGTCTGGCAGCTTGATATCAATAACCTCGAAATCTCCATTCGCATTTTCAGTTCCCAAGGCTGCAATAATGGCACCTGTCGCCAGCTGTGTAGACTGCAAAAAGTTTCCAGTGAGCCGTAAGCGGCCGGACTCATCCTCCAACATAATCTGGGTCAAAGAGGGGTCGGAAGGGTCGGTGTAGGTGCGGAGAGGAGGAGGCGCAGAGGTGAAGTTCTATGAATTGTTAGTATAATGATAAGCAGCAGAAAGGCCAAGAGACCAACCTCTTTGGTGAGATCTTCCAAAATATTCGGCTTCATTGGCAAATGCATGTATACGGTGCCGGCCACCCAGCACAACTCGCCTTGTCGGACATCGAGGACTCGATCGACACGTCGCACCTTCTCTCCAGCGATCTAAATTTGCAAGGTGTCAGGAAAGTCCATAGCTGAGTGTAAAAATATTTCCTTGGATCAGGCGCCCTTACAGTAAGGCCATCCCACGCATCCGTCGCGACTTGTTCGACGGTGGGTTTCAGCTTTGCGAGTCGCAAAAAGTACATGTCGTCATATTGCTGCTGATAGTGCCGTCCTGCGCCGGCTGGTAGGTGGAAGGTAAGACGAGGATTGTAATCGGAGGGTGTACGGTAAACTGGTTCCTGTTCCTGTTCCTCCCTGCTATCGAAACAAAATGCATTCAATGGTCAGAGAAAGGTTCCCGGTGTTTAGCAGCCTGGAAGGAGGCAGAGTGGACCAAGAGGTATTACCTGGGAGGACACAAGAAAGTGTAGTTCTCAGCATCCGGTGCCATATTTTCCGGAATAATGCTGAGATCTTGTGTGTCGGGGATGGTTGGGGTGATGCAAAGAGATGTGGTTGACGCGTGGGCGCGTCAGTTAGCGCGTTCAATTACATTCCCGCTTCGGGGTCTAGTGGCAACTGGTCAAGGCGATTTCTATATGGGAGCAAAGGAATTGACTCCTGAAATGTGCTATTTATTTCATTAGTCTCATTAATAACACAATAATTTCGTCTTCTGATCCCAGTGAAGATCGAATTAGGCTCAAAGCGAAAATATAATGAGAATGATATCCAAAGGATGTTGCAATAGATCACATTAAGCCGACCTCGGGAGCCATCTATGCTCGGTAATGCTGAAAAGGCTGCATATTCACAGAGGCCATTCATAGAGTAGTGTATAATTATACTACACGTTGGAGCTGTGAAATGTAGATCGGCTATCAGCTGCCTCGGTCCGTACATAGCTTAGGGTTTCCCCGCATTTTCTATTCTTCATATTAGAACTAAACGTATATGATTCTCATACATTTCCATGAATCCAAGAGAGCATTGAGACACAGCCGCCCGTTACTTCCACACAGTTCTACCTCTGACAACGTAACATCACCATCGACAGAATCCAATATGTCTCTCGAAACACCACTATGCTCTCTGCTCAAGATCCAACATCCAGTGCTGCTAGCTGGCATGGCCCGCGCATCTGGAGCTCCACTGGCAGCAGCAGTATCTAACGCCGGCGGTCTTGGTACAATCGGTGGACTAGGATATACACCAGCACAACTATCAGAGATGCTCACAGAGCTCAAGTCACTCCTCCGGGATCCCTCTCTCCCCTTCGGCGTGGATCTCGCCCTTCCCCAAGTCGGAGGCTCAGCGCGCGCAACAAACCACGACTACACACACGGCCAGCTGGATGAGTTAATTGAGGTGACCATCTCGCACGGCGCCAAGCTCTTCGTCTCCGCTGTCGGCATCCCGCCAGCGAAGACCATCAAACGACTCCATGAGGCCGGCATCCTGATTATGAATATGGTCGGTGCGCCGAAGCACGCCCATAAGGCATTAAAGGCGGGCGTCGATATTGTCTGTGCGCAGGGCGGCGAGGGCGGCGGTCATACCGGCGAAGTGCCCTTCTCCGTTCTCGTACCTGCTATCGTGGATGTGGCGCGGCAGTATAAGAGTCCCTTGACTGGTCAACCGGCGCTTGTCGTTGCAGCTGGTGGTATTAACGATGGACGCAGTCTGGCGGCGTCGTTGATGTTTGGTGCTGCCGGTGTTTGGGTGGGCACGCGGTTTGTGGCTTCCGAGGAGAGCGGCGCTAGTCGCTTGCATAAGGAGGCTGTTGTTGGGGCGCAGTTTGGTGAGACCAAGCGCACGCTTGTTGTCTCTGGTCGGCCTCTGCGCATGCTGCCAAATGACTATATCAAGGAAGTGGGAAGCGCGGCCTGCTGATATTGCCGCGCTGACATCCAAGGGTGTTGTTCCTATGATGCATGATTTGGAGAACGAGAAGGACATCGATATGCCGTTCCTCATGGGCGATGTCTCGGCCAGTGTCAAGAATATCCAACCAGCCGGGACCATTGTGAAGGAAATGGTCCAGCAGGCTGTCGAGATGCTCAAAGTTGGAGGCTCATATATCACTTCCACAGGGTCTGCGAGTAAACTATAGATAATCCAGAGGTGTAGAAGGATGAAACAGGGAGTACCACATGGCTCGGATGCTAGAGTGCAATAATATTTGGCAAGATTTTTCTCTTCAATGTTGTTGATAATGCGGTTGTACAAAAAACATGAAAATCAAAAAGACTTGAAGAAACCAACGAGGAAGATGGATTATACCTTGGTAATTACCGAGGAATATCGTGAGACAGACAAAAATAGATGGCACAAAACTCCTACATTTTCGAATTTAACACGAATCATCGGATCTCTGTAAACCACATGGCAAAATGAAGCAGTTGCCTAGGGAGATACAAAAGCCGAAGACCGTGTCTTCATCGAGGGTAGCCAAAGTTGCTTCAATCAAAATCGACATCAAATAAATTGGGATAATCTTAAAACACCAAGCCATTGACCTCCGCACCGTTGCCATTCGCTCGAGCCTCCAAAAGATTGGGCGGCGGGGTGGGACCGAAGACAGGCTTCTCTGAGGGTTGTTCGACCCGGGTAGGTGGCTCGAGATCTTCCTCATCACTGATATCCTCTTCATCATCTTCGTAGTCATCGTCGTACTCGCTTTCAGTGCCTTCATCATCCCCCTCTAAATGATCATCGCCTTCCGCTAGAGCAAGTCCTTCGCCTCGGCCCTGGGCTTGCATACGCCGACAAAGGGCTTCTAGATGGTGGCACTTCCGTCGCCATCTTTCAAGTTCTTCATGGTTTCGGGTCCGTTCCTCTGCCATTTCCAGGATATTGCGGTTAGTTTGCTCATGCTTCCGGTTGAGAGTATGATTCTCCTTTTCCAGGCGCTTGGTTTTCTTGGACATTTCTTCCATCTCCTTGCGGAAGGTAAGGAAAAGATCGTTGCTGTTGTTCAAAGTGTCCTCGACCTGGTGGTCTTCGTCAGCGACCGGGGAATGAGAGGGGTTATAGGAACCCTTCTGTACCTGTTTGAACTTTTCCACGTAGATGTTGAGTTGGCTGCGTAACTCGGCCTCGGTATGGGAGAAAGTGGAAACCTGGGAGGTTAAAGCTCGGCTTCGGTTTGCTTCGATTTCACCAGCGCGACGCTGCTCCTCAAACTTGGAAGCGAGACTTTGGATCTCGGAGTCCTTGCCACGTAGGAGGCCCCTGTAATGCAGGTCGCGTGCGTCGAATTGCTCGCTGATGGTCTTAAGCTTGGCACGGAGTCTAAACATCTCCAGTTAGCAAACTCAAAGGCCCGAAGAAGGAAAGGAAATTGAAAACGTACGCTTCATCCAAATCGACATCCACCTTTTCGCTGCGGGGGTTCCCTTTGGCAGCCATGACGTCTTGAATGTCATAGAGGAGCGAGTCGAGACGCTCATTCACAATCAAGCGCGCTTTCTTCTCAGTGTCCTCCAGCTTCTTATTCTCATCCTACCAAATTGTTTAGCTGGCAAGTCCTCCACGGTGTTTGGCGCAATCGTTTAGAGGCACATGCTGATGGACCCACCTTGACCTTCTTGTTTTCCTTCGTCAGTTCTCGACACAGCTTCTCCAGCTTGTCCTTCATTGTAACGGTCTTGTTGAGATCAGACTTGCCCTTGTCCTGGTCTTTTTGTAGCTGATCGGCACGCTTCTTGCTCTTAGAATAGTCACGATCCAACTTCTTCATATCCGCCAACAGCTCGGTGTACTTCTTGTGAACGGTTTCAAGTTTGGTCATAGGAGACTCAATGTTGCTCAAAAGCTGGTTGAGATCACGAGTTGCCTTCTTGACCTCACGCTCTGTAGATCAAAATCCAAGTTAGTGACCCCAAGTTCCAGACTAACCCCGCAGCCCAGTGGCACCAAGCAAAGAGGGAAAATGCCGCCGCAGAATACAAAGGAAGTCACGCACCAATTTCTGCCTCTTGGTCTTTCTCGCCGGCGGCATCTTGCTCCAGCTGGGAGATCTTGGCGGCCAAAAGCTTAGATGTCTCGTTTGGGTCGGCCGCTTTCTTCGCCTTGTTTTTCTTTGCCATGGAGGTGGACGACATTTCGAGGATTTTGCCTGGTGTATCGTAGAAACAACGTATTTGGCGATTCGAATCACGGGGGGGGTTGGTACGAAGGCCGGAAGCCGAAAATTTGCGCCAAATAGGCAAGATACGGGGTAGGATGTAGACGGATCAATCACACGGAGGAGATATCCCAGAGGCAAGGCTCAAGAGTGAGATCACTGGCTCTGGGATGTAGGAATCGTTCGTTTGTCGTAGCGTTCGGGAAAGAGCAAATGGTTGGTCTTCGGAGCAGAACTTCGACGAGCGGGCGGCCAGTGAGGCTTACGCTAGCATAGATGATGTAAGCCTGGGCGGTGGAACCTCCAGGGCTGGACATTTTCAACTCCGGGGTTGCGGTCTTGTTTCCTTTTTACGATCGTCAACTACCCATTATTATGTTGCGCTCATCGATGCGCCTCCGTACGGCGCGAGTGCCAAATTCTAACCCGCTTATCAGTCGCTCATTAAAATCAACGCAAACGATCCTTCCGCGCAATACTTGGAGAGCTGCATCGACGGTAACCAACTTGGATAACTTCCCCAATGTCGGCGAGAAGCTCCACGGATTCACCTTGCAGGAGAAGAAACATGTCCCTGAGCTTCATCTAACTGCAGTCTGGCTGAAACATGACCAGACCGATGCAGACTACATGCATGTTGCCAGAGATGATAAGAACAATGTATTTGGAATTGGGTTCAAGACAAACCCACCGGATGCTACTGGTGTGCCTCATATCCTGGAGCATACCACGCTGTGTGGCAGTGAAAAGTGAGCGACATCCTGTTATTGAATATACTTTTGCTGACCTTGTGCTTCCTAAAGATTTCCAATTCGTGACCCATTCTTTAAGATGCTTCCACGCTCCCTCTCGAATTTCATGAATGCTTTTACAGCTTCCGACCACACTACATACCCATTTGCTACGACCAACCAACAAGATTTCCAAAATCTTCTTTCTGTTTATCTAGATGCTACCCTGCACCCTCTTCTCAAGGAATCGGATTTCCGACAAGAAGGATGGCGCTTGGGTCCTGAGGATCCGCGTGCTGGAGAGTCTGTTCCTGGACAGCCTGAAAAACAGCTGTCGTTGGAGGACATTGTGTTCAAGGGTGTCGTCTACAACGAGATGAAGGGCCAGATCTCTGATGCAAACTATCTCTACTATATCCGTTTCAGAGAGAGCATCTTCCCTTCGCTGAACAACTCGGGTGGAGACCCGGAGTACATCACAGATCTCACACACAAGCAGTTGTCGGAGTTTTCGAAGCGCAACTATCACCCCAGCAACTCTAAGATCCTTACATATGGCGATATGCCTCTGGCTGATCACCTTCAGCAGATCGGTGCAGTCCTGGATGGCTTCCAGAAAGGACAAGCGGATACTGATATCAAGCGACCTCTGGATCTCACTAAGGGACCTCTTAACGTGACTGTCCCTGGCCCCATTGATACATTTGCCAGTGAAGACAGGCAACACAAGACATCCACGTCCTGGTACATGGGCGACATAACCGATGTTGTGGAAACTTTCTCTGTAGGAATTGTTTCCTCGCTTCTCCTCGATGGCTACGGCTCACCCATGTACCGAGCCCTTGTTGAGAGTGGTCTTGGATCTTCTTTCACACCAAACACGGGTCTCGACCCATCTAGCCGGACTCCCATCTTCTCCGTTGGACTTAACGGCGTGACTGAAGCGGAAGCCCCAACTGTCAAAAATGTGATTCAAAACGTCTTCCGGGAATCCGTTTCTTCTGGGTTCAGCGAGGAGAAGGTTCGTGGGTTCCTTCACCAGCTGGAGCTCTCGCTCCGCCACAAGACTGCAAACTTCGGAATTGGTGTAATGGAGAAGACCATTTCTACTTGGCTCAACGGCTCGAACCCGATGAAGGAGCTCGCTTGGAACGATGTCATCGACGAGTTTAAGAGCAGATATGCGAAACCTGGTTATCTCGAGTCTTTGGTGGAGAAATATCTCATCAACGACCAGTGCATGACCTTTACCATGGTCGGTACTCCCACCTTCAACAAAGAGTTGGACGAGAAAGAGCTGGTGCGAAAGAACAAGAAACTTGCCCAGTTTATCGAAGAGCACGGGTCAGTTGAGAAGGCTGTCACCAAGCTTGGCCAGGAGGAACTGGAACTTCTCAAGATCCAAGAAGACGCTCATAATGCTGATCTGAGCTGTCTCCCATCGTTGAGAGTCAAGGACATCTCTCGAGAGAAGGAGCGCAAGCCTGTTCGAGAGTCTAAAGTCGAGGGCGCTGACGTCGTCTGGCGCGAAGCTCCCACCAATGGCTTGACCTACTTCCAGGCCTTGAATGATTTCATCGATCTACCCGATGAACTTCGGTTGCTCATGCCCTTGTTCAACGACTGTGTTATGCGTTTGGGAACTGCCAACCGGTCCATGGAACAGTGGGAAGATTTGATTAAGCTGAAGACCGGAGGAATTTCTACCTCATCGTTCCTTGTGTCGTCCCCAACGCACTTGGATCGGTTCAGGGAGGGTATGCAGTTCTCCGGATTCGCTATCGACAAGAACATCCCCGAGATGCTGGAAATGCTCTCGGTTTTGGTTACAGAGACGGACTTCGCGAGCCCTGCTGCGCCTGCGATGATTAAAGAACTCCTACGTATGACCACCAACGGAGCTTTGGATGCTATTGCCGGAACTGGTCACCGATTCGCCGTCAATGCTGCGTCTGCTAGTCTTTCTCGGAGCTTCTGGGTCCAAGAGCAGCAGTCCGGCCTTGAGCAATTACAAGCTACGGCTAATCTGCTCCGGGACGCAGAGTCCTCTCCCGAGCGTCTCCAGGAGCTTATCGAGAAGCTTCGCTTGATCCAATCCTTCGCTATCTCTTCGTCCAACCTTCGCGTCCGCATGGTGTGTGAAAAGGAGAGTGCTGGTACCAACGAGTCAATTTTGCAAAAATGGATTTCCGGACTGCCTCAAACACAGTCTCCAAGCGCCAACCTCACCACCTCTTCCTTCAAGTCGACCGACAAGGCGTTCTATGATATGCCGTACAAGGTCTATTACTCTGGTCAGGCTTCTCAGACTGTACCATTCGTTGATCCATCCAGCGCTCCTCTCAGCATCCTGTCTCAGCTTCTCACCCACAACTACCTCCATCCGGAAATCCGAGAGAAGGGTGGTGCCTACGGAGCGGGTGCTAGCAACGGGCCCATCAAGGGCATCTTCACCTTTATGAGTTACCGCGACCCGAATCCTCTGAACTCGCTCAAGGTCTTCAAGAACAGTGGTATCTTTGCTAGAGATCGTGCTTGGTCTGAGCGTGAGATTGAAGAAGCTAAGCTTGGCATTTTCCAAGGTCTTGATGCTCCTATGAGCGTGGACGACGAAGGCGCCCGCTACTTCATGAGCGGCGTTACCCATGAAATGGACCAACGATGGAGAGAACAGCTCTTGGATGTTACAGCCAAGGACGTCAACGCGGTCGCTGACAAGTTCCTGGTGAATGGCTCACGACAAACGACTTGCGTTCTGGGTGAGAAGAAGGACTGGACTGATTCGGAATGGGAGCTGCGCAAGCTTTCCATGGATGCCGCCGCGTAGGCCATGTCTCCACTCAGCAGTCGCTTCCTCTCTTTCTTTTTGCACACCTTCCTCTGAACTGGACACGATCCTTGTTCAGGGGAATTGTATCACCACTTCACCTTCCCATGTATTTCTACATACCTTCACCTCCTTGCATCACATCCTACCTTGTACATATATCCGTGTATATCCCATCTGTATACATCTCCATTCTCCTCTTTCTCTCTGTTTTCGTGCTTCTTCCTCTACCTTGACCCCCAACCGCGCGGAAGATATTCACGTGCTTCGGCACCGAGCTAATCACATCTCCAACCAGTCACTACCTTTGGTTGAGAGATGTCGCATTCATTTCCATCGGGATGCTCGCGCAAGAACAAAGAGAATGTGAACCGCCTGGTACACTTCTCTTCTCCGTTTTTCAGACCCGTCCTGGACCTATAAGCCTACGCCGGACGGACTAAAAACGTGGGAACATAAGTATTGTCATATAATCCATAGAAACCGTAGAACTTCGTAGAAAATAACAAAATAAAATCTCTCACATGTCTTGACTTCAAAACGAGGCATAATAATTGGGCGCCACAGCTCTGGGAAAAGCGGAGAAACGATAATTCCCCCCTGATAAGCCCCGATGTAACTGTGTGTCTGCTCACCTTCTCTCCGAGTTCTGATCAATTACCACACAGAGTCATGGGGAGTTACTCTAAGTAGCCATGAAGAGATCAGGCGCCATGGTCGGCCCGAAGCCGACCAAGGCCTGTGGTGAGTCCGGGCATTGGCATCCATTGTGGAGAAAAGCTAACCAGTCAAAGTAAATTGCCGACGACTGAAGGTATAGACATAGCTACTTTCCAATATACTAGGAGATGACTCAATTCCATCAGATGAAATGCGAAGTAACCGGACCTCCTCCATGTCGCCGTTGCCGTCACACTCGAACAGCCTGTGTCTTCAAGCCCCGGGCCAATGTAAGTTAAGAATCACGGATATAATAACCCGAACACGGAGCTGACTCTCATCCAGGCGTCGGCGATGCATGAATTGATGGAGATACATCAAGACCAAGCTTCTGGTTCTCTGTCAATGATGCCGGACCACCAGTCAATTCTGAACCGGCTGGCCAGGATCGAGGCCGCGCTAGGTATCACCGAGGACTTTCAGGATCACGAAGACGAACATAGTTTGTCTCGTGAAGCAAGTCTCGAAGAAGACATAGAGTCCGTGCCACTACAAGGTGTGTGGACAGCGCTCGCGCATTTACGAGTCATTACTCGTCCGCCTCCAGATGATAGTGTCTGGTCGCGATCCGCTGTTCAGCAGCTATGGAGCTCGTATGTACTGTTTAAATCATGACTTGGCGGTCGATGTCTGATAATATCGCAGCTTCTTGAAGAATCTCCCACTTCTGCACTTCCTAACAGACCATAGCGCGTTCGCTTCTCCGACCCCTGTCCTACTCGCTTCTGTGCTTTACATATCTTCTCTGCACCATCCATCTCCTGGGCTAGCATCGCTGGATTCAGGATATTTTGCCGCTATGTATAGTGCTATCGCTGAGCTTGTGACTCCGGGTCTGCATCCAAGTTCCCTGCAATTATTAGACCACAAAGATGAACAGCAAAGTCTCTCACCACAATCGAAAAGAGAGAAAGCATTTCATGACATCCTTGGGTTAATCATGGCTAGTCTGAGCTGCGAGGCTTACATTGGTGCTTCTGGCTCGTGGATTGCAATGGCCTATCGTATCTGGCTTGATCATTGTCCAGCAGAGATGAATTCCACCACGAAAGACTGGCGTGGCTTGTTCTCCGGTCTTCAGGTAGGGGCAGCTATGACACCCGAAATCCGGATGCTTTATTTACGGTTGTTTGCTCTAGGTCATTGATATAGAACATGCCTCAATGCACATGTCCTATCCCCTCCTCCCACGACATGCTGCAAATCCAAATATACAGCGGCTGGATAGCCACCAAGGAAATGCCTTCCAGGGCCTTGCAGAAATGATGCACTTTGGCCTGAGTCATTTTGTCGGCCGTGGACTACCGAGCATATGGTCCTCTCTCAATGCAGATGAGGCCGACATCGTGCCTACAGCTCGGTTCCCGTTTACTGAAAGTGACTCGCAGGTCATCCGACATTGGGCGAGAAAACTTGATGACTGGCTGGTACTATATAATGGCTCATCTCGTGAGTGTCCACGAGCCATACTCCAATTTCAGGAACTAACTATTATTAGAGCCCACTCCGTCTGATCGACAAGGTATTCTTATTCTGCTCCAGTATCATCTACACAAATTATATGTGCTTTCGATCTATCATCCTGCTCGCGGATTTGATCTCAGTCCTGCAAACATTAGTGCTTTTGAGCGACATGAGTTGCTTGTTTCCGCCCGGGCAGTATTGAGGCTGAGACAAGATGATGCGAGCATATGGTCCAATTGGGACTTAGTTGTAGGTTCTACCCCAGAGCCAGTAATGCTCTTTTTAACAAAGACAGATGATTACATGGGCGGCCGTGTTACTCCTTCAAGGCGTTGAGGACGGTATGACTCACCAAGATGGTATGGCATTTAACTCCCGAAAAGCAGAATCACCGGCCTCTTCTAATGCTTTATTCCAGATTTACACCTCATCCAAGCGCATCTCCAAAGCCTAGAGCGCAAAAACCAGTCCGCTGCAAGTATCCATACCGTTCTATTCCACCGACTCGAGTCCAGCATGCAGGCTATGCATACTCCGCCAGACACAAGCGTGGCATTAGCATTCCCAGCCCCAACCGCAGACGACTCATGGACTATATTTGACCAAGAGATAATGTCTCTGGCAAACCCACCATGGTTATTCGATGAATCGACGCAGCTGCCACAGATCCAAAAAGCCTCTGCAGTGCACCAGATACAGTCCGGACTTCCACCTTTCCAGTACGACTCTGGCATTCTAGCATCTACATCCCAACACTTCACAGGAAATACACAGTAGAGCTGCACAATGGGAGTTGCGCGTGTTCGAGCATATTCCCGGTGTACTATCACCAACCCCGAAAAGGATCTAGTGGTAAACGAAGTGCTACTCATTGATGTGATCTAGAACATGCTATGTACACTTTAAATCACAGTTGACCAAAGGAACTTCTAGAGCCTCCGAACACTAAATCTCAGCTTGAAAGTGTCCATCCCTTCATGGTAATCTTTCATCATCTTATCCGCCCCAGCCCACTTCTCCATCCGAGTCTCAACCTCCCATTTCGTCCCCGTTTCAGCACCCACCTGCTCCCAGAACTTCTTCCACGTAGCAGGATCATGACGATAGTGCTTTCCGGCAGCCTCTTTATCTTCCGGAGGGGGAGGGTTAACTAGACCAATCTGTCGGCCGATTAGAAGGGAGCCGGGTTTATCCTGCAATAACCCGACGATCCGCTTTGCAACTAGAAGCTGCAGATCCCAGTTGAAAAGATGGAAGAAGGAAGCAGCATTCACAATGTCAATTTTGTTGGTTAGATTCTTGACTAGATCGGAGTTGTCGTCGAATATGTCTGCTACAATGAACTGGGCTTTGAGGTGATCGTGATCGTTGAAAAGGTCGTATCCAATGTCGTAGAAGTCTTGGCGTAGGTCTGAGGCATAGAGGTTTTCAGACGGGACGCCATCGAAGACCTGATTTGGTATGTTAAATTTGTATTCATTGCCCTACTTTCTGCATGAGCTCTCTGGGGCCTTACCAGTTGGCGCAGCTCTTGCCCGACTGCACATCCGACATCGAGCAGTTTCTGGCCAGACCTTAGTCTATCAAGGACTTCAGGGTATAGTGGTGATTGTGGGATGCTCAAATCCAGGAATCGGAATGATCCAATACAAGGGTATGGGAACTGTGGATATATATCAGCCATCTTTCATCACTGCTAGGCTGGGATGTGAAGATTCCGTAGCCATCGATTGCATCTAGCGCGCAGCAAACACACACAGATTCCAAAATACAGCGCTTCTAGGACATAGCGTTGATAAAGAAATATCTACTTACTACAGCAAATGCTCGATCTCTCTAGTTTCATTTCATCGTCATTAGCATGGGCATTCCCACCATCGAATGGGAAAGGACTCACCACTTTCTTCACATGTTCCACCTCTTGCCCAGGTGGGATTTTGCTGTACTTCTCGAGTAGAGACTTTGCTGGCTCAGGAACCTCAATCAACTCCGGCTCGTACCAGGGGAACTTCTGAGGATCGAAGCCGCCATCGAGGATGGATCTAAGATCGGACTCAGCTTTGGCCATGTTTAAGTAGAGGGACAGGTCGAGGCTTGTCTGCGGTGCACCTTGCTAATCCTGTAGGATTTGGATATCGCAGACTTCGGTCTTAAAGCAGATTAGAAGGGCAATTGGGGTTTCGTGTCGAGGATGCCCGCGTGGGGCGTGATGTGCCGACGCAATTTCCCGGCCCCACGGGTGTCGAGTGAAGGTCCTCTTTCTCATTCTAATAAGGGTCAGAAATCTTGTAATTCAAGATTGGAGAAGTGGCAACATAATCCACGAGTTACTGTAGTAAGACGGACAATTTACAATTTGGTATCTCAATTGTAGTCTATATGGAGGGTTCCTTATAAACTAATATCTCTTAGGTGGTATTTAACGTCTTTAGAGAGTTTGGGAAAACATTATGACTTTACTGCGGTATATATATTTCTACTATATAGCGATGTGCCATGGGAATTTTTGAGATCATGGTAATATAGTCTGCTGCTTTCTTCAAATTGATATATGGTAAGACCTAGGTAAGTATTATCGACTATAGACAAATATGGGGACAAAATGAAACCACTGAGATTCTAAATGTTGAGTATGTTTTAGGGTGATTCATGACCATTGTTGCTATCTATATTTTATGCATTCTGATCTTTTAATCGCATCCTGATTTAGTACAGACCTGGAATCATGCATGGAAGAGGAGATAATTGTAAAGAAGTGTTTTGGATATGAGACCAAGGATTCATCAATCTTCTCCAATTCTCAAAAGGAACCCTCTGGACAAGTGGAACACCTCATATTAGATTTTAGGAGTATCTTAACAGGCTCTAACTGAGCAATTCTCTACTGCAGAAGGTATAGCGGTCTGGTGCTTGTTTGGTTTCACATTTCAAGAAACTCTTTGTGTTTCCGAATGATTGTCAAGAAAATGGTTCTGACAAACAAATGTGAAGGGATATATATGAGACCACTGGCGCGGTTCCTGGTGTATATCCTTTTCGTTTCCCCCTTTAATTTATCAGGAGTGCTCGCCCCTCGTCATATATAATCAACCATCCAAGCACAGACCTCGCTCGAGCATTGAGTGTTCCATGAATCGCCACTGAAGGAGACCTTAATGGAGGACAGTATGCGATCCATATATGACGAAGCCCACAACAGGAGAGAGGAACAACCCGTCGATCTACTGGACCTGTCCATACAGACCTTGACCCACATATGGTGCCTGAAGCCCCCCTACAAGAGTCAATATCAGGAAGATACTAACGAGAGAAGTATGGCTGCAAACCCAGACCGCAAAACAGGAACCCCAAGGTTACGAAGGACAACGGAGAACATACTCAGGAGGAAGTGATGAGTCGCACAGTACAGCATCCAAACAGCCTTGATGATATAATGTACAACCAAACAACCTTGGAAATCCACCAATATTGTACCAACGCCCAAGCTAACCGTGTGGATAGGACGCCTGCCGTCCAGCGGTTCAACCTTCGGCCCGGATATGGAATGTTTCCACTGGAACAGGAACTTGTGAAGCTCATGTGGTTATTGTCTGCCCAGCCAAGTCGCTAAGCGACAACCGAAAGAACCTGGGGGAAGCTGCCAAGAAGTTGTTCCCAAATGGACGATTCATATGCATCCACTTGAACTTGAATTTCTCATGGCGCATCTCCGATACCCCGTGAAGCGTGAAAGACTATGTTCTTGTGGGGGTGCTCAGCAGTCCGCTCTAGCCGCTCACTATCAAATCTACCGTGGGTTACAGACCTCTACGACCTATTGGAGGCTGTGACGTTCATAGGGACTTCTCTCCTGGTTACCAGAGAAATGGAGGGTAAGGGCTCGAGCTGTGAAAGCTCTATCGCCCTATTGCTCGGAAAGGGATTCATCACTTCAACTGGATATCACCGAGGAAGACCATATCATCAATGAGCCCGTTATATACGTTCAACTAAGAGGGAAGAGTTTCGATCTCCATGTTACGAGAAATGCCACCGAAATGAATTTCTTCAATAATCTCACGCAACCATCCACATGTCCCCTTTTAGCCTCCTGATATTCATCACAGCTCGAGTTGTGATTCAAAGAGTTGGCCTATGTTTACTTGAGCTATTGTATATCCTATATTTGATGTGAGCAAGCGTATTGAAGTGGCATTATGTGACATTATGCGTTCAATTTTACTTGAAATTATTGCCTCACCCTTTCCTCTCTATTTATGTAGTCGTGAATGGTAGCAGCGCAAGAGCAGCAGAGTTTACACACCCCGTCGAGCGAAAAACCGAACAAGGCAGATAATTGCCCAGTCCATCAATATACCTGGAGCTAAACCCCGGCTTGGCACTAGCAAATAGAAGGATGTATATTCAGGGGACAGCACAGGTAGGTAACAATGGTGTAAAATACATAGAAAATCCCATAAAGAGCCTCATTCTACCAGTTACCTTGGACATCCCCTCCTGTTTGACCTTCAAACACCATCCTACATATATTGTAGTAGCACCAGAGATGAATCTCAGTATCCAAAGCCATGTCTAACAACGGAAACGTCAGTGACCTATGTTTACCCACCTCCATCCCCTCCCCAGCTAACACTATTCCTAGTTCCAGTATACTTGCGTACCGGCCATCAAATGGCTAATCAGAAACCTCCACAACGACAACATCGAAGCCGACGGACTCGCCACCTGGAACGCGATCCTGAATCTGCAATTCCCGTCTACACAAGGCTTCCTAATCCGCCCATACATGCACTGCGCTTTACGCGGATGTCCAGGCTGGTTCGAGCTTCGAATTTCCCACGTGAAAGACGGTCTCCAGAACCCAGTTCTTATGCTGTACTATCAGCGCGCTGATAGGCAGGATGATGACCAGTGGGAGAATGGACAGAGAGAGCTGCAGCTGTATCTCGCATTTCGGTATTGCAATATTGCAGAGAATGCGGCACCGATTTATGGTATTCTCGCAATTGGTGCCAAGTTGAAGATCTTCCAGTACGATAATCCCTCCCGGAGCATCGAGCATTTTGTTCCGCCTTGGGATTTGGAACGTCATGATGAGCAGGTTTGGAATATGCTCAGGAAAATCGGCAGGAACCATACTGGTGGTGGTGGCTGCTGTGAAATGAGAGGTGTCAAGTCCGAGTCCGGTGGACAGGGGAATGATGGATCCCAGAATGTTTCGGGGACACTCGCAGGTGTTGATGCAGGAAGGCAAAGACTCTAGATCAGCCTTCATTTAGCAGGGACTGGAGATTCTCGAAATAGGGAGACATGGGCAGCATGATGCTGTCTTGATGGGTGACTGTGCAGCAGAAAGCGGACGCGATGCGCATATGATATTTGTCGAGTCATGAATGGAGAGGGCTGAATACACATCAGTGTTTATCCTAGTTTTGTTCAGTTTCCGATTTGAAATGCTCAAGAAGTTCTGCCACTCTTGAGACTCTTGAATTCATGGGGGTATAGTGTAACAAAGTCGCTCATAATATCATACAAAATAGGTGATCAATGGGCAGAGGTCCACAATAACCACCCAAAGCAAATTACAGCAATGCGTGCGGAGGCCCATTGAACGATCAATCGAGGGAAGTCGTATTTTCACCAAGCTCGTGGGGAGACATAGCCCTTGGCGAGGCTTTCGATAAGCCCGGAGAATCCATGGCCAAAGATGAAGGTGACATAGATAGGCGCGGGAAGGGCTCGGTTTGGTTGTCGGACATCCGGCGGCTTGATGCCTCGCTGAATGTCCTTCTCGGGGTATTGAATTGTTCTTGTGATCGCAGACTCGGAGTAGTGGATGTTGTAGCAGGCTAAACAAGTAATCCGGTTAGCTTCTTCTTGATGGGGCCAAAAGATGAAAAGTATCATACTTTATCACCACCTCCCGTATCAAGGCCTCGGCTCAAAGCCAGCTCGTGTGCAGCAAGCCGTCGCCTCGCAATATCCGCTTCTTCTTCCAATGCCGCGCGCTCCTCTTCAGTCTTCAAGTCTGTCATTGATGGTGTGTCGACACTTTGGGCAACAGTTGCGTCATTGTAACTTGGCGATCGCTTTGGGGATCGTTTCTTCTTCCGTTTTGTCTTTTTGGAGGACGCGCCACCCAGGCTGGACGCAGATGCAGACTGTACAATTTCAGATTTCGTCCCAGACTGATCATCTGATTCCAAGCCCGTTCCCCGGCGCCCAAAAGCAAGCGCAAACTCATCATCAAGGGGCACTGCATCTTCCTCCTCATCACTAGGGAATAGATCCCCGCGCGAGCTAAGGGAATTGTCCGTTCCGCGGGAAGATTGGGTCGCACTGCGATTCCTCCTATCAGGGAGGGAGGCAATTGGGCAGCGTCATCATCATCATTATCCATGGCTTCCATTAACGGCTCATCTTCGTGCGCATAGCGCCGGGCGCCAGGGTGTTCTTGGAGATCAGCAGCCGAAGGCCGATACTTGACTCCTCTGGCACCGAATCTCCACGGAAAGCGCTCGAGGAAGCCGAGTAATGAAGAGCTGGGAATCACAGTCGGGTCAGCATGGTTATCCGTAACGTGCGCGGTGCTCCTGCGCCTAGTGTTGCGTGTCCCGTAGCTCATCCTCCTGGGCCGATGCGGCTGGTCAGCAGCTCCGCGCGCCAGCCCACTGCCAGCAAGAAGGCGGTCGAGTTCGCCCGTACCCCATCCAATTAATCCATCATCGTCTTCTTCGTTGGCCCAGTCGTCGTAGAAATCAAAGTTGGCTTCGGTTTGGCCGCGTCGTCGCCGCCTTAGGTGGTCTTCTCGGCTCGGGAGGCAAGGTGCTGTACATGCAGCCACACAATTTCCAATGGATTCAAAACACGGTGATATGTAGTTGTGGGAGAAAGTATAAAGCCCCTCTTGCGCGGTTTCGTTCGCGGTCTCGAGGTTATGGGAGATCTGATTGATCCGTTGTCGGATGCGGGGGTCGCGCGGTCGCATCATGTTGGGCAACGGCGTTAGCAATATGTGCTGCTAGTGTCAGATCTTGTGTGATTCGCTCCACCAGCTGTCGCCGGCGACATTGGAAAAGGTAAGGGGGTATAAGCAGAGGCAAGTGAAGTCGCAACATCAACGATGTCATTCCTTGCTTAGTCAGCGCGGGTAATTTGGGGGGAAATTTGGTTTGAAGAAGATGTGCAGGTGTGTTTAGGAGGAAGCATTGAGGAATCTAGAGAAAGCATTGTGTTCTATATCTCCAAGATGGTCTACTATGTTCGGTTCCTGAAAACCCCCAGGATCCAACAACAGAAAGGGTCCACCTACATCTCCGCTCTTATCTGCATCACCACTGATTTGGGCGACTCTTTTCTCGCTGAAGATGTTGATTTGATGATGATAGCTGAAAATTCCTCTCGGGTTACATTTCAGAAATCGACAAAATGGAATGCCAGTAATCGTGAACTTGCTATTACTCTGGGTCCTCTCCCATCCAACCTCGCCCAGCAGTCTATGGTGTTGACGGTTCAAGTGCCGCACCCATCAGGGCACCTTATACCCCAGTATCCTCCCATACCATTAGTGGTTGCTGCAACAAGTGCTCCATTTGGACCTCGGTTCACACCAGCGGAGAAGCTGGTTCAACGGCGCATTCAATACAGCGGCTGCGAACCATTCCCCATCAAAATCTGGGAAGAGACAGGAAATAGCATTGCTCGGCATATATGGTAAGCCTTCTACATATCTTCCTGTATCCCCCTGTATCTAAACAGGGATGTGCCCAGGGATGCGGGTCTTGCAACAGTTACATATCTTCATATGATCCGTGAGAATATAAGGCGTAACGACAAAAACAAAAGCATTGAACCTAAGATACCAGCTTTGAAACGGGTCCTATCCAACGCCCGCAAGCAACCTCTTCAGGTAGTTGAGCTCGGGGCAGGATGCGGGATAGCGGGAATTGCGTTGGCATCAATGCTTCCCAACTGTTCGGTCTTGCTCACGGACCTCCCTGAGGTTGAGGACATAATAACACGCAATATTAATGCTGCCCAACTTGCAACCATGTCCAGTGTTCACTACCAAAACCTCGACTGGGACCACCCACCGGATGAGCTCTGCTCCCGGCCCATTGAGCTCATTCTTGTTTCTGATTGTACATACAATGCAGACAGCTTGCCCGCGCTAGTCTCGACGCTCGACCGATTGGTTCGGACATCTCCGGATGCGATCATTCTGGTGGCTCTGAAGAGGCGACATGATAGCGAAACGGTGTTTTTCGACATGATGGCGTCGGCGGGGTTTACGGCGGTGCAGGACAGCGTTGAGATCCCCTCGCAACATAATGAGGTGGATGAGATTGAGTTTTACTGCTACAGTCGGGCAAGTGAGGAAATATAGCATGTTGAACATTGTGACCCCGGGATGAGAAAACAATTACAAAGGATCCCTCTCGGTCGAAAGAAAGCATAAAGCTATAGAACGAACAATAAACAACGACAGTCAAGCATAGGACGCAAGAAGTGAGATAACGGAATATCAACAACCTTCAATGTTGTTTGTTTATAATCGGCCTGTACGAAGGTACAGTCCAACCACGACAATGCTGTTTTAGAAAATCCATGGTGTATAATCTGCGTATAAGTAAGGGATATGTTCGGCTCGTCCTGTACACCAACTGCCGCGAGCATATAAAGCAAACATATATACAAGTGAGAAGACATACATATGTGGCCACCAACATGATCCCTCATATTCTTCGTTTTTACGTTCCTAGGGCATCGTTTCTGATATTTTGTCTTTCCTTCTGTAATCGCCAAACTGATCGAAGGAACCAGGTGGATCAGAACCGCACCTTTTCCGGTCCAAAAAAACTCCAGGGCCAGTTACAAACCAGTAAAATTCAGCTGGTGGATAGCTTTACCAAGGGTGCCAGGAAATGCTCGTGTAAATTGTTAGCAACGACGGGTTGGACACATCTCTTCTGATGCATATGAAATACTCTCTGTGGCTGGCTGAATGCCTTGAGGACTATTGAAATTGTGCGTGTTCTGTATGAGCTATATAGTATACATACCTACATATGTAGGTAGCATAGTATATCGGAACTATTTTCGGTCCAAAATTCCGGGTTTGAGGAAAGTCTATCCTCTGGTTGCGACCCATGGTTTTTCCTTTCTATATCAAATATCCCTCCACAAGAATCAAGTTTGCGCTTAACCAAGTCCCCTTTTGGAATAGGAAATAATATAGATTTGTGAGTGAAGGCTTAGGAAGCCCAATGTTGATAAAGGCCACTCTTAAGTATGTATATAATGTTGGAAATGGGGAAAATCATGTTGGTTCATATTTCGTCCGTGCACTAAAGTGGAATAGAGTGTCCGGGTGGGATCAACGGTGCGTCATTATGGGTTCTCGCCCTGCCCATTCCCCAAAGAGCTTGATCCCAGTTCTGGCAGGTCACTTTTGATAGTTTTAGGGCACATTTCTCGGCATTGTGCATAGTAGTGTCACCTGCAAGTCTATCACATAGCTGACAGAACTAAAAATATAAACACCCCGGTAGTACATACAGTACGGCCACGTATGTACCTGGATGTATGAAGAACCTGGATTCAAGTGCAAATGTTTGATCATCCAACAGGGATATACTCCCGAGGTCGGATCAACGACAAATCACAGACTAACACACACACCGCTGTCATCGAATCCAGCAATTCCGAGGACTGTGTGGGATCTACCTCCTGCATGATGCAGTCACACCTAGGAACAGAACAGATGAGCCGAGATAATAAAGCCTAACAAGGCCCAATAGTTAATTCGCGCAAGTCCGAACGAGTACTCCGTAATAGAAAAGAGAGATACAGAGAGGGCTGGCTGAGAAAGTCCAAGCCCTGGAGGAAACCTTGTTTTTTCCTTGCTGAGTAAGCACCGCGTTTTTCCCCCAAGGCCTCCGTCATCTCTTGAGGGCTTTCTTTGAACACACTCCCTTTTCTATTTGGGTAGCTCATACAGCTTATTATTTAGGTGAGTCTTTTTTTTATTTCCAAGTTAACTCGTTTTGGATATGTGTGTGACCCCGTGCGGCGTTTTATTTCCCCCAATGGTCGTGTGCCCTAAGCTCGCTCACTGCCCCTCAAAAAAACGAAAAATTTCTCATCCAAAATCCCTCGACCTTCTCATCCGTCCATTTTTTCTCTCATAGTTTATCCTATAGCAGCTGGAACTATACCAGACTTGCTAACCATTCTGTTCTTAGATCTATTCGGTCCTTTAGGTCCACTCCCTCAGACCTGCCTTTGGAACTCCCAAAGGCGATTCGGTCACCACGGCTCCAGTAGCCTCCCTTCTGGTCCTTAGCCAAATTGTCTCCACTCAACGTCTCCGCGACACTCTTAACAACATTCCACCTCCTGGTCTTCTCTGAATTTTCGTCCGGTGCGCCTTTTTTCGTCCCGTTGACGTCCCCGGAGATTATTCCCTCGTTCTCTGAGCTGCCGCATAGGACTTCTTTCAAGGTTCTTCCTCTTCAGGGGGAAGGGTCTAGGAGGCTTGGTCCAGTCAACTACGGTTGTGACACTTTTCGTCCTCCCTAACGCGCAGTCGCCTGCCGGTTTAAAAACTCTCTATTATCTCTCTATTTTCTATTAAAAATTGTGCTGAGTCGCAGCGGCATGGTTATGGCACCGACTGCGTGTGTATCGACTGCTGAAGTATGCACCTTCAGAAAAGACTATAATAGTCTGGACCATCTTGGTCCTGTCAGCAGTCATGGGGACAACAATTTGTTGCAATCTTCGTTGACTGCCAAGGAGCTCGTTCTGGATGTGTTGAAGAAGCGTGCGGCGGAAGTGGATGTGGACCACTGTGGTCCTGGTGAGGAGGATGCCTTCTACGTGGCGGATATGGGTGAAGTCTACCGCCAGCATATGCGCTGGAAGATGAACTTGGGCCGTGTCAAGCCCTTCTATGGTAGGCCTCTCTCTGCCACTGGATCGCCCACCCTGAACCCCCCTGCTGACGAACACTGAACAGCTGTCAAGTGTAACCCGGACCCGGAAGTCCTCCGCCTGATGGCCCAGCTTGGAAACGGTTTCGACTGTGCCTCCAAGTCTGAGATCGATATGGCCCTTCAGACGGGCATTGATCCTAGCCGCATTATCTATGCGCAGCCTTGCAAGACCAAGTCTTACTTGCGTTATGCCTCCGAGGTCGGCGTTAAGCAGATGACCTTCGACAATGCCGATGAGCTGTATAAGATCAAGGCCACCTTCCCTGAGGCGGAGCTCTACCTGCGCATCTTGACCGATGACTCGACCAGCCTCTGCCGGCTGAGCATGAAGTTCGGTGCGTCCATGGACCAGGCTCGTATGTTGCTTGAACTGGCTTATAAATTGGAGCTCAAAGTTGTTGGTGTGAGTTTCCACGTCGGATCTGGCGCCGAGGATCCCCGGGCTTTCCTTAAGGCCGTGCAGGATGCACGCATGGTCTTCGATCAAGCAGCCGAGATCGGCCATGAGCTCCACACTCTGGATGTTGGCGGTGGCTTTTGCCAGGACACGTTTGAGAAGTTCGCGGGCATTCTGGGCGAAGCCGTGGACACCTACTTCCCGCCGAACATCCGTGTGATCGCAGAGCCTGGTCGCTACTATGTAGCTACTGCCTATACTCTGGCCGCCAACGTCATTGCGCGGCGTGACATTCCGGATCCCGATGATCCCTCTCGCGATGCTTTCATGTTGTATCTGAACGACGGCGTCTATGGCAACTTTTCGAACATCATCTTCGATCACCAGCATCCCGTCGCTCAGGTTCTCACCTGCGCGGCCGACTCCCAGCCTGGTTCTCCGAACTCTGCGACTTCGGAGGACATCACTTACTCTATCTGGGGTCCTACCTGTGATGGTATCGATGTTATAAGTGAGCGCATTGCCTTGCCTGGCCTCCTCAACACCGGTGACTGGCTCTACTTCGAGGAGATGGGAGCCTACACCAAGTGCAGCGCTACCCGCTTCAACGGCTTCTCTGACAACCACGAGGTGATCTATATCTCTAGCGAGCCAGGTGCCTCTGCTTTGCTCAACTACTAGTTTGCAATCTGTTGTGCTTCACGATCTTTTACAAATGTGTCTTTTTGTTTGGAATGACTTTTTGTTCTGGTGACCACTGCCCTTGGGGCCGTTTAATATAGTACCTATCGCGCGTTCTCGCTACATATGCAATTGTGTTTTTCGCCCTCTAGGTTCGAAATTAGAATAGAGCTCGTCTTGTTTGCATCAACGTTCTTGACTAGATATCCTTTGCTATCTCTTGTTGAATATTTTGCTCTGTGATTAGCGTTAATGCGTTTGAGCTCAAAATATGAAAAGTCTTGATATTCGATTACAGGTGTATCATGCTCTATCATCACATTTCTAAGGTATCACGAAAAACAAACCGCATAACGGCATCTATAAACAGGAGCCGGCCCCATCGAAAATCTAGACCAAACGCTCCACACTGAACTCCACACCCTCACCCTCGCCTGCCTGGACCAGCCCACCGGCTTCAAGCTTCTTCTTCCACTTGGCCGACTCGTATCGAGCCAGAATCAATGTAATGCGGGCAATGACAGTCGGGTCTGCAGACTCCGCAACCACAGCGGAGGGAGTGCAAGTCCAGCGTCCAAACGCCCAGTTGAGAATATAATACTGCACCCCAGACGTCTCGAGCTTCTGTCTGGCATTCAAATTATCCGAAGTCTCGACAGGAAGATCCTGGTTCGAGCAACGAACAATCCCCTTGATGCGATACACCTCCTCACGAGGCGCGGAAGAGAGAAACCTCTCGAGAGCAGCAACATCCACAGTCTTCCCCTCAACACCAGACTTCAAAACCACAGAGAGAACCTCCACCTCGGACTGATGATCATGCTGATGCTGGTGGTCATGTCCATGATCACCCAGAGCCCCATCCTCAGACTCCTTAAACAAAGCCCCATCAATACCGAGCATAACATCCATATCAACACGACCCTTATTCGACTTAACCCAAGGCGTCTCAACCTCCAAATCCCCAACCCGATCCAAACAAACATCAAACCGCTCAGGCAAATCCTCCCACTTATTAAAAATAATCAAATCGGTATACTTCGCCTGGATCTTCGCCGTGTACGAAGTATCCTCATACCCTTCCCAGTTCTCAACGTCGATAACGCTGATCACGCCATCGAGAACATAATGCCCGCCCTGCTCGCGCGCAAGCCGGTTCACTTCCATCGCGAGTGTTGCCGGGAACGCGCTCCCGCTGGTCTCGATCACGATGCGGTCGGGTTGCACTTCGGCGCGGAGTTGGTCGAGGGCGTCGCTGAGTTGGCCGACGAGGTTGCAGCAGATACAGCCGTTGAGCATTTCGCGCACGCCGCTGATGGATTGTGTTGAGGCTAGTTGGGAGTCCACGGCTACGTCGCCGAATTCGTTTTTGAGGAGGGCGAGTTTGTAGGTCTTTGGGAGTTGAGGGATTAGGTTGAGGAGGATTGTTGTCTTTCCTGAGCCTAGGAAGCCTGTCACGATCGTTATGGGAATTGGCGCCATTTTGTTGGTGTTTGGCGACTTTGTTGGGTCTGAGTTTGTTTGCTTACTGAGGTTGGCGGGACTATCGCGGATCGCCGATGGAGGGGTTGGATAGCCCTAGATTGGGAGCCCTAATTACCATTTTGGCATTGTAGATATAACGGGTTTCGACTTCAACTTTAACGGGGGCTCATTTTTCAAAATATACATATGTAGGTTATTAGAGCCATCATATTGATTTGTGATACAATCATATAGGTAACAGGGATGAAGAGAAGACACAGTGCATATGATGGAGTCAGATATACAAGGAGAGGGGTGATCAGAATCAATGTAATAGATGATGATCTCTATCTGCTGCTATGGAGCCTATCTAAATATATTCATGGGACAAGGGAAATGAACGCATAAAGCCTGGAAGGATCCAGCAAAAGCACCCCATAAGCAAAGGAAGATCTACCACAACCTGCATGAAAGCATAGCTGGAATGAATGTAGTAGTACATGAGCCGCGCAATCGTTAAGAGGTAAGGAGTGCTGAACGAAGCACCCAAAATGAACCAGAAATTGGGTAGCTGCCTTAATACATGTTAGGTCGAGCTATATTTTGATATGACAATCGCAGCCCTAGGCAGATGCTTACTCCCTCGTCCCGACACGGAGTTGACTCATATCCCCAGGGTTACGTAGCACCGAAGGCTTACGTATCTACCAGCATATCTAGTCCCATACTGGGTGGCATGGTGGATCGTTCAGGGTGGTGATCTTGGTGGTTGTACTGGTTATCCATATTAGTCAAGGGACAGGATGACGGCATCGCCACTAGTTGGGTAGGTAACACTTAGGCAACCCATGGTGGCTAGAAATATACCGACATGGTAACTCATATAAAAAAAGTTCTTGTGGCCCTAGATCTACTTTCCTTCATGTAGAGTAGGAATAAAGGTACTCCAGTTCTCTTCCATCCGCGGCAAGAACTGCGTACGTCCTTTATAGATCAGGCTTATTTTCAGCTACTGGAGTATATAAAGCCCGTCTTCCATTTACCTCAACCCTCATACGACAAGATTCCCGAGCTCATATACAGCCTGTCAGGCACCCTTGTCAGGATATAAATCCAAAATACCGACCTTAAGATGCACGGCGAATGGGAGAGTTGAGATTGAATAGCGAAAGTACCCCTGGATACTAGGTATGCCTTATATACATCGTTTGGTATGCAGGCCTGTCCGGCCTGCAGTAATTCAGATTTGGATGACCTTAATGCAATCAGCCTGTGCACTAGTAATCCCAAGAAATAGCAGTTACCCAAATCCAGTCAGATGATATCGCACGAAGTATGTATCAATGCCTCGAAACGGACCGACTCCTCGACCCCGTTGTTCCCTTCCTTGGTGTATCTCTCCCTCTTTCCCATGATCGGTACTCAGACCGTTCGCGGCGGGAGCGATGTGACGGTCCACCACTGCTGGTAACCACCGAGTGGTCTGTGGTGTTGACGGGCTTCGGATTGCGCTGTTGCTCGGATTCGGCGTCGCTCTTATTCAAGGCTCTGTTTCGAGAGGGCATCTTGTACGATAGTCTTAGAGGAAGAGGGTTCAAGTTGGTTATTGTTGAGTTGAGCGGTAATGGGTGAAATAGAGGTATTGGTCCTCTCTTATACAGAGTGGCGGCGGTGGCACACTTGATCCAAATATTGATATTTACTTCATTGTGAACACATCTTGATGCAATATACAAAGGGGCAATTCGAGGAATTATTTTATCAACTCATCAGTGAGTAGTGGTTAACGTGTCGTTGAAAATCCAAGTTTGATATATATCCATGGATGTTTCCACCGAAATGAATAGCATGACTAGGAACAAAGTCGAAAAGAGTGGATGTGGCCATGCCGATCAAGATTCACATTCAAATTTCGAGTTCGGCTTTCGTTATTCCATCGTCTCAATGTATCTCCTGGCGTCGTCATGGGATGACAATGACACGATGTGAATAGCCAAAAGAAGGGATAGACCCCTGGACCTCGGCCCAGAGGGAACTCCAACTGCGGGGGAGATCTCGAACCTCAAGATCTGATTATATTCCTCATTTCTCCTTTCAATATCGCCATTGCTTTATAGTTCCACTTGGTACCCTCCGTCCTATTGGGTCAGCTGAATCACCCTAAAATTCCACTGAAGTTCCACCATGTCGGGTCCCAAGATTACCTGCTACATCGACATCGTCAGCCCCTTCGCGTACATTGCATTCCATGTGCTGCAGGTACGAAGTCTGGGAACCTCGACGAAGCTTTTTATCTATCTAACATGCTTCTAGAATTCACCGGCCTTTGCGAAATGCGAAATTACATATGTTCCGATTCTGCTCGGAGGTTTGATGAATGCATGTGGCAACAGCCCTCCAATCAACATCAAAAGTGAGTGAAAGTCATGAATCTAAATACAACCATTGCAACAGTGAAAACTTATAATTGTATTTGCGATTTAGATAAAAAAGACTATCTGGGCCAGCAGCGGGTGCGATGGGCGAAATACTTCTCAGTCCCGATTATAGAGGGATTCCCTAAAGGCTTCCCTTTCCGCACACTATCCGCGCAACGTGCGCTATGCGCAATCTCCCAGAAAGCACCAGAAAAGCTCGCTCCGGTGATCGGGGCGCTATTCCATGCGGTCTGGGTTGAAGGCAATACTGCCATCGGCGAGCCAGATGGCTTCGCTCCCTTGATTGAGAGCGTACTCGGGAAGCAAGAGGCACATGAGATAATGTCTGCGGTAAGTCCGCTACAGTACCACCCAATATTGCAGCTAGTTCGCTAGAAATGCGACCGCAAGCACCAAGCTAACTTAGTCCCTAGATGAACAACCCGGACGTCAAGGCTCTTCTGACTGCGAATACCGGTCGGTCTTTTGACTCGGGAGCCTTCGGGCTGCCGTGGCTCGTGTGCACGAACACCAAGGGAGAGACCGAGGGCTTCTTCGGTGTCGATCATTTGGGCCAAGTGGCTGACTTCCTGGGTTTGGATCGCGCGCTTGACAGAGGATTCAGGGCGGCTCTCTAGGGACCGAGAAGTATCAATGGATGGGGTCTTGTGCATTGTAGAATGCGTTGTCAAATTTTTCACTCAAATAGTTCAGTCTGCGACATCAAATTATACATGTTGTGTGATGAGCGGGGATCCTGTCCCCCTAGAGAAGAGATGCGATCAACGACATCCAGAATGTCCGACAAGCTGCTAAAGACACATGATTATAGGTCCCCAGTCAATGGAGACTAGACTCCAAAACGGCGAGGATGTGCTGCCATTTGTCTATTTCGTTGGCTGTGGGTGCTTATTGCTCATATGTTTCTCTCGTAGGAAGTCGCAAACCTGTTCGTTGCTCATTTGATCAATGCGATCACGTTCCTCCTGAGAAAGCTCTAAACATAACACCGTCAACAACCAATTCATATGCGCTGCCTGGGAACTGATGAAAGCCAGAACATACCCTCGGGTACCGTCTCCTCAACTTCATTGGATCCACCTGAGATGGTGCGAATGTGACCCTGAACGGTACGTATAGCTCCTTGCGCAGCAGGTAGTGCTCCCTCCATTAGAGTATCCTTGGCAGCGACAATCTTCTCTTGGGCGGCGGAGCTAACGGAATTTCCAAACTCTGAAATCGAGCCGCCAGGAGCCATCGAGTCGAATTGGTGTTTCACACCCGCGAGAACACCTTCCTGTTCCTCCGTTTGATTGGAAGTAGGTTCATTCGCCTTCATCTCGACTTCGGACTGCCTCCGTTGTTCGAGCGCAACATTGGAATCCAAATACAATGAGTCGCCGGAGGGGGCTGAGCTCATAGTAAGGTGTTCCGGTTCTTTGGAAGGGGAGTATTTGTCGGATTCTGGGAACGACATGGGCGCGGACGATAACGAAGTGGAATTATAAGCAGTAATGGTAATGGTAAGTCGTAGGGCTGAGTTTGACGTAGGTCAGGTTTCGGGTGATCAGTTCGGATCGAGTATTGGGACGAGGAGGGTATGGCACTGGAGAGTAGGAAGTTTGACGACAATTCTTGTGAGCAGGCAGCAACAATATCCTTTGGGTAATTGATCTTGTTTCACTGGACTTTTCCCACGTCCAAGAGGTTGGAGATCGTTCCTAGCAATGACGTCATTAAGTTCCACTTGTGAAGATGCGTTCATCGTTCATCGACGGGGATACTCATCATTATTTTTCGATATTACACCAATTCGAGCTAGATCCTTAACTAGATACTATGCTATCGGTGTTCTACCCTGACTTTTGAATTGGAGTTGCTCTCATGGGAGTATCTTGCCAGGAACTAGTTAACTCTTATGGCACTTATTCAAGGCATCATTTTGATCTTTTAATGACTCGATGAACTGTTTTCGTGGATGCAAATACGGGGGCAGTTCAATTACTTAACGGGATATGCACATTGTACACATGCAATCGTATTCAAGACATGACTAGTTGTAGATCGTAGCCTGGAGGCCAGGAATAATCTCGAGATCCTTCGGCTTATAGGTATACTTCCCCTCACTGGAGATCTTGACATCACGATTTCTTCGCTGCTGTTGTGTCTGTCGAACAGTAACCCACTGCTCGGTCGTGAGGTGCTGGCCAAGTTCCGTGAATGCGTTGGTAGTCAAGCCCAGCCTCTGGAGGAGGGGACTGTTCTGAATGGGATCAAGAATAACGTGGTTATTGGGGCTGCATTCATTAGGCTCTGAAGGCTTTTTATGAAGCATTTCAAGTTAACTTACCGAGCAAAATACAAAACACCCAATCGATCAATGTGAGCCTGGTCAGCGGGTGGTGCATGCACCCGATGAATACTCGACTTTATCAAACCACCAGTGAGTGCCGTCAAGGCATCGCATGTGTTGATAGTAATTGTCCCATCCTGGGGCTTGACCCACTTCCATTGACCCTCTGAATTGAGGATCTGGAGTGCGGCCACCGGTTGCCGGAACAGAAGAGTAACTGTTCCCAAGTCTGTATGGCCTGGACTGTAGAGCTCGCCGACCTTCTTGTTTTCCTCAGCGCTGCGGGCTGCGTAATGCATATAACGTAGGTGGTCCTCGCCCTTGACATCATATTGATGGTCGCGGACTAGCTGATCTTCATCCGGCAACTCGAGCAGGATTGCGAAGAGGCGGAGAAGCTTCTCAACGACTTCGGTGTGACATTTCTATAGTTTTTGTTAGTTAAGGAATACAAGAAGACCATAAAGGGAGAAGTACCCGACTGAAATCTTCAATCTCTTTGATGTTCTCGGCTAGGACAGAAGGCTGGGGTCGGTCGTGGTGACCGTCGAACTTCGGGATATTGTACACCTGGACATTATCCTTGATGCCATTTCCTAGGCTGAGTTAGGACGTGTTAGCATCCGTCCAATTTGCCTCCGGGTGCAATATGTCTCTTACATCCGGTGTCCGGCAGGACGGTAAGAGTTGTATTCGCCCCTCTCAAGATCACTGGCGCTGTGGAACTTGAGTTTCTCTTCAAGTGGAAGGGCATAGAACTCCCGCCCTAAGGCGAACTGGTTGTCGATCTCCTCTTGACTGATATTAAAGTTCTTCACATAGAAGAATCCTGTTTCCAGACTCTGATCAGCACTAAACCTAAAGATCAAGTTCGATCAAAGTGCAGCCTTGAGGTTGTGTTGGGAGATGGAACCCAGTTTTGCCTGGAACACAAGGGAGCGTCGACTCACCAACGTTCCTAACAGCGTGATCGAGCTGCTTGACAAGATCTTCCTTTCCTCCTGGCTGTTCGTACTGGACTAGGTCCAGTGTGATAAGTTCAGCCCAGTCAACTAATCGCCATATGTCAGCGAGAAGAACCACTAACATACTTAATCAAGGATCACCCACGGTCTTCCTTCGTCACAGGAACCTGGTCATATTTTTCTATGTATTTGCCTGGCATCTTCAACAGACTATGATCTTCCAAGGAGTGATTATTGAATATCTGCAGCGACTTCAACTTGCTCGTTCCCACAACAACACCCCCCACCAAGGACATGTCGTATATAAGTGCATTCGCACTTCGTTCCGACCATACCCCGCATCATACAAGCGGAGGGATTTAGCAAGAGCACGCAATAAATCCATCCGATGAGGCCTAAGATATCGGCTAGTTTTTGGCTTCTGTGTGGTGGCCGGGATATGCGCACGCCATCATGCATACACATGTCGCCTCCGCGGGCGCATCAAAGTGAACGGCAAATGTGCTAGCTTTGTTTTGAGATATATTTTAGCCTCGTGGAAAGCTAGCTTTGGCAATTTGGATTTGCTGAAAGAGCGATGGTGACAGTGGGTGGGGGAATTGGTTAACACTTCCCCGGCTGGCTGTTTTTTAAGTGCCGAGATGCTATAGAAAGACATGATCCTATAAGAAGTAATGGCGATGTCTATAACTTAACGTGCGTCTTTTGCACATTCGGGAGCAGCATCGGACGTTTCCCAAGCCTGGCTCATGTCTGATCTGAAAAGCAAGGCCGGGAGATTGTCCCTATTGGGGCTTGCCAAAGAAGTGTTTAATTGGTATCCATCTTCTTATCCTGCCGAGGAGAGAAAGTTAGAATATCAATGCTTAAGAATATATCTGTGGGGGATATGCTGACGTTTCTAGATTACTTTTCAAGTTGGACTTGTCGATTCTGATATTCGCCTGTCTCTGCTGTAAGTAGATGAGTCCGAATGAGCATATGAAAACATCAACTAACAAACTAGTCTTTGTCAAGTATCTGGGTGAGCCTACGTCCTCATGGGTTGCTATTTGACTCGAAGCCAACATATCACAGACCAAACAAACATTAGCAATGCGTATGTTAGTGGTCTCAAAGAGGACTTCGCCCTGTACGGCAATGAACTGAACTACTTCAATGTCTGCTACTTCACATCATATGTGTTATTTCAAATCCCTGGACTACTACTTATGTCACGCCCAAAGTTGTGAGTCTCAGTAATTGAAATGCCTCCACACTCATATCAAGACGCTGACTGATTCCATAGAGCCCGCTGGTTGTTACCTACCCTCGAAGTCCTCTGGGGTATATGTACATTCGCTCAGAGCCGTGTCACCAACGTTCACCAGATTTATGCCCTTCGTTTCTTGGTTGGAATGCTAGAAGCACCTGTCTTTGCAGGAACGCATTTCATTCTTGGTGAGTTCAACAAATATATCGTCGTCTGGACTATACTAACCATAATGAAGGTTCATGGTACACGGGTCCCGAACTCTTCAAACGAGCCGGAACATGGTTCATCTGTAACCCGCTCGGTACCATGGTTAGTGGATACCTACAGGCAGCTGCTTATACCAACCTCTCTGGTGTTGGGGGTATGCCTGGATGGAGGTGGCTGTTCATAATTGACGGCATATTTACCATCCCCGTGGCCTTGATCGGGTTCTTCATTTTTCCCGGTATTCCGGGTTCACCCAAACCGTTCTATATGACGGACCGCGATGTTGCATTGGCCAAGGAGAGAACTACAAGAGCCAAGATCCGCCAACCTGGCAAGATGAGTCTCGATGTCTTCAGGAGGACTTTTAAGAGATGGCATATTTGGGTCTTCATCACTTGCTACGCGTAAGTTTGGGAAATGTTTACCCTCGGTGTAGTCAATATGCTAACGATAGTTTTAGTTGCATGATCATCTGCTCATATCCCAGCAGCTATATGAGCCTATGGCTTAAAGAGGAGGGATACTCCGTGACTCAAATAAATCAACTGCCAACTGTCACTTATGCTGTTAATATTGTAGCCTCCTGGCTCGGGACGACATTAGCTGCAATTTATCCGGAATGGATTATATATACCATTGCATCCGCATGTTGTCTATTCTCAACATTATGCATGATAATTTGGAACATTCCCACAGCACTGAAGTGAGATACCTTCATCAGTCCTCAGATTGATTGAGTCCATATTACTGACAAGACTCTTCAAAGATTCGTTGCCTGGTATGTCTTAGGGGCGGCTGGATGTTTGAGTCCGATCCTATACTCCACCATCAATGTAATAGTGAGGGATGACGCCGAGGAACGCGCTCTCATCATGGTATGTCCATTTCCTTCGTCCTGTGAGAACAACAATACTGATCGAATTTCTTCCTCCGTTGAAGGGCTCTATGATGACATTCGGATATTCGTTCAACATCTGGGTTCCTTTGCTGGCATTTCCAACCGCCGGCCCCGATGGTGCACCGAGATGGCGAAAGGGATGGCCAATATCATTCGTGTTTTTCTTCCTTCTATGGGCTGGCTTCGTGGTCTCTGTGTATATATGGCGAAGGTAAATTCTCGTCGTTGTATATTGGTGGACATCCAACTGACATCTCGTTATAGGGAGCAAAAGAAGGAAGCCTTAGTATCACCCCAGGAAAGTAGTGACGAGGAAACGGATAGTGTGGTAGTTGACGGGACCCAGGCATTGAAGAGTTGAGTCGAATTCGGTGAATGGCTTGGGATTGATATAAACCAATAAATAGGTTATGTCAAGTCCTAACGGATGCTATTGTTCAATGGGCAGCTTTAGATTTTCCAGGACATGATTAATACGATATCTAATACCGTTATTCTGAAAACAAGAACAAGAGAAAACGGTTGTACTGAGTTGGCTAGAAGGCACATCAAGGACAGAGACAGAGTGCTGCACGAGGAGCTTACGTTGGCTCTGTAAACAGCAGACATATGAATCATCTTGGACTACGAGGGCATAACAGTCTTAGTTTTATCGAATATCCCAATAAACATAGTGGTGTTGATTTGTGACTGTAGAGTAGCTTAACTCACGAAGAAACTGACAAGGAGAGTAAAAGTTCGCTGTCGTTCGTTGTGGTATTGTAGCTCCAGGATGAACCTCCGAGGTTCATATTCACATTAATAGCGATGACACTGTGCAGTTACCATCCTTATCCGGGCGAAAATCGCCACTCCTGCCGGGCTCGTGCCTACCACTTGAGTTAGTCTTTTGCTTCAAGTTGTTTTAACGCAACGAGAAAAACCTACCTGCACCCATTGGCGCTGCACATCTAGTTGAAGCTCGCGCTGGTCATCGGTGGGTGTGTCGTTCTAAACGAAGTCTTAGCCCTGGCCACTAAGGAGAACCGAAGATGGTCATAGCAAGCTGTGCAGCATGGATGGCCGAGAAGGTGGCAGGCTCAGTGGCGGCATAGCCTAGGGCGGCTTTCTTGGAATGAGTGGTTTTGGGGATGATGGGAAACCGAAGAGAAACCGAAGTGGAACTGAGGCTTCAAATACCAGGGCCATAGTAATAGAACCGACCATCTACCACTGATAGGAACACAGGCTTTTGGCGAATATTCTCGACTCATACATAGGCAGTATAAGAGAATGGTATACTTACGGTAATTGTGCTTGCACGTATGGCGGCAAGAGCGTACGGAGCCATTGCCTATATCTCGTTAGTGTCAACATCGAAACAAACAATTAAGATGGGTTCAGACCGCTACCCGGGCCTGCCAGTTGGCCCTGTGGCGACGCCACATCTCGAGATCGTAATATGCCTCGCATAACGAGGGTGGAGGGCTGCCTAGGTAAGGCATTGTTCGCAAGAGGATTGTTTGGATATGTGGAAATTCCAAACTTCAAGAGAGAGAGGAAAAGGTTAGGAATGGGAATGAGAAGCGAAGTGATGTGAAAGGAAGAAGTGAAGGGAAGAGAAGGGAAATTAGAAAATTGGAGAGGTTCAACCCCATGACTTCGAAGTTGTCTTTAGCAAACAAGACTTTTAATGCGGTTTTATGGTGACTTCGAAGGTTTTACCTAAGAGGGATAAAGAAGAACTATATATATATATAGATATTTAGAAATGAGAAACTTCTCAAAATATCGTTTACTCTCCAGAAAGCACAAGAGAAGTCCAGCATGTTGAACTTGCTAGGTGGCAGACTAGTATTTATAGTGCCAGGATCAATGATCTAACATGGGCATTTAGCAAACTACATATGTAGTCATCCATGGATGTCACAAGTTGAAAGAAGTCTTGCTTACCCACTACCATGCTATGTATCTAAATGCCCATAAAAAATAAGGGCAAAGGTAGGAGAAGAACAATGACAGATCTTGCATAGTCCAAAAATGTACAGAATTTCCTCAACAATAATCTCGTTTATGGGGTATCTGCAACCGCTGTTCTGTGTATACTATCAATGTGCCGGTCAAATTATTCTTCGAAGGCCCTCATAACAGCGAAAGCAGCCACTGAGCCCGATGCAACACGATTATGACCTAAAGGATTACAAGTCAGTCCGTCGAATCCATAGCGAGGGCGTTTCCCTTCAACATACCACCGTATCGAATCCGTTCCCATCTAACTTTCTTCACAATCTCAGTGCCATCTCGATTGCTGATCACATTCTTCCAGACCTTAACCTCGCTAGGGTTACCATCCTCGGTTTTGTGGTACGTCATAGCACCTGGGGCACCCTTGATGCGTGTGCCCGTGGCACCCTCCCAGACGCGGCGTCCTTCGTACCAGGGAATTTCGGCATCGTCGAAAGCATGAACTATTGTCAGATCAAGACTTTTGTCGGTGTAGTCCATATCTACAGCCCCCAAAGAAGTAGTGTTGACACCGGTAAGGCGCGCCAGTCTTCCAGCTGTGTCCCAGTGGTCCACAATATGGCTCAGCATCCATTTCTGGAACCGAGGATATCCCATAACTGGCGACAGCATAGGTGGTGTGATGCCTTTAAAGCTGTAGGATTCGATGAGATTCGGTAGGCTGCTGAAGGACGCCAATAGAACCACGCCAGCAAATGGATCGGCGTTCTCGATGGCTGGTTGGATAGCTGCCGGGTCAGATGATCCGAATGCAAAACGCTCTGCTACTGCGGTTGTGACCGCAGTTCCAAGGCTTTGGCCCATGATAACGATACGAGAAGTGGGAACCTTTAATGGCCCTGCAGTAAGGAAGTTAATGAGAGATACGCCGTCCGTGATAAGACCTTCCTCTGTGGGAGTTCCAGTGCTAACTCCAAAGCCGCGATAGTCAATTGCAAAGACGTGGACCGGGTTTGATGGGGTAGACAGGCTCAACATCGAGTTGTAAGTGGCGGGGCGATGAGCAGAACCCAAGTGCGCCGCATTTCCGTGGACTTGATTGCTCAAACGTTAACTTGGTAACAGTGAGGATTTAGGTCGTTAATAACCTACAGCTTACGACCACTCGTGCATTAGGGTCATCGGCGAGAAGCTTATGGGCAACTGTCTTGGTGTAATCTTCTGCTGGGCCTGTAGAGGGATTCTCCATTAATTCCTTTTCATATTCCCGGCAAAGATGCAACGGTAGTAAGTGCCACCCGTAGATAGTTTCATTGTCGGGCGTCACCAAATGAAAGGGTTGGACTTGGGTTCCTTTTAGGAATTGGTTAGCAAACATACTTCTGTGGTTCACCTCGACACGCCGTACTCAAAAAGCCAAATTGTTCAACTTGATTGACATCCTGCCACACGCTAGGGTTGACCTTGTTCGCATAAAGAACACTTTGTTATCTATGTTAGCTCACTCTGCGCATACGCCCGGGCTAGATACATACAAACGCTGGACCTCTGGGAAGGTCAAAGAGAGGAGGCACAACACATAGACCAGCCCACCAGCTGCAAGAGACCAGTAAGCCTTCTTGAAAATAGGTTTGAGTTCAACCATTATGCATCCAGGGATTGAGGTGTGCATTAACACCAAGGTGAGTGGACAAGCGGACAAGCGGACAAGCGGACAACCTTAGAAGTTGGAAGACACGGCGCTGATAAGCGGCGCGTTATCGCGTCTCTCCCATTTCTCCCTTCCCTCTCTCCATCCCCCTCCAACCTTTGGCTATAGGATGTTTCTTCTACTTCTATCGCGGGTATCGTGATTATATCATTGTATTGACCATGGCTGAAAAGCGCAAACTTCCGGCGCGTGACCGCCGCGAATCTGCGGCGAAAAGACGTGTCTCCGAAGCTACGCCGCAGTCTCACAAGAAAAAGGCACCAACTCCCCGTGTTCCATCGCCGGAACTAGTTGACGCCCCTCTACCGACAAAGCTTAAGGATGGAGATCCATTGCCTATTGTCCGCACGCGACAGCCACTTTCCTTGCCGGAAAATGAGTACCAGTCAATCGCCGAAAGGTTTGACATCGCCCCCCCGACTGGTGGTGTTGCATGACTGACATTCTCCGTCTTATCCCAACAGTGCAGTTCTCCTCGCCTCACTTGAACGATCGAAGAAAAAGTGGCTGAGCGATGGCATCCTTGTTCGATACTACACAAAGCCGAAGAAGACGAAACGCGAACAGATCGAGAAGAACAACCCATCAAAGGACACTATGACGAAAATCGGGCCCTGCGATGTCACCATCGGTCCCCATTTCTTTGATGCCATGATTTACATTGTCAAAGATCCCAGTGCGCCTCCGGCACTCCAATACGCACCCCCGCAACGGCCGATGGTTCACTATGGCCATCCTAATAACTTCCAACAATACCGACCCTATCCCACTCCATCCAATCAACAACGACCTGCGCAGTATTCTCCTGGTCCTCCGGGTCGTCCTGGGTATACCGGCAGCCATCCTTCGCCCCAACAAGCTCGTGGCCCGAATCAAGGAAATGCACCATCTCCCCAAGGAGGACAAAAGCCACCGCAAGGGCAAAAGGGCCAGCCTGCCAAGCCCAGTCCAGATCCTGTGATTCAAATGCTGGCTACAAGGGCAGCTGCAGACCCTGAACTGAAGGCCTTGATGCGTGTGGTTGCCTCAAGCCAAGCATCCCAGGAGCAGCTCCGGGCTTTCCAAGCACACATCGATGAACTCAACGCAATCATCAAATCAAGAGAGCAGCAAGAACAACGGCAACAACCTTCAACAGGACAGCCACTTACACAACAGCCAGCCCCTACATCGCAAACTCAGACTCAGAAACAACAAGATGGTGGGGCGAAGTCAGTATCGCTGGAGAAATCCTCACCAACGTCGCAGACCCCTTCCAAAGGATCCAAGCAGTCACCTGTCAAGACGGAGGCACAGCTTCAAACCCCTGCGCAGGCCCCGTCGAGTCAGACTCCTAAACCTCCCCAGAGCGCCACAGGGTCAGGCACAATCAAGGAAGAGCAACCAGGCACAGAGCACAGCGGTCCCCGGCCTGCCCCGTCCGAAGCAGGGCGTCCAGTGGCACCGGCCCAATCAGCGACTCCTAGTGCTTCAAGCACCCCAGCCCCTGCTTCTACATCTCAGCAGCAGACCCCTGTGGCAAACTCGACACCGCTAGCCAGCGCTCAACAGCCAGGGGCACGACCGGGACCACCATATGCCCCCCACCAACAACCTTCTTATGGGTCACAACCTCCACTTCAGTCTCGACCGCCTCAATATGGTTCTCCTGTTCCATTCCCCCGCCCGCCTTCAATCCCTTACGTCTCCCCACTTGGTTCTGCGCCGATAAACTACAAGTCTGTGGTGTTTGAATTCACGTCTCCCTTAACCCCATATGGAAGCAGTACCTCAGGTCATGCCGGTTCGGGTGACCGCTATCTCTTCCCTGAGTACACCATCCTGGAATGGCTCCCAGCCGAGAACACGGTCATCGCCTCGTTTTTGGTCGTCCGGAAGGTCGCTCCAAACACGCCCTTCCCTCTGGAGACCGCCACAGAAGCCAACTCCAAAGGCAAAGGCAAGGGGGCATCGAAAGCTAAAAAGGGTGAACCGAAAGTCAAAACCGACAAGGGCAAATTACCAGCCGATAGCCCAGCCGCCAGCCAGCCAGCCACGCCTACCACGGCGACACCACAGAAGCAGGAACCCGCCGACCAAACAGATCCCCTAACCCCCGGGCTCCCAGGGACTCCTGCGAGTGAGGCAAACCTCAAGGAATACTGGCAACCGGTCACTTTCCGCATCCATGCCCCCAATGCCAAAATCCTCGAGCCTTTAGCCCGCGTCGTCAAGCCTGCCGACGAGGTTCGCAAATATATGAACGATATCATGGACCGCGCTGAACGTGCGCCTGATGGCTACCTGGCCATGCGGCTGCCTCGCGAGGCGGCCTCTGAATCCTTTGAAAAGGACGGGACACCTGCTTCTTCCGGCAATGTCGGAACTCGCAGTCGTCTTTCCCGCGTTCAGCTCGCGGGCGAGGAATCCGAGGCGGAGAATTCTGGCTTCGAGTTCGAGGAGGATGAAGAAGATCTCAAGGATTTCTATGATGCGCCGAGCGGACTCCCGCCGTTGAAAGCGTGATGATAGGTTTGTATGCTTCTAGAGGCGTCCAAAGCTTCATGAATCCTTATGTTCAGTGGTTGATTGACACCACACATGGCTCGGCTAGAAGATCGAGTAACTATATAGCATCGATCTGTCAACCGCTGAGTACTAGCGGTTGAGAACAGAAAGGGCCCGGCCGCAACGGCAGTCAGTGTCAAACAGATCGGATTTATATGGAACTCTGAACCTTGGTGATGCTCCTTGGTTGACGTTTGTACAATATATATAGCGTTGTTCTTGCGCCAGTTGTTGAATGTACGATAATGAATAACCGAAGCCCTTATATTTATATCCACCGGTTGTCATCTGAGCTTCTCTCCCAGCTGCAAGAGCGCCGCAAAATGCGAAACACCATCGGCCGTGCAGCCACAGTCGCGAGAGAATCCCAGTCAGGGAACGGGAGGCTCACGAAGAACACCGTGACAAGTGGAAATGTATGCGCCGCTGCGGCATAATAACACGAAGCGAGAGACATGCTCATGCCGCCGTATGTCCACGTTGGATCTGCTGCCATTGCAGGCAAACCCTGCCAAGGTCCGAACGTGACCATCACCGCCAGCAATGTTCCTTAACATCTTGACTGAGGAAATTGATCGTGATTTGGAGGAGGGGATCCGGGATTATGTGGGATGAATATCAGGCTTGCCAACATGTACATATTAGAATCGTCCTAACCCTAGCTCCAACTCTCCCACGTTTCGCGGAAGTAATACCATGCCCCTACTTCTACGTTTAGAATACAATACGGCACTACGTAGATTGCATGGAAAAGATGCCATTGAACATGCTGCGAGCTATGGTTGGCTGGAAAAATTCATGCCTGCTGAACAGGTAATTAAGATGGTAACCTCGCTCCAATCTGAACATTAGTGACACCAAGTGGCAAAAACTATACCACAGGTCCATCCCTCAAACAAACGCTTGCTCATTAAATAGACAACAAAACAACCACCCTTAACCTCTCCCGCCGACATATCTCGCGTCATCCCCAATAATACCGGCCGTCTCCAAAAGCCACCTCGCACTCTCGGCGGCCGAATCCCCAGCCCCAGCCTTGATATTGATATTACGACGGCGCTCAGCCTCCCTTGCCTCGAATTCCCACTTTGCACGCTGCATCTCCACAGGACTCAAGTTCGGGTCTGCGGAGAATGACACCTCCGGATCTGGGACTGTACCCCAGATCTCCAGGGTATACAGATCGAGCTTGAGCTTTGTCGGCGGGTCTTCGGGGATGCATTGGCAGCAGGTAGGAAGACGCCGTCGTGTCCCACGGGCGCAGCGTGAAACTCGGCTGTTTCTATGTTCGAGTCGATGATAAGACTGCCTGCTCCGTGTGGTGTCGGGTATGTCTGGTGTGTGCGGGACGGGGCGGGAATTTGGCAGCCGATTGCAATGCCCGTGTTGGTTGAGAAATAGGCTGTTGGGGTGTTGGGCTTCTTTGCGGATGAAGAAGGGTTGCCTGGAAGGAGGAGGTGTTTTGGGGATAGTTGGAAGAGACAGGGGAGGAGGTCGGATGTTTTTGAAGATGAGCTTGAGGTCGATGTGGATGTTTTCCACGGTTGGGGAATGTAGGCGCCTAGTGTTATTAACTCTTCGCTGGCTGAGTCTGCAAGAGACCCTTGCAGGATGAGGAGAGTGGCAGATTGCCAGGTAAGGACGTGGTGGGAGAAATATGTTAAGGAAGACCCGTGGGCGGCGGTGGAGAAGACGGGATGTAGTTTGACGCTGCTCCGGAGGATATTGATATCGGGTGATATGGATGGGAGGAAGAATGAAAGATGCGAGGTGAGTGTTGGATTTAAGATGGCCGACTTGAAACTTCCTGGGAGTGTAAGTGAGGCCGGTGGTGGTAAAGGAGGTTCCTTGTTCTCCTCGTTCTCATTCTCGCTCTCCTCCTGTTCGGTTTCTGTTGCTGGACCCTTATGGCGGCGTTGAGATAGGTTCAGATTTTTGCTGAAAAGCATGTGCTCGAAAAGGGCAGTCAGCGGATCGAACAGATATGGCAGAGACAATGATATCGTTCGGGCAAAAGCCTTGTAAGATATGCCATCATCGCTTTCTGCCGGTGAAAAGGCTGCAATAATACTGTCTGCTTCTTTCTTGACCGATTCCATACGCCGAGCATCCAGTCCAGTTGTGTATACCTTCAAAGACTCTAGTGGCTTCAGTGGTGCAATGACAAGCAGTAGCATAAGCAACCGGCGGAACGTATCGATAGAAATCCGGGTCTCATAAACGGTCTTGTCAACCCGGTGATCGTGTTTGAATACTTCGATCGCATCAAGAGACTCCAGTGCTGCAAGTGCAAGGTCATCATCCTCATCTTCATCGTACTCATCGTTGGCCGGTTCATCTACGGAGAAGCCCGGCGCATGGGAATGTCCAACCAAAGTTTCGGAGTCCTCAGTGGTAGATTCTCTGTTGGACTCCGCGGGGATCTTCCTCCCCACATCACCCAGACTGCCAAAGAGTAACTTGATCCGATCCTTGTCTCCCCGCTTCAGCGCTTTCCCGTAGCGCTCAGTCAAGAGCACAACGACCTTAACCATGGCCTCAAATGTCAACACGCTGGGTGCGAGCGTGTTTTGGAATGGAAAGGCTCCCAGATAAGAGACCATGCGAAAAATCACAGGTCCTGCATCTAATGGCTGGTCGGGGAAGAGGTACAGATGCCATCCGGGATGCCAAGGAAGTCTGACAAGACTTTCTCATTCCAGTACCGCAGGCCTCCCTGCTCTAACGCCCGAGAGAAGAAGTTGTCTTTGAAATGCGTGAGCTCTAATGGCGTAAAGCATTTTGTCGCAAAGCGCTCGGCGAGCACGGAGCTCAACTCCTCTGTTTATGCATGTGGTCAGACACAATTGTTCTTGACAAGACGGAGAAGATTCCCATGTCAAAGTCGAGGTCATAATATTGTCAATTACGGTCGACCAAGAGAGTACGACACCCATGTGTCTCCTAAACACCTAAACACAATCGCGACCACAACAAATAGAACTTACCTGGGGATGATGCACGATGCTCATTCGACTGGCCTGCACCCATTGTTGATTCTCGGTGGTTGATGCGGGACGACCCCACTGGGCTACGACTGCGTCCCGTCGCAGTGCTCAAGAGCTGGAAGCAAGTGAAAAGTTGGAAGAAGAGGAACAGGCGAGGGACTGAATGGCTCAGAGTTGTCAATTCAACACTAGAAATGCAGCATCAACGAACAGTAGCAAGTCAAGATAAAGAGCGAGATTCCATAACGACGTCAGGCAGTTGCCTGAGGCACTAATTTATGCCTGAGACCGAAAACTGTCAGTATATATTACGTAACGTATCTCATAAGCGAGTGGGCCACCCGTGGACACATTGGAACCTTGCAAGTGGGCCACCTAACCCAACACGCCCGGGCGTTCATGATTTATGTCAGCCGGAATTACACCTTTCCCGTCCCGTCATTCATGTACTTACCCGTGGACGCTATATAGACAGTAGCCACCTTAGGCATCTTTGGGCTGTTGAGGCACTTCAGGTAGCAGCTGCAGCTTACACCACTGCTCGTTTGGCGGGCAAGACTCTGGCAACGGTCATTTCGGCTCTTAGTTCGTTCCAGAGTAAGATCACGAAGCTGAATATGCCTGCGATCCCGGTTTCGAAGACACCATCAAGCTAGATCCAGTGAGATGTTTGGCGCCTATGTGTCACGTTGATTTATACTTACTATATTGACCTTTGAAGATAGCAAACATTGTGATAGTCGATATGTCGACATGTGTATCAAATATTGAAATGCGGTGTAGAAAGTCAGAATAAGCAAAACAAAACAAGGCAGTCACCATCGCAAGCTGTACAAATATTATTGGAGCAAAAGAAACATCGTCAAACTAACCTTGCAAACTAGGTAAAAAGCCTGGTTCGGATTAATTATTGTACTTACAATTACCCATCTTTTCTGAATATTACTTTCCTCCCCACACATATGTAGCAATGAGTGTTGCTAGGAGTGTACCCAGGTTATTCCGAAGCTTCACCTCAACTTTTGTCGCGTTGCGCACGTTTCCCAGGCAAAGAATCTGGCATCGAAATATAGCTCAACCTTTTTCCACGGCAAATACTACTCCCAACTTCCTAAGCCAAATGGAAAAACACGCTAACCCTGCTCAATTCCCCCCGGTGCAAAGCCTGTCTCCACGCATCCCGAGCAGGAGCCCCCAATCCAACGAGGCCGACCAAATCGAGCAATATCTCCACGAGGACGGCCATCGTGCCTGGGGATTCGTCATCTACCGATGTACCTACGAGAGCGACACAGCCTGGGAGGAATTTATACGCCGTCTACTCGCCAACACTAAGGAGACGCTAGAATGGGCCGGGGGGGCTTGATTTACTTGATAATCTAGCCGTGACCGTATTCGAGGACTCGAGTTTTGACGGGGCCACTGCGGCGGTGGCCAGGGACCATTTTAAGCGGTGGACGGCGACTGCAGCGCAGCAGGAACAAGGCACCGGCCCGGGATTTTCGAAACGATACTTGTGCTGTATCCAGGTTACGCAGGATGTGTTAGACTCAGTTCTCGTTGATGACGATGGGTTTGTGCGCCTGGTTCGGGGGGATTGGAAGGAGTATGATCCGTACGAGGAGGGGGAGAGGGTAGAGGAGGAACACGAGGCGCTTGAAGGGTGCACTCTGGAGAATGTGGGATGGATGCAGGTCCCATTCAATGGTGTGATGGTTGTTCCATGGTATTACTTGCGTGGTTATGGTTGGGACAGAGAGTATCGTCGTCCGCCCACGGTTGCTTGTTTCTAGTTTTCTTTTGTCTACTGTTGTCTGCTCTTCATTGAACGCAATGGCCCCTAACTACTTTAAATCGGGGGGCGGAATACCCCGGCCCTAGTATGCCCCTCAGAACTCCTTTAATTTGTGACGAACATGGTTTGAAGTTTCCTTCAACAGTATGTTAATTTATCGCAATTGGTGAGTTCACAATGTGTGGAATTTCTGCTTGTGTTTCGCTTGCACCAGTAAGCAACAAGTGCCGCAATGGTTGTACCCATCATGGAAGTGCCCCTTCCAACGCGGAAACCAAGTTGGACTCCCAATTTAGCGGTACGGCCAAGAGACTTGCGACGTGACGCAGCTCAAAGCCTCTGTTGATATCATCGCCCACCGTGGCCCTGATGACTCGGACGTTTGGATCAGTGACAACGAGCAAGTAGGGCTGGCTCATTGTCGACTTTCCATCAATGACCTGTCCTCCGCGGGGCGACAGCCGCTTCATAGAAGCGACAACCAAATACATGCCGTGGTAAACGGCGAAATATATGACTATGATTCCATTCGCCGAGAGTGCGAAACGGTTCACGGTTACGTTTTCCAGAGCGACAGCGACAGCGAGCTGGTTTTGGCGCTCTACAAGATCTACAGCGCCCCGGGATTCTTCACTCATCTTCGGGGTGAATTTGCATTTGTCATTTATGATAGCCGTGAAAGTTCTCGGCACGTGATTGCGGGACGCGACCGCTATGGCATCAAGCCATTGGTGTATACTCGCCTCGGGTCGAATCGCTGCAGCCATTGGTCCATAACGCCCTGTCGCAGCTTCGTATATAAATTTGATTTTTTTTTATTTCTCTTCTTTTTTTATCGCTAGCAAAATACAGGGAAAAGAATTCGTTTTCGGGGTATCCGACGTTAGAATTTACTAGCCAAAACGTCAAGCCTATAGCATGACGATACCAACACCGCCCATCTTCGACTCATCGGGCAAGTTTTTCTCGTTAATTCCACCACCAATAGGTGCAGCGCGGTAGTTATATAGGTAGAAGTGGAGCTGGCCATCGCCGGCACCGAACTTGAGATCCTCGAGGAAGAGGGGGTTGTCGTGCGAGGTGAGAGCATTGAAGACGTCGAAACGGGCCTAGATCGAGTAAAGAAAAAGACGCGATTAGCATGTAGAATCAAATATAACACATTGCAACATACCTGCTTTGCGCAAATCAGGGCGTCGTTGATCAAGAGCTGCAAGCGCGCCTTGAAAGCCTTCTTGTCGTCAGAGAACGCAGTCTCGGTCGCGTAGTAGTACAGGTATGCGGCGTGGACGGCATCATGCTTGGGGTTGTCAATCACTGTAGACTCGAGATTGTAGAACGAGACAAAGTCGGTGATCTTGTGGGTTTCCGGGTCTTCGGCAACGTATGACCAGACAACCTGGTCCTTGCCAGGCTGCTTCTTGTAGACCAGCCAGTGATCGATTTCCTCGCGTGTAAAGGCCTGGTTCATATCGAAGCGCCGCATGTAACGCTCCAGCAGATCATAGACGGCATCGATGTCCTTGGATTCCATGGGCCGCAGGCCGGGGGTCGACGTCTCGCTAGGGAGATGATTCTTAGTGACTTGGCGGGCCTTGGTCGAGCCATGAGGCAGAGGCGAGAAGCCAACGTCGTAGAGCTTCAACCAATCCAGAGAACGGTGGTAGTATCGGCAAGAGCTGACGGGTGTGGGCAAGATTATACCGCCAGTATAAATGGCCTGGTAGATACCCCTGAGGTAGCAGCGACGAGTAATCTCCTTGATCAAAACAGGAGTCAGACGCTTAGAGCGGAGCTTCTTGTGGATACACAGGAAGTTGATCTCCGTCACCTTGAGGCGCTCGCCGCGGACGCGGAGTTCAGTCGGGACGCCGCAAATGGATGCAACCAGCTTGCGCGACTTGGTGGCGCGCACTCCAACATGCCATTCCTTCTTCCATCCGGGTGACATCAGGGCCCTATGTATGCAGCATTAGCATTCTGAAATAGGCACACAGGTCCAAAACTCAACCCTACCAGTGAAGGAAGGATTCCGAATAATTGAAACGGAACATGGCGTTATCATCCTCGACGTAATGCTTGTTAAGAAGCTCGTATAGCTCTTTCAGCTCCTCCTCGTTCGTCAGGTCAAGAGTACACCACTCGAATCCCTCAATGAGCGCATCGGGGGGTCTTGGAGACCTTCTCTGGGTCGATAATCTTGATAGGTCCCTGAGTAATCTGCTCCTTTCCAGCCTCCTCAAATGCAGGCACTGGCTGTGTCTGCCAAAACTTGTACGAGGCCATATCCTTCTGGTTCTTACCTCCCACCGCCAATCCAGTCAGCATCTGTGAGAGGTCCATGTTGTGCAGTAGGGCCGCAGCCTTGTCCTTGTCCATCGTAGCTAGCTCGCTCTTCAGGGCTGGGTTTTGTTCGAGGAGTAAGGAAGCGAACTTCGCGGGAAGCTTCTTTCCTGCTTCTGGAATTCGAATGTCAGCAGCTGCACATCTGCGGGCTAGGGTCATGGGGGCATAGTGTGGAAGGCTGAATAGAGGGACCTACCATTGCCTGAGTCGGATGGAGCCCCAGACTCATCTTCATTGCGCTTGGGAGCCTTGCCCTTTTTGTCACTGGAATCGGACATGATGTGTTGGGGTGTTGTGGAAGAAGGAATTGGATCGGGCCCCACGTTTCAAACGCCGCGGATCTCTGGTGGGGGATTCTGCGGGCAATTTGACTTAATAATACTACGATATTGAGGCGGTCTCAACACAACTCGCTATGCTTGTTATTTATGAGGGAAATAGTTCTTGGCTATTATTTATGGACACGTTTCACCTTGCACGTAGTACTTAGTGCTCCACTGTGAAGAGTAAAGACCCCTGTTCAATGATAAACTCTTAGTGGCCTACATCAGGAACCTCGGCATTCACATATGCAAAGCTCATGTAAATCTAAAAGCACGTACAGGATTTCAAATATGGTCTCATTCAAATGGTAAAATGGTAAATTATATTGAGAATCGAAGAATTGTTGAAATCCAAGCAAAAACACCTCTATGTCCGTTCTATGCTAAGCCATAGGAATATCTCAAGTGTTGATACAAGAATGCAAGGGTCATTGGAGCTCCGGGCTACCAATCATCAGGGAATCACGCATCAGTAGATGGCTTCGTCTCAAGCACATCGAGGAATCCTCCGACCAAATGCAGGCTGCCGGTGACAAAAGTCATGACCGGAGCTTCGTCCTTCTGCAGGACTTTGCGTTCCTGGCCCGCAACTTCCCGTGCAAAATCAACAGCCTCCTCGATTGTACCAAAAACATGTGTTTGAGTGCGAGGGTCAATAGCATTCCACTCCTGTGCTAGAGATTTTTGGACTCGAAGGAGTTCGAGGTCGTCAGCGTTGGTGTTCATACTGACCAAGTCAGGTCGGAAGCCCGCCTGTTTGTATGTGATATTCGAGCAGAAGAGGGCATGAGTGAATGGGGTATCGTTTCCAAGGGCAGACGCGAGGGTCTCGTGGAGAGCACGAGCAAGAGCTGTGCTGTTACGAGTCTGTTGGTTGAAGATCAAAATTCTTGTCTTCTTGGCAGCTACATCCTCGGATGAGGAGTCGGCCTGGATCCGCGACGCAAACCACTGGCCAGCCAGCCGGATGCTCTCCAAAGTGTGCCCACCATCGATATACCAAGATACATTCTTCTCAAATCGGGTCTCACACCTGCCACCTAGACGAGTTCCCTCGAGCCCGGTCTTGAACTTCGCCGGTAGTGGTCCTTCCATAATATTTTCTGTGACTTCGATGCCAACTTGGCGCAAGAAGTCCCCGGCAGCTGCCACCGCCACTGATGCGTTGGTGTACTGGAAGTCTCCAGCTAACCCAAGGGTGATCTTGCTACTCTCAGGGCGGAGCTCTGAATGGCCACGCACAATTTCCAGCCGGGCGCCAGCCTCCTCAGCGCGTTTAGCCAAGACTTGCTCCGCACCCAGAGGTTGTGGTGCCGCAAACCCATTTACGCCACGCTTGAAAATGCCAGCCTTGTGCCATGCGATTTCCTCAATCGTATGTCCAAGCATATCAACGTGATCAATGCCCAGACTACTGACCGCTGTCACTTTGGGTTCTGGGATCACGTTGGTACAATCATATTGACCACCGATCCCACATTCAATCACCGCTGCGTCCACGCCCTCGCTCAAGTAGGTATGGAATGCCATCAAGGTCAAGTACCGGAAATATTGCGGTTTCGTCCCAGGCCCGGTGGGATCTTCACCCGCCAGTTTAGCAGAGTTCTCGAGACGATCCCATACTTCGAAGAAATAGCGCGCAAATTGCTCTTCGGACAATGGGGCATTGTCAATCTTTATGCGCTCACGTGCAAACCGGAGGTGCGGCGAGGTGAAGAGACCGATCTTAAGATTGGATCCAGGTTGATCCGCATCTTTTCGATTATATTGGGAGAGGATGGTGGAGATGAATGCGGAGGTCGAGCCCTTGCCTTTCGTGCCGGCGACATGAATTGCGTTCAGACGATTAAGGTCGGCAGGCTAGGGAACGTAAAGATCTCGCATTAGCTCCACTCGTAAGGAAACAAGATTCCTGCCATCAGCGCACCTTGTATCCAATGCGCCGCAACCACTCCACTGTTTGCGGGAGAGATAGCTCGTTCATCTCCTGCCTCGTTTTGGACTTCCTGAGCGCCTCCACAATTGCATAATTAGTCTGCAATGAGTTGAGAGATGCAATTGCATCCTGTGCATGCCAAAGTCAGCATACGCTATATTTTGACGGAAGTAATCCGCTGTCGCAAAACGCCGAGTCGCATACCTCATATGTTCGAGTCATGGTGGGCGAACGAGTCGAGAATCGCCGTGCGCAAAACTGCCAGCGAGTAGAGGTCCAAAGCCTTCTCATGAACAAATTAAACCCGTGCCTGATGTCCTCAAATGAGCAGGGGTGGTTAAAGAAACCCCCGGTAGCTCTAACAATTTATGATTCTCTGGTTGATCCCCCCCGCTCTCCTCGGGAAACCCATTATTTGGCACTGATCGGGAAGATCACGTGCACGTTCTGCATAGAACCCAAACTGCCAACTTAAGTGATTTATATAAGTGGTTGTTGCTCATTCATAAACAGTGGATTGATACATTCACAAATAGGTTTGTATAGCAGCATCTCGCATGTTGCAGTTTTCGGTGTTTCCTGTACGAAGTTACAGCAAGAAGTGATCAATGGACAGCACTATCGCGACTATTAAGTCATATATACATATGGCTTAATCAAGACAAGAGAGGTATGTATGCGAACCCCCAGGCACAGGTGAATATGTATGAGGCAGGTAAATACAGAAAACCTTAGTGTCTGGTTTGATACATAGAAACACGCGTTTTAATCACAACATATCTGAGTCGCAAGATGAGGTGTTGTAGAAAGATGGATGTAGGTCTTCGAACCATTCATGCATTGGCTAAGCTCTCGAGAACTTCGAGGGAGAATCCGAGCAGCAGGAACAATGGGAACCGATGTAGAATCACAACAGCAGCATACAGCTGGAAATTCTCGCTTTCGAGCAAAGAAACAGTGTATCGAGCAAAGATGAAAGATGATTAGAATTGAATTGAAGGGGCGAGAAAGAGGAAAGGAAAATGCCGGCGGGCCTGTAGTGGTGAAAAGAATGGTAATAAAACATACAGCCATGGGAGTATAGAGAATATGAGAACAAAGGGGGAAAAGAAATAGCCCAAAACGCCGGAATGAGTGAAACATTTACTCAATCCTAGTCTTGCCCTCCTCCAAAAAGACGAGACGGGCATTGCTAATACCACGTTGGTGTCGTTTGGCAGGAAGCCAATTACCGATGATGGGGTCAGAGCGCGCTTTGATGAGAGCATCCTGGTACCCTTCGGCGCCAGCAACTGGTGTGTTTAGCTTGGGCCAATTGACCTAACGGAAAAAAGGATCAGTGGGACAATACTTCAACTTGGTCAGCATGGAATGAACTTACATAGAGCATACCGTGCCCGTGCACGAAACGGAAACAGTAGACCGCCACCAGCAACCAGAATATCATAAACAGCCGAAGCGGCCACACAGCGGCATCAGGCAATCTTCTTGTGAAAAGCGCGACCAAGATCATGAACACACTAGCAGCGAGGACATATGGGACTGACTGGATGACAAGTGGTCGCTGATCAAGGAATAGTTGGATGTTGGCAAATGTTGAATCCGATGGGATATAGGTGCCCAGAAATACGTCGAACCCATCTTGTCGAGGACCGTCCATGAAGTTGTTGCGCACATATCGCGTGATGGAATTGTTCAAATCTTGCAACATGCCGGCCCGCGTACGTTTGCCAGTCCGAGTGAAATCTGTCTTCAGGGCACCAGTACCGGAATAAGACTTGGAGACCACATCTGCGTTGTCTGCCCAAATATTCCGGAACAGATCTTCAAACTCTTGGTCATCGTTGGCAGTCTCCCCGGGACGGAGAACGCCTGCATCCATGAGCTGCCGTGTAACCGCCCAGCGGCCGAGCATGCTCTGCACTACATTAGTGCGGTCCAGACAATCCATACAATTTGTTCGGACAACACTCGTTTGCGTAGAACGAGTATCCAACTGCCCACCAGGGGCACCAGGACTCTCAACCCCACGGAAATAACCGCCCTGGGTCAGCCCGTCGTTCAGACGGCCCATGAGCAACTCTGCGCGATGCCACTTGAGGCCCTTAGTCTCGTTGTGGAAATCAAAGTACACATAATGCAAGCGATCCATCTCTTTTTGTTTGAACCCTGGTTCCAAGACATGCGTCTTTTCAGAGGTGCGTTCATCAGTTTCGGTGCTTTCAGATGTGGATGTGACTAGTGTGCGAACCAGCTGCTCGTATGCGCGCTTGACATTCTCCTCCCTGCCCTTTTGGTTGACGAGGTTGACCATGTAATTTTCTCCGTAGATGCGAATCTGCTCGGCGAAATGCTTCCGTGCAGCCTCGACAGAAGTCTCAACGTCACGAACCTGAAGTTTCGGTGTATATTTGAGATCGTTGACTTCAGCCCAGAATAGGGGAACGCTGCCTCGAGTTTGCACAAAGGAGTAGACTTGAAGGTCTTGCCCAGCTTTGCCACTGGTCATTGATTGACCTCCACCAAACCCAGATAGTCCACCCGCCGAGTCATTCAAGATCACAATCTGCTCGGTCTCGTTGTAGTTTGAAACATTGCCTTGCTCATCGATTCCGCGAGAGAAATATCTCGTTCCGGCGCGGTGTCTGGATCGCCGGGTGATAAGCGCGAAGGTGAAGGATGTTGACTTCACTCGGGCAGGAGTAATGCGCATCATACCGAACATCACTGGTAAGATGTAGGGGTCTACTCCTGGCTGCGGGCCGTAGCGGATTCCGCTTGTATCGTTGACTCCGAGGCTGAAGTTGATCAGATCGGATTGAATAAAGCGATTCCAGAAGAAGCGGTCGTCTGCACCCTTCCACATCGGAACATTGGGGGCAGTTTGTGACTGTCGCTGGAAATTATTGGTGATATCCAGCGAATAGGAGAAGTACATGGGTCCCCTTCGAAGCAGGTCTTTCACGAGTGTAAGATAGGCATCTTCGTCGGTGTCGTGAAGCGGCCGTTCTCGCATAGGGAGGAATTCTGTTCCGGCGACTTTGTACACCATATGGCCGCGCAACCGTCCCATGGGCTGGGCTTTGGTGATAACAATGATGTATTTATCTGTGAGTGTCAGCGCAACCTCCTGAGTTTCTATTTATGAGCGTAATTACCAAGCTTCAACTTGAGAATTCCGAGAATTCCAGCAATACTGGAAATGCGCTTAGCACCTGGAAGGGGGCCATCGTTCAAACGTAAATCACCAGTTGGTCGGTCGACTACCAGAGTGGGTGCTTGGCGTGATGATGGCGAAGTAAAGGCATAGTGGGAAGGCGATGCGTGTAAGTTGATATCCCGAAACGGGAGAATAGTAGGAGCCATGATTTGAAACAATGACCTCCTGAAAAATGAGTGAAAATGAGTGATTACAAGGGAATGTGAAGAAGAAGTAGAAGAAGAAGCATAAGTAAATTTCAAAGGTTTCCCTCGGTCCAAAGTTCCCAAAAGACAAGGGAAGGTACCAAAAAGTAACGGCGGGCCACTCTGGTCAGTACGCAGCCACACCGCCCCGCTGCTCCTGTGGCTGGGCCTTCCGTCATCTATTCTTGTCTGCCTCAAGGTCTTTGAAGTGTCTTGAATCTTTATTTGTACCCTTTGGATCTTCCCATTTTTCTCATCTTATTCCGGGTCTTGAGACCTTGATATATCTCAGTTCCTCGACCGTTTTATCTTCCGTCCTTCGACCCTCCCCCCAGAACCCTCCATCCTCTCCTGATCATGGCTTCCAGACAAGCAGCAGGAGCCCGCCCGGGCGCACGATTTGCCCAGTTCAAACTCGTCCTTCTTGGTATGTTCTGGCGTTTACTTGCAAGCTTTTTTTTCGATCTTTGGATCTATAGCTGACATACTGTGCTTATAGGAGAGTCCGCTGTCGGAAAGGTTTGGGTTAACACTTGCGATCTTCTTTATCAGCCACTGACTTGACCGCTATCTTCCAGAGTTCGCTAGTCCTCAGATTCGTTAAAGTGAGTCTTCAACGATCGTCACATTACTTGCCGCGGCGAGCCGAACGTACATAGAGTAATAAAACGCTAATCTCTCGGTTCAGGACCAATTCGATGATTATCGCGAGTCGACTATCGGAGCCGCCTTCCTGACACAGACCATCTCCCTCGATGATACCACCACAGTCAAGTTCGAAATTTGGGATACTGCTGGCCAGGAGCGGTATAAGTCGCTTGCTCCGATGTACTATCGCAACGCCAACTGCGCTGTGGTCGTCTATGACATCACTCAAGCTGTATGGTCCAATCCTACATCATGCCTTCCAGCTTATTGCCAGTGTAGAAGCTAACATTCGTGGAAACACCCTATAGTCATCGCTAGACAAAGCCAAATCGTGGGTGAAGGAACTCCAGCGCCAAGCGAATGAGAACATTGTGATCGCGCTGGCAGGCAACAAGCTTGATCTTGTCACAGAGAGCCCTGATAAGCGAGCAATCCAAGAGGCCGACGCCGAGGCCTACGCCCGTGAAGCGGGCCTGCTTTTCTTTGAAACCTCTGCCAAGTCCTCGACGAATGTCAAGGAACTATTCACCGCCATCGCCAAGAAACTGCCTCTGGATCAGGCCGGTCCTCGGAACATGCGGGCGACTCCTCGGCCCGGCGTTGACTTGCGACCAGAGGCCCCTGGAACTCAGGGTGCCGGTGCGTGCAATTGTTGAACAATTACCCGATCATATTCCCCCTTAGCCAGTGCGTCCTCGCTTTACACACCGTTTGAGAGAAGGCGAAGGCTACACATCCCAGCATCATTCAACGGTGGTATAACTCTGTGACTTTCTATGATTTCGCCAATGTCATTCGATCGGACTCTGGCACCATTCTCTACCCGCTACGGAACCGAGGGATAGACTCTCGGTTCATGATCAATCTAGCCCTCTCGGATTTTCCTTGCTTCTTTTGTCCTTGCTCAGCCTGCTCAATTGAGGTCCCACAAGTCCACCGTTGGCAGAAGGATTTAACTTCCATGGAGCCACATGGAATTTGGCTTTAGACATGCTGCAGCTGGATCTGTCGGTGCTTTGACGGTGCTGTTCCTTCTGTCTCCTTGTTCCTTCTCACCTGGCGTCTGCATCTGCTCCTCTTTCTTTCGTCCTACGTCTTGGACTGAACTCCTGCTATTCCCGTTACCCTTGTCTCTCACAGAATTCTTAGTATGTTATGCTCAAATAATACATTTTCCTCACCTGTATGTACAGTGAAGACCTACAATATGTTAGTGGTGTAGCCAGACCGAATAGATAAATGAGTTCTCTCTACTTAAGGTGCCTTGGTTCTGGATACAGTCAAGAAGTGTGGATATTTCGTTACTTGCTTTTCGGATATATCCATGGATATGTGTGTTGCTTATTATATTCCTCGGTTGGTCTCGAAAACTGACCCGAACACCTAACCAGTGGCCAATATCCTGGACAAGATGTTCCCATACATATGTATTTATATGCCAAGCTCTATTTTATCTTCTATTCCACTGAATCAAAACCCCAGCTATACTTCTCTGATGTCAGTATGTACGGAAGTGGGCATGAAATGGCGCGCAAAGCCCTGACCGCCCGCAGGATTATCGGGGCGGATCGCAACTGAGCAACCAAGTTCCCGTTTTCCTACTCATCCATCTTTCTGATCACCTTTAGCCACTAATTTTGGCGATTGTGCGGCTCGTCATGCTGCGCTCCTCGATTGCCCGGGTCGGCAATTGCTGTCAAACCCTGTCCGCCAACGGATCCCGTCGCAATGGCTGTCCAGAGCCGGTGCAAGCAACCGGCTGGCAGGTCAGGTAAAGAGAACCATATCCCCAAGCTTCCTATTTCTTTATACTCACAATCGTCACACGCAGCGATTCTTCGCTGATTCTAAGCCCCCTACCACCGGTGGTCCCACACCAGTCTCCCCTTCCTCCGAATCCAGTGTCCCTCCCGAGACCATCTCGAAGGCCGCTGAACAAGGTATGACGGCCCCCTCGTTCATCAATTACCATTGAGGCCTACCCCCCATGTCCTAATACGATTTTCTTTGCAGAATCTAAGCTTCCTCCCTCGCCCCCGGCAGCTGCTCCCCGCAAATCCGGTCGTTTCCGTCGGTTCTTGATTTATCTGATCCTCACATCCGGCTTTGCCTATGGTGGCAGCATCTTCCTGGCCCTGAGGTTCGACAACTTCCACGACTTCTTTACCGAGTACATTCCCTACGGTGAGGAATCTGTTCTTTACTTTGAGGAGCGCGACTTCTACCGCCGCTTCCCCAATGCCTTGAGACACCCAAACCGTCTCCCGGCTGCACCCCGAGAAGAGGGAAAGCCCGTGACAATTCCTAGCAAGAGCGGTCTGTCCTGGAAGGTTGCTGAAGAACACAAGGCCGATGCCGATTCTAAGAAGGCAGCGGCAGCTCACGAGGGACAGATTAAGCCCGCGGCCGCTAAGCCCGAGGAGCGGAACGCCGCAGTCGTGAAGGCCAAGGAAGACACGGCCTCGAAGCACAGCACCAAGGAGACGAAGCCCGAATCCGAGGCGAAGAGCCCAGTCTCACTGGATGAGCCCAGAAAACCTGCTGTTTCTGCGAGCACCATTGAATTGCTCCAGTTGCAGGATGGTGATGACTCTGTTGTTCAGGATCTGGTTAAGACCTTCAACGACATCGTTACCGTCATCAGCGCCGATGAAAACTCCAACAAATACTCTGCTCCTGTCGCCAAGGCCAAGGGAGAATTGGAGAAGATTGCCGAGAAGATCGCTGCTATTCGCAGTGAGGCTCGCAACACTGCCCAGGAGGAGCTTAACAAGCTACATGCTACCTTTGATGAGTCGGCACGTGAATTGATGCGCCAGTTCGAGGAAGTGCGTTCCACTGATCTTGCTTCGTTCCGTGAAGAGTTCGAGGCCGAGCGCGAGAAGCTCGCCCTGGCATACCAGCAGAAGGTCAACACCGAGCTCCGCCATGCCCAGGAGCTTGCTGAGCAGCGTCTTCAGAATGAGCTCGTTGAGCAGGCCATCGAGTTGAACCGCAAGTATGTTCACGAGGTCAAGAGCCTTGTGGAACGCGAGCGTGAAGGCCGTCTGAGCAAGTTGACTGAGCTCACCGCCGACGTTAACGAACTTGAGAAGCTCACCGCTGGATGGAGCGACGTTATCGACGCCAATCTCAAGACTCAGCAGCTGCAGGTCGCCCTGGATGCCGTTCGGACCGTGGTCGAGCGTGCCTGAGACCCCCCGCCCATTCATCCGTGAGCTTGTGGCCGTGAAAGAGCTTGCTGCTGGTGATGCCGTCGTCGAGGCTGCCATCGCATCTATCAACCCCACCGCTTACCAGCGTGGTATTCCCTCCACTACGCAGATCTTCGAGCGTTTCCGCCGAGTTGCAAGTGAAGTCCGCAAGGCTAGCCTGCTGCCCGAGGATGCCGGTGTGGCAAGCCACGCTGCCAGCCTTGTCCTGAGCAAGGTTATGTTCAAGAAGGATGTTTTGTCTGAGGGTGATGACGTCGAGAGCGTTCTGGTGCGCACTGAGAACTTGTTGCAGCAGGGCGATGTTGACGCCGCCGCTCGGGAAATGAACACCCTCCAGGGCTGGGCTAAAATCCTCAGCAAGGACTGGTTGGGTGATGTTCGCAAGGTTCTTGAGGTCAGACAGGCTCTCGAAGTAAGTTTTTGTTTTATCTTTCAGGTTGGCAATTTGCAACAGATCCACTAACGTTTCCTTTCCCAGGTCATCGAGGCTGAGGCCCGCCTCCAGTGCTTGCGGGTTGAGTAAGCGCATACTTTGAGCGAAGATGAATTCATTTTACCCTGTATATCCACATCATTTACAGGAACTGTACCTCTAGTTGTACTTGTGCTTTAGACCCAAATGCTAGAACTTTCCCACGTCTCTTGACTCGTCTAAGATGTGCATCACATAGCCTCCATGACTTAGAACTTAATGCAGCCTTTGGTCCTAAATTAGATCACGAATAAGATCCATGCTCGACTCCCCTGGGGGTTTCGTGCCCCGGGGCTGCCCGGGGCTGCTGCCCAGGCCAGTCCGTGCGAATAAAGTGATTACGTAACATCGACTGACGCGCATTCAGATCTACACTGGGGATGTTGCGTCTTGTAGGCTGATTGTGCAACATTGTCTTTAATTTTCGCCGGTATTTGAACCCTTGCCAACTTGGCAGATCGCACTTATGCTTGTATCTGGACAAATTATGTCTGTCTCTTTCTCGAACGTTGCCATTTAGCATTGTTGCCTTCCTGCAGCAATGTCGCAACGACCGAACGAGCCCCCTGTACGATCTTCAATGTCTCCGGCTAATGGACGAAACCGAGATCGATCCCCAGAAACTGCGTCGCCTTTACCACGATCCGATGAAGGCTCATTTCGCCAGACCCCGCCCCAAAAGAACGACGGCCAAGCAAGCGGGGAGTTAGAGGGGACTACACTGGGCAGCAGTTCCCGTGATGGAGATCGAAGGACACCGGGCCAGCGGAGGACCCAGAGCTCAGGTGGCTTTTTGCTTGACTCATTGCCCCGCACACGAAGCACAAGAGTCAGCTTGCAACGCCCTCGCCCCTCAGAACCTCCCCAAGAGAAGCGCAGCGTTCCCGAACCGGATATCGTGGTCCCCAAGAAACGCTCGCGGTTCCCATGGAGCCGGAATAAGCGCCATGAATCTGAGGTAATGCCGGAAAATGCAAGTCCAAGCCCGACCACTGCTCGGCAAGCTTCTGCGCCTCCTGATAGACAACCCTCTGGAAGCTCCTCGCAGCCCGAGGTGCACGAAGACAATGTGGCACATCCAACTCCCGGTCTCGATAGGGACTCGATCCAGATCGTAAATCTAGCCTTGAACCTTAATGAGTCTCGGAGGAGGACAGCTTCTGGAATACCCCCGGGCTCTGAGAGCCGAAGACCAATATCTGTCTCTCAACCTGCTGTTTCGACAACTGACAGCTATGGGTATTCCCCACTAGCGAAGAAGTTACAGCTCGACTCGCCGTATCGCAATCTGACTCAGGTCTCTGGTAATCGTTTATCACAGGGGACACTGCCGAGCTTAGAGCAATCATCTGTTATGAATTTGTTGCCTCCATCCGCAGTCGAGGATCACCGGGCATACGAATTCTCCGAAAGCACTTTGGCTCGTGCCGAGAGAGCACGCAATCATTTTGATTTATTTCATGAATACATGCGGCTCCTACCTCGTTACCACCTCTTCGAGGTGCGGTCAAGCGTGACTCCGAGTCTAAGTTACAGAACCCCAACCGAAGCTATAACCCGCTTCAAATGATTCGCAACCGAAAAGTCAGGTATCGTGAGAAATGCTCCATCGATCCAGCCGCAGAAGGATGGCACGACGTTGAAAGAGTCCACCAATGGATCAATGACGTCGCGCAAAAGTACGCCCCAAGAGAGTACGACCGACTAGATTGCTTGAAGCTGCCACCTTTCCAACAAGGTCGCCGTCATGTGTCTATTCAGGAACATGAAGATATGGATATGATGCCCACGTCTCCGGAATCGAGTTTGCGGCGAGTTAGCCGAACCAGCAGCATGAAGGCCCGTCGACCACGTATTGATTGGAAGATATCGCCAGCAGAGCTTCTGGCCGATGCTGCCTGGCTGGAATATGGTGCCAATAAGACGAAGGTGGTCGACAAGGATGGTTATAAACTCTACCCTGACCCCACAGAGTTAGTTATAATGGACACAAGCGAGGACCGCGGCACGCCTCAGAAGCAGCAACGCCTTTCAGTCGAAGTGGGAGATCATGCAGAAGCACATTCGTCACCGCACACTTCTATCTCCAGTCCTCACCCTGCATTGGCGCAAGAATTCAAGAGCGTGGGTCGTGGGCGGCACAGGCACAGATTTCGAAGCCACTCGCACAGCTTACGCAGCCGTAGTGCTTCCAGCAAACGAAAGCCTTCACGATGGGATCATGTCAAAATGCGCTCGGGCAGCGTGTCGAGTTCTTCAAGCTCAGATACCCGCCCCTCCGTCGATGAAAAGCCTCGCAGGTCTCGTGAGAATATCCGCGACCATGTCCAAAGATTCGTCGAACATACACACTCAGGATCTCGGATATCCCGCGGCAAGTCCCCGGCTGTTCATAACACTGACATTGATCGGGGGAGAACACCACAGCCAGTCGAGCCGTTGTCCGTCAACACGAAGCAATCCCGCAAACACAGAAAAGGCTCTCTCTCATCGGCAGGCAGTCTTGATGACCGGCAGGATACTCGTATGTCCCTGGAAGGCATGGATAGCACTGCGCCTAACTCTCCCGCTCGCGTCGGCTACTTCCCGAGCATAGCAGTAAATCTGTCACCACCGTCAAGTCGATCTCCCTCGCCCGCCAAGAAGGGTCTCCGTCATAAGATTGTTTCACGCCACGAGCGCAGCAAGAGCAAACAAGCAGATCGAGAGCGAGAGCGGGAAGATGAATTGCCGGAACTCGAGGCTTTGCGTCAGCGAACGACGGCGCCTGCGCGGACGGAGGGCGCCTCCAAGCTCGAGCCGAGTCCTCTTCCCGATGTTGTGTCGTCATCTTATCCCGATGATCAAGGCACGCATGAGGGCAATCGAGTGGATGGGTATCGGTCTCGCAAAGGGCCCCATCTTCCCGAATCAAAGTTACGAGGAATATTTAAGGGGCCAGGTCGGATAGCAGAGATCGTTGGAAATGAGGTCTCCAAGGTCGGAGATCTCATTCTGAAGAAAGACGCAGAACCTGAATCTCGAAAATCATCGTCCGCCACTACTCTTGCATCAGATGATAGCGATTCTGATGAAGAATCCAGAGGCGACAGAAAGCCTGGCTCCAAAGGTCTTTTACGGCGCCTACCAACATTTACAGATGAGCCTGGGCGATTGACTCGCAGAAATTCCGAGAGGAACTCGTCCCGAAGCTTTATTCCTTCTCTGCCGACCTTCACGTCACCCCTAAGGCAAGATGAACGAAGCGAAGCACCAGAGGTGACCGACTTCGGCAGTCCTGGCGAACGAGTTTCCTCTCCACGAAATTATGGTTCCCGTGATTCTCCCAAGAAGTTCTCGCTGCCGCGCAGCAAAACGCTTGATTTCAGCCCTTCTTTGCGCACGGGACGGATAAAGCGGGACGAGATTAAAGACCCTTCCATCCCTTTCAGCTTAACACGGCCTCCTGTCACTGGGCTCGCCAACGCTCGAGCATCACCGGGAATTTCCCCAGAGGGAAGACGCACAGGGCTTTCAGGTGCTAGTCGCGCCTGGAGTATATCTGGGCGCAGTATCCATACCTTGATTGACACCGGCGTGCCTGGTAAACCCGAAGTTGAGCGCACACGAGCTCTTCTATTGTCATCGGGGATTAAGGCCCGGGAGATTACTCGCCGGGCCCACACTCCCGTGAGCCAGTTCCTCCCTGGCTTCAAAGCGCTGTGGGCCCTGGTGCATCTGTTCCACAAGTGACACGAATCGGCGAATTCGACCTCGCTGCTCAATGCCTCCTCCAACGTTTCGAAGACACGCAGCACTCGTTCCAGCAATCCATGCACCATTTATCCACGTCTACCTCGTCCCCTCTCCGATCCCAGCTGAGGAACCTGGAAAACCTGGTCAATCATTCTCTGGCTCCTCGCGTCCGAGCCACGGCAATGGACGCCGAGGACTTGTGTGTCCAGCTCAACACCACCAGCACACTCGCTGTTAAGCAGCTGAGTGATGCCCTTGACAAAGGCCTTCGTAAGCGTCGCCGTCGATTGCGGTGGATTCGTCGGACTGGATTCATGGTTCTGGAATGGGCCCTTGTTGCTATGCTTTGGTGGGTGTGGCTGATTGTCATGGCTTTCAAGCTTGTGCGTGGTGTCTTCCGGGGTGCCTTCACTGGTATTCGATGGGTCTTGTGGCTGTGATTTACAGACTGCATTTGGACATTTCTTCATCCCTTTTCCGTGCCCACTACCCTGTTGGGTACTTTCCTTTTTACATTACCATTTTTAACTCCACCGCCCTTGTTGGCGTGCATATACCCTTCCAGTGAGCTTGTTTATGTCCACTGTCTTCTTTTCTAATTCACCATACATGATTTAATGGAGCGTTGCGTCTGTTTCAAATGATTCCCAGAATACTTTGTCTTCACCTTTTGTACATAATTCAGCTGTCATGTCTCTGCTCCAATACATTTGGATTTGACCAATGTTCATTCGCCTCTTTTGTTGGTGGAACTTGTCCATTGTCTTTCAGCCCCCAGGAGGTGACATGGCATCATACAAGATGATATTCTGCAAGCAACCGCAGTCGACAATGAAAGACTCGAAATTTTTTGGAACAAAGCTTTTTCTCTTCTTTGTTCGACTTTGTCATTCTTGCAGGATATTTCAGAACAATATCTTTGATCCAAAGGAAAGTGTGCAAGTATACCTCTTTGTTTTTGCTCTTCTTGCCCGCGCTCAACAATGGGAACCTTCATTATATAAAAAGGACCAGCAAGCGTAAATGGACGGAGAGACCCGTTGGATTCAATCAACCTTTACGAATGTTGGCAAGATTCCTTTCCAGCAGAAACTAAATCCTCAGGTACATTCTCATTCGCAATATATCGATCGTCTTATACACCAAGATGCCTCCAACAGGTAACAAGATCCCCACTAACTCCCGCTCAGCGAACCGCGCCTACAAGGAAGCCAGCACTAGCCGGTGGCAATTACTACCCCTTTTCCGGTCATTCTTGGAGCATAGACCGACCGACACCATGCTCGCCGTTCAAGAACGCCGCCTTCTCGTCTCCTGGGACCTCAAAGCCATCCATTACTTGAGGATATGCTTGAGGACGTGGGTTCTGGACAAAGTCCCAGGCGACGCGATCGGTGCATTCCTCGTGACTGTCTTGTACGAACAAGACTTTCATCTGGATTACCGGCTAACCATGATGGTGAGGGATGGACAAACCCAGCTACACATCGCTCGTCGTGTGTTGGCATTCTATCAAATCCGAGACGAAGCAGACGCTCCCATCTGGGATAATGTGGCCGTCTACGGTGAAGACACCCACTCGAAACCGCGATCTGTTAAGAGCAAGAGTGCTGCTGGAAGCTCTACTGTCACGAAGGAGCTTCCACCACGTATCCCTACACCACCGCCTGCTGACCCGAGATGGCCCCTCTTCATGGGTGCGCTTAGCGACCCGGAGCTTGAAGACCTCGTGGACAAGCTAGGAGACGACGATCATGCAGAGGGGGATCTGCCCCCCTTGTTCACCGGTGTGCGTGAGGAAGATATTCCCATCATCCAGGCGTTCCGGATATTCAATATCCACAAGAATGATTCCTCCAAGGACCTTCCTCTGCCTGATGGGACAGATCGGATTGAATATACCTCGAAGCAGACTAACATATCACAGGATAAGCCCCTCCCTCCTCTTCCCATGAAGGAGTCTCTCCCAACCCTACCCACTGACAAGGCTCTTCCCGCCTATAAATCCCTCCTCCCACTCCCACCTCTTTCACGCCCGTCAAGTCCGAATCCCTCATCTGTGCGTGTGTCGACCTTCAAAGCAGAGCAGAAGCTTAGAGTCAGATGGGCTGACTGTGTGCAGAGCGAACATGCTGACATTGAACAGGGGAAGGGTAAGACTGAACTACGTTCGTCCCCGGCAGCTCGCCCAGGGCTTCCCGTTGACGCTGACGCCAACCGGCCACATCCCCCTCGGACGTTATCTATGCCTATATTCGCAGTCCTTGGCATTATAATGTTCCGCCGCCCCTCCTCCGCTTAAAAAGAAGGCGGGAGTGGAAGACTTGCGCAAGCCTCGAGTGCGTGGTGGTTGAATGACTGGTGATTTTGAGTCGATACATTTGGGTTAGACATCGAGAGTTCAGCAAGAGATATCTGTTGGTCAAGATATCCAACGTCTTCTTCTTTTAGCATGAGATATGGGTTGAAATAGCAACACTGGACTTTTTTTTGGATATATTCTTGTCTCATGAACTGGGTTCTTTGAATATACAACGCTTGAAAGAACAATCCAAAGAAAGAAGAATATAATAAAACAATAATCTATTTGTTCAGACAGGAGAGTAGAATGTAGTATCTTGATCTTGAAATACAGGTCCCAGAAAGTCACAGTGTGATATAGTGCCATGCGTAAATAGTACAGGAGTTGTTGATGATGGAAGAAGCAGCAGGGATTGAAAGCGAAATATGCTGCTCCTTAGCCCCAACAAGAGCCAATGCCAGGCACTGCCTGGCTTGGGTTGCCGGAGTAGTCGGAGTGGGGAGGAGGTTATTACATATTTTATCGTTTATTTCTTGTGTCTGTCGGCCTGGGCCTTGACGTACTTGGCAATGAGTTCCTTCCTGTAAGAGAAAGCGGTTAGCAATGGAACATGTAGTTAGAGGAGTTATTCTGGTTGGAACATACTGCATGTGAGGAGGAGCCTTCTCGTAGTGGCTGAACTCCATGGTGTATTCACCCTTGCCCTGAGTGGCGGCACGCAGGTTACTGCTGAAGCCGAACATGCCGTTCAGACTGCAGTCAGCGTGGACAGTGAACTCGTCAACACCGGTCTCGGTGTCGTTGATAGTGGCATTGCGCTTGTTCAGCAGGCCGATAACATCACCCTGGAATTCAGTCGGAGCGGTCACAACCGTCTTCATGAGGGGCTCCAGGACAGAGGGCTGACTTTCCGCGAAGGCCTTGCGGAATGCCTGCTGGGTGGCATTCTTGAAGGACATTTCGGAAGAATCGGTCATGTGGGTGGCACCGTCGTTGATGACCATGCGAGTGCCGAGAACCTTGTGGCCGATCAGAGGACCCTTCTCACAAGAGAGGTTGAAGCCCTTCTCGCAAGCATACAGGAACTTCTCGGAAATGCTGCCTCCAACAACCTGCTGCTCGAACTTGTTCTCCTCGAGGGCGCCGGTAGGCTCCATGTATCCCATCACACGGGCGAATTCACCAGGTCCACCGGACTGCTTCTTGAGCAGGTGGTCGAACTCGACACGGTTGCCGATGGTCTCACGGTAGGCGACCTGGGGCTGGCCAGTCTCGCAATCGACCCGGTACTCACGGCGCATACGCTCCACGTAGATGTCAAGGTGGAGTTCACCCATGCCGGAGATAATGGTCTGGTCGCTCTCGCTATCGTAGCTCACTCGGAAGGTCGGGTCCTCTCTTTGGAAACGGGCCATGGCCTTGGAGAAGTTGGCACCGTCCTTGCTCTGTTTGGGCTTGATAGAGAGCGAGACGACGGGCTCGGGAACGAACATGGATGACATGCTGTAACCGAGAGTGCCATCCGTGAAGGTGTCACCAGACGCACACTCAATACCGAACACGGCACAGATCTCACCAGCGCCGATCTCGCTGACTTCCTCCATGTCGTTGGAGTGCATGCGGACAATACGGGGAACCTTGACCTTCTTGCTGTTGCGAGCGTTGAAGACGTTGGCGCCCTTGCGGAGAGTACCCTGGTAGACACGGATGTAGGTCAATTGACCGAAGTTGCTCTCTTCCAGCTTGAAGGCCAGACCAACAAAAGGAAGAGAGTTGTAGGGGGCAAGTTTGACAGACGCCTCGTCGCGCTTCTGGTCAAGGGCAAGGTTCTCAACCTCAGCAGGGTTGGGAAGGTAATCAATGACACCGTCCAGCATGGGCTGAACAGACTTGTTGGCCAGAGCAGATCCCATGAAGACAGGGGTGAACTTCAATCCAATAGTGGCTCGGCGAATGGCGGCTCGGATCTGATCCTCGCTGGGCGTGAGTTCCTCCAAGAACATTTCCGCGATCTCATCGTCGACATCGGCAAGAGTCTCAATGAGCATGGTGCGGCGCTCCTCGGCAATAGCCTTGACCTTCTCCGGGATTTCATCCTTCTCCATAATCTCCTCACCGCTTCCGCCAACGTTGTATAGAGCCTTCATGCGGATCAAATCAACGACACCCTCGAACTCGTCCTCGGCACCGATGGGGACCTGAACAGCAGCCGCAGGCATCTTCAGCTTATTGTTAATCTGGTCAACGGCCTTGAAGGGGTTAGCACCCATGCGGTCCATCTTGTTCACGAATGAGATACGAGGAACGTTGTAGCGGCGCATTTGGCGATCGACGGTAATTGTTTGGGACTGGACACCGGAGACAGCACACAGAATCATGACGGCGCCGTCCAGAACGCGCAGCGCTCTCTCGACCTCGATGGTGAAATCAATGTGACCGGGGGTATCAATCAAGTTGAGGTGGTACTTTTGCTCAACACCCTCCTTATCCTTCTTAACCCAGTCACAGAAAGTAGCCGCGGACTGGATGGTAATACCCTTCTCACGTTCCAAGTCCATAGAGTCCATCTTGGCACCGACGCTGTCACGCCCGCGGACCTCGTGGATAGCCTTGATACGACCAGTGTAGAAAAGAACTCGCTCTGTACAGGTAGTTTTACCGCTGTCGATATGGGCCTGCGCAGTGAGACTTCATTAGACAAGGACGAAAAGCAGATGTGGGAGCAATTGGGACAGTATGTACCGCAATACCAATGTTACGACACTTGTCAAGACGAGCGGCCTCGACCGGATCGAGATTGTCGATAATGGCGGTTTGGGACAGACCGTCCGGGTTGGCCTTAGCAGCCTCGAGACTAATGACAACGTTAAACCGAGTAAAGTAACATATCAGTCCGACGAGTATACTTACACTGCAGAAGCAGCAGCAGAGGCATTTCGGCGCTGGTCCCATTGTCCCAACTTCGACTGATAAGCCGGCGCAAGAGCGGCGGACCGGAACGCGGCCGTAGAAGCGCATCGTTGGCGCAGAAGAGTCTGGGGCTGGAAACGAGCTGATCTCGTCAAACCAAACACCGCGCGGGTTTGTAACCGGGCAAGAGAAGGAGACCGCATGGTGATGATCCAACCACACCAGAATTGATATGATCAACGCGAATTGAATGTTTAGTTGGCTCCCCAAAAAAAAAGTTCGGGGAAGCCAGGAACGCATCACGTGATTATTTACATCGGCCCATCAAAGCCGGGAGATTACAATTCGGTGGCTATAGAACTATAAAATGAGATATCGACATTGAAAACGATGATGCCTTTGCTGTTTGAAGGCTTGAGCATCGTGACACGTCGTTGGTTGGAGTGAACTGCGCATACAACATATATCCATAGATATTGGCTATCCAAGAAAGATAAGACTGAAGATCATGATATGAGTCGGATTTAAACATGAAGACCCAATAAACTTGATTGCCACACTAATATACAAGAAAAATACACAAGCGCCGTGGTATCCAACCACTGTCTGGTTTTGAAACAGGAATGCAAAAGTATGCCGCCGATCCTGATTCCGCGACGACAAGCCGTATATCCAAAGGATCTAAAGACGAGCTGGTTATCGAGAGCATGTTCGTATGCCTGGAAATATTGCCAATATCTCAGATTGTTCGAGTAAAGGCTGCCGCGGACGGACAAAGCGATGCACGCTATCAGAGAAAAAAACGGAAAGCGACGACTCTATTTCCCTTGCCGTTGCTTGTGCTTGGGGTTCTTCGAGCTAAAAGACCAAGAAAACAAAATATTAAAACTGAACGACTCCAAGCATAGCCATCAATGGCACGGGGTAATCACTCACCAAATGATGTAGACACGGCCTTTCCGGTGAACGGGCTTTTTAACAGTCAGCATCCACCAGTCAAAATACAATTTCCCAATCATTCCACGATGGACGCATTCAATATCTTGAGTCATACCTTGCAACCATCACACAGTCTCTTAACAGAAGACCGAGTCTTCATTCCCCGAACCTGCTCCACCTGCCTAGCAGAACCATTCGCCACGGCAACAGCATTGCCGGACTTTACTTGTCCACGGAGCCTCGTGAGGCTGTTGCGAATCATGTACGAGAAAGGCCGTAATGAGGCGGTCCGGGTGGTCACAGAGGGGAGGAATTGGCGGAGGGTCCCGGAGGAAGCACCGAAGACGGAGCGGAGGGAGAACATGGCGGCGGGTTTCAATTTTGGTCTATCTCCACGGAAGGTGATCAATTGGAGGCTGCGCCTCAAATATCACCGTATGAAGAACAAGACGTATCGGGGTGGGGTGCGAGGTTGATGTTTGGCTCCGAAGGTTCTCTCGTGCTGCGATCGCAAATGTTGGCCGGAGCTTCTGTATCGCCGGTCGGCCGAGGGAGTGGATCGCTGTGATTGGTCGGTTTCGCACTACAAGTATAACGGCGGCAGAGAAAACAGAAAGACATTGTAAAATTGTGAAATTATTTAACGACTCGACGGGAAAGTGAGATTTATTTGTTTAGGCTATCTAGGGACGCTAGCTGGGATGCATCGGCTAGGCTGAAATGAACGCCTGACCCGCAAGGCAGGATTGCGTGCATCGATTCTCAATGAGAAAAAGGACATTTGAGGGTATTTGTACTTATGCAAATATGTAGTAAGAACCCCTAAAAGTAGACGATGTGACTGACCTATAATACAGAGGGTCTATCAAAATGAACCAAACGCCGAAAGAAAGAGACAAAACAGGCCTGGACGTCAAACCGCTTAAACCATAACAAGCTATGAACAATGCATCTTCTCGTTACCCACCTTCTTTTGCAATTATATATATATAAAAAAAGCTTATTCAGAACGCAAGAAGGTCTTGTAAGTGGGCGAGTCAGTGTGCTCAGTGAACGGATAGCCCAGATCCCGAAGGAACGACTCCAAGTCCTCCTTCTCGGGCGACGGGCACTGGATTCCAGCCAGAACCTTGCCCACATCACCGCCGTAGTTGCGGTAGTGGAACAGAGAGATATTCTGTTCAGGACGGAGAGTGGTGAGGAACTTGGCGAGAGCACCTGGACGCTCGGGGAACTCGAACATGAAGATGCGCTCGTCAGCGACCTCGCAGCGGCCGCCTACGAGGAAGCGCACATGACGCTTGGCAAGTTCGTCATCACTCAAGTCCCGGCAGCTCATGCCGCCCTTCTCCAACTCGCCCATGATCTTGGCCAGATCTTCGCGGCCAGTAGAGGCAGATAGCGAGATACCCATGAGCACATCGGCCGAATCTTCGCGGGCATAGCGGTAGTTGAACGCGGTAACGGCGTGGGCAGGACAATCTCAACGAGCTTGGCGAACGCGCCGGGCTTCTCGGGGATCTTCACGCTAAGAAGTGCCTCCTTCTTCTCACCAAGGGCAGCGCGCTCAGCAACAAACCGCAGACGATCGAAGTCCATATTAGCACCAGAGGTAATGGCAATAAGCTCGCGGTTGGGGTCAGGGCTGGGGTTCTTGGCAATATATTTCTTGAGACCGGCAAGAGCGAGAGCGCCAGCGGGCTCGACGATGGACCGGGTATCCTCGAAGGCGTCCTTGATGGCCGCGCAGGTCTCATCGGTGGAGACCTGGATGACCTCGTCGATGACCTCGCGGCTAAGACGCCAAGTTTCCTCGCCAACCGACTTGACTGCTGCACCATCCGCAAAGAGACCAACCTCTTTAAGGAAGACTCGGTTACCCGCATCGAGGGACTGAGCCATAGCGTTGGCATCGTAAGCCTCGACACCGATGACCTTCACCTGGGGTGCGATACGCTTGAGGTAAACTCCAATTCCGGCAATCAGACCTCCTCCTCCAACAGCACAGAAGACTGCCTCGAGCTTGTCCAAGTTTGCCTGGCGCAGAAGCTCCATGCCGATAGTACCCTGGCCAGCAATGACATAAGGGTCGTCGAATGGTGGGATGTTTGTCAGACCATGCTGCTTCTCCAACCGGTGAGCCTCGTCCTTGGCAGCATCGAAGTCCATTCCATGAAGAACGACACTTCCTCCCAAGCGAGCAACATTCAGGTGTTTAATGGCGGGGGTACCGGAAGGCATAACGATGGTAGCGGGGATTCTCAGCTTGCGGGCAGAAAAGGCCACACCTTGAGCATGGTTTCCTATATTGAGTGAGTAAGAAGCACTCTCAGTTTGTTTTATCTACCAGGTGTATAGACCCACCAGCAGAGCAAGCAATAACGCCCTTCCAGCGTTGCTCATGGTTCAAATGAGCCATCTTGTTGTATGCGCCGCGAAGCTTGAAGCTGAAAACCGGCAGCAAATCCTCACGCTTGAGAAGCACCCGGCTTTCAAGCCGGCTACTCAGGTTGACAGCATGGGTAAGAGGGGTTTCTTCGATAACATCGTATACTCGTGACGTCAAAATCAACCGGAGATACTGGAATCGCGGGGCAATATTAGAATTTAAAGACCCAGTAGTCATTGCAAAACTTGAACTTACATCTGGGTAACCGTTGGGAAGCAGAAAAGCTTCAGGGATGCCCCAGTTAGGAGGCAAGCCGGGCGTCCTTTGCTCGCGTTCAGAGGGCGGCGTCGGAGCGGCGGTATACTCAGTCAACGCAAGCCCGCTCATCTTGGGAGTGACGGGCGTCGCGACGCCGTTGGAAGTCTCGTTAGACATGATAAACCACGATTGATTATACCAAACGATGGAGATAATCAATCCCAATGCTGGTTAGAAATAATCTGGACGGGAAATTCTAAACTCTGACTCTTTTTTCTTGAAGGCGGGACCGGTGATCGGAGTCCCTTATGTCATCAACCCTGAATGCTAGCCCTAAATAAAGCTCGATTTGGGAGTGTAGAAGGGGTGAGATAAAGTAGATGGGGTTAAAGCGAAGAATAATGTCCTAGACAAACGTGAAGATGCGTATCCCTTGGACTGAATGAAAGAAATGAAGGTTGGGTGGCAGCCCTAGAGGTATATAAGTACAGGGAAGTTGTACAAGTAGATAGCGGTCAAGATTGAGGGGCATATAGTACATAAATTACTTATTTGTACTTATTTATACTTTGTATTATTACATTCTGGTCCAGTAAGAGATTTCAGAAGCATTTAAGCAAAACAGGAAAGCCAACCTCCTTATATATGCTGTACTTGGTAAAGACGTAGTTGGTGGATGCTGTAGGACTCAGCAGGGCCCCAGGCCCCGGCGGCCAGTTACATAACACCCGTCTTGAAAACTTGGCGTCATACCACAGCTCGACATCTGCGCCCCAGCTTCTTGAAGAGTCTATTCCAACATCAAATCTTCCAACTCACGTCCACGATTGGTTTTTTGCCACCAATTCCCGATTTATAAGGGTCGGTCGAATATCTCCGACTCGAAAACTCCGCATCCCGTGGACGCAATTGAACTCCGCACCACTCAACATACGCAACTCCGATCAACTTCACGATGAGTCGGGAACCCGTGCCTTCGTCTTTTGACGAGGGAAACCCGTATGTACCACATTATCCGCGCGTCCCGGAAGCGGCACCCAACAATGCTACATAGGAAGCGAAGGGAAGGCTCACTTGCTAACGCTGGGCCTCCGACAGTCAATTTACAGAAGAGACTGGCATGCAAAAATTCACACGACGCCTCAAAGAAGAGCCGCTCGTTCCACTTGGTACGGAATTCCCTAGCACCAGCGCTCACCTTTTCCCTCGGCATTCCCTCCCGACATTAACAAAAACTAATACATACTACCACAGGATGCGCCGCAACCTGCTATGCCCTCTACCGCGCCTACCGGTCGATGAAATCTGGCGACTCAGTTGAAATGAACCGAATGTTCCGAGCCCGTATCTACGCACAAGCCTTCACACTAGTCGCGCTAGTCGCCGGCGGAATGTACTTCAAGACGGAACGGCAGCAGCGCCGGGAATTCGATCAGGCGGTGGAACTTCGGAAGAAGCAAGAGAAGCGTGACGCGTGGTTGCGCGAGTTGGAGATTCGTGATAAGGAGGATCGCGAGTGGAGAGAGCGCCACGCTGCCATTGAGGCTGCGGCTAAGGAGGCTGGGAATAAAGCGGCGCCGCGTAAGGAGCAAGAAGCGGCACGGTCGTCGATTGAGCCTGCGGATGAGAAGACTATTGGGGTTATGGATGCCGTGAGGGTTCTTATTTCACGGAATTGATGGCGTGCGCTCTGTAAGGTAGGAGAGTTTCTTTCTTTCTTTCTTTTGTATATATCATCGAAATTCTCCAATCGTATGTGGATCTTCAACTGATGATTGTGCTGTCGTTCTAGATTGCATAAGTAAAAGTGGCAAAAGTACAATGAGCTCATCCGGTTATAGTATCTGGGGTTGTGCTGTGTACGGGGACTCCGACGATCGACGTGCCGAGGTTGAAATGTCCTCCTTGACCCGCGCCAAACAAGCACGGCACTAGCACAACAAGGTAAACCACCTTCTTGGCAGTATCCTGGAAATGTTTCCGAAAAAGCAGTGTGTTGATTCTGGATCAGCGTGGCCGAATTTGTTTGCTTGGCCGAGGCTTTCATGTGAGATCGACAAGGCTAGCGCCGTGCGGCAAACATATGATGCTCAGGGCTGATTCGGAACGGGAGTGCCGTCGGGTGTGATTTTATGTGATTTCGTGTAGTTTTGAAATCACTAGATTCTTAGGAGTATATGAGAGCATAAGATGAATGCGCTTTTCATGAAGACTAACATGTTATGGTCAGGTCAAACAAGAAGCAAAGGCGGGGAAGTTGAGCTACTCGACACCAAACCCTAATTTGGAAAGCCTCAGGGTCTATCAGAACCTGCGTCAAACTTTTCAGTGCTCCGAGACTCCACTCAGCCTAACTCTTGCAAATCTTCCCTGCTCATTCCTTTCCAAGTCACAGTGACGTGTGGAACACAAGCTAGTCGCCTTGTGGTTTCTAGAGTATAAAGGCCCTTGGCATCCCCCTATAACTGTAGATCTTCTCGTTTCCTAGTCCTTTCCTCCACACCCTTGTCAAAAGACACTACAACTATATACGTGATACCCAACAGAAAGAACTATTTCTGTATCCAAAATGCTATCCTGGATCAACCCATTGCGAATCTTCCAGGCCATCCTGTCCCTAGCCACGATTGGTCTTACTGCATACGGTGCGTTCCACGATACAAGAGGTATATCAGAATAGCGCTAACTCGATCTAGAAATTGCCTCTCTGTACGACAAATGGTCCTACTCAAATGTCGTCTACTACATGCTCTTCAACGGCTGCTGGACAACAGGCATCGCAGTCCCATACCTGGGCCTCGCACCTCTACGCTTCCCTCGCTTCTCACATGAAATCGCCATCCCTCTCATTGAGCTGCTCACCGGCGGTCTCTGGCTCAGTGGCTGGATTGCCTTGGCTGCCATGATCCCTTCGCCTGGCGCGTGCTACTATCCCAGCTGCCACGCCCTTCAGGCTCTGATTGTCGTCGGGGCTGTCCAATGGTAAGAACAGAGCGCAAGGATTAATTCATACGTATGTTATCTAACCTGTTCTGAACAGGGCTACTTTCGTTGTCACAAATACCTTCGCCATCATAGACTTGAAGAACTCTCGCCGCAACGCGAAGAATCATCGCGATGATGCCTCCCCGGAGATGAGTACTACTGCCAATGCCAATGCCAATGGTAACACTACCAATACCACTGCGGACTCGGCTGTCTAGATGGGTGTGCCTGTACCCCGAGGATATGTTTATGTACCAACGACACTTGCAATAACTTGCAAGCTATGATACGCACGCGGTTGAGTTTCCTATATGAAAGCGATACCCACTTGGTTGATTTGATGAACACATACCACCCCTGTTTATATGCCAGGCTCTGTTGATAATACCAGAAATGGTCTGGTCATGTATCGACCTAATGTTAATACGATAATCTGTTCTTACTCTCTCTCATATCCCATTCCCGGCAGTGCAACCCAATTTCTAGCACATCAAAAGCAATTGTACCAAATTAAATCTGAAATATTTATAATCATGAATTTACTCTAGCATTAAAATGGCTAATTAACAAAAAGGTCCAACGAAGATAAAATACGTAAACCGAGATACCCGAGAGAGATATATCACTCAACCGACATCCATTCCATCAACCTGGCGTATTGATTTCATCGGCCCGCTCTGGCCAGCTTTGTTCGTTTCTGCGTGGAATGACAGAACCTCGCCGTACCTAGAAATAGTCAGCAGAATGTCCGGAGACGCGTCGATATGTACTCTTATGACTGACATGATGGTCTTCCAGATATCGGCTGGGAGATCTGCTTCGAGGAAAGCCCAGTCGAAGGTTTCTGTTGCGACAGGTTCGTCGTTGGGATCGTGGTATGGTGCGAGATATGGGGATGCGAGGGCTTCTGTTGCGGAGATTCGTACTTGGGGGTCGAATTGAAGCATTCTGTCGATCAATGCCGCCGCTGATTTGGTTAATGATTTGTTTTTGTTTTAAAGAGTAGCTTGAAACATACCCTCTGCGTTGGCCTTGGGGATAAGCTGTGATATTGGCGTGCGGTTGCGCTTAGGGAGTGAATTGATGAAGTTCAATGTCTGCAGGAAAAAGCAAAGTAATCAGCGAACCCGTGTTCATGGGTCCAACGTGATTTCAAGGGGATATCTCACTCACGTTTTCACTTGTGATATTCTTGATGACTTCTTCAGGAGGGTTACCAAGTAGATCGGCGATAACGCAAAATTGGTTGATATGGTTCTTTCCGGGGAACAAGGGCTCGCCCAGGAGTAATTCAGCGAAGATACACCCAGCACTCCATATATCGACTTTCTCATTATATTTCCGCCATGTGAGCATGATCTCCGGCGCACGGTAGTACCTCGTCGAGACATAGCCGGTCATGTGGGATTCCTGGACCCGGGCCAGGCCAAAGTCACATATTTTCAAGTCGCAGTTCTCGTTGACGAGGATGTTGCTTGGTTTTAGATCACGATGGATGACGCCGGCTGAGTGGAGATATTTTAAACCACGCTGCAATTGTCGGTCAGAAGATCGTGTTTGTTGTGTTTTTTGGTGTAGATGGCACCGACCATTATTTGATACATGAAGTATTGGGCGAATTGGTCTTCGACTCTTTTTGCCTTCAGGATTGTGTTAAGATCGGTTGCCATGAGCTCGGTCACGAGGTATCTAGAGTTATTAGTACTTTCCATGTAAAGATCGTGGAGTCTCTTCGTACATGTCTTCCGAGGGAGAAATGAAGATGTCGGTCAGGTTGATGATCTGTCAGACAATTAGATATTTATTTGTACTAGCCATTGGGGATGCTCACATTTTCATGTCGCAACTGTCTCAGTAATTTCATTTCTCGGAACATGTGTCGTGCAATTGCCGGTGTCTTGAAAGGTTCCACGAGTTTCTTTACGGCGACAGTCCGATGAGTAAGTTGATCTCTTGCGGAGCTATGAGGGAAGTAAATGTTAGTATCCTCCGATTATAAGATTGCTCCAAGGGGACAGTACCAGACAAGCCCAGATACTCCAAGGCCAAGAGGCTTCCATTCCGTATAGCTAGGTTCGTATAGTCTTAGTATACAATACATCACCAAGGCATTGCCAGTTTTGTTCTAACCGTTCAGTTGTCTCGAATACTGTGCCCATTACTGATTTTTGGGAGAAAGTTGCCATTAGCTCCCCGTAGGGAGGCGTAAGTAAGGGCGTGGGCATCATCGGAGATAATATGGAAGTAAATAAAGGGCTATAATACAGAGATTAGAGTGATAAACGTATTAGGAAACATGATGAGCAATATGAACAAAAATAAGAATTAAAATAGGACTCCATAGAAGACTAAATCGAGAGACTAAATAGCCCCAAAAAATATAGACCCATCTGTTCGATGCCGTCATGCCGTCAAGAGTCCTCGGGTAGTGACATCAGAGGCTTGTGGAGCTCCCCACATCTCCCAGCACATCCAGCACGGAGTACATCTCCAGCACAGACATAGAAGCATCTCACACCTTCCATTCGCTTTTCATAGTGTGGATCTTCATGTCTCCCCGTGTGACCCGAACTTCTGTAAAATAATAATGACTTTAGTTCAGATTTTTTATTATTCGAGGGTCTCAATGCTTTCGAGGCTTCTGCACGAACTTGTCACCGATGTGGCATGCGCCTCAAACGTCATGAGTATTCTTTTCTGCGAATCCTATTCTTTTTGGATCATCATGCGCAAATGGTTTCCATGTCATAGATTCGTAGATTCGTATATTCATAACTAAACAAAGTTCCATGATTTTTAGTACTCCGAGTTTGCGATCCTGATATTAATACATAGTATACAGTGCCCATCGCTAAAAAAGAAAGAATAGCCTCCCAAACAATACCGTAGAAGGTCAGACATTAGGTAAATCCATTGTCCGCATCAATGAAGTTTTCAAAAATCGCATCGGGCAAACCATTCGGCTCATAAGATTCGTAAGGCGCAAAATCGTTCGCGATTGTTGGCAGGCCCGTCCAGTCGTTATTGTATGCGCCCGGTCCGAGGTTGGCATCGTCAGCGACCGACTCATCGGACCACGTCCCAGTTGAAAACGAGCTTGATGAGCTGGTGGGAAGGCCGCAATTATTCGCATCCAGGTTGGAAGGATTTTGCAGGACGGTCTGGGTCATTCTGGCGAGCTGCTGGTTGATTTGTTGGTCTTGGCACTCGGCGTGCTGGAACATGAGGTTTTTCAAGTCCCAGACTTCTTCTCGTAGACAGTTCAATTGTGCAAGGAGGATATCTTTCTTTTGGGTTTCGTCGGTGAGACGCCGCTCGATTTGTTTGTGTTCTCGCTTCTTTCTTTCGCGGCATTTGTTGGCGGCGATGCGGTTTCTTTCGAGGTGTTTGGCGCGCCCGGGGCTGACGGAGCGGGAGGTGGGTGATGCGGATTTCATTTTCGGGTCACGCGATAGAGGTAAGGTGATTAAAGAAGTAATAGAAAGTAGTTGGCAATATAATGAGCGGTTTTCTAATTTCTTTTCAGTCAATAGGAGTTTTAAAAATCTACCGTGTAGAAATTCGAATTTCGATACATGGAATCTTCGCAGATGGATGCTCCCCCCAATATATATAAAAGAGTCTGGACCGAAATCAATGACGTGCTCTGTCAAGGATTTGGACAAGGTTCAAACAGGATCTGGATTCGAGAAAAATATGAAAGCAAGCTTCAAGTCAGTTGCAACCTGGCCGGATCCGGTTCTGGCATCCAATCGTTGCCTCAGGTCCACATGTTAATCTGTGAGACATCTTGAAAGTTGGAATATATATCAGAGTATGTGGGGACGAGGTGGCGAAATATTGTATATATTCATTTGTAGATCCATACATATTAATGGCCGTTAAACTATAAAGATCTTGATTTTCGACATCATTCCAATGGAAATATGTACGGATTTTTGCGAGTTTGCTGTGATCCAGATTACTGGGGGTGAACAGAGAGAGAAGGTACAACCTAGTATCAAAATACAATGTCTGTATCCGATTGAAGCAATTGAAGACTTGGACTTCATCTGATTAGTCCGGGGATATAGCATGGCGGTCGACACCCCACTACCCACGGTTTCGTCTATCTTGACATTGTACGGAGCATCCCATGGAACCAGACTTAATTTAATACAAAGTATATTTACATAAACACCTAGCAGCACAGGTCAAGCAGTGATCTGTTCATCGATATAGCGCCTCATCGTCTCGAATTCCGCTTTACCTGTCTGTAAGCCCATTAGTAAACCAAACTTTTAGGACGCACTAAATCTCCATACCGAAATCAAGTATCTTATATGTTGCTGAAGAGAAAGTCAGTCAAGGATGTCCGAATACGAAGCTCCTATGGAACCAAGAACATCAACCTACTATATCCGATACACCGCGATGGCGCTCAAACTCATCGCGTGCATACTTGTGCAACTCAGTCCGTGTTGACGACGGAGGAACCTCTGAGTATTGTTAGTTGCCATACATGGCTCCAGAATTGGGGTAGACGCACTTATTAATGCTCGCATGATTTCCCGCCATAATGATAACACCCGCTGTCTTTGGATAAACTATATGGTCATTTAGTACATATACCTCAGACCAAGCTTGACTTCCTTACATGGTCTAGACTGATGGAAGGCTTCTTCAGCTTGGAGGGCTGACTGCGCGAGATCGCGGCGAGGAAACGGTGTGACGGGCGCATTGGAGGAAATCAGAACATGGCCTTATGGACGAAAGAAAATATTGCATGCGTCATAAAGGTTTTCTTTCTGATGATAGAGATGTCGATTAGCTGTAGGAGAAGGGATATATAAGGCGGTGAGAGTGGATATTTCTGCCGCTAGCATTGTGTTCACGGTCAGGTGATCGTCCTACTATATGTGACAACCGAGGGAATAGAAGATAGAAGATTGATTGGCTTTGTACAGAAACCAACGTGATATTAGAAGCTATATAAGACATGGTTTGCATAAAGCAACTACCACTGTGCATGATGTCAATGGTAGACATGATGGGTGTGGAAGAGGAAAAAGTTCATGTAAATGTATGCTAGACTTTTGCCATACGAGATGATATGTTTTGCAAATAGATCATTCTTGTCTAATTTTTACTCCTGCAGAGGTTGACTCATGCCGCCAAAAGTTATGCTCTTGATAGTCATGAACTCGTCAATACCGTACTTGCTGCCCTCACGGCCGAAGCCACTCTGCTTGACACCGCCGAATCTATAGAAATGTTAGTGCCTGATATGCAAATATGCGAAGATGTAAACTTACGGAGACGCAACATCACTAATCAAACCAGTGTTGATACCAACCATGCCGACCTCCAGAGCCTCAGCAACACGGAAGATGCGACGAACATTACCACTGAAGAAGTAGCCAGCAAGACCAACCTCAGCATGGTTAGCCAGGTCAACAACCTCCTTCTCGGTTTTGAAGGGGAAAAGACCAGCAACGGGGCCGAAGGTCTCCTCGGAAGCGAGAAGCATATCCTTACTCATGCCGGTAAGAACAGTAGGGTGGTAGAAGTTAGGTCCGAGCGCGGTAGCCCTCTGGCCACCGATGACAATTTCGGCGCCCTTGCCAATAGCATCCTGCACATGCTCGTGGGCCTTGTTAGCGGCGCGCTCGTGAATGACAGGTCCATGGGTGATTCCGTCCTCGAAACCACCACCGAGCTTAAAGTCTTTGACCTTCTGGACAAAGCGCTCGGCGAACTCCTTATACACGCCGTCTTGAACATAGATCCGGTTGGCGCACACGCAGGTCTGTCCAGAGCTGCGGAACTTGGAGTTGATAGCCCCGGTCACAGCAGCGTCGAGGTCTTCGACGTCATCGAAAACGATAAAAGGTGCATTACCGCCGAGTTCCCAAGAGACCTTCTTGATTGTCGATGCAGACTGTTTTCCAAGAATGCGGCCGACATTAGTAGAACCGGTGAATGACACCTTACGCACCTCGGGGTGGGTAGTAATGAGCTCGCCTACGGCAGGGGTGTTCTTCGCGGAGGTAACAAAGTTGACGACACCCTTAGGGATTCCAGCGCGGTGCGCAAGTTCAGCGATTGCGTTCGCTGTGAAGGGGGTCTCTTGGGGAGATTTGGCCACGACTGTGCAGCCTGCCGCCAGGGCAGGGCCAATCTTCCGCGTAATCATCGCGGCGGGGAAGTTCCATGGCGTAATCAACCCGCACACACCAACAGGCTGCTTAATAGTCATGACCCGATTGCCGGGGACGGAAGCGGGGATTGTGTCTCCGTATGTGCGAGGTGCCTCCTCACTGAACCACTCGAAGAAGCTGGCGGCATAGTTGACCTCACCCTTCGCGTCCGCGAATGGCTTTCCGTTCTCCCATGTAATCAGCTTAGCTGGATCATCCGCGTTCTCCATCATCAAATCGTACCACCGGCGAAGCATGCGCGCGCGCTCGCGGCCAAGTGTTGTGCGGAATTTGGGGAACGCTTCCGAGGCGGCTTGAATCGCCGTCTCAACATCGGATGTATCGAGTTCGGGACATGTTCCGATCAATTTGCCAGTGGCTGGGTCTAAATGAGGCGAAAGATCAGCGACCCTCCTGCTCCCGAATGTTCAATCGATTGGTATGTATTTACCGTGGACTTCGAAGGTCTCGCCGGACTTAGCATCGACCCACTCGCCATTAATGTACGCCTTCTCAATGAACAGTGACTGGTCTCTCAACTGCAATCGGATCAGTATAAACCCTCCAAAAAGCCACATTGGACTGCGGATCTTACCTGCGGCGCGCTGTGTTTCATGCTGTATAGTCTCTGTGCGTGAGCTGTTCGGGGAATCGCGAAGGGATATCTCGGCCGGGGTCTCAATAACTGGCGGGCGACAGGCCGAATGATGCGGTCCATTATATAAATCAAGGTGAGGAGGAGCCCCGGAGAGAGTAATACAGGGGAAGATGGAGAAAGTTCAAGAGTGCGGGGAGGAGAGTTGGAGATGCCTTTAAAGAGTCAGCCTAGTGGGGTATCGGTGTCTCGAATTGGTGGCTCAATGGTGATTGCTCTTCGAGTCCGAGAAGCACCGAAGATGTGTGTAATGGGAATGCTAAGAAGGGAGATTCTGGTAATCTTCCTCAGAAGGGAAGCTCCATGCTTAAAGCGGGGATCTGCGGAGTTGATGTCATCTATACTTAACAGCTATAAATCAACACGCTTGGTTTTGGTTTTGGTTTATTTTCTTTCCTACCATCTTGTAGCACATTCAGTATTTCCTTTTTCCAAGGCATATTGAGGGAAAATCAACTGCGATAGAGGAATATCTCCTCTATAGAAAAAGCTCCATTTCATAGATCTGGTAATTTAAGTAATTTTGAAATAGACATTACAAGCCTCGGTTACCTGAGCCAATCAAGGTCTCAATTTTGCAAGCTCTCGGGAAATTTAACCAATGGATGCCGCTTGTGGATTCTCGGGCCTGAGATAGCGTATTGGTAATACCCCGAGCTCATCCACCTGTCGGTCTTTTCCCCGCAAATCACCGACCTCAAAGGAGTAGGATAACCCTTATCTGCAAAAAGAAAAGAAAAGAAAGAAAAGAAAAGAAACCAGATTGAACTTGTTGAAGGAGGACATAGAGACTTTTGCATTCAAGGAAAATGACACAGGCACAAAGTATTCCATGTTCCCAAGTCAGTCCTAAGTTAGTGCAAAAGTGGATATACGACTCATGCACGGAGCGACAACTATATCCTAGAGGTGTAGATGGCAACAGGTTAAAGTCTGGCGAGATCTAAGGGCTACCTGTCTACTCGTCTCATGAGGCCATCTGACCGGACTGAATACCCTATGTCTCTAATGAGCCGAGAAGATCCTGCGTACAATATAGCTGCCCAGGTGGTCCTACACTGAAAGGCCGCTCTACCGATTGATCTGCATACATCTCAACCCGCGCCGTCACCATCTTGGTTTTGGTCCTTTTGGGATGGCGTGCCCTAATAAAGCCATTAGATGTAGCCGCAGAGGATGCTCTGAACGTGGTCCCCAAAGTGATGCCCAGGTAGTTTCTAGTATATAAGAATAGGCAAGAAATCAATAGACATCAATAGGCTCAATCAATGATCTCAATCAGTAGTGTCAATCAATAATCTCTCAAAAGGCATCGTCTACCCTCGAGCGTGTTCGCGCGTTTTTCCTCTTACTCTAAAAAGCAATCGACAGCCATATACCACTTCTCTTCTTCACCATTCTTCTTCTTCAACCTTCAACTTCTTAAGCCTTTCTGTCTTTCACTACTTGAGCTAAATACTTCATTCCCATTTGAACAAGCTTCACAGCCAAAGGTCGAACATCATTTCTTGAGTCTCTCAAGGCAGTTCTCTACATTGCTTTGACTGAAGGTTGGTGTCGCGCTCTCACTTGAACTTTTACAGTCCATCTCTAACATACCTTAACAGATTCACAACATCTACCCTCTCACTTACACAATTACTTCACACCATCCGCACGAGCTTAACATCCCAAGCTCGAACATCATTTCTCGAGTCTCTCAAGACTGTCCCCTACATTGCTTTACCTGAAGGTTGGTGTTGCGCTCTCACTTGTACTTTCGCAGTTCATAAACTAACAAACCTCAACAGATCCACAGCCTCTACACCTTTACCTCGTGCAATTACTTCATACCTTTCGAACAGACTACACAGCACACGTTCCAACATCATTCCACCAGTCTACTCAAGGTAGATACCTGGATTGACTTTTTCCTGAAGGTTGGTATTGCACTCTCACTTCCACTTCACAGTCCATGCTCTAACAAACCTCATCAAATCCACAGTATCGACATCAAGCCACGATGTCGTCCTTTACCAAACGCAACGAAAAGAAGAAAAAAAAGAAGCCCGCCAAGAATATTGACTGTAATGCGCCACCCCGTGACAAGACGTGGGCGCCTGACCCCTGGGACCTCAGCCCCGAGGGTGAATCTTCCCAAACACTGTGTTCCTCTTTTGCCGCACAGTGTTCCCTCGACCCGCAAACAGATAGCGTGGTCCCCTCCCAACCTTCAGAGGGCAAGGTACCCTGGTCAGACTCGGATGTCAAAGATCCGTTCTTGCTTCTTCCTTGGTTCGCCCTTGAAGAAGTCCTCGTCCACCTCCCAGACTTGCTCACATTGCATAAACTGCGCCGAGCCTCCCCGGCTGTGGCTGATTATCTGAACCATACGCCGGGGGCCTTTGCCATGGTTTTTGAAAGAATCGTCGAGCACCGGTCCTATGAGGTAGACGAGGAGGGCAACATCCTTATGTCCCCGGACTTTGAGGCAGGTGTGAATAGCGACACCAGCATTTTCTTTCGAATGCTGGTGTATCTTTGGTGGAGAGAGGAATCCGCGGCGAACAACGTGCCTGCGGATGGGAACCCGATGCCGGATACTTTCTACGACGAAGCCATGTGGTCGGTGAACCATTCATCGACTGGCTTCCTCGATCTACCCTGGCTGGGAAAGATTAAACTCCCGCGATCAACTCCGCCGAAAATTCTTCGTCATCTGCTGACCCTTGCAGTTCGCATCCGCGCGGATGCGCATGCCTTCTTCCACGAGACGATTGCCATTTGCAAGTCTTGCCCCATCGAGTATATCAGCGATTGGGACATCAAGAAGGCTTACTGGCCAAAAGGCGGGCGTAGGCCTCGCGGGGTTCAGACACCCACACCTGAGAGTGCGGATTACCCTCCCACTTGGTTGGAGGAACAGCGTCTGACGCAAGCGTTCCTAAAGCCATACCTTTTCTCGGTATTGCGACGGGTAGTCTGTGAAAAGGGGCTCCTGAAAACCACTCCTCCCATCCCGAACCCTGAGCTCCCAGACCATATCAATCTGAGACTGCTGGAGGAATACCCAAATACCCTCCAGCAGCTGAAGGAGAATTCGCTGGTAGATTTCTGGAGGCCTTTCGCAGACGAGAGCCCCCTGACAGACGCCTTCGGAAACCGTCGCCCGCAGACAATCGAGCCAACGGAACAACTTGAGACGGTGTTAACCTGGATGGAGGAGAACAAAGCAAAGGCCTCCAAACGGCGCAAGCAAAGAAAGGAATTTACAACGTGCTGCCCAAAATTCGGCGATTTGAGCCCCGAGCAAGTGAAGCATGGTTCTTTCAGTCTCCAGTTCCTCTTCCAACCTGGTTGCACTTTTGCCCAAAATTGCACCGCCATTCCCCATTCTGGTGTCCAAGGTGCTGGCCTCCGGGGAGAGTTCCATAAGTTTGGAGTGGCCTTCTGGGACAACGAAAGGATGATGCATTTGGGCCTGACTACTAGACGGATGGACCGCTGGACGGACCAGAAGCAGCTTGCGTTTCGGTGGTCGGGGATGTTGCTTTTGAGCAAGAAAAAGGGGATCAAGATAAGCGGGAAGAAAAAGGGATGGCGCTTCCGCAGTCGCACAGCGCCCATTCTGTGAGGCGACTAGGCTGGTCGATGCACGCACGTTCGCACCGGAGGCTTGAGATCTTTTGACATTTTTTTCGATTTTTTCGATTTCGATTTCGATTTCGATTTCTTTTTTTTTCTTTTTCTTTTTTCATTTATTCAGGACATTTGATTATCAAGGGAGAGGGGGAAAAACCCACGAAAGTTACCAAAAAAGGGGTCTTCGGCGCGATGTTTTGGCCGTGAGGAAACGGCTGCTTGGATATTGAAGCAGAAAAAGAGAAAATACAAAAAAAAAGCTTTCGAGTACATTCATTGATGGCACTGAGAATCCCAGTAGAGACACATAAGAGCTAGACATTTTAGTGGTAGACACTTGTCAGCGAGTTTTGCTTCGTTCTGTTGCTTTTACAGCAGGACCTGATCTGACTACTACAGAGGGCAGAGACAGAGAGGGTAAAAGAAGAAGAATTGAATTCTCCATCAACAAACAGAAACTAGCTAATATAACTAGCTAGCAAACAATTAAAGCCTGACAAACCAGGCATGGACAGATAGTCTGTCTCAACCGCACCAATCAAGCTTCATCAAGCAAAGTACACCTATTCGATCATGATAACCGGATCATCCCGTTCAATCGAGGCTTCATTGCCAGGAGCAACATGTATACCATGAGCCTTTTTCAAATGTTGGTTGAGGTTCCATTTTCGTGAAAATCCATTCGTATGTCGAGTGCAAGACCTGACAGGACAGAGAATATCCGCTTTCCGATGAGCACCCTTTCCAACGCCTGGTTTAACCGTCCTTGCCTCCTGATCGACGGCTTGCTCTGCGTCCTCAGCAGGAGGTTCTGCAGGTTCTGCCGGCGTCTCCGGCTCTGGAGTCGGGGATGCGGAGGGAGGTACGATTGCAGGAGTTATGTACTTCGAGCGTCGCTGGCTTGCGGCCCTCGCCTTGGATTTAGGTATCTTCTCCTTGGCTTTGGGCGTCTTTGCCTTGGGTTTGGGTATATTCGCTTTGGGTTTGGGTTCGAGTTCAGGTATGGGTTCGGGCCTGCGACTCGGCTGGGGGACTGGCACAGGGCTTGGCCGAGGACTTGGTGGCGCCGAGTCATTATCGCCCTCGCTTTCGGTGTAGACATATTCTTCTCGAGCATCTGCCTTGCGCTTTTTCCTTACCCCGCCTTCAGGCATTATTCGGAATTCCATGTCCTCGCCGAAAAGATCCGCGCACCGCTTTGACGCGCGCATTACTGCGGGAGCGGGGAGTCCCATCATTGATGCCAGTCCCATAATCTCGCTCCAGTCTCGCAATTTGAGTCGGCCCTTCGTGTGTCGACTGTTATCGCGACTAGCGGAGGAGCCACGAGATTGCGCTCGGGTCTGGGACACTTCTGGCAAGCTTTCATTTTCCGTGTCCAGTCCAGTGGATATGCGTACACTGTTGGAACGGCGTGATAATTCCCGCTCCCGAGACTCCTGTCGCGCACTTCTCCGACCACGCGATCGACTTCTGCTTCCGCGCTGGCGGCTCTCTCGAACGGGGTAGTCTTCTCTGTCCGAATCACTCCATTGCTCGTCACCCGAGTCTTCCTCGAACTTGCGACCTTTCATGGCGCAATGAAGTCCGTATAGCAGCCGGTCTACCTGCGAGATGACATTGCGGGCCAGCGGGCGTAATTGGCGAAGGGACCTGTCATCATCGAGTAGAACTGTCGGTCGGAGGATTCTTGTATCGACAGGCGCTTCTTCTTCTTCGTCCTCTTCCTTTTTCCCCAGTTCATCATCCATCAGTTCATCCTCGTCGTCCATCTTATCCCGAGAGTTATCTTCGATTTCTTCAAAAGTCCACTCTCGCGCTTGGAAGGTCTCCTTGGAGGTCTTCAGTATGAACGCTGTGATACATTCTTCCAATTCCGCACTGGGTCGGGGATCAGGTTGCATTTGGAAATTATCAGGGGCGTCCATTGTCCTCTGGATGACCTCATTGGGGCGGGGAACCGTGGCTGCATGAACAGGCCATGCAGCCCACCACTTGTGTACACGGAGTGGCGCTTTGTCAACAACCCCATGGCTCTTCCGGGCAATATCCCACGCTCGCCTGCGAATCATGTGGGCATTGTAAAGGTGAGCGGCCAGATCTCTGGTTCGATGGGTAATCATTGCATTATAGGCTCCGATATCGTCGGCATTGTAGTTCCTCCACGAAGTGGCGTGTCCATCAAACAGATTGGGACGCTCAACCCCAGGTGGCAGGTCAAGACCTCGGTCAACTACATAGTAAATTGGCTCATGTTGAGGTTTCTGCTTCCTTTTTGAGCGTGTGCGACTTCTGCCACGATTATTTTCCTGATAGCTTTCGTCATCAGAGTCATCCGGGAACGCCAAGGGCTGTTCTCGCATTAAGGTATCAAATTCATTTTCGTTTCGGTCTGGTTCCTCATCCATGGGATCCTCAGAAAAAGGCTCTAGAGGGACATCTTGCTCTATGGGACCTCCAAAAAGAGAACTCCTTGGCGGTTCTGGCTGAGAAGAAGGTTGCAAGCCATCACTGCTTGGGCCTCCGCATAATGATGGGCGTGGCTGTGCAGATTGCGGTGGGAGAAGTTCTGGCCAGTTCTGACTTCCATATAAAGATGACATCCCGGGAAGAAATTTTGGTTTCTTGCCGTTGTATGGGCGAAAGGTTCGGACCTGCAGTGTCTAGATGTCACATAGATGCGGATTTTTTGATGAACAACTTTCGATTTAAACGTCAAGAGAGCATCGAGTGTCGAAATTATGCGTAGCCGTCACTCTGATAGCTAAACTTTGACTCTTCTGTCCGACAGTTCGATTGTTCCTGGGCGTTGAAGATGTCAAAAATTCCAGGCGGGTGGATCTCCGATGATATCACGTGATCTATATATGGACAGATGTACGCTAGTCCCAAAAGGGAAGTATATCAGGTCGAGGTAACCTAGTCTGTATTATTTCTGTCACTGTAGTTTAATTTCACCGACAATTCACGCCTCAGAGTGAGTGACTATTTTGCATCTGGATCGAGTTCTAAAGGTACACGCTTCTCGAGCGAGGGCACCATAGAAGTCCCAGGTACCACGGAAGGGCGGGCAGTAGCGAGCGCGGTTTTGCGTCAACAAAGATTGTCGAAAAGGCAAGTTGTGTCCTGATAAGTTGGTACTATTATGAGCTACATAAACCAAATCAATCCCTGGAACTACCTAGGTAATGCCCAGGTGTGCCTGGGCTGCTTTGCCTTTCAGAGCCTCGGGGTTGGTTTCTAGTCTGGGTTTAGTGGTCCCACACTCTACCAAAAGGACCAATCAATTTACCTCGTTTCTTAACTTTAACTATAACTCTTTCGCAGTTCCTGGGGTCAAGAACATCCTACAGGAAGTAATGATGCCATTTTCCATAGGAATATAGACCGACAGTTCTATCTAACTAACCAAAACTAACGAAATTGACTAGGTCAATTGTGAGAAAACAGAGCGCAACCACCCCCTTTATAGGTTTTCAAGTCGCATTCTAAAACCCATCCTTCGGAAGGAACAGCGGCATAGAATCTTCCCAGATAGAGTTGGTCAGAGGACGCTTATTGGATCCATCGGAGTCCATGATCATAATCTGACCATAGGGCTGGAAGGTCTCGTCGTACAAGGCGCACTCATACTGGAATCCGTACATCCCGGAAGACCACATGATTTTTCCATCCTGCCGCCAAACAGCGTGAGCGTCATTGGCGCCGCTGGAAGTCAGAATACGGAAATCACTGCCGTCGGGTCGGATGGTGCAGATTTCATAGTTAGTCGGAGAAACCTTACGGGTGAAGACTATAGATTCTCCATCGGGCGAGAAAGACGGAAGGTTGTCCCAGCTGCTGGTAAGCTGGGTGATCTCTCTAGTCTCAATATCGATAATACGTAAACCAATTTCTGTCTCGTCGCCATACTTGGCGGTGTCTGCACCCCACACGCGGTAGACAACCTTCTTGCCGTCGTGAGAGAAGCTGGGAAAGCCGGTGTTCAGGTCCTTTGTTCCTGTGAGGTTGAGGTTGCTGTTGGTGAGTACGTCGATGTAGCTGCCGTTTGCGGTCGAACGTACAATCCATCCTCCACGCCAATCACGCGCCTCAAACCAGGCGCCCACTCCGAAGACGACCCATTCGCCGTCAGGGGACCAGCTGGGATTGTAGGCCCCGGCCAGGCCATCTTGAATCAGAGTAGTGTCGAGGAGACTGGTATTATCAGGTTTATAGAGTAAAGAGACCTGCCTGTCCTCCAGATCAAAAGTGGCAATGGAGGAGTTCCCAATTTGCTTTTCAGTGACAGCCACGCGGTCATCCGACGAGAGTTGAGGGAAGACATCAGTGAAGCGGTACTCCCAGTCGGTGTCCCAGCTGTAAAGCTCCTTAAAGAGAGAGCGGATAGACCAATTAACCTTCTCATAAACCACGTACTTTCCATCAGGAGACCATGAGGGAGAGCGGATAGTGGTATTGGAGTAGGTACCGTTTGTAAGGTATAGGCCCTCCTTGTTGCCGCCCTTCAGATGGTACCCAATGGTAGAGTTCGTCACGTATTGGGGAAAGGTCTTGACACCAGGACCGCCAACCTCAATTCGACGGTCATTGCCCTTGATCCCAACAGAAACAATTGTGGAGTTGGCATCTGCCACAGTCTCAGGTCGATGCGCATCCCACGTTTCATTACGAGTCATTTCGTAGAATATGAGGCGCTTGCCATCGGGTGACCATTTGGGTGACCCAAGACAATGGGAATCACGGTGGGCGACACGGCGAAGATCCGAGCCATTAGGGCGAATAATGTAAATACCGAGTTCTTGGGTGTGCTCCCAGCCAGCGAGACCGAGGTACGTGAGATTCCCGTGGCCCTCCCATCCTATGTTGCGGTCTGAGGAAAATGCAAGCCAATTTCCATCTGGCGACCAAGCCGGACGGAAGTGACCGTGCATCATGTCCTCATCAGGCCTGTTATTCGGGGTATCGGTGATGTTCCACTCGGCGCCGGTCTCCAAATTCTTGACCCAAATGTTAGCGGTGTAAGTGTTGGCTGTTGAAACATATGCTGCCAGTGTCCCATTGGGTGAGATAACAACGCTGTCTTCCGCCGCGGAGGATGTCACAATCGGCTGTAGATCGGAGCCATCGGGACGCACACGCCAGATATCGGAGTTTCCATCACCGTCACGCTCACTGGTGAAGCTAATCCATTCACTATCGGGAGAGAATTCGGCGTGATATTCATATCCGGGATCTTTTAACAGAGGACGTTCATTCGTGCCATCTGCGTTGGCGATATATAATTCTGAGGCGCCCGGGGGAAATGCGGTTCATCAACAGTACACCCTTTTTCCCAGCCGCCGCGGAAGGGGTAGGAGACGCAAAACCTGTTGCCGACTTGCTTTGAATGGAATCACGAGGTACGTGAGGATGGAGATTAGCATTGTCACCCTCTGTACCTGCATCTCGGGCATAAGGGCAGTGGGCTAACGCGGGGGCGATGGCGAGGCCCACGACAGTAGCAATGCTCAGGCGCATTTCAAATGCGGTAGACAATTTTGGAAATACAAGGGCTTCTAAGAAAAATTAGTCTCCAGGGCTCCAATGTTGCGAAAAGGAGTTGTCACAGTACTAATATAGGATGCGGGAATCGAACCCCGGAAGGTGCTACCTACATGTAGGTAGCTTCCAAGGTTTACATATAGACTTATAGCCGAATAAGTTTGAGGTGGTTCACTTCCCCTACGGGATCGTTTGCCTACAGATGATCTATTCATAATACGTGTTTTGATAGTGAATTCTGCAGGTCAATGGAACCCATCATCGTGATCAGCATCTTACTGTATACTCTAACGAAGTCCACGTCAGCCATGCCTCGCTTCATAATACTTTAGTTGCTCGAATATCAAGGTTTTAGGATATATCACCAGCGAGTTGTACAGCCTAGCAGCTGAATCATTAGAATACACATAGTTAGTACAGATCTAGGCGTTGTATATTTACCGACTAAGTGCGGATTTCCTGACAGACCATAGCCAAAGTACTTTGATCCTCAGAAGAGCAAGGGCCTGAAACAAGGGTAAAGTCTGCATGTTTCTCAGAGTAACCCTAACTACGCCATTTGCCACAGGGGCGTGGAAGGGGTTTCCATTCCTCACGTAGTATAAGGCTCAGTTCAAACCCGGGAAATGTAGGCGTCTTTATCGAGGTTGCCCGGACAGAAGATCTACAGAACTAGGTCCATATAAGAGAAGTCTGGGGTTGGGATCTGATTCGGATACCATTACAGGAAATCATTACATTAACATATCGATTGTTATGGAAATCATTCCCCGGGCAATGCTCTTCTAGAGTAGGTGTCCTAGAATTTGGCGCGAGACAGAATCAGGGTCCACCGAGTCATATTGGACGAAGATTTCTGGCATGAAATAATGCATGATGACTATAAACGCCACAAGGAAACCGTGAGACATGCCCAATCGGAGTCAGCAAAGTGCCACCAGACGAGGCCAGCCCGGCCTTTCGTCGCATATAGTATAGCCAAAACATATTTATCCGTACTTAGTTTCCCAGAATAAATGGATATGTAAACGAATGGATATATTCAGACGCCGATCTATATCTTCCCGTTCATATTGGAAAAGCGGGCACAGGTTTCACAGACTGCTCAGCACGGAAAGGTCCAGTGCTGACATTGAACAGGACCTGCACTTGCCGGCTGAGGTTGCAGCTGAGCTCTCTAGCACTTCGCAGGCCTCACTGCTACCGTTACCAACATATAGCCAAATCCATCAAGGTCATCGATGCAAAGAGCCATCTCTCGTGGAAATAGAGCACTCGTCTAGTAAAAACCGCCACGCGGTGACACAAGACTCAAATTCATGATCCTGGAGAAACATTTCTGCACCAATATGCTTCCATTGCTATGTGGACAATGTTGACTTTGTCTCGTAGGTACTAATTGGTATACCATACCTTGAAAGAACTCAACGCCTTAGCTCCATCATAAAGTGGGGCGTAGCCAACACGCGAAAATCTGAGATGACAGGCCAGGACGGGAATGTAATTGGCCTGTCAATTATTCCTTTCTCCCCACTCTGAAGGAATAAAGTCCCTTATTGAAAATTCCAGGGCACACTGGCCTTTAGCAACCGTAGACATTACTTCAAAACCCAGTACTAGACTCCAGTATGGCACCAAAGAAAGTAGTGGAAGCGCCGACAAACAATGTCGTCGCCTTCGGGCGCGTCAAGTCCAATCTCAAGATGGGCTGTATTGGCCTTCCGAACGTGGGCAAGAGTTCGCTGTTCAACCTCATGACGGAGCAGAGTGCTGCGGCAGAAAATTACCCATTTTGCACCATCGAGCCAAATGAAGCGCGCTGCGTTGTTCCTGATCCAAGATATGTATGTTCTTCCCTTTTTCCAATTTCTGTATAGGTATTCCCAATATATCTCACCCTTTTGGTCAAAATTTAATACGATGAGCCCATAACTAATGTGGGATAGGACTTCCTGTGCAATGTCTGGAATCCGCCGAGTAAATACCCAGCATACTTGCAGGTTACGGACATCGCGGGGTTAATCAAAGGAGCGAGTGAGGGCGCCGGTTTGGGAAATGCGTTCTTGAGTCATATTCAGGCTGTGGATGGGATGTACCATGTTGTCCGGTGCGTTCGTTGAGGAAACTCGAGGAATGAAGCAGCTACTTACCATGATATAGGGCGTTTGATAACGATGAGGTTCTCCATGTGGATGACTCCGTTGATCCTGTCCGCGACTTGGGTAAGCATTTCCCAGGGCTGAAGCAGAAGAAATAGAAGCTAATGATGCTGCGGTGCAGATACAATCCAGAGCGAGCTGTGCAAGAAGGATTTGGATATTCTTGCCAAAGCTAAGGTTGCCGAAGAGGCGATTGTGCGGAAGGCGGGAGGAAAATTCAAGATGCTGCCGCTATTCGACGAGACGACTGCTAAGATTAAGGAGGTATGTCACGATCTTTCCCTGGAGAGATGTGTAATTTGCTGACCCTTTTATAGCTCTTGGAACAGGATAAGCCTGTTAGAGATGGAGAGTGGACGAGCCCGGAAATCGAGTTGATCAACGAGAAGGTTTGTCCAGGATTCTATAATACTCAAGAGACAATACTAACAGTATCTAGTTGCGCCTCATCACTACCAAGCCGGTAATCTACCTCATCAACCTTACGATGAAAGACTACCTCCGCCAAAAATGCAAATACCTGCCCAAGATCGCAGAGTGGGTTAAGGCCCACGGTGGCCAAGGCTCAGATATTATCCCCTTCTCCGTCGAGTTTGAGGAGAAGCTGTGGTCCTTGAGGGACGACAAGCCAGCGCTAGATGCGTTCATGGCCGAGATCAAGGTCCAGAGCCGCCTGGGAAAGATAACCACCGAAGGTATGTTCCTCGATATTCACCATACGTATCCTATACTAACAGTTATGACAGGCTTCACTAAGCTGGGCCTGCAGTATTACTTTACCGCCGGCGAGAAAGAGATCCGCTGCTGGCCGATCAAGCGAGGAGCTCTGGCTCCACAAGCTGCTGGTGTCATCCACGGCGACTTTGAGCGCGGCTTTATCAAGGCCGAAGTTGTGGCGTACCAGGATTTCCACGACCTCTCCAAGGGCGAGAAGTCCATGGGGCCAATCAAGGCAGCTGGGAAGTACAGACAAGAAGGCAAGACTTATGTCGTCCAAGATGGAGATATTATACACTTCCAGTTCAACGTTGCGCCGAAGAAGAAGTAGAGACTCTTCGGAAAGGTCATTTTGCCTATTATCGCTGTTGTTATGTTGTTATCGCTGGAAAGATGTGGGGGGGTTTATTTCCTAGCCTACAACTACCGTGTTCCACTTCGCTAGTTATTGGATTACTGCTGTGCTAAATCCTTACAGTCTAGATTTCTCAAAGTTTTCGAGTGTAAGTGATATTGGAACCTGATGCTTTCTATTTTTTGGCACCGGAGGCTAACCATATTAACTAATGGGTCATGAGACATGTACGGTCTGAATCTTCCTTTACCAACCATGTTATAACGGTAAAGGAAGATGAAGGAACAATACTAGTATATATGTAGGGGTATATGTAGGAAGGAACGATAGGCGGAAATCATGAAATAGGAAGGATGGGAAATGAGATCACATCAGTTTAGGTCTTCATCTGTTCTTCTTACCCTCACAAATCTTCTGCTTAAAACCTCTACATTGTCTATCCTCACCTTTCTCTCACTTACCTCTCACTAACAGCATTACAGCCATCCTTCAAGCTTTTAGCTTACCAGTGATGGCTGATCCAGCTCCTGTTCTCTGGCATTCGGCCTATGCCATAGCTCGTGAATCTGAAGATCTAGAGGACGAGCCTCTGAGGTCTATCGATCGGTTAGCGTTACTAGTCCACTACCTCTACCGGTGAAAATGAAGACTGTGTCTGCTCTGGAACAGAGAATCGGTCCACTCTACCTAGAGATCCAAGCTATTATGCGCCGTCACAATCTCAATGCCACCAACCTTCCAGTGTGGGAAGATGAGCAAACCAGGGTATCCTGGCGGTGGTATCCCTTACTTCTCTATCTATCTCAACAGCTCTGACCCCAACATCCCTCCTCTCGATCCCATCAAAGACGACATCGTGAGACTCTTCCGCCAGCAGAAGGTCAACGCACATGTTCAGGTCATAAGCAGCACTGTCATCGCCCCTCGGTGTTCTTCATCGCCTCGACCCATCCTCCTGTGATCGCCTACGAACGAACCAAACACAATATTGTCGAGCTTCTCAACACGACAATCGGCAATAAGTGGCGATCGCGTTGCCTCTTCAATGTTGATTCAATGAGAGGTAAGGCGCAGCCGATGATCGTGGTACTTGTGGAGCCATGGACACGCGCAAATTGGCTCGATTGGCAGTCGAGGGGACAACAATGCAGGCACATTAGGCGGACTTGTCACATTGACTCATGGTGGAATTGTTCGCCGAGGCTTCCTCACGAGTCTGAACGAATTCGGCTCACTCAAGGGAGGGGGTTATTGCATTAAAAACGGCCGTACCACTGGTGTTTCTGCAGGCATCTGCAACGGACCAAAAGCGTACTGCAACTGGGACTCCAGGTGTGATCACTATACAAATTCTTAAGAAACATCGCTAATCAGTTGCCTATAGATGGGTGATGTTAGCGCAATACGCTACACAGATATATTTTATTGTCGCTAAGCTGTATGAAGAGTACATTGAGTACTTGGTTAAAGACACATTCTCTAGGGAACCCCTCGCAGATAGAGATGATGCTTCGTTCACTCTCGGCTTTAGGCTCGTCGGTGACGTCTCAGTGGCTGTTCGTGACCGATCGCCAGCTTTGACAACCTTGTCAAGAACCATAAGCATCTGCACGACCTTGCTGGGACACGTGTCCAAATTGTGAGTCGTCCCTTGCTCGGTACCGATTCAACGTATATGCATTAACGTTTCTCACAATTTCCAGGCTACCAGCGTTTCATACCCCCTCGATAGCAACGCATATCTAATAATGCGGCTACTAGGACCCTTCAGCATTTATTCCGCCGAAGAGATGCTGGCCTTTGGTTTTCTTGTTGTCGCGCTTACCATTGTCCAGAACCGGGATTGGAAGAAGAGTAAGGAGGATTAGATAGGAAATGAAAGATATATTCTTCCTAACATAGACTCCCGGACCTTAAAATTCAAAGATACATATTCCCCTAATTTGTGTGAATAAACCCTCTTTAGAAAAAGCCATCGGCTAGTATACGTCCTTCCGCGGTCGAGGCAAGAAATGCATCGGCTCCTGGAGACTCCCGCAGAAAACGTTGTCTGCCTGCGTGCATAGGTGTGGAAATACCCTATTGGAGAGAACGATCTTCCTTCCCAGTATCTCGTTCCTTCACAAAGGCATTCTCAAAGTCAAGGCCAGAATCCTGACGTATTATTCCATACCCGGACGATGAATCCAAAGGCCGGCCACCATGCGCATCTGAAAAGTCCTTCGCCCGTACCATATTGTCAAGTGCAACCTCGGCGACTTTTAATCTCGCGCCGACATCTTGTGCGCAACTGATGCCATGCTGAACATCCTTGATACCGAGATTCAAGTTGGACCAAGGGGATTGGCCTAGACGATATGATCAGCAAAAGAACGAACAACCGGGCATTCATACTTGACGCCATATCCATACCTTCCTCGGGTAGGTAAACGCCCTGCGTCATGCGCGTAGAGCTGGAATGCATCAAACTTCCAAAATTCAGCTCAAGCAACTTTTCAAGCATGTCTGTGCCTAGGTCGCTTTTCTCCGCTAGAACCTGGGCTTCTCCCACGATCTCCATTGTTCCTGCGATGATAAAATTACTAGATCGTGTCAGTGAGACTGCTATGGCGTCTCCTTATTTGTCGCAAATCTCACCCCAAAGTCTTGAGCAGGGTGGCCTTCTCAGGCTGATCCGACACAATCATCACCTCCCGAGCAAGGACACCTTTTCCGAAAGGTACTATTCTATCAATGGCTTTGCTAGGACCGCCCATCGCCATCAACACTGTACCACTTTCCGCGGCTGGAGTGGCTCCGAAGACAGGTGCTAGTGTAATACATGAGAAACCACAAGTCATAACTGGTATGAGTTCACTTACCAGCAACAAAGCATGCATTTCGTTTCTTTAGTCTTCCATTTGTCTTCTTAGTCGTATTAGGATGCACTGTGGTAGTGTCCACAAACAACTTTCCATCGAGATCTTTGACAGTCAATATCTGGTTGACGATAGCATTCAAAGCCGCATCATCACTGGTCTGTTTCTCATGTTAGCGATAAAGGCTGGCTCGTTCTAGATCTGCAGGGATCTGTAAAAGGTCTCGGTAGAATAAATGTCAATTGATATACTCACAGATATGAATATCAGATCACATTCGGTGACAAGCTGGGCGATAGACTCGCATCCAACAGCCCCAAGTAATTCAAGTGGCGCGCCGCGAGACGCTGTCCGATTCCAGAACTTTAACTGGGACTTTGCGTCTTGTTGGAGGGATCTTTGGACATTTTGTGCCATTGCAAGTCCCATACTCCCGAGTCCTGAGGGGAATTAGACATGTCAAGCCCGATCAGTTTGGTCTTAATTGCCGTACCTATCCATCCAACTTGTTCGTTCGACGCCATTGTTGATCGGTTCGTTTATAGCGTGTGTGTGCTGCTTGGTATGTATAGATTATTTAGTTGACATGTTCCGAGGCGAAAACATCAGCAAATATACGTGAGACCTCGGATGTGATCCGAGAGATGACTCACCAATAATATGCCCAGGCAGGTGCCCCGGGAGGATGCACTCAGTGACCTGCGGAAGCAGGACCATCATAAACACGCAAAATGCAACGAGGACCATGCTGAGCTTCTGGAGCGCTAGGTCAGCTTTGAATAACATCACGAGTCACCCCAGAAACGATCGACGACCTTGGGACAGAGTAACAATTCGGGACGGAGCATCAATTTGGGACTTATGCATCAATTGATGTAGATTCCAAATTCGATTTGCATGTGTTCACGTGAATGCACATAACGCTGCTGACGACACGAGCACGCCAATGTCAAAGGGCTTTGGGGCTACAAGATGCATGTTCTCTCAAGATGGCAGGAGCAAAAGTTATACATATAACTGGGGTGTTAATCCCATAAATAGCATTAAAACTTGACAAATTTTTGAGGTGCCTATACATGGGACATATCCAAACCGCAACGCCCGGCAAAAGCACTATCTAACATGCACAAATGACCCGAGCTTTAGTTCTTCTCACCCTTCTCGCCCTTCTCAAGCTTGCGTCTCTTGGAGCGAAGCTTGGCGGACTCGTCAGCGGTCTTCTTGTTGGAGTACATCATCTTCTCAAGCAGCTTGCGCTTCTTCCGGCTCATCATCATCTTCTGTCTCTCAAGCTCCTCATCCTCGCTACGCTTCTTGGCAGCCACCTTCTTGGACTTGGAGGACTTCTTCTTGGCGGCTTCGTCAGCAGCAGCGCTAGCGGTGAAAGGCAGACCAGCGGCTTCGGCCTCGAGCTCCTTCTGGTGCTGAGTACGGGCAGCCTCATCGTCATCTTCGGACTCGGATGCAGCTTCCTCATCAAAGCCACCGAAGTCCTCGTCTTCCTCAGACTCCTCTTCGCTCTCGTCGTCGTCGGTGCCGGCGACATCCATGCCTCCGTCGACAGACTCTTCCTCAGACTCCTCGGCAGTAGCAGGCTTGTCATCAGCCGCGGGCTCGTCCTCCATCTCCTCATCGCTATCAGAGGCCTCAGCGGCAATCTCGGCTTCATCCTCATCCTCCTGGTCGGCAAGGCTGGCGCGCGGGTCGTAAGCGCCGCGAGTAGCCTTGACCCAAGGGCTCAAGTGGGGTGGGAGAGTGGCACCGGGTGCGTAGAGATCAGCTCGGAGGAGCTTGCCCTCGTTGATGCAGTCCCAGACCCACTGGGGCTGGACGTAGGTACGGCCAGGGATGCGGGCTCCAGGCTGAACCTTCTGAACGGCCTTCTCATCGGCAGCGGGAATGGCGGGAAGAGACTCTTGGGGAAGTTGGGGCCGGTCGACAATCTGGTGAGTGATGCGGGGGTCGGACTCGTCGTGAGTGAAGGCTCCATCGCCCAGCACGGAAGCCCATCCAACGCGCTTGCAGCCGAATGAACGCAGAATGAACTCAAGGGGAGCCTTGGGGGCTTCACGGGAGATGTAGAACACGAAGGGTGCGAAGAGGGCACCGGCCTCGTTGCCGCTCATCGCGGGCTGGGGCAGAGTGTCGGCTTCAGGAGCGGCGGGCTCGAAGTGGTCGATAGCATCGGTTGGCTCGTCGGTAGTCTCGACCATCTCCTCGTCCGTACCCTGATCCAAACCGGCCTTCTTGATCACCTTGTCAACCTTGGCTTGAAGTTCCTTGGAAACTTCCTTGTTAGAGTTGCCGTTGCTCTGAGCTTTGCTAGCCTCAAGAGCCTTGGGCACGTCACCGACTGACCGGCCCTCAAGAGTGAAAGCTGCCAACTCGGCACCGTTCTCGTCGCTGCGGGTATCGAACTTAGGGGGGGTATCTCAATCCAATTGATGAGTACAGGCGGAAGTTGACGAAGCCCAGCAGGGTGGTGTAAAACTCGACAAAGGTAGCCATGATACGGTAATCGACGTCGCCATTGACACGCTGGACGAAACGGTATGGCACAAGCCACATAATGTCTTGGCCCTGGATGGTTGCCTGGTAGTAGATACCCTTAATGGAAAGGAAGGATCTGCGCAGAGAATTTGTCATGATCAGGTAGTGCTGGAACTCGTGGCAGAGGCGCTGGCAGAGCGCAACGGTCTTAGAAGGAACATGGTCGGTGGAGGGAAGGGTAGCGAAAAGGAAGAGAAGAGACAAAGCGTCGTCAAGATCACGAAGGGCATCGATAAAGGTCGGGTAGCGCTCTTTAATGACATGGTCCAAGGTGAGTCTCGGGGCGTTATTCTTTTCTAAGCGGGAGGCATCGCTGACTTCTCCACGGCCGAGAGAGCGGGCGATCTTCTTTGCAAGTGACTTCTGGTCACGGAACTTGTTAAGCAGAGGCTCGTGTAGCAGATACTGGATGTCCTTGGTGTAATAGAAGGTGGTGTTGGGCGTAGACGTCTTGGAGGCCTTCTTCTTATTACGGGGCTCGCGAGGGTAGATACCTGATATCGGAGATCATGTTAGTCTTGCGATTCAGATGAAATACCCATCAAAAAGGCAATTACCCTTGAAGATGCATAGTCGGCGGAAATCCGGCAAAGAGATCTGAAGTTTGCGCACGGCCTGAGTTCTGGTAATGTAGTTCTTGGCTGCGCCAGAGGTACCTGAAAGGAGTGTCAGTAAAGTCAATTGAAATCTCCGGTTCATTTCCACATACCCTTCTTCTTAATTTTACCCATGATGAGAAGTGGTTGTCAGAAGATTAAACGGGCTGCTGATAAGAAGAGGAAAAATTTCTCGATAACTTTTTTTTCTTACAACAAAGTGGTCCGTGCCCCGAAGGCGGAGAGCGCTGTTCCATACAACATGGGGACCAGCTGGAATCAACAACGAAACCCTCACCCCGTCATGGCTGTAGACCGACGGAAGATTGCTGTGTTTGGCGCGGCTTTTGTGCTGCGTCTGCTTCTTACATGTCTTTTCCCTTCATTACCTGATTTGCTAACGGGAAGAGTCGAAGTCTCAACACCTGTCAATAGCTTCAAACGCCGTACGTGTCTCCGACTACCGACTCCGCATTCTGTAAGCTAATTATGTGTAGTGCAAGAAGGCCTGTTTTTATACACAAGAAATGTGTCGCCTTATGATGGTGGCGTCTTCCACCAGGTTCGTGGATCTAGACCCCTCCGAATTCGTTCCTTGAATTGACCATTCGATCCAATGATCTAGGCACCGCTCCTCTTACCTCTGTTCGCTCTACTCCCCGATGCGAAGAGCTGGCCCTTGCCAACAGCAATTTTCTACTTCCTTGTCGACCTCTTGAACGCGTATGCATTGGTAACAATATCTGCGTCGGGCCAATCGGTAAAATCGAGGCTACACTCGGCGGTCCGAAAACATGTCCGATGGGATGGGGTATCCGTTGCAGCATGGTACAAATCGTCTGGCTTGACCAATTATATATATTTACATACTTACCATGGGATAGGTTCTTGTTCAATCCTCTCACTATTGCGACATGTTTAGCGCGGTCAACCAGCGTATTTACAACATCGGGAATCCTCTTTGCCGTCTCCAATGCAGTCGGTGGAAATAGCATCAACGCGATGCTAGCCCTGGGATTTGCCTCATACCTGTCCCTATATCCGGCGCTGCTCTTTATCCCGCTGGTCCTGCTATGTTATGACCGACGCTCGGAGGGGCCAACCCCACCCAATGTTGGATCTTTCATTGCTCAACACGCTGCCCTACTGCTGGCCAGTGTGGCAGGCCTGCTTGGTCTCTCATGTCTGATCACCGGTAACTTCTGGGAGTTCATCTCAGCAACGTATGGTTTCCATCTTTTGGTCCCGGACTTGACCCCCAATGTGGGTCTGTGGTGGTACTTCTTCATTGAGATGTTCGACTCATTTCGAGAGTTCTTCCTCGGCGTTTTCTGGCTTCACTTGGCCAGCTACGTGGGAGGTCTCACAACTCGCTTCCGCAGACAACCTTTATTCGTCATTACTGCACTCTTGGGTGTCTTCGCCATCTTCAAGCCATATCCCAGCATCTCGGATGCGTCGCTATTCTTCGCGTTGCTGCCATTATATCGCCACCTTTTCCCATGTGAGTATTCTCCTGAGCAAATCTCAGAATTACTTTGACTAACTTGACACAGTGATGCGTTATACCTTCTTCGCAGGCTCGGCAATCTTGTACTCCAGCCTTCTCGGCCCGGCTTTCTACCACCTTTGGATCTACGCAGGATCTGGAAATGCCAATTTCTTCTATGCCATTACCCTGGTCTGGAGCTTGGGTCTCTCCATCCTGCTGGCTGACACCGTCTTCGCCGCTCTCAGGGACGAGTGGGAACAAGAACACCCGGAACGGGTGGGCACAGAGGTGCGACAGGTGTAATGTATATTAAATTTTGCACATCACTATTCTCATATCAACTATTAGCATTCAACCCTTAACAAAGAGATATCCAGCTATTATAATTTCAACTTCTTCGACAAGATCAAATAGTCCACATCCTTAATAGTCCCATTGCGCAACTTGCGCGGTCGGGGCGAGTACTCGTCAACCTCATACCCAAGCCGCTCATAGAATCGCCGAGCAGGCTCATTCGACTTGAAAACCGTCAGCATAGACTTCTCCAAGCCAACAGCACGACCGATTCCCTCCATCCGACCCATAAGCAACTTCCCAACGCCCCGTCCCCGCGCCGTCGGCGACAAATGAATCTCGTAGCAGTACACAACCTCCTTCCCATCCTCGTAGGTAACCATAAATGACAAAAAGCCAAGCACATTCGGAGAACCAGTACCAGACGATGAAACAGGCCTGTCGCTTTCCTTCAGTGAAGATGGAACATTGCTGTCCGCGACATCGATCTGCTTCTCTCCCGGAACTTGCCCGCGGGAATCACTATCATTCGGCGTGTCGCGCAGAATCAAATACTTCATATCGGGCAATTTCATCTCTTTCCGCTTTTTGGTGCGCGACCAGCCTGCACTGGATGCGATGTATGCCTCGCTTGAGGTTTGCTCGACTAGATCCAGACATGCTTCTAAATCAGCTGTGGAGATTGTTGCCGCGGAGTAGACGTCCACACGTGGTGTGGGGGTCGTATCCTGCTGTTGCTCATCTTGCGATGGATGTGGTTGATCAATCGCATCATTCTTAGCTGGATCTCCTGCTTGCGTGGGAGTCACGTATTGAGCGATGAAGTCGCCAATGGATAATGCGTTGGTCTGTTCGACCAGTGGGACTAATGATAATTAGCACGCGTCATTAATTTAATTCAATAAGGTGAATCAATAAAACAAAAGCTTTGACGCTGCCTGTACTACGCTTGCAAGTGGCATTTACTCACTTTTGTTGGAGACGCGTCGGGTGGTTGTTCGCGGTCCTTTGGCTTTTAATTTGGTGACTCGGCCTTCTTTCACAGACGGCATGGCTAGATAAAAGATATTGGTAGGATGTTTGATCCCAAGACTGAAGTGCAGGTTGAATGTAGGGATTTTGGGTATGTGAAGAAGGTGAAGGGCCGGCGAACCCGGACTTTGACGGGAATGGGAAGTATATGCACCCGCAACAAGCCTAACAGGGGCATATTACGCCCTCAAAAGATAAATCACCGGGTTTTTTCCTTAGTGAATATTCCAAGAGACTGTTCAGTAGCAATTGAGTCACCGAAATACACGTTTCTCCTAATCTCTCTTGGTCCGGAAAGACATGATAGTCTGGCAAATATATATCCTGGGCCCTTCTGGGCTAGGATGTTGACTTCTTCCCATTGCCTAGTTACACTTCAGATAGACGTAACCCGAAAGCTCTTTTCAATGAACATGAAGCTAGTCGCTGGAGGTCTTTATATTCGACCTGTGCTAAACTACCGGTTTACGAGGCAAAGAGACGCAGTTCCGTCCGTAGTCTCTTGCCCAGCACGTACAGGGTGGGTCGAAATCAGATTCACTAATGTATCCCTTATCCAGAACATTGAAATACTCGAGTCTGTATGGATCTGTTTTCTCCAAGCTCAAAAAAACCTCTTGATCTAGTTCCCCGGTTGAAAACGCTTCATGGCCCGGTGAATCTCAGACGCGAACTTCAGCTTCTTGTGTTAAATCCAACGCAAGCTCCTGGGTATGATGAGATCCGGATTGTTTCCCAGAATCAGCTCTACACAGTCTGCCAATTCGTCCTCCAAACAAGCATTCAAACTCGCTTGGCTAACCCGCAGCTTTTCATCATGTTCCAACATCAACTTCAAACTATCAGCATCAACCCGTCCATCTGAAGTCAAAGTTTCCAGGAACTCAGAGGAGATTCGGAACTGAGAGTCGTGAGATAGCAGAATTCGAAGGTAATCTGCATTCATGCAAGCAGTGACCATAGCTTCGGATACCGAAATACTTGGATTGCGATCAAGGACTGACTGCAGAGTGTTCATGACATCTGTGGAATCCTCACCAAAGGACTTCAGGACCGAGACAACTACATTCGACGTGGGCAAAGCTTTGGGTTCTTGATCGAGCAGGACTTTGACCATATCTCGCCCCAAAAGACGGTGTCTGGCTAGTGTCTCGAATATGTCCGGTGTAATCTCGCAGCGAAGTTCATGTTGGAGCAAGATCTCGAGAATCCTGGGATTTGGAACAGACTTAAGAATTTCGGCAGTAATTTCAACGTCCTTGGCGCGCCCAAGAAGCATTTCCAGGCCTCCTGTTGAATTGGACCCGCCCGTAGATGCAACAACTCCGGCTATCACGTCTTGGGTGACAGGAAGACCCTTGTCGTACCGGTAAAGCGTCTCCAAAATTCCTTTGTTCGAGTACGATAGCAATTTCAATGCTAAAGCCACATCCGCGAGACTGTTGATTTTCAGACATTTGCTATACTTCAGAATAACATCCACAGCTTGTCGTCGGTTCTCATCACGGAGGGTATTGCTCGAAAGAATTGTTCCTATTGCACTTTGTCCCTCACAGCCATTGGCATTGGGATCGGCACCATGCTCAAGAAGGACCTGGATTTTCTTGAGGTCTCCGTACTGACAAGCGTAAAGCAAGGCTGTTCCAAATCTGCTTGAGGGTATGTTCACGTCGATACCCCGGTCTAGGAGATTCAGAAAGACCTTTTCCTGCCCGCCTTTCATGGACGCAATCAAGGGTGATCCGAGTTCCCCCCCAACGAAGTTTAAGTTGGCGCCGTGCTTCACTAAAACGTCGATCATCCACATATCTCCAATGTAGGAGGCGATTTCGAGCGGTGTACCGATTGCGGTGGCTGGAGGATTGACCTCGGCACCCGCTTGCAAGAGGATATCAACCAAGGTTCTGGAGGATGCATGCCTTCGGTTTCTAGCCAATGTGATCCGACTGAAACTGAAAACTTCTCTGTGCGACCTCTCTTCCTCTTCCGACTCTGACTCGTTATCAGAGATCGGCTCTCCAAAGCCCTCCAATACATTCTGTGGAAGAAGATCAGATAGACTCTCATCATTCCATTGCCACGGAAAGAGGAACGTTAGGAACGGCTCCTCTGGCATGGATTTGGAAGCCAAGAGCCCTTCAAAGACGGCACTAACTGGTGCCCCAAATTTGGTGCTCACATGCCGCACATCGGCACCTTCTCCAATGAGGAACAAGGCCAGGTCCACTCGCAGATGATACAATGCTGTATGGAGTGCTCCCTCATCATTCTCCATTTCGCTGTCAACCTTAATCCCATAAGACAGGATCTCCCTGACCGCATCAGTGCATCCCAAACGGCAAGCTAAGTTGAGCGTACGAGAGGTCTTTGGAACATGATCAAGAAGAAAAAGAAATAGCTTCTTATCTCCCCGCCGAGCAGCAAATTCGATGGCTTCCTCGCACGCTGAGCCCAATTCAGGGGCGTTCGAAAGAGCTTGCACGAGAGGATTTATCGCTCTTCGGGGAGCTCTTCCCTTCGCCGCATCTCGGAGCACGTTGATATCAGTGAGCCGATTGTAGAGGATCGCACCTGATCGAAGCAACAACTCAATTGCGTTCATGATGCCCTTCGAAGCAGCGAGCCCAAGTGGAGTTTTACCATCTTCAGCCCTTATGTTCACATCAGCCCCATGATTCAACAGAACTTGAGCAATGTCAATGTAGCCCTGGTAACAGGCTGCATGTAAACCGCTGGCGACATCATCACTCGAATACTGGCGTTTGGTTCCCCGTATATTCACATTTGCCCCTCTCGTTAGAAGAGCCTGCACCATTTCCATGTCTCCATTAGAGCATGCTGTAATCAAGGCAGGTGAATGGTCTGAGACTCCGGAGTCTATATTAGCCCCAGCTAGCAAGAGTAGCTTGGTGGTCTCAAGATCCTTTGCTTCCACAGCCAAGTGCAGAATGGCGGTTCCATTCTCGGGCTTGGCGCCAGCATTGAGAAGTTGTTTCAGAAGCAACCTGTTGTTACATTGGACTGAGAGTTGAAGTGGAGGTGTCTTTGCCGTAGTTTCCTTGGAGTCCTTAGAATATAAGTTGGGATCGGCTCCATGAGCAATCAATTCTGTGACAATTTCTTGATGTCCTCCAATAATTGCTGCTTGGAGGGGAGTTCCATGAGCACCATTATCGTGTTGACTTCTGCATTTGCGTCAAGGAGAAACTGCACGCATTCAAGGTGTCCAAACCGGGCCGCCGCTTGCAGGGCACAGCCGTAATAATGTCCGCATGAATTGACATCAGTCCCTCTATCAAGAAGAAGCTCGATGGAATCGATCTCCCCACTTGTTGCAAGCATTTGTAGCAACAGACTGAATCGTTTGCCCAAAGTGCGGATTTCCGGTCGAGACAGTAAAACATGCATGATCACTGCCCCTGGGCCAGTCGACAAAACGTCTTGCACCGACTCTGACTCAGTGAAGCAACCGGTATTGGGACGCCCGGAATAAAAAGGTGACCGCGGATCAGGTCCAAAGAAGTTCAGTGATGCGTCCAGTACAGACTTCCATTGCTGCTGCGCGTCGTCGAATGACCCAATGATAGCCCCAAACTCGAGCAATGCGTGCACAATGGGTAGCGCATTCAATTCTCTCTCTGCGGTCAGTTGTAACGGGGTGCCCTTTCCTGGGACATCGATATTCAGGTCTGCGCCTTTGGCGATCATTGTCCGAACCGTCTCCACCGAGAAATTCTGTACCGCAACATGCAGAGCAGTCATTTTGCCATCTAGTGTTTGGTTGACATCAGCGCCATGCTCCAGCAACAGGTTGATGACGAATTCTAGTGAGCGTATCTGCGTGTCGTCTGAATCTGGGATAGACTGAAGACACGCCTGTAACGCCGTCCTTGGCCACTTCTCATGGGAATGATACCGATACCTCTTACGAGAGGATCTAAGCTGCTTCTTCTGGGACTTGGCCAAGAGCTCAGGTTTCTCATTAACCATCACATCAATGTCAGCCCCAGCATTTATCAGCCACTGAGCACCTTCCTTTTGGCCAGCTGCGCAGACAGCATTCAATGCCTGAGTGAGAAGCAGTGGGTATGCTTCATGTTTCTGGATCCTCTCTGCTAGTGATATCATGATTGAAAGGGATCCTTCGCGGGAAGCATTGACAAATTCCTTCTGGAGTATCTCAGGAGACCATGGTCTTGCGCTCTCAGTCAATAAGTACTCCACAACCTCAACATGACCATTCAACACCGCCATCTCCAGGCACGCAGCATAGCAATCCCCGAGATCTTCCTTATCGCCATTTCTGCCGACGAGAAGTGCCAGCGATGACTTAGAACCATTTTCTGCAGCAGTATGCATTGCTTTTACCAAAGACTCGGACGAAAATGGAACATCGCTCTCAAGCAAAGAGTCAACAATATCGGATTCGCCAAATCGAGCTGCCTCCGCCAGACAAAGCTCGCGGATATTCTGGATCTCAAACTGGGTTGCCAAGCGAAGCCCTCGCTTGACACTAGGTAGTTGACCACCTCGGCAGCCAGCCAGCGCCAGCGGAAGTGTGTGGGGAAATTCAATAGAGCCATCAAACTGGAGTCTGTGATCCTTTTGGGAGCTATCACACTTGGAAGCTCTTTCAGGGCTCCCATTGCTCGGAAGGCTCCATTTCCCTTCGTATTGAATGAGAATCTCCATGATCTCCCCGTATCCGCGGCTAGATGCGATCTCTAGAGTCTCGCGAACATAATGGCGTAAGTCAACCTCCACAGATGTGATGGAATCGACCATTTTGATGTGACCGTGTGTACACGCAGCCAAGAGTGCTTGTCCTAAATGAGAGGCTCCCATTCCAAGCCTCTCCCTGTTGGCAAGAAGTCGCTCAACTACCTCCAAGTGGCCACCCGAGGCTGCAACTTCCAATGCATAATAGTCTCTTTCGCCACGCATGCCACGACCGTGACGTGCTCTACGTTCGTAAATTGACTCTGGTATATCATTGTGAGAGACAGGTAAATCTCCGCTGTAGCCGAGAATATCCTCGAAGCTGGAGACGAAAGCTTCTGGGCGTTGTTGATTAGCGAAAACTTGCCGGGGACGCTGAGAATAACCGCGAAAGCTTGGCGATGCACAGCGCAGGACATCTTTAAACCTGCTCCGTGGGACCCTTGATGCCTGTGCCGTGCCGTGTAACAATCTATCAATCAAAAAGGTGTATCCCCTTTCAAGGAAGTAACCAATAACTCCACCTTGACCACCTTCAGCTGCGGCATGGAATGCGTCTTTGTATCGGCCCTTTGTGTCTATAGATGCGCCAGCACTCAGAAGAGCCTCAGCCACGTCAAGGTGGCCGCGATAGGCAGCAGCTTGCAGGGCATTTCCAAAAAAGCCGCCTTGATTGTGGACATTGGCGTGGAACTGAATCAGGATATTCGTGACGGACAGGTGGCCTTTCATTGCTGCGGCTTGAAGTGCATCCCCCAATGGTGTTACAAAGTTGACAGCTGCACCCCGAGACAAGAGGTTGCGCACAGCGTTCTCATGGCCCATCAGGCTTGCAGACCTGAGGGGAGTGCCAAATGGTCCTTCTTTCTCAATGTCGTAGCCCTTGTCTAGACACAAATTGATGATCTCAATATTTCCAAAAAGGGCGGCGGTAGCTACTATATCAGCGGGCAGTGAGCTCTCCTTGAGCAGCTTTCTGATGAAGGTAACCTGTCCTTTTCGAATGACGGCAGTCACAAATTTCGGAGAATTCTTCTTTAGATGGTTCGTAGAGTTCTTAGGTGAGAATTTCACCAATTCCTCCATGACCCCGGAAAAGCCAGCTTGAGCAGCGGCTTCCAAAAGCCAGTTGTTGTCCTTCCGGTCGACCTCGGACTCGTTACATGGGCTTTGTAAGTAGCTCTTGAGTAGTAGCTTGCAGAGACCTTCCTGGCCTGTCATGAAACATGTTCTAAGAGCAGGCTCGATCTTCATGGTATCGTAATACGTCTCTTGATTGAGAAGAATGGTGGCCACCAAGGAATGACCACTAGCACATGCAGCAGATAATGGGTCTTCCCACTTTCCTCGTGAAACACCCGGATCTGCGCCTAAGCCGAGAAGAGCATCCACCAAATCATGGTTACCATACGCTGCGGCAAGGTACAGTCCGGTATGGCCTTGCAAATTGGTCATATCAGCGTTAAAGGTGGGACTCTGCACTGAAGTGTCGAAAATGGACTTCAACCCATAAATGCAGGCAGTGAAAAAAGCCGATTGTGATTTGCTCATCGCGGCGTTAAGCTCTTTCTTTAGATAATTACCAGTGAGAAGGAGCGCAGATGCATCATTGGCAGCCTCCAGCCAGAGCTGGAAGGCAAGTCCGTCGTCGTTGAGAATAAACTCTTCCAGCTCTTCAGCCGCTTGTTCACTGTCGGCTATGCCTGATGCCGTATAATGTTGAGCCCAATAGAGAACGGCGTACTGATGATAATCCTGACTTGGAAGCAGCACAGTTCCGATCTCGATAGGTAAAACGTAAATGCATGTATTGAGGCAGCTTAGCGCAGCGACTCTGTTCGCACTCGGCTTAGCGAACTCAGGCTTGGTCTCCAAGAACTCCTTGAATGAAACGTGCGCAAAGCGCAAAGTGTCCAGTTGGTTATCCACAGTAATCAGGTTCGAGCAAATAGACAGAAGCTCTGACAAACTTATTATGTGGTCCTCGGGAGTTCTGCTAGACACCGCAGCAACGAACGCAGTGCATGAAAGGGGTTCACGCATACAAAGCAACCAGGAGAAGGCCCTGGCTGCGATTTTATATGTCAAAGAATCTGCCTGTGCGAGCTTTCCAAGGATGTCCGAGTACAGGTGATCGATGCTAGCTGAGCTTTTTGGAACAGCATTTAAAGCCTCCGAAACGCTACTTGCTGATCTCAATTTGCATAGCAGTTCCAATTGAAGCTGCACCCACAGAAACCTATAACGAGGTTAGCTCACTTCACAAAAGATTTTGCTAGTAGAACTCACATTTCTCCAGCTCGGTTCAGCAGAAACTGGGTTAGCTTGTGTCGTAGGTCATCCGAAACGTTTCCATCAAGGAGGTTCCTGGCCGAGATAGAAGTTGACACACAGTGCTCAACAAAGACTTCCATATCCTGGCGAGTATCCGTGTCCTGCACGCGAAGCATTGAAGCATCTTGCAGAACTGCCATCACATTGCTATTTTCTCGACTAGAGAGGAATACTTTCACCACGCTTGCAGATTCGTCTCGGATTCTAATTAGCTCATTAAGCAACTCATGTCTTCGGTGCTCTTCAACTTCGTCGACTCCGTCAACTATAATTACGGCTGGATTTGCACCTAGGATGTTCAGAATCAGGTCGGTACACTCGGTGGCCCGGAGCCTCGGCTTCTCAAAGCCATCTAATTTGGCCTCCGCCTCTCTGCGTGCGTACTCAAGGGTAATCGATTCATGCACCTTGAGCCTTTCTCTATCGACAATAGCAAACTGTCGAGTGAGAGATCGCATCACTTCGTCCGGATCTGCCCAAGAACGGCCCAACCGGCTATCTCCGCAGTAGAAGTAGGCCATCGGTGCACTAAGAGAGTTCAAAGTGTGCTCACGTAGGTAATTGTCCACAACGGCTGATGTGAGACAGGTCTTCCCAGACCCTGGAATTCCATACAGCAGAAATATGGACGATGAGCTTGACCCTTTCCATTCTGTATATTGCGGATGGCAAAATAGCCACTGGCCTGAATTTGACAGTCGACCCTCGGAATGTCGCTTTTGGTGATGAGTATAAGGAACAGAGGACAGCCAGTCTATAATAGCGCGAAATTTCTTCTCCTCTAGCGTCTTCGCATACGTCATTGAGGCATCGACTAGGCGACATATTGGGCTTTGGAGGGTCTCGAGTATCTCGCGAGTCTTGTCGACTTGTATAAACGTCTGTTGCTGGATTTAACCTGATGATTTCTTCGTCTAGCTTTGCGATTTGATCGATCTCCTCGATCTGAGACGTTCCAAACACGCTCTTTACCATACGTTTTGCTGCCGGCTGACCGAAACATTGAATTCCATGGGCCAGAAAAGTGAGGATTCGTGTATATAGACCAGTCAGTCCACGCTGCAGGTCCGCTTGAATGGCAGATCCCCTTTGCAGGTAGAGTGCCTCAAAGGCCGCGTAGCGAGCGATCAAAAGCGAGACAGATTCTAGGCCATGGACCGTAGACTCGAAGCAATGACGGTCGCTCACGGCCACATGCAGCAAAAATCGCACACCAGCCCATGGGAGTGAAGCGCTGCCTGGGTCGAATTGAACAGCCACATCGACGACAGCGCTGAACTGGTTCACCCATGCGATGATCTTGTCGAACAGGTCTCGAAGGACTATTGTCTTGCCGCGCAATTGAACTTTCCAACGCTTCTGTAGGCACAGCTTCTTTTTTCTTTCCGCCTCCTTGAGGATGGCCGACACAATATCGCCCTTTTGGACTTTCAAAATGTCACCCAGGCTCTCTTTCAAGTGCGAATCGAGCGCCTCCAGGGCGGTTAACCACAGACCAGTCCCCGATGAAGTGTTATTGTAGGCGCTCATGCTGCAAGATTGGGAAGGACTGAGCATAGCGTACTCCAGGAAGATTGTATCTCCACTATTCCATATGCCCAAGAGGGCCTCATTAAAGAAACAAGATCCATCGTCGTTTGTGTCAACCTTTGAAGCGACCCCCGCTTTTAGCAGTCTCAGCCCCGGGGGCTGTGAGATCTGCGCCCGTCATAGTATTATGGTCCGAGCGTAGGCTGAGCACTCACCCTTAGAATAAATAATAGATGGATGCCTCTGACCATCTCTAAATGATCCGCGAGCATCCAATCAGAATTAGTGAGGGCTCACTGAGCGTTCATTGGATCTCCTTCACGTGATGAGTACTAGGTATACATAGCTCACTGATTCTGAGTCCAGTCCGAAATCTATGTACTCAGTGAGCCTGACTCTGAGCACCCTCATAAAGCAGCAGCAGCTAAGATAGGCAAGCCCTAGCAGACAGAATAGGTGCATTCGCAATCACCTATTGTACATAGCCTTGGAGGTGGAGGTTTTGTGGGACGTCCTTAATAATCCTTTCGTCACCACTAAAGTGGATCGCCCAAAACAGGCAAAACACGTTCGCCTCGCTATAAACTCCCTTCAACTCCATGCTCAATTTGTCCTACGTTGTAAACTACTTCAAGTAGAGCGGACTATCTTCTAGGAAAATGTCTCCCTCCACTATGAAACAATGGGTCGTTGAAGATAAGGAGCACGGCTTCGACGGTCTTGTTTACAAGGACGCTGCGGTTCCGAAAGTAGGCGAGAACGAAGTCTTGGTGAAGCTCCACGCTGCGTCGCTGAACTATCGCGACCTAATTATTCCAAAGGTATGGCTCTGCGAGAGAAATCTGATACTTCCAACCGTAATTGAACTTTCTGCACAAGACTATTACTGTGCCATAACCAACCTCTGACCTCTTTCCAATAGGGCCAATACCCATTTGCTCTCAGGTTCCCCGTAGTTCCAGGCTCTGACGGTGCTGGTGAAGTCATCGAAGTGGGATCCAAGGTCGCTGAGCTCAAGAAGGGCGATCAAGTCGCGACTCTCTTCAATCAGGGCCACCAGTACGGCGATATCGACTCGTACGCAGCGGGCACTGGCCTAGGTGGTGTGATCGATGGTACCCTGCGCGAATATGGCGTATTCAACGAACAGGGTCTTGTCAAGGCGCCAAGGAACCTCGACGCCCGCGAGGCTAGCACCCTGTCCTGCGCAGCGCTCACCAGCTGGAATGCACTATATGGCCTGAAGCCTCTGAAGCCAGGCCAGGTCGTTCTCGTGCAAGGAACTGGTGGTGTCAGTATGTTTGGCTTGCAGGTTAGTGCTGAACTTATATACACTGGGTCAGAATGGATCCGGCTAACACAGGGTGTTGTATAGTTCGCCAAAGCCGCTGGTGCGACAGTTATCGCGACCACGTCTTCCACCTTGAAGGCCGAGAAGCTCAAGGAGCTCGGTGCTGATCATGTCATCAATTATAAGACCGAGCCCAACTGGGGCGATGCTGCTCGCAAGCTCACTCCTGACGGAGCTGGTGTCGACCACATTATCGAAGTGGGTGGTAGCGGAACGCTCCAGCAGAGCTTCAAGTGCGTGAAGTTGGAGGGTATCATCAGCGTTATTGGGTTCCTTGGTGGCGTGGACCCGAAGACACAGCCGACCGTTCTCGAGGCATTGACTCACGTCTGCACTGTGCGTGGTGTATATGTTGGTAGCAAGGCTCTGATGAAGGATATGGTTCGGGCCATCGAGGCCAATGATATCCACCCTGTGGTGGATGAGAAGGTGTTCAGTCTTGACCAGACACGGGAAGCCTATGAATACATGGTAAGTATTTTGTTTCATGAGTAAGAAGGGGTCGTATGCTAACAGATTGGAATTCAGTTGGCCCAGAAACACTTTGGAAAGTTGGCTATCAATATCAACTAAGTGGGACAGAGCAGGCTAGGAAGCAGCATTGATGTATCAAAAGTCTTGTTGGTATATCTGTGATAACCTCAGGAAAGTGCGGGATAAAAGGAAGACAAAGCTAAGTACTAGGGACCCAGCACCAGGTGGCCTAGTGGTAACATGCTTTGCCATGTGTACTACGAGGGAAGTGCCTAGGATCTTCCACTATCTGGACTGTTCCGTTTGACTCCGGTCGTTCTCGCCTTTGTCTTTTTTCCCCCCTTCATGCTGTTTCTTTAAAATCTCTCGAATAAACAATGATTTAAGGTTTCATAGTGGGGACCCGCAATTCTTAAACTGTCCCACTGCCTCTATTATGGATTTTTCTGAAGTGTCTTCGCAGTTTTTAAAGTACGTACATATGTAGTGGAATATGAGCTGCTATCAAAATATGTTGATGTTGGGGAGTTTCATTCTGGTTGGTAGACAAAGGCAACTGCCCATATGCAGGCAGGTGATAGCTTCCCCGCCACTTCCCCGGAGTTAAACCCAACCACCTGCAAGCCTCTCCCTCTGTTACACTCAAGCATTCACATTTCCTATAGTCTCTTGGGATACTGCAAAAATCCACCTTTTTCTTTTTTCTTTTTGTTCCCTATTTTCCACTACTGCGCCAGACACATGATCCAACATCATACCTTTCTTCAATGAATGTCAACAATAGAGATACCTCAACCCTCCCAATCCAGGGTCCCAGCCAAACTGCACGACATCCACAGACACCGTTTGTTAGCCCAGCTCAAATGGCCATGTTTGCACGGGTAACATCTTATCCCCCATTGGGACAAATCACTTGTCTCCAAACGGCGCAAACCGCATTGCGGACTAAACAAGATACGGTGAGTCTTCCAAACATGATCATATCTGATCTCGCCAACAAGTCTTTCTGCACTTATTCGGGCTACGACGCGAAGACATGCTGACAATGTGAACAGCTATGTTTCACGGTTACCATCGAGTCCAGCAGCTCATTCCCCGCACAGTCATGGGAAGCGCAGATCTGGCATAACATCACTGCCCCCGAATGGGGATCTCTGCCATTGCAGAGATGTAGCTCGGATCATGCTGCCCTTCTGAGAGGAGAGGAGAGCAAGTACCACTACCATCGTTACATATTCTCAGAAGATATATCCCTGCCAGCCGCAGGAGGCCATGCACAGTTCACTGTCCGATTCCGAACTGGCCCAGACGCGGAATGGCAGTGGGCTAGTCAGATGCACCCCGTGAGCGACGGCGAAATTGTATATAGCGCACGCCACTCCGATCTAGATAAAGCTATGTCCACGGATGTCGCTGTGCAAGTCCCTAGAGAACACCTGGAGAACTACATCGAGAATCTTCATGGTGACTTACAGGTTGAGTCACGGCTTAGTGAAGCTCCTGGATCGGTCCTGTGGGCTCTTTCTGGTGATATCGATGGCGTTCAGAATGGATCTTCAACCATCAAACAACTTGCACTTGGTACCCCTTCATCAGTGATGAGGTATTTCGCACTAGTGCGTGTCTCGAGCCCATGGCTGGGTCCTAGGCATGGCAAAAACAACTTCCGGCTTACTGAAGATGCAATCTTTTGCTCTTTCCTGCGCGAAGATGGTGTGAATCTGGTTCTGTTGGCTGTTTCGGGTGTCAACGATGTTTTGACTGTGTTGCAGTCAGGTGAGACTGGTGAAGTTGTGATCTCCTCAAAGAGCGACGATTCAGAAGCATCGAAGTTCCATGTGCTTGTCAGCGCCGCGGAGAACATTGAAGTTGCCATGTCTGCAGTAGTGTATGAGGCACGGAAAGTGGTCAGGCCATTTGCTGATGCGAGTCATTTGGATTTGGAAGATTCAGTCCCATTGTCTCCCCCTGGTGATGATATGGTCCTTGTCGAAAAAGACCCAAGTGTACAGTGGCTTTCCGAGTGGGTTGACGGTCTCACATATTGTACTTGGAATGGACTGGGACAGGACCTTACCGAAGAGAAGATCTTGCGTGCCTTGGACTCATTGAAGGCCAATGGAATCAACATCGTCAATCTTATTATCGATGATGGCTGGCAGACAAATGACAATGAAGGGGAGTCCCAGTTCAAGCAAGGCTGGAAGCAGTTCGAGGCACATGCGAAAGGATTTCCGAAAGGGTTAAACCATACTGTGGGAGCTATTCATCGGGCACATCCCAATATTGAACATGTTGCAGTCTGGCATGCCTTGTTGGGTTACTGGGGAGGTATCTCACCAAAAGGGGACCTGGCTCAAAGATTCAAAACAAAGCAAGTGAAGATAAAAGATCCCACCGCCAACGGGCTCATCGCGGAGAGCCTTCCAGACGGAACAATCGTTGTAGTTGCTCCTGACGATGTTAAACGATTCTATGATGAGTTCTATAGCTACCTTCGGTCTGTTGGTATAGACTCGGTCAAGACAGATGCACAATTTTTCCTTGATCTCCTTGAGGACCCAGAGGACCGCCGGACATTCATGACTTCTTATCAAGATGCATGGTCTATCGCATCACTCAGGCACTTCAGTACTCGGTCAATCTCATGCGGGTCGATGACCCCTCAAATAATCTTCCATTCACAAATTCCCACCAACAAACCGGCAATTCCATTGCGAAACTCCGACGACTTCTTTCCGGATGTTGTTGCCTCACATCCGTGGCATGTATTTTGCAATGCTCATAATGCGTTGCTCACCCGCTATTTGAACGTATTGCCAGACTGGGATATGTTCCAGACAAGTCACCCATACGCGTCATTCCACGCTGCAGCACGATGTGTATCCGGTGGACCAATCTATATTACCGATGAGCCGGGCAAACATGACCTGGCTCTTCTCGATCAGATGACAGCAACTACCGTTAAAGATATCACGGTGATCTTGCGTCCTAGTGTCATCGGACGCACGATAGACGTTTACCACGACTACAACGAAGGACATGTTCTGCGCGTTGGAAGTTACACGGGCTGGGCTAAGACCGGAAGTGGCATCTTAGGCCTTTTCAATATTCAACCCGCGGACGCCTCGATCATAGTCTCGTTGATGGATTTCCCAGGAATACACGAGGACTCCGAAGGCCAGTATATCGTGCGTTCACACAGCAGCGGTAAAATCTCGCCTCGCATGCGGCCGTCGACCAAGGACTCCTTGATATCAGTTGTTCTAGAGCCAAAGGGCTGGGAGATCCTCACTGCGTACCCGACTCGGCCGTTCACGCTGACGGGAAGCCATGGCGGCAACTCTTCTGGCCATGGTCTGACACATGTGGCTGTGCTGGGCCTTTTAGGGAAGATGACTGGTGCAGCGGCTGTAGTGACTTCAGATATATCTGTGGTTGAGAACGGCCGTTTACGACTCGACATCAGCTTAAAGGCGCTGGGCACTCTGGGAATTTATTTCTCGGATCTTCAGAACAAGAGCATTGCACGGAATTTCATGGTCATGATTCTGGGACAGGCGATTCCAGAGAATACGGTGTGGAAGCAGGGTGGAGAGAATGCTAATGTGCTGGCAATTGATGTATTGGCGGCATGGAAATCCATGAAGTTGGACAGTGGATGGAGTAACGAGGCCTTTGTGCAGGTTTTTATGGGTTAACGTAACACCTCAGAGCCAATCACTTTTGGACCTCACCGTCATGTTTTCTTGATACACATATTCTTTTAGCAGCATCTTTACTTCAGTCAATATATACTTCTCAGGCCCTAAGCCCTTAATAAAATCCCAACTTGGAAATGGATCAAGATGTCAGAGATAAGGGCCGCATCATTAATGTTCCGGACTTATCGAAAGAATCTCCGACATCTGGTTATTGGATATTGATCGTGTCCAGACTTGAGTCCATTGCGAGCCGTTTCATTAATATTTGCATTTTTAAACCGGTCCAATGCGGCCACAGTTGGCATCGCTCGGCCAAGCGCCACACCGCAGCCTTCTCACCCCTCATCAGATCCCATGCGGAGCGCGCAGTCTTGCCGCAACAACCGCTATTCCGCTGCGCGGTGACAGCAATCGGCCAGTATTATCTGCTTCGCAGTTAGGCACGTGCTTCCAACAGCAGAGATGGATTACACAAAAATATATTCAGCGTATGAGAGACGGGGAGAAGGAGTGGGCTGGGTTCGCGAAAGAGATCAAGGCCGGGAACAGGAAGAACTTCGCGCAGCACCTGGAGGAGCGAGGCTTGATTCATGATGTTGTCGGGTATGTTACACCGGGATGCGATGATGTCGATGGCATTTCCAGCGGGAAAACGCTTGAATATCTCGCTAATTATTTCCTTTGGATTGCAGCGAACGGGACTTGTTGCATAAGGTGTTCACGGAAAAGCGGGCTGGAATATATGTTGGAATCGACCCAACTGCTCCCTCAATGCACGTTGGACACATGCTTCCTTTTATGGTTTTGGCCTGGGCATACGTCTGGGGTTTACCTGTGACATTCCTAGTAAGTTGCCTGCCACTTCACGCTCAGTGGAATGCGCCAACTAACACGCTATAGCTCGGCGGTGCTACTTCTAGAGTCGGCGACCCCACTGGGCGTCTCAAGGGCCGAGACGCTGTCCATTCCTCCATCCGAAAAGCGAATATGGCTAGCATGCATATGCAGTTGAAGAAGTTGGGCTCGAGCATTGAGCAGTACGGCAGAAGACACGGGCATGAGAGGAATCCGATGTGGAAGCGGGCGTTGACGAACAACAACACCTGGTGGAACTCGACGCCTTTCCTTGAGGTGTTGCGAGACCTTGGTGCTTTCATGCGACTGGGACCCATGCTCGGCAGAGATACGTGAGTTTTCCCTGGTCTGACGGCGCTGTTGTCGTAGGTTTACTGACATTTTCGACCAGTGTCAAGACGCGATTGAGCCAAGGTGATGGCATGTCATTTGCTGAATTTTCCTACCCTATTCTTCAGGCCTGGGATTGGTGGACACTGTTCCAAAAGGGCACTCAAATCCAAGTTGGAGGTGCCGACCAATATGGAAACATTCTATTTGGTATGGAGGCTGTTAAGTCTATCAGCCGAAACACTGCCGACGAACAAGTCCGCAACCCATTAGAATCGGAACTAGATCGGCCGATCGGTTTCACTACGCCACTACTGACAACCCCGTCCGGCGAGAAGCTTGGCAAGTCTGCTGGAAATGCCGTTTGGCTCGATAAGGACCTCACTTCTACATTCGAACTTTACCAATACTTTGTGCGGACGCCTGACGATGTTGTTGAGCGTTACCTCAAGCTCTTCACTTTCGTTCCCTTGCCTGAAATCGCCACCATCATGGAGGAGCAGAACAAGGATCCATCTAAGCGCGTTGCGCAGCACAAGCTCGCCGTTGAGTTTGTCGAGCTTATCCATGGCAAGGCCGAAGCTGATGCCGTGGCTCTCCAACACCGCCAGCTTTTCCGTCCCCGATCCTCAACTGCAGAGCCCACTCCTCTTCTTAAGCCATCCGCTCCTTCCGCTGGCCACCCGCAATCTCCCACCGCTGGCTTCGAGACTCCCCAATCTGGAAACCCATATGCTGCCCAAACAAACTGGGCCAACATGGGCGATATCAAGGTCACCCTTCCCGAATCCCTGGTTTTCAACCAGCCGTTCAACAAAATTCTGTGGTCAGCCGGCCTTGTCTCATCCAAGAGCGAGGGTCACCGAGTCATCGTCAACAACGGTGCCAAAGTCGGAAGCCGACCTGGTGACAGTGGTCCCATGTCGGATCAATTGTCTTTCACACCTATCCGCCCGTGGGACGCAGAGAAAACAAAGGAGTTTGTCTTGAATGGCAACCTCCTGATGCTCAAGTTGGGCAAGTGGAAGCTCAAGGCCGTTCACATTGTGCCGGATGAGGAATATCGCGCGCAAGGGCTAACAGCTCCTGGATGGGAGACCGAGGCGACCGAGGCGACTGAGCCGACCAAGTCGGACTGATGTCAATTTCTACTAGATCTGTAATTCTACAATATCCAATCTGTACAATAGTATAAATATTATAACATCATTTTCACCTCTCAAGATAAATAAGACCCAACTGCTCTGTAGTAATAGTAAGGAAAGATAATGTCTCGGGTGTCGATCAATGGACAGGTCGAGTCTCGGAGAAAGTGCTTTACGCGTCGACGCGATCCGCGCCTTACCTCCTCCCCGTCCCCATCCCTCACCACTCCCCTAATTACCATGTTGAGTTGAGAGTATATTGCCATTTAATCTCAATTCTTTTGTTCTATAAAATATGGCCAAGCCATCGGCCTCATCTCCGTCCGCTGCATCGCCGTCCCCAGCGCTCAAGCGCACAACTCCTAGCACCCAGAATATGCGAAGCCAGAAGTCAATTCTTGGTTTCTTTCAAAAGTCCTCACCCGCGACTCCCTCGAACAATCGGACGCGAGAACCGGCGTCGTCGCCCGCACAGAGAGCCTCCGAGAAGCGTAGTGAGAGCGCTGTCAAGGCCACACCGAAGAACCAAAAGCGAAGCTTCTCGAGCTTTGCGCAGGATCTAAGCCCTGTCCCTAGCAGCGACCTTCCAGTTCCGGAAGACGAACAAGAAAATGGTAGTGATTTGAAGGTATGTTGATATGGAGTTTGGTGTTTGTTTGCTCCTTCACTCTGACTGAACTCTTCTCTCCTCAGACCACCAAAGAGGCACAACAGGACTCCACCATGTCCCCTTCGCGTCGGGTACGTGTACCACCTGCCTGCTCAATTGATATGCCCTGCTCACTTATTTCATTAGGGAAAAAAGCAGATCAGCTATAAGGAGTCTGACTCCGAGGGCGAGGACGACGACGAGGTCATCTTCCGTCCTAACCGCAAGGACCGTGTCTCCGGCCGTGCAGCGAAGAGAAGACGAACTGAACCGGAGAGCGAAGATGAGTTCAATGACGCAGGAGACGGAGGATACTCGGACGATGGTATGGTGCTTTGTTATTGGTTGGGATTGCTGGTACACAACTAACCCGGATACAGAAATGGACGATTTCGTCGTTGCAGATGACTCCGATGAAGAGATAGTCAAATCATCCAACAAGCGCAAGCGACCATCGGCACAATCGGCACGCAAGCCTACCTCCAAATCATCCTCCGTCCCTGCTCCTTCCCCGCCCGCCGATGACATCGATCTTGATCTCCCAGAGGGAGAAGGTTCAGCTGGAACCGCGAAGAAATGGGCGTTTGATCCGGAAAACACAGAACCTCGGAAGGAAAGAGCTGCTGTGGCGTCAACCAGGACAACAGCATCCAGCGCGAAGAAAGAAAAGGCCCACATCAAGGAGCCTGAGCAGCGCTATTCATGGCTTGCTAATCTCAAGGACATCGACGGCAACCCTCAGGGCCACCCTGACTATGATCCCCGAACTATCTACATCCCTCCCCTCGCGTGGTCCAGATTCTCGCCCTTTGAGAAACAGTACTGGGAGATCAAGCAGAAATTCTGGGATACTGTCGTCTTCTTCAAGAAGGGCAAGTTCTACGAGCTCTACGAGAACGATGCCACCATTGGTCACCAACTTTTCGATCTCAAGCTCACGGACAGAGTAAACATGCGCATGGTCGGTGTTCCCGAGATGAGTTTAGATCACTGGGCGAACCAATTCGTGGCCAAGGGCTTCAAGATTGCACGTGTGGACCAATCTGAATCCGCGCTCGGTAAAGAAATGCGTGAGCGAGAGGGCAAGAAGCCCACTAAAGACGACAAGATCATCAAGCGAGAGCTCGCATGTGTCCTTACTGCTGGTACACTGGTCGAGGGTTCCATGCTTCAAGATGATATGTCCACATACTGTGTTGCGATCAAGGAAGCGATTGTGGACGAGCGCCCCGCGTTCGGTATTGCGTTTGTCGATACTGCTACGGGTCAATTTTTCATGTCGGAGTTTGTGGACGATGTTGACATGACCAAGTTCGAGACTTTCGTCGCACAGACCCGTCCTCGGGAGTTGCTACTGGAGAAATCTTGCGTTTCGCAGAAAGCCATGCGCATTCTAAAGAATAATACTGATCCCACCACTATCTGGAATTTCATGAAACCTGGTAGGGAGTTCTGGGAATCTGACATCACAATTCGGGAACTTGAGGCAAGTGAGTATTTCGTCTCCGTGGACGATGATAATCTCACAGCCTGGCCCGAAACCCTGCGTCAAGCCCGCGAGAAGGAGTTGCTGATGTCTGCATTCGGTGCCCTGGTTCAATATCTGCGAATGCTGAAAATTGAGCGAGACTTGATCACCATTGGCAACTTCACGTGGTACGATCCCATCAAGAAGGCTACGAGTCTTGTTCTAGATGGACAGACCCTGATCAACATGGAGATCTTCGCCAATTCCTTCGATGGTGGGTCTGAGGGCACTCTCTTCCAGTTGCTCAACCGATGCATCACGCCCTTCGGCAAGCGTATGTTCAAACAGTGGGTATGCCACCCGTTAGTTGATTCAAAGAAAATCAATGCAAGACTGGATGCAGTTGATTCACTCAACGCCGATCCCAGTACACGGGACCAATTCTCCTCCCAGTTGACTAAGATGCCGGATCTCGAACGACTGATCTCTCGTATCCACGCTGGCAACTGCAAAGCTCAAGACTTTGTACGTGTGTTGGAAGGATTCGAGCAGATCGATTATACCATGGGTCTGCTCAAGGAAAGTGACACTGGCTCAGGCGAGAGCATTATCGGTCAATTGACAACCGCAATGCCCGATCTTGCCTCTTTGCTGGGATACTGGAAGACCGCATTCGATCGTCCGAAGGCAAAGGAGAATGGGATTCTTGTTCCGGAATCCGGTGTCGAAGAAGACTTCGATAACTCCCAGGAGAACATCGAGCAACTCCACCGGGACCTCGACACCTTGCTGAAAAAGGCTCGCCGGGACTTGGGGTCGTCTGCCATCTGCTACCGGGATAATGGCAAGGAAATCTACCAGCTCGAAGTTCCAATCAAGGTGAAGAACATTCCTAAGGATTGGAACCAGATGTCTGCGACCAAACAGGTCAAACGGTACTACTTCCCCGAGCTCCGAAGCCTCATTCGTAAGTTGCAAGAGGCCCAAGAAACCCACAGTCAAATCGTCAAGGAAGTTGCTGGACGGTTCCATGCCCGGTTCGATGAGCATTACAGCACATGGCTGGCTGCCGTTAGAATTGTATCGCAGCTGGACTGCCTTATCAGTTTGGCCAAGGCTTCTGCGGCCATCGGCCATCCTAGTTGCCGACCAGTGTTTGTGGACGACGAACGAAGTGTCCTCGAGTTTGAAGAACTCCGTCACCCTTGTCTTCTTTCCTCTGTTGAGGACTTTATTCCCAACGATATCCAGCTCGGTGGCAAGCATGCTAGCATTGATTTGCTGACTGGTGCTAACGCTGCCGGAAAGTCTACTGTTCTCCGAATGGTGTGTAACCCCGCCCTCCCTCTGTTTTAATGATGTTGCTAACAAGTATAGACGTGTGTTGCTGTCATCATGGCCCAAATCGGTTGCTACCTTCCCTGCCAGTCAGCGCGACTGACGCCGGTCGATCGGATCATGTCTCGACTCGGTGCGAACGACAACATCTTCGCTGCCCAGTCAACATTCTTTGTCGAGCTGTCCGAAACAAAGAAGATCCTTTCTGAAGCTACCCCACGCTCACTTGTCATCCTTGACGAACTTGGTCGCGGAACTAGCTCTTATGACGGTGTCGCCGTGGCGCAGGCCGTACTGCACCACATTGCTACCCATATTGGAGCCCTGGGCTTCTTTGCCACCCATTACCATTCGCTTGCCGCCGAATTCGAAAATCATCCCGAGATTGCACCCAAGCGCATGGCCATCCATGTGGACGATGTCGAGCGCCGTGTGGCATTCCTGTACAAGCTTGAGAATGGTGTTGCAGAAGGCAGTTTCGGTATGCACTGTGCATCCATGTGCGGGATTCCAAGCAAGGTTATTGAATGCGCGGAAAATGCCGCCCAACAATGGGAGCACACAAGTCGGCTCAAGGAGAGCCTTGAGCGCCGTAAGGGCGGTGGCTTTGTTGGTCTGGGCTGGTGGAGTGATGTGGCCTGGGCCCTGCGTGAGTCTGTTACAAAGGAAGACTCGAATACAGGCGATGTCTCTGATCGCGGCTTGGATGTCTTGATGAAGGCAATTGAGGCGCTTTAGTGATGGAGATACTTGTCCGGTGCTGCTTGTCTTCATAATGTGGGTTTATGATATTTGTGTCTATCTTTCACTTCAACTGGCCGTTCGTGTCAGATTCCATTCTGTTTTCTTTATATGTCGTCGGTTCAAGGGCGTCTCTGGATCTGTTCGGTAATCTCGTCAGGCTTCGCGGATCTAGTGTCCTATTTCTACATACGTATGAATATGCATGTCCATAGCGAAGCAAGTTTTTCAATTCAATTCAGCCTTATTTCCACCATTCACCAAATCTGTCAAAGTAGGTCACCAATGTCATAGTTGCCCCCAAAAAAAAGATCGCCACAAATACGCCGTCAGACAATTCACAGTTTGATCACAGTCCATACATGTAGATGTCCACTTCCACTTCTAGCAAGCATGATAGCACCAACGAATCAACGTCAGGCATGGTGCGAATGAGCCTCCTTAGGCTCCTCGGGTTCCCAATTCTCCTCATACACAGAGTGACCCCTTCCATCATGTTTTGTAGCCTTCGCAGCGCGACCAGCTGTCTTCAGTGCATCCCCTTCCAAAGTAAGGCCATCCATAGCTCCGCCAACGAGATCTTTATCCGTCGACTCAGCAAGTTCATTTGTCTTGTCAATTTTCTTGGGATTCCCATTCTGGGCTCTGGTCTTGGCAGGAGTGGTTATGGCATATGTTCGCGCAGATCGACGTCCTATTTCTTCCTCCATGTCACTATCGTTGTCAGAAGTATCAGCCAGTCCCCTAGGTTTTCCGAGTCGCTTGCGTTTGGATCTGCCATGGCATGCACGGGAAGAAGAGCCGTCCATCTCTGCACTGGATGACTCGACCGTACTTTCTTCCGTCAAACCAGGCTCATAGTCGTGAAGGTTCCTGCCACGCTTCAGACCTCGCTTGTGCAGGATGTTCTGGCGGCTTGCGCGGGAGGATGAAGACTTGGTGCTTGTGTGGAAAGGACTGTCTCTTCCTTTCCTCGCTCCATAGCTTGTAGAGTGCTTGGTGTGTCCTTTGTGCTTTGTAGTCTTTTGCTTTGTGGTCTTGCGTTGGGTCTTGCTTGGGAGTTTGAAGTTGGCCACAGAAGACTCGTCGTCTTCGACCTCGCTGCGCTCGTCCTCGCTTTCGCTATCCAGAGGCATCTTCTTTCCCTTTCCCTTGTGATTAGCATAACATTTGTGCTTAGGGTTCTGGCGATGGCCCTTTGATCGAAAGTCGTTGGTCTCCGATTCAGAAGACTCTGCGGTGATTCCTTCATCAGACTCATCTGGCAAAAGTTTTGACTTTTTGTGCTTTGAGCGCTGTTGTGTCTGGACATCGGATGTTTCTTCTGTAACATTGGGTTCTGACAGAATTGACATAAAATGCGGATCAAGAGCGCATAACGTGCGGACATGTCTCTTGGCAGTCGCAACTGCCGTTGCAGCATACCAGGGGCTTGTTCCAGTAAGACGCCCCAGCTTTTCCTTGTCAAGTTGCTAGAGGCTCTTTAGCAGGTGCAGGCTATCATTCAGGGTATGTAGGTGACAACCAGTGGGGCAGAGCAAAAGTGCGCAAGGATCAGGTACTTTATATCAACACCCGCCAAACCATTCCATGGAGGGCCTTTCCCATTAACGTGGAAAGCCATGATGGTCCGGGACGTAGCTAGCCTTAGATCTTGTTGAACGGACTAGAATCAAAGACAGAAGCGTAGGACAAGGGAGTGCGTTGAAGGAATATGAAGGACAAAGGGGAAGAAGGGGCATTTTATAATATAAGGTCTACGCACATTTACTGGTGATCATATCATGTTATTGTGTGGGTTTCATTGGGCAAACATATGCTGCAGCCATTCTCATACGAGAAGGTCAACTAGATACACATGAGACACACCTGTTCTGTTATGCCTCTTCTGTTATGTACTTCCGGTCAAATCAACTTATCAGATGTCCCGGATCCCCTGGGAAGCCCTTCAAGATGTTCCCAGTCAAGACAAGTGGGAAAGGCTGCATCGAATACAGATGGTACATTCCATCACTTAGTCGGTAGGTTCAAGCTTGATCTTGAAGGAAGTATCGACACTCTTCGCAGAGTCAGAGTCCGACTCCACCTTGACGGGACTGTCGATACTCTGTCCAGACTCGGCCTTGACCTTCGAGGTGCTGTCGGTGCTGGTGCTCTCCCCCAATTTAGGCTCAACCTTAATATCAACTTCGGGCTTGTGCTGTTCTTCAACGACTTTCTCACGGCGTTTCTTTGCACGGCTGTTGGCTGGAGACTTTTCCTTGGCGTTGGGGTCATTCTGGTCGTCTAGGGTGTCCAGCTCTTCCTCAAACATCTTTTCGAGCTTGCGTTTGATTGAGGGGAAACGACTAGCTGCGGACTTTCTCTTGTTGCCGGTCAGTTTTCCCAGCTTGTCAGTGTCAAGCTAAACAATAGGAAAGATCAGTTCAAGTCATGGCTCAAATGTTAGTGCAGAGAGCATGCATACCCTTCCGGCAATGCACAGGACGCTGGCCATAATCATTTTCATTTCACCGGCAGTGAAATCACCCAACTCGGGCTTTTTCTTTGGGGATGGGGTGGTTGACGTTGCTTCGGTGGGCAACATTCTCACAGGTGTTACTGTCAATGGATGGTTGGGATGGGTGGGATGGGGGTGTTGATAAAGGGAGGCTGGTTGTGCTCCTTAGAGAAAGAGCAGATGGTAAGAGGTTGATGAACAGAATAGGATATGTGTGAAGAGGAAGCGATGTTACTTGTACGTTACTTGGACTTTATTTGCGAGAGAAGACTGTGATGTTAGACTCGAACACCACAGCTTCTACCATACCTCTTGAGCTAGTCTATAATAGAGCTTCTGTGACTATTTCATTATAGATCTTCGAATACTGTATGATTCATCCTGAATGATGTTTTATTGACCTTGAAAAAGACATAAACGCTCCCTAGAGCCTCGAGCCTAGGTGATTGTCGCGTAATTTGACCAGTGTCTTTAGTCTAACCATTGCTAGATCTCGTTTCATCCTAATTTTGACCATTGTCGGCAAGTGCAGTCTCCGTAGCCGCATCCTGCTCAGCTTCATCGGCTTCATCAGATCCCTTATAAGCCGTCCCAGCGGTCCTGTTCTCCTCCCATTTCTCGAGCCTGCGTCGGGCCTTGGTGAAGACAGTTGTAGCGGAGGAAGGCGTAAAACTGCTAAGCTCCGCGAGCTTCTTCCAGTCGACCTGCCGAGAAGATTCATCTTAGACACGGATAGTTTGAGATTCTATCATACGTACCCTCACTTACCTCGGGCTTTCGCATGCACAAGTATCCCAGCAGGAGGTGCTCTGCTTGGCTTGGGGTGAGCCCTAAGGCCTTCACCGGGTTAGCGGTCTTCTCTTGCTTGTGGGTAGAAGACATGGTTGCTGTGTATGATATTGGACAGCAGTAGAAGATAAAGAGGATATGAGAAGTTATCGTTGAGAAAGGGAAGATCTCAAGGAGGATGACCTAAGAAGTCAGGGTATAAATAAGGATGGGAGATTCGGAGATATCCCACTATGGAAGGGACCCGCACGAGTAATTTTCGCGTTCTGAACTCGGATGGCTTGATGCACCCTAGTGATAATTGAGATGGTTTTGAGGAGAAAATTTCTTAGACCTTTTATCTAAATTGATACCTAGTTGCTAAGACTAGTAGAGATGAGACTTTAAAGGACCACCAGCTACACTGACCGTACAAGATCCCGGCCCCTATTAACCTCCAGGTCTTGTTTCTGGGCTGTTTATAGGTACCCGATACCTGCTTCTTAAAATATGCAGTCTAGCAGCACCGCAAATCAATACATCTCTTGTACCTACATGTAGGGTTTTGGGTGCTGTGCGTATTCCTACGCAACATATAAGGCATTATATCACGTCAACCACCTCTAAATTACCTCAAAGCCTCAGTAATAGGTATACTTCCACCTTCGTAGCACTTGTTGTCTTTGGCGGAATAGGGGTTTAATTCAATTCACCTATAGATTGGGTTGAGGACTGTGATCAGGTAGCTTAGGTATGTAGAACCGAATTCTGATATCATGTATAAAGTCGACACCCCAGTCGTGGTCGTGTTTTATAGCATTAAAGGCACATAGTCCTATCATGTATACATCCATGAATCTATGGACTGCCCAGGTGTCTAACTAAACTCTCAGTAACCTTGGAACGTCAACTGACGTTTAACTCAGATAATATTTCCAAGTAACGCCCAAACGAGTACACAGTCACATACCTAGATACCGAACTAAGATACACATTTTAAGCCAACCCAGGTGGCAGTACACGATAACCACTATCCTTTAATCACACGAGACAAAGGCTACAACGTGGTTAAACTCTATGCATGTTATAACCCTTATTAACGTCTTGACTCGCCTAATATTCTAATGTGCAAACGGCCAACGTCAAAGTAACGTCTAATTTCATGTCCAAACGTCCAAGTAACGGAAAGGTGACACCCGAAGGCTGACTGCAGGTGCATGTCCCGGTTGCTAACACGTATGGATATATGTATGTTGTACATGGTTGGAGCAGCGACTGCAATATCCACTGTTTTTCATTTGAGGTCGGTATCACTGGTCTGAGAAACACCCAGTACATACACATTTTTTTGGGTTTTCCCTTTTTTTTCCTTTTCTTCCCTTAAGAGCATTCCCGATTCCCCTTGGAAGCCTCCTCATTATCCTCCTAACTGCATCGTAGCCATTTGCTCAAAACCAGTGCTTCTCGGCTTCTCAGTTTGTTCATATCGTGCTTTGGCGGTTTCTGAACCTGGAATTAATCCTCGCTTTGGTCGTCCTCTTGCACTTCCTCCTCGTAGGCGCCATCCTCTTCATCGGGCAAAGGAGACTCAGGGAGGTGCTGGTTCACGGCCAGATCAAGAGTAGCTTCAGCTTCGTTGTTCTCATCAGCCTTGCCATTTCCCTCTTCTTTCGCATTGTGGGGCTTTGTTGCTTCAGTGGTGGCAGCAGGCTTGGCAGCAGGCTTGATGACAGGCTCAGCGGTAGGTGCAGCGACAGATCCAGTAGCAGTTCCAGCAGGCTCGGTGACAGCGGTCGCGCGACCACCATCTTTGGTAATCTTGGAGGCGGACTTAGTGGTAGGACTGTAGTCAGGGTCGACGGCGGCCTTGCTACCCTTGGGAGTCTTGGGGGTCTTAGGAGCCTTGGGAGTCTTCGGGACCTTTGGAGACTTGGGGGTCTTTGGGGTGCGAGGTGCCTGAGGTGCCTTGGTGCTGGACTTTCCTCGCTTGGAGGGAGTCTCCTCGGGCGAAATGTCGGCCTGGGGACCGTTGCCACCAGCGTCGACATTGCCATCGGCGTACAGCTTGTCTAGCTTTCGCTTGGCGTTTCGGAAGAGCGTCTGAGCAGAAGACGCCTTGATGCCAGCGCTCGAAGCAAGCTTGTCGTAGTCGATCTTTGTTGTCCATTATGTTAGCAGACACATCAAGATGAGGGAACTTAGGACCAAATGACATACCTTATCATTCTTGAGGCAGACATTGGCCAGGACCAGGAGCTTGGTCTCAGTGGCAGAAATGCCGGGGAAGATCTTGTCCTTCGGAGCAGCAGGAGAAGACATCTTGGATTAGCTAGTTTGGTTTTCGAGGTCGAGTGTCAAGGTGGATTTGCGCTTGAAGTGACGGATGTACGATGGAAGAAGAAAGTTGTACGGCGGGTGGAGGTAGGAGAGAAAAAAGTAAACCGCGTTGATTTGAAAAGGGACAACAATGTTTGATGGATGTGAAGTGATCTCGTAAAACGTTTTGAGAGTAAACTGATGGCTCAGAACGCAAGACTGTCAACGATACTATCAAAGTGAGGAGATATGAAGAAGAGAAGTTCAGCCGAGTTACAAATGGGCTATTTAACGTTCGGCCGTTCAGTCGTTCGCAAGAAATTGTATGGAACAGTCGGTTTCCCTAGAGGGTCTTGGGTCCAGAGTTGCCTAAGATGAGAGCTAGGTGAGAGTTTGGGCAAATTGAGACCATATAACAGCCTTGTTTTCCCCCCAACTGACGGGCAAGTGACTTGCTAGCAAATGACTTCGTGTTGAACACTGAATACAAGTTAATTATGGCACTTTCTATAGTTACAATATGCCAGCCAAGACCCTAGGGTAAATGGATGTCGTCCAATACTCCAGGCCTGGCGTGACCAATTGACCAATTATCAATTGGTAGCTAAGCTACTCAAATTTTCGATTGTCGCGTCATTGACAGCTATAACCAGTTCCGCGCTGACAGGGGTGATGTTCTCCGTCCGGTTTGAAGTGACTGGGGCTAGGCTCTGCCTAACAACCAACTGAGACAACGGGCGTCATAACGTCATTCCATCAACGTAACCAGTCATCAAGTCGCGCATATACATTCGATCAACGAGGTTGCGACTTGCCTTTTTGGATCTGCTGGTAGATTACATTCCACAATTCTGGAAAGAAAGCCGATGTTTGTCTGCCGGGTTTGCTGTGGGTTCCAGTATAGAATTTGGTTGGAGCTCTGCCCTGCCACCATCGTTGCGGCGATGGATTCAAATTCTGGAATGTGACGGGCCGCAAGGCGTCTTTGATCGGAATGAGATCTCCTAGACGAACAGCCGTTTGCCGAGGAATAGTGTTGAATCGCATGCTGGTGAGATACAGCACGGCTGTCGGAGGCAGGTCTTTTGCATACTGGACGGCAGCTTCACGGGACTTTCTCGCAAAGGCGGGTAGCGCCAGATGGATAAAGTTCACGTACGGCGCAGCAGTATAGGATACAAATAGCATCGGGAGGGCGCCAGCGGCAATCACTATAATAATATCAGCATAGACGCTCAGGCGGTGTGATGTCCAAGTTAGCTTACCCGCAGGTGTGCTGTACCAGGGGTAATCATCAGCCACGGAGCACGCCGGTGCAACAATTAGACATGCTGCACCAAATAAAAGCACTGTGGTAATTCGCAGCGTCCCCAGAAAGATAGCTCTGCCCGTCCCTCCATAATAGACCAAGATTCGTTCAGGTGGACCTGCGACTCTCAGCTCAGCACACGCGTTTGATCGCTGGCAAGGAAAGTTCACAATACCTGTCCTGGTGGTTGTCTTTGGGGGTGTGAGAGTTCTTGCGACTGGAGGACGCGTAGGTGGGAGGGTTTCCTTCGATTTGGGTAATGGTGAAAGATGCTTCTGCGATGGCCGAGGGATCTGCGACTTGAACCGGACCCAGATATCCCTCCGAAGACTGCGCTGGGCACATTCTGGCAGAGTTGTACGTAATTGAGGGTGAAGAAGAATCTGTAGTCGCATTGTGCCTGTGTAATGCAGTTGGCTTGGGATTTGGACGTTGATCGATTCCCCAATAAACCGCCGATCGCCCGGCAAAAAGGTGACCGCCTTAGCTTCCGCTCTATTTGGGTTGCTGGATGAGTCGACCCCTGCTAGTTTTTGACACGTTTTCCTTCGATCTCATACCCTATATTACCGTTGATTGCCTGGCTGGACTAGGCTTGAACTCTATCCGCTCGTTGCTTTGATGCAGGTCATGAGCTGCTAGCGCGAGCTTTCCTTCAACGCCATGTCTCCGGCTTATCGCATCCCACCTGGCAATGTGTCACTTTGGCTAGGCCTCCTTGTAATGCTTCTAGCATGTGTAGAAGCATACGAGAAAATATCAGATAAGACGCTGACCGAACTTTTGCGGCCCAATAACGACTTCGATATTCACAATGGCGCTCTGTTGTCACCTATACTAAGGACCCGCGTCCCTGGCACCCCCGGCTCCACCGCAGTGCTCAATCACTTCGCCGACTTTTTCCGAACCACATTGCCCAAATGGTCTATTGAGGTTCATAACTCTACAGCCACAACACCACTATCAAAGGGGAAGGAGGTACCTTTCCGAAACTTCATCGCTACTCGCGATCCTCCTTGGGCCTCGGTTGGTGACGTTGGCCGGCTCACTTTAGTCGCGCATTATGATAGCAAGATAGAACCGGAAGGCTTCATTGGGGGCATCGACAGTGCTGCACCATGTGCAATTATTATGCATGCTATGCGCAGCATCGATGCTGCGCTCGAGAAGAAATGGTCCGCGTTGAAGGAGCAGGGATTATATGACTACCTCGACGAGGAGCGGGGTCTCCAGGTTATATTCTTGGATGGCGAAGAAGCCTTCAAAGACTGGACTGCCACCGATTCGCTCTACGGAGCTCGTGCCCTGGCTACACATTGGGATGACCAAGTCTATCCCGCGATGTCGGAATTCAAGGGCCCCTTGTCATCGATATCTCTTTTTGTCCTTTTGGATCTGCTGGGCTCGAAGTCCCCGACAATTCAGTCTTGGTATGAGACCACTCACTGGGCTTACCAAAGCTTGGGCGAACTTGAAAAGCGGTTCAAGACATTGAAGCAGTTCAAATCTTCCTCGGCTAATCCGTGGTTCGTCGATACCGAGAAGGATGGACACAAGCTGTCGCCTATGGGTGGTATCCAGGATGATCACCTTCCTTTCCTCGCAAAAGGGGTCGAGATCCTCCATCTCATTGACTTTGCCTCGTTCAAGGGATTCCCTCCTGTTTGGCATACAATCGATGATGACGGTGAGCATTTAGACTTGGATACCGTGGAGGACTGGAGCATGCTAGTTACCGCCTTTGCTGCTGAGTGGATGGAGTTGGAAGGATACTTTGATCATCCATCTGCCCCTAGTCCACGCAGTGACGACGAGTCTGCTGGGTTGGAAGCGCTCCGTATGGACAGGAAGACTGAGTTGTAAGCTATTCTTCTATTTACTCACCTCTCTGCTTTCGGTCCCCTGCCTAGCCTTTTCCCCTCTGTTATATACCCAATGCATTTATTCACGGACCAATGGCATATATTCTCAGTTGAACCGACTATGTACATATTCTATTGTATTATTTCCTTTGCTAATCAAACCGCGGACGCAGCTCTTGAGATATGGACTTCTATCTTTCCTTTCCTCGCATCGTGCACCGATTTTGGCTCTGTCTCCGAGGCGACGGCAAAGTTCGACAAAGCTAATGAAGAATTAAATGCTTATAATTTCTACTTCCCATTCCCCTTAAATGAGGTTGCCCAGCATGTATCCACCCATCGTGATCAGTCCCCAAGTTGGTTGTAGGACTGTTCGCAATATTGCAGGGCCTGGGCAAACCCCTTTCAGTCCCCAGGCTAGTCCGAACGTCGCAGCACCTGCAACAAACCGCCAATCTATTTCACTAACCGTGGCCGTTGGGAGTCGCCATTTCTCAGCAAGGGTAGGCCTTGCAGCAGGCTTTCCCTTTTCAACCACTTGACCTGGTTTCTCAGCCAGGAAAGTGAACAGGGATGGTCCAATCCCAAACAGAATAATCAGCGCCAGCGACGGATCAAACCGGGATGGGTTAGTCAAGAAGGCAAAGAACCTCAGCACCTTAGCTGGATCCGCCATTCCAGATATCAAAAGACCCAGACCAAACTGCAACCCTGCCACATAGGAATAGACGACCCTAGATTGTTCCGACCGACGGACCTTGCGCGGGACAACGACGAAGTTCGTGATGGCTGCCAGCAGCGCAGCACCAGCCATGAAGCCTAACTCCGGTCCAGATGGATACACGGCTGTATAGCACGGGGTCGTGCCACAAGACGGGATGTTGGATCCGCCCTCGACAAAGTTCGCCGTGAACAATGCAGTTGTGAAGAAGACGGCGGTTGCAATCAATGAACGGGGCGAGAGACGTGAAAGACCACACAACATGTGTCCGGAGGTACAGCCTCGACCGTTCTGCATTCACTTAGTCAACATGTTCTTCGTTCTTCAATCATGTCTGATATTTCTCACCTTTGTCCCCCATCCTACTAGGAAGCCTACTCCCAATGTTGCTGCAGCAGAAGCCCAGGAATGTGGCGGCGCGGGATAGTTCGGGATCAAGGATGGTGCGAGCAAGTACACCGGTACAATGCTCGACACCAAACCCGCGATGATGGGCACATTGTCACGACTCGGGTTGAAGACGCAGCCGGATAGGAGAGAGGATATGCCGAAGATGGCGCCGTTGTGAATGAGCAAGCCGGATGAGCCGTGGAATAGTAACAGCGCGCCCAGTGTGGTATGGACTGGGGTGAACATGATGTTGATGCTCTGTTGAGTCGTCTTTGTATTAAAGTTTTCTTCCTGATGTCATCGCGGGAAGTGTAGTCTGGGGAGGTGTTTATGATAGCTTCAGCATAGGACACCCGAGAAATGTAGGAAGAAAAATCTATAACCGGGGATTTTCTCGAATTCGATGTTTAAACCGAAAAAGCAAAGAAACGAAGGAGTTGAGGTAGGGTTTCCATATTCTTGTACGTCAAAGGGATTTCCGGATTGGGGACCACTCACGTCGCCGTTATAGCTATAGTGGTCCCCGAGCATTTTCCTTTCGGCATCTCTCGGTATTCACGTAGGCCATTGTGAGTTTCATTCGCCGGCTAGCGTATTCGATTATTTACTCTCGATTTCATCATTTCAACCCCTTTCATGTACTAATTCGCCGTGTTACACCAGTCCCTGCATGCAGTAGCATGAGAGAACAACTTGAGTAACTATGTTTAGACGAAGATCAAGAAACAGAAGACCCCCCTAAGTATCAGGAACGAATGTGACAATCGTGACATATGTAACAACTGTGACACCGAGAAAATGAGACATCGGAGGGAGCAGAAGACCTGGCCAAGGCTCTCCATCTCTAAAGCAGTCGCAATCCAGCCCCTTCTATATGTTCCACCGGCTATTAAGCATCTCGTATATGGGTTTGCATGAGTTTTCAGCTACAATATCCTTGACCGGTTTGGGAGTAATCCTCGATTTTCATTCTCATCCAAAATGGGGAACACATCTAGCGTCGCCGGCCGTGAGTGCTTCATGGCCGCCGTGGGAGGAAACCCTAATATGGCTATCTTTCGGGGAGATCTGTTATATCAATTCCGAGCCCTGCCATCCTATAACCAGGCCATTCCTGTCCATCCTGAAGTGATCACCTATCCGAACAATACGACCCAGGTTGCTGAAATTGTGCGTTGTGCCGTTGAGGCAGACTACCGGGTGCAAGCTTATAGTGGAGGTCACAGCTATGGCAACTATGGTATGAACGCTTCCTGGTCTAAATCCTACCCTTGCTGAGCCGACTGTACTACGGTAGGTCTGGGAGGAGCCGATGGTCATGTCGTCGTCGACCTAAAAAACTTCCAGCAATTCTCCATGGATCCGGACACCTATATTGCCACAATTGGGGCCGGTACAAACTTGGGTGATCTCCAAGACCGTCTTCTGCACGCAGGCGGTAGAGCAATGTCACACGGATCTTGTCCGCAAGTCGGTGTCGGTGGTCATTTCACTATTGGCGGTCTTGGTCTCATGTCACGACAATGGGGAACTGCACTAGATCATGTGCTGGAGGCTGAGGTAGTCCTGGCCGATTCCAGCATTGTGACAGCATCAGACACACAGAATCAGGACGTTTTCTGGGCTATCAAGGGTGCGGCCGCCAGCTTTGGTATCGTCACTCAGTTCAAGGTTCGCACTCAGGAAATTCCCAAGGGCGCCGTGCAATACACGTATACATTCAGTCAGGGAGATGTATTTGACAAAGTCAAACTCTTCAAAGCCTGGCAGTCTATCGTGGCGAAGCCTAATATTACGCGGAATTATTCCACCGAGCTCACGATCTTCCAGGACGGTATTGTCATCACGGGCAGCTTCTTCGGAACTAGAGAGGAGTTCCATGAGTTTGAGCAGGAAAATAACCTTCCCATTCGAAACCAGGGCAATATCGCATACATCACGAACTGGCTAGCCTTGGTAGCCCATGCGGCTGAGAATTATCTGATCTCGATCGGTGGTGCCTTACTCACTTCGTTCTACTCCAAGTCAGTATCATTCACAGTCAACGAGCTGTTCACCGAGCACGCTCTAGTCGCCTTGTTCACGTATCTCAATTCTGCACCGAAGGGTTCTCAAAACTGGTGGGTTATTTTTGACCTGGAAGGGGGCGCAACCAATGATGTTCCTATGAACGCTACGGCCTATGCTCACCGCGACGCTGTTATGTGGATGCAATCCTATGCTGTTGTCGGCTTCGAGCCTTCCACATTCGTTGCCAGAAGGTTTCTCGATAGCTTGCATCAAGTTGTGATGGAAAATCGACCACACGGCCCTCTGCGTTCCTATCCAGGATACGTCGATCCTTACCTCGAGAATGGTCAGATGGCTTACTGGGGATCCAATCTTGAACGGCTACAAAGCATCAAGACTCTCATTGATCCGAAGGATGTCTTCCACAACCCGCAAAGTGTGGCTGTTAATCCCATTGTCAATTCTCATAATTAGGGTTGCTTGGGGAGAGACCGGACGCCAGATACATATTATTGAGACAACAGCGCGCACTTTGGTGCGGTTTTGTTGCTATTGGTTTCATCATACTTCATGTGGGCATGTAGTCTTAAATTCAAGCATATTTGGGCTTAAAATTTCTTCTCGTTGCTCTGTGGCTTGACCTGCAAGCTGATGCTATATATATCAGAGCAGTCGTTGGCCCTGCCAAACCTTCCAAATTTGGAAGTCAAGCTTATTAATAAGCTTATCTGCAACCTCGGGCGGAACGTCTACTCAACTCTCCATCTATAAAAGCCACACAGGTAATACATAAATCCAATAATGCCAATGATGTGCGTCTCGGCTGTAACTCTCCCTTGATACTAGCCGCGACACACCTCGCCCAGGTGCTCCGATCATGAAACGCGCCTGTAGCCCAGAAACCAGCCCAGAGCATGAACTGAAAAAGGCAATTCCACTGAATGGACAGCGCCCAGTTCTATTAAGTCTAAATGCGCCTGTCTCTCCGCCACGAAAAAGATCATCCATCAAATTGGTCAAGGATGGAGATGGCGGAGACACTGTCCCACTGAGCACACCAAAACCAAATAGTTCCTCCAGCCTCGCTGCCATCGAAGCAGGTCAGGTTGAAGTGACCGACCATCTAAGCACAATTTCGGCAAGGCTCAAGGAATGCGTTCGCCCACTCCCGGAACAGCCGATACCGCGGCTGCCAATCAAAGATTGGATCGAGCTGTACAAACGCAACGAGCACCCAGAAGGACGCCATTTCGTCATCCATCAACATGACCATCCCATCGCAGGACCCCATTATGATCTCCGTCTCCAGTTCTCAGAGACTAGCTCTGTCAGTTGGTCGGTTATGTATGGGATGCCTGGGGATCCGAATAGCCAGCGATTAAACCGGAATGCAACCGAAACCCGGATCCATTGTTTATGGGTGGGTTTGTGATCTGGCATGACCTGGTATAATAACAATTACTTACATCTTCACAGAACCATCTCATTGAAACAGCTTCCCAACAAACGGGGAGCTTGATTATTTGGGACACTGGAGAATATGAAATTCTACCTTACCAAATGGACCCATCTGGGCCGGAGACCGATGATTCTCGATCAGAGATGTCCGAAGAAAGTCAGGTTTCACTGGAAGAGCCAATATCGGATAGTGCGAAGTTGCGACAAGCTTTTCAGAATGTAGGTATCCTGTACAATGTGGAGACAATGGGCTCAGTTCTCTAACACCAAGACACCAAGCGCAAAATCAGACTCCGACTGCACGGAACCCGTCTACCAAAAGACTACACTATTACTCTGCGGATGGACAAAACAACCAATTTCGCGCGGCCGATCCGCGAAGGCCGCAAACGGCGTCGTCGACATCCATCCAGGCCAACGGTGCCACAAGCGCCGTCTACCTCGGACTCGGAATCGCCTTCGCCGCCCCCTGGCAAAGAAGAATTGCGGGGGAAGCATGCAGATGCAGATGATACCGACACCGCCGACATTGAAATACAAAGAAACAACGCCTACCCAGGGTCCAGCAACACGATCGGCTCGATCCACCAACGGCGGTGGTTTCTCAGCTCAGACCGGGAATCCTCTGGATTTGAGCCGACCACGGTAAATCAAAGTGAAGAGCTGAAAGAAAGAGGAAAGAAAAGAACGTGGACTCCTAAACCTGCCGGAGGATTCGAACCGTTTTACGTGCACGGGCCGGAGGCTGAGCGCAGCATTGTTACGGCGCGATTGGCGCGCGATGTCTTGGATGACGAGGCCGTGGAAGAGTTTGTGCCGAGGCGCGGGTGGAGGCCGGTCCTGCATTAGATGGGCATTAGACGGATACAAGCTATACGAGTGGGGACTCGGGAACTTTCCCTGGATTCAAAGAGTGGAATGTCAGCAGTTGTCACAAGTACTTAGTGCTTACTCTGTACAGGACATGTTATTCCGCACATTATTGGAAGACGCAATGCTTCCAATCTCGGAGGTCGGAGGTCGGAGTTAACCTCCTACAGATGATGCAGTGAACACGAGGTCTGCACAGGGTAGTGCGTGCGTGTGACTCAACAGCCCCAGAGGGAAATTAATCTGACAGTTAATATACATTCTGATTGCGAGGTCTTTGAGTCACTAAGGGTCTAAGATCGGTCTATTCCCTCCTCCCCCGCTCGATGACACTCCAGCTCGCGCTAACATGCAGCGTATTCGCTATAGTTGGGGGCTGATAACGCCTTCACATTTCTTTTTATCTGACCTTCTTTCTTCTTTCTTTTTCATGAGCGGAAAGCGATGACCTACTTGGCGACACCTACCTCTCTAGCCTTGTCGCTAGTTGCTCTGGATAGTATACCTGCTATCCAGAGTATCGCCCACATTGCCCGCAAATCGCGTGATTATGAACCCATCCAACTAGCCAAAGATGTTTACTGCGATGAAGATGGCGAAGCGACCGAGGAATCCCTCCGGGCATTCTCTGATAAATGGCAAAGAATCGCCATCGCCCTGTTATCTATCGTCGGGTTTCTGGCGACTCTCGCAATGGCTGTTCTTGCAACGTTGAACCTCGCCATTCCCAATCCCACACCGATATGGCTGCAGTTTGGCCTATGGGTAAGTAGAAAGCCCGAAAAATAATGGGGAACCGTTCCATTTGAAGCAAGTTCGATAGCTGATTGCAATTCTCTAGATTCTGCTCGCTATTCAAGCTGTTGCTTTCTTCACCGAGCCGCGACCGACAAGCCGATATGTTCTCAGCCACTTCGCTTTCTGGGGGAGTATCATTGCCATTGCGGTTCCGGGCATTGAACTGAGCATCGTGGTATTAGCTCAGCTCGGCCTCCCCCATGGGGTAGTCTGGGTCGGGCTGCAATTGGCCCAAATTGCTAGCGCTGCTCTTCGCGCCGTATTCTGTGTTCTGATACCGCGTCGTCCAGATGTTTACTATGAAGATCAGCTGGTTGAGCGGGAGCTTTCAGTCTCCCTACTCAGCCGCTTCACTTTCAGCTGGGCCAATGGGTTGCTAAATTACGCAGTGAAGCATAATGCCATGGACCTAGAGGATATCCCCAAGCTTACAGCATCGAGGCGTGCTGATTTTCTCCGCGAGAAATTTGAAATTGCCCGACAGAACCGGAAATTGTGGATAGCGATTGTTGTTGCTCACTTGGGGCCGCTGATCGCCCAGACGATGCTTAGCCTGGCAATTTGCTTTCTAAGCTTTGGGCCACAGGTCGCCCTGTTTCAGATTTTGAGAACACTAGAACTGCGTGGTACTCCAGATTGGAATGCCGGAGAATCGTATACCTGGGTGGTAGCCCTGGGAGGGTTGTTGTTCCTTGCCTCGAGCGTGGACGCATGGTTGTTCTGGATCGTCAACTCCAGAATTGGAGTTCCGATCTACTCACAGTTGTCAGCGGTGATATTTGCCAAAGCCTTGCGTCGGAAGGATGTGAAGCATACAAAGAAGTTCAAAACACCAGTTGAATCCGATAATTCCAGCAAAGGATCCGCGGACGCCGACGAAGATGACGAGGATGCGTTGAAGAAGAGCCGCCAGAGTATTATCAACCATGTCGCCGTGGATGCTCGGCGCGTTTCCGACTTTGCCTCTTACAACTACATTATCCCACAGGCGATCTTCAGAATCATTATCGGTGCCGTTTTCCTGATCCAAATTCTCGGCTGGCGCAGTGCCTTTGCCGGTCTTTCTGTCTCTCTTCTTGTGACGCCACTGAATATATACGCAGCTAAAAAGTATTCGAACGCCCAGGACCGCTTGATGAAATTCCGCGACCAGAAGCTGGCGATCGTTACCGAAGTGCTGCAGGGAATCAGACAGATCAAATTCTCGGCTTTGGAGGAGCAATGGCAGAAGCGTGTCCGAGAGACACGAGAAACTGAACTTGGCGCATTGTGGGCTTCCTTCCTTGCTGATATTGGCCTGCTTGCGATCTGGGTTCTCGGTCCCGTCGGCTTATCTGCCGTTTCGTTGACTACGTACGCCATTATTAATGGCACTTTGTCCGCTTCTGTGGCTTTCACAGCTATGGCGATCTTCAATTCTCTCGAGGCGTCGCTCGCTATAATACCAGAGCTCATGTCCATAGGTCTGGAAGCGAAGGTTAGCTCGGAACGTATCGACAAATTCTTGGCTACCTCCGAAAACGTTGTCAACACTATCCCTGCCGAATACATCGCTTTTGAGGATGCCTCTGTTGCATGGCCTGCGGAGGAGGAAGAATTCCAAGATTCCGAGGATCGTTTCGTTCTGCGTGACATGACCTTAAAATTCCCGACAAAGAGTCTAAGCGTGATATCCGGCAGAACTGGATCTGGAAAGAGTCTGCTTCTCTCATCGATCCTGGGTGAATGTGATGTCCTCGCCGGGACGATCAAGGTACCGGTTCCACCTGCCATTACAGACCGATTTGATCATGTTGCGACAAAGGCAGATTGGATTATCGACTCGGCCATTGCGTATGTCGCACAGATGCCATGGATCGAAAATGCTACAATCAAAGCGAATGTTCTCTTTGGACTCCCAGACGACCCAGAGCGCTACCAACAGGTCATCTTTGCTTGCGCTCTGGAAAAGGACTTCGAGATGCTGCCAGACGGCGATACGACCGATATTGGTGCGAATGGTGTCAATCTGAGTGGTGGTCAACGCTGGCGTATCTCCTTCGCCCGCGCTTTGTACTCGAGAGCTGGCATACTTATCATGGATGACATCTTCAGCGCTCTCGATGCCCACACAGGTCGCCATGTCTTTGAGCACGCTCTCACTGGAGAACTTGGTCAGAACCGAACCCGCATTTTGGTCACTCACCATGTTGCACTGTGCCTTCCACGCACAGACTACTCTGTGCTGTTGGAGAATGGTCGTATCAAATATGCAGGTACTGTTGATGACCTGAAGGAATCACATCATCTAGAGGATATCCTTCGCGAGGAACGAGCTGCAGAACAAGCGGATATTGTCGCAGATGGAGAAGATCGTGAATTCCTCAATGGTGAGGAGACAACTCTCCAGAAGGTGATCTCGAATACATCCCACCAGAAACCGAACACGGCTGCAAATGGCCAAGCTTCCAACGCAAATGGAACTGCTACTGCACAACAGACGCCTACACCGAAGAAGTTTGTTGAAGACGAAAAACGAGAAACGGGTTCTGTGCGGCTAGCAGTGTACCTTGCTTTCTTGAATAAAGGTGGCTCCGTGGTCTATTGGCTGGTGACGCTCGCGGTCTATTTAACGTTTTCGTGCCTCTTGGTTGGACGAGTAAGTGCATAAATCCCATGACAGTCTCATTGTCTATATCCTTTGTCTAATCTATATTTATCACAAGTCTTGGTGGATCAATATTTGGACACGCTCATCCTCCAATACCCATGCCCATCCTGAGCAATACAGTATCCTTTTGCAGCATGCGATGCAACCGACCACACCGGTCCCACAACATGATGATGACCTCTTTATGTACCTCGGAATCTATATTGCTATCTCGATCACTGCTTGTATAGTCGGGACAGTCCGTTACTACTGCATCCTTTCGGCATCAATCCGGGCCTCGAGGAACCTGTTCAATGGCTTGATTTATGCTATCCTCCGCGCGCCACTCCGGTGGCTGGACACTGTCCCATCGGGACGAATTCTCAACCGCTTCACAGCCGACTTCCACTCCATCGATTCACGAATTGGATACGACATCGGGTTCTTCGTAAACAAGGTACTGGATGTTTTCGCAATCATGGTTGCGGGTATGCTCGTCGACTGGACGGTGATCTTGCTCGGCGTGGTCCTCTTAGCCATATGTCTGAAACTGGCGCTGTCCTATTTGGCAGGTGCCCGTCAAATCAAACGTCTCGAGAGCACTGCGAAGAGCCCTGTATTTGAGCAGTTTGGGTCTAGTCTCGCTGGCCTGATCACCATTCGCGCCTTCAGCAAACCAGACACCTACGTCGAAATCATGTACAACAAAATCAATCGTCATGCCCAAGCATGGTGGACCTTGTGGCTGTTCAACCGCTGGCTCGCATTCCGCATGAGCATCGTCGGTGCTATCTTCTCAACTGCCACTGCTGGGCTTGTCGTCTATCTGCCAGGTATCAGCGCTTCACTTGCGGGTTTCGCTCTCAGCTTTGCGTTGCAGTATAACGCTGCGATCACGATGGCACTGCGGCAATATGCTAACATTGAGCTGAACATGAACGCCACAGAGCGTGTCATTGAGTATTCCAACATCGAGATCGAGAACCAAGGAGGAGCCGATGCGCCCGCGGCTTGGCCTACAGAGGGCCATCTCGAAGTCCACAATCTTGTGGTAGGGTACGCGCCGGATCTACCACCGGTATTGAACGGGCTCAGCTTCTCAGTAGAGAAGAACCAGCGCGTAGGCGTGGTTGGACGGACAGGGCAGGCAAGTCCTCTTTAACGCTTGCACTTTTCCGATTCCTCGAGGCACGCTCTGGCCAGATCTTCATCGACGGACTCGATGTCTCGAAGATCAAACTGCACGATCTCCGCAGCCGACTTGCCATCATCCCGCAGGACCCGGTGTTATTCTCCGGTACTGTGCGATCGAATCTAGACCCGTTCGACGAATACAGCGATACAGAGCTCTACGATGCACTAGCACGCGTGCACCTCATCTCCGAGGCCGACGACGACGAGCTCACCCTGACATCGCGAACTGCCACGCCCCGCCAGCCCAGCGAAACGGGCACCACGACACCAGCGACGGCCCAGAAGACCAATGCTAATGCTTTCACCTCTCTCTCCGCGACCATCTCCGAGGGCGGCCTCAACCTCTCCCAGGGTCAGCGCCAGCTCCTCTGTCTCGCGCGTGCCATCGTCTCCCGACCTAAGATAATGGTTCTAGACGAGGCGACCTCGGCTGTCGATATGGAGACCGATGCGTTGATCCAGACGTCTATCCGTGCGGAATTCGGTCGTAATGCGACCACGCTGTTGGTCATTGCGCACCGGCTTAGCACTATTGCGGACTTTGATCGAATTCTTGTTATGGATGCTGGGAAGGCGGCTGAGTTTGGCACGCCTAGGAATCTTATGGGGATTGAGGGAGGTGTGTTCAAGAATCTTGTTGAGAATAGTGGGGAGAAAGACGTGTTGGAGAAGATGATCTTTGCGTGAAAAAGTGTTAAGACAACCAATGGGATTAGGGACTATATTAGGGGCTTTCTTTTTGTTATAGATTACTTGACGCTGGGAAAAGTCACCTTACAAAATACATTGATGTGATTCGAAATTTTAACGTGGCATGGAGAGTTAGATGATTATAAAGACGAATTTAGGCAGCCCGGTCAAAAGTGAGGTAGCTGCATTGCTTATATGTCAAAACAGAAGATATACATAGGAGATGTTGGTGAACAAGGTATTTGTTGAATTCCTCCTGTCTTCTCATGAGAGGTTATATAGAGTCGACAATGACCGGGGCAACTACGCCTGGAACAATTGAACTCTGGTATAACCGAGCTGCTGAGAAGACCCCAGACATAGGGACAGGTCCCCGAGGCCAAGTATAGCTAGCTATATGGAATATAACAGCCGAAAGAGAGGACCTCGGACATCAAGGCGTCGTTTGCTAACGACCGTCCAACATCCATCTCTCCCAGCTTCAAGGGAAGCCCTCAAACCATTTGCCAAAGCCAATGGTTACACCTTCAAGTCTTGTGAATAGGATCAGAGATGCCTTCATCGCGTCCGTCAAGTAAACAAGGTTGGTATGCCGAACGCATATATCACATACCCTACCCTCGATTCGTACAGCCCTTAAGCTCCCCGAAGAGAGAGAGCCGCACGCCTCAGAGGGCAGAGACTGTCTCATATATAACACACTAGGCTTTCATCATTCTGGGAAACAGTCAGTACAGCGATCAAAAAAGGTAGTGCCCATTGAAATGGGCTGGAAACAAGAATACTCACAAGTATAAAACTTGGAAGGATGAAGAAGAAAAGAAAAACGGACGAGGGAAAATCCCGCGCTTTTTATTTCTGCGGGCGCTAGTCCGCTTCTAGGGCGGAGTGGCTTTCTGCCGGTCTTAATGATCAGGTCCCGACATGACTCGCTTTCTTCCGGGTGGGCTGCAACTGCATTCACGACAATTGAAATATGCCAATTGCTGCCGTGCAGCTCCGCACTTTGCGGTTGAGATCTACCTACATCGAGATCTCGAATCTCCTGCGGGGTCGATCAGTCGCTTGGCCCAGACAATGCTATAGCCCCGTTCAGGCGCCGCGGCAGTTCCATGCTCGGGCTTGTTTGCGACAGGAGGAGCCTCCTAAACAGCTTCCTGCTTTTTTGGAGGCTTACAAGCGGGCTGGTATGTTGATATCTTCTGAAAAGCTTGGGATTTGCATAGTTTTAGAGGGCTCTGGCTAATATCCATGCTCTACAGTGGACTTCCCTCCTGCCACCCACGATTTCGAAACATTCTTTGCACAGGCTGAGGCAAATACGGAAGTAGTACTACATGGATATCTGGGAAACCGCGCAGACCTGTCCAAGAAACTATCATTCGTGCGCCTATCCGATCCCACCCTGCAACACAGCCTACAAGTTGTAGCATTCGCCAAGAACGATGCCTTCGAGCAGCTGAAGGCCGTGAATGCAAACAGTCCTGTGGCTGTACGCGGGACAGTCCAAAAGAAGAAGACCAAGCCGTCAGAGGCGGATAACATACCGGCTCAAGACCTATGGGAGCTCGCATTAGAAGAAATTCACCCCCTCAACGACTTCCCCAAGGAGCTTATAATGACGCCTGAAACGGTGTTCCCACCGGAGCAACGATACCTCCAGCTGCGTTCGGATGCAGAGCTGCGCGAAGCACTGCGCTTCCGCGCGCGCGCACACAATCTTTGCAAGATAGAGCTGGAGCAGTGTCGACCGCCGTTTGTGGAGATTGAGACCCCACTGTTGTTCAAGTCTACGCCGGAAGGTGCACGGGAGTTTATTGTGCCTACGCGGAGGGAGGGGCTGGCTTATGCTTTGCCGCAGAGTCCGCAGCAGTATAAGCAGATTCTCATGGCTAGTGGCTTGCCAAGGTATTATCAGTTTGCGCGCTGCTTCCGGGATGAGGATTTGCGTGCAGATCGTCAGCCCGAGTTTACTCAGGTACGTATTTATATTGGTTTGTTGGATGATGGATGACATATGCTAATTGAATTTCTACAGCTTGATATGGAGATGTCTTTCGCGACAGGCGACGATGTCATGCGCACCGTTGAAGGGGTCATTCGCCGACTTTGGTCGTCGTTGATGAAAGACCCTGCCCCGGAGGGCCTATTCCGCAAAGTATCCTACCAGGAAGTCATGGCTAAATATGGCTCCGACAAGCCGGACACGAGATACGGGATGGAAATTATTCGACTTGATCATGTGCTCCCCGTGGATCTAGTCAGCAAGATTTCTGGCCTGACCAATCCCATCGTGGAGGCTTTCAAGCTTGAAGGGAATGACAACGATCCCGCTGAAACACACAAGTTCATTACCCAGTTCCTCGACTCACCTGCGGGCGCGCCGTTCAACGATAACCCAGATGGCGGCCCAGGCGTCTTCATCTACAATGGCAAGCAGCCGCTGTGCGGACTACAGCCCTTCGGTTTCGAAGCCGCCGAACAAGTCGAGGAATTACTGGACCCTGACCACGGTGACCTAATTATTCTGCAGGCACGCCCTCGTGCTCCTTTCTCCGGGGGTTCAACCCCCGTCGGCGATCTACGCCGTGCACTACACGCTGCCTCGGTCACAGCAGGTTTCAAGCCCGCGCCGACCGGATTCGACTTCCTCTGGGTCGTCGACTTCCCCCTCTTCTCCCCCTCCTCAGACTCCGAGCCCGGCCAGGGCGGTGCAGCAGGCTTCTCCTCCACACACCACCCCTTCACCGCACCCAAGACCCCGGCCGATGTCGATCTCCTCCTCACAGACCCCACCAAGGCAGTGGCTGACCACTACGACCTCGTCGTGAATGGCGTCGAGCTAGGCGGTGGTAGTCGTCGTATCCACGATGCAGCAGTGCAGGAATTCATCTTCCGTGATATCCTGAAAATGCCAGCTGAGCGGTTGAACGACTTCTCACATCTGCTCGATGCGCTCCGCTCTGGCTGTCCGCCGCATGCCGGTCTTGCCCTGGGCTTTGACAGACTTGTTGCTGTTATGCTCGGCAAGGAGTCCGTGCGTGATGTGATCGCTTTCCCGAAGACTGGTAAGGGGGGCGACGATGCCATGGTTGGAGCTCCGAGTGTCATGACGGAGGAGGCATTAAAGACGTATCACCTGAGGCTGAGGCAGTAGATATTTCCCGGCCCCACTGCCGATTGTATATCGCATTGTCCTTTTGGATGAGCCATTTTGTACTATACCGATGCACGAGATATACCGATGTATTATAGCCGAGGTTTCGGCATTCTAAATTCCATGACCCAATTCTCTTCTCTGGATGAAACTGCGCACTGCATACTCTATCCAGCATCGTACTCCAAACGGCACTGTTTTGCAAATCAGGGGGTTGCACCTGACCTCGTGGGGTGCCCTGAGACACCCCTGAGCATCCGGTCCCACTGGGCGTTCGCCTTCTGATTCCTGCGATTCTTCTCCACATCCTCTTTTTAGGGCTTTTTCTTCCAAACCCATTTTATGGCTCAACGGCTCAAGTACCCGATTTGGAGCCCCCCAATATTGGGAACATTCCATAGTTTCGATTTCATTTAACTCAAACACTAACATCCTGTGTCTCAGGACTTTTGTGCTGGATCTGTCACATATTCGTATATAGTGCGTATAGATAAGATAGTAAATACCTCAATTGAAGATGTCTCAGAAGATCATTTGCATATACTAGAGCTATGTGTTGGAAGAAAATTCGAGGTCTTTTCCTACAACATACGGAGTAATGATCTACAGGTTGGGATCGAAGTCCACGAGGCGGGAGAGGCCGGGGACTATTGAAGATCTCTTTTAGGGCTACTCCATATGTTCTCCAACTTATGGACCAGTAAAAACACGGTATATCCCGCAGCAGGAGTCACAGGATGAAACAGGGTACCCGTTTCACTAAAGTCTTAGTTTAAGACATTGCCCAAAGGATGGCATCCCTCCGAGGTTGGCCCGATTCCCGATAAGTAAACTGCCGAACAAATGAACCAATATAGAGAATATAGGAATAGAATATAAGAGTAGGTCATCCCTCTCCAGCCTTCAATTCATTCACCCAAGTCTTCCAGTCTGCCATTCTTTCACTTATTCTACACTGTTGAGCTGGTCTCTCAGATTCATTCTTTATATAACTTCCCTCGTTTCAATATGAAGTCTACTATCATCCTCACCTTGGCTAGTATTGCCATCGCGGCTCCCACTCGCACCATCGAGAACCGCCAGCTGCCCGGTCTCGGTTCTGGCAGTGGTACCGGCACTGGTCTGGATGCCTTGAAGTCTCTCATTCCAGGTCTCTCCGGTAGCGGCTCCGGCACTCCTACCGGCAGTGGATTGGAGGGTCTTAGTTCTCTCATGCCGGGACTCTCTGGCTCTGGCAGCTCGTCCAGCAGTGGATTGAGCGGTCTGGGTTCTCTCATTCCAGGACTCTCCGGCGGCGGCTCCGGCACTCCTACTGGCAGTGGATTGGAGGGTCTGAGTTCTCTCATGCCGGGTCTCTCTGGCTCTGGCAGCTCGTCGAGCAGTGGATTGAGCGGTCTGGGTTCTCTCATCCCAGGACGCTCGACCTCTAGCACCGGCTCCGACAGCTCGTCAGGCGGCGGATTTGGTCTCCCCAGTTTCGGTAATATTCCCTTAATACTTAGAATCCAAACTCCAATGCTGACGTCAATTTCTAGGCGGCTTGGGCTCTTCGACCGAGAACGGTGTGACTCAGAATGATGGCTGCAAGGAGTACACCTTCATTTTTGCTCGCGGAACTAGCGAGATGGGTAATATGGGCTCGGTCGTTGGACCCCCCGTCGCCAAGCAGTTGAACTCCTTGACCGGCGACAAGGTCACCGTGCAGGGTGTGACATACCCGGCTGATGCAGCGGTATGAGAATCCCTTTCCCCTCTCTTCGCCACATTCACTTGGCTTTTCGTCCTGCAGTCGAGATAAACAACCGGACCTGTCAACTAACCCTCCATTCGAACAGGGCAACGGAATGATGGGCGGATCCGGCGGTCCCACCATGGCCAAGCTTGTCAAGCAGGCTCTTAGCCAGTGCCCTAAGACTAAGGTCTTGCTGGGCGGATACTCCCAGGGTGCGATGGTCGTCCACAATGCTGCCAACAGCCTCGATGCTGGCCAGATCACCGCTGCTGTTCTTTTCGGTGACCCACTCAAGGCCCAGGGTGTCGGTAAGCTTGCCAGTGATAAGGTCAAGGAGTTCTGTAACATGGGTGACCCCGTCTGCTTGAACGGAGCAAATTTCATGGCGCACATTAGTTACGGCAGTGACGCCGAGACGGCTGCGAAGTTCTTGATTGAAGCTGCTGGCGCTTCCACTTCTTCGTAGGCTGATGGTGGCTGCTTGTGATCATTTGGGATGGCCGTGATGGTATGGAGTGGGTGATTCGAATAATATGTGCAATAGTTCAGGTTGTATAATTAGGAGAATCGATGTTAATGCGTCCACCTGTTGAGTTCTGTTTCAATAAGTAGACATGAGAATGCGTAGCCGGTCAGATTTGGGTCCAAGGGACGTAGCTTGTATATTATGGTATTCCATCAAAATGCAGAAAAAAGAAGAAGAGAATAATGTAAAGATCTGTATGGATTCCATATAGGAGAGATGTTATACAAAGTCAAAAAAAAAGAAACGCCACTCCAAACCGCTGTGTAAGACAAAATCCCAGAACAAAAATGTGGTCCGAATAGACAAGGCGAGGCACCCCAGTGAGATGGATGAAACTGGAACGTATCCAGCACGAGAGACTTGTAGTCCAAACACTTTCATACAGTAGACAAAGTACTTGTCCGGGTTGAAGGTGCACGGGTTGATGTGGCATTTTGGAGCTTAGCCTTCCCGCCTTCAAGCTCTTCTTCATCCTCGTAGTACAGATACTCCTCATCCTCTTCGTCGGATTGTCCGAATATATTCCTCCAAACGCCATCCCAGAGACCTTTCTTGGTCACTAGGCCGCCAACCAGGAGAATAGGCAGTTGCCAGATACTGGCCCAGAAGAGGCCACGTGCAGTGCCGTTCGCGCCCTGATGTTGGTAGAAGCGGTATGCCTCGCGGACCAGCCAGCCATTGGCGACAGTGCTACCGACAAGGAAACCATGTCCGACCACATTAACCCACCAAAGACCAAAGGAGATGGGGAACATCAGAATAGAGTAGCGCAGAGCAACCCGAGCACTGCGAGCTGGGTTCACCCAGCATAGCATCCTATAGCCGGCTGCTTTATACTCATCGCGGATGAGATGGGACAGGGCGTTGAAATGGGGGAATTGCCAGGCGAACAAGATTCCACCCAGCAGCCATCCACCTATGCTCTCTTCGCTGAAGAGCATGTCGCGCCATGAGTCATGGCCAATCGTCGCTGTCTGGCCTGCCGCGGCGATCCATCCCATCAGCGGTGGGATACCACCAACAACTGCGCCAACCCAGGTATTGATTACGTGCATTCGCTTCAATGGTGTATATACAAAGGCATATAGGAAAATATTGGCGGCGGATAGGGCGGTAGTTGTCGGGTTAGTCCCGATATAAAGGAGTGAGAGGCCCGTGACGGCGGTGCCAATCGCGAAGAGCAGAGCTGCCCGGCGCGAGACAAGTCCGCGAACGATAGGACGATTACGCGTCCGGGACATGAGTGCGTCGAATTTCGGTTCGAACATCATGTTCAGTGTATTGGCGCTGCAACAAGACAAGAAAGTGCCCGCCGTCAGGTATATAAAGGTCAGGGTCGAGGTGGAAAGTGTAGGAAGTGGGGTCATGGCCGGGTCGAGGGTGAGCAGGGACGAGATTGGGTACATTCCGTATGCAGAGGTGGTGGTGAGGACGATCAAGAAGGAGAGTCGCGGTTTCGTCAGGGCGAGATACGCAGCCAACTTGCGGCGCAGGGAGGTGGTGGGGAGTGTGGATGAGAAGTTCGACAATTGCGCCGAGGCATCCAGTGGGAGGCTGGGTTCTGGTTTCCCTGTTGCATTGCTTTCCTCCTTCAAGCGCTTCCGCCGCCGATGTGGTAGTTCTGATGTTGCTTCTGTCGCAATCGCAGCGGACGATGCTGTTGCAGACGAATTGACCTGACTGACGTGCGGATCGTCGGGAGATGAAGCGTTTGATTTGCTTTTCACGTCGGAGGACGCAAGCGAAGACAACAAGCCGCCTTTGCTACTTGACCCGTCGTTCAATCGATTGGCCGAGAAATATGATTTGTGGAATACCGAAGGGGACTGGTCATCCGCAATCCCGGTCCGCCGTTTCGAGGATGATAGGAACCCCCGAATGGCCTCGGGGCGCACAGAACGAGGCCCGAAGAGACATTGTGAGCACACAAGCGCCTCTCGAGGCCTCCGTAGGAGGGATGGCCGCAGAGGGATCATGTCGGGTCGGTCATGCAGAAGGAAGAAAAGAGAACGAGAGAAGTTGAATTTCCCCGGTGGTGCACGGGCCACATCCGTTCACCTTGGGAATGTCAACAAATTGTTCTTCTACAACATTGCCTGATCCCCAAGCCTGTCTTTTTTCTTTTCTGGTGATTATCCACACTCATAATGGATACCCTTCAGACCTCAGTGATCACTCCTCTTCAGCCTTATTTGGCGCCTATTGTCTCGGCCATCCCGAGCCAGTGCACGATGCCGTGGTGTCCTTGATTGGGAAGTCTTGCCACGGCGCACTGTTGGTCGACCTCGATGTCACTAAGGACCCTGCCTGCACATCTCTCGCCATCTCCAAGGCTCTCGGTATTGCCATCGTCGGTGCCAGTGCGGTCGTCAAAATCCCGCAGATTCTGAAGCTGATCAACTCCCGCTCATCGGCCGGTGTCTCATTCGTCTCGTACGCCCTCGAAACCGCCAGCTTGCTCATCACCCTCTCCTACGGCGTGCGCAACCAGTTCCCATTCAGCACCTATGGCGAGACCGCTCTCATCGCCGTCCAGGATATCGCTATCGGTGTTCTGGTCCTGAACTATGCCGGACGTTCCGCCGCCGCCGCGGCTTTCATTGCTGTCGTAGCTGCCAGCGTTTATGCGCTGTTGTTCGACCAGACTCTTGTGGATGCGCAGACTATGGCCTATCTGCAGGCTGGTGCTGGTGCTCTGGGTGTTGCTAGCAAGGCGCCTCAAATCTATACTATCTGGCGCGAGGGTGGAACCGGACAGCTTAGCGCATTCACGGTACGATTCTCTTTACCTTTTAACATGGTCTCAGTTCAGACGCTAATTGCTTCTTCTTCTAATCAGGTCTTCAACTACCTCATCGGCTCCCTGTCCCGAATCTTCACAACCCTCCAGGAAGTTGACGACAAGTTCATCCTCTACGGATTCATTGGCGGCTTCACTCTTAATGTGATTCTTGCACTCCAGATGCTCTGGTACTGGAACGCCCCGGCGCCCAAGCAAAAGCCTGCTCCTCGCGCAAAGCCAGTTGAACAGGCACCATCAGCCCAGACCACGGGAGCGTCCCCCAGGCCTGGCGTGAAGACCCCCACCACCCGCCGACGGGGTTAGATAGCTCAGCTGTTATTCACCTTCGCTTCTTTTCGGTTTGGTTAAAATAATATTAATACCGTTTTTGGGACCATACAATTCGCACAATGAGCTACGAGAAGTTGTATTCTTGGAAAACCGCAGACCAAGTAGAACAGTAAACACAGACCACATGTCCTGAGTCAAGACTACCAAGTCCCTAGAGATTCCAAGACTACGGCATGCGCCCAGTAGTCATATATCTCAAAATCAGATCCAAGGGCACGAACGGCTGCACCGGATGCGGGTGATGAGGAGCAATATTGTACTCGAACTCAGCAGCACCAGGCTTCCGATGAACGCCAACAACATCCATCTCCTCCCCATCCCCCTCTTCACCCTCACTCTCTTCCTCCCCATCATCATCCTCCAACTGCCTCCTCAACCCAGTAACAACATTCTCAATCCCAGCCTCGCGCTCCTCAAGCGTAAAATTCCCACCCCAGTTCCTCCGCCGCGCTTCCTGGTTCGCCTCCAGCGGCGCCCATTCCCACAGCTCCGCGAGCTGTGCGTCGCTCAGCGGCTTGTGCGCGGCATCGGGGTCGGAGAAATTGGACGGTGTGGTGGCAGACTCTGTGCCGGCTGCACGGCCGCGCGCGACCCAGTCTTCGACGCGGGGATCGAGTTTTGTGCGGAGGAGTTGTTCGAGGGTGTTTGCTTGTGTTCGGCCTGGGTATTCCGGGCCTGGGTAGGCGACTAGGTTGGAGAGGAGGTCGCGTTGGTCGGAGAGTTGGTCGGAGACGCTGATGAGGTTGTTGGAGATGATGCTTGCTTGGGATTGGAGGGAGGTCCTGGCTTTGGTTAGTTTGAGGGACTAGAGTACTTCCAAGGTTGTTGCTGTTGGCCGCTTAGGGAGGGGAATGGCTTAGAGGATGGTAGAGCTCTTACCACGGCGGAAGAGGGTCGCTTTGGTTTAGACTTGCGATCAGCGAGCCCAGTGAGCGTGTGAGCTGCACGAGACGTTGACGCGACTGCTCGAGGACTTTAATTTGTTCTTGAGTGAGATTGGACATGGCTGGTTGAAAGCTTGGAAAGGTCAAAGAGCTCCAAAGTGAGGGGATAAAGTGTTGTAGAACGTCCGTGGGTTTCTGAGTTCTCTTACTTCAATTTTCTTCTACTTTCCTCAGATTAAGTCTTAAATCAGTATATTCCTGAAATTGGACTCTTCTAGTTTATAGATCCTATATAGATCCTATATAGATCCTATGTCAGATCAATATACGGAGTAGGTGGACAAACAACGGTCAAGTTACATATGTACCGGATAATGCCTGGCTCGAGACCTTTCCCTTTCCGTTTTAGTGCTCAGCCCTTGCCGCTTTTAATCCGCTGAGTAAAACTGAGCACGTCCCTGCCCTGACTTGATCATGTGACGTTACATGATCAACGTGCACTTCATGACCATCACCTGAGCATTCCCTGAGTACGGAGTATCCTGACTGATCATCATCTGAGCACACTGATTTGCTCACTGAGTGCTGAGTATAGGTAGCCCTGGATGAGCGGCCTAAGTAAGCTACATCAATAACATGCAATAATGAGTTTCATTGGACAGGAAGCGAGGGATTCTGCATTATATAATCACACTCCTACCTACCTACCTAGGTAGGTATAATTGGACCTATCACGTGACCAATGTCATCGCCATGATCTTATCGTGAGAATGGACTTATTGACCTGTCTTCAGGGCTCCCATCAACTCCAGTCTTAAACAAGCACGGAATTACCATAATGGCTGACGATATTTTGAGAGAAGAAGGTCTTCCTCCTACAACCCCAAGATACCAATATCAAGGTATAAGGCAATGTCTTGAATGCTTTGAACATGAGTTAGACAGTTATAATAGAGATGGCCAACCCGCCAACTCCTCGTATATCATATTTGATCACGTGGATGAGCGTTCCTTCCTGAAGTGTTTCGAGGATGCAGGAGAAAGCCTCCTTACCCATTCACTGGTGACATATTACTTCGCTTCCCTCACCGTTATCGCGAAAATGCCGACTCCTATGCACGAAGCTGCTTGGCATACTTTCAGTGAGATTTTTGGCCTGTGGCATAATGCCCAGGAAAGTCGTCTTTTACCTGCAGGAGGTGGAACTGTTGAAGGCTCTACACGCAGAAAGACGCCTGACACTAGCTGGAGGAGCTCAATCAAACCACCCCGAAGAGATTCGAGGTGGCCCACAATAGTCGCTGACGTAGGGTGGTCCGAGACATGGGCTAAACTAAGGGAAGATGCTCGATTCTGGCTCTGCGAATCAAACCAACAGGTCAACGTTGCCCTTACAATCAAGGTAACGAAGAAGGGGAATATTACGATTGAGAAATGGGACGTCACTACAAACACTGGGGGTGTTGAGCCTATCCAAACAATGAGGATCTCTCGGAAGCGACGTACCGGCCCAAACCAGTACCATATCTCGGGCTCGATAGATATCCCGTTCCAAGACTGCTTCCTTCGCGCAAAGAGGGGCAATGAGACGGATTTTCGTCTGTCGAACGACAATTTGAAGAGCATTGCAGAAGCTGTCCGGGAATCTATGTCCTGGCGGAGTGGCTAGCTTCGGCCTTGGCTTGCTCCTGACGGAATCATCTCTCGGTCTTCTTGCTTTCAATGGAGGGACTGGTTCTTGGCTCTGTCTTGCTCTTTCAATGGTGACGTCCGGTCTTTTCTACGACCGGGGTCTTCCAGAATACCCGAAGGTATTTTGGAAGATCCAACAAGTATAAGCTTGGACCTCTACGTGTTGCTGTTTTCTACGGATCAGATGCCTTGCTTTTTAGACCGAGCCTTTTGCTTGCTAGTTTGCTGGTATGTTTGCTTTTCTACGCCTTCTAGAAAGGTTGTTCTTTTCGCAGACTGAATGCAGCAGAGTCTTGATTTACCCCAGCTGTTATTCCCTGCCGATAGCCATGCCCCCCCCCCTTCGTTTTTCATTGGCGGACTCGACTACGCCAGCGGTATCTATTTGGTTCGTCGTTGGCAGCATGCTCAAGCGCATCTTCGATATCGCTCACTGATTGGACACTAAGTATCACGAAGTAATCGAGGAGTATCCAATGAGCACTCACTAAGCACGCACTAAGCATCAGTCATTCTGCACAGCACTGATGGTGACATCTACTCAGTGAGCCCGAGCCTGAGCACCCTCATAACGGCGGCAGATCAAATAGGAAAGCCCCACGCCAGGGAATAGGTACTTGTGTAAACCAGCTACACCCCCAAGCACCACCAAGAAACAAGCCCTCCCCCCACGCTCAGTCGCATAAAATTACCACAGTCCACAAATCCAAAAATAACTCCAAGATCGACTTCCCATCTCCCATTGGACCCTTAGACCCTTGGCGGTGCGTGCTGAAACGCCTGCAGAACAGCCGAGCCAATCTGCAGCGACGCTGGAACACAAAAAGCCGTCGCCTGGAGGTTCTGTAGCCGATCTTCTCGTATTATTTGACAGTTTAGCTTGCGTAGGCCTGCCTTATCCCGTTGCAATTCCTAGGCTTGTTGATGCTATTTTCGGACCAAGTTATGTGTTATATATAGGTGGTAGAGGTGGTTGACGATGGATACATAAGTCCACTTGCCGCCCTTCTCGGTGGTATTTTATGCTGTACTTCTGTGGCCGATCTCCTTCTCACTCTTCTACCTCAAGTGCATTATTATCTTTTACAGAGGGTATTCTGTGTTAGACACTTTTCTTCCATTGGACTATAACATGCAGACATTGCAAGATGTCGGGGATATATTGAGGCGATCCTGGAGCTGAACTCCGTAAAACAGGGAAACAAGAAACCCAAACGCCGTCAACAATGAGGTGAGCTGATATCCTGATCTCATTACATCCAAGCCACAACTGACTCTGTTATCCACAGACATTTCAGCAATGCTATACAGCAACAAGTAGACACAACCAGGTACGGTTGTCACAATTACTGCCACTGCTGAGGATCCTTTCGATCCGGGTCAAAGATCTGAGGGTGGGCAGAAACCTGAGGATGTTGGCCCTTCTGATCTGGGTTAAAGGTCTGGGCATGAGCGGGAACCTGAGCATGCTGCTGGTGGTACTGCTGTTGAGCAGGCTCTTCAATGATATCCTGCGAGAAACCCGACTTATCTTGACCTTGGAAGTGCTGCTGGTACTGTTGGATTTGGTAACGTTGGTCCTGGCCATGGCCATACGCAAGCTCCTGCCCGCGGCCATCATTGTCAACAAACCCAAATCCAGACCCGTGCCCATACCCGCCGGGATTATACATCTGCTGCTCAGCCCAGGCTTGCTGCTGCTGTGCGCTAGTCGGCGATGCACCGCTCCAGTTGTTGTACATATGAGGCGCGTTGCGGTTCCGACGGGCCTTCTTGCGTCGGTGCCGGATGAAGAAGAAGCAACATACTGTGAGTGCCGAGACCAGGATGAGGAATCCTACGATTGGCACGGCGATCACCACTCCCAGGTTCAGGTTTGAGGAGTCTGTGCCGGGCGTTTCGAGCGACAGACTCGAGGGGAGGAGGGATTGGCTGAAGATTCTTGTCGGGGCTATGTCGAAAGTCTTGCCCGTTGCTGTCTTGAAATGGCAGTTGTAGCGGATGGACTCGAGGACTGGATTGGGATGATGGTTAGTTGTGGTTTTCTCGGAATTTGAGCTTGGGATTTGCTGATATCATATGGATACAGGAATGGGTTGCAGGGCATACGTACAGTTTGCCATGTAAACTTGGGAGCTTGTCAAGTTGTAGCAGAACTCGCAGGTGTTGACGACGTTATCTGCGAACGACGGGGTTTCACACCACGAGTTCAGATTCGATGTGTCTGGGTCTTCAATATTGGTTTCGACTGCTAAACGCACGCCATCGCATGCGACTGGGCACGGGGACGAGACATTGGAAATCGAGTCTGGAGATCCAAACACGCAGGTTGAAAAAGCGTAGCGCAGGTTATCTGGTTCGATTGGTTAGGTCTGAGCGACAAAGCAGAATCTGCGATCTCTGGAAGGGTGATACAACATACAGAGGCCCCAGTTCACGTCCGATTCGCCAGTGTTCTGATCGTGGAAATCGCTGTCTAACTGACAGGAGATGCAGTTTTTGAAACTTTTCCCTACTGACGTTTGATTGAACGAATGATCCAAACACGCAATCTCGGAAGAAGTAGTGTTGGCCGTGGTACCACACACACCGGCGCAGGGCGAACCCGGTGTGGTTTTCAATCCGAAAACCACTGGAGTTGGGCTATTCAGCAAAATCACAGCCAGGAAAAAGGCCAGCATCCTGGAGGATCTTGAACTGCTGTCACTTAGCCCGAGCATGATGAGCCGGAGTGAACAGAGAGTCCGACAGCTTCTGTTCTTACAGCGACCGCCAAGGAGGAGGTGGGAGTATAGTGGGCAGAGTGCCGGATAGATGGATCTCACGTTCGCATGAGAGACGGCAAAATAGTACCTCAGGATTGTAAGAGATTGCTCGGGGCGGGAAAGCTTCTTTTTTTTCACTGCGAGCAGCTCACGCTCCGTTCCGTATGGATGTGACGGCCAGGTGGAGTAATTCAGTCGTAGGAGCTCGCAGAACAGGGAAGTGATGCACAAGCCAAGCACCTGCAAAGTTACTAGTGCTTGGGCGAAGCAACGGAATGGATGCGCCGGTCGAATCAAGCACATTCTCTTCCTCCCAGTGTTGGTCCTCGGCGCTTAGAGAACGCCGCTTACAGGCTGGTTGGTGACGGCACCCTGGCTGGGGAATCGGGGAATAGTTGGTGTGGATGGAGTGATCACCCCATCCTGCTTTCAGTGGATATCCTGCAGGCGCACAGAGTGTGATGGACCCTGGCGCTTGATTGGTGAGAGCGGTTGTGACTGTGATACCGTCTGCATAATGCACGGGCGCAGGTTTACCCCCTCATCTGAGGAAAGTCGCAATATCCAGCCATTTGTTGGAAACGGGTATCGGCATTTCCCGACTGGAAAAAGGAGAGAAAAAGTATTGAAGTTTTTGATCTGCCAAGGGAAGCCCCTCTTGCTAGGACCGGGAGAGACAGGACTCCGGGATTTTGAAGTAAAAGGTCCAAGTACACCTTACTCGGTGAAGACGTACAGATGTACATGTAAATTTCCTCAACATTCTGATCAGATAATTGTATGGAATAACTGTAATTGCAAATAAAGCCGCCATAATGCAAAATTAATAATAAAATTGAGGCAAATCCAGTCCAACGGGCGACTACAGGGCTTTCGAAAAAGACTGACTCGAACAAGACCCATTGGTCGCCCCCAAAGAAATGTAACAAATAAAAAAAGGAACCACCAGATATAGACTTCTAGTTGAACATAGTTTGTTCAGGACATATCAACCATAGAGCTCATCATAGGAAGGCACCATTTCCTGTGGAGGCGCAGAATCAGGTTCCCGATGTTTTGTTCGGGGAGGATATCGTTTCTCCGGGAAGGGAGGTTGCTTTTGGGTGTTGTATGCAACGCGAGGTGTAGAAGGTGGCATAGAGGGAGCAGAGGTAGAAGACGCAGCGGTAACGCTCGTTCGTCTCGAGTTGGTGCCACCGGATATAGATGCTGCGGGTTCTGTTGCACAGCTTTGGAGGCTGCAACGGCGCATGCGTGAAGTCACCGAGAGTGGCGGAGACTTGGCGGGGATGTCAAAATCTTCGGGATCGTCGCGTGCTGTGTGCGACATGTCTCCCGTGCCGTATTCTGGAGGGCTTAACTTAATTCGTGGGCCCATAGTATCTCGTTCTTCTTCTTCATCTTCTTCGTCGCAGGATTCATCGGTGGTGCAATCGTCATGGATAATAGAGCTTGAGTGTCGGCGATTTGGCCCACCCCTCAGATCACCAAGGCCGAGCCCTTGACTTGGTGGTGTATGAGCTGGCGGTGTGTGGGCATCCCTATCTCCAACGCGACGCCGTATGTTTTGATCGAAATACCCAGTTGGAAAGGATGGCAGTTCTCCCACTTGGTGTTCTCGGTGGCCCATGCTTCGCGATCGTCTGCTCGAGCCGCTGGAACTCGGTTGGCGTAATGAGCCAGCTGGGGGATATGGTTGATTTTCTTCAGACTGTATGTCTTCCCTCGGTGCATTCGCGACGACACCAGAAGATTGATTCCACTGGTTCCAGGACCCTTGTGTGGGATAGGTGATAGAAACATCACCCCAGCGAGAGTGAAGTTCTGTGGACACTCTGCGCTTCCTTTTGAACTTCTTCATGAAAGTCGCCATGGCTTTCAAACAATCTTTCATGTGGACTGGAGTGACGCGTTGGGGGGTCAAATTTACCGAAGGGAGGACAAATCACTCCCTAGGGCGTTTCTCATTTCAGAACTTATCAAAATCCCCACATGGGCTCTCTCCTCAAGGCGAAATGCGACAAGTCAAGCACGGCCGACGAACAAAGAGAGACAGAGAGAAGGTGAACGGGGCAGATTGCCCGCGTGTGTTGAAGTTATATCAAAACGAGATGTCCATGGAGGCGCACTAGCCAACCACTGCATGTCCGTTGGTGACCAAGAAGAGCGAAGATCTTCCGAAGAAAGTGCCTGACATGGATGGTGTTGGTGACCCAGCGAGTGATTAGAGACCCGGGAAAGGACCCGGTGGTCTGGTACAACCCCTCTGGTGGTGGCCCCCAAGGCGGAATCTAAGAATCCAGACAATTCTGTCTCTCGCAGAAACAACAGCGCTTCGAAAGAAAAGGAAAAAAAGGGGGAAAAAAAGAGCGAACTGCAGGGCCAACAGTTGACCGGCTGAAGGATCCAGGCGGGCGGCCGTAAATGAGAGGCTCACATAGCTGCAGCGTGCGTAGAAAATGCATGTGGGAGGGGTATTTACAATCCCTGTTCCCCCTAGTCATTCTCAACGAGATAGATAATCACTTGTTAGGTGCGGCGCAGTCAACTTGCGTTGACGGATTTGACGCGGGTCGGCCATAGTTTGCATATAGTGTGTCTGTATCAACGCATCCTCGTAGTTCGTCGTTCTTGGCATGGCGCTTGTCTAGTGATCTGCATTCACAAGAACAAAGACCCTCGATAGAGGATGAGTCGGGGCCAGGCAATTCGACTGACAGGTTTATCCCGTAAGTTCAGGGGTCCTGATGCAACAGCAGACGTGATGAACACATCGAAGTAGCCTCTTCCTGACCAGTCATTTGCCGGCGGCGACGAGAAAGGAAAAATGCCAGGTGAAAGACAGGGATTAAAAGAGGGGGAAAGGCCCCCTCTCAAGGCGAAAACGCGTAAAAAAGGCGCAAAAAAAGCACTGTTTCACTGTGACGCATCTGAATCCCTGCAATGAAGTGGAGTGTGGAGTTGGAGGGCCAATATTCACCGTCGAGTTGGCGTAAATGGGCGTCGTAGAAAGATCCAAGCACAGAGTGCACAAAGTACCTGAAAGAAAGTGCAGTTCCTAAAAGAGGGATTACTAGGAGCTCATGATTTGAGGCGTTTGAGCTGGGATTGCTCTTGTAGGCGCCGAGAGTGTATGAAAAGGGAAAAACTCGGGACGATCGATATTGAACGGAGATCCCACGGCACCAACGATCTACAGTACTTTATCAACATCTATGACAGAATCTTTCCACTTAGAAGTTTGATTTTTGGAAGAAAATCGAATAAATCAAATCAAATAAATACAACCCCCCAGTCACATTTTCCGAAAAAGCGCCCATGTCGTGATAGTCGTAAAAACAAGAAACCAAGCCCAAGCCACTGTCACAATCTCAACGGAAATTGGTGATCAGCCGCGACAAGACGGGTTTAGGTCGTTTCGGGGCGGCCTGGCCCGACGGCATTGGCTCAGATACACTCCTCTCCCTCCTATCCCTGCGTTCCTGTCTGCTATTCTGCTCCGGCGGAGGTGGCATAGCGGTCTGATGCCTCGACCTAGTTGGAGCAGCTACGGGACCAATTGGAGGGCCATGACCGACCATTGACACAGGTCTGGACGTGGCTAGTCTAGCATCACTGTAGTGGACTGCACTCAGGCGGGAAGAGGGACCAGGATGTGGATGGGCATGATTGGTGGGGTTATACGTATAGGTGTGGGCGTTAATATCGCCCGCCATGGACGCTGGCCGGGTAGGTTGGTATCGTGATGGATCATATGTTGGCAGTGTGGGGTATGCTGGGGGTTGATCGTATGAAGGGCGAGAGAGCTGCTGTTGGTACTGTTGCGCGTGCTGGGCCTGGCGACTGTAGTCCGGCGCGAAGGAGGACAAGGGCCGGGGTTGGGAGCGGAGACCTCTGGACGTGCCTAGTTCGTCTGTTTTATAGGCTGGTGGCGGTTCGAGAGGGGAGAAATCATCGGATTGTTGAGCGTTTCTTCTTCTAGCCCGTTCTTTGCGAGAAAAGAGATATAGTAAGCTTCCAGCCACTGGTTTAGGTTAGCTTGCTTTCGGAGGGTTGCGGCTCAGGCTGCATACTTGCTAGGAAGATGAGGCTGCCAGCTATTGCACCAATGATAATGACGGGGGTGCGAGAAGAGTAGTTATCGGAGCGGGGGCCGAGGGAAGAATTAATTGACATAGCCCAATATTCGAAGGATAATTCAAGGATGTGTTTTTCAGGAGGATATCTGGGGTATAGGTGTATTCAAAGTAAACAAAGAACGAAAGTCAATACAACTTTGACCACCACGATCTATTAAGACCAGTAAGACTTTATAATTGAGCCCCAATGTGCGATGCTGACGTGCCTTGAAACGGCGAGGATATAGATATATAATACCCTGAAACGGATCAACGAAGCTTAGTGCCATCCTGACACACGGTCCCTTGTTTCAAAGATAATATCTTGAGCGACTCGCGGGGGAGAATAAATATAGTATCAATTAGCTATAGATAGATTCCAAAGGTGACAAAATTAGCCAGCATTAGTTCAATTAACCTGCATAAGCGGGCTAATCCGTCGGGCTAGACCTTGTAAATGCGCCTTAATATCTAATTTAAAACTGCTGCATCTGTGAACAAATCACATCAATGCATTTGCCGTCAACAATGCTGTCGTACGCCAACTGGTTCATTCATTCATAGCGCCTCGCAATTAGCAAATGATATCCCCCGTTTAATCCAACACCACGGTACCGAGCACTTCCAGCAAGTATAAATCAAGAGGGCATCACCGCTTCTTGTGCCTAGGATTATGAAAAATCTGCAAGGTCTGATGTGTGTTGTTTGACGAGTCTCTTGCCAGATTTGGAAGACCTCACAGTTAGGCCTTCGACGCCCGCATACAACAATCTGAGACCACACAAGCCCTACTTCAATCTTCCAATCCCCGATTTTCAAAAGTATTCTCTTCTTCAAATTTTCAATTTTTGAAATATCACACAATTTCTATCTATTGCCCCCCATTGCCTCCACGAAAAATGAGTCACCAAATACCCCCCACCTGAGCCTCCATTACTCCGCATACGCCCGATAAAGAGCCATGCCCTTGTCAGTCACAAAATCCAACGCAATACCCTGCCCCACAAAGAAAACATATCCCTCCTTTAGCTCGGCGGTCTGATTACCAGGGAATTTCATCTGACCACAACCCTTGGTAACAATCATCAGACTGGGCCCAAGAATGGCCTTGTGCGTCTCATTCTCCCCAGCGCCAAGGGTAGTACACAATACCGAGAATTCACTGATAGGCGGTGCGTAGACATCCGTCATGCCATGCATGCCCTTGTCACTCTTCCTACGCGGCAGCAGCGCATCCTGCGAATTATGCGGTACAAAGGTAAGAGCCTGTCCGAACAACTCGACGCTGTCGCGCTCTGCAGCCGGACAGAACCCCGTGTTGATGACGTTGTCTGACCGCGCCATACACTCCACGATATCACCTTCCAGGTAGGCGTGGATGCTGTCTGCGGGGACGAAGACGGAATCTCCCGGTCCCAGCGTCATGTAGTTCATCAGCAGGGCGGAGACCAGGTTTCCGTTATCCCCTTCGCCGTATTGCTTTGCCAGACGGGCCAGTAGGCCGGGGATGTAGGTGTATGCGCCGAATTGGGATTCCGGAATGGCTTGTAGGTCTTTACTGGTCTGTTCGACTTCCTTTGCCGGCGCGCTGAGTAGAGCCTTGCATACTTGGCGTAGGGTCTCGTCGTTGAATTCTCCTGATTTGGGGATGTATTTCGCCAGATGGTTCAGCTTGAATAGCGCTTCGATGTCTTTCAGGGGTTTCCAGCCGGCGAAGAGCTCGAATTTGGAGAGTGCAATTGCGATCTCTGGCTTGTGCATTGTGTCGCCAAACTCTTCGGGGTGTTCTTTGTTCAGTTGTGCGGCAAGCTTCAGATCTGGATGGATTTGTAGGGGCAGTGCTTTGCTGAAAGATAGAATCTGGAGTAATGTTAGTTATCGATGTGGTCGCACACTATAATTCTTGGCCTTTTCGCTTGCCTTTGGTAGAAATGGGATCTCCGGACCCCATCGGTCGTGGACGGACTTGCCCACTAGCTCGGGGTGCTTCTTCAGATACTCGCCGAGGTGCTCTCCCGTGGAAAGCAAGTAGGATGGGTTCGAAGGGTACGTACCCATCCACATCTGCTCAAGGGTCAACATGACTGTGCTTATACTAGTCAATTAATAATTGTCAGAAGCTTACTTCCGAATAATGCTGTGAGTCGTCAATTGGTCCATTGTTTGGTGTTTTAGACCACAGCTGGGCTGCAACCGATTCTTTTCCTTGCTTTCCCCAGCCGTCGTTCTATTAATCCAGAATTAGTATTGATGTAGGATATCTGGAGAGCATGTACTTGCCTTGACACCGCACCGAAGTTGGACTACTGCTTCTGCCATGGTCAAGATGATACTGAGATAATGAGTTTTTGTTTAGTAGTGTTTAGTAGTGTTTAATAGTGTTCAATGTCCAATTCGACAATTAAATTGAGCCAAACCGCTCCTGTATGGGGTTTTCTATTGGCTGAGGCAAAATACGTTGATATGTCGTCATGGTGATATTTCCAAGATCCGTTGAAAAATACCTGGCAGCACTTCCACCTGAATTCCATGATGAAATGGTGGAAAGATCCACCAATTGGAATGTTACCTAGGTATATCAGAATTGCTAGAAATTCACGCCACTAGAGGGCTAGGCACGATTGAGCCAGACGTTGAAGTAAATTCAAGGTCGACAATGAAGTAATATCATCCAAACTCTAAATGAAACTCACCTACATAAGCTAACTACTGACCACTGTTCTTAAACCCCTGCCTAAATGGTGAAAAAAGTAAATAAATGTTTCATTCTGAGGCGCTATTAGAAGGCCAATAACCGCTAAAGACGCTCAACACCGTGCAATGATGCTCAATAAAACCAAAACGCATCAACCGAAATGAGATAGACCCATTACTCGTAAAGATCATCAGGGTCAGGAACCATAGCCAATGTCATAGGCTTTGAGATTGAAGAAGCCCTCTTGCTATCAGCCGGAACAAAAGGCGACGTACGCCGTCTAGGCGGCAGCCCATAATTCCACCGCGAACTAGAGCTATCCGAGCTATCACGAAAGCTACTGGAGTGCAGACTGTGACGGTCCTCCTCGTAGTAGGTGCTCCCTCGGATGGCGGGAGTATATTGATCACGGTCGCGACCGCCGCTGTATCGCCGATCACTGAGACTCGGACAAGGAGCCGCGCCGCGAGTGGGGGCTGCGGGGCGAGTTGACAGAATGGCTGCGCGGAGTCTGACTGCCTGGTTGAAGATACCGTCCGTTGGTGGGAATGTACCTGAAGCGATTGCTGGGCTGGGTGGTCTTTTCGATTACTTCGGAGGTGTAGTCTTGTTGGATTGGTCGGTAGGCAAACTCATTTCGCTTTTGCTCGGAGCGGTGGGCGTCTCTTTCTATCTGGGTCTCGCCCCGCAGTTGTTTGGGACGCGAGGCGAGACGGACGGAGAGCCGGCCCGGTCGCAGGCTTCCGAGAGATAGTGAGCTCCGCCGTGAGCTTGTTGAAGCCGCACTGCATACGCTTCTGGCGTCGTCTTCCGGGTCCTCCTCGTTCAGTGGGCGGGGAGTCGGGTCTTGTGGAGAACAGCCGGGTACGTAGCCTGGCCCGTATGCTGATATCTCTTTGACGGGTCGATGGGGATTGTCGTACTGGCTCCATGAGCCATCTGTGGGCACGGAGATGGACACATCCCCCATCGAGCATGGAGAGGTTTCGGAGAGTCCGATTTGCGGAAGAGGGAAAGAGGTCCGTTGACGATTCCCGCCATGATGTGTGTGAGATAGTTGTGTGGTATTGACTCGTACTGCTCTGATATCGCCCCCCAGCAGAAGCAAAAAGTGACATTCGTCTAACGGGAGGGGAGTAATAATCGAGCGGGGAAGTATATGCCAGGGGTGATATTAATGCGTTCTAACGAGCACCAGCAAAGGTGACGAGTACCAGCCGACAAGTATGCAAGTTGGCAGAGCAACAGGACTTTGGTGGCTTTAATCCAAATGTCCTCCTGCAATGATCCAGAAACAAACGAGAAATGGCCGGGGATTGGGTAGTAGCCAGGATGGTGACGAACAAGGGTCGCGAGGGGAAATGGAGGGGTCTCCAACCGGATCCTTGCAAATAGCACTGGAGGCAAGCTGAAAACAACAAAAGAAAGCAGATCAAAAGCAAATCAAAGCAGATGCGAGTCCACCAGGGACTTTGGTCAAGCGGTCTGAAACTGGGAGAGGAAGCAACACACCATTTTCAACGGAAGGCGTCCGGATATAAAGCTTGGTCTCAGAACGGCGCTACTTGGAGAAACGTGTGAAGCGCTTTGAGCCAGCTGCTGGAGATCTCAATTCATTGTAGCTGTCGACGCCACCGACCAATAGGGCTTGTGCATTACCGCCGAGGCAGAGAGAGATCTGCAGCGCTTGACAGGGGGATTGTCCAAATGTTCCTTAATTAGGTTGCACATCAGCCGCTTTGGGGTCTTAAAATAGATGTCAATTAGCTGGCAATTCACATTCCCTGTTAGCTTGCAGCTTGCATAAATTAGTATTGGAAAGTATTCATCCACTTTATGTGCTTCATCTCTTGTTTAGTCTTTATTATAACTGTTTCATAAAGTATACTACGATGGATCATTTCAGTCTGGAATGTGTAAAGAAAAAACTGATGTTAGTTTCCATTTTCTGAGTTCAATTTGGTATCTTTTACATAGGGTAATTTTATGCTGAGCAATTACTTTCGAGGGGCTACATATATGCAGGCTGAATGTAACACACCATAAACAAAGCTAATTAATGGTATTTATAGAAATTCCCATTAATATGAAACTGTACTTAAATGTACTTACTAATGCGGCATACAACCTTCCAAGGTTGGAATCATTGAACGTGACGCCTCCACAGACCTCGTTCAGGATGTGCTCCTTCTCGTCTTTGTTGTAAGTGAATGTGTATAGGGATAGTGGATGGTCAGTCGAAGAGACGCTGAAGAAGAGTTCGAGAATGGCCGAGCTCAAAGCAGTTTCCGACGAATAGTTTCTTTATAGTCCACTGAAGGCAAGTAGGCTGATTCAAATATTTTTCAAAATACGCCTAAATAACTATAGTATACATGGATCAATTTGATGCACTGGATACAACCAAGAAGAAATTGTATTCCATGGAAATAAAGAAAATAACAAGAGTGAAAAGAGGTGAAAAGCAATTTGATGGCATGGCCCGAGGAGAGTCGGTCGTGGACGCTGATCAAGAGCCTGAACAAGACTTAGTACGATCGGCACGTCCACTTGTAGTCATTATTCCAACCCCGTCAGAATCAATTCGAGAGTTTACAAATATCCAGAGCTAAGAATCAATGAAAAGAATGGCATTCCTGCCACTAAGACGCAGAAGAGCCGCCCGAAAATGGGAAGGCTCATCTGTGCCAGAGACTCGAGCATGAGTTTGCGCTCGGAATCACTAGTGGAGTATCATCGAAAAGAACCTGGCGGGCTCAGACAAGGTGTGAATGTCGAACGCATAATTCCGGGTACCCTCGTACACGTGGAGACACGACATCCTTGTTTCATTTAGGTAACTTTGATGTCGCTAATCTCGGCTAGTGTGGGAAGCTGCATTGATTCGAACCCAGGCCTCGCCGAGGCTGGTGACAGCCGATTGAAGATGCCGTAGATCAATGCTATGCGGTATGGCGTGATGGAATGGACAAAGAAAGATGATCCTCAACTGGCAGCTGGATAATACAAATGGGCGGTAATTCGTGGCCAATAGCCATGTGGCCAGTTGATGGCGATGGCTCCTGGGATTCGTCCTTGTAAGGGATATCGGATCCAAATGATTGAGCATCGTCGTCCAGATTACCGGGAACATCGAGGTTAGAGAACCACGGATAGATTGAGTCAGTAGCCGGCGTAGAGGTGGGGCCAAGGGGCTCGGTGTTGGCATTTGCATTGATATTCGTAGTGGCAGCCGTGTTTACAACCGCAGGGTTGTTTTAGCTGTTAGTTTGTTATTAGGTGGTTAAGCCGACATTAGGACACGCAATTGAGGTTCACCGTGTCTAGTGGAGCTAGGATTTGCATGATGAATAGCCGTGGTCAAATAGGAAGGTAAAAGGGGCCACAACTCTATTATTAGTGCTTTGAGGCGAGATAAACGTCTTCATCCGAGAGCTTTGTGCCGTTTTGTGGCTCGACCCAGCTGGGGTGGTTCGAAGAGTGCACGCAGATGGGCTTTGTCAATGGGGAGTCAGTGAGGGTGAGAGTTGTCCCGAATCCACCATCAATCATGTCTTTCTCATTCGGGGTGATAAGGCCGCTGCGTCCCCAGTCACTAATGCACTTTGCAAACCAGCGTTGAATGAAATCATGAATCAGGGCAGGCATCTTCAGACAAACGCAGTGCCCCGGCCCATGTATCTGACGAGATACTCTGTTCTTTGGGCACCCGTTCCGTCTGCCCTAGGTCGACCAACGTTTCTGACGTGGCGCGCTATGGTTGACTGCACAGCTTGTGGTCCGACGTCAGGCAGCTGGGAGGGCTCTGGGTATCGTTTTGCGTAAACCTTCAGCTCCGATTCCTGTGATGGAGTAGTCGACGGAGACGCCTCGAGGCGGGGAACGAGCAGCGGAAGCGTAGGGCTCGTGGCCCTCAGGAGGCGGGGTGCAAGGGTTACCGGTGGACGGTAAACTGGGGAGTTCCCAGGTTGTGGGTAGGCATGGCGAGAATCCGGCTAGCCTTCGATGGGGACAGCCCGTCTCTGTTCGATCTTTTAGCACTCGCTTATACGAAAGTCCGTATCTTCCAACATCATGGTAACAACCAAGAAGCACGCGTCGACGGTGTACGTTTAAATTGGTAGACGCCGGCGACGGCTAGGTAGCTTCGTGGGGAGTTTGGCAGCTTTGGGAGGTCCTCCTCGCTGCCATTTCTTTCCTGGCTGACGTTGTCGGCGACCCCTTGGTTGGCAGAGCTTTCCTCGTGCTCTGTTGCGCGTCTTGAGCCAAGTGCTCTTGATCCTTCAGGGACTCTCCGATGTCATTCAGCAGCCGACTCATCTTCATGCGAACGGCCATCTTTCGCCCTGCCAAGTGCGTTGCAGATTGCTTCTTAGTTGAACTGCAGGAAACAAGGGTCAGTATAAGATTCTAAAGCATGCGCGAGCTACATGAGATATAACACACCTTTGCTTCCCGTCACTTTGGAGATCTTGGTAGGGGAAGGCTTAAGAAACTAAGAAACAGCAACATGGTGGTCCGAGGATACACGAAAAGAATCACACTGCTACGTCTTCTTCTCTCGGTGGCCCACGGCGTTGAATCCGTACTTCTGTTGCAGGCGGATATATCGCATCCGGCTAGCCGGCTGGTTGATACCGAGGATTGCTACAGCCACCTTGTGGTCCACCTGTAGTGAGACTTGGTTAGTATGATGTACAATCCAGCTGCTAGGTACATGTATGAAGTAGCAGATAACTAACCTTGACATCGTTCAGAAGAGTCACGAGGAAAGCTTTGTGAGAGACCTTGGGGACGAAGAGGGTAAACAATGCTTTGAATGAAACGATGCGACAAGTGATAGAGATAGGTGAGAGTGTGAAGTATAAATAGAAAAGGGACATTGACGTTTTTATCTACAAGGTCTTTGAGCAAACATTGTCTAAGCAAATGTGGGGACATTTCCATCAAGTAAGCTATGGGATAGCGATACCTAGGTCTCGCGGCAAAGTAAATATATAAGAGCAGTTATATATAGAGGCATAGCAAGAACTAAGCTAAAAGGATCGGTGATCCTATATTGAATAGCAATGGACAGAGGAATTTGAAACCGCGAGGTGTAGAGGTAGAGATGGAGATGATGATGATAATGATGATGATGACAAGGAGACAGATAATAGAAACAAGAGAGTGAGGTGTGTGCATGTAATTATATGGTGAGTTTCTCAGCAAGTGTATACACTATGCAATAACTAAAAAAGGAATTATTGATTCTTTCAAGAGCAAAATAAGCGGCCTGTATGCCGCTATCAGAGCCTGGTCTCTTAGACACATTTTAGAGACAAACATCTAGCTATAGGGCGAGATAATGAATTTAGATAGTACACTCTGAAAGTCAGGTTTATATCACTCTAGTCCACTACGTATAGGATAATGTAGGTATATTGATCTATGTAGATGGCAATAGACTATAGCGCTATGAAATTACATTTAGACCTAATCTTGGATGAATGACGATTATTAAGAGAATTCTAATGTGTGAGTGGGAAATCTGTCTTATTGTTGCATATCATGTCCTTCCCCTCCCCCCTAAGTCATAAAAGTGTGTCACATCCCAGCCACAGCTATGCTATGGCCATTGTGCCTAGTCTACATCTGGCCGTCTACTGGACTCGGTTCTCGGCCAGCCTTCTCATCGGCCTCGCCCTCGGTGGCATCGGTCTCATTGGCAGGAGCTGCCTTCTTCTCCCCGGTAGGCTTCTTGTTGCAAGCGGTAGCGTCCTTCTTCACTCGGCGACCCACGGCCTTAAATCCGTGCTTTTGGTGGAGGCGGACATATCGCATCCGGCTGGCGGGCTGGTTGATACCGAGGATTGCTGCAGCCGCCTTGTGGTCGACCTGTATTGAGACTTGGTTAGTGTGATCTACAATCCAGCCTTTACACGTATCAAGTAGCAGATACTGACCTTGACATTATTGAGAAGAGTCAGCAAGAAGGCCTGAAGACCTTGGGGACGTTGGCCTTGGTCTCCTCCGAGACTACATTCTCGACCTTGACGGGGGCCTTCACGTTCAATTTGGGTTGGTCAAGATGCAAAGCACGCTTCACTGCAAAACCAGCGAAGCCAAGCTATCAACCCTCGATAACACTCTCCCATCTACGGTCCCTAACAACCGCGTCACCACCAAACCCAGCCTCCATCGCCAAAGAAGGCGGCAAATCCTCCAGTCTAGTCCCCCAGTCACTCTCCTCCTTTCCAAGAACAAGAACCAGCTCCCTTCCCTCCGTGAAGAAATCATGACCGATCCAATTCCGCGTATAAGGCTTTCCATCCAGAATAGCAGACTGAATAAACCCATTCCCACCAGCCGCACCGCCAGTAGCATTAGCCGTATTGAACTCTGTCCAATTAATCGTCTTGACCGTTGCCGTCTTCCCCGTCAACGGAGAAACAATACTAACAGACTCGAAAAACGGCACTGTCAGTAGATACACGCTCTGTCCCGGATTCGGGAATAATCCCATCATCGCCATGGCGACGAACGAGCCCATTGCGCCCGAGTCGTCGTTGCCCGGTAGTCCGGCTGGCGTTGGCGAGAAATAGTCTGGGATATAGGTTCGCACTCGGGAGGTGGATTTTGCCGGTCGGCCTGCGTAGTGGTATTGGAAGACTGTTAGGAAGGCAGGCTCGTTGCCGATGTAGGTTATGTTCTGGTCGTGGAGGTAGTCGAGGCGGGTGATGAAGTTCGTCGGGCCGCCGAGGAGGGTTATTAGGGTCTGCATGTCATGGGGGACGAAGCTGGGGTTGGTTAGAAGGGTTGAGGCTTGGGTTGGGAATACAGGTGGAACTTGGGTGGGAGCAAGCTTACAATTGATACTCCCAGATGCTGGATTCGAAGGTTTCGCCTGCGGTGTTTTGCAGTGAGCAGGCGCGTCCGCTCTGGTCGATGTTCGAGCATGCGAGAGGATCTTGGTCGCCCCATGTCCCATTTAGATGCTTTGGTTGGAAGAAACCGGTAAAGCCAGTGTCCTTGTTTTGCCAGAGAGAGGCTTGGTCTTTCTTGAATAGGTTTTGCCAGTATCGGGATCTTCTCTCGTACCGCTCTGCATCGGCTGTCTTGTTCAGGCCACGAGCCATTTGCGCTATGGCGAAGTCGTTGTATGAATACTCGAGTGTGCGGGAGATGCTGCGTGTCATTGTGCCAAATCCCTCGTAGTCGAAGTCTTCCACAGGTATATAGTGTAGGTCCTTCCAGCTGCGTAGACCGCCGCGGCCTTCGCTGGACCAGTCGTATGGCTCCTCCTCGGCGTCCTTTTGTACGGCTGCGTACCCGGCATCCCAGTCGATGCCATCCTTGAGGCCTTTTAGGTAGACGTCTGCCAGGACGTTGTCTGCGTTTGAACCGCCTTGTGTGTATCCTTTGCACAGTGACATGCGGCAGTCCGGCAGCCAGCCTAGATGCCGCTGGGTATCAATGAGTGAGCGCACCATCTGCATTACCGAGGAAGGATCGAAGATAGTGAGGAATGGAATTTGGGAACGGAAAGAATCCCAGAGACAATAGAACGAATCAAAGTAAGGCTCGCTGCTCTGCCAGAGCGGGTTCTCGCCTGTGTAGTTCTGGGGATTGATCATAGTCCTGTAGATCCCACTGTAGAAATTGGTCAGAACGGATGCATCGATGTTTGTTCGTGAGACACGGATCGGACGCATTTTTTCGGCCCATTTGTCGACTGCTGTTTGGCGAGTTGCATTGAAGTCGAAGTGTGGAATCTCAGACTCAGCATGGACGCAAGCTTGCTCTGTGCTCATGAAGCTGATGCCAACTCGAGCGAGGACCGTATTGTCTGGGGCAGACTCGAAGCGGACAAATCCACCACCCTGCGGACTGTCAGCCGTCTCTGCATACAGGAAGAAAGTTATTCGACTCACTGGAAGTGGATATCCATTGATACTACGCGAGATTTTCAAATCATGAACACCAGCACTAGCACGAGAATTGACAAAAATACCACTATCTCGCTGGGGAGCAACGCTTTTGAAGTCCGCGCAGAAATGCATAACGTACGTTCCTGATCCAAAGCTAGGGGCGAACCGCGCATCACCGGTCATACGGCCCGTTGTCCTATCCACCGATATGGTCGCATTGTCCTCACGAGAGTTCGACAGATCGGTGAGATCCAGCAAGATCAATGGGCTTGTGTCTTTATCATTTGGGAACTGGAATCGGAATAGGGACGTATGGTGTGCAGTTGTCATATCAACCCGGACGCCCGATGCCAGCTCTATAGCAAAGTATCCAGGGTGTGCTTGGACTGAGTCGGGCTTATACTTTGTCTTTCGTTGGTTCTTTGGATAGACACAGCCATTCACATCATCGCCGGGGCATTTTGCATAAGGGAAGAGAGGGAAATTGCCTAACGAAGGACTGCCCCCAGTGCCAGAGTCGTGCATGCTGGAGAATCCGGTGACACTGCCGCCTTCGTAGGCAAAGCCTCCTTGATTGCTTCCTGAGTCTGTGTCGGCGACGGCTTTCGCCATGCCATATGGTAGCGAGGCGCCTGGAAATACATTTCCTGGGAGAATTGGTTGTTAACATGAGGTTGGACATTTTTGTTGTTCGAATTTACCTCCGTTGGCACTACCAATCAAGGGATTGATATATTGTAGGACATCGTAATCATCCACTGTGGAGGTATCTGCAGCACTAACTAAGACGCAGCTGGTTAAAAATAACGAAACTAGTAATTTATATGTCGACATTGTCTAGGTTCAGTAAGGATGAGCACAGTCTAAGTTGAATTAAAATGAGCGCGTTGGGCAAGTCTGCTATTTAGATACTCCCCTTCATCCCGCACCTGGAATGCATGCCCCTCGCGATCCCTGAGTGTTGCATTCCGGTCTGCATATTCCCCGGCAGTATATCGATTCGGGGTCTCATGTCGAGGGTAGTGCAAGGATGAACAGGAAGTTGATTGGTGAGACTCGTGTACCCGGAATGACAGGATTGAGAAACAGTCCAAGGCAAGCCTGATTAATATAGTAAGGCTTTGTGACAATATGTTCCATTACCCATTCATCAAAAGCCTCGTTCATTCTGAGAATACTCTAACAAAGAAGTTGTATTTCCTCAGAAGCTCCTGGAAGTTCAAAGTTCACTATCAGGTAAAGGTAAACATTCCGTTTTGATAGTACTAAGAAAGAATAAAAAGGACCGCCATGTAGCATCAAGGGCATGAGTTTGATTATTTATTTATTAATTCATAGACTTTCAATATAAAATACTACGTAACCTCTCTGACATGTGACTTGCATACAGAAGTATGTGAAACGCAGTTATGACAGCTAAGTCTTCTTATTCTCATAGCTATAACGCTAGGAAGAAGTATCTGTAAAACATACATTAAGGAAATATCCAAAGGATGACTAAAAGACAAAGGAAAAGGACATACAAAGACCACTAAAACAGATATAACAAGGGCGTAGGAACGCCAAACTACTTGTATTCTTCTATACTACCATATGTGTATATGTATATATATGAGTCGGGTGGGAAGGAGAACTGAGAGATGGACAGGATATGGAATGCACGATGGGATTGTCTTAACCTCAGCCATTTGATCACCTTTCCCAGAAGCCCAAAGACCACAAACACTTCATCCCATTCAACCCACCTTTTCTAAGATCGCCGGATCTGATCGTGCCCGGGGCACAAGAATACTCCTCGCGCTCTCTAGAGGATATATACGATGCAATAAAAGAGTGGAAGGCCGAATTCCAGGGGCATACACTCCACGGGCATATCTGTCTCAAAGACAGTTGCAGCTAGTTACGGAGGATGTGAAGCGCTATATGCATTGGTCATGACAATACCGATGTGGAACCGGGTATAATCTTGCCTGAGGATATCAGACCATCTACAGCGCTGGCAGCTTCGTGGCTAAATGGTCTGCTCAAGAACCAAGATAGTCTTAGGAAAGGTGAGAGGTACAAGACATTACTGCCTCAAGTCCCACTGCTGATTTCCGTAATTTAGCTGATCGGCCCGAAACCCTGGCTCATCTTGGCCTTAACTGCCAGGGCCGGGAAGGGTGCTTGACGGACAAGTGCTCGGGACGCAGGTGTGCCCACATAGCACGATAATCTCGTACGAGACGGGTTTTCTGTACAGGAGGACAAGTGGCTCAAAAGAACAGTTCGGGCTCAAAATTCCATTGGTACAGGGAGGACAAAGCCAATTTTATCCCTATCAATCACGGGTGCTGTTGGCTTAGTCCTCAAGCTGCTGGGCTCAAGCTATGCGGACAAGTTGCTCGAAGCCTCCAGAGATGCCTATACAGAATCCGAAATGAACAAAGCATGCGGTGATGCGGATAGCACTGGCTTCGGAAAAACCAAACAAAGCTTGCTCGCAACATTGCTGGTTTCCATCCTACGGACAAAAAATAAGCCCAACATGCTTATTGTTCATCTTCGCTGGCAAGGCCGTATGCCTCAACGTGCTTATTGTAGAGCCTAAGGAAAATGGCATTGAAGTCCAGAGTAGCCCAGGCCTTGGGCTACATGGGTGAGTATCCAACAATGTCTCCCATGCTATATACTGGAAATCTCACCCGTTTAAGCTTGTGTGCATCGGAAGTGGAAGGAATTCCCCAAGAGGGACTCGACGGATCAACGTTTTGGTTTCTAAAGATCTCCAACGATTCAGAGGTTCGTCAAGCGAAGGATAATATCGAGGGAAAGGAGGATGATGCCAAAAATTGATACTGTCCCTTAATTCATGTGACAGTCGTGAATTTCGATCTTATGCTGTTCATGGTAGTGCAAGTGGCTATATGCCTGTATCCCCATATTAACGGAGAAAAGTGAACCTTGGAAGTAACAAATGGAGTTAATAATACACCTCTTCAGCCCTGGAGGCTTAGTTATACTATTATTCCAAACGGCTATTCGCAAATTCAATCGCCGACAGCTGTTCTCGTTGTAAGATCCCCCGAATCCCCGGCCCCCCACCGGAAGTTATACAAGCTCGGAACTCGTCAGATGAACAGAAACCACAATTCAACTCCCAAGGATGGTCTCAGCAGAAGAACAAAAGGTATTTCACTTGCATATCCAACTGTATGGAATGAATTACTAACATGAGAAGACAATCAACGCGCTCCAGGCAAACTGGATCTGGATTCCAAACTGGACTGACTCTTCAAACGCGAACACAGCGGGCAAGATAGTTCACTTTACCCAGAACGTTAATTTGTCATCCCGACCGACGAAATCAGTACTGCATTTCTCAGCCGACACGCGTTACAAGCTCTATGTGAATGGGAAGCATATTGCCGTTGGACCGACTCGCAGCAGTCCTTTGATCTGGTACTATGACACGCTGGACATTGCGCCCTACCTAGAAGAGGGACAGAATGAGATTCGATTTGTGGTTGTCCGATACTTCGCGACCTCGAGGAGCGCAATACCCTTTGTGAGGACGCCTCTTCCAGGCCTAACAGTTATTGGAAATATTGAGACAGGCGAGGAGGTCGTCAACCTTGCTTCTTCCAAGGGTTGGCTGGCATCCGTGGATGAAAGTATTCAGTTTCCCATGGGGTTGGCTGACGATGTGTTCCTTCATGTAAGACTGACTAGGATCGAAGCACTCCTGAATTACACTGATATTTCTTCTATAGATCAGCGAGCGCATCTCTCCTACAAACCCCAGTCCTTCTGTTACACCGATTGCCTACAAGATAAAGACACTCAATGGCGACATCCCGCCGTGGAATTTGCGTCCACGCTCTATCCCCATGCCCGAGTCAACGCCAGCCGTCATAAAAGCCATCAGAGCATGCGACAGTGCGACCGAGGCCAGAAATTGGACGGCTTTCTTTGCAAATAACCACTCTCTCGCCCTTCCTGCAGGCTCAACTCATACGGTTGAAGTGCAAGCAGATGTCCATTCCACCGCGTTCCTTCGATGGGCCTTCAAGGCAGCCAAAAGCACTTCTAATATCACACTCAAAGTGATATACTCAGAAGGCTATGAGCTCGAGCCTCGGTCGTACCCTTTCTTCCGCTCCAAGGCCGACCGACTGGATGCAAGTGTCGGCCACATTATCGGACCATACGATGAGGTGACATTCGATCTTCCCAACGCCAAAACTGTCATCTACGAGCCATTCTGGTTCAGAACCTTCCGCCTCCTAAAGATCAAGATCACTGTGGGGGCTGAGCCAATCGAGTTGGTATCTTTCGATGCTACTCAGGTCAACTACCCCATGGCCGTCAAAGCCAGCTGGAAGGAGCCCGGCGATGCCCACAGCGAGCAGATCTGGGACGTCTCTATCCGGACAATGCGAAACTGCATGTTCGACGGTTACTCCGACTGCCCTTTCTACGAACAATTACAGTAAGCCTCACGAATTCCCAATTCCACACCCGACTAACAACCCAGATACTCCGGAGATAGCCGCTCCGTCGGTCTATTCCACTATCTCCTCTCAGGCGACGACCGATTAATGCGTCAGGCAATTACAAACTTCGCTGCTTCAGTCACACCCGAAGGCCTCACACAGTCCCGCTTCCCCTCACACGTACCGCAACTCATAGCCGGATTCTCGCTGTATTGGATCCTGCAGGTCTGCGATCACCACCTATACTTCGGCGATACCCGCTTTGCGCGAAGTTTCATCCCGCGCATCGACGGCATCCTTGACTTCTTCGATGCCCACGTCGACGAACTAGGTCTAGTCAGCGGACTACCTGACGTCGTCTGGCAATATGTTGACTGGGTGACGACCTGGGGTGCCACGGACGAGCATCCTGACAAAGGAGTTCCGACCTCCGGACGGAAGTCCAATAGACACACTTATTTCAGTATGCTGTATGCGTGGGTTCTGCAGAAAGTTGCTGGTCTAGTGCGTGATGTTGGTCGGCCGGGCCATGCTGCTGAGTATGAAGCGAGGGCGGCATCGCTACTTGGAGCTATCCGGGCTCATTGCTTTGATGGACAATTCTTCACCGACTCGACCGCTGATGTTGCCGATGAGCTGTCGTATTCTCAGCACTGCCAGGTCTTCGCTGTGATCTGTGGAGCAGCGAGGGCGGAGGACTCTGCGCGGATCTTGACCGAATCATTTACAAATGATCGCTTCTCAAAGTGTTCGTATATGATGCGATTTTATGCTTTCCGGGCACTTGCTTTGGCTGGTGAGGATTTGTACGAGTCGTTCTGGGAGAGGATGTGGGCTCCGTGGCGGGGGATGCTGGCGAATAATCTTTCCACTTGGGAAGAGGATGATGTCAGACAGAGGTCTGATTGCCATGCTTGGGGGAGTGTGCCAATCTATGAGTATTGTACTGAGCTGGCGGGTGTTCAACCCGTCGCTGCTGGGTCGTCGAAGATATCTTTCAGGCCTAGACTTCGGTTGACTGAAGCGTTGGAAGCTAAGGTGGCGCTGGGTAAGGATAATCTAGCTACCGTCTCGTGGAAGCTCTCTGAAAAAGAGAAAGTTGTGGAGCTTAGGCTTGAGAAGGCGGTTGAGGTTATGAGTCGATTGCCGGGAGGAAAGGAGGAAGGACATGGGGTTGTCGATCATCTCAGCCTTGTTTTTAAAGAGTAGAATTAACTACTCCTGGCAAGAAATTGTCAGAGCTCTTATTCAAGTTGATAGATAATGAATCAATGGTGTCCCGGTTTATATTGGTCATTCAGCGAGGAAGGATGGAAGAGTCTACATCCTAGTGGACACAACAGTCAACAGATACGATAATATAGTTCAATTCCAATATCAAATAGCCCATAGCGTACTATTCTATTATTTTCTCTTGCTTTCCTTTCGTCTTAAGCTGTAATTACCATCTCATGGTCCTCGCGTTGCTCATTTGAGCGCAGCTGCACTTCAGTGACATAGCCCTTGAATTTCCGAAGGTTGACCTTCTTCTCGAACCTGGAAAATACAACGTGTTATGTAACTCCTTAAAGGAATGTGGTAAAAGGCTGACATACATTTCATCAATCTCAGCCGGTGTTCGGCGTGTCACTTCTGGAAGAATGAACCAAGCAATGGCTACTGCAAATGTGCCTGTGCCAGCAAAGCTGGGAGAGAGAGCTGTCAGTATTCTGCAATGGAAGACTAGACTCGAACATGATGAAACAAAACTAACAAAAAACCAGTTTTGACACCCCAGTGTGAGACAGGTTCATTATTGATCATCAAAGGCGTGCAGAAACTAAACATGGTAGCGAGCATGTTCGAGGAGGCAAGAGCCCAACCGGCAGTCTTTGCACGCAAGCGTTGCTGGGGAATCTCAGCGGCGTAGGCATAGCCAATAGCCGATGCACCTGTGGTGGACAAAGTTGCCAAACAGGCGAAGAAGATCTAGGTACAGTGAGCAAGTCGCCAAATATGCAGGCTGTATATTTCAGAAGGACTTACTAGAAGTGAACTCGTCGATGGCTTGGTATAATCGAAGCAACCAATAATTCCGAGACACAAAAGTGACACGGATGTTACTGCATAGGGGTAGATGGTCAACGGACGACGACCAAACTTGTCCGTAGTGACGGCGGTCATCATCATAGATATCAACTGCACACAAGATAGAATAACTGTTACCATGAACGGGTCATCGCTGCCAGCATATTGGACTGTGGCGATATTAGCAGCGTGAAAGAAGGCATAGACAAATAGTACCCACAGAAATATGTAGCGTAGGTGTTAAACACGGACAAGCCCACAAGCTGCTGGGTAATCTTCGGCCAAGCAGCAATACAGAAACGAAGGCGATTGCGGCCTTGGAAAACAGCCCATATTCCCTCCTCGGAGTTACGCTCTGCAACGAGACGCTCCTCTGCAATGGTGGCAGTCATGACTTCCTGAAGGATGTTAGAACTTCGTTCAAATACGATCAGGGAAACGCTGACATACAATCTGTTCGTCGATGCTGTAGCCCTCAACATTGCCATTGCACCTAGTTAGGACTTTGGCTGCCTTGTCAATCTTGCCTTTGCTCACCAGCCACCAGGGTGATTCTGGGATGAAGGCGAAGATGAGGATAATGATACCAACCATAGCCCACTACCGTACGAGGCAGTTGTCAGTGACTATCTTGACAATAAAGGATAACGAGAGACATAGGGCACCACGAACCTGTGTATAGATAGGGACTCGGAATTCATATGGGTCCTGTGCGCTGAGTTTCTGGAGTGCCACTGAAGCGAAGATTTGACCGACAACAAACCAGCTAAAACAAGTCAGTAAAAACGCAGAGTTGCCATACTCTCAACTCACAAACTGTATGCGTTGATATAGAAACCTCGCAACTGGGTCGGGGCAATTTCGGACAAGTAGAGAGGCAAGGTGGATTGCAGCATACCAACACCCATTCCAGAGAAGAGTTTCGCTGCAAGCCAATGATCCCATCTTGTTGCAAAAGATTCAATAAAAATGCTCACAACAATGTCCAGCCAGATTATGTAGAACGCGATCTTCCGACCGAACTTTTCGGTGGCATATTGTAGGAGCTGGAGAGTGGTTAATCACTTTTCAGAGCAGCCGTGGAGGTCCGAAAGACATACAACTTGGCCAACAGTTTGACCGGCGGATTGGACACCACCCAGGCAGAGATATATTTGCCTGCGATGATCGATGTTCCCGGGGAAGCCATTTGTCGAATGAAACCTTTGTTGGAGACAATACCGGCGTTAAGATTAATTTCTGCGATTCGATCAGTATCATCTGAAGCCACCTGAGCAACAGCTTCAAAAAGGTAGTGGCTTACGATACCCATCCAGCGATGCGCTAAACGCCGCAGTCATCGCAATCAGCGATACGGTCTTGAACCGTCGTGCGCACTGCCAGACACCAATGTCCTCTTCGCGAGATCGCATGATGGGCCCCATGCTCTTGGTAGGCATGCCATCTCCCTGGTCGGAAGAAACATTCTCAATATTTTCAGCGTGGGGCTTGGAAACATCCATCGTAGAGAGAAGTAGTATGTGCCCAAGGAAAAAGAAAGATTGCAAGCTCTAAGCAAACGACGATGAGTAGCTAGTAATCTTTATATTATTTCCAGCTCTTTGACCGAGGTTATAGCGGCAGGGATTGGTTTGCTAACTCTATTATCGACATGCAGCTTAGCTACATAGACTGCTGGGTGTGAAAACAACAAGCTAAATTCTACGAGGCTAAACTGGCGTGGTTCATTTGCCGACTCGTAGTTTCATTGTTTTCAACATGAATTGCTGGTTGGCTTATGAAAAAGCCTAGTGAGTGCCCATATGAGCGGCAATTGCTTCGCTCTGAATTATACCGAAACTAGTAGCTAGTGGCTGACTAGCATTTATAAAGGATGAGACAGGATTTGAAGATCATTATGGCCTCGAAGTTGAGGAACACTCAGATGTACGATCGTGTTGTCCCTCCTTATTACTACCCTCGAGGAATTACTCCAGAACAATATGTGTTTTTTTAGAAGCTCTCCATTCTTACTTTACTAACTCGAACTACACCATGAATTTTCTAAAAGCCATGCTATTGAATTGAATGTAACCCAGCGGCCTCTACCCCCTCACACTCCCACTCCCACTAGCCCTAACTAGAGATTCCCCGGTGGCGTAGCGCCTATAGGAGGAAATCCTACCTCCACATTCCATCCATCCTCAAGGCTCAGGAAATTTCGGGTGAAGACCGCCCCGACCCCCTTAGTAGGAAACCACGACCGAGTAATTACAGGTAAACCAGAAGAGCTTCCGAAGCTGCAACAGTGAATGTTGCTTTCCCACCAGACACAGGGACTGTCTCTACGCTCTCTGTACCCTGAATCGTGCAAGTGCCATTGACAAATGTCTGGCCTGCAACGGTCGGATTCTGGCCCTGATCGACCCGAGACGTGGCGTACGGGGCAGTCAACCGTTTAGCAGTGACGCTGGGGGACGAAAGCCTGAGACAGTGTGTATGTCTGCGACGAACGCATTCCGCTGGTAGAGATATAGTAGTCGGAGTTGTATAGAAGGACCCGAACAGGAGCGCCAGCCTTGTAGATGGCGTAGGCTGCGTATGCTGTATCTTGGCTATCCAGAGACGCAATCTGGTCGGCGTTCGCGAGCGCCATGGTGGCGAAGTAAGCACCGTAATAAGGGGACCCAATATTGTAGCGGCCCCACCAACAGTATTGGCCTTGAGAGTTAGATTGTGATGGGATGGGTAGGAAATCCCGGATAACTTACAGTTCCCGATTGTGCCCTGGTGGAAGTAGAGGGCATCTGTGCCCATTAGGACGGTCTGCATCACATAGTCCAAAATCCAGAGAGCAGCACCAAAGGTTGGGCTGATACCGCCGCCGCCTTGGGTCGCTGGATATTCTTTTAGCATTTCAAGCAAGTGGCGGTAAACGACCACGTACCGGAGTTGGTCTCGCCGAAGATATGCGGCTTGCGTTTTCCAGCAGCAGCAGAGATCTCAGCAGCATAAGGCTTGATCTGAGTGGCAATATCGCTATGGCCCATAAGAGTGGCCAGGTTGTAGGATCCAGATGACTGAGGATAGTTGTGAGAGCAATAATCCTTCACGTAGTCATTCGCCTCTCCTTCTCTCGCGGTAAGGCCAACAAGGCTCATGGGTGAAGTTCCGAAGTAGACACCTGCTGAGATGATATCAGTTGCGGAGAGATTTCCGCACACTGCATCTTGCCAGCTGACTTGGGATGCTTCATCTGCTGCAGCTGTCCAGGATGCACCATTGGCAATAGGATCGCTATCGACGAAAACTGAGCGCTCGATTAGCGTTTACACAGTCAGGGCGGTGTCATTGAGAGCCTACAATTGGGCTCATTTCCCAGTTCAATGGAGTATAGGTTCTTCATTTTGCTCTGGGCGAGAATCGCGGCCGAGATTGTGTTGGTTATATCATCCAAACGACGATTCAACCCAATAATGACCTCTCCAGCATAGGTTGCAGCCAAAGAAATAAAGGATGGTCCGTAAGTCAAAGTCTCGGGGGCAGCACCTGGACTGGCCACTGTATAAGTGACAGCCTCGGTCGATGAGCTATCATACGTCGCCCGGTCCCTGCTCACTGTTAGCAACAGATAGTGACCCATACCAATATATTCATACTGGGTCGTGCCTCCGATCCTCATAGGGGGCCATGTCCCTGTCAGATCCTTCAGGTTCTCTAGACATGTCATTGTTGATTTGACATCTTGAATGTACTCAGGGAATGTAAAGAACTCCAGGCTTCACAATGAGTAAGTATATCCATCAATACCTTGAATCGAGACTCACGATACACCAACGGGAGCTGCAGAGAGCTGCCCACTCGAGTTTGGAGGCGGGGATGTCGGAATATCGAAGGTCAACCCCGAAGCCGAAGCCACGAGACCCAGAAGCGAGACTGAGATGGGAAAGAAAGCCATGACTTCAAATATCTCCGATACTAGATTATTGAGTTGTAAAGCTGAAGGAATTTCTCCTTAAGACAAAGCCCTCGAGTATACCTATGTGGGCTACAATGGAATCAAAATCCCGGGGAACCCCACATCTTACTAGCTTCACGTCATGGTCGCTATTTACCTTGTCAAACCAATTTTCCTAGCAACATAGGTGTTTAGTCACAGCATGCAATACCTTAATCCATGTACATACAGGGGTCGGCTATTGACGGGCTACATTAACCCGAGTCCTGCATATGAGGTCTCAGCCGCGTGATTCCTTGATGTTAGGATCTACTAGCACCATTTGCTAAAATCATCTATTGCCTATCACTTTGAGACATGGAATCTTCACTTTGTCGAATACGCAGACACTGTCGTGATCCTTTCTCTCCCGGGTCTCGCTGTGCAAACTACTGTGGAAAGTTTCCCTGCTGCACTTCCCGAGCTTGACCTGTCAGGTCCAAAGCATGTCGATATCAGAAAAGAACTGTAGATGGTAGAATAGAGCTAGTGCAGCAAGATCCATATATTGATACTAAGATTATTGATTGAAAAATATTGATTGAAAAACAACTGTTTCTTTATCCAAGGATCTGTTCAGAACCATTACGCAGCGTCGAGACTTCCCGTAGTAGCCCAGTATACGTTATAATTGTATCCCTGAGCGTCATAGAAAGGACTCAGTGTCACATCCTTGTCGTTGGCAATGGAGGTGAAATCAAGGCTAGAAGCCGCGGAGCGTTTGATAGAGCCAAGAGCGAGAGTAGGAGTACTGCTCAATGCTTGGTCGCCGTAATTTCCACACAAAACAGTCGGCCCATAGGCAATTGCAACCATACTCGAATTATCATTTGCAGCCACCGTACGCAGACTCATAGGGAGGCGGATCTCAACCACATCTCCATCGACCCATGTGCGCGAGATTTGAGCATATGTCCAGGAGTAGCTTTAACATCAGATAAAGCTTCTCCATTCAGCGTCAGCTCTGCGTTTGATGCCCATGCAGGGATGCGGATATTCATCGTCCAGGCGCCACTACCAGAGACTTCCAGTTTCGATGTATCGCCGACTGGGTAAGTCGTAGATTGTTTCAGGGTAATGCCCATCTCGGGCCATTTCAGAACAGAGGACATGAATAGATTGATAAACAACGTCGAGTCGTTGTAGAAGTAGATCGAATCCATCAACTTGGTGTTTGTTTCCAGCGCCGTTCCCTGACAGCACCAGAATGAGTCGTAGTCCGTACTCCAAGTACCGCCACCCCAGGCGGGACCGACACCGCGGCGACCTCCAGCATTCAGAGGGGTGAAGTAAGTGACGTGGCCATGGTGATCATGGGGGTCCTGTTGGCCCAGCAGATGGTTGAGTAAGGAGTTTTCGTAGAAGTCGAAATATGCCGAGTTGTCGGAATCAAGAAGCCACAGCTCGCGGGTCAGCTTGAGCATGTTGTAGGAATTGCATGCTTCACACGTGTCATTGGTAAGATAAGCGGCGATGGCATTGGGGGCACGGAAGTGTTCCGCTTGGCTGTTACCACCGATGGCGTATGTGTGCGATTTGACATTGATTTCCCAGGCGTTGCGGGCAATATCGAGGTAGCGAGATTCTCCGGTGGCTTTGTATTGCCGAGCGGCCCCAATCCATTTTGGTACTTGGGTGTTCGCATGTAGACCGTCCAGCTCGTCTTTGTTGGCCGCAAGCGGATCGAATATAACGGCATGATCAAACCGTTGGGCAACGGTAAGCCATCTCTCGTCCCCAGTTTGGTGGTAGATGTCAGCCATTACCTCGTTCATACCGCCGAATTCCGTTTGTAGCAACTTTTGCATTGCGTCGTAGCTCAATGGTTCGGTGCGTTTGTCGACCCAGCTGGCCAGGGACAGTAAGACATCTCGAGAGATGGTGTCGTTTGTCAAGCGCCAAATATCGAGAAGACCCACGAGAGTCTTGTGCACAGCATAATACGGAACATTGCCGTTTGTCAGGGTGCCGTTCTCGAGTTTTGCGAATTCAGATTCCGGGAAGCCAGATACATATCCGTCCGTGAAACCAACAGCCTTGTTATTGGCCTGACATTTTGCAAGCTCGGCCGCAAAGTAGGTTGCTCGATCATAGCACGTTTGGTCGCGGAGCACAGCATAGCACTGAGCCCAGGCACTGAGGAAATGGCCCTGGACATGCGAACGGAAGGGGAAATCCGGAGCATCCCAGCCACCGTTAGGCGTTGCCTGCTGTGTAGAGAGTCCATGTGTTGCCCGGAAGACATAAAGTAGTCTGTCAACGTCTATTTCTTTCAAATATTTTAGGGTACGGCCCTGGTTTTCCAAGAAGCGGTCTTGGGCCAATTCGACGCCGCCGAGGTCGAATGCAAAAGCCTGGGCTCCAACCTTGCTACCTAAGTCGGATTGTCCATTGACGAAAGAGGAAAGAGAAAGAAAAAGGAAGACGAATATAGCGAGGGGTTTTTGCCAGTCCTTGGAGTGTATCATCTTGAATTACTCCGGATAGGAAGACGGGAAAGGCCAGTCGGTTCGGAGAGGAATGGGCGTAGCTGTTCTGCAGGCGTCTGAAACATGAGTGCAATAGTCTGGCAATGAGTCCCTTTTAAGATGTAGATTTTTCCGGTGGGATAAGAGTGGTCCATATACCTCCGCACTCAAAACTCGGAGGATTCCATGCGGGGGGTCTGGTGGTGCCACCGGACTCCCATAGTTGGCCTTCTAAGATGGGAAACTTGCCGGAGGGTTTGCAGATCAATTCACTCTAATAAGAGTAGAATATTAAAGGCTAAAACATCTCTTGAGCATCATTATCATCTTGAGACAAAACCCCCATACAACCTAATTGGACACCACAATAGTAACTCTCATAATAATTATATATGCGGAGTTTTCCTTATAGGTGGATGCTTTTAAGAGATATTTAACCTCTTTGGAGGAATTTGATGAGTTCCTGTGATATATATTCGTTGATAGATGTCTGGCTTTGTAAAAACCATGATACTGAAGTTTTCCGATTTTCTTGAAATTGATATAGGTGTTAGAAAGACTTAGCAATAGCTCTCAAGTGACAATGAAATCAAGTAATAACGTGGTTGATATGGGCCTGTCATTTTCCTAGTATGTCTTGTTATTAACACTTATCTACGGAGTATACTCCGTACACGTACGTTCATTGCGAATACAAGTATAAAGTAGATAAGAAATAAGAATTGAATAACATTTCTAATCTAGTAATAAATATTGAAGTTATGAACATAAAGGATACAATATTGTACAAAGGATATTCTCGGTGAAGTGAAGATGCCGAGGTAAATCTCGAATCCACTCAACCAGTCTTCTCTCAACAACTTCGCCTTCTAGATCGCTAAATTTGGAAATTTTTCTTTTCTTTTCGCTCTTTATAATTTATGATGTTCCGATCTTTTACTACTCTTCCTTCTCTTCCTTCTCTTCACATCTCCTTCTCCTCCAGACTCTCTTCACGACTTCTTATCCGCGACTCTTTCTCCGCTACTCCGAAGCGACCCTATACCCGGTCCTACTCTACCGGTAAGTTATAGACATCCTGCATCATTCCCGGCAGAAGAACTAAGTATTCACAGCGCCGACTCCCTCCGCCTCTACTCACACTCCACCCCCAGCGCCGCGCTCGCGTCTCCGCCGCTTCATCGGCTTCACCTCAATCGCCGTCTTCGCATTCACCATCGGGCTAACCTACCAAACCCAACGAACCGTCTCACGCATCATGGCCACCCCAACCGACGAGGAGACCCTGACGGCATTCATTGCCACCGACTCCGCAACCTCGGAAATCGATAACGCGATCCGCACCCACCCCGTCGCAGAGGCCCTCCGCGCAAACCCCGAATTCAGCGAATCGCGCCCACACCTTACAATCCCCGAGCCCCTGCGCGAACGCAACCTGACTGCTGGAACGCTAGCCGGACCGGGGAGGATCGTCGTACCGCCATATGTATTCAGCGAGCGCGGGGGTAAGACCATGATCTCGCTTATGTATCTGGGCGGTGATGTCTGCGGTCATCAGGGTATTATTCATGGCGGTCTACTGGCTACATTGTTAGATGAGGGTCTGGCGCGTTGTTGCTTCCCGGCTTTGCCTAATAAGGTCGGTGTTACGGCTAATTTGAATATTGATTACCGGGCTCCGGCTATGGCGAATCAATATGTTGCCCTTCGTGCGGAGACTGTTAAGGTTGAGGGTCGGAAGGCGTGGGTGGAAGGTCGTATTGAGACTCTTCCGAGCGATGGTACGGAGCCTGTGGTTTTAGTTGAGGCTAAGGCTTTGTTTATTGAGCCTCGACAAGCTGCTGTAAGTTGAAATCGTGGATTTTGACTTTTTCCCGGCTAATTTCTTCCAGGCGCTCTCGAGTCTCTACAAAGTGGCGTGATTGGGGGAATCTCCGACTCCGAAATTTCTGCATTCGGTTCCTGTTCCTGGTTCCTGGCGTTATATAGACCTTTTATATGTAAATGGGTTTAGAATTGAACATATTTTATACACTCTACAATATGCTCCTAGTATGTACTAGTATGTAAGACTCATATAAAACGTAGATATAAGAACGCCAAGCAATTGCGACACCCCGCGATGATCACATCTTCTCTGACGCGGCCGTTCCACTCTCCCCTATTTCTACTTCTCAACCTTCTCCCTCCTCCTTAACTCCATATACATCCAAAATGGCTACGTGAGTACAAAACCCAATGCCGACCTACACCCAAATCTAACCCAACCAAAACAGCAACATCACCTTCCACGCCAGCGCCCTGACCCGCAGCGAGCGCACCGAGCTGCGCAACCAGCGGGGTCTCACAATCTGGCTGACCGGACTCTCCGCCTCCGGCAAGTCAACTATAGCCGTCGAGCTGGAGCACCAGCTCGTCCGCGACCGCGGTATCCACGCCTACCGTCTGGACGGCGACAACATCCGCTTCGGACTGAACAAGGACCTTGGATTCAGCGAGGCCGACCGCAACGAGAACATCCGCCGCATTGCCGAGGTCGCCAAGCTGTTCGCCGACTCCAACTCCATCGCCATTACTTCTTTCATCTCGCCATACCGGAAGGATCGCGACACTGCCCGCCAGCTGCACGAGGTTGCCACGCCCGGCGAGGAGACCGGTCTGCCTTTCGTCGAGGTCTATGTTGATGTCCCCGTTGAGGTGGCGGAGCAGCGTGACCCCAAGGGTCTGTACAAGAAGGCTCGTGAGGGTGTTATTAAGGAGTTCACTGGTATCTCGGCTCCTTATGAGGCGCCGGCCAACCCTGAGGTTCATGTGAAGAACTATGAGTTGCCTGTTCAGGATGCTGTGAAGCAGATTATTGATTACCTTGACTCCAAGGGTTACTTGCCTGCCAAGAAGGAGTAAGGTGGTTCTTTGCTTTGGGATTCGGATATGATTTAGATTAGACGGATGTATCTATGGCCGGCTTTACATAAAAAAGAGTCCTGTATAGCGGATTGGATATGGTGTTTTTGTGCTTGATTCCCCTCCCGCTTGCTGTATATACTGCGTGGACAATATAGATCGCTTTTCCACATCATCTTATGAGCTGGGCCGAGACTGGGCAATGGGACATATCCGCCTGCTGTTCGCTTGAATGCGTGTCATTGAAAAAACAAAAATATCCAATGCTAGTTGGTGCTAGATGTACCAGAAGTGGTATATGTACGCAACGTCTTCTCGAAACTTTGTATCTGTTATGCCTCGCAAAATAGGCAACCTTAGTTGAACTCGAATTCATAAAACACATACGGCGTGTAGTCTGCGCCGCCCTCACCACCTGCGTGCATCTCGCCAGGATCATCCCGCTGCATACGGCCCTTCTTGTCCCGCCAAAGGCATTGCCCGCCAGATACGAGTATTTATTCTCGAGGTTCTGCTTTGCGCGGTCTGCTTGCTTGGAAGTTTGTGTCTGTAGAAAGGAAAGAAAGTCAGCCATTGCCCCAGTAAAAGCCCAACGAAAAGTAGAGCAGAGCGAACATACCCGGACCAAAGCACAGACGAAATCCAACGGCAATCCATACCGCAGTACTGTCTCGACAAACACCCTCAGAACCAAAATATGAATCCAGACCATAACAGCTTCACTCCAAGCCGTGCGACCGAGTCGCAGCGTCTCACCCCATACCTTACGCTCATCACCACCAACGCGCTCAACCTCCTTGCGCTCCTCCTCCTTCCCACCCTCGACGTACTTGAAGTCGCGCGGGATCCACTTCTGCTCACGGCACTTATGCACGAATTCGGCGCTGTGCTTCTTGAACGCCGCCACAGCGTACAGCGTGAACTCGCTGTCGGAAGCGACCAGCTGCGCGGACCGTGGGACCACCATTGGCGCGACGGTCTCGTAGGTCTTGAGGAAGTCTTTTACTAGCTGGGCGGGCACGGCGACGAGGTGGGTTTCGATGTATTCGGAGTCCTGGATGATGGATTTCGGGTCGACCACCGAGGCGAGGGACTTGGTTGAGAGGTTTCCTCTGTGTAAACGGGTTAATTCCGGTTCTCGTCGCTGTCTCCGTCGTAGTAAACGTACGTTTGTTTCCGCTGCAGGGTGGACAGCGTGTTCTTGACCTGGTTATATTGGGAGTACTTGAATCGGATGTCGTTGTCGATGCTGGTCGCTTCCTACAGTAGACGACAACGCATTAGTATGTAATTCCAAGACAAACAGACACCTGGAGTCTATGCGCGACGCAACAAACCTTCTGCAACAGATCAATCAACTCCGCCAAGGGCTTATCGGCCCTGTACTTGACTTTGTTCCATTGGAAAGTACGCAGGTACTGATCGACCGGCTCTGTAGGCAGTCAGAACCTAGAACACAGAGATATTTCCTCCAGTACTGTGATGCGTTTCCCTCCACAGCCAGAACAATACCAAGCTGGAGACATACTATCGTTGACAACCTTCATCTGCTCAATCTGCGACTCGTCCTCAAGGATGTTCTTCAACGCATCGCCGACCTTGGCAACGACACTCTCGCACGAAGCCTCGAGCTTGGAGAGCTCTTCCGCCTGCTGGACAAGGGCATCTAGCGTGCCGATCTTGAACTCCGGGATTGGGAAGGAGGTGGTGGAGCCATTGTCCGGGGAGACGGTGGTCGAGACTGCTTCGAGGGCGTCATCACGGTGGTGCGAGGGGGACGATGGAGGTTGGGAGAGAAAGGAGGAGGTATTTGCTTGGTTTGGACATGGTTGATTATGTATTCGGGGAATTCAAGGGCCTTCGATGAGGCTTGGGAGCGGTTTCGGGGTTGAGGGGGAGCTCGGGTGGCCTCGATGTCGTAGGCGGTGGGTGCTTGGACCAGCTATGTCCACCTGGCACATCTACACTTGCTACGTTTTACCTTGGAAGCATACTCACTTATCCTTGACATGGAACTTTAGAGATCTGATCATGTTGGCTGGAAATGATAGAATGGACATCTTTTCGATATTTACCTCACACTGCAGTGGTCAATATCCTTTGCCACTAACGTACATTCCCCTTGAAAAGGCGCAATTCCAAATGACTTTCCCATATAAACCTGTGATAATGTTCAATATCAAATCAAATATCCATGACTTTCATACTGGGAACCTAACTAACGTACATGAGCGCCGTTGCATGTGCTACTATTTCACTTGAAGTACTTTGTAGAGTTGCATAACGCTAGAAATCAATTCAATTCTCGCTCAGATCCGGAAACAAGCATCACACAAACATGCCTCAGTTTGGCATGAAGAGAAAAAAGAGAAAAAGATAAGATAGGGTATCTGTATCAAGCGTGCAGCCCTGACCGTGAACCGAGTAGAGAGGTATGAGTGGAGGGCAGGGAGGTAGGGGTAACTGTACAAAAAGAAAGAGAGGGGGAGGGGGAGGAAGGGGGAAGGGGGAAGCCCAATTCATGTTTCACTATCACACCTAAGAATAGGGTCGATGAAGGTAGAAGGTAGAGAGCGATTGTGAGTGATTCGTGTGAATATGAGAAGATAAGTACATCAACCCTAGCCCTGCATGCCCATGAAAACTTCCTGGCAGTTCTCCACCAGGAACTTCATGACATCGTTCTTTTTCTGGACGTCAGTCATCTCACGCGTCAGACTTTCAGGTCGCATGATTGTCGGCGCGAAGACCACTGCGACATTCTGACTGGTCATTAAATTATCTTCGTGGCGCTCAACTACACGTTTGAGATGGAAGATGAGGAACTCCAGAACGTCGCGGTGCACACGAGGCAGCTCGAGTAGGCTCTTCTGCATGAGCTCAATTCTCGCGGACATAGGGCTAACCTCGGCAGAATCGATCACAAGTTCATAAACCTCGTAGGTGATCAGGGGGCTGGGGAGTTTTCGGAAATACTGCTTCAAAGTGGATGTGACAGCATGGATATCAAGGTCGGGATCGGAGATATCGTAATCAAATGGAGAGCGTTCGAAGCCTTCGCGAATAGTTTGAATGACGGAAGCGGCACCGGACTTGCGGTAAATGCCTTCCATGTCCATTCCTGATTATATTTGTTAGTATAACGATCGCCTGGATAACGACCGACAAAACATACCTCGCAATTCAACTTCCTGGATACACCGCGTGACGATAGACGGAATGATGCTCTTTTCATGTTCCATGCGAGCTTCAAGATCGGTACCGAAAAGCGCTGAAAACGATTAGCTTATACTGATATCTTAGATGGTAGGATCGTGAACATACCATCAGCAGCAACTTCAGCCAACACAGGCACGCTGTCGGCCTGCGACATCTTTCCTCCCTGTTTGCCTCTCTGGTTTCCGAAGAAGCCAAAGCCTTGGCGACTAGGGTCTTGAGTCTGAGAACGCGGGATACTACCGCCACCCTCTTGTGTCTGTCCTCCTTCGCTAGACATGAATGCCCCCTTAAGACCCTTGACACCTTTGGCGACATTCTGTCCGCCCTTTTTCCAGTTAAACTTGCGAGGTTGGCCCTTGCGAATGCTGACAACCTGGGGGCCTGGCACAATAGTAGCTGTAGCAGGCTCTGAGTCCTCTGAAATTTGAGCAGTCGAGACAGATCCCTGATACTCGTTCAAGGAAGGTTTCATCACTTCAATGGAGTTCGTCGACCTCTGCTTGTTGTGCGAAATGCCTAGACCGTTAGGCTTGGGTTGACCTTCCGTAGCTTTGTAGAGTTCTTGGATCTGATGAACCAACTGATTGTTCAGCTCAGCTAGCTGTGCGTTCTTCATAGACAATTGCTCGAATTCCTGGAAGCTCTTCTCCTTTCGAGTGTTCATGGCTTCCAGTTCCTCCGACAAGTCATTGCGCTTTTGCATGAGGTCTTCAATTTGTGGGGCATACGAGTCTTTCAGTTTTTGAATGGACTCCGCTAGCTCGCGCAGCACATGGTTGGAGAGTTTGCCAAGATCCAATGGCCCACTGGTGCCACCACGTTTTTCAGCCTCCATGTGATCTGTGAGAACCGTGAGCTCACGCAGAACGATCTCACGCTGAGCGTCAAGGACGACCATGGTAGATCGTTTCTCGGAAAGCTCGGTGTTAACCTGCTTGACATCTGCTGCGGCGCGAGCGGCTGATTCTAGTTCTGCAACTCGTAGACGTTCTTTGCGCAGTTCGTTGCGAAGCCAAGAGATCTCTTCACTCTGCGATCCGGCAACGGGGCTGCCAACATCCGTTCCAGCTATGCTTCGATTGCTAGGTGAGCGAGGGTTCTTAAGATCCTTGCTCATTCGCACACTTTTCTCGCTGAAGCTACGACCATGGCGGACAGAGTTTGAGACGCGCCGCAGGAATGATTCGTTATTTTGCCCAACTGTGTCATCGCCACCGATTATTCGCGTCAATTCCTCGTCCATAGAGAAGTCGCCTCCGCTATTGTACCGTAGCAATGTTGACGCGCCGGAGCCATCGTATGGGTGTGATTCATGTGGGGATGTGTGTAAGGCAGGAGATTGAATAGGCTGTTCGAAAGTGTCACTACGGAGCATAGGGGAATCCCCGTACTGAGATGACGCAGGCGACGATCCGACCTCTTTTCTTGGAATTTGGTGAAGCTTGCTTTCAAGTGAATCACCGCGCTTTGGCAGATGCGGCAAGCCGGAGGCTTGAGAGCGCGGCGATTCCATTGAGCCGTGGTCGTGGGAGCGAAGCTCGTTCGAGGAACGAGCTGCAGCCGAGGTAACGTTTTCCATTGGAGTGTGTCGTTTTGCGTCACTGGCCGATTCCTTTGATCTGCTGTTATCAGGGCTGGTAGGCCCAGAAAAGTTGCTTGTTTCTCTGAAGCCGCTCGGTATATCAGATGAGCTGCGAGCAGAGCCTGCCTTTGCAAGCTTAGACGAGTCAGAGACTGGTAATGGTGCTTTATCGGGAGAATTGGCCTCTGTTCGTTCCCAGCCCTTCTCCTGATAGGCTATATGGGGCGAATGATTATCCGAAGGTGTTTGAGAATTGGGTTCTTGCAGATATTCACGGCCTTCGCGTGAGGCCCTGTGTGAGGATTCACCTGGTTGATGATTGAAGTACTCACGTGCAGGCTCCTGCCGTGTCTGTGAGTGACCACGGGAAGAATTACCCTCACCCGAAGGATCAAAGGCAAGAGGAATCAATAATTCACCACCGTCAGCGTCAGTGTTGCGTGCCATTGATTGACGACTGCTGCGGTATGTGCTGGAGGGAAGCATAATATTATCTGTGTGAGAAAGTAAGCAAGAGGTTTAGGACGCTATGTTAATCTCTAGAATCAAGGGAACCACAACAATATAGGCGGTGGCGCCAATGGTGGAAGAATACAGAGCGGTGCATGGGATCTTATTGTCCCATGTGATAAAAATGGTACAATAAGGAAGTGTAGCCTGCGATGTCTAGACTGCAAAAAGGGTTTCTTACCTGAATCAGCCTGCTGATTTGAAATTGCACTTCCCGGTCTTTCATCATTTAGATCTGGCGTTTCCGGCATTCTATTAGGGTCTGGCGTGCCTGTATATTCGCTATGCTCCCCGTCCATTTCTTGTGTTTCTTCAAGGAGGTGGGGAGGCAACGAGGGCAAGGATTTGTCGAGCTTCACATTAGGCCCCGGTGGTTTTTTACCACTACTGCCGCCGGCTTTCCTTTTTCGTCTTCGTGCCATTAGCGATTCATGACATTCCATGCAGAAAATACCCTGTGAAGTGCGCGCATAGCGCAAGTTCTCAATCTTTCGCTTGCAGTTCCGGCATCGGAAGCATTGAGCACAAAAAGCCTGGTCTCCCGTCAAGATGGCCAAATCCTCGATCTTGTTGTTGCAAGAGCTACAACTATACGTGCAGTTACTGCATATAAGTGATCCATCACCCAAAAGGAGGAGGTGCGCGTCCGAGTCAAGCAAAGTGCTGCATGTACTGCATCGGAAACAATCGATGTGCCATCGGTTTCCAGCTACAGGAGGTTAGCGACATGAGAAGATGCCAACAAGCAGCACGTATCCGACATACCAAGCTCAAACGCTTTCCCTTCTTCAAGAGTCTGGCACGACGGTTAGTCAAGTTCCTTCCTGCCCGCTCGCTCTACATTGTGCCTACCTCTCCACAGCCCTTGCATGGGTAGGACTCGTCCTGCTCCATAGGAGACTCCGGGTAAGCGCCCTGGTTCTCCATCTTGAGATCCACTGTCTACCCAAAATGTAAGGTAGACTATTGCCGTATATCGATACGAATATCAGCCTGGCGGAGGTTCGCAGACTAAGGCCAAAATCGTGTGTATACAGGCGATTTGTGATCGCTACGGAAGATCTCAATCGCAGTCACATGCGCCGTTGGTGCTGGTTCCTTGAGATACTTCTTGTTGACCGTAACCTCGGGTGGGCGCCGGAATTGGGGAGATAGGGACGTCGGTGCGGGTTTGGAGGGGAAGACGTAACAGGGGGCTGAAAGAACGGCGAATGGTGGCTGAACCTGCAGACTACCAAGTTAAAAAAAAACGTGATCAAAAGCTAGTTTTAAGCGTAAGACAGCAGTGCCCCCAATCAGTCCCGATCCAAGGCAGGGCTGACCACGTATGGGGCGGGTCGGACCAGGGTGATAGCGACGGCAATTATGATTGCCTATGCACCAGGGATCATGGGCATCAATCTCTCGACGTACCAGGTACTGCCAGCCGTGGTACAGAGGTGTTTCAGATAAATAATCGCGGGTGTTGTAACCGTTAAGCGCAACAGGCGAAGCGAAACGGGGATTGCCCCTCGCGGGCGTTGGGTTTCGAGGTTTAACGGAGGAAGCCCCGAAGCGAAAGGAAACGAAATCCGGGAGTAATGAGTATAATTAATAAGAAAAAGAAAAGAAAAAGCAATAAAACATGAGAGTCGGATTAGGGGGGGGTGGAGGGATGAGAAAGGAGAGATGAACTTTTGGCTTTCTGCCACCAAAAGGTCTTCCCCACGTAAGTTACGAATATCATTTTATACATTTTACTTGTATATCATTTTATTTTTACTCTTTATATATGCAGATATGTACTCAATACATTTCCTTCTGTCCATAAGAGGTATATTGTAACTGCCCAACCTATTCTCATCCTTACTATCGGTACTCCGTACATATACAACATTTACCTTGACTGCGCCCAGAACGTGCGGACCTTCATTTTCCCTACAACCAATGAGGTGATACCCCTGAATTTCGTCCAATCTGATTTAATCTCCGTCAAAATGAGAATGAAAGTCGGTACTAGTCTCATATATTTATATTCTCCCAACAATCTCAACCCAAGCCACCGTTAGATATAGAGGCCCAAGCGATTTTTCAGCTCTTCCTGGCGGATCTGAGTATCCCCCCCTAACGATCGCTCCATAGCCCCATTGTTTTGACCATGGTACGGCTATTTAGTCTCAAACACTTCTCCTACACTTCTCCTACACTTCTCCTACACTTCTCACACGCTATCCCCTGGACTTTGGTCCTTCATTTTCAGCCCTGTATGGTTTCACAAAGTATCCCGAAGTCAATCTCGCAGAGTCTAGAGCCTAATAAATATTCCCGAGCTGAACTTCAGCCTAAAGACACAGTCCTAGTGACAGTACCCTACCCCTGATCATTTATATCCTAGCTCAGGCCTCTGCTGTTTGGAAATTGTGAAACGGCTTGTCGTGTCACGTGGGCGTCCATCAGATTCGGGGGAATGGCATCAGGAGTGGCTTGCGCATAACAGCTATTCTTGCTGAATGTTGAATGTTCGGCTTTTTTTTGGCTGCCCGAAAGTGACAGTGCCAAGGTTCTTCTACCACTTCTATTTACAATACTATGTACCGACCAGCTTCTCCTCTACCCGTGAACACATTTATCTATTAATAGCCCAGATCATCCTTTCAGACACTAGTGAAGGAGATTAAGTGTCGAGGACTCCCGATATATGTATCAGACTTGTCTCAGGATGTGCCAGGTCTCTCTATTTTTTATGTTGCGGTACACTGCCCAGTCCCTGCCGAAAGGATATTTCGATCTGGACGCGTAAAACAACGGTCCCGGAAATGAAATACATCATGGACGATATTACAAATATCGGTGTGTACCAAGGTATTCCATAGGGGCCAATGAAATGCTGGGTCCACTTACAATTATATCAATCTATCTGGTACTGTAGATCTGGCATCACTACTCTGCATATTGAGGCATAATAGTCACTTATAAATACAGTTCACATGCCTAACATACAATTTATGCAATACCATCAAGCATCTGCTCATAGAATGGATATTAACATCCAATATTGGTGCACAAAACCATCTACAATATATGTTCTCACGTAGTTGATCACGTACTAGATCTGGCGGATCGGCGCCAAGAGTGGGGTTTATACGCGGCAGCCCATAACATCTGCTTTCCATGTGCCGTAGGCTTTTTCGACCTTGCATATCCAGGCCTTACTTGATGTACAAGATCCATGGCTGGGCGAAAACCAAGGTTAATGCATTAAAAATTCCAAGCAGGATGTATCACGTGCAAGTATGGCCCTTTGGGAACCAAAAGAGTCCGTTAATCCACCATTTACTGATGGGTCCACAATATAGGATCCGTCATACACGACAGCCTGTCAAAATTGCACGAGCACGGGTAGAAAATGTGATGGCTATGTGCAGGTGCCCGATAAGAGGACCCGTGCCTGGCGCGAAGCCGAGAAGGCCCCATTCAGGCGATCAGACTGCAATGTCCGGGCATAAACTGTATAAAGCCCCACACACCCCTTCTATGAATGCTATGGTTCGCCTGGTCGATCTAAGTCGGGTTCATCTCAACTGGACCGAGCGCTGACACTTGGATTATTTCCGAAAAAGCATGGTACTCTAATGCATGGAGTACTTCAAAGACCCCTTCTGGGGTCGGTGGGTACATCAGATGTGCGAAGCACATCCTGCAGTCCTTCACGCGGCAATAGCAAGGGGTGCACGGCAATATCAATTTGAAGAGGATCAAACGAAACAAATCGAGGATCGAGAAAGTCTTTTAACTCTTAGCCATTCTTGCAAGACAATAGCCTGCCTTCGGGCAATCTCGTTTGGGAGCGGTCCAACCCCAGACAGTCGAGTCGCATTCACAAAGAAACAGTGCTCATCACTGCGTTATTCTGACGATGCTAGGTCTCTTCTGCGAAGATGTCTTTGCTGCCCGCTGCCTTTTTTTGTCTTGGTAAAGGCTGTTCAAGGAATGGATGTCTGTCGACTATGAAAAGACTCCTAATGGTAGAATTTTGAAACAGGCTTTGCTCAGGTCCACCTACATTTTCCGACATGTGAGCACCCGTGAGGCACCCGGGGAAAGTGTTTAGTATGGGGCCTGCAAGTTCACCTATCGGCCAGGGCAGAATTGCTGTCCTAAGCAAACTTTGGCTTTGGCGAAGTTAGCACAAGTGGGTTCTGGAAAAAGGAGATATGCGACAACGACACTACGATATGTCGACCTTGCTCGAGGTATGGAGTTTAATTATCAACATTAAGCTGGCTGTCGCTAGTAGTTACGGGCCCCTCAAAGTGTTGTTCGAAGATTACCACTAGAATATGTATGAGGACTTGTGAAAAGGACACCGAAAACGACCACTTTCGGCGCCAGAAACGTCTTCCCCGTAACAAAGGTCGGCCAGGAGCTCCTACCATCTCTATTCCAAGGTTCTACACCCTCGGCCCCCATGGGTTGCGCCTTCCCCCTGAAGCCCCGGCATCAAATTCACCGGGAAGGTGCGGCCCCCGAGGAAGGTACGGCCCCCCAGTGAGGAAGGTGCGCCCCCCCCCCCCTAAGGCAAAACAAAGGCCCCTTGCCCCCTCAGCCAACTGGCATGGGGGGATCCAAATATACAGCCCTGGAGCCACCCAGCACTGTTAGTCATCCTCCTCCCATCCACCTAGGCACCTACCTAGGTAGGTAGCCCTCAACCTCCCGAGGTCCGCAGTTGTTTCCCCCGTTTCCACTTGCGACCAAAACGTAGCCAAAAATTGACTCCCTTCTGCAGCAAAAGCAAGGTCACTTCTCTGTTGGCCCGGCCTGGTCGGGCGCCTATAAGATGCTTCGATCTCCCTCTCTCTCTACACCCGCTCATCCCAACTCAGACACAACGGCGGAAGTCGAGCTTAGATTTATTGCTCTACTAGTTTCTGACGATATAATCGAGACGCTACCTTTCCTTTCCGGCTCTTTCTATAGCATCTATATCTGGGCCTCCAGCCCGGGCAAGTGAGCACTAATACTAGACGGATACTATCCTCTACACAGAAACTCGAGGTAGACTAGAATGTTGGGCGATAGGAACTAGGGTGAACTAACACTACAACCTTATAGGTAGAGGCGGGTGTTAAGATGGCCGTAGCCTGGGTACCGCGGACAGGGCCATTATTACACGGCTGTTGACGACCTTGCTAGACACGAAAAGTCGTAGATAAACTTACAAAAGGGGTGGTTGATAATCGTTTCGTTAACCTCACAATTCATGCAAATAATTATATTGGTAGCTGCCCATACAACGTTATATACCTACGCGAAGAGCAAGTACATAAATTCCACGAAGATAGGTGACCAGTCAAACATTTCATGACAAGAGATGAAGGGGAATGAAAACTCCCATTGGGTCCATTGCGAGATGTGATTTCTCCTCCGAAGTCAGGCAATCTCAGATAAATCTGCTCAGCTATAAGCCCTCCTCATCACCAAGATAAGTGGCTGTGAATCCTTGCGTGTTGGCAGGGCAATCAACATCGCCCAAGTCCCAGGAGGTACCACAGTACCCATCTATGCCGAGCGCAATACCGATGAAATGGGTGCTAGACTGGCCATCTGCAAGAGCGATGTTGCTTCCATCCTTGTTTCGGATAGAGCATTTGTCGGGATTTGTCGATTTGCTCCAGCAATTGAAATGGTACTCGGTTCCCTCGGGGAGACATCCACCGGTGAGGGAGAAGGTGTGGCCGTAGCCACCTCCGCAGGCCGTATAGCCGCCAGGGTAGGAGTCACTCCAAAGAGTCTCACCGGCTTCATTGACGAGAGAGAAGCCGTTGGTGTGGCCGCTGCTACCCGATCCTCCGGGAGGTCCGATAGCTGACCAGCTTCCAGTGGTCCAGACGGCATTCAGCTTCAAGGCATAAGAAGTAGAGGCAAAAAGGGCACTGCCCAGGACAAAAGTCTTGGAAATAGGGGGAGTGACCATCTTGTTGACAGTTTGGGCTTTGGAGGATGAGCTAAGTGAAAAGATGAGGAATGATGATTGAGAGTGAGGATGAAGAATTTAGCTCCCTTTATATAATTCATCTTCAACGGCCCCAAGAGTTGGAACGAGGATATGTTGAACGATCGACGTCGAAGGATAAGGATGCGGTTGGCCCATTTGTGAAAGGCACCAGTGAACGGCGAGTATGTATATGGTGGCACCATTTCAATGGTCATTCCCACCTTGGTATTCGACATCATACGCTGATTATGGTCCACTTCTGAATCCCACGCTAATGCAGGGTACTTTTCCCGCCAAGGAACCCCAAAACGACCATCTGGCTGAGAAGAACAAACAAAGTGGCTGACTATACGATTCGATATGATTTCTAGCTATGTGATTTGTCTAGCTTTCATTCATATTACCTAGTCTATACACCATCTTCTGATGTCACAGGCAATTTCCCTAGGTAGATCCATTTGTTCCAACATATTATAGCATTATTCGAACCCGCCCATCGATGGGCTGTGTCGGAAACTAGGCCGGTTCTTTGGTATGCCTTGCCACTTGCGTGTCGAGTCGATCCAACCTCCCGGTTAAGCTCTTAATATTGAGGGCCTAACTTCAGATAGTCACTACAAAGATAACCTTTACACCTGTCCATACATGTCAGTAGCGTAATTCACAAGCGAAACCTTCGGAGTTTGTTTCTCGCTTACCGTGTCCTCGTATACTCGAAGCTCCTAGACCTACTCTAAAGCTAGGTAATATAGGCAGTTAACTAAGACTATAATTCGTTCGACCCGTTTACTTAGAACTATTAGAGTATATCCTATAGAATTAACCTATATTAAGAGGTAAAGTCGATTTTATCGAAGTCAATATCGTATCTGACGATTCCAAGGTTGGAATTTGGTGTTGCAGATATCGATACTCGCTGAGAGTAAGCCATTTGACAAAGCTAGTAGTAAGCGAATAATTATTCTGATACATAGAAACAAAAAACTTACCTTTCTTATTCTCCGTCTTTTTTACACAACACGCCTCTGTAGGCTCTAAGCTTTGGCTTGATTAACTATGGGTTCTGACTAAATTGTCAGTTTTGAGCAGGCTTCGATGGAGGAGTGGGTGAATAGATTCAAGCATCCCGCAGAAAAGATTTGCGGCGGATGGGGGAATCACTCTGACAGTAACACGAGGTTTAATATACTTTATCTAGCTGATAGACCCATCTCAGCTTCCCCACAATCTGTCAACCTCAAGATTTTGAGCCAACTAACTTCTCACCATATACCTCAAAATTCCCTGGAGGATCGACCAACTCGTTCAAGCATTGACTAAAGTTTACTAGTCTTAACTTAAGCCACGTGCAGGTATCTCAATTGAATGCCATTTTGTCTTGGGACTGCGTTCTCGTCAAATCGGTCAATTTGTTAACCACTTCCGTTGATCTCCCTTTTAGTGACCGATGTCCTCTTGAATCACTCCTTTCTAGTAATCAGAGCTGTTCACAAAAACCGTAAGTCAGTACGATCGCTACAGTACTATCGTTATATTGAAAGAAACTAGTTATTAAAAAATACATACTTGTTTAAATAGTAGGATTTGACCCTTCACTTTGTTATACTGTTAAGAGACTGCGGAATTGAATCCATGTTGAGGCCGGGGTTGACTTTTCAATCGCACAAGCCTGCTTGCGCATAGTAGAAAAACCCTGGGGCTATTTCCCAATAATTCCGCAAATTTCACCAATGGGACCGCAGGCCGTCTACTGATAGATGGGTTGCGGGTGGCAAACTTATTATCCGTCTCCCAAATGCGTAGGATATCCTGCTAAAATTTTGATGTTTCAGGGAACCATTCTAGATCGCCTAATCTAGATTCAAACTCAAAGTTATTAACGTATATACTACAATGGGATAGATAGTATTTCCGAGGAAGACCTAACTCTAATACCTAGGTACCATGGTTAGAGAACTTTTACACAGCGTATAAGTTGTCGGCAGTGATGACATCGCTCTTCGCGTCTGTGAATGCCGCCTGTGATCGCTTCGTATTGATGAGCTGGACATGGGCTTCAACAAAAAGATAGCGATGCATTTAAGTACGTCATATAGTACGCTTAGCAGGATTAAACCCCAAACGACACGATCTAGATGCTTGTATTTGTGGGTAGATCCTTATCAGTTGACATGTACAAGTCAAACTGGCATCAAATGAAGAGTTTTAAACTACGCGAAATTACCAATTCAACTTTTCCCTTCGTATTCTCTGTCTTGTGTATCGCATGTGACTTTTTCCGTGACTGGTACTAGTAGCTTCAAAAGTACGTCATGCAAAGACAAAAAATAACTTAATTCCAGTATATACATATTTGAATCGGTCCTTCTGCATAATGTGTGATACGGTCTCATCACACATACATACTAATCACCACACATGATCTCAGAAGTACCAGATGAAAATCAACATGGTTAAAGGAGTACTCTTTATTGTCTTTGCTCTCAGGTAAGGCATAGATCGAAGCAGTCTCTTACCTCTACTATCTTACATAGCTGACCCTTCTAGTCTCACCTGTCCGACCGCAGAATGCTGCAACAAAGCTTGCTCAATGTACTGCTTGGTGCAATAAAAACTACCCGAACCCATCCGTCAACTGTGTGCTACCTGCTCTGCTTGGAAAAGGGCCATGCTATATTTGCGGTCCTTACAAAACCTCCTCATCGCAGCAGTTATGCGCCGGGGCTTGCAAGGACACTAGTACCGACATCAAAAACTGCGGGCAATGTAATCAAGTTGTAAGATTGCATGAGCCACGAGTGTCTCATTCACATTGATACTAACCTCAGACCGTCTATATCAGTGCCCAGCCAGCTCATCATGCCTCTCTGGTACTTGCAAGTGTACCAATAGTGGACAGTCGCTGTGCAATGGTGCCTGTCCGGACTTCCAGACAGATAGGTTGAATTGTGGTAGCTGTGGAACATCAGTACGAACCCCCAACCCTATTTGTAGTGACATTTGTGATGTGACAGATGCTGACTCTATAGTGTCCGTCCGATTCATCATGCGTCGCCGGCACTTGCAAGTGCACTTCTGGTCAACCCCTTTGCAATGGTGCCTGTCCGGACTTCCAGACAGATAGGTTGAATTGTGGTAGCTGTGGAACATCAGTACGAACCCCCAACCCTATTTGTAGTGACATTTATGATGTGACAGATGCTGACTCTATAGTGTCCGATCGGTTCATCATGCGTCTCCGGCACTTGCAAGTGCACTTCTGGTCAACCCCTTTGCAATGGTGGCTGTCCGGACTTCCAGACAAATAATTTCCATTGTGGTGGCTGTGGAAAAAGGGTACGGATATCCAATACTGAATCTAGAATGTCGATTGGTCTAATAAATGCCCATCCTATAGTGTCCAGATTTCACGCAGTGCTCTTCCGGAATCTGCAACTGCACCTTCCCTGGACTATCGCTATGCGACTCCGTCTGTAAAGACCTGCAGAGTGACCCAAGTAATTGCGGTAGCTGTGGAAATAAGGTATTCAGCCAAGTCACCTATAGACAAGGATGAATCCTTTGACATATGCTAATTTTCCTCCCCAGTGTCCGGATGGAATATTGAGCAGATGTGCTGGAGGTGTTTGCAAATGTGGCTCGCAAGACCTATGTAATGGTGCCTGCCCTAACTTTAACTCTGATAACAATAATTGTCGGTTCTGTGGTAACCAGGTATGTTACATCATTTAGATAACAACAGGGATAATTTGGCTGATCTTATCTATAATAAGTGTCCCCAAGAAAGTCATTGCAGGGTGGAAATTGTGTCTGCGATAGGGACCCGGCTACTGTTCCATGTGATGGTGCCTGCCGGGATCATGCAAATGATCCTAATTATTGTGGTAGCTGTTACGGCAAGGTGAGCTATTCTTTTATCCTTGGATTATAGGAGTGAACTAACTGAGACCCAGTGCGATTTTGGAACGATCTGCATCAATGGTCAGTGCAAGTGCGCAAATGGCCAGACACCTCCATGTTCAGATTGAGTTTTATAAATATGTAGTAGTAACCCCAACATTCAATTACGCTTGGACAGTCCTGTTATTTGTGTCAGCCGTGAAATTGGACAGACATCTGGAGGCTGAGAAAAAGTCTGTTAATAGTCGAAGCATGCTTTCAATGGTCGTGAAATAATTTTGATCGCTTAAGTAGCTCGTTAGCTTACTGGATGAAATGGTATCACTTGAATACCACACGTACCGCCAAAGGATACAGGTCTAAATCTAATCCAGATCTATATTAATGTACTTCACATAGCTTTAGCGAAATACTGTAACTGAGGCTTAATGAATACCATCATTGGTGATCGACCGTACAACTCTGCCTATAGGTCCAACATAGCAATCTCCAATCAAGACCGAACCTATGCTTGAAGCAGTTTAAGAGCTCTATGGTGCTCATGGAACATAGTGTTCTATACTAACACAGCGCTCGGTGTTGAATCCCCCTAGTGTCACATGGCAATTCTTCCCATGTAGTCTAGTACTACCCTTCCTTTCCATCTTCATGGTTGATACACACTACAATACATATTGTACTGGCTTTTCATGATCAACGAGTACGCCAAAGCAGAGAATATGCTTGATTTCTGCATTGCTCGGTTAAAGACCGAGTACCCACTAGATTAAGCAATGCCAGCTCAGTGAGTTTTTCGTCTGTCCCGAGCAGTAAATACGTACAATACATTGCTCTAACATCCAATTTCTCAAATAGCGCTTTTTTTTTTTGTATTGTATCAGACATCCGGTCTTCGCAGCATGATTTGACAAGATTGAAATTGCAAGAGGATGCTGAGCGTATTCGGTGACTTTCTAACCTCTCCTAGAATGTGAGATGTTCACTCGGAACATTGAAGACATGGCATGTAGATTATATCGGAGATCATTCGCTCCCGCTTTCCCCCCACTTTAAGAAAATTACGAATCAGCGTTGCCCCTCGAACCTCACTTCTTCTTTCATCTCTTACTTTTTTTCACTCTCACGTTAACTACAACACCAGAATTCAATATGGGTGTTGAGAGAAAGATTATTACTCGTGGTAACGGCTCTGACTCGCCTGCTTCGGGCGACAAGGTCTCTATCCACTACACAGGATGGATCTACGACGCTAAGAAGGCCAACAAGGGCTTCCAGGGCAAGCAGTAAGCTGACTGTCATACCCAGAGCTATGTGGCTTATGACATGGGTAATTTGAATACTAATTATTCATGGAAATAGATTCGATAGCTCCAGGACCCCTGGCCGTGGCCCTTTGAATGTTCAGATTGGTGTTGGACAGGTCATCAAGGGTATCTCTCTCATTCTCTTCGCTTTATTTTATCTTCAATGAAATCATTATATATGCATTGATTGAATCTCTTGCCTTGTTACATTGGATGTTAATACTATCTATCTGGTTAGGTTGGGATGAGGGCGTTCTGCAGATGACCCTGGGAGAGAAGGCAACCCTGACGATTTCCCCGTGAGTGAAGTCCCTCGATAGGAAATTGGATAAAGACTAACATTATATACTAGCGACTACGGCTACGGTGACAAGTACGTGAACACACTCGGCATACAGCCGCTTACCACACACGCTGCGTGTTCTAACATTCTTCTTCTATATAGGGCGGCTGGCAAGATCCCCGCAGGCTCTACTCTGATCTTGTAAGTCTATGCAATGAATAGCACTACTTTGAAACTAACTATTCTGCAGTGAGGTCGAGCTTCTTAAGATCAACAACAAGAGCGCCTAAATAAGCAAGACCACAAGCATGACATTATCAGCTGTATTTGCTACCATATTTTGCCCACTTTGCCACTTCCTTACAGCACAAGTAAATCCTTGTTTGTATTCCGACCCATCGTAGACCTCGATGTTATATGATTGGTAAAGCATACAGGTTACCCAGGTACTAAAGCCCAGTGGTCCCTGGGAATGGCCTGGCAATAACTGAGTATACCCGCGCTATGCCAAAAAGAATATCGTCAAAAGTCGTTAAAAGATGTATGTACAGATGCCATATTGTTGGAGCCTCGTTCATGTGACCTGGATAGCTGCCTGATTTGTCACGCCAGTATTGCCTGCTTGTTTACCTCCTTCCTCTCTCTTAGTCTCTCTCTATCTTCCTCCCCCAGTCTTCTGTTGGTCTGTTTCAATACAGTTATTCACTCTGCTTCTTGTTCTCGTTCGCCAACACATATGCTATACAGAATGAAAATGCAGAATCTTAGAGGCGGTGTTGGACAGGCGCCTCGGGGGCCGGGATTGGCACCGAGGTATTTTCAGAAGGCTCATCCCAACGCAAGATACGGGCCATCTTCTTATATGAGTCCATACCGCGGCGAGCGTGGTCGGCGGGAACAAATGGATCGGTCTCTCCGAGAGTCCGGCTAAAGAGTTCAAGGGAAACCCAGCCACGGAAGCCGATATCTTCGAAGAAGACGCGCGCGACGTCTATAATGGGCAGATAACCACCGCGCGACTCCTCGAGAGGGAATAGGCGGGCGTTACGTGACCAATTCATGCGTACAGGCTGTCCAGCGACGTGGAAAGGGTGCTTTTCATCCAACGGGGCAGAAAGACGCTCACCGTCCACAAGCTGAACATAGAAGATTTTGGCTGGATCGATGTTGGCAGTACGCAGACGCTGCAATGAGGCCGCCAAATCCGCAGCCGCATTAGGTGTACGACCTGATGGTGCAGCAGGGTCTGCATATACGCGACCGGCGATATTGAATGAGTCAAGACAGAGACCGAAGTTGCGACGGTCGACATCGCGGACCACCTCCCATGAGGCTTCCCAAGTATCAATATGATCACCCCAACATAGAGCCTCGTAGACAAACCGGAACCCAGCACCGGCGCCTAAATCGGCTAGTCGCTGGAGATCACGAACAATGACAGTGCGGTCGCCGGTGGTGCGAGCAGCACCGGTCTTTGGGTCTGGACCTAGGAAGTTTGATGGAACCTGGATCATATCTGTGCCTAGCGCCCGCGCTAGGGTAAACCATTTAGGGAGCTTCTCATTGATGAGCCGGTCTGACTCAGCGCGGTCGATGAGGCCCTCGTACATGGAAAATGGCTGCAGACAGATAATAGTCAGGCCTAGGCGCTTGCACATCTGTCGTGTTGACCGCGCGGCTTCGAGATGATCGCCGCCAAATACACGCTGCGCATAGCAGTCTAGGTCGTCGAAGAAGAGTTCGATACCCTCGAAGCCGTGGTCTGCGGCTTGCATCAGCTTGCCGGGTAGGTCATGTACCCACGGCCGACCTCAGGGACATTGAAGCAATGCCGGGGCGGTTGGAAACCATTTTGAAAATATGATAAAATGAAAGGTTGATTTCGCGCCAGAGTTTCTTTCTCTTTAGAGTTTCCAAGCCGAGAGATAGGGGGCGAGGATGTCTTCAAGGTGGACAACCAACGATATTAGGGGTTTTCTAGGTTATAAAATGAAAGATACCATAACGACTGCGACAAAACGTTATCCCCTACAGTTCTGTGATGAACGTTTTCCCTGGCCTGTTACCTACCTAGGTATGATCCATTCGTATGTTGATGACGAGGCAAGTCACATGGCCGGGTAAACGCTCCCCCCTTTTGCGTTTTCCCGCCAGTTCCACTTCCTCCCCACCACTCCACTCTTCCACATCGGGGAATTTTGCTTTCTCTTAGAATGGTTTCCTGGCCATTGAAGCAAATTGCCCGCAGGTATCGGCGAGATATTTTCCGGGTCCGAACATGACCGGAGAACCGGCGCCGAATCGTAAATGCTGCTCAGAATCCGGGGAAATACCACATTTTCCGCAACTAAAAGAAACACGAAAGCCACCGGATTAAATTTCATACACATTCCATTAATTCAGAAATTCGCTTTTGACCTCAACCAGCATCATGCCCATCAAAGTTGCCATTATCGGTGCCGGCCTTATTGGCCCTCGCCACGCGCAATCCGTTATCTCGAGCCCCTCAACAGAGCTTACTGCCCTGGTTGATCCAATGCCAACCGGCGAAGCAACTGCATCCAGCCTCAAAACCAATTACTACCCTTCTGTGGCCTCACTACTTGCATCGCCCCACCGCCCCGACGCAGCAATTGTCTGCACACCAAACCACACGCATGTCCCAGTCGCAAAGGAGCTTCTGGCAGGCGGAGTCCACGTCCTCCTCGAAAAGCCTGTGAGCGATACCCTGGAAACAGGCCGCTCCCTACTGGAGTTCGCCCAAGCTCCAGAGCGCGCCCATCTCAAGCTCCTAGTCGGCCACCACCGCCGCTTTAACCCTTACGTACGAGTCACGAAAGCTGTGCTCGATGCTGGATCTCTCGGCCGCCCCATTGCCGTCAACGGTCTGTGGACCCTGTTTAAGCCAGATGCATATTTCGCCCCACCCGCAGACTGGCGCGCATCGAATGAGCGCGGAGGCGGTGCCATTCCCATTAATCTTGTCCACGACATCGACCTGATGCACCACTTCTTCGGGCCTATCGTGCGCGTGACAGCAGAGCGCACGCTGCCACAGCGCCCCAGCCCACCGCACAATGCCGACGAAGGTGCCGCCCTGACACTGCGCTTTGCATCGGGTGTTGTTGGCACTTTTCTGGTCTGTGATGCGACGCCCTCGCCGCATAACTTTGAGACTGGCACGGGCGAGAACCCGCTCATCCCACGGTCGACGACTGGTGGTGACTCGGACTTTTATCGCATCTTTGGCTCGGATGCTTCGCTTAGTGTGCCGGATCTGACCCGCTGGAGTTATGATGCTAGCCCGGAGAAGAGCTGGAATTCACCATTGACTGTTGAGCGGATTCCGCTTCCAGATGACGAGGCGCCTTTTGATCTCCAACTTGCGCATTTTGTTGATGTTATCAATGGGGATGCTGTTCCTAGCTGTACCGGCGAAGAAGGTTTGCGTGCTTTGATTGTTTGTGAGGCTGTTCAGAAGGCTATGCAGTCAGGTCAGCCTGTAGATATTGATGTTAACTTGTTGGCGAAGTCGAATAACTAGCTACATACTGATATGATTTTACTGGATATAGTGGTCTGTGAGGCGCGTGCGCCTATCTGATCTTCTTACGACATGTCGAAAAGGCGAGTGAGAAGGTACACAGGGGTATATTTATTGGGCCATTTGCTTCTTTTCACTCGTTCAGCGAAGTGTATATAAACTAGGCAATCCTAGTACACAAAGATCGCAAGATGTCTAATCCGAAATCATCCCAACAACGAGCTGAGCCTTTGCCAGACAATCAACGTCGCAAGAACTTGCACAACGCCACAAACGATATCAACACGGAAAATGTCGGCCGCATGGTTCAAGCATACTTTGGCTCAGCCGCACTATCCTCGACTTGCTCAGGGCGGACCTTGCCCACATCAACGCCGGCAGCCTCGACGTCATTGCGGAACCGCTCTTCATCTTCACGCAGCTGGGCGAGCATCTGCCCATGGGCACGCCACACGGGCTTGATGTCGAAGAGCTGGTCCATGCTCTCCAGGGGAACACCCTTGGTTTCAGGGATGAGGAAGTACACGAAGATAATGGACAGAATCATCAATGATGCGAAGAAGAAGTATACACCGTATCCCATGGCTGTGAACATCTGCGGAGTGAAGCGCGAGATGAGGAAGTTCCAGAACCAATTGGAGGCGGCGGCGCATGCCTGTGCCAAGGAACGCATGTTGGGATCGAACATTTCCTGCAGGCCCTGTTAGCATTGTTTCAAGGCTTGCTTATCGACTAGGTATGGGAGCAATGTTCCAATGCCCAGGGAATTCCAATGTCTGGGGATGCTTACCGAGTTCAGGACCCATGGGGGTACCGTTCCAGGTTGGGGTATAGAAGACGGTCCACAGGTAGAAGAAGAACATGGCTGCGATACCACCGCCGCTCAAGCTGTCACTCGTGTTATTTTCAGGTTTGGCGACCTTGATGTACGCGCCGACGATCCACAAACACACGGAACCACCTGCTGCGCCAATCAACAACAGGTTACGGCGACCGACGTGATCAATCAGCCACAGCAGCCAAATGAAAGTCACGACAGTCTTCACTACGCCGAAGATTCCAGTCGTGAACAGACTAGTATTGGTACCCCTGACACCAATCTGGAAGCATAATTAGCATCGGCCTTCAACGCTCACATCGCAACGAGATTTGACTTACCGATTTGAAGACAGTGGGGCTGTAATAGTTGATGGCATTGATGCCAGATCCATTCTGCCAGAAGAACAATGCACCTCCGAGGAACAGACGCCACATAACCTTCTTGTTGGTCCCGGCCGCCTTGAAGGGTTTCCAGAAGCCAATACCAATGCTACGGCGTTGTTCATCCAGGGCCTGGTCAATGGCACCGATCTCCTCGATCATATAGATATCGTCCTCGGGCAGCTGGCGGATCCAGCAAAGATTCTTGATAGCATGCTCACGGCGACCGCGTCCGAAGAGCCAACGAGGCGATTCCCGGATGAAGTAGCCACCAATGAGCAACAGACCAGCAGGAATCAGCTGAACAGCAAAAGGAATAAGCCACTGCTTGTGGCTCGGTGCCATGGTCTCGTCAACACCGAACTATAGATATTGCGTTAGCATCCAACAAGGCAAGTCAGACAAAAAGCGACAAGGATGACTCACGTTGATCCAGAATCCTACCAGACCACCAATCTGCCAGCCCAGCTCATACACACCAACCAATCTACCGCGAATAGCCGGAGGAGCCAATTCGGAGATGTAAATAGGGGTGATGTTAGAGCCTGCTCCGACACCAAGACCGGCTAGGACTCGGCCACCATAAAGGAGGCCAAGTCCTCGGTCGCTATTAGCACCAAGCATGATACCAGCACCGAGAGTGAAAACCAAGCCAGCAGACAATAGGCCAATCCTACGACCCCAGAAGTGGCCGATGGGATAGGCGAAGAATGCACCGAAGAAGGCACCGGCCTGGTAGCACGAGACGATGTTTGCGCTGATCAGGTTCTCGGTAGCATCGGACATCTCGTTGAATTTGAACTCGCTCTTGAAGGACTTAAGAGAGAGGGTAGTGCCGATGAAAGCACTGTCGTAGCCAATCATGCAGGATGTGCATGAGGCCACCGCGGCCAGGAGATAGATTCTCCAGTTGTAGACCGCTCGAGGCGTCGGCCGGTCCTCGACTAGCTTCAGGATAGACATTGTGGCGGTATGATATAGAAGACTTGAAGAAGAATTGCAAGAGCCTCTGTAACCAGATGACCTTGATCCCCAATGCTAGATGCAGAGAGGCAGTCAGATGTACGTCCTAGGAAGGACGATCACCACGTATGAAGGTATATATGAGATACAGTGCAGGTTCAAGGCAGAAGAGAGAAGAGGAAACTAAGAAGAAAGTCCACACCACGATTTCCAGAACAGAAGGAGGGTGGACAAGATCTAAATAGGATTGAGCCCCGGACTGTCGATTTGCCCCAAGGAAAAGAGAGAGAATCCGGGGATTGGAAAAGGGGAAGAAACCGTGGGGATGCGGAGTCGGAGAAAGGTATAGCACTCGTCAAAATCTCGTCCAAAAAGAACGAAGAAAGCCAAGGCGCGGCAAAACGAATATTCTAAGTTCCTCTGTGCGCGTGAGGACAATAACCTTTTGTCGCCTCTTGGCACCGGAGTGGCTTGCCCCCAAGAAATTGGCTTGAAGAGGGATATGCAAACTCTGCTCTACCAAGTCTTGCGGACTGAGATTATTCGCTTAAGACGTTGAATTGTGGGGATCCGATGCCGCTTGAAAGATGTGGGGACTTTCCCCGGCGGGTTTCCAGTATCCCGCGACAACGTGCATTGTCAGATCTCTCTGGGGTACCCCGGAATGCAGTGCACGATCCAGTGGTGTGAAATGGCAAATGGTCATTGTTCTGATTGGATAAATTGAAATGGATCCATGAACGGGGGAGGTGGAAAACGGCCAATGATCGATTGCTGGACATGGGTGGCGGGGAAAAGCCTTATCCCGGGAGCTTATGGAGATGCGCACTGCGAAGTATCCGTTGAGGACTGTCTGCTGGGCCATTTATGCGTTCTCCAGTCATCACTCATGGTATCAGTGGCCTTTCTATTGGCTCTCGTAGAGTTTTCTGCGTCTCAAAGCAAATTCCCCGTGGGGTATGGGTGGCTGTAAGGGGAAAGCATTCAGCCCGGTAGATGTTGTGTAGTGGCGCAGACTTGACAGTGAGGTATTGAATTTGCGACGAAGCTAATGAAAGTCTCATGGTTTATATTGAGTAAAACAACAAATCTATAATTCGAACGTAGCTATTTCACTATAGAGGTAGGCAATGACATTAGTCACTGAGAGTGGCATGGGTGGAAGAGCAAATCATTTCTCCACCCGGTGCCTCGTCCGTTTTCTGTAGACTCCACTACGCCTACATCCATCCTTGTCGCTGGAAAATAAAGTAGACGCTGGGGTTTTTCCGAGACCAGTGGGTTCACTCAGGCCGTTCGTTTGGAATTATGCAGAATGGTTTTCCCCGGGTTTAGGAAATTGTTTTCGATCCACCCGTGAACTCTCTATGGAGAAACCAATCGCCGGTCGATATAACCTTTTCTGAGCCCTTTTAGGCCTATCCCCAATAATTGACTAACTTCAAGCACATTACGATCGACTCCGATAATCACCTCAGATAAGTGGCACTGCATAACTATCTCTGCCTGCTTCCACGGAGAAAACTAGACAATGGGATGTCTAAGTAGACCATCGGATACACAGATTCTTTCCTTCGATGAACAATTCAATCTCCTCGCTTTCTTTGACATTATCGATGCGGGTATACATCGACTATCCCTCAAGAAATGAGGCATCTTGCTCATAGAGATCTTTCCAAATCGAACTATCGCGTGGTCTAGCTGTACGATGAACTTCTCTAGCCGTGTTCCAGCCAAAGAAGCCAGCGGTTTCCCAGTCAATGAGCCCCACAATTTTTGTCAATCAACTATGATGTTGGACTCGGTAAAGTCGTTGTGGATGAAGCCAAAGTCTAGGTCGGTGTTGGTGCCCGAGAAAAGAATATCAGCTTCTAGGGGGTGGATACGTCCATTGGTGAGGATGTTGGGATCAGGCACGACGTGTGACCGAATCTGGCCCATATCGGTAGGCTTTATGGAGTGCAGTTGCCGAAGTATCTCTCGTGCTTGCTGTTTGAAGGACTCCTTTTGGCTTTGTGATAGATACGGCCATGCAACGGTCAACGCAACACCCGGAAGCCGTTCCTGGACTGATACCTGGCGATCGTTGATCTAATACGGTGTAAATGACCCTGGAAGACTAAGTAGCGAGTTGAGAATAGGTACCTTGCTGTTGAAGTAAATTTCTGGCACTTTGACGTCATTTAGGACGTTCTTCGCAATTGAAATAGCCTGTACTTCATTGGCATCGGCATACGAGTAGCCCAGCTCCATCTCTGCGCTCTCTTGCGTATGGAGATGATTTGACTTGACAATGATACTGCCAACGGCGAACACATCACGACCACCCACATCACCTGGGTAGATCCTCACAGATTCGTCGCAAAGATCAAGTACTGAAGCCCAGTATTTTAATGAGCCCGTGGACTGAGAGTTGGCATGCTGTACATCAATGCAGAAGTCGTCCGGTTTTGGAGAATACCGCCCGTAAAGGGGCAAGTCCGCATATAGGTCAGAAGGGACAATGTGGTCTGGGTCAGTTATACATGGATTCATATATGTAGTCGAATACTAAGTCGATGACGATGAGTAAAACTTGAGATATCAATACATTCGTTTCTTCGTTGAAGATTTGAAGCTGACCGAAAACAATGATCTCCGGTGATGGACCGCTGGCCCCTTAATGGCCCAGCGGTCAACATGCAGACGGCCGTTTGTACCCCTTGCTTCGTTCTACAATAGCCTATAATATACAGAATAAATTGTGAGTTATTCCGAATTTTTAGCCCAAGATAACTACTTAACTACTTTGCCTCGGGTGGATTAGGAAATTAATCGTCAATTGGGAGAGAAGCCAGCTTAATAGATGCCTCGGTTCAATCTTTCCCCGGAGTGAAACATAAAAGCGGCGGCAGCTACAGGGGAAAACAGGAAAGCCCCACCCGGCAGAGTAAATATCCATGGGACATCGCATAGTGAGGCTAAGTATTTTCTGGAATTCGAATCTCATCTTATAACATTGTAGGCCACCCCTCTCCGAGGTCTGCATATCCAAGCAGATCAATACACATAATTCATCATGTCTCTCACAGAAATCAACCAAGCGCCGCCAGAAGAGCCCATCTCCATCCCCTCCAACCGCGATGGTGTCGCCTATCTGTACGGCCACCCTCTTCTGAACTCTCTCTCTCCGCCTCTCCATCAGACAGTCTACAATGCGCTCGGCCTCAATTGGACCCAAATCCCCCTATCCAGCGTGTCTGGCTCATCAGAGACATACCCGCCCCCATACACACGGTCGCCACCAATTGAGAAATACCTAGCATCGATCAAGTCCAATCCCAAATTCGTCGGCTCGTCCGTGACGATGCCTCACAAGGTCGCAATCATGCCATACCTGAGACGACCTTACCGAGCACGCCCGCCAAGCCGGCGCCTGCAACACCATCTTCCTTCGCGATGACCCAACAACCGGTCAGCGCCAGTACGTCGGCACCAACACCGACTGCGACGGCATCCGGGAAGCCCTTACACAGAACGCACCTGACCCATCCCGTTTCCGCGGCCGGCCTGCGCTCATCATCGGCGGTGGTGGCACTGCCCGCACTGCCATCTACGTTATGCGTCGCTGGCTCGGCTCCAGTCGCATCTACGTCGTCAACCGCGACGCCGCCGAGGTCGCCGCCATCCTCGAGGAAGACCGTCGTCGTAACCCCGACCCTAATGCCCAGGCTCCCCTTATCCCCGTCACTGACCCTGCCGACGCGGCCCGTCTCGAGGCCCCCGCGGCTATTGTCTCTGGTATTCCCAACTACCCTCCGAAATCTCCTGAGGAGCTCCGCGCTCGCGCTATCATCCAGGCTTTCTTGGGTACTGCTGCTGATGCAGACAAGCAGCAGGGTGTTATCTTGGAGATGTGCTACCACCCCACGCCATGGACTGAGATCGCTCACTTGGCTTCTGCTGGCGGGTGGAAGGTCATCCTTGGCTCTGAGGCTCTGATTTGGCAGGGTCTCGAGCAGGCCCGTCTTTGGACTGGAATGGATGTCATCGGTACTCCTGGCCTTGTGAAACAGGTTAAAGACCTTGTTGCGAAGACCATCGCTGAACGGGAATCTGCGAAGTCTAGCCTGTGATTTCTTTTTTACGATCATGTTTCGACTTTTTTAAATCATTGTATAGAGCGCAAGATAGCTGCTAGTTGCATTGTCTATATATATACGGATGGCGTCTTTGTTTTGACATGCATTTCTCTCTGGACCTACCATAAGGTCAATATGTAAATCTGTACATATCATCAGACGTCTATACGGAATAGAACAAGGTCAAACCGCTCCAAGATTATTCAGGCTCCAGGCCGTGAGTATTCCAGGCTACGGACTCGGCGCCAGACTTCGCGTACTGTCCGCTCTTGGGTTTCGCGGCCTGTCTCGGTGGCGGATGGGCCAGCGGGTCTGAAATGTCATTGATTAGCGGGATGAAAGACAAAAGAAACAACCCAGACTCACCTAATAGCCAAATACAATCTGCTGCCGAGTCGGACATCCTCGATGGGCGCCGTATCCACATCCTCTGGTGGGTTAGCAGTAGTCATAAGTCCACCAGCCTCCAAAAGTATAGCGGCACCAGCAGCGATATCCCTATAATAATCAGCACAAGCATACCAAACATCCGACTCTTCAAGGATATAAAAGAAAAGAAAAAGAAAGAAAAAAGAGAAGCAAAACTCACCACTCCCAACAACCTCCCTCCCACCAAATATCAAAAGATCCCATGGCAACATACGCGAGATCAAGCGTCGCACTACCCAAACTGCGCACACCATGCACCATACCACCTCTCCCATTCCGACTCCCCACCTCCGCAGCCATATTAACAAAACTCTCAATCTTGCGATGCATATTTCCATCCGGAATATCACGACGGTCTTTACCCCACTCGCAAGAAAAGATACATTGTGAAGGCGCATTGGCCGGCATTGGCGGGGTTGGGTTGTGGATGAGCGGAAGGCGGCGAGTCTCGTTCAGCCAGGCCCCGCGCCCGCTGCAAGAAGACCAGAGCTGATCTGTGAAGGGGGCATAGATTACACCGATTATTGGCTTATGTTGCACGATGAAGCCGATTGAGACACAGAACATAGGGAAAATATGTGTGTAGTTTACGGTTCCTGGGGGGGTTATTAGTTGAGTTGTCTTGCGATGTCTTTGCAACCACGAGCAGTTGACCAAGGTCCAAGAGGTCTTGATTTACCATCTAATGGGTCGATACACCATGTTGGTTTCTCATCAATGAGGTAGTCGCGCGACTGTCCTTTGGCATATGCCTCCTCGCCGAGGAATCTAGGGGTTTGTTAGCTTTGCTGGCAGTGGAGTGTGAGAAAGAGGACTAACTTGTGAGACGGATATCTGGCCTCCAGGGCACTTCGGATGAATACTTCGACGTCTGCCAGGTAAAACTGTTAGCGATAATGTCCAATATGCCTTATCAGCTGCGGCGTACCTTCGTCGGTCTGCGTCACAATGTCTACTGAGTTTTCCTTCTCTTCAAAGGTGTTGGAGTGGCCATTTGCGTCTGAGATACGTTGGTCGACTCGCTCCATGAGCAGCTTGCCTGCCTTTCGGCCTAGATCTACTGCGAACGTGTATATCTCGTCCAGCTCATCTTGGGTGAAGGGTCCGATGGCCATGGTGGAATGGGGTAACAGGGATGTGTACAAGATACAAGAGATGTATCAAAGTCTGTTAATATAAGAAAAGATTCCAAGAAAGAAAGTCTAGCTTCTTGAGTCATCCGGTGAAAATTGGATATTCAAAATAACCGTCACTAGCCGACCTCGGGTGTTGCTTATCGAGATATTTCCCCACTTTATGGAGAATTAATAGGGTCACCTTCAATACGGAGTATAAAACCTGGGTTTATGCGCACTATTCTTTGACTCGCTTCTAATATATCTGTCTACATGGCAGTAATTCGGATGATAGTCATGACATTCCAATCCAGACCTTTTTGAATTGCCCGTCTCTCGCGCATATTGTTCAGACAGGCACATTAATGCAACTCTGTATGTTCTTCGAATCTCCACTATGCTTAGGTGAAATTGTTCGTGTGTTCTAATTATATCGTACATCATTCCAGCCAACCATTACATGCATGAACATGCTTTATATGTCTATAGCATCTACGAATATATGAAATGATGTGGCCCCTCACGTGTTGAAGCAGGTTTAGATTAGGTTAAGCGGATGTTGCTGGACCATAAGCGGACAAGTAACCGAATATCATGCTTCCTGTGACAAAACGTAGTATGTGCAGCGCGGTTGTCATTATTCAATCGACCGACCCCGAACTCAGTCATCAACTCTCTCGAGAAGGCTATTGTGGAACGCAGATATACTGTTCAGATTCGTTTTGTCCACACCAACCCAGAAATCTGAAGGGTATTTGGTGTCCTAAAACTTCTGCAGGTGTGAGATCACTTGCCATCCGTGCATTTGGGCTAGAAATTCATGAAGTGATATCCATCGAGACTATTTCCCCCTTTTGTAGTTCGTTCTCAAGCCACCTTTTGACTCTCTGTGCACCGCTTTTCCCACCTAGCTCGGGATATAGATGAAGGACCGTATCAAGTTCAGACCTTGCAGCTTTCAGATGGCTCTCAGTCCAATGACAGTTAGCCTCGACAAATCTTTCATGTATCCCCTGAAAGTGAAAGGCAGATTGGAAAAACAGTCGCTCTCCCGAGCCTCTGAGTAATGCCGACACCGTATGAGGTAGACCCCGAGAACGCTCTAGTCTCTGGATAGCAGCCTCACGATATGCACGATCCTCGCCGAATGTTTCTCCCACTGGTACACAGTCGTTGTTCCATCCGGGGATATCAGCTATGAACCACGGGTGGTGCATGGTAGCCGGTAGCGGAGCCATATACATCCAATCCCAATCGATGACCCTGTATAGTTTATACCGTTAAAAGACGATCATGTCGAGTCCCCTTACTAACTAGAAAAAGAGAAAGGAACGAGGAATGGAAAAGAATAGCTGATTTTGCATACCCAGTCAAGCGGAAGGTATCACTCTTCATGATATTATGTGCATGCAAGTCCCCGTGGGCAAACCCAATACCAGTACATTGATCAAACTGAATAGCATATCGCGGAATCATAGACCGCATGATGAGATAGTTAACAGCATCACCCCATTTTGCAGTTCCATTCAAGGTTCGGCGGAGACCTCGATCTAGGCTCTCTGTGAGCCAGTGCGAGTATAGGGATGGTTGCGCTACAGTAAGGTCAGGAGGAGCCCGTGCAGTCCATACTTGGAGCAGAAAATCGGCCATTCCATCCAAGAGTGTTTCGCGCTGAACCTGAGGAACCTGAAGATTCCAGATAGCTAGTGGCGTGCCGTTGACCCATTCTGAATATAGGACTGGGTTTTTTGAGCTGTACAATAGGGTCGGTGCTCTGATTGCTGTACATTGTTGTTTCAGACACTGGAAGGTTTTCACTGCGCGTATTTCGTTTTTCCAGTTATTGGGATCGTGAGCGACCCGAGCAGCCCATTCGACAGAGTCCTCAAAGACAATTTTGAATACGGCGTGGGAGCCGCCTTGGCGGGGAGATTCGTCAACAAATGAGCAGGGTACTCCTAGGCGGAGGTAGCTGGCTTCCGAGAGAATATCTGGCAAGGCCACCATATTGAGATTCTTGGATGGCCCGAATTTGAGGTGAGGTGGAGGGGAACGAAGAAAATGGAACCTGCAAGTGTCACAGCGCCAAGGCTGTCAGGTTGTGACTCAAAGGGCCAATTGATCGAGACACTGGTCTCCCTTACTACAAAGCAACATGCGTGGGCTGATCTTATTTTTTTATTTTGGATTATGCTTGAGATGCGCGACCACTTTTCCGGTCAACAAATATAATGGTGATCATAAAGTTCGTTCGTCATGACGTCTCAAAGACATCGGTATCTGCGGTATACAGCTGGGCATTCCGTGGACTAAATACATCCATGGATGAAACGTATTTTCAACACCTGGCGAAGAGGTGCGGCACTTGATCATCATTTATGAGAGGAGCTGAGATATTCAAGTCGGTTGTCCGTCCATTTGCTGTAACCTGTCCTGTATCGTTTCATGATCATTATTTCCTTCATCGTCTTTGTACTCTTGAAGTACAATGCTCCGCATAACGCGCCGGGGAGCGCGGCGGCCAGTGAACAATTCGAACTGGGCGAAACCTTGCTCTGGCAGAACATCAAGGCCATCCAGCGCCACCCAACCACGATGGGATAGACCCCGTGTTTGTTTCATGAGAGGGGTATTGAGGGGCTTGTATGCCAGCTAAAACATTGGTTAGGAATAAAAGGCCAATATTCGAGACTACTATAAACTTACATCAACAACAACGCCACCTGTCGGGCTCTCTAGCCATTGTGTTGGCATTTGGAAGTTGGGTGCTGGCTCGCCGCCAATGCTATGAGCCGGAATTCCCGAGACAACAATTGTCGGCTGTTTGAAGTCTACAGGCCAGGGGTCTGATAATGAAGCAATAACGTGAACTGTAGGGCGGCCAGACCCGCTGGCCTCTTTTGAACGGAGATCTTGCCGGTTGTAGTGATGGGCTAGTCTCTCTGCATTGGCGAGTGTACGATTGTAGACAAAGATATTTTGCACACCAAGATGGATCATGGAGTAAATTGCTGCGCGGGCCATTCCACCGGATCCGATGACAAGACCTGTCGATGATGAGCGGACAGCATTTGCCGGGGAGAGACCGCGGCGAATGCAATTGCAGATTCCGATCCAATCGGTGTTATCACCATGGAGGCCCTTGATAGGGCCGGCACGGCTCTTTTGAAGGAAGACTGAAGATTCTTGAAGACGGGTGTCGTCCAGGTCATCGACGTTGCGGATTGGGATGAGAGTATTGACGGCGCCAATGGCTCGCGCATGCGCAGACATTGAGTGGAGGAGAGGAATACACTCTGTTTTGTACGGAAGACTGACACTTGATCCACCGAAGTATTGATTTTCCACAAGGTCATTTAGCCCTCGTAGAGTAGGTGATTGATGAATGGAGTACTTGTGGGGCAAACCGCAGATTTTGAAAGCAGTGTTGTGCATCGCGGGCGACATACTATATGTTGTGTTGGCGCCAAAGACGAAGAATTGCATCGGGTCCAAGGCGAATGAGCTATAAAGTGCTTTCTGCGCTTCGCAAGCTGTGATCCATGACCGTAGATGCGTTGGAAGTTCTGTTACTAGGGAGGGATGTGTGACTGGGGAGAGGATAGGGTTGAAGCAGCGAGACATACGGCCAAGAGGGCCGGTGTTATAGGCGATCAGAGAAAGACCAGCGACTGGCAGGCTTTGGACGCGATGGCGAAATCTTTGCACCGCGAGGTTGTCTTCAGGTGTCTCGGCTGGTTGGCAGAGTCGGACTATATCGCATCCAAGGCTTTTGGCCCGCTCATACACTTTCATATACTCATCACCATCCCAACCCCCCGGTAGAGGATGGAAGGCTTCAAAGTGGCCAATGATCCTGGTTCGCCCACTTGCAGAGATGATCTGGGAAATAATACTGTCATCACGGGTGAGATCTACTGTGAGGAAACCGGTGGAGAGCCGCAGGCCATGTCGGACGAGGTTTAAGTAGGTCTCATCGGTACTTCTCACGGGAACTTGGCTAGGAGACAGAGATCCCGTGGATGTGGGATAGCTTTCCACATGATATATCAACGGCACGATAATGTTGCGACGAATGGTTGCTACCGCCTGACTGATGCTGTCCGCAAGACTTGAGCTGAGGCCTGACTGACCAGAAGAGTCTGTCACGTCGACTGCCAGTTCGAAGGCATCGGCGGTGAATTCCAGTTGCTCAATATCAATACCCTTCTCACACACCTTAGAGAATGGTACAGACACTGCAGATGTGTACATACGAGATTCCACGGGCAACAGCGACAGCGGGAAAGATGCATGTTGGCTGTTAAGTTCCGCAATGTCACCGGTGATAAAGGCAATGAAGCGGAGAAAGTCACGCTGGACTCGTTTCAACGTTAAAAACGGAATGGGAGTATGTGACCTAGGGTCTGTTCGGTGCGTCGATGATGTATCGTGGCTATCACTTCTGGCCTCTGACAGATTGAAGAACTCGAGATTCGAGCATCCTCGATATATCGGGCCTGACAACTCTAGGAAATGTCGCACCTTTTGCGTATCCCATGCTTTAAGATATGACTGGATACTCTCTGGATCTCGAATAACGTGGATAACCGGATGTGTCTGAGCAAACTCCCTAAGAATCCTTTGGCCGTTACGTTCCATCGATCCGGCCCCACAGGCAATCACACATCCCTCTTGGTTATCTGCCAGCATTGACTCAAAGACCCGGGCCTCTTGCTGCCGGTATACGAATCCATCATTTTCTTTCTTGAACTCAGCACGGGAACATCCCACACTCTGCTGAAAGTAGTGGTCTGCATCAATCAATCGTCGTCCGGATGTCGCCGCGAGGATGACCGCCAAACTTGACTTTCCCGTGCCACGGATTCCGATCAATACAATGGATGCATTCGGGCTGAAGATGCGCGGAGTTTGAAGATGACCATGTTCAAACAGCACCGGGGACCCGCGGTTCGAGTGTGCTTCTCTCAGCGACGGTGGACGCGAATCTCCGGATGTTTCTCTATGTTCACTCAATTGACGGGAAGGAGGCCGGGATGAAACGTGGACAGCGGGACAGGGCACGACACCTGAGTTGTACTTTCGAGGCCCATCATCTATAGTTTCAACTTCGTGGAGCTTTCGTTTCGGTGGGCGTACCAACATGGACATGGCGCATTCGGGGTCCCACGTGCGGGAATGAGATCAGGAGCAAGGTAGTCGAGGACCCATTACCACAGACGGAAGGGTGGGACGGAGGGCCGTAGGGTATTGAGATATACGTGAATAGGGGATCCGGGGATGTGGAGGGAACTGATATGGTAAGCGGGATTTCCCAAGTTTTGCGGGGGAAAAAGAATATTCGTGCAAAAGGGCGCGGGTCTGGGCGATACATTCCCGTTACATAAGGCGGACGAGCACTCACCCGGGGATTTTCGGTTTTCCTCTTCCCGCGGGGGACAGATACGAACGTGCAAAACACATTGGGGAATTTATCGAAATTGCTGTGGCTTATCTGATTTGTGACCCTAGCTGACTCAAAAATCAGCGTCAAATCTATAGCCTAAAGCTCAGTGTTCATACGATTACCTTTTGCGAGACAGTGACTGGCTCACCGCTAGCCGGATATCCAACCTTCCCCGGAAGAACCCTGTTGGCAAGCACCTTGTCTGCTGCATCTACCCTCAACATTGCGATTCTCCCGCCCTAATATCCCTCCAGTGGGGCTCATTTTCATGGCGTAGTCGCCTGCTCGTCCGTGCAGTCGCCTATCGGCAAAGGATTCATCACATATCGCTTCGCGGTAACATGCGCCCGAGGCCTCCGAGTGGATCACAAAATCAACCGCCATGAGCGCTGAACAGCGGCAAGCCACCGGCGCTAGCAGCAAATCCAAACGCCGATGGACCGACCCGGAAGATGATGGGAAGGCGACGGGGGAACCGAAGCGTCAGCGTGTTTCACGGGCCTGCGATAGTTGCCGGTCGAAAAAGGACAAATGTGACGGAAAACAGCCTGTGTGTTCGACTTGTGCATCGCTCTGTCGACCGTGTACCTACAAAGCCAACCCGAAGAAGCGAGGCCTGCCCACGGGCTACATTCGATCGCTGGAGTTGCTTTGGGGGTTGGCATTCCAAAGGATCCAAGGCAGTGAAGATGTCATGCGAGCTTTGATGCGATCAATCAATCTTCCGAGTCACTTGGCCACAATGGGCAAAGAGACCGAAGGGTCTGATGCGTTGCTAGCTTCCTTCAAAAACAGCACAGTAATCAGAGACATTGAACGAATCTTGGTAGTGCTGGAACAGCCGGAGGAGGAAAGGGAGCGAAATCTCCAGGCATATGACGAGGGAGAAACACCTCTAGATGTCGAAGGAATTCTTTCTTCCGCTGAAGCACAGGAGTGGCGGATCCCAGAAGTCATGGAAGCTCGCGAGACGCCATTATTAGGAGTATCGCCGACTCGAACCGCAGTAGGCGCCGCTCCTATGAAAGTGGCCGGACCACGCCCAACCACAGACTGTGGTGTTCAGACAATTACACCAGATGACCAACCTTCCACCTCTTTCACCTTTCCACCGGATCCTGATTACCCTCGATCGCTCTCCATGAGAACCCCTCTTAAGCTCCCATACAACGCATGGCCCCTTTTTGATGTGTATTTCTCCTACACACAATGTTGGTTCCCCATACTCGAAAAACATGACATACTTCGCACCGCTTTTAAGTATACTGAAGGCGATATATACGCATCGGGTGTAACCCCAGGGTCTGGGGAGCATGCGGCCTTGTGGGCTGTTCTCACCCTCGCTTCGCTCCAGGATGCTTCTATATCAGCCTCCACCGAAGTGGGGGAGCAGCCTAGTGATCGAATGAGTTCATCACAAATGTATTCTACAGCCCGGCAATTGATCCCGACTGAGAGTGGCCCACACGAGATTGGACACGTGCAAGCACTGTTGATCCTGGGTCTGGTCAAATTCGGACAACAAGAATGGACCGGATCCTGGATGCTTGTTGGTCAGGCTGTTCGGATTGCGCATATACCAGGTCTCGGTCAACCTGTACATTCTTCGTCATCGAGAAATCCGGATCAAGACAAACACCTTGGTCGAGCAAAACATGTATTTTTAGGTTGCTTTGTTCTCGAGACCCTCATTGCGGAATCAATCTCACAATGCCCATCGCTGCGGAAGGCAGACCTAGCCAGGATAGGCTCTGTCAATGAAGATGGTCTTGAGGAATGGCATCCTTGGGAAGATCAAACCGGGTTACGGCCCACGCAATCCTCACGTGCATCTATGCAGCGCGGCCCCCTTCACGCGTTGAGCACTTTCAATCGCCTCGTCAGCCTCGTATCAATTTTGAATGATCTATGCTGTTGCAAGCATGACCCAACAATATCTCGATCGCAGCTGGAGCAACTGGAGCTGCAATTACAGCGCTGGGTAACAGAATTACCAAAGAGCTATCGTGTCGATCTACAAAGTCGCCCACCGAGGCTGGCGTCTCCGCATATTTTTGGGTTGGAGATGACATACGAAAGTGTTGTCATTGCTCTCAGCTCTCAAATTGCCATTCGTGAACATGATCAGAACATACCTGAACCCCCTCACAAAATTCGTGCTACAGAAAGCTCAAAAAGGCTTTTGCAATTACTTCATGTCTATGTGGAGTCATACAGCTTTTCAGCAACCGCACCAACATTCGGTCTGATTCTTCGATTTGGGCTTCCGCGATCCCTTTCTAGGGACCTCCCGTCGGTCCTTGATACGGGGTTACGAAACAACATCCACAATTTGTCCTCCCAGCTTTCTGCTTTGTGGACTATGCCGGACCAACAGTCCCCTGGTCTAAATGTACCACAAGGATCTCAACTCTTGAGTACCTCTCCTACGGTCTTACAACACATCGATTCCTCTACTGGCGGAGACATCACAATCCCGTCATCGCTCGCAATAGCCACACCTTCGCATCTTCTCCATGCCACACATGCGGCACATGCCTCCCAAAATAATACGCATGCCGCCGCTGCCCATGAAACCCCATTCCTCTCTACGCCTTGGCTTAGAACCACACAACACATCGAAGATGTATCTCTTCTCCGCACGCCGTCATCCCTAACCTCCGTTGGGGGCACCTCTGAAGTTCACCCACAGCAGGGCCACTTGGATGGTTCTCTCAACAATGGGCTTCCTCATCCTACGTCAATGCCTAACGAATCCAATAATAGTACAGCGATGCTCGCCGGTCTTTCGCCACCGTACCATCAACCCTCACAGTATCATACAACAGCATATCATGACCCATCGGTCAATATGGGCTCATTCGTTGATATGGATGGTTATGCACGTCCAAGGAGGCAGCGGATTGCTCCTGATCTCGATGCATTATTTGATGAGCTCGCATCATTAGACGGTGCGGAAAAGTAAGCATCTATCAGCTTTCCTTTTGCACATTGACTAACTTTAAACCCTATAGACCCGACAATCAACCAGAGTTCATGCAGAATTTAGGCTTTGTCCCTGATGCTGGCATTCCTGAACTCTACTCATTCTCCAGTCAGATTGAGCCTTTCTTGCTGGCACAGACCCAGCAGTTACCCAATAACGGCACCCCCTCTGGCGTGCGACGAGAGTCGCAGCCTCTTAACATGTCTGGAACCACCAAGCGATGATGTCCTGTAAGATCATTCCATTCCGATGATCTGAATACCGTGGGAACACCCTGTCGCCGCTGGTCGGCCCCATTGGCCTCCTAGCCTGCCATACATCTGGACCCTGAGCAACCGCTATACGCCAGTTCGTGACTCCGGTGCTCTATCGCACATTTGATGCCTTAAACCGGAGTCCCAATTCCTTGTGTCTGTGGTAGTGTACGGCACCCTTCTACAATACACAAAGCTAATCCAGGCTGGACAACTGGTAATGTAAGATAGCCTCTATGACAGATATGAAATCGCCAGTGTAGGTAGAAATCAGTTTTTCAAACGGATGAGCCTCCTGCAAGACTCCACTCCACGCACATGAAATCATAGAAGCTATCCATAAAAGTGTATATACGATCAGAGCGCGGCTTTAGTCCCTTTCTCCTTCTCCTCAAAGTTAACACAAACATGCTCAACAGCAACCTTATACCCATAAACCCCAAGACCAACAATAATCCCCGCAGCCTTATCACTGAAGTACGAGTGGTGTCTCCAGGGCTCGCGCGCATGGACATTGCTGACATGGAGCTCGATAAATGGAACACCGACACTGAGCAAGGCATCCCGGATCGCAACAGAGGTATGTGTGTACGCGCCCGGATTGATGATGATACCGTCGACCTTGCCACGCGCGGCCTGGATGCGGTCCACAATTGCTCCTTCGTGGTTTGACTGGAAAGATTCGAGGACGGCACCATGGCTGGCGGCGGTCTCGCGACTGTTTGATTCTACATCGGAGAGGGTTGTGTGTCCGTAGATGTGTGGCTCGCGTGTGCCCAGGAGGTTGAGGTTCGGGCCGTTGATTAGGGAGGATGGACTTTCCCATTTTGGTGGTCTGGTATCGATGGAATTTGGGTATTTGATGGTGTTTGAAGGAATATGGAATTGAGAGATTGGATATACTAGTGAGAGGATAGTTAAAGTAGGCGTGTAATAATTGCATATATTCTTCCAACCTTCTTATATTGTTCTCTCCGCATTTTGCCCCGGCAGAGCGCTTTGCCGTGGATTTTGTGGGGACACCGGGTTTGGGAAGGGCGGATTTGCCAGTGGCCATATTGCCAGTTGCTTTATTGGATGGGGTTGTAACTATTTTTGCATAATTTTCCCATGAAATTTAGATTGGTCATTCATGTTGGAATAACAGTGCGATGGTCAAATCTATACCCCGGTTCCCTCCAGGCATATACCGGGATTGAAGTGTGAATATTTCAAACCGATATAGAACCATGACTTGGTCAGCCCTGTTTTACTAGCACTACCCAGGTAAAACAGATCTTGATTCTCATATAATATTTATTGAGTCAATCCCTTGGCACAAGCGGGAAACTAACTGGCTGTTCATAAAACCAGTACAATAGCACGATAGACCAATACAAACAACCTTGGAAGCCAACCAAGCAAGTCACCCCATATTTCCTCCAGGGCTCGCAACTAGGTAGATACCTCTCAAACACTGAACGGAATTGCAGGACATACAATAGTCCGCGACCGTTTCCGTTCCACAAGCTTGCCAGTACCTGTATGAAAGACATCTTCCCCCATAACAAGTTCAATCTTCAACTGATGGTGAACAGTGATTCCCTTGGTCACTCTTCCCGGCGAATATAAACAATCTTCCCCGGGGAAGCCACAATATAACGCTTGGCTGAACCCCTCGGTGCCAGTCTCATATGCGGCCAGGTCAACGTCATCCACAGCCATTGCCCGTTTTGGAATTTTAAAGTCAAATGGAATGCGAATACCCCGTTTCTCTCCTGCCTTGGTGTCGACCTTCGGCCCGTGAGGCTCCGTAATGTATGGATTGCGAGCAGATCCCCAGTATCCCTTTATACTCCCATCGCACAGCTTGCGTACCGACCGTCGCTCGCAGATAGGATATTTCACACCGGGGCTGCCAATGCTTATGATCTCAACCACCTCCTCAGCATGCCACGTCAGCTCTCGCACCACAAGATGGCGGAGCTCTGTTAGTCGAGCCGCCGGGGCTGTCTCCCAATGGGTATGGATTGTCGCTGTGAATGAGATCCTGCGTCCAGACCTCGGTGTTGAGTTTTGTGAGAGGGTCATTCCTTGTATGGCGTTCGAGGTTGGGAAGTTTAGGCGATGCTGGGTCTGATTTAGATCGGTCAGACCCATCTGGTGGTTGATATTCAAGGGTCGACGATGAGTGATCATCCCATGCTTCGATGTCGGTGCTGTAGCTTCTATTTCGTAGGTGATGGTTCCAATAGGTGTATTTGTTGTTGCGGGTATATTCGTTGGAATGTCCAAATAGAAGTAAGACTTTGAGGCAACTCCTCCTTGACAATTCTCAACCCCTTCTTTGGACAGTACCGGCAGAGAAACCTCTCGAAGGGTCCGTTCAATCCTTGAATTTCGCTGGGGTGCTTTGTCTGTTCGACTGCTGAATAATGGACTCGAAATCCGAATGTCTTTGCTGTCGGTTGTAGACGTCAAAACTTGGAGAAGCCGAATGTGGATCTCGGTCACGTCGACCAGGATTAAAAATGATGTTGCTGACAGAACAGCATGTCCTGCGAAAGTAGAAACGAAACGCTTTTCATGGCTATTAACATGGTGGGTAGAGGGAGCAACGAGCTCGAGATCGAGAGAAAGCATGCTTCTATACGCAAGATGAGGATTTGTAGAAGTTTTGCTCGCTGTGGTTTAAGTGTTGGAAATAAGAGAGAAAGAGCCAGTCCCCTATACTTCTGTTGATATCGCCCGTTGCCAAAAGCGGCAGCCAAGACGGAAAGATTGAGTTTATTACGGATCTAGCCTATTTTGGTGTCAACGCTTGATGTACGACGACTTACACTACCAGTTTAAGTCCTTCTTAGGGCTACTTCTATGGAGTGGGAATTGACCGCTATAGATTAATTGGTTAGGTAGCCGAATAACTAGTTGGAGAACCAATCAGATCCTTGACTATATTTGGGAATTGCACAATCGATCCTCATGATTCGGATGTCGTTGATCATCCTATGAGAATCCCCAATATAAGACCTAATATTCAATATGTTAACACTTCCCCATGTATGCCGTTTGACTTGCGAATGTGTATATACACCTGGGCCCCGGTCCACTCGAGTGGAGAGGGCCAATCCACTTGCACTGGAATGCCCGAATAGGCTTAGCGCAGTTCAACTCCGTCAAAGGCATCAAATTCCCATCGTGTGTATCACATGACTCACATGAAACCCAGAACTGCCCATATCAACGCCCTCGTTCTATTGTAAGGTTATCCGTGATCACCGGTAGAAAAGTCGAATGGGATAGACAAATGTCCGCAGGTTCTACGGAACAGTTGGCTGCTAAAGGTACGGATCTCACCTCGTGCTAAAGCGGGGCTAATATTACCAGATTGTCCAACATGTCAAAGGCGACGTATCAAGTGTGACCGGGGGCTTCCGGCCTGCCACAAATGTGGAAAGCGCAATTTAGAATGCCCTGGCTACGGCCGACAGCTCAAATGGGTCCAAGGCGTCGCCAGTCGCGGTAGTCTGCGGGGCAGAGCATTTCCCTCTCTCGACGCTCCTGTCACAGCATCGAACTCGCCTTGTTCTTCGTCAGAGACATCAAGTGAGACCCATGCTACTGTCAGCAGCATAAATTCTCTGAATCAGTACAGCTGCCCCACGGCCCGTTTCTCACCGGGAGCTCGTCTATCCCCCGCTTCGGAACTTTGCTTCTCGCAAGCTCGACCATTGCATGTTTCACGGTTGATCTCCTGGTTCAACGACCGAGTCGCCCATCGACTTGCCTGGGTCCCGCAACAGAATGCGTGGCGTCACATGATTCTACCGATGGCTGAGAGCTCCGAAACAGTCCTTTCTTCCATTCTCGCTATCGCCGCCCATGACCTGGCATCGGAGTACCATCCAAATGACCTGGGACATGGAACATTCCAACAGATGTCGAAAAACTATCAAAATAAGTCCCTTGCCCTTCTGGCTCAAGAGTTGAACAGTCTTTCTATATCGTCTACGTCGGCATTGGAAGCGAGCACAACATCTGCCTACACCCTTGCATCTGTGATTATTCTTTGTAATAATGAGTTTATGAAACCACAAGGCGCTGGGTGGAGGGTCCATCTCTCCGCTGCGAGGGAGATTATCCTGGCGTCAGGAAACCGACCGCGCCGGCACCACCAGCTAGCCTGCATCGAACAGTTTCTCGAGTTAGAATTCTATGAGGCTTCGGTGTGGGCTGATCTGACGACATTTGGCAACTACAACATGAAGATCAAGACTCCTCCTGCAAGCGCCGAGAACGCAGTCTTCACCGACTTCATTCGAGTCATCGACCAAATCACCCGCCTTGAGCGTCTGAGATTTTGTTCCGGGACGATCGAGCAGACTTCTTTATACGGCCCGATGCAAGACATCCAGTCACAGATTGAATGTGCTAGAAACAGCATGATGCGCCTCAGTGAATCCATTGACTTCTCCTCTGAGGCTGATCAACGTGGCTTTGAATTGGTAATCTGGATGTACTACCACGCCACCCTCATTTACAGCCATCAAGCTTTATCGGAGGTCGCTACTGCATGTGATGATGTACGCAAGTCTCGGGATGAAATCCTCCGCTATGTACAATTTCTATCCGAGACTCGAGACGGCATGTTCGCTCAGGATCTTGTCTGGCCGCTTTTCATGGCAGGGACTGAACTCCGAGGACATTCTATCGGCCAGAAGATTATCCAGGAGTGTTTTGGCAATGTCATGCGCATCAGCCGCACTCTCGATAGAGCGCGTGTCCTCTCGTTCGTCGAGACCTGGTGGAATGAGCCTGGTACCTATACATCTTGGATTGACATGGCTCGAAAGCAATCTCAATATCCGCAGTGTGAGATTCTCATTGTATGATATATGCTACACATCTTAAGAATTTTATCTGCGCTCATGGTTCGTATACACGCAAGAATAAAATAGAAGGAAAGATATTGAATGACTTCAAAGGAATTCTTAGAACCCACCGACTTGTAATTTTGCTCTAACTTTAGCAGTTCTTAAGGTTCTAAAACGTTGGGAAGCTGTTTCACATATGGCCAACTCGCACCTCAAACATTATGCTCATTCTCTCATCGGGTGTTTCAAGCCTCGTCATTTGAAACATCCGAGCCTTCTTTTCATACCAGCCTAGTTTGTCTGACTCGACCAAGAAGCCACCGCTGAGCGTAGACGTTCGGTGAGACCCATTCTGGCAGATATAAAAACCAGTCGTCTTCCTCGTACGGGCCTAGGCAGTTCGTGCACCTGACAGATTCATAATAGTCTGGATAAAACCCACTATACTCCCAATCAAGGATTCCGGAATGATGTACTTGTTGTCGGCTAACATAACCATAAGATTGTCCGGCCTTATGTCTCCATGTGTGAAAACGATGCGCTGGCCAGAACCATTCGTGAACGACGATGATAATTGACGAAGGAATTTGACGAACACATCACCGCCCCGGTGCGGGCTCGAGAACAAAAAGGTCCCGAAATCTTCAGGGCTAGTGATCGGTGTCTCACTCATACGAACATGCCTCCTAAGGTCTTTACAACCTTCACCTGCGACTCCTCCTAGAGGAGACCCTTCCGTATAAGGGATAGTCCTCAAATCAGCAAGTATCGTGTTGATTTGGTTGCTAAGAGAAGCTTTTTGAGAAGAGTCGAGTGTGTTCCAGACTTCTGCAAGTGGCGTAGATCGCGCGTGGCTCATGAATATGAAAGAAATTCGACTCATAAGCACCACTCCAAGAGGCTTAGGTGCTGGAATGCTTGACTTGTGACTGTCAAGATATTGTAATGTGGTGTATTCAGTGTAGTCCTCCATGTTGCGAACCGCTTTGACGACTACTTCTGTGGAACACTTAAACACTCCTTTCTGGCGGGGAAAGGGAGCTTTCCAGAGGATCTCACTGCTCTGTAGAAGTCCAAATAGCCTTTGGGAGAGTCCAACTGGCAAGCATTGCGCGGTTTGTGAAACTGCCTCGAGCAATTTAACAACCGCATCGGATAGAGGAAGAGGATTTCGGCCGAATCCGATGCGCAAAGGGATTGTCGAATGTCTTCATCGGCCTCGAGGGATGCTTGAGGATTTGATTTAATTTTCTCCAGCACAGAATGATATTAGTGATACGAACTAGATATTGAATTGTAATACGTACTGGGAGAGGGATCGCCTGAATTTCGCATATCCATGAGACGTTGTGGATATTCAAATGGGAATTGCTCGGCCAAGTTGATCTCTGGATCTTTAGCGACAGCGGCCTGTAACCATTTCAATACATGAGCATTGAATCTCGCAGCTTTGGACTCCTTGGTAGGACCCTTGGGAGGAGAGTCCTCCAAGTCAAGATGCCTTTTCCGTGCCATTTTGCAAGATAGAAAATGACTGAAACTGAATATTTCACAGCGCGGAATATAGCGTATTGAAGGATGAAGTGCAAGTTGATGTTCTGGCAAGGGGCTTGGAAGAATATGTAGCTTGCCTAGGCCAGGTCAGTTCAGGCAAACAGTGCAATTCGATACATCATCACAGGGTGGGCAACGACAGGTGGCCATTCGCAGCGTCTAGACACTGGGAGCTCATCGCTGAGCCTTATGGTACCCGATGCGCCGCGCCGATCTCATAGTCTCAATGTCTACCCCTCTCCCAGGTAGAGGACCGCACCCTTACTCCTGTTTTGCCATCCGATAATGATTTAGTCAATCCGAAAATAGAAAAATAAATCCAAGATCGATATGATTGGTAGTTCGCCGATCTCAGGTAGACGATCTGAGGTAGACGAGGTCTAGCCATGCGAGTTGGGGGAGCCATTACTAGTTGTATAAATTGCAAGAGAGAAACGATAATTGGGAGGATTGAGGTCGAATGTTCTTGCTTAGGCAAAGGTCTCTCCATCCCTTTATGTCTGTGGCTCTAAACTTGGAACACTGTATACCTCTAAAAAGGGCTTAGACTTAGGTATCCAAAGTCTCAGTTCTTACCCCCAATTATCTTCTCTCCCTACATAAACTCTCTTCGGATATTTGCCGTGGTGAGGCCTCAACACTGTTCTACCCCAACACGTGGAGTTTCCGCATCATCCTAGGCCTACTCAGAAACACCAATGATAGCTTCCAGCGCACACGTGGCAATCGCTGTAGCTCCGACAGAGGGCATGTGTGTGGCAGCGTGGATGGGTACAAGAACGCTTGAACAGGCCAGAGTGTGCCTCGTCACTTTGAGGTGCAACGGATTCGCTTTCTTCGTCGATTTCGGTATGGGTGCTATGGTACCGTTTTGCTGCCTCCATTGCAGCATCCAGTTCTTTGCATAGGGAATCAGACGCGATGGCTAAAACTGTATTGTCGTGATCTAGGAGATAATAACCTCCATTCCTGTCGTCAAGAGTTCCGAGTGGGTATTGCATCGCCATGTCGTTCAGTTGTTTACGAGTCTCCAAGATTTGTGTCGATTCATGAATTGGTACAGTATACCGGGTTGTCGACATTGCGAAGGAGCTTGCAACACTTGTTACCACAAGGAATAAACATCCAATGAGACTTTTCAGCACCATCATAGAGGTCTACCAAGTGCTAGAAAGCAAAGAGCGACGTCAACACTTTCTCAAGGACATGGTGTAAATAGGACTCTATACCGGTTGGAGAATAGGTTGGACAATTTTCTTCCCTTCTTCTCTGCTCTTGTTGTTGGGTCATCAGATTCGAGCTTTTAGACAGTTGGGGACGTTGCCTACTTATATAGCCCAACTAAGAGCAGATCACATGAAGTCTTAGTTCGAAGCTGTATCGGCCACGTTCAAAAAGGTAACATTGCATGATGGAAGAAATGTCTAGGGCAGGGGTTTGGCTCCTTTGTAGGCCGCACCAATGCATTTGGGGTCATGCACTAGCTACCAAAACGGACAATCCGGACGTTGTCCGAGCCTGCTATTTGCTCCTAACTTCGATCACATATGGTTTATAAGACTATGAGCAAAATCATGTTCCAACTCTAATACATCCCACATATGCCGATAGATTCATTGCGCTGTTGGTATATCGATCCCATGCGCATTGTTCTCGTCATGCACGTCAACCGAAATGGCATGCGGGTCATAGTACATAATGGTGTGGTCTGCGAGCTTCCAGCCAGGAGCGTTGTTTTGGGCAATTCTGAGACAGTGGCGTAAATCCCGGGCTTTTAGCCTCTCCCATATAGATCGAGCTTAACCATATAGTATATTAGGGTTACATGCCACAGCAGACCACGCGTCCAGGCTCATCGACCCCTGGCATATTACGACAACCCGCGGTTTCCGCGAAAGACTTGCAATCCCATGAGTCAAGTTATCTTCCGATCCTCACATCTTACGATACCCACGATTTCCCTTGGAGATTTGCGATCCTATGCACCAACTCGTCTCGTATCCTACGATAGATCATGGACAGCGTAAATTAGAATATATGAGTTTAATTATTATCACGTACCGTTTTTGTCAACTGGTCCTTGAAAATTGCAGTTGATACTGTTGTGGGTTCCTGCAGCTGGCTCTGAAAGGACTCGACCAATATATGGCTTTTGTCGCATAATTAAAGCCGAATGCCGAGCCTTAGGTGAGAAGGCTCTTGTGTGGTGACCAAGAATACTTTTGTTCGTCTCCTTTTTCCCTTTCTTTTGCGGAAATAAAGAAGGCAAGCCTATGTACTAGAAAGGACGAAAAGGAAGACCCGGTGCTATTGTCGACACCAAAATTAGACAGCCGAGACTGGTAAGGAGCGTAAGGATATCCAAGGGGCAGAAATATGGTTGCGCCGAGTGACTGAGATACCCAAAACATGGTGTTGCTGAATGATGTCTGTAGATATATTTTGGAAGAGATGGGTCCGAACATTTGATTTTTCGTACTTTCACAACAAATTCCAGTTCAAAATGTGAGCGCCGTGTGTATTCGAGTAATAATAACACAATATCTACACAATAAAGTCTGGGATCTACCTCATCTTCGAGATATTGGGGTTGTGTGGGAATCACAGCATCCCCCGAAGACTACATATAGGTACAAATTTGGGAACGAGCGAACATGTCTTTAAGATAAGATCATTCAAAACTAGACTAAGATAGAAAAAAAATTAGGGAAAAAAGAAACTATATTAACCTCAAAACACCCCAGCTATGACGTTGTTGAAAGACAACACACAAGACCACGAGGAAAAATGGCCACCACAATGCAAAGAGACAAACCACCATCTATATCATCAAATACCCAGACTTTTGCTCCGACCCTATACTGAAATCGGAGTAGAGTCTCATTTTATCTTTCTCTTTATTTTCTCCTGGGTTGGACCTGTCGGTCCGACCTCGTCTGTGGTCGTCCAAGACCACAACTTTTTGAGTCGTTTTCATCGGTTATTCGGTTTCGACGTAGGCTGACCCCGAGAATGTTGTTGAATTTCTGGAGTGCCATGTTGAAGGTTCCTTGCAATTGCAGGAATGAGGTAAAGGCGTAGGTGTGGTTGTGTCAGGACCACTGGGAATTGATAGTGTTCGGAAAAATGAAGTGCCGAAAGATTGACTGGCATCGTTTTATAGGAAAGGGTCAGAACCCAAACGGGAGGATTTCAAATGCGTTTACTCCTCTGATGCCCAGCGGGACTCGCGCAGCGGCATCTCCTCGCCAGCCTGCTTGCGGCTTCCGTCTGCCTCGCGCTTCCACGCATAGTACTCGCCGAGACGGATCTCAGCGTAGCTGGCGTAGTCGAAGTCGATCTGGGAGATTTGCGCTTGGATGAGTGCCCAAACGCCCCTGGGAGATATTCTTAGCATGGTACGGCCATTACGCTGTTTGCAAATTGTGTGCGCTGAACTCACCAGTAGAGACCAGGAATGCCACGGAAGCGGTCAACATCCTCGTACAGCCGGTCGACAATCTCAGCCTGGGACGAAGCATCAAGACCGCGTTGTTCACAGTAGCTCTTCGTGTACTCAGTAAGGAACTGACGGCGCACAGACTTTGTCGGCATCATGTTGTAGTCGCAGTCATAGCCACCCCACTCAGCAAGGTGGTTGGAGATATCGAAGGCCGCGGGCGCAGGGACAGCATATTCATAATCGATGAAGTTGACAGGCGCGATGCCGTCTTCGGGGTGGGAAGACCGTTCTCGCTCGGAAGGACAATGACATTGGCACAGAGGAGATCGCAGTGCGAGAAGACGAGCTATAACACCCGCGGTTAGTCTTGTGATCAAGCAATCCACGTTTCCAGTGGATCAAGGCTGGGAGTCACATACCCCGTCTTCACCAATCCCCTTCCCATCATCCAGGATATCCAAAACCCACTGCAGCTCTGCTTGCAGACTCAACCGGCGAGCACGCTGCTCGGGCGTGGTGACGGGCAAAGCCAGCACCCACTTCTGTAGCACAGCCCACATAGACGGGCCCGCACGCCGGGGCTTGATTACGGTGATCTCATCGTCCCGGGAGGCCGCGATCTCAGCCACAGAGGCATCCTTGGCAGACGCGGCTCCGCTACTAGGCAAGACGGCGTGCCACTGCGCCAGGCGGCGGGCGACGCCGCGCCAGATAGGCGGAGAGACTAGATCCTGGTGGCCGCAGGGCTTGCCGCGGATGAAGCGGTAGAGCAGGCCGTTTTTGAATCGAGCGAGGAGGGGCGGGGCCAGGCCACGGCTGGCCAAGAGTGCATGGGACTTGGTTTCTCCTAAGGATAATTGATCTACTTCAGCATATGTCGCAATGGGCAAGGAAGGCGCGGAGGGCCTTTTTCTTGTTCAAGAAGTGGGAATCTTGACGAAGGTTGTCCGTCGGGGGGATTTTGCTCGTACTTTCGCGATCTATGAGGACCTCTGTGCCATTTCCGTACGCCCTCATCAGTACTGCCTCATTGTCTATTTGTTCCTCCGTCAGGCCAGGTTTCAGATTGATAATTTTCAAGAGCTAGGGAGCTGTTAGCCTCAATTGGGTTCTGACGACCTTATCGCTGGTCTCGTGGGAAGCAACACTGGGATAGAGAGACACACAGTGTTGGTGATGCCGTCGGTGAACCGCACGAACTCAATATTGTTGCCAGGACCCTCCCAGTCAGGATTGAGCGCCAAGATTAGCCTGAGAGCAGATGCTTGGGAGTCCGCATGGCTGTATGACAGGGGAATGTATCGGAATTCTGGCGCAGCCATCTGAGTCTCTGTCGAGCCCATGTTGGAGTTGAGTGGAGCGGAGGTAGGAAAAGGGGTATAGGCGCCAGTTGATTTGTGTGTCAGGATGATTTTGTACTATTTAATTAGTCCAAAACTGCTTGAGAGGCACCGCCCCTATATCAGTAACGAGGTCCTCGGATTCAAGATTTAGGTAATTGCACGAGGCCAGGCTGCTAGTGCAATGTGCGAAAAGATATAAATTCTAGAAAGAAGTACAGCACAACGTGGAAAGGCGGATTCTGTATTAGGGCGAAGGTACAAAAGGTTCAGGGGCGAAGAATTCGAACGCTATCGATGGCGGGGAGGTGAATGAGACAGCGAGGGGAGGTCTCGTGCTCCCGACCCGTGATTGGAAGATGGAATGATTTGCTGGGGCCCAGGGTACTTAAGGGCGAAAGGCACTTGTCCACCGCCACGACTAATTAAGCTTTGGTCTTTTTTGAAATATCAGCTTAGTGGCTGCATATTTTAGAGTGATTTTGCAGCGTCGTATTCTTTGTTTTCATTGCAATTTGGTGGCGAAATGGTACCAAAGCATCTTGCCTGTACAATGTACAACATACAATGTTCATTGTTGCCAAGTCACGGGTCGATCACATGAAAGACAACGTTGAAGCAAAGTGGGTAACTGGTCACATGCAATGGCTAAGCCCTGAGATTAGCCCTACTTGCCAAACCTGGCAAATCCCTCAACAAAAAATAGCGAAATTAGTCATAAAATGGAATATTAGTCAACAAAATGGAAAAACCCTTTCACCGAAGCCCAATCAGCTCTAGCGTATATTGACTTCCGGACACATAAATACGACCTCCTCGCCCGCGCCTTTACTCTTTTTTTCTTTTCTCTCCATCATCAGTAGAGGTTTACATAACTTATGTAAATTTCAACGGGGCTCCACAAATGTGGCTTGCTGAGGGTTATCCTATGGCTTCGGCCATAATGGGTTTTCTTCCGTTCCCGGCCCTGGAGAGTAAAGGCGTCTCTCTTTTTCCCAATCACTTTATGGTTATGCTAGGGTATCCTTCGGGAAGCCCCATGGGTGTTAGCTGTGGAGAGGGCGTCACATACCGATTTTTTCAGTCACTGTTATGTGCTCTGAGCTGGATTTGCTTGCTCTGGTCTTCAAATTTGATCAGAGCTTGCAATGGTGTAACATTGGATATCTCACGATTTTCAAATGGTAATTGCCATGGTGTAAAGGTACATTCTGTACGGAGTCCAGCCCATATTAAAAAGAGCCTCAGAAATTTTGCTAGGTTTATGAGCTCTTGTGATGCTATATCTGGCCGAGATGAACCCTATAATGTTCGGGGTTTTCTTGCCAAGATACATATATCATAGCTGTCGGCATGCCGAGTACCTTAAGGTTATGTACGTGCGACGTGAGCTACATGTACTCTTGGGGCGAAGATTTCAATTCAATATTGTCGTCACCGTCATAACCATTGAATTTTCTATCGTGTACGCTCTTTACATGTTCCCAATCATGCATGCCCAGCATTACCAATCTGGATGCGCTGTCCAGTCCACTTGTCGTCACTGCGCAACACCGGCCAGCTAGTACCATCAGCCTTGATTAGGCTCAAATCTAGCTTGGTGCCGAGCACGCGGAAAGTTGACTTCTCCGGGTCAATCGGCGCAAAGAGAGGATATGTATCCTGGTAGCGCTTGTTGTCCGTGGTAGGAAGGTCGAATGTAATCGAGTTGGCAGCCAACTCAACCTTGGCCCGTTGCTTGTCAATCTTCTTAAGGTAGAGGGAGACGTTGACGGCGGTAGGAGTCTGGTAGAAATCATTTCTGTAGAATGCGAAAGCATGTCAGTTTGCTGTCTTAACCGAATATATAGGGCTGATTCGCCTGTCTTGTCGTATACGCACCTGACTGTGTCCACCTTCTCTTCGCCCGGGGGCTTGGCCTTCCCAACAAACATGTGCCTCTTCTTCTCTGTGCAGCCGGGGATCTTCAGGAATTCATCGAACTCGAGTACCCGGCGTTTGCAGCAGGACCACCCCTTGCTTCCCTCGTGGAAGACCGGCTGGCCCGGGTGGTGGACGCACTTCTCTTCGTCGCGAACAGTCGAACCGGTGTAGGACGCGCCGCAACCCCTCCGACGGCATGTTGCGTTGGCTGGGATCTCCGCATCCGGATCATCAGACTCCGGCTCCTCGATGACTGGCTTCTCAGGCGGCGCCGCAGTTGCGATAGTCGGAGTAGCGGAGATGGGTAGCCGCTCGGACTTCTTCTGCTCAGCCGGTGTAGGGGGGAGCAATGACTTCCTCAGCCTTGGAGGGCTCAGGGGCGGGTGTGTCGTCGACGGTGGAATGCTTGCCGGTTGTGCATGGCGGGATGGCGAGGAATTCCTCAAAGGTCAAGACGCGGGGCTTGCAACATTTCCAACCTGAGAAGTTAGCGGTATCGCGGGGTAGAAATGTAACAGAAGCTAGAGACGAGATCAAGTGTCACATTGCGCTGCCGGAATGGTCCACCATGAACCTTTGGTGGACTCATGGGACACAGATCTGGCATAGCTTAAACACCAAGGTACTTACCTTTCTGCCCCTCGTGGAACACTGGGGGACCCGGATGATACACACAGTCTTCTTCTGGGTCGGTGAAGGTCTTTCCACACGCTTTGTGGACACACTTGCCTGCCATGATGTACAGCAAGACGGATTATAAGAAAATTGACGGGACTGAGTCAGAGAAAAAGATTGTAAAGTGTTCTGGACAGAATGGCGCAGGTTGCCTAACAGGGTTTAGCGGGGAAGCTCGAATGTTCCATCGCGGAGAACTCTCTGACCGCATTCGCGTCACGGCACCGGCCATATCGAAACCCGCGGTTGAATTCATTCTTTGCATAATTGACATTGTCTCTCCATGTTTCCTACGCGTGCCCTTCTCAATCCAGCCCGCCTGACGCTGTTTACACGCGCGGGCTGTGGCCTGTGCGATACCGCCAAGAACACCGTGCTTCAGCTCCAGAAACGGCGCTCCTTTGAATACGTCGAAGCGGACATCATGGGGCCTGGGAACAAATCTTGGAAGGATGTTTACGAGTTTGATGTTCCAGTTCTTCACGTCCAGTCAGTTCACAACGGGTTGCCCAAGGAGGCCACTCTCTCCGACGCGCGCAAATTGTTCCATCGATGGACAGAGCAAGAACTCGAGCGATCGGTAGACGAAGCGGAAAAATCACAACCTTCATGAATCCATTTTGGATGAGAAGTAGATGCCCAACTGTACAGATTGCCATGGTCAGCTGGCGGGAACTGAACAGTACACCGGGGCATCCTCCTATATGGAGGCATCTGATACCGATTCAGTAATACACATGGCGCTGCATTACTTCGACATAGTTGATTCTCTGGTCCTGTTGGTATTGTCTGCGCTCCACATTCCAGGGGTTTTATACTTCCGTATGTATTTGATCTACGTATCTTTGACCGTGAGGTGAATGATGACAGATCCACCTATGATGTACCCAGGCTCCCCATCATTGTACAATATATGTAATCCCTGTTCCTCTACAAGAGTCTTAATGTATCAATTATAACTAGATCTGTAATTCCAATTAGTGTTCCTACTCTAATTCACGTTTCCTGGCAACTTCGTACAGGTGCCTCAATACTTATGGCATTCGCTATAGCTCAGACATTTTCTCTCGTCTTCAAACCACCCCAAGTGCACCCATAATTAAAAAGTTACGACTCTACGACTCGTATGCGCAAGTTTCTGAGTTCCTTTTGTACTTCGATGTTGTAGATGAATCACAAAGCTATTACCGAGGGCATCACAAGTATAGTTAGGAGATGCGGCTAGGCGGTAAGGCAACAACCACCCCTAACCTCTCTACCTGCATATACTCAACGGTAGCCCTTTTGAGGTAACATTGTCACTACTCAAGAAGATGTGACATATAATTCGGGGTATTTAACCTTACCTGGAGAGGTTTGACTGGATCTTGAACTCTTATTTCGCCTTGAATCTCTCGCCGTGATCTGAGTTTCACAACCCTGCTGTCATCTTGACCATCCCGGTTCTGCCACGCGCGTCCACTCCCTTTTCATCAATTATCCCTTGGTGAATCATTTCAGATCAACATATTATTGAATCCATTGGTAAGCAGTTCTCAAATTCGCCCTGTGGTGCTGGCGTAACATCTTTCGCCTGGCACGGTGCAAATGGTTGTTCTCACTTCACCGTGAACTATATGTACTTTGCGGACCAACCAGCAACTAACATCTTCATGCTGTTCAGTTTCACTTGATCACTTTGACAAGTCTTCAGTATTGGTGAGTGGTTTCAGAAAGAAAAAAAAGAAGGAATTGCTCTTTGTTGCTGGCTTATGGGTGCCTGTGCAGCCTCCATCAAGTTGCACTCAACTCAGCCAGGCCAACTCTATCATCTCAAGTTCGAGCAATGCAGGCTAACACTACTATATCTATAGATCTAATTTCTTTCTCAATTGATTCAGGGAACAGAATCTGACAATGGGAGATCAAACGCCAATAGCCAATGGCGCCGACATTCTGCGGCCACTATCGGCTCCGTTGTCAACGACTTCTTCAACACAGTCAACCCACCCGCTGGGTCTTCCTTGTTTGAAATGCAAATCAAGGCACAGACGCTGTGACCGCACTAGACCAGGTAGGGTGACTTGATAGGGACGAGGATTGCAAGTGTATTGATGACTGACTAATGGTTTCTATAGTCTGCCACACCTGTCAGAGCATGGGACTTGAAGCTGAATGCTCATATCCTCCCACACCATCACCAGTGTATGATTACCCGTGATATCAGCTTGGCCAAGTCAAGTAGAGCTGATTCCTTACTCAATTGATTCAGGGAACCGAACCTGACAATGAATGGTCAAAAGCCGATGGCGAATGACACCTCCGTTTCACGGCCACCATCGGCTCCATTGTCAACAACTTATTCAACACCGTCAACTCATCCGCTTGGATTTTCTTGTGTGAAATGCAGATCAAAGCACCGTCGCTGTGACCGCACTAGACCAGGTAGGTACCCCGTGACTCGATAGGGCAACAAGTATCGGAGTTGCGTTGATGACTGACTATTTACATAGTCTGCCAGAACTGTCGGAGCATCGGCTTTGAAGCCGAATGCTCATATCCTTCTGTGGCCTTACCAGCGTATGTTTACCAGTGATACCAGCTTGGTCGAGTCGAAATGGCTGACTTTATATCATATAGTACCGAGAACCAAAGTGCCCAGAACAGAATCACTCAGAAGATTGGTGCTCCATTCTTTGGACCAATGTTCGATAATCCCTCTGCTTCACCCGTAACAGGTGAAAAGAGACCAAGGGTTACAGACAGTTCTGAACGGACTGAACTTGTCAATGACGTGGTTGCATTACACATCAAGAATCACTCTAGCCACGCCCAGCAGATGCAGACACTCCAAGCACCTCCCGCAAACCGGCACAGGATATCCGAACTTGACTCTGGAAGTGCTGCTAGGCAATCTGCGCCGGGACCGGCTCAAACCTCATTATTTGGCACTGGCATGCCCAATGGAAGTAGGTCGGGTCCTCCACCACGCAGTATATCACCTACCCTACCTCAAGATGAAATGGAGCTCCGGTGCAACCTGACTACCGAAATCAACGTTCAGAGAATGAAGCATCGCAACCTTGCAGCAGGGCCTCTACGCAACATCGTGAAGCTACTGATGAAAGCCAAGTCTGAACGCCCAACCACTAAACCCACGATTGCTGGGTCGAGTGGTGTGCCATTCAATAACGAGTGGCGTGAAGAAGATGATCTCATGCAAGTTGCAACAGTCAAGCTGGAAAAGGGTGGCCGATGCTCTCGTGCTCTTCTCAGTCGCTTTGAAAACTTCTTGTATGGCCCATTGATGAGCCCCGAGGAGAAGAAGATGCAGGAGCGTATAATATGCGTTGAAGAGTGTCTGTCAAGCGCATCGGCACCACCGACAGCCGATCACAACGCTCTGTTCCTCCATCGCCTAAAAAGAATCATACTTAACCCAGATTCCTATGGCTTGAACCAAGACTCACGCATCGGATTCCTCCGCAACCAGATCCTTGCTGCCATAGCCACTAACTCGAAGCTGAGTGGTGCAAATCGAAAGAAAATTGCGGAGCTTTTGGACCCAGATGGAGAGATTGCCAATACCAGCGCAGACAGTCCTGGTGTCAAAACAGGAACTCCAATCTCAACAAGGAAGGCGCCACCCAAGCCTCCCTCTCCACGCGTGCCTTCCTCCCACACCCCAGAAACGCCCTCAAGAACAACAACACGTAAAAAGAACTCTGTCGTCTCTCTGTCTCCTTCATCACCCCATCCCCCTCTTTCACCCCTCCTCTCTTTTTCAACAACCTATCCTCCTCCTTTCCCCTCTCGTTCTTCATCTTTATCCACACCACCTCTGGAACCCATTGATCCGACTGATGACACCATGTCGTCGTCCTTTCCTTTCATGAAGCCTACGCCCAGGAAGCGTGTCGCTTCTGGCAGCCAGTCGTCGCAATCAAATGACACTGCAGCGTCTCCTTCCATGGAGCCACCGTCCAAGAAACGTCCTACTCCTGGTAGCCAGTCCAACGACACCGTTGCCCCATCTCCAAAGCGTGCTGCTTCTAGCACCCAGTCGTCCAGCTCCGACGACACTACTGCCTCAGCTTCTAAGCGTGCTGCTTCTAGCACCCAGTCGTCCAGCTCCGACGACACTACTGCCTCAGCTTCTAAGCGTGCTGCTTCTGGCACCCTGCCGTCGAACTCCAACAACTTGATCGCCCCGGCTACTAAGCGTGTCTCTTCTGGCAGCAATTCGTCAATCCCCAACAACATCGTCGCCCCGCCTCATAGACGTTCTGCTCCTGCCAGCCAACCATTTAGCTCCGAGATCCCAAAAAGACTTTGGAATATCTTCGTTGCGAAGCACGCTCCTATGCTTCCCATCCTCAACCTCGACCAACTTAAAGCCGCTTTCGCCCTGGCTGTGAACAATGGCAAGGTCGGGCCCACAGTTATTGATCCAACTTTCGGACTTTGCATTGCAATTGCCTGCCACCTCATACCTGACAAGGACCTCTGGGAAGGTCGCAAGTGGTACAATGCAGCTTTATCTAACATGGCTGACCCCTTCAAATCTCCACCGTCGATTCAATCTTTCCACCATCAAATCCTCCAAATCCAGTATCTCCATATGGTCGGACACCTGCGGATGGCCTGGGATGTCTTATCTCTGGCTATCGGTAGAGCGCAATCTCTTCGGATGCAAAGTATGCACGGTGGATCTCTCGCCGTAGACGAAGATTCGCTGGAGCAGGTTCGGATGGTATGGCAGTGTCTCTGGATGAAGAAACTGTCTCTCACTCTCCAGTTTGGCGTTGTCGATCAATCTCTTGACACCTTTTACGAGTTACCTATGCCGATGCAGTCACATATTCATGGGAACATGGGAGTATCTGGCACGGAAACCAATGAACATTGTCACGCGATATCTTCTTTTTTCGTGGCTTGTGCTTCACTTCTTAAGTACACCGACGATTTAATCACCGTTGAAAATGATCTACGTGTGACGCGCATGGAATGCCCAGTCAAATGGCTTTCTATCGTTGACCTCCGTGGCTTCCAGGAACTGAATGAAAAGCTCTCGAGCTGGAATAATGGACTGCCCAAATGTTTGGAATGGAAAGACGCCGGGATCGACTTTACCATGAAGAAGGACCCTCTCATTCGTCAAATGTGCGTCCTGGCTCATTTGCGATATGTCTATTTTCGGCTTCGTCAACACCGGCCTTTCTTTATTTTGACGCTGCGACTTTCCCAGACATGCGCTTGTGAGATGAGTCCTCATATCACTGGCAAGGATATTGATTCAATGGGTGCGTCTCCCTTCCTCGGCATGGTGTATTACAGTGCTGTCAAATGCTTGACCGCTGCCCAAGACATAGTCAAGACCCTCGCCGCATCTAATGCCAAGGCCGCTGGTGAGCATGCTAAAGGTGACCATCTCGAGTATCTTTACGCTGCTGCATTGATTTTAATTGCTGCACGGATGGTACCGTTCGTCATGAACGGTACTCAGCGAGGGCTTTCTGCTGCTGCCAACGTGGCTAAGTCCGTCAAGACCATGACCGAGGAGCTCAAGCAGATTGACATCCTGTTGCGTCAGTACCAAGAATCTTGCGAACAGGCGCCCAAGCTCCAAAGGCGCATTGAACGTTCCCGCAGCGTGCTTGGCCAGATAAAGCTACAGTCCGAGTCCGTGTCCTCGAGCGGAATAGCAACGGACAACGAACTCAGGTTCGAACCAGTTGTTTGGCGACGCATCTATGACCGGCTCGGACTGGACGTCCCGTTCGGGAGGTTCCCCCAACAGGGTCCTCCCGGTAGCTCTGTAGTTACGGGCCGCAGAAATACCCTTGGCTGGCTAGAAAGCCTGCCGGTAGACATGGACCCCGAACTTTAGGCCCATTTCTGGTTGGCGGTGGAAGTTCAGACAATTTTCCTTTTGTACTGAGTAACTTACCTCTGTTTTAGCTTACAATAAAACCCATATTTCAACGTTTTAAATGGTTATTTTGATATGTAAATATGCGGTATCTGATTAGTCGTTGGGCTGAATTATGTGGAAGTCGAGTTGTAATTGACTGGCGTTGGGTAGGAGATGTAAGAGGCATGGGGCTGCCTGGAGACAGGATGTGTGGCCTTGGATAGCAACAGGGAAAAAAATAAAAGAGATCCTGTTTGGGGGAATCGAACTCTGGCCTGTTGATGTCTTTCCTAATTAGGAAATGGTCCTATATAGGTCACTATAAAGATGTCTCGTCACCTCCAGACCCACCCCGGTTAGCTCAGTGCGCAGGGAGCTCGGTAGTCTATGTACCTCATGGGATGCCTGAGTGCGTATTACCTTCAATTGACTCTGGGACAACCCAGGGGGCAGTTAAGGTTCCTGCCATTCATTAGGGTTGAACAAGGTATATAGATGGTAGTTCCCCCACTGCCTCGCTGGGCCTTCCCGAAAGGGGTGTAGCAGGTCCCAACGGATGTGGTTTGTGGGTTTGGGGGTGTCCTTTTTTTCATTTTGATATTGGTATACTACTTGTCTTGGATGACTTTCTCAACATACAGGCCTCTCTCATCACAAGGTTACGACGTGTAGAACTAAACCCAGGGTCACCGAAAGTAAACTAATCAACCCTCGGTAATTATCTGTCTTAAAACAAGTCGCGACTTGATATCCCACTGAAGGCTTCGCGACTAAATCGACACTGTCACACCCAAATGCAGCCTCACCTACCTCTCACCTCAACTATTTAAGTCTACAACCATCTGCTTCCCATTACCGCTCGAAGTCCACAGTTGCCACGGACCTTTTGCCATATAGCAGAACAGGTGGGTTATGTCTCGCAACTACATGTATGTTGTACACCTTTTAGCACCTACGGCTACCCTTTGGCATGCTTCACGACTACAAGATTCTTGATAACTGACAGTTGAATAGTGCTTCAAAGGTTTTCTCCCTATCGAATCAAATCTTTTTCATCAGGGTCCGCATACGGCTATTCCTTATCCCCTGATTTTATTCTTTATTCATTCTCCTCTCACTTTCCTCTCACTTTCTTCTTACTTCCTTCATTCTAACTTCTGTGGTCGGTTTCCCCTTCCAGGATCTATACTCTGATAATGACCTTATCTTAATCGTCGCAATAGGAATCCTTCCCTGACCGACCGGACTCAGGTGCGATGATTATAAACAACAAACTTCATTCCTCCAACGATCCCTGGCCAACAGAGCTAGGTTTCTTCCATTTCATCTTACCCCTGGTAAGAATCCCCAAGTACAAGCCTTATGGCTATCATCGCCGTCTTCTCTCATCTTCTCCTACGAAACTACCAAACATGCTGCGAGAGCGCGAGGAAGCTCAAACGGCTTTGGAGAACACATCTGTTCCATAGATTGCCGATGGCGCGACCGTCATTTCAGACCGTGATATTCGTCTCCCTGCGATATTCTGGAATCAGATGTGCGAATGACTTGGGTTACATGCTCCCGCGATCTTGGGCTCGACGCACGTTAGCTCGCTTCATGGCCCTTCTGGTGCAGTACCTACCAGGAAAGGTGCCAGCAGGCACCTGAGCTGAAACGACGAATTGAACGTTGCCGAGATGCACTCGGCATCATCAGACTTCAGTCTGTCTCCTCGGAGACTTTCATCTCGGACAGCGAGATACGATTCTCGCGGAATGTGTGGCTGCGTATCTATGACCGGCTGGGCTTGGATGTGCCATTTATGAGATTCCCTAATGGCCGGGCAGACAATGGCAAGGTCGCTGGCCGTAGGATGACCTTTGGTTGGCTTCAAAGCTGCCGTTCGATACGGCTCAAACGGTTCATGGGACAGAACCCGTGGATCCTCTTCTGGCCGTGGTTCAGGATGGTACCATCAAGTATATTACTGCGGCCCAGGACATTGTCAAAACCCTCTGCTTTTCCTTCACTCAGAAGAGAGAGGAGGATTCCAAGTTCGAACACTTGGACTACTTGTACGCCGCCGCCCTCGTTCTCATTGCCTCGCTGAGTTCCCCAATTAGTTGGGTGCAGCGAGTAGAAGCTAAAGGGACGACTAGGTCAGCAAGATTGAAATCCCAGTTCCGCCGAGCGGAAAGTCTGCTGAGGAAATACCAAGAATGTTGTGAGATGATTCCAAAGCTGAAAAGGAGAGTCGCTCGTTCTCGCATCTGTTCCAGCGAGCGCCAATTGCGCCAGCGTAATCTCGGACCATGATCTTCGTATCTAGGTCCGATTGTCTGGAACCAAATGTACGACAGACTGGGCATCGAGGTCCCATTCAAAAGGTTTTCCTAAGATTTCGCCGGCACAGTTCTTGCCTGGCAGCTGACATTCGGTTGGTTGGAGAGTATTCCAGTAGACCTGGACACTCAGGAGAAGTGAGTGCCGAGAGACTCACCTGTGCGGGGTACATCAATGGATATCAAATGTATGTAAGGTTTGATCAATTGGATAGTTCTATTTTAATGATATCTCTTTTCATACCTTCTCATTCGTCAAATAGTGACATGCAAGATACAGTGTACCAACGAGATGTTCCAAAATATGACGCCATGAGCGTTAAAACAAATTGTTATACTGTTAGCTTATTGTTGAGATGTGAATGATTGGAACGATGCTCCCTAAGATTGCAGGAAATGCTTGAATGGAGACATGTCATGTACAATATATATTGTATATTGTGGGGTCCATCGAGGTCTTGGCAGTGACACGCCAGAAACAGTGGGGACCAATCGGATGCTCTGGAATTTTGCTGAACTGGGTATCCACTCGAGCTACCTAGGTATGTAGGTGGAGTTCTGATAGTAGTAGCTACATGTAGGATATTTTGTATAATGCTTGAAGAGAAGGTTGTGAGCAGAAAGCTGAGACACAAGAAATTAAAATAAAAGAAACACCGGGGAATTGAACTTTGATGGGAACATATAGATGCCTTCCCAATTGGGAAATAGGTCCCTTATTGAGAGGTAAAACATGATCCTATCAGCAGATCTGCCCTGGTTAGCTCAGTATGATGGGGGTCGCGCTATAGCTTACCTGCGCGGGGGGATTGGGGAGGCGGAAGAGGGGTATACTTGACTGGATACCCTTGGGCCAACCCGGCGTTATAGAGGCGCGTTCTCCCACACCTACAGGGTAACTGATCGGCACTTAGTATCTGAGGTGGGTGGTCACAGGCGCTGGGTGTAAACAGCTGATCTGCGCCCTCTTTCTTTTTCTTGTTCTTTTTTTTTTTGGCATATCGATTTCAAACCAACGCTAAGATCTTCGGACTGGCTCCAGCCAGTTCTTCCATTCTCATTCGTCAAATGTAGTGACATGCCAGATACAGTGTGGGCCAATGAAATGCTCCGGACATTGTGCTATGAGGTATGGATTGACTGCTTGTATTTTAACTTACTGTTGGAGCGTAGTGATTGGGAGTTCATCCAATGTGGTGACATGCTGCTACGTCTGGGAGCGGGGATGCTCATTTGCACGACTTATTTAAACTGAGGACCTGCACCTCCTTCGATCAGCTCTTTCATCAATCAGAGTCACAACATGCATTCGAACCCAATCTATACTCATGTCCAAGATCGCTATGGCGACCTGGCTGATCGCTCGTCCACCAGCGAGCAGAAGAGAACGGAGCAAAACATTGCCCAAGCATTCGGCTACGAGGCTGCAGAACTCAGCTCAATCCCCCAGGCTGCAAACCTTGGAGTGAGCTGCGGGAACCCCTTGACCCTGGCCAACTTGCGAGAGGTGAGTCTTACCTTGCCACTGGACGATTCTACAATGCGACTATCTAACAGCTTGTTCTAGGGCGAAACAGTGGTTGATCTCGGGAGCGGTGGTGGCATTGATGTGCTGCTGGCAGCCAAGAAAGTCGGTCCGAGAGGGAAAGCTATTGGTGTGGACATGACGAAGGTGAGAATCTCACTTCCATAAACAGCTTGGGCTATCCCAGCTAACACAACTGATATAGAGCATGCTTCAACTCGCTCGCAAGAATGCGGAGAATGCGGGTGCTTCCAACGCGTCCTTTGTCGAAGCCTCGATCACATCTATCCCCCTGCCAGACGACGCTGCCAACTGCATCATCAGCAACTGCGTGGTAAACCTCGTTCCTACAGTGGACAAGCATCTTGCGTTCAAGGAGATGTTCCGCCTGCTGCAACCCGGAGGTCGTCTTGCCATCAGTGATATTTTGACTCGAAAGGAACTCCCGCAAGAAGTGACCAGTAGTCTTTCTTTCTACGTTGGATGCATTGCAGGCGCCAGCCAGGTTCACGAGTACGAGAAGTACCTTTCTGAGGCAGGATTCAAAGGTATCTGTCGAAGTGTGATTGCGTTTTGTGCATCTGGCTAACCATCCTTTTCTTCTTAGATATCGCGATTGTCGACACCCGCAGTGATCTCAACATTTACAAACATCTGGTGCAAGAGCAGATAGATCTTGGGAAGACGGGCGATAAATCGGAACCAGCTGGTTGTTGTGGAGGAGCGCAAGTGAAGAACTCTGCTGAAGGAGACTTGCTGGAGTATGACTTCAATGAATGGGCTGGTGAGTCTTCAAGGCTTTCGATTGTTGAACCAATCCTGACTGATTTCCATCCAGGCTCGTTTCAAATTTACGCAGTTAAGCAGTAGGAGAAATGGATATATGAGTTGAAATTCAACCGGCATATCTCAAGATATTTCTGTTAAGACTTCAAGAAGCACTTGGTTATCCACCCTGCATCCCTCCAGCGGGTTGTTCCCTTGCTTGAAACCATGCTCCATCCAAAAATACAAGACATCCAACTCCAAACCCTTGGTATTGCATTGTATCACCCATTGACAGGCCAAGGAGCACAGAGTTGTGTTGCTGTTGCTTGTAGCACTCGATTCAGCGCCCTCACAGCAGCCCTGATACTGGTTAGACTCGGGATTCGGGTCTGACGGTTCTACCGAGGGAATATCCAAATTGGTCAAATTATTAGCCCCGTCAGATGGTAACGGAATCTCGAAGTCCAGGTCCGTATCAGATAATAAACCCGACGAATTCCATTGCTCCCAAAATGTCAAGGGACTTTGATTTCCCATATATTGTTGAGTCTCGACACTGCTGGCAAACGAGCCCGTGATCTTGAAATAGTCAGAATCTGAAGACCATGGTTCTTCAATCTGGTGCTCGTACCGCCGGTACCATATGTGGTTCAGGTGCATTCAAGGAGTTAAGGTTGATATCTAGGGTAGCCAGTAACCCTCTCATCCAGGCATTCTCGGATTGCAGTTGCTCAACTGCTGATAGGGATGGGGTTGATGTTGATGCGATTAATTCGTCGTATTTCTTTGCTTTTTCCTCTAAGTCACGAATATAATCTAGCCGTTTTGCCCTTGAGCGCCGTTGATTATTGCGAATACGGGCGAGATCCTCGCTCTACACGAGTAGAACGTGAGTGGGACACAATCAAATAAATAGAAATATGGGACTGTTCCTAGCTAACCGACCTTGGTCTTCGTTTTTGAACGAGGCATAGTTCAAGTTGATCGTACCAAAGAGCTTATGGGATAGAGAGATGAAGTTGAAGATCTTCAAACATTCCAATGTTCAGATTTTATACGTTAAAAGGAACTAGAGGAAAGTTGACATGGTCCAATTAAATAAAAGTGGCATGTCACTGCTGAATAAATACCCCGCAGACCGTATACGGGTGTGGCTTCAAATAGATTAGGGCTCTCTCACCAATTAATTATTGATAATCTATATATACATTTTGGTATTAATCATTCCATCCAAGTCGCCTGGCTATAAACTTGACAGCATATACCAGACCCAACAGCACGGGGACTTCTATGAGAGGCCCAACAGTCGCAGCAAGAGCCTGGTTGCTATCCGCGCCGAACACCGCCACCGCAACAGCAATAGCCAATTCAAAGTTGTTGCTAGCAGCTGTAAAGCTCTGCACAGTGGACAACTTATAGCCAAATCCCAACTTGTATGCGACAAGGAGTGTCGCGAAGAAAATGACAAGGAAATAAACGATGAGCGGTGCTGCGACTCGAACCACAGAGACGATTTGGTGTACCACTTGGCGGCCTTGCGAGGCGAATAACACAAGGATTGTAAATAGGAGGCCAATGAGAGACCATGGGCTGAGCCATTTCAAAAAGGTCTCGTCGTACCATTTCGCAGAAATTCGTCGGACCACGAAACGGGTGAGAATTGCGGCACCAAGAGGGATTCCGAGGAACACTGCAACACTTTTGGCGGCTATTGAATATTCGAATGTGACTTGATCGCCGCTGATGACACTGATGAAGAATACTCCCATTGGGGCGAAAAGAACCATCTGCAAAATCGAGTTGAGAGCAACAAGGATGGCGCAATACTCATTATCGCCTCCAGCTAGCCCTGTCCAAACTAGAACCTGATAGAAGATAGGGGTCAGTATGATCTTGTCTCCAAGGGCCGGCTTCTGAGCCATTTAGGCTTACCATAGCAATGCATCGTGCCAACCCAACAACAATCAGTCCCTGTCGCAATTCTGGCTCGTCGGGCAAAAACGCCCAAGCCAAGGCCAGCTAAAAGAACCAAGTTAGTGGCAAGCTTCGTGTCAGGGAAGTGTTTAATGACGAACCATAAGGAAAGGGGCAATAATCCAATTCAGAAGAACACTGAAGGCCATCTGGACCCAAATTTGCTTCTCTCGGAAAACATGATGCAAGGATTCGAACCGAACCTTGCACAGGATAGGGTACATCATGACCAACAAACCCACGGCTGGAAATACATATTCAGTTAGTAACAAACTTGGAAGCATTTGGACTTGTACGTACCGATAGGAACAGAGACCCCCACGAATTTTCCCTTTTGCAAGGCAGGGCCTGTGTTTGGGACAAAGTTGCCCAGGATGATTCCAATAGCCATAGCAAGGAAAATCCATACTGCCAAAAATCGGTCAAGGATACCGAGACTTGAGAACATCGACCGCTTCTCCTGTGGCTCAGCCGGAGAAGATATCTCACTTTGCTTTTCAACGTCGCATGGTTGAGGACTGGAGGGAGCATCCAAACATGCCTGTGTGCGTGTGCACGCCATGAGAAATGATCGGGATTATCCGATCAATGACTTGAATAGAATGAATATAAATGGTTGAAATTGAAGATAGCTAGGTAGGTAGCATAGACTTTTATATTCGCCAGCCCTGTGAATATTTCCATAGAACCTAATGGCAGGGATATGTCACGGGTGGGCGCTGATTGGCTGGAAGGATCTGAGTGGGTCCAGCCAATCAGAACGCCGGAGCGACATTCCTGACAGACAGCGGGGTAGGCCGTTCAAGCTGCTGTCAACAGTCTTAGGAGTGTCAAACCTCTCAATTCTCAATTCCAATATTTACCTTAGCCAGAATGTCAGCCGAACTCCCTTGGCATGCTGCATATCCCGCACCAAGGGGTGCGGCACCTTCCATATCGCGGGAAGAGCTGGTGCAATGGATTCGAGATGGTAAACAAGCAGGCAAAGACTTTATTCTTGTTGACTTGCGTCGGACAGATTATGAGGTATGGACAGTCCGAAAAAAAAAGAAGTGACATCTTCATGAGCTGATGTGTCGAAAAGGGAGGAACGATCCAAGGGTCATTGAACTTGCCAGCTCAGAGTTTATACCCCACGATCCCGACATTATATTCCCTTGTATCGAACAGCAGCGTGAAATATGTGATTTGGTATTGTGGTGAGTTTGACTGGATACATAAGATATGGACTTCCTGAAACGCCAATACTAATCTGCATCCAGGGTCATCTGCAGGTCGAGGTACTCGTGCAGCCGGCTGGTTTGCGGATTATCTCGAAGATCAACAGGATACCGAGGTCAAGAGCTTGGTTCTCTCAGGGGGCATTAAAGGATGGGCTGCGGCTGGTCCCGAGTATACATCCTTGATGACAGAGTATGATGCCTCTGTCTGGACAAAGTAAGAGTATTCGGTCGAATTAGTCAATTGAATGACATGATGTCTGTTGCCAACTTGCCATTTTAACAAGGGGCCTCGAAAGACCTGCCTGACGAAGAAGCTTCTCTCGGATGTTATGAGATGCTCAAGCACCACGCCCGACCAGGCAAGCTGCACGCCACGTCGTGCACCCAGATGTGCGCATTGCTGATCGTGGGACTACCGTCCCACGATGCTCAAGCGGTCTTTGATCCCTGATCTGCATTGTATTTGTCTTTTGGATATATATGCAAGTTTTTCTACGATGTGAGGTGACGTAAGCACGAGTAAAATTAAGCTTATAATTAACCTAGCGGGGCTCGTCATGTCCATGTAAACAACCTTGGAACCCTGGAAAGAATTCAACCAAAATGCTCAGAACGCCCGATCAAAGGGGAACAGTATTCTCTTACGCAGTCCTTGAGGCTAAAAAGGGTATATTTGGAGCTATCGATCCCTGGGAACACTGTTACTGATTTCCCGCAAATGCCCCGGTGCACTCTGTGAGGGCTGTCGTTCGCCGGTATGTTAGCAACATCTCCGATATAAGAAACCAACAAACTAAAGGTACACATACCAGATACCTGTGTTCAAAAACCATTCAATTATTGCCAAGATGAGGTTGGTGCGAATGTGCCTCAGAGATGTTCTTATCGAGCGACTCGTGCCGCGCTTCTTCCTCTTCATTTGTGGGCTCAACCGGACGCGGAGCAGCCACCTCGCTCAAAGTGGCATACGAATCATCATCTCTATTATCATCCCCAGTATCTGTGTGTGGCTTGATTTCTGGTTTGGAACCTGAGTCTTTCTTATGGCCACAGGTGAGTATCCGCCGGAGCTTGGAAAGTGTCATATTCTATCCAGCAATAAATGAGATCAATATGTACTGTGACAGAAAATTTCTAGACGGTCATTGTCTCCAAGACATAGGAGACCGTTATTCTGTTGGGCGTTTGGCCACTATGTATGCTACGTCATGACTATGAAGGGGTGAAGAGACCATCGGACGCATTTCCGAGTTCCATGAAGTGTTACTAGGATAGTTGGAATCTAGTCAATATTATTGAGCTCAATTAAAAGAATCAAAAGATGAATAGATCAGCTCTAAAATACTTGTAATTAAGTCGTCCACTTGCGCTGTCCGATTTATCTCGGACCTAACACCCCGGACTTTACCCCTAACTCCGAACTTAGCATTGGACATCTCGTTCGTGTCCACACTTCTCGCGTCTTTCCACTTCGTGCAATCAACAACAAATCTGTAAGATGACTTTCCAAGTTGATCAACCGCCTCTCGATCAAACGGCTTCAGATACTTCGAGGGACATATTAGATCCTGTGGCCCGAAGACGACTCCAAAATCGTCTCAATCAACGTGCGAGCAGTAGGTGGCACTCCTATTTAACACGCCCGGCCTCTCAACTATGAACTGTTCAGACTAACATTTAATATAGGACAAAGGAAGGCGTCAGAGTGTAAAAAGCAACGCAATCCAGCCGACAGGAAATGGATTGTCTATGTCGAGGGTTCAAACATCCCAAAAAAGAATGCATCCATAGAAGAAACAACAAGCCATCAAGTTACTAAACCATCGCCCCCTCCCCGCCAAAACGAAGAATCTTTCTGTTACCTCAACCCTGTCCAGCGCGATGAATGTACGAAGTGGCTCCATGCAAAAGCCTTGCATATGATGGAGAACCCGGTTCTCTCACCCAATCCCACTTTTTACATCTCCCAGTACAATATAATCCGGGCTATATTATTCAACGCCGAACTCATGGGCCTCACACTTGATCTTCTCAACGAAGACCTCGCGTCGCAGTTCAACCTCATCGGTCCATCGACGTCGGCGACACGTCTCCCAGCAAGCCTGTGTCCATCCCCAAAACAAAAGAAAATCATCCACCACCCCTGGATCGATTTGATTCCAATGTTGTCTCTACGGGAGGCGCTCTTGGCTAGGGTAGATGTACTCGACGAAGATGAAGTATGCAGCGATCTTTATGGGGGTTGTGCTTCGCAAGAAGTCGGGCTTTGTGTTTGGGGCGAAGCTTGGGATCCACGTGCTTATGAGGTCTCGGAGACGTTGACCAGGAAATGGAGTTGGATGGTAAAACGACTGTCCCGATGTCATTAAGACTTCTAATTACTGGAGGAGACAACGTGGGGAAAAGCCCATCATGCTTAAGATCAAGTGATATTTCAATCCATATATAATAATCACACCAAAGTCATTTCAACTTGCGTGTCTCATAGACAAAACTTCTCCTTAGTCAGGCTCTCGCTCAGCTCCCAAAGTTTGGTCCAGTTGCCTTCGTCCTTGATGTGGGTGTGCAATTCGTGGTCCGAGACTGCGTTCTGGTTGAGGTACGAGCCATTGTACTCTGCATACATGATTAGTAAAAGAAAAATATGGCAGATTCTACCTAGATAGATCTTGTGATTACCTGCAATGGTAGGGTCAATCATCCCTGTGATGACGGTAGCGGCTCCTTCTGAGGTAGTAGTCCAAGGGGGAATTTCCATTGGCTTTCCATCCATGTCAATCATGGCTAGAGAGGTCGGTTAGTGAGAAATAAACCATCCACCGAGAGGGCGGCACATACCTCCGGTCTTTTTCCATTCATCGACCTGGTCAAGGAAGTTGGAAGGGCAGTGTCGTTGCAAACCGGTCCAAACAGCTAAATACTTGTTAGCTCGATTCACTGCGCAGTAAGAAGAAGTAAAACATACCACCAGGATCGACACTGAAAACACGGATTTTCTCGGCCTTCAACTTCTCACCCAGTCTCTTGACGAACATGACTCTCGCAGCGTTCGACTGGCCATATGCGACCATCGGGTCATAGGTTTGACCATCCTGCAAGGACATTGAATGTCAGCTTTGTTAAATGAAACCCGCAAGTCAAACTAACACTGAAATTGAAGTCGTCGAAGTGCATCTTCCCTTGTCTGGCCATGGACGAGGCCATGATAACCACAGACGAGTCCGGTCCTGCAGCACGGACCTTGGGTAAGAGCAACTTCACGAGCAAGAAGTTCGCCAGGTAATTGACGCCAAGTTGGCTCTCAAATCCATCTTTGGTCTTGCTGTAAGGTGGGAACATTACGCCAGCGACACAGACAAGGTGGTCGATGTGAGGCACATCCTTCAGGTCTTCGACAGCATCTCGCACGGCAGCCAAGTCACTCAGGTCCATGTTGAGAAAGCGGGTTTCCACGTTCGGCTTGGCTGACTTGATTTTGTCTCGAATTCCTGCCACCTTTGCCTCGGCACGGGCGCTCAGGATGAGGAGCTTTGGATCGGCGGCCGAAAGCTGGAGTGCGAGTTCCCCTGCGATCGAGTCGTCGGAAACGCCGGTGATGAGGACTTTGGAGGAAAGCGTGTTTCGTCAGTACTCTTCTCCTTGACATATTATTGGTACCCTGCTTACCTGTCTTTCCAGCAAGGGCCTTGCCGTACTTCTCGAGAACAACCTCAGAGCAGAGGATTCGCTGATTGTTGGACATTTTGATTACGGGTTTGGAGGTAAGAATCTCAAGCGATGAAGAAAGCGAAGAAGTCTTTGATTGATGTCCCCTTTGTTTTAACCAGCTGCAATGGTCGCCTTTATATGTTTCCTCTCGGTGATAATGGGATTAAGTGTTCTTCAAGTGCATGTCGAGTATAGTTCGCAAGGACCAACCAACGTCCACGGAAATTCCGACTAAAACCTTGGAAGCCTGTACCTTACCATATCGGGTTAGTCCGTTGTCATCGAGTCCATCGGGTTGTTTCTTCAAAAAGCTTTAATGGGCGATTGGAAGGTAATAGAACATATTAGGAGCACAACTTTTGAAAATTATGAAAGGGCTTAAGATGAAAACTCCGTTAATTCCGACAAACTCTGCCTTGTGCAGGTGAGGGAGGTTACGTCCAATATCAGAACATGTTGAGATTTGACGAAATACAAATTTGGCTTGAATAAGTACTACACAGACAGCGCTTAGCTACAGGTAAATATGTTCCTTTCTAAAGACAGATAAATAAAAAAAAGTCCAAATTGAGACAATATAGGTGGTCAAAATACGCAGAAAGCCGCCAGGGTTGCACATGTTCCCCCCTTCATTGTGCGACCGTAGAGGAATTGCCCGATTGAGTCGTGCTGTGCATCAAGTGGAGATGATGGATACCTTGGGGGAAACTACCGTACATTATGCCGTGGTCGAATTTGCCCATTCCCTGCCTTCTGCGAAACGGGTTCATCATGATCATAATTGGTGGAAGACTAGAGATATAGATGAATGCCAGGGCGAAATGGCAAATATGATTATTAGATTCCAACAGGAGGCTAAACCAGAGCCACCGGCCCAAATGTCTACACGTATCTAATACAGTGCGCCAAACCAAATAAGACAAGAAAGGTCATCACACATATCAGCGGACAGGCATGAAGTAGCAGTACTCAAAACAGCCTGCCCTAAAACCACATGATGCCTGCAACAAGACCAATCACAACAGCCATACAGCTTCCATGGAGCTCTTGCGAGTGCCGACCAGCGGCAGCATCGGTGGAATCCTCAGCGACAACTCTTTGTTGGGGCGGCGCTTGCTCGGATGGAGTGAATAGGTCTTGATTTGAGGCGACGGAGTTGGGGATTGTGGGGTTAGATATTAATGGTGTGGGAGCCCCAGTGATCTGCTCCGGAAGGAAGATCGATTTCGCATAATTTGCTCCGTGGAGTCCGATGCGTTTCCCAAAGCCAATTGCGACATGGCAGGCCTGCTGACACATGTCGCCGAGGGAGGCAGGAGATGGAAATGGTGGCTCATCAATGCTGTCGGAGGAATTATTATATGACAGGATGCTTGGGGAGGACTTGTTGTCAAAGGTTGGTAGGGATTCGTTGAGGGTGACGGTAGGATATGGATGCGTCGAGTCTGCACCTAGACTGCGATTGGAGAAGGACGTGAGGAATGGGTAGTCGTCTAATTGCTGGATGAAGTAGGTTCTGAATGCGCGAGCTCTGCGGCTGAATGAAAATGATGATTCGCGGGTTAAAGATAGAAGCTGACTTTTATTTGCGACGGCAGTTGTTTCGCTGCCCGGGACCGCAGCGGCATTTGCAATCCGCGCAGTGAGCGGTGGGCGATTGCCACGCGATCGAGGAAATGATTGAAGAATCCATGATTTCCGAGCCTCATTGAGCGGGGGTGCTTTCGGTGCTAACTCGGTGACACTATCTTGAAGGAGAGGGACCTCTGAACAGTGGACTTCGTTAGTTGACGTGAAATTGAGATTGGCGGAAAGGGGGACGTACGGCGAGCTGCACCAGTGTAGAAGCTGAAGTCCGCGAACTTCGAGTGATAGAGATTCGGTAATGATGGCACCAATGTGAGAAGCGAGAATGCAATGAGGATGAGGAGCGGGAGAGCGCCAGGTTTATCCAATCCAGACCGCATCGTCCCTACTCCCTGACTCCGTCCCGGAGCTTCCAAAGGGTGTGTTGAGGTTCAGGCTTCGCGAGAATCGAGGAGAAGCAAGAATGACAATTTCAAGGCCATGGAGGGGATAAGCTCGGGTGTTTCGTGTTTCAATGCAACGTTCCGCGGGATGCAGCGTTTCTGCAGAGCAATGCGCCGACGCGCAGGGGGGCTGGTCTATCTGGAGTGTGGCCGGGTAGGTGTGAATGTTGTATTTGTACTCCGTAGGAGTTAGAGAGAAAAGATGAGGGAATCACAGATGCGGTGGGTTCAAGTGGATTCGATGGGTTAATAGTCGAATGAAATGCGATAATGAGCCCTCGGGGTAGGTGGATGTGCTTCCTTGGCCTCTTTTTTTTTCGCACAGAGCCCCCGAGTATGACGTCGACGACCGTTTCGTAGCAGCACGATAATCTGGACGTATTTGAAATTTGCCGTTTGATCTGAAGTGTACAGGTTCCTCAGCCAAAGCGCCGAAGAATGTTCTCCCACGTTGGCAATTTGGCAGTTTGACAGTTTGAAGATTTCGCAGAATGTTGGCCTGAGGCATCACTGTCCCTGGCAACATGTCGATCACCAAAACAGGAAAAACAGGAAAAACAGGAAAAACAGGATTTCGCAATCTTCCCCGAGCCCTTGTATTCGCAATACTCCTTGTGCATAGAGTGATGCGAGAGTCATTGCTCGTGGCAACCGGTTGACATTCGAGTCTCGGCTATAGGACAATGATCTGTACGGTTTAGCTTTCTCTAATAGGGCACCTAGAAAGACACATAGAAAGAACATATAAGGCCACACCAGTGTGTTCCTACCTATATTGTCTCGAATATAAACGTTATGCTAGGGCTAAAAGATCCGATTATTAAAATCCTACGTCGTTAACAAGGCTGCATACGCAGCCACTTTACCACATTAGACCGAAATCACATCGTAATGAACCCTTTAAATATGAAATAGTGATACTAGCTATCATGCTCTCTAGGCTTCATCGCTGGTCCATGAACAGCTCCAACGGAAGGCAAGTTCTATCAGTAAAGACTGGACATCAACATCAAGCCAGAACCCTGACACAGAGAGCCAGTGATATGCCAAACAACAACGTGCACGATCCGGACACGAGGGCAAACTTATTCTATGTGTCAATACTGGACGATCGATGGCCTGGTCTCCAGACAGATATTGTTGGTGGGTTGACGTCTGTCTGCATGAGGTACTCATAGTAAATAGTGATCACAGCTTACTTGGGTTGCAAATTACCGTTGCCAGAAGGCTCGATTCTCTTATTGTGCACGTTGTACAAAAGGTCACATCGTCTGGCGTCCGTATAGAGCTGTACACACGCAATAGCAGGCTGAGTGACATGTCTCAGTATATCACATAGCGCGCGCGGTGTGCCGGGATCACATCCGCCAGCATATAGCGCGATATTGGAGTAGGCGTCACGCTTGCTTCTTCCATATCGGTCGAATTCAGGGTGATTCTTTCCATCCGATGCAACCAATGAAGCTGAGCTCCTCCTGGCAGAGCCGTATGGCGAGTTGGAGGCAATAGATACAGTCTCAACTGCCGCCATCATGGCAGAGAAAGTCGCAAATAGTGTAAATAGCCCCATTGTAGCCGATTCCATAAACATATCGCAAGGAAGTTGAAGTACTAAGTCACTGAAGGGGACCCTATGATTTTCCTGGAGCCCAACTTGTTGATAGTATTCGGAATGCCAATCGTAGGTTCTGACGCCGCATTGTTCGATTCCTGTCCGAGAGTATCCAGATAGCATATCGCGAGGATTGAACGGCGAAACATGTCCTGACCGGTATGTAGGCCTTTAAATGAAGGAAGTATGCATATTCCGGGTGCGAGAATTAGGACTTGGTAAGAGGAACAGCCTAGAGCCTTATACCCACTCTCGCTAGCCTATCCAATGCACACCACTCCGCTGCTGTCGACGACGGTGTAGTAATCGTCCGCTTCTTGGAATATCATAGTATGGGTGCGCCAGCAAAAAATCAAACTGCGCCTTATGTAGACTTCGAATCATGCCAGTCTCCATGGGATGCATCTGCATATGAGAAAAATGACATATCTGAGACCTTTCCGAGCTCAACCCAACGCTCAGTTGTAGATTTGAGGTATCTGTATGCTGCATGAACTGCTTCCATGTTGTTCTTCGTCAGAGTGGCTGTTCGATGCTGGAGTTTCATGACTGTGAGTTTCAGACCTTGCCTTGTTTCAACTGCAAGCCAGTTCGATCTGCCAACAAGCGATCTGTACAGTGTTTGTTCTTCCTCACGAAGAAGGATCTCTGGATCTCGTTATCAGTGTCCCATTTACGACTCGGCACGAGCGGAATCGGAAGTGGAGAGCATGCTTGCATCTCTGCAAGACGTAGCGCTTCGAGAGAGTAAGCTTTCTGAGACATTGTGATTGTTCTTCTGTCGTAGTTCCGGGAGACTGCACTGCCTAGAAAACGTTAGGGTTCTCCCATATTTTGATTTCGAATTCGCCTTTCACTTGCTGGAAAATCTGCTCGACTTCTTCATCTGTGGGAGCTGCTGCAATGAAATCATCAACAAGAACAAGTAGAAACCATGTACCAAGTAGTAGACCCGGTGGGGTGACTTGAGCCGTTAAGGAGCGCTGACGTGATCAATGAAGCTGAGCTCCTTCTGCCAGAATTATAGGGCTAGTTGGAGGGTCTTTGGCAAGGCAGTTTCGGTAGAGGATTGGGCGAAAGAGAATGCCTGGTTTGCCGGTGATACGGTCCGGGTGGATGCGATTGTACTCCTCGAACATGCCTTCAGGCTGAGAGGTAGCACCTGCTGTACACTCGCTCGCGAGCGTACCTACATAGAACATATGCTGTCCCATGGAGAGATGGATCAGGACTATGACACTGAGAGTTAGATGGCTCACGTACATCATGGTGAGTATTCGACGTGACATTTCCCACTAGGTAGCTAGATCTGTCGCAGGAAACATGATCTGGTTGTAGGTGCTCAAGAAACCAAATGCAGACTTAGCCTCGCCCAAATAAAGGAGAGGCTCTCCCACGAGACGCGCCTCAGTCGTTGGAGCTTGTCAGCACGGCTTAGCAAATGGTGTGGGATGACCCAGGGAACCTTCAGTTCCCCTACTAGTCCGGACTCCCCCTTGGTCTCTTATAGTGATTAAATAATGATAACTCTTCGATTGGCCGCTGTCTTTTTCCCGAGCACATCTTTGTCACCCCGCATCCTTTGAAGTAAACCCGCTCGTGAGGGGGTTTACATAGGTCGGCGAAAAGCCACATCATCAGCGCCGTTTGCTGAGCGTCGTACAGTGCGTGGTGGTTGCGCCCCGAGAGATGGTTATAAATATAAATATAAGGAAAGTTTTATAAGTTTCGGGAAAGTGCGCACGTCTCAAGACGCCACCGACATAAAAAGAGGAAGCCGGTCAGCTGTAAGTGATCATATGTACTGTTAGAGCCAGATCCTGTAAATATAGGGGAAGGGACCTTATACCAACCGAGGGATAGCATGGCCCGGAACGCGTATAGCAATTCATGCAGGCGCCGTTGAAGAAGGCGTTATTCTCCTCCTCCACTACGCCACAGCGACTCTCATCGATCCATTCGCTGCCAGACAGTCGTGGCACGTAGGGGCAATGACCCAGCCAAACTCTGCCACTTGCGGAGATAATGGTGTTTCCGAAGGGTTAACTGTTTGCACGACAAGAAAGTTGTGTCACACTCCACATCTGCCGCAGTAGCGCTATCATTGTGGTTAGCTTGACTGCGGTAATCTAGTTCAGGTCATTGAATACTTCCTTAGTGACAGTTCCTCGGCCATTGTTCCACGCCCATCGGTCTCACCTCTGTGTCCCTTCCTAGTAGAAGCGGCAAAGCCTTCTGAGCACTTTGAACAGCCAAGTCAGATACCCCACAGTTCAGAGGACGGGCATATTGTCTAGCTGTGTTCGCCTTTGGCAATGGCATTTGCATGAATTCGTTGCATATAACCATATACACTAATCGAGTACTCTCGTCCTCCCAGACCAGCGAGGCGGATCTGAAGTACCTCCTGGGAGAACATATTAGCTTCGAAGCCGATATCAACCACATCGGAAGCCTCACTCTCCGTGGATTACCGATGAGCACACTGGAGTTATGGAGAACGCCCGGCTGTCTGGTGGGGACCAATGTTGGTGGGAGATGAAGGGATCGGCGAAGCAAGCAGAGGTACTTGTGAAACGCTGGCGCTTGTTTATAAACTGACCTTGAACTGAATCTCGTCCAAGAGCGTGGCGGCAGACCGCTGCCATTCATCGAGGGCGACTTTGCACTGTACGCCAGCCGTCACGGTGGGTTGTTTCCATCGTTGGTGTTTATAACTCGATCAAAACCATGTCGTATATAGAATGGAACTCAGAAATGCAGACTCGTGTTGTCTTGGTGATATTGACACCGGGAACCTTTTGGGCATCAGCTGCACCAGGGTTGTGCTCCCCAAGCGACTGCCATCCAGGGGATGGAAGCTGGGGATTTGGAGTCGGTTTATAGATGGAGTAGATATTTGATATAGAAAATTATAATTAGTAGTAGACTCAACGTCAGGGATAGATGTGAAGCAGACAGAACAAAACAAAAAGGGCATCAGGAGGTGTGGTACCTAGTCTATTTGTGCCGCCTTATATAGTGAAATATTAACAAACAGCAAACAACCAGGCCATATTTAAGTTTCTCTGGAATCTCTGGTATAGGTATCGCAATGATGTGTATTACGACCACTACAAAGACCTGTACCAACGCAGCATCACTAACTGCATATAGCACAAAACATGTCATTATTTGTTCATCAACAGTGAATGTAAGTCACCAAAGCGTAGCGTATATCTACAGATATCAAGAGAAATGCATACTGTCTATATACACATGCTCGCTGAGAAAAGAAACAAAAGAAAATCGATACATCGAAACACGCCAAAGATACGGACAAGAATCGGGACATCGTTTCTTCTTTAATTATGCACGTTTCCATTTCCATTAAATCGGATTCATCATAGAAGCATCAGGAACATCCGGCTGGCTCACACCCCCACCAGGTCCAGCAACAGGTGTAGATTTCGTAACCGGCACAGGCGAGACGGTAGTCGGCACACTAATATCAAGATGGCTAGGCGAGCGACTACTGCGACTGCGTGAGCCACCACCGCGGGAGACACTGCTCCCCGGAGTGCCGGTACTGGAACCAGCCTTCCCGCCACGTTTGACCATCTTCCCCAGCACGCTGACGATCTCTGCGGCGTCTTCGAAGCTCTCGTCGTCCATGCCTTCCTTGGCATTGTAGACGTCTGCAATGGCCTGTTTTGCGAGCCGGCGGCAGGCGATGGAGTCTTGGAGGCAGTCGTATAGATAGGCTGCGTATTCGAGCTTGACTGAGAGACGGAGGGGATGTGAGCCTGGTAGGAGTTTGTCGGAGAGGGTTGCTGCGTGGTTGAAGCAGGCTGTTGCTGTGGCTGTGTAGTCTAGTGGCGGGAGAAGGAAGGAGGAGATTGGTTGGGGTGGCTGAACTGGTTGTAATACTGGTAGGCCTGGGGGCCGGGATGTCGGCGTTGATTCCGTGTTCATTTTGGACTTGTAGGGGTCTGAGACGCCGAGGGCGGTTAGGGTATCTGCGCCGTATATGGAATCATGTTTGAGGCGGGTTGGCATGTCGGTGTCGGGGGTGAAAACTGGGCGATTGTGGAATAGTACGAAAATATGGTAGAAGGAAGCGCGGAGTTTGTAGGCGAGCACTTTTAGCTCGACGGACCTCTCTACCATGGGAAGGATGTAGCCCTCCAGTATTAATAGGCCTTCGCGGGAGAGCCATATGATGTGATGGTACAGTTGGAGGGATCTTGTTTCACGTGTTGTGTCGAGGCGCCGCAGCTTGCGGGCTCTAAGAAGCTTTTTTGATAGCATGACGGAGACACCAAGGACTTTGTATAGCATTGCCGAGAGCAGGGGGTTTTCGAGACCCATGACGGCCGCGAAATTCCCCAGGGCCTTCTGGTCCACTTCGGAGGAGGCCATCCATAAAGCCCACGACCCGGGAATTGGTGAGTCTGGGCAGATAGAGTCAGCCATATTGGTCATTGGTCTCAAGCAATAGGCAGGGTGGAGGTTCGGCGAAGCCTAATTGACCGAAAGGAAACTCAATTGAGAAGCTAGGAACGCCTCAACAGAGAAAGGAATCGGCAAAGACAGCCCAGACTTACCAAAAAGCGCGCAAACAGAATTTCAAATAACAAACCAAACGCAGCAACTGAATCATGCTCCAACCACGCGCGTATCGCCGAGCCGCGGACCAATTGACCTGCCGAATCAAGAACTTGGCGCACAAAATGTCCAGACTGTTCCAGCGACGCGCCGGATCGACAATACAAAATATACAATATCCGAAACCAAAAGCAGCAAATTGGGCGCAAGCTGCAAGGTTCAGCAGGGCCCGAGGGGTGATTGTTCAGCCCACGGAGTATATCACAGCCAATGGCTTTCGTTCGTGGCACGTGTACCAAATCCAATTGCGACAATCTTGGAAGTATAGAATGTTCGAATAGTAGTCGAACAGTGCGGAACAACGCTATCCGATCAATCGAATCAATATTGCCCGTTTCGGTCTAGCGACGGCTGAGTTTCGAATGTCGTATTTGCACTGTATCGTGGCTGGGAATTCGGCTAACGCAAGGAGCAGACAAGGTGACTGAGCTGGATTGCAAGTAGACTTGACGCATCGTGCGGCAAAGGGGGAGGCGAAATGCGATTTTGCCAGCGCAGTCTGTGCGGGGAAGAAATTGGGGTGTCTCGGGTGTGAAGCTGCTAGCTCGGGGGGGGCTCGAGCTAGGAGCGCTGGGTTAGAATTGTTGTACCTGTTAGGGCTGGTATGGAGTTGAAGCCCACGGGGTTAGAAGACAATTAGAAAATTGAAAGATTTTCGAAGGAATGCATCATGTTAGCTGCGAGGTTTCCCCTGATATGATGAGATCGGGTTGGACTCGGAATATGCGTATGCAAGTACTGTATAGTAATTGTTACTAGCCTGTCTTGGAGTCCCACAATAATCAGAACATTTGAATAAATTGATTATGATAAATGTGCTACAAGTGGGAATAGTGGCCTACTTGTATAAACCAGGTAATTCACTCAAGTAGGGCTCGTTCAATTGTAATACCATGTGGCAACCCATCTCACCCGGGAATTCTAGTACAATCTAATGCTGTGCTGTCCTGCACTAGCCTGAGTTTCGCTTGCGATGTCAATTTGATCCTGTTAATTACTCCCTACATAATGACGGGCTTGCTACGTGGCAGCTTAAGGCGAAAACTAACGAGACAGCGCAGATTGGGGATATTAATTACAGGATGATCCTACCCAGCTAAATAGGTGCCCAAGTCCTCGGGCCAGCTTACTCTGAATGTATCTGGGCATTAATCTAAACCTTGCACGGACTCTGCCACGCTGGCAGTGGCTGGGATGTGTGTATTGTATTGTGGACGCGATAGGAATCCACCTATCTGATGTGATGGAAGTGAGGGTCTGGAGTGTTCATTGTACAACATCCACTGATGTACTCCGTATTTTACTAGGCATAAATTAATATAACATCGTCATTTACCGCAGTTCTGTAGGTTGATGTGTTGTGTTCCCAGCATCTAAGCGGATACACCGCTAGAATGATGCCCTTGCTGATCGCCTCATTAGACATGTCCATTGTACGGAGTACCAAGCTATAATATAATTGTACATGTAAACGAATGCAAAACTTGGTAATTTGGCTTTTGTATTTGGTTTGTACTTTTCGTCCCAACCCTGCCAATGTGTTCTATCTCCAACGGCCGTAATTTAGAATAACACCTTGTGATAACACAAGCACAAGTCGCCACTGTATAAGCCTGAGATGCAATGTGTTATCGTACATGCAAAAGTATCCCCCCAAAAAAAAAAGAAAAAGCTAAGCTAAGGCAAAACCACCCTATCCATCCAGGTCATCCAGGTCATCGACTGGGAATCCCACAAATGCGCGCCTCACGAAAGCCCGCCAGACATTGTTCACTAGCTTCTTTTTCTTGCTCGAAGACCAATCAGCACCTTGGCTATTGACCTCAGTCTGTTTCTCTTCGGCTCCTTCCTCGCCAATCCTCGCTGCGAGTTGGAAGAAGCTGCGCACCGTCAGGTCTTTCATTTGATACACGTCATCATTTGTGGTGTACTCAATCTCGTAGTCGATACGAGGACTGTCGCCTTGTTCGCTTGCCACGAGCTGTTCATGGAGTTTTGTTAGATTCGAGAAGTATTGGGTGTAGCCAAGCCATGTGAACGCCTGGTTCGAGTATGCAGGGCCCGGAGGAGCGGTTGACGAGGGAGGCTCAGGGACTTTGAACTTGGGTTTCTTTTTCTTTCCCTTGCCCTTCTTTTTCTTTTGAATTTCGGGTGGAATAAGGGAATCGTCGCTGGTTTCCGGCGTATCAAGTTCAGCAAGATCAAGTCCAGAGGTCGTATCGTCAGCCGCATATGTGGACAAATCCACTCCACGTGCGACATCATGCAGTCCCGTGATATTGTAGTCGATCACGCGCAGACTAGGGAAGAAGTTCGGAACCAGACTGGGGGATACTAGCGATACGCTGTATCGCTCTGCCCACGGGCCCCCAATCTTCTCCAAGAACTTTCGCTTCTTCTTGTCCTTCTTTTTACCTCTCTTGTCCTTCTTCGCCGGTTCAACTTCCGAGACATCCTCCAAATCCGATATGGAGTCGAGCTCCTCGAAAATGCCCGACGGAGGAGATGGCAATGAGGACCATTGGTTTCGAAGCGACTCAAGGTAATCGGCTTTCGAGTTGATTGACACCTTTCCATGGGCCTTCGAATCAATGTTGACCTTGTTGCTGTCTTGGAGCATGAAATGGTCGATGTTCATATGACCGTAAAGGCTGCCGACAACAACATCACGGTACTGGTGCATCCAGAGCGTATATTTTTGCCAGCATGTCTCATCCCAGTTCTTTTTCTCGCTCGACCGGGCGGGGGGTACGTGGCCCATGAGGATGGCTTTCATGTTGCGACTGCGCAGGATTTTCAACTGCACCCGCAACCACTCCATGTGCTCGTATCCAGGTTCCGACTTGGCGTTGCATCCATCCACCGCACTGTTGGAATCGAAGAAGTACATGGTGTTCAGGCTGATGACCGCTAGCCGACCGGGAACCACCTCCGCGGTGAACCAACCGCCCTCAACGAAGGTGTGACGCTGATCTTCTGGGATAAACGGGTCCCATATCTCTGCAAAGCGCTTTGTCCACTTGTTTGGGCCCTCGTTGAAGATGTTGTGGGGCATGATATCGTTGTTGCCGAATGTCGGGATGACAGGGATCGACATTCTGGGCACGGCATTCGAGGTCTCACTGACTCCCTCCTCACCGAAAATTTTGATCCATTTTTGAGACAGTAACGTATTCAACTCCATAATCTCATCCGCCGTGCGAGGGAGCTTTTCATCATTGTCGTGTCGAGCAGAATCACCGGTCCAAATCACAAAATCGATCTCATCCTTCAAATTTTCTTCGATCCAGCGAAATGTCTCGTTGACAAGGGATAAAGGTGCATCGCAATCTGTGCCCTCGGCTCCAAAATACCCCGCGGGGCCATTACCACGGTGGCACGAGCGATCGATCGAGGTTCCGGCCTTGTAGAGTCGGTCGGGATGAAAATCTGTTGGTCAGCATGGGGCCACACAACGGAAATACAAACGTAGAGAGCTGTGCGCTTACCAGTTATATGTAAAAATCGTCCGCGTACAGGTTTGCGCAAACCATCCGCCAGCTGTCCAGCAGGCAGCTCCGTTGGACTATGGCCCAACGGCTGTTGCCCCAAGGGGCTGGCGGAGATAGTGTCGGCAAAGAGGCCCAGCAGCAAGAAAATTGACTGCATGAGTCCTCTGAAACCAAGTGCAACCAAGAGAAGTGTGTCAAGGTCAGAATGGAATATTTTGGGCGAAGATCTTATCTGCCCGGTCACGTCACTAAGCGGGTGTGGCAGCCGAACTCCAACTCAAATGCGCAACCAATCAGAGATAAGTTTGGGGGGGACCTTTGGAAAGGTTGAAGACTTTATAAATACATCTACTACAACATACAACATCCAATATTGTATGATCTTATCTCTACTACGGAGTCGCAACCTTGGAAGTTACTGAACTACTAGATTTACTAGTGCAGATTATATCCCCAGATCGACATCCTCAAACTGGCTCAGCCAATGACTCCATCACGTGGCCGAAAGTCCTGAGGGGACCTTGGAGGCTCGCCTTGGCAGAGCGGAACTCTATGTTGTAAGCATTTCATTCTCTATGTTGTATGGAGACCATGCTTAATTTGTTTCAGTCCATATCTAACTAGCTTTGTTTTATATCCGGAGTTGACCAAGTTCGGGCAGGAGATCGCATGATCAAAATTTACTGGAAGGCGATCAAGATAGAAGCTTGGAAGCTTCACGTATACTCCCGAAGTCATAACGAAGCTCACATAGCATATATCTTCTATGGATCTTGCCATAATGTGGATTCGTCAAAACATCCAAACAAAAGGGTATTGACAGATCAGATCCTGGAAAAGAATATGGTGCCCGACTGAGCCGAAATCGGCTTGACCGTCGGGGTTACTCAAATGCAGCTAAAAGGCTAGCTTGAGATAGAGAATCAATTGGAATGATGACAAGTGTGCATTACTATTTTTTACTATTTCGAAGAAGTCCGGGAGGTTCTGGTTAGGCCGGCTCTAACAACCGGCCCGGAGTGCAACCTCGCTTATACCGTACTCGATATAAAGACGGTTACCGGTCCCCACAAGAAGTTCAATGTTGGTTTCGGCCGATAGATACCTTAAACGGCTGATAATCTTCGTCCTTGGTCTATAACGATCAATCATGTCAGCCTGTATATTCAATGCGACCTCGAGACTTTGCTTGTACAAGGCTTCAGCTTACATTAAAGGTGAAACATGCAACTTTGTTGCCAATCGTTAGTCTAGAATATTCCATCGGGTTAGCCATTCTGTGCGTGGGTAAGACTTTCCTCGTAGATGTTTTCAGCTTACGGCAAAAGCTCTTCTGCGAGTGGACAGGGCCATTCAATCGGGTTGTCGTTGTGCATCTGCGTAGCATGGTTCCCCGTACCCACGCCGAGGAAAACGTCTTTTTGCAACTTAGCTCCTCTGCGCCTGGGCACGGCCTTCTACTTGGTCGCGTACGCTCTCAGTAGGAAACGGCCCGCTATAGATACCGAAAGTTAGTCGACTTAATAAAAAGACGTAGCACAACAACAAAGAGACCTACATTCGCTGATGCCCCTCCATCGTGGAAAGCGTTGATCCAAGATCTGCACGTGAATCACCTGGATATAAGTATATAGACGGGATTAAGTCAAATCATGAGTTATCCATGGATGGGTATCACTAGGCTGAGTCAGATTAACCCCAGTTTGGGCTTACCACCTGGAATTCTCGTCATTCTCGTCCTCGAATGATGCCTTTTTCGGCCATCTCTGGTAACCTTGGAATACGTGATAGCGCCGTCCCCGCCCACGACCAGCTACCACCCCGCACAGGACAACAGAACAATCCACGTGAGCTTGCGTAGGTTGCCCGCAAAACCGATATTATCGCCGTAGAGTTACTTGACTATAAGGCTGAAGACATGCCGCTCTTTCAGCCCAAGGTCAGATCCCAACCTTCGCATGTAATACAAACGGATAGTAATCTGAACATGACACCTATATCATTCTGTGGCAACAATCAGGAGTTGCAGGTTGGAGAATAACTATAGCATGCAAATATACAGGCGAAAGAGAGAAACCAGCCCTTTTCACTAATTGTAATAGCACCCCTGTGCACATATTTTGTGGGAGCAAGCACTACAATACCAGCCGCCGGTGTTGGCATTGAAGTTGCAGTTGCACTTGGCAGACAACCTCATGTTAGCAGATTGTTCATATTAGAGATTTCGTCGATTACGCACACAAGTCCACGTGCCGTTCAGGTTGTCGACAGGGCTGTGGGTGTGATTTTGCTTTTGGGGGGCCTCCATTTGTTCTGGATCTCAGTTGATAGTAGTCAGTAGGTGGGCATAGCCTCTTTCCTCGTGCAAAGCCGGGCTGGCACTCACCCGAGTGAGTTTTTCTAAATAATTGCGACGATTTTTAACGAAGGGTCTGCTGTAGAAACCAAAAGACTGAGCTGCTCGAGGAGAGTCCCATCCCTGCAAGACTCGAGGGGTTAAATAGTCAAGAATGAGGCTCCAAGGTTGCGATTCTACGATTGTATGTTGTAGATGAAGGCGAGCCTGGTCTGGGGCTGCGGGAAACAAGGAGCTGATGAAGATGCCCAAAGCCTTGCAATGATTGGTATTTATCAATTGAGGGGACAGAAATATGCTTGGCGTATGCTGGTATGCTGCATGGACCCTGCTAGCGCTTACTACATGCAAGTCGACGGATGATCAGGAATACTTGCGCTGGTCCGTGTTTCACAGCCACAGGGTCTAAGCCCCTTCAAATCTGCCTGGATCTGCCTTGAGCTCGTGTGATTCGAGCACTTGATTGCGACAGTCTATGACTACATTACTTCGGGTGAGCGCGTGTTTTCAGAGACCGGTGGTTGTATAACCAGATACCAATATTGGGCTAGCCTAAGTAACGTGGCAGGCGACCCCAAGAAGCAAAAACCAAATGATGGCGCAAGACTCGTCGAAACACGTTATCATCGTCGGGGATGCTCCCGTACGCCTGTTCCTATACCCGTCCACTGCCGATTCGACCGAAAAGTCTTATATGCACAATGCATACTGGTTCCAGGTCGGGTCTAACCTTGTGGCCAGTATTTTGGAGGGCGGATCAGAGGGTGCTGAGCCTTGCATCCATATTCACAGGCCTAGTCTCGTGAGCCCTCAACAGGGCACGATCCATTCTATCGTCGACCTCGAAGGCCATGACTCCAATGCTCCAAGCCCAGATTATCCAGGGCATCACCGTACAAGCTTCAAACTCCGATGCATGCAGGAGATCGTTACGGCGAGACAATGGTACGCGCCATCTCCTTTTCCTCCCTCGGCAAACTATCCGTCAGCGCTCTCCATTGCCATCTTTCAAGAAACCAGAACCGAAGCAACCACCGCTGAGACCGACACCGCCGCTGCAATTTCAACCTTCCAGCAATGCCGCCCCCGCTTCCTCGTTTACCACATGGCAAGGCCCCTATGCGATGGCAGTATCTGGGAAACGGTCCGGCGAGGCCCACTGACAGGCCCGAAGCCCGGAACGCCAGACGGCGAGCGGCTCATTGTCATAGTCGATGCCAATGATCTGCGCGCCGAGGGCATCAACCTCTCGCGCGGGCTATCATGGGAGAAAACCTGTGAGGACTTCGTCGAGCGGCTTGGCTCTGTAGGGAAACTGGTACCCCTGGCAACGTGTGCGCATCTAGTCGTGCTCCTTGGGTGCGCGGGCGTAATCTACCACCAGGGCTCGCGGGTGTCCAAGCCGGTGCTCTTGTTTGACCCGCGCTCGTCGGAACAAGAGTTCGTGCAGAAAGCCCAGGGACAGATACCCGGTCTTTCGGAGACGTTTGTAGCTGGTCTTGTGAATGCGTTGATTCAGAGCCCGGAGCTGAGCGTCGAGAAAGGGATTGAATTTGGCTTGCAGGCTGCCAGAAAGCTTGCTGTGCTTGGGTTAGCTGACCCTGGCAACGAGGTACCTTCTCTATCGACGGTCTATCGAGCCACGGAGGTGATGGGAGAGACCGTGACGAAAAGGGACAAGCTGATTCGCTTCGTGATCCCATCGGATGACATTGCCCGCGGCAGCTGTGACGAGAACTGGTCTTTGCTCGACTACACGATCGGTGACCCTGCAGAAGTGGCACGCCAGATTGTGCGGCAGGGGCCTCTCTCGCCCGCGAGCCAGGTGCCGCTAGCCCAATTCAACCAGCTTGTCCTCTTCGACCGGCGCGAGATCGAGTCGTGCCGGTCCATCTTCAGCTTCCTGCGGGAGTATCTCGCCGCACCGCTGAAGCGGCCGCTCAGCATTGCGCTCTTCGGCCCCAGAGGGTCCGGGAAGGCCTTTGCAGCGATGCAGGTCGCCGAAGCAGCAACGAGGGGCCAGAAGGCATGGACTATCCGCTTTGACCTCTCGCAGTTCACGAGCGTCGACGATCTGATCGCGGCCTTCCACTCCATCCGTGACTGTTCCCTCAAGGGCTCTATACCATTGGTCTATTTCCGCGGCTTTGACACCGACTTCGCCGGCTCGCCCCTGGGCTGGCTGCCGCATCTGCTGCACGTCATGTTCTCTGGCTCCTTTTCCGACCACGGCATCAGCAGACCCATCGGCACCGCCGTCTTCTTCTTCGGCTCAACCTCGTCCAGAACATACGAAGACCTCCAGCGCGTATCCACAACAACCTCCAGTAACCTAAATAATCGAGCCGTAGACTTCCTCGCTTGTCTCCACGGCTTCGTCAACATCCTAGGCCCTGACAAAGTCCCCCGCACCGCCGGCGGCAGCGAAGACAGACTCTACCCTGTCCGCCGCGCCGTCATCCTTCGCTCGCTTCTCGAAGCGCGCGAAACAAACCTCACCTCTTCCAAACAAATCAAAATTGACGACGGTGTCCTCAACGCCCTCCTTCTAGTCCCTACCTACAGACACGGAATCCGGTCGCTGAACTCCATCATAGCCATGAGCCACCTAAACGGACGCTATCAATTCGACCGTTCTGCTTTGCCCCCTCAAACGCAACTCGACCTACATGTCGACTACAAAACCTTCACCCAGTACCTCAACGGCATCCCACTCCCAGAACAACTCCGCGAGAGACTCGCGCAGGAACTCCACACCGTCTACCTGGCTATCCGTTCCAAAACAGCAACGAAGTCAGAAAAAGCCGAGCTGAAACCCTGGCACGATACCGATGAGGAATTCAAGGAATCCTCCCGCGCACACGCCGAGATGATCCCCTCCAAACTCCGCGAGATAGGGTGCTTCCTCGCCGAGAAGCAGGAGCACCGCGAGCCCGTGCGGGCCTTTACGGCCGCGCAGATCGAGCGCCTCGGTGAGATAGAGCATGATCGGTGGAATACGGAGCGGCTGCAAAACCAGTGGAGTCGTGGAGAGGAGCGCGACATCACCAAGCGCAGCAGTCCGTTTCTGGTGCCTTGGTGTGATCTTGAGCAGAAGTGGCGGGATATCGATTGCGGGATCGTGGCGAGTTATCCTAGAATTTTGCCCGAGGGGTATGGGATATACCCCATAGGCCTATTGATGCAAGAAAGGATTGAACGAAAGATAAAAAAAAAAGAATTGGGTATGTATTCTATACTATACTATCTTCTCAGCCCAGATGATCTTCCGCTTGCGTTCCTCACGCTTAGAGACCACCTTCCAGACGAGAACCACGATGAGAGTTAACGCGACGGATAGGGCAAAATACAGCCAGATCCAATGTGAAACGACGACAGAGCTACCGCCATCCTCTAGCCCTACGTTCCAGTCAAAAAAGGTCATGCTGAAGATAGTCTGTTGCAGGTTAGAGCTGGTTTCAAACATTTAAGAGGGATAGACTAGACGTACTGCTAGGAATGTGGCAGGGAGAAAGACCAGGGTCAGAATGGCAATTATCTTAACAGAAACACGGTCGCGATGTTCTATCTATGTCGGGTATTTAGTCAGTCTATTGCTAACTGGCAAGATGGAGCGATACATACCACAGCCTTGCTTTGGTCGTCAACCTGCGGTCTCCTGCGTTAGAACGCACTTAAGAGATGAGCAGTAGACTCACCAGCTTCTGCTGCGACTCAATCCTCGATGCCGTTGTATCGATATCATGAACGACACTCTTCAGAATCGCCTTCTGGTTGAAGACCCTCGCCACCAGCGTAGGTGAGTAACCCCCCTGAGGGGCCGAACTTGAATCAAGAAAGTACCGCCTCTCAAGCACCTCGAACGCAACAAGCAAATTCCCCGCCAACTCCTGCGCAAAATCCCACCTACGCCTCAGAGACAAATTGTTCTGCCACAGTCGAAACAGCTCGTCCCTAGCCCTCCGCAGTTCCTCAACCGCCACCGCCTCCCTAATCACCAAGGCCCTGCACTGTGCCATCAGTGCGCGCTTGATCACATTTACCTCCGTCATGATATGCTCTACCTGCCAGCTCAGCAACACCACGGGGAGGATCATGAGATCAGCTGGGATAGGAGCGGGAGAATCGTGCGGGAATGGGTCGCGGCAGAGTAGAGGCTCCGCCGAGCCGTCCCAGAGACTGCTAGGCCGCACCAACAGTAAACATTCCCAGTCGATGCCGCGGGAGTGGGATTCATGCGGTCGGTGGTTGAGGGACAAGGCGTAGAACGGGTATCCGTCATCTTGCGGGGTTTGGGCGATGAAGGTGATGCCTGTTGCGGGGTCTTCGAGGATCGCGGAGCCCGCTGTGTCGTTCTTGAGGAAGAAGTCGAAGCGTTCGGTAATGTAACCGGTTGCTTTTGCGGCGGTGGTGAGGGAGGTCAGTGTCAGTTGGTAGTCGGGGGTTGTCCTTTCAGGGGCTTCGACTAGACTAGGTTGTACTGAGTACAGGATTTTGTAGGGATCCCGGGCTCATTTGGGGGGTGGCTCTTACAGGATTCTGAACCGGTTGTTTTTGAGTAGTTTGCGCTTGTCTCTCTGAGTTCAAGTCCTCAGTCAGCTATCGATTTATTGTTGTGCCGGGCACAACAGAGAGTCCATCACCACTCTGAGCCGACGGTCCTACCAGAGATGGCTTGTTCAAGAAATCAATTGCGCCTTCCTCAGACTGTTTGGTCCACGGGATGGGCTGTTGGAGTCGCCATCCCGTTCTCTGCAGATTGATCAATCCGATTATCAGTGCCCTATCAATTGCATAAACAGGGTACATCACCCACCTCGATGATCGCGATACTAGTTTCATATGTCTTGAACTCCACTGCAGGCCCAGCAGCATCGGAAATGGCTGTCAAATGAACCAGGGGCTCCATGAAATTTATCATGAGCAAATAATTGAACATACGAAATTCATGTGGACTTGTCTTTGCGGGCTTTGGCTGAATTAAGTCTACAATACGAGGTGCATACTGGCCTGGCAACAGGTCACTTTGTTTTGACGCTAAAATAATAGTGGTATTTAAATTCGATTGAAACAGCTTCAAATGTTCGATTATATATTACATACGAATACAAACCGATAAGAGTTAATAACAATGCCTCATGAGTTTTGGAACTGTGTACTTTGGGAGGTAGTTCCAGAAACTCATTAGACACCACTGTACTTAGGGCTAGCTGATAGCTGATCGCAGGTGCCCCCAGGCTATCTGTTTAGTCAGCAATCTCAGCCTGGAGGCCTGGAGGGGAGAATAGCGCTAGCTGGCAGGACGAACACAAAACCATACTTTACCAAAGTCAAGTATTACTTCGTTTTTACGGAGGGCCTAAATATAGCGCTAATGTTTTATGCATACCTTGGCTTCACTCGATACGAGGCAGCCCTGTTCACCCGGCCACCCGGCCGGATGGAAGCAAGCCGCTGGTCACCATCAAACCTCCCCCGTGCACAGTGAAGATTTCGATTTCAGCCGCATCGTGATGTCCATCGTCCGCGTGGCTGTCTCTGATTGGGCTTCGCAAACATGACAGCCTTGCGGGGTGTCAAACTGACTCGGACAACAGCTGCAAGTAGCTCCTTATGGCCAGTTCAGCCGGGCTAGCTCCATTCCAGCGGCGTGGCTCTTGCAGCTCAATTGAGATGGCAATCAATTCGAGACAAACCACCACAGCTACATCTGGCAATTAGGTCAAGTAGATATAAATGTCATCGCGCTATCCAGCAACTTTTCATTATCATCCTTGCCCAGAACTGCACCAGGCTGCTATACTCACGCAAAATAAAATCAAGCATGCCTCAGTCCCCCTTCCACGGCATCCTAGCCGCCCTAATTACCCCGTTCACCACCGACCAATCCAGCATCGACGCCTCGACCCTGCATTCCCACATCAACACCCTCATCAGTGCCGGCATCCACGGCCTCGTTCCCGCTGGTAGCACAGGCGAATTCACCACCCTCTCCCGCCTCGAACGCAAAGAGCTCCTAGATCTCTGCATCAAATCTGCGGCGGGCCGGGTCCCCGTTATCGCGGGGATCGGGAGCACCTCGACCGATGAAGCGGTCGAGCTGGCAGCGCATGCAGGGCAAGCCGGCGCAGCAGCGGTAATGGTTGTTCCACCATTCTATGACCCGTTGAACTACGTGCAATTAAAAGAATTTTTGGCTGCGGTTCATGATGCTACCGGCTCTTGTTCCTCTTCTTCTTCTTCGCTGCGGCTGCCGATTATCTACTACCACATCCCCTCCGTGAGCGGGGTCACGCTTTCCCCAAGCCAAATCGCCGGGTTGTCCGATGTTGGCGTTAAATATGTCAAAGATACCTCTGGTAACGCGCCCGCGTACACGGAGTTGCTATTCGGACTTTCGGACAAAATCATCACCTTCAACGGATGGGACACGCTTATGTTCTATGGGCTTGCTGCGGGGGCGCCGGGGGCCGTGTGGGGTGCTGCCAATTTCATCCCCGAGCTGGCGGTTGAGCTTTGGGATGCTGTTGCTGTAGAAAAAGATCTAGACAAGGGGAGAGCATTATGGTCGAAGATATGGCCGATTTGTAGATTTCTGGAGGCTCATAATTATGCGGCGGCGGTTAAGACGGGGGTTGAGTTGAGGGGACTGCGGACAGGGGGGTTGAGAAGGCCGTTTGCGTTGCTGGAGGGGGCTTTAGTGAAGGAGTTGGCTACATTGATGGAAGATGCTGGGGTGAGCGTAGTTAGGCCAGCCTAGTTGTATGGGCATACGAGGTTTTATTTCCCACGAAAGTTCAGGTCAAGTTTCTTCCAGGTATCAGGCATACGGATATTGAACATTTGAGCAGGGGACCTAGTCTACCACCAGTCCGCAGTAGTTTTTAGCCCTCATAACATCAAGGAATTCACGAAACGACTTCAATCCGCCATAGTAGAACTTCACCGAAGGCATTGCCCCAGGGATATTCTTCCCCGTGATCCAGGAGTCGACCCTATCGAACAGTGTCTCGGAAGCAGCCAGCTGATCACAGAGGCCCACCCACTCCGTTTCAGCCTCTTCGGTACACTCAATAACGCTGCTGACGCCCTTCAGCCCACGCAGGTCCCTGAGCATCCCCGTCAGAAAGTCCACCTGCGCCTCGATCAGCGTTGGTGCATTGCTAAATGGCCCCTGCGGCCCAGTGACCATGAACAGGTTCGGGAAAGACGAGAGGAACATGCTGGCGTATGTTCTGATCCCATGTTTCTTCCAATGATCGCTCAGCAATATGCCGCCGCGCCCTCGAATACCCCCCCTTGACGGTCGTGTAGCTGCCGTCGGCGCTCTTGAAGCCCGTGGCGAGCACTATAATATCGAGCTCATGCAGCTTCCCGTCGCTTGTCCTGATACCGTTCCGCTCGATCGCCACAATCGGCGTTTTCAAGATGTCAACGGCAAGTACGTTGTCCTGGTTGAACTTTTCGTAAAATCCCCGATCGCAGGGCGGGCGGCGCGCAAATAACTCCCCCCGGGGTGAGGACGTCAGCCTTGGAGGGGTCCTTGACGATAGACCGGATTTTCGCGCGCATGAACTTGCATGCCTCCTCGTTTGCCACGGCATCCGAGCAGATGTCCCCAAAGCCGCCGTACATAAATCGAAAGCCGTTGCCCTGGCGCCAGAGACTCTCGAAGACCTGCTCGCGTTCCTCTGGGGTTACACTCATGGCCTCCGTTGTCGGCTCATCGAATCCAAATGCCGTTGCCGAATTACGCTGCGCGGTCCAGATGTCGTCGTAGCTGGCGTTAATCTGAGCACGCTGCGCGGCCGTCACGGGCTGTAGCCGCAGCGGCACGGTAAACTGCGCGTGACGGATGAAGCAGTGCAGCTCTGCGACCTTAGTTGCAAGTGCGTCGGCCACCTGAATACCGCTTGATCCGCAGCCGATAACTCCCACGCGTCTGCCACTGACATCAACACTGTGGTTCCAGGTTGCAGTGTGCATGACGGTGCCCTGGAAGCTCCCCAGGCCCGTTAAGCTAGGGATGTTCATAGTACTCTGGATCCCGACAGCAGTGAACAGGTATCTTGCAATGAAATCCCCACAAGATGTTTGGATATGCCATTTGCGTTTCGATTCATCCCATGTCGCGGACACCAACTCCGTCGAGAACTGGAACTTGTCTCGCAGTCCATATTTGTCGACAACGTGGTTGAGATAGGTGACAATCTCGTCTCGTGTCAAGTAGTTGTTTGGCCATGGGTAGGTCTGCAGGTCCTCCTTATCCCACGAGTAGCGGTATAGGAAACTCTCCGTGTCACTCATTGCCCCTGGGTAGTTATTCCAGTACCATACGCCGCCTACCCCTTCGGCTCTTTCTATAGCTTTGACGTTGAGACCTAATTTCTGCAGGGAGTAGAGCTGGTAGATGCCGCCGAAGCCAGCACCGACCACAAGGGCATCAACGGACTCAATTGCGATTGGGGACATGGTAAGTAAAGACATACAAAGAGTGAGTGAGTTTACGGAAGTAGTCAACGTACAGACCCTACTTTTTCAGTCTCAAATATAATCCACCGTAACAAGACCGTAAGCACGATGGGAAAGACGCAGATCCTTGCTGCATCGAGGAGGAGCTGCACCTCCATGGACAGAGTATACTAAATCTCACAGCTTTGCCTTGGCATGGAGGGATCCAATACCTATCTGTACGCCTACAGGGATCTTTTTGTCTGGTCTAATGATTGCCTCGTCGCATGCATGTGGCTTGTTTGCTTCCGCCATGTCATTGCTCATACCTTTCTGGCATCTTATGCTGACGAATAAGAAGCACATTACCTAGGTAGTGTCGACCTGAGAGGTGGTAGTTTACCGCCAAGGACAGTCTGATTCATCCTCTACCCACTCCAGCTCCTCCATATGGTTTCCTATTGTAAACCGGATCACTTCGGAACACCCGTGTCGTAACATGCCAATACTAGCCCCCAAGCCTACATACGAGACGCTAGCGTCTCAACAGCGATCTCGTAGGTAGTTTGACAATCAATCACCTTAATTGGTTCCCTTATCTTGAGATCCGACAATTAGACCAAACATGAGTGAGATGTATTGTCAGCGCGGGGTAGTGGTGGGTATCTACAGCAATTTGAATTCTATTTTCCCTCTAAATATCCCGTGTGAAGGCTCAGTCTAATACTGACGTCTCTCATACCGCATAGCCCTCGATCTTGACACTATGGAGCAATATCGATACGAGAGTCTACCTTCGAGCGACCACATCCGGGTTGTTACCATCCACCCGGGACGTTTCGACGATGACATAGTCATCGACCTAGACTCTGTCAACTTGAAATCCCCCCCCGAATTACGAGTCCGTCTCCTACAAATGGGAGCGGACACAGAAACTGCGCCCTGTCTACGTTGGCGGAGACAAAACCTCAACTATACTTGTGCGCGAAAACCTCATCACGACACTCGCCCATCTCCGGCATCCCCATAAGCCTCGAGTTATGTGGGTAGACGTCCTCTGCATCGACCAGTCCAACGATTTCGAAAAGGGCCCACAGGTAGCCCTCATGGGGAAAATCTACCGACACTCCACCCGCGTTATCGCCTGGCTAGGCCCAGAGAAAGACGGTAGCACACGCGCACTCAACACGATGAGCTGGATCGGCGTCCAAATTGAGGCTGACTACTCGCGCTGGATTGTTGATCCGTCGGCAAATTGCATCCATCCCAGTTTCCGCGATCTGGAAGCTGACATCCCCCTCCGTCCAGAAGATACGCAGGCAATCTTCCATTTGCTTAACAGGCAGTGGTTTGAACGACTCTGGATCAGACAGGAGATTCTTTCATCGGAACCGACTAGTGTTATCCAGTGCGGCTACTACCAGGTTGCTTGGCCGCTCTTTCGGCGTGCCTTGCTCTGTCTCTATATGAAGCGGCGGCCTTGGTCGACATACGAAGAAAAGCTGTATGATCGATTGATCTCGCTCCGCGGCCTAATCGGACAGCCACAAACTGTTGACCTTGGCTTTATACGGGTAGTCTTTGGTCAGTCTGGCTGCGCCGACCCGCGCGATCGAGTTTACGCTGTTTTAGAATTCCTTCCAGAAGCCGATAGGGCTGTTATCGGTGCGCCGGACTACACGAAAGACGTCGCGGTTATATTCCGAGACATTATGCGGCGATGGGTGACGCACTTTGGTTCTCTCAACCTCCTCAGCCAAAGCGAACCCGGTGCCTGCGACTACCTTTCGTCCCCATCCGACCCAACCTGGATCCCAGACTGGTCCAAAAAGGAAGTCATCTTCGGGCGCAACTACTGGCGATATTTTGCGTCCTCGCAGTTTGCAGCTGCCGCCTCCTTCTCCTCGGACAGTCGCGTCTTAACAACCCCGGGAATCAAAGTACTAGAAATACGCCATCTCCAGGCTATTCCCGTCATGAGGGGTCGAGACGTCAAGGAAGTCGAGGATGCGCTTCGTCAGCTGCTTCCTCACGCTGATGGGCTGGATGGTACCTACATCACAGGCGTGAACATGCTCGAGGCATACACCCGGACTTTCCTCGCGAACGCCCTAGCTGAGAACGCAGAGCCCTGGCGAGGGGAAGACCCAATCCTCCAAGAAGCAATGGATATTGTCTCCCAGTTAAATCAAACCAATGATCCTCAGCCTCACCACCCACGAGCCATGGGTCCCTCTGACGCATTCTTCAAAATATCCCGTGCAATGCTAGGAGGCAGGCAGCTGATGTTCGATTCCGATGGCTACATCGGCATCGTACCCCGTTTGGCGCGGGAAGGCGACTTCATCTGCATACTCTTAGGCTGCCACTCTCCGATCGTCCTACGACCGGAAGCGGATAATATCATTAGTGGCGATAGCGGCATGTTCCGCGTGGTTGGGGAGTGTTACGTGTTCGGTCTATCAGAGGGAGAAGGCCTGCTCGGTCGACTGCCAGCAAACATCCGAAGGAAGTTTGGCTCGAATTCGGACTGGGGGGTATATTCATACTTTGAGAACGTATTGACGGGACATAAATCCTTCGAGGATCCCCGGCTCCCTTCATTCCTCCCTCCAGCTGAATTGGCCGATTTCCATAATAGGTTGCGGGTGAATCCTAATGCTACCCTCCGGTTGGCCCCGGAGGGCCTGGGGAAACTGTTTCCTCGAATGCGGGCTTTTGATATTGTCTAGTATCCCAGAATTTAGTAGGAGTTGTTCTATTTCGCGTTTCTGAAAGATCAACAACTAACCCCTCCCTCTCTTTGTTACGGGGCCCTTACAATATGTCCAACATCAATAACATTTTTCATGTCCGTATCAATATTTCGGGGCAGCTAGTGATTCAAGAAGGTGCGCATTTCAGTATGCTTCATGATCAAATTTTGCCCAGGTGCTGTACTTCGCTGACGGCACGTATGGACATTGTCATTGATATCCTCCATATACATACACAGTATTGCAGTCCTAGAGAGGTTTTAATCCCCGCTTAATGGGTTGGCTATCTACCCCATGGACCTCCCCAGTTATGATAGATGGATGGGCCTATCGTATTGTACATGAAGGCGTTGTCATTTACACACACATAAAGGGGAAAAAAAGGATCAATTTTGGTTTTTGAAATGGATAAACGAGAACACGAGTCTCGACACTTAGGCGTTGAGAGACTGCACAAGACTTCACTTGGGTTCCTTTGCTGAAGCTGTCTGCCCTTCTGAACCCACCAGCTCCTCCAAATCCGCAAACATATCATTGATATTCTCGGGCGGTACCCACGAACCGTGCGTCCATCGTTTGCGAGTTTTGGATACCTGCTAGCAGAACGTCTCAAAATCTTTTGTTCATTTTGATGGTTTCAGCGTACTTGGTGTTCTGGGCACGCAGCTCTTCAATTTCTGCTCGGAGCGACTCGACTGATTCAAGTTCACGATATAGATGATAAAGCGATGAAATCACGTCGCTGGACAGCCTGTAGTCCAATTTGCGTTGGTGGTCAGTGCCTTGAGGGCTCTCTGTAGCTGTCTGGACAGCAGGACCCGGATGTGCTATGTCGTGGTTTGTATTTCGATCAGTTCTGCGAGGTCCGTACACTCTTGTGGCAGATTGGGCCCGATGTCCCTCCCGTTGCAGGTTTAGACTCGGTGTAGGATATTGCAGATGAGGAATCGACGCAGCATTCGTGTTGTCCGTGGTTGTATGACTCGGAGGATCATGAGTTTGGGCTGAGGTAGGTTCAAGAGAAACAGGTAGGGTATCCGGAGGTGATGAATCCCAGGATCGATTAATGCATATCGAACAATAAAAGGTGTGGTTCCGAATACTGTACGAGCCGCGGGACAAGCATTCTGGATGGAATACGATTTTGCACGTATGACACTGCATGTGACGTTCCCGTTCGGCCCGAAGGCAGATGCAGCAGTGGTCATCGTGCTTTGAGCCAGCTCCTGTATGTTGGTTAGATTGCAAGGGCATTCATGAGATTTGCTTCGAAATGTGACAAGTACGTACTTTTCCATTCCTTGTATTGTTGGACTTAGGAGTCATATGGCTGTTTAGCGGCACTGGCGACTATCACAGCCCATTTCTGCGATCGAATTTCTTCCTTTGCGCTTGAAACAATTTTTTGGACTTGGACTTGCTGAGAATCGCCATCATTCACATTGACCTGATCCCTCCCCGCGGGGGCCAGGAGACGCGGTCTTTTGATTTGCGAGCCAGTCGTCGGGCTTCTGGGCTGCACCTTCGCGTTTCCAGGTTTTCTCAGCATTCTGCTTATTGATAGATGCAGTTCAAGGATTGGATTGTGAACAAAGAGAAGTTGGAATTTGAATGTAACCGGTCTGGTTGCCTCTGGAGTTTGAGGTACCTGTGATCTCACTGCTAATATCAGAGTGAGAGAGAAAAAGAGAGAGAGAGAAAGGGAGAGCGAGAGAGAAGAATAATTGATTATCTACTGACAAACAGAAAAACTAGCCACGTACATAACTCACAACAACCTGTCGGCGTGACAACCTCTTTCCTCTCATCTACTATAGTCCTGGCGGTACCCTTCCAATGTTCTCCAACAATCGCATTGGCCTTTCATCCCCCGTTTGAACCATCTCTCCAAAGACAAACCATAACTGACATTTGCGACAAGATGAATGGCTAACTAGCACTGGTTCCTCTATAGGTTGAAACTTCCAGAATCCACACATTAGGGGACATACCATTTCAAGTTACCGCTAGTGAGATGCACCTCCTCAATACTCCTACCCAACCGCGCCTCAAATACAAAATTGATTGATAAGGAGGAAACAGCGGACAACCCCCCTTGCGCTGCTGCCTCCACCCAAGCCCCAAGACCTATCGAGGCAGCCACACCCAACAGTCTGGAGAAGCCGACACAGACAGCTCTACGTAGTACCGCACGGTGGGCAGTGCATTTTCCCTCGGAATATGGTTGTATCGAGAGGGAGCGTCAGTAGAGAGTCGCAAATAGACAAAAGAAAAGTCAGTTCTCACGGACCTGTGATGATTGAAGGGGGAAAGGTGGTTATTGCTGAACAGCTCAGAGATTTAGGTACTCCCTTAGACCAGGAGAACATGTTATTGGTTTGTTGACTTGACCGACAGCATGAACAAAACTCCAAGAGGGATCGAGGGAACGATGCTCTGATTTTGATGAGTGCAAGAGAGACTTGTTCGTCGATTTGAGGGTTCCCAGGCTGTCTGGCGACCCTGACAGATATTTCTAACCATTGGAGCCAATACGTAGAACGTAAAGCACTGGACCGTCCGTCTTGCTTTGGTGATCAGCCCTTCTTGTTTCGAAATGATAGACTTCGTTGTCTTCCAAGGTTAACAGGAAAGAGTATAATGTCTTAGTAGCGACTTAGGAAGTTCAGGTGGGCGTGTAGACTGTGTATGTACATTTAGCGCTAGGACCATCATCGTAGGCTTCCTTAGCGCGGTGCCAATGCCCGGCGAGGCTTGGACTTATGATTTACTCCGTACGGAGTATTCCGTATACGCTCAGGAATTAGTCAAGTTAAACATGCGGAGGCTTGTATCAGCTCAATATACCGGAATACTACAAAATTAGTTTACGAAGAGGGTTAATGTCGACGATTTCCGATCTAAACGCAGTAGATGCATATAGTAAAGACATACATGCAGTTAACATAAGTCTCGTGCGTATGTAAAGAGCCATTCTCTTGCCTACACAACATGTATTCAAGTGCATTGTCCTAGCAGATAAAATACTCACAATGCTGGAGCATGAATATATGTTACTATTCTGAATTCGCCTCCCAGCAAGATGGCAAGAACAATGCCATATTCTCCGGCCATTGGGAAAAAAGAGCCGAGGCCCGCTGATTCCCGACATCGGGGAATTGTGACTGGCGAGCTTCCCGAGTGGAGACTCCGACCCCAGAAACTCCAGGATTCTCCACAGGGATTGTCTTTTAGTGTCTCCCACTAACGTCGTTCGATGTGCCCTGAAAGATTTGGGAGATTTGTGCCGACAATCGATTGGCAGACGGTCTCCCGCCAATTCCCCAGCCTCCTGGACACTCTCCCTTTCTAATAGATACCAGTCAGCTCAGCTGCCAAGACATCACGGGACGAGAAATGATTCTCTTGGGGACTCCTCCGTCCGGAGGGTATGAGTGGCTGAAAAGACTCTACGCCTTTGTTGGGCGTCCCTTACGATATTTCCTTTCCGGACCTGTCGCCTAGTAATTCTCAGTTCGGCCCGGACCTGTGATATCATCCTCGTCTTCGGCCCAACCCCCGTCGAAATGGCGCTCTGTCAAGCGAGTTTAGACTGATCTGACCTTTGTGTTGGTGTTTATACAAGCCTAAAGTAACGCACGGTTAGTATTTGGATTCAATGGCGTTTCCGGTGAACATTTTATGGCAGATTCGGGCCGAAATTCGATAAAGCGTAGTGATCGAGGAATGGCATATTTCCACCGTAATCTAACGGGATACGCCACAGCTGCAGCTAACACAAGACGTCGAGTCCGCTATAAACAGTTTAGCGGATTGTGGGGGAAGGACACGGGAGGCCGTGAGGGATCCAGCACGGAGAACCCTCCGCGCGGACAGTGGCCTCCGTGCAACGTTTCCAAGGTTTCTCCCGTGAGACCAAAAGATCGAGTATGGAAATACTTGGGGCATCAGGCGAGATGTCTCCTCTTGGACATACAGCCTTATCAGATGGTAAAAACATGCGAAGTTGTCAAGCTGTATAAGCAAGAGCTCTAAAATAATACATTAACACATCACTCATTAAGAAGTCGAGTAAATCAAGCAATCTTGCCAGGCCCATGTAAATATGCACCTACATTGGTCTAGAATTAGTTACTGTCTTGAATTCTAGACTTGCGAGGCTCATTTGCTCCTGCATTGAAACTAGCCAGATACATTCAAAAAGGGGCTAGCCCCAACAGTTTTGATGTTTCGAACAGGTCTCCCTAGTTTCGCTAAACGGAATACAGGGCCGATCATCCAGGCATCAGACCCTAATTTCTTTCTATATGAGAATCGAAACATGTCGAGTATAGTGGGGCGGAATGTTATGATTGGAGAATGTCCAATTCCAATCCGGAGGCGGAGGTATTTAGAAAAGCCACCAACTAGAGGCGTTGATTACTGGCGAGAACAAGGAGCTTCGGCCACGGGGTCACAAGGAAATAGAGAAGTCTGGGGAACCGGAGACTCCACCCACTTTTTCCTAAAGAGGATTGTAGTCATTTCCTTAATTACTCGATGATCGGACATGCTAACATTATAAGAACCTCATCTTACCCCACTGTTCATGGAATTCCACGATTAGTCCCACCAATCCCGTCTATCACCGACTGGGTCACACCGAGATCGTCGATTCCAATACAACATTATATAACATGGCGGAAGACAAGAAGGCACAAGAGGAGGTGTACGGCATCTCCACCTCTGTTGAAGACCCTGCTCGAGTTATCGGTGGCTATGGAGAGACTATTAAGCGTCACGGCGCAAAGACCAAGGAGGTCCAAAACGTTAGTGATCTTCCAATTCTTAGTGTTGTACCGGCAGAATACTGATCTATGCCTCGGGAATAATACAGGCCGATCTTTTCGCTGCCATCGAAGAGACCAAGATCGAAAGATGGAGCAAGGAATCCCTGCACTTGTACTGTGAGTTACGACTTTTCAACTAGGGCCGCATATATTTGCTAGACACTAACATTTGGTACGACCATTACAGTCTGTATCTTTGTTGCATTCTGCTGCGCCTGTGCCAACGGTTACGATGGTGCGTGTTTTCTCAACCTTGGAATATGGCATTAACTAACCAAATATAGGATCTCTAATGGGATCCATTCTCGCCATGGACCATTATCAGAATGTCTTCAAGACCGGAATGGATGGCCCCAAGGTCTCCCTTGTTACTTCACTCTACACAGTGTATGGTTCCTCTTTGCTCTACACAGATTATGGCAACTGATATGAACTGTTCCTAGTGGTTCCATTGTCTGCACTCCCATCAGCGCCATCATTTCCGACAGACTTGGTCGTCGCAAGTGTATGTTTATTGGAGGATGGGTCATTATTATCGGGTCCATCGTTATTACTACTGCGATGACACTGCCGCAATTTGTTGTCGGTCGATTTATCCTCGGTCTCGGCATTCAAATCATGGTCGTCTCCGCTCCTGCTTATGCCGTTGAAATTTCCCCGCCTCACTGGCGTGGTCGTGCCGTCGGTGAGTATTTTGATCTTGCTGGAAAGGAGAGATTATACATTATACCAGTTCTAATGCTAGAACAGGCTTCTACAACTGTGGTTGGTTCGGTGGCTCCATCCCTGCCGCCGCTCTCACATACGGTACCAACTTCATTGACAACAACTACTCATGGCGCATTCCCTTCATCTGCCAGTGCTTCGCCTGCATTATCGTTATTATATCTGTTTGGTTCATCCCCGAGTCACCTCGTTGGCTCATCGCCAACGGCCGGAACGAAGAGGCAGAAGCATTCCTGGTCAAGTATCACGGTAATGGTGACCCCAACGCTCGATTGGTCCGCCTTGAGATTGAGGAAATGAAGGAGGGTATTCGGGTTGATGGTATTGACAAGAGATGGTGGGATTGTAAGTTTTGCACTGTCGATGCAATCAAGACTATTTGTCGCAATAGCAACTGACCAAGGTGCCCAACTCGCTAGACCGACCGTTCATCCTGACGAAAAGTGGACGCTGGCGTTTCGCCCAGGTCATCATGATTTCCGTCTTCGGACAGTGGTCTGGAAATGGTCTTGGTTACTTCAACGCCACTATCTTCAAGGCTATCGGATACGAGTCCAGCTCAACCCAGCTGTTGCTTAACCTCGTCAACTCTATTGTCTCAGCTGTGGGTGCATTGACCGCCGTGTTCTTCACTGACAAGATGCGTCGTCGCCCTGTTCTTATCTTCGGTACTCTTGGTGAGTCTCGTTTCCCCCCATCCCGGTTTTATCATGACCAGCCCGGCTAACCAATACACAGCATGCGCTGTCGCCCTGGGTATCAACGCCGGTATCCTACAGGAAGTCGCCAATACTGGTGTCATTGGCAAGACCAAGGGCGAGGCCGCTCTTGCCTTCTACTACCTCTTCAACGTGATCTTCTCGTTCACCTACACTCCCCTCCAGGGTGTCATTCCGGCCGAGGCTCTGGAGACAACTACTCGCTCCAAGGGTCTGGCCCTGTCAGGCTTCATGGTCAGCAGCATTAGTTTCATCAGTCAGTTCGCTACGCCCATTGGTCTTGCCAACATCTCTACCAACTACTTCTGGATCTTCGTCGGCTGGGACGTTCTCGAGTCCGTTTTCTGGTACTTCTTCTGGTACGTATACTTGGATTCCAATCTCTATCCTCTCGCATGCCAGAACCCTTCCGTGCTAACTCCTGCTACTACAGTGTCGAATCTCAAGGCCGAACCCTCGAACAGTTGGAGTGGGTCTACCAGCAGCCCAACCCTGTCAAGGCTTCCCTGAACGTGGACAAGATTGTTGTTCAAGAGGATGGTACCATTACCGAGAAGATTGAAGCTGATGCTTAGATGAAACTTCCTTCATCGAAGTCTATTGGCACATCGCACATGTGCGTTGGATATGGTGCGGTGGGAAAGGAGCTGTTCCACGAGATCGACTCGGTTGTATAAATATCCACTCTCGGCCTTTTGCAGGGAGGGGGATTTGGAAAGTTGTTTAATATGGGATGCTCATATCTTCTTTTGGGCAATATAATAAGATACGAATGGATACCTGTCCGGCGTCCAACTTGCGCAATAAGCCTGGCAAAACTTCTGTTAATTTTAAGGTCTTATCCATCATTAAAACCCGCAAAGCGACAGTGTGCTGATGGATTGTGGGGATTACTGTAGTCTTAATGTTCCAAGGTTGAAAACCTTGCGTCCCTCAACTGTCCATGTCATAAAATACTTCACTATCAGTCCAAAGATGTATCTCTTCAGGTGGTGGTTTACAATATGCTTACGCCAGGATGTTCCAAGGTTTCTCCGGATGCAATGAACATCGCAGAGGCCAGCTAGTCACCGGTTGAGGTATGGTATGTGCTACCTAGGGTAGGTGGGAACGTGATCTACTGTCTCTGCATAAAATAAGCCTTCTGCGTGTCTAAAGATTTATCTTGAGATTATGGAAGATACCGAAATTCATCGTTGAGGCTGACTATGAAGTTTGTCACCAGTTTAGGCAGTTATAGCATGTTACTGCCATGCGTCAATGCCCAGATAAATGATACTTGAATAGAATGGTTCGGACTAAAACCTTGCACACGCTACTCTTGGAATAGATACGAAGGGAGATCCGATCTTCATATAAGTAACTAATTCTTCATGACAAACTCAGCGCACCGCTCCCCAATCATATAAACGGACGCCGAGATCGAAGCACCTCCACACCGGGGAAGCACACTTGCATCTGCAATTCGCAAATTGCGCACTCCGTGTACCTTCAAGCTCTGGTCTACTACACCCTCCTCCTTTGTAAGACTCATCCGACACGTGCCAGCAGGATCATAGCTCCCTGTCACCAGCCTCTTTATATACTCATCGATTTCCGTGTCAGTCACAGTTCTCCAAGCGTTCCTCTGTGGTGGCAACGCCTTTGTAAGCTTTCTCTTGTCACTCTTGCTCTTTTTCTTGTTCATAAGACCATCTAAATACTCCAAACCCATCCCGGGAGCCATCACTAATGGTGCCGGGTGTGGATACCCAACCTCCGGTCCCGCAAACTCGTCTGCCAACCGCATAGCGAACCGCACCGCCTTGCGCAGCCGCGTGCTATCCCGTGCATCAACCAGCAATGGGAGTGTAATTTTCAGCGGCGCTTCCGCGTCAAAGCTGAGACGTGAGCTCAACGCTGCCGGTGGTGTGAGGCTGCACAAGAGCCGCATACCACGTCATGCAGGGCACTCCTGGGACACCGTGCTCGATGAGCGTGCTGAGTGGGGTAATCAAGATTTCAAGGTCTGTGACTTCCTTCTCACCGTCTTCAGGAGGAGTCACTGTCATTGTTGACTCGTCCAGCGTATCCGAGTGCAAAAATGCGGCGCCCCATTGACCGTTAGAGGCAAGCACTCCAGTCCCGGAAAAGAGCCACAGCACAAAGTGCCATAGGATAGCCACCGTCTGAATAATATGCAGTGTGTGCTTGAGTGGAAGCTCTGTCATGACCGGTACAAGGATGTGAGTCGTTAAATTCGCACCCACTGCGGGGAGATCATGCACCACGGGAATTTTATGAGCAGACAAATGGTCCTTAAGGCCGATGCCACTGCTCGCTGTTAGCATCAGAAACGAGGATATCGGGAGAGTGCGACCAACCTTTGCATGAGCAGCTGCGGTGTGCCAAAGACGCCGCTACAGACAATAACCTCCTGTTGGGCCTTGACCAAAATGTCGCTCCCTCCGGAATTAATCCATACGCCAGTAACCCTCGTTCCGTCATCCGAAAACTCTAGCTTCGCCGCTGTCACACCTGTACACACCGTCAGTCGCCCCTTCCTTTCATTCACAACCGAGGCATTCAGCCACGCCGTCAACGCAGAGACCCTGTTCCCTTCCGCATCAACCGAGACCTCGCTGCGGGTATATCTCTGAGTGCCTCGCTTTCCCCCTCCGTCATCCAGTCCTACCCTTTGCATCGCCGTGTCTACATACGGCATGAGCCCTAGATCGCCCGCTCCCTTCCGTTGGGTTGCCTTCTCAACCCGCGCAAAAGCCGGTGCTACCTTCTCCCAGCTCCATTCGTCCAACCCAAGCTCACGTGCCCAGCCGTCGAATTCGGGACGGCCGCCGGGACTCCATACCATGGAGTGAACGCGACTGCTACCACCTAGCATTTCGCCAGCCAGAAGTTGCACATGTCGCCCGCGCAAATGCGCGTTGGGTTCGGCGTGGTAGCGGACGACCCCGCTCTGTAGGATGCCAAGTAGCGGGATCCGTGAGAGAACCCCGGCGTTGACGCGACCCTTGTCCAACACTAGAACTGAGACGTTTGGGGAGGCAGAAAGGCGGTGCGCAATTAGGCATCCAGCCGTACCGCCTAAGCAAAGGTTTGGGTTTAGTTGAATTGATGACTCTTGGTCAGGGGAAGTGAGACGCACCACCGACAATGATGTAGTCGAACGTCTTTCCGGCTACATCGTCCGCTGTCTTCTCTGGATATGTTGAAAAGGGCCACATTGTGCCTTGGATTTACCGAGAAAAACTTTGGATTTTGTTTTGGCGATGAGGTGAGGTTGGCTTGAGGGCGGTGATGCCAGTCTCAGAGTCCCGCGATTGGATTACTGCCCCTTTCGATGATGCATCGTCATCACAAGGCGAAATCTACAGGTCGTGTTATATCTTGAATCCGTCTATCGTATATTGGATCTCGCATAGAATTTTATACATTGACATGTGCCGAAGTTTTCAAATCCCTCGTCTCGTGTACTCTGTCAACCTCGGTATTATTCCGCTCCAGAATATCATCCGCGCTGGAACTTTCAGGGATACGTATCATCGACTTCGGTGCCAACCTCCGGGATCTGGGCGCGGACATAGAGTTTCCGGCATATGACGAACTCAACTCATATGCGCTCCGTCCAGTTCCAGTCCCTCCTCGAACAGATCGTATCAGGGATCTGATGCAAGGTATTGATGCCGTTATGATGACTACGTAGGCTTCGATGTACAGCCAGCGATCGTAGTCGACGGTTGCGACAGTTGGATCATCGTGTGCGTATGCGAGGACTCGGGTTTGCACTGCTTTCATGACGGATGCTGCCATTGCACTGAATCCAAGAGATAACTCTGTTAGCTGGATATCTTATGAAATAGGGTCAACGTCGGTGACTCACAAAATGCCCAATCCAAGGAGCGTGACCAAGCCCAACTTGACCCTTAATTTCAAATTCAAACTCCAGAATATATAGGTTGAGAAAATCGCCAGGTAAAGGTCTGTGGCCGAATTAAACGCTGTTGAAGTTGATTAGTCGCAGACATTTGTACAGGATAAATAATGAATGGAAGCTCGTACAGCCCTGATAGTATCCGTAGTATGCTTGGACGCGGACATCCCAGCATTTATCCTTCCCATGCTGCGTCCAGATAGCAGAACCATGTCCTGGACATTGGACGAATAGAATTATGATCATTATCACGTTGGTCAAGATCTGCAACCCAACTATAATCCACAGGATCACTCTATGTGATCTTCTGGTGCCCAGTAGCTCAATGACAAAGATAATGAAGGAAATGCGACCCAAAGTACCGCCAGAAATGCCGAATGTCTGCGTCAAGTAGTCGAACATGATGACTTTGGGAACGACCGTTTTTGAGTCAAGGTCCCAAACATGGCGACCAAACCCATGGTTGACGCACACAGTAAGCAGAGCTGATCCGATTATAGTAAGACACTAAGTGCCAGGCAACAGGTCAGTTTTGATCTTCGAACGACGTAGACAGACTAACCAAAGCCGAAACCATAAGAATGTCATCCCAGCCAAACTTCCGAATTCTTATTTTCGCAGTCACTCTCAAGGCGACGGTGAGAATGGCAATCCCAGTCAGCGCCCAAATGTCTCTCAGCAGCCTTGGACCCCGGTCAAAGAGGGCGGCTCGAGGTGAGAGAGCCATGTCAGTCGGTCAATAGCATGGAATTCCCCAATGCAAGGGACAGGAAGGGTGCGAGAGACATGATCACGCGACAAATTAGACGTTGATAGATTGAGTTCTAAATATTCCCGAGATCAACCCGCTATATTTAGCCATTTATCATATCTACGTTTCAAAGAGAAAAATCTCATCGAAGATCTTCACGGGGTCCACCGGCCCCGGAGCATTGTGATCTTAGTTTAATCAACTCCAGTGGCTGTACGGAGTACTCCCTGGCACGTTATCATTAGGTAGCCTTGGAAAGGATGGAGGACTGTCGGAGGTCTCCGCTAGAATTGCAGGGATATTGATATGAAGATAAGATGATGGGCTTGACCTATCAAATCTCACGAAATACCCAAAGCTTAGAACATAGGAACCAAGCCCTGCAGGGCATGAGCGTTATTCGATAATATAGGAAGGGTGTTAATTGATCTGCACGAAGGATCCGATCAGCGGAATATCTTCGGCGAGAAGGTCGGCGGAATCCCTTGGGCGGAATATCGTCGGCGGGATATCTTGGAATCTCCGCCGAGCCTCTGATATCGATCCTGTGTGGTATATAGATTAAGGGACCATTTGCCAATACTCCGTAGGCAGCAATGTTGTTATCCGTACTCCGTACATATGCAGACGTGCTTTTGTCGATATCGAACCCTTCGATGGCAGTTCTAGCAAGAGACAGGAATTATGTCCTCGGTTCAGCGAGTAAACAGTGGGCTCTGTATCCAGCTAGTGAATAGAAGTAAATTCCATTAGTAGGAAAACAAAGTAATTTTTGCTCTGAAACCAGCCGGGGGTTCCTGTGAGTCCAGCGGTATAGGCTTGAAAGAGTGCACATTTTTTGTTTAAAAAAATATTAGGCTGCAAATATCATAAAAACCAGCAATTGTTTAACAAAGTAAGTATTAATAGGACGAAGACATAAGATGCCCAAGGGCACGTCTTGGAAACTTGTTGTCAAAATAATTTTTATATCTGGATGCCTTAGGTGTCAATATTTCCCAGGCTGCAACGGGGTATCATAGACGCGGCTATGATACCCTAATTTGGACATTGGGGTGATCATGATATCCCCAGACCCTTTTCGGTGACTTTTGCCAGACAATACTAGATTCAATTATTATAAACAAAGTGGAACTTTAGGTAAATGATACCTATAAACCCCCCCATTTAAACCGCAGATCCCCCAGAAAATGCAAGAATCCAAACTACCGCCTCACAATCAACTTCCCCTCAATTCAACATGGTCCAAATCAAGACCTCAATTCTGCTCACAACCCTGGGCCTCATGAGCGCTGGTACCGGTTGCTCTGCCGCAACTATCACGAACAGCCTGCTACTAGCCGAGGTTGCCCAGAAACTATCCCTACCAGCATCGACATGGTCAGCCAGCGGAACCCACACGGCGAAAGGGTATACCAGCGAATCGGCGGGGACGGCTTCTGTGGAGGGCTTGAAGCAGGACTGTGACAATATCAACCTCAACAAGAAGTTGGCCGTCGATTTCCGCAGCGATGTTTTTGGTCCTGGTGTTACGGGTTTCTTCTACAAATGTGAGAAGGTTAGCGAGGATACCAACAACTACTGGTTCACTATCAGTGCTGTCGACGAGACTCAAATCGACAAGCTTTGTGATCCGGATACTACCTATCCCATTGTCTATGATCAGCAGCATGACACTTGGTTCATTGATGAGCCTTTCGGTTGTACTCGACGAACCAATACGGCGGACTTCTTTTAAGTACACCAAAAGTGACATGCCCTGGTAAGTAATATACATGAGTAAGGACGTTGGCCAAAATAGACTAACTAATTTCGCCAGAAAACTGCTTGGTCACTTGGGTTGTGGGTCTTTTGAGGACTGGAGAATGAGATATGGATTAAGTCCGTAATTATACTCTCGTTGCTTTTGTTTCTAATAATACACTTGCCCGTTCCATATAAACTGTATAAACCAAATTTGGGCACCTATTTCTCTCCAACTGTTGATATTCAAAACTCGCACTCCTCAATGCCGAACCTGTCGCGATGTTGATTTTTGTATTCCAAAATCCATCGCCAGAGCCGTCGCTCAGTGATGAATATCTGCCCTGTATCTCGGAGGCCAGCACATTTGAACGGGTCATAGTTGGATCCCCAGTCTGAAACCATTGTCAAATGACGAGCCAAAGAAAGCTCGAAGGTCAATGGTTTGGTGAAAAGATCGGTCTCTAACTGTTGGATTGGGGGTTCCGACAAGTCGTCTTGTCTGATCTTTTTGTAAAGGGTTCGATAACATGGCAGAGCTCTTTGTAAAAAGAAATATGTCTCGAGCTTCTGGTGCGATGGGTAGACTGATTCCCACATGGTACGAAAAAGTGAAACGTCGTCAGTAGAATCGAATGCTAGGAACCTTGCGAGACACCAAGCAAATTGGCTATTTTTAACGCACTCAACGGCTTTGGGGACAGACAAGCCCATTGCTGGACTGTGCGAATCAGGTCCCGCTGCATCTTTGAATCCATCTTTGAAACCGACGTAGAATTTATCATCTAGCCTGTGCCGCGATTGAGGAAACCCGGGAGGTGACAGAAGTAAGGGAAGGGGCACAGTAGTGGTGAATGCCCAATCGATGATGCACGTAATTGTGTATTGATCGTCGACAAATATGTTGCTCATCGTGAGGTCCGGGTGGCAGAGTGCAAAATTGACCGGATATGTGATTCCGGACCAGTTGGCCGAATATTGAGAGATCAAATGATTGAGCGCCTGAGCAGCAATAACATAGTCAACTCTATTTGCGGCGCTGTCGGCTTTTTGCCCAACAGTGACGAAGTCATTCCGAAGATCGCAGGCATCCCGCCACATATCCCTGCTGGGGTAGTCATTCCTAGATGGCACTGGTGCAGCGAAGCAATGGTGGCCCAATGGTAGCGTTTCGGCGTGCTTGATCAAAACCGCTATGAGACTGAGGTAGAATTCACTCTCGCTGATAAAAGGTCCGCGAGGAATTCCTTTCAAGGACTGTCTCTTATGTCGTATGTGGCCTTTTGACAGGCATTCTCCAATAACAAAATATCCATTTTCTTCAAATAGAGACCCGATTTGGGCAAACCGGACTTGGGCAAGCTTCCAAGTAATGTGGCCAAGTTGGGACATCACTTTCTTGACATCGAGTGAATCCAGGTGATCATGGAGATCGTTCCCCTCCCACATTGCTTCCAACGACTTGCCCTCCGCCTTGCTCATCAAAATGTATGGGATCCGGATAGGGTTGTTTGGATAGGCGCTTCCGAAGATCAGCTCCATGATACGGGACTTACCTTGCAGTTCGCTTACCAATATGAATAAACATCAGGAACAGGTACATCTGTGTAAGTTTTGAGGTATTTAAGCGTAGCAGTTTCGCTTAAAAGAAGTTTGACGACACTCTCATCAGACACACTGGGATGATTCTGCACTGGCGAGCGAAGAACCCATTCAAGGCCATCTTCAAATAAAACGAAAACTGCCCAGTTGTAGCCGCCTCGTTTTGGACGCTGATTCAAATCGCATGTGCACCTGAGACCTCGTCGCATCTCGCTTGCAAGGTGACAGAGAGCCCCCACATCGAACTCGTTATACTGAAAGAGAGGGAATGCTTCTTTTCCCATGTTGTGCGCCATGATGTTTGAGGCGGAGAGTCGCTCTGCTAGAGACAGCTTGGTAAACCGCTGAATAGTGACAGGGCTTTTATGATGAGGCAGGAGTCGTGGTAGCAATAAATCCAAAATGTGAAGGTCGATGTTAATTGCGGAAAAGAAAGCACCGAGGGCGTCGTTGCCTCAGAAAGGACATCAGATCTATACACGTGACACGTACCATCTTGAGTCATACGGGATATTAAAGTCGAATTATCCGTAATACCATATGCTTTGCTTCAGATTCAGATAGTGGGACTCTAGACTTTTGGTTAAGTATGAAGAGCGGCCATGGTTAACCCTAGGTTTCTCAAAGAGGCAATGAAATCAATATTCATTCGATTGTGCAGAAACTCGACGCATATCTACCTAGGTACGTAGCCCCCTTCCTCAAAGATATTTGCATTTACACGGAAGAGATATCCTCGTAGCGAGCATCCACGCTATCCACACCCCTGTATTCAAAGTACCGATTCCACTCCGGGTCCTCGATGAGTGCCTGCTTCAGGCTCTTCTCATACGCAAGAGAGAACTCAGGCCCATCATCCGACTCGGGAGACAGATCGCGCGGTGGGTAAATGATAAAAACACCTTGGGTAACACAGTCCATCAGATGACGGTATGTAACTGGGGAGCCAAAGCCAAAGTTGGCACTTGAAACGTTGGCATCGCGATGATCCGTCTGGAGCACCGACATCGGTGGCAGTGAATCAATTCGAATGTTCAGCGCTGTTTTATCGCGTACCGTGGCCACCATTTCCAGTGCCAGGTCCAAAGCCTCCTGCGTGGCACTGTTGGTCAACTGGCGGATGTAAAAGGCTAACTTTGGCAACGGCCACTCCGAGATGACTTCTGCTGCGCTCGGGGCAGGGACAGGTGCCGTGGACGACATCGCTACGGAAATAACGTTTTGCTGGATGCGTGGGGGGGACTTTGGGGCTGTGGAATCGACGCCGCATGTCAATGGCCTCTGCCCAGAATAGAGGCGCGGACAGATCGGGCTTGAATATTGGGGCCCGCAGTCGCGTAACCGTGCGCCAGATGAATGCAGAAAAAGCGTCGTAGGTAGAGATCCATGTTCCATCTGTCGGGGAAGCGAGCTTCTTGAGTTCTGCTGCTTTGTTCTTGGGTAAATGAAAGAGCAAGCTCTGGGCTGGGATATGATCCGGGTGGATCTCCGGCGGTGGCGGGCCATCAACTTTCAATTCCTCGCGTACTTCAGGCTTGGTCAGACGAGAGAGATCCAGGCAGCGAGTGTCCCACGAGGGGAACCCTGTCTGATGGACAATTGCATAACAGTTCTCGGCTAATTGGTGAGTGAGCCCAGTCCATCCCATAACATCATTGGAGAAGTGGTGATGGTGCATAATAAAGACCAATCCACCCCGGATGAAGTTGGCTTTATAGGACGCCACGACTGGACTATTATCTGGGTGTGCCTCTGGCTTCTCTCCGTATGTCATAGGAGGCACACTCCAGCGCTGAAGATCACCCAGGATGGAGGTACGGAAATTGCCCTCTTCTATCTCATCAAATGACGGATAGTCCTTGCAGATATCTGGAGAGTCCAGCCATTGAACGCAGAATTTGACGGCACTATTCTTTTTCTTGACAAAAGAATGTCCACCGGTAGGGTCCTTTTCAATTGTCCCGCAAAGATGGCGTACTTGGCTTAGAGTTCGTTCAAGGCCAGCCTTCAGGACATCCACGGCTCGATTTTTGTCGGCATCTTCCAGACGAAAGAATAGAGCGTAGTTATTATAGGTACAGGCTGTCAAATAGTCCAATGTAGACACTTTGAAGCGTTCTTCCACTGGATCGTTCGCCCACCCTAAAGGCTGTACTCGAAAGACTTCCTGGTGAGCCATACTTTCTGACCGACGTATGGGAGAAGACATCACTCGGACCGTCCCCCGACTTTAAACCGCCACTATATTGTAGAATGTGGAGTCAATGAATTTAAGCCGTTTTAAGCCGCTGTCACAGATAGATGGGGCCATAATGCCTCTGCCTCTTTTAGGAAGTTGGATTGTCCAACTAAAAGACAGAGATGGCTAGTGCTTACGGATGCCCCAGTACCGGAGATTATGACATTACGGAGTACTCCGTACTGTTGTACTGTTGTACTGTTGTAGAGCATTGACAATCCCTTGTTCTCCACTGATAGTCGCCAACATACTCAATGGGGAATATTTCTCACTGGGACATGTGATAATCCGGATGTTAAGCGAGTTTGGAAAACATTTGAGCATTTAAGATTCAATTCTTATACCAACAAAATAAAATGAACAGAAAAGGAAAAAATAAAAGATTGTAGAGTAAAGTACATTGCCAAAGAGAGCAAGAAATCAATATATGGCAGGATTGGCAGGATATCTGCTCAGTCAAAGAGCGTAAATAAGGAAAATAAGGAAAACATTCATTCTTGGCCACTTCGGCCTTCAATCGCACCGAGACCCCACTCAGCCTTGAGGTCTGGAGTAAGTATACCCGATTTCTTCAGAATGGTCTCAGCAAGAGCCGGGACAGAGTCACTGGTCAAAATCTCCAGGATCTGCAAATTAGCTTCCAACTCGCGGGTGATCCAGTTTCTGATCTCAATAGCGACGAGTGAGTCCAGACCATAAACAGTGATAGGTGCAGCAGGATCAAGGTCTTCCATCGGACGCATAAGGATACTAGAGATCTTGTCGAGCACGGCAGCCCCAACGATGGCCTCGGCCCCTTCGCGGGACTTCGATTGCCGGATAGCAAGTCCCGGCGAAATCTCGGTACCGTTCTGCGCAGACTCGGCCAATTCACCCGCGCCAGCGAGGGTGGAAAGGCGCAACAGGTGCGACAGTTTGCTATCGTTTACCCAGAAGGGCTGTTCACTGGCCGGTGTGGATTTGACAGCTTCAAACCCAGCCACGCAATGACCCTCGCATGAAAGGTCGAACTCGTCGCGGATCGCTGCGGTAACAAGACCACGGATATCTGTTGCGTCGACGGAGTCCGTGCCGAGTTGTTTGGAAATTGCCTCCCGCTTCTGGTCGTCGGAGAGGTATCCGACTCCGCGCACAATGGGGAGATCGATTGTCGAACAGCGCATCTTCGCTGTCTCGGGGTACTGTGCGAGCGCTGCCATGAAGGTTCCACTGGCTGCATAGGGGGGATTGGCCCATATTACCAACGAAACTAGCGGCGGATGAGAGGTTGACGAAGAAATCCACGCTGCCCTTAGTTGTTGTCAATGCCCGTTGAACGTTCCAGATTCCGTGGACTCTGGGCATCATCACGGTCTGGTAGTCCGCGAAATTAAGCTTTTCAAAGAGCGTATCCTAATAGAAGGGTTAGTGGAGATGTCTTCAGTCACTTGGTGTTGAGACTTACCCGGAGAACCATAGCGCCGAATACAACACCACGAGCGGGAGGCATGCGGGTGAGGAGCGGAACAAGATTTTGCTCCACGCTCTGCTGATCCGCCACATCGCAGCAGCAGACCTCCACATTGACACCCTGTCGAGTAAGATCTTGGATAGTCTGCCCAGCCGTTTCAGTCTTAACACCACTTCGAGAAACCAGAATAAGGTTCTTGGCTCCCTTCTCTGGCAACCAACTGGCAATGTCAAGACCGATGCCGCCAGTTCCACCGACGATGATATATGAAGCGTCTGCACGAAGAAGATTTTCGTCTCTTCTAGCGGGGTGGACCTGCGTGGTGGGTTAGCGATCATTCGGTCTAAACACGAGCGTCCTAGATTTGAGCAAACATACCTTAACCATGGAGTCATCCGTGACCTGGACGACCATTTTGCCGATTACTTGTCCACTCTGCAACGCCCGGAATCCAATCTCAACATCTGAGATGGGAAGAGTGGTGACAGACCACCTTGACTGAGCGTTGGTGTCGACAAACAGCTTGAACGCATCACGCAGAAGCCGTTTTGTCAATTGCGGACGCTTCTCTCTGACTATTCCCAAGTCGACAGATGCGAAAGAGATATTCTTGTTGAAGTGAGCCATCTCCAATCGAGAGTTTGTCGTAATGTCTCGCTTGCCCAGTTCAATGAAGCGACCAAACGGCGCAACGCACTCGAATGTTGCCTGCAAAGCATCGCCACTGAGCGAGTTAAGAGCAACATCCACACCCCGACCACCAGTGGCGTGCTGAATACCTTCAGCGAATGACATGTCACGACTGAAGAAGATATTTTCTTCCTTGAGCTGGTAAGTTTCCATGAGGAAGTTTTTCTTCTCGGGGCTGCCGACGGTTGCGAAAATATTAGCTCCAACACTCTGAGCAATGATAATTGCAGCTTGGCCAACTCCTCCTGCAGCGGCGTGAATCAGGACACTCTCATCTTTAGTCAGTCGGCCCAGGTCAATGAGAGAGTAGTAGGCAGTACAGAACACAGCTGGAATGGAAGCTGCGATCTCGAATGGCATATCGTCGGGAATAACCCAAGATCCAGAGGCTGGGCAGCGAGTGAAAGTAGACAGTGAGCCTGGTGACATCGCACAAACACGATCTCCAACTTTGAAGTCAGACACCGCAGCTCCCACCTGAGTCACGACTCCACTACATTCCTGACCGAGTCTATCGCCTTGAAGTTGGCCCATGGCCATCAAGACATCTCTGAAGTTGAGACCGGTGCTGTGGACCTGGATCTCAATGTGGTCTTCCGGCAGGGCTCCATTGCGGGAAACATCGTCTGTGAAGTAAAGCTCATCGAGACCCCTCCCGTCTCCAGCAGCAAGTCGCAAAGCCCGATCTTGTTTGAATGGCTGCATCTGGGGAGGCGCGTCTGGCGTCTCTTGCTGGACACTGAGGTTCAATGCGTTGTTATCGACCAAGCGGGGCACACAAACATTGCCATTTCGGACAACAAACTCCCAGTCGTTCTGGCCCAGCTGCGATTTCTGACAGAAGACTCCGTTGAATACCTTAAGCATGTGGTTCACGGCCTCAGCGTCGGGCATGTTCTCCCGTTCTCCTGAGATCAAGTGTTGCGAATTGCAGGCCAGTCTCTGATCTCACAGTGCGAGCCAGTCCGATGGCCATGTTCGCGCCAAGGGATTCCAGATCAGTTTTGCTGTGACGGACAACCCACAGTAGACCTCGAGCCCGGCTCAGAAGACGTTGCAGTGTCTGGAATTTTTCTTGAGTGAGGTGTGACAGGATCGAGCGATCCATTCCCCCAAGGAAAATACACCATTTCCCGGTGACATCAACATCATCAGAGTCCGCAGCAGTAATGGGCTCAACACCAGTTATCTTCCTGAGGCCAGATTCAAGGCTAAGGGATGATACGCTGCCGATTGAGTCACTGCCGAGAACCACAACATCACCGGCGTTTGCGGGACCCGTTATTGGGGTATTAGCGGTGGATGTCATGAGACAACCAGATTGGAACGATCCCCAGGGAACTCCTCGACACACAGATCGACCCCAGAGAAGTTATTCTCCTTCATCACGTTGCTCCATCCTTCGACGGTGAGGAGGGGTCCGTCCTTGCGGAATTTGTCATTGGCCAGCCACCACCCAGGGAGGAGTGCGAATGGGAAGTGACTCGCCTTTGGCACGGTTTCTTCAATGAGTATGATCTTCCCACCAGGCTTCAAAAGGCCTCGGATGTTTGCCATTGTCTGGCTGATGTCGGAAGTAGCATGCAGCACGTTGCAAGCAACCACAACGTCGTATGTACCATTAGTGAAGCCTTGGGCAGTGGGGTCAACCGACACATCTAGTGCCTGGTATGTCATGAGATGTCCCCAGCTCTCGAACTTTGTCTTGGCCTTTTCAAAGAAGGCGGGAGAGATGTCGGTGTAGGTGTAGTGGCCGAACCGAGGCGTATATCCTCCTTCGCCTCCGCCCAAACTCTGCAAAATAGGCAAGGTGGCACCACCTGTTCCAGCACCGATCTCAATGAAGTTGAGTGTAGGGTTTTGATGTGCCATCTTGTCAACGCAGACAGAGGCATTGGCGTAAGCCTCGCGAAGAGAGTCAAGGTCACTGTAGTATCTTCCGATTCCATCATCCTCCAGAAGCACAGTCAAGGCGTCTACCTTGCCCCTGAGAATTTGAGGAAGTAACTCTCCCACTCTGAATGCCAACTCACCTGCTCCATTGACAGTTCTATTCTGTTCGAGAACGTCAAGGGGCAAGGGATCTTTGAAGCCCGCCTTTTGGCAAGTGTTCCGAGCCCAACGATAGAATTTCTGATGATGTGGCTCGAAGGTCGATATTTCATCTTCGGTCACAGAGTTGACCATCTGTGTGAGGTAGTGCTCTGCCACAGATTCGAGTCGGTGCATGCGCTCAATTCCTTGAGCCGTATCAGTGTCGGGGCGAGGGAGCTGCCGATAATCTTCGCCAGAGAGGAAATCGAAGCAGGGTTCATATTGCATCTTGTAGCAAATCTGATCAGGCGAATTATCCTTTGAGCCTTTGATATCGTTCGATACAGGCACCAAAGTGATACCATTGATGTCAATCAACGGATTCGCTGGGTTGCTGGAAGCGGTAGCGAATATGCGGTTGGTCTCAGGATTGCTTGCAGATTCATCTCCTGACATGCTGCCATAGAGTTGCAGTACAGCACCAGCACTTAGTTCTTGGCCCAATGAAACGGAAACCTGCTTAACATGCGACGGCACATGGGTGATTTGCGGCCCAGGCTCGCCATATCCACGAAGGATCCACGTAACTTGACTACATAGATCAAGTGTGACGGGGTGCACAATGCAGGGAGTCTCATGCCCGTGAGGCATCGCTGCCTTCGTGTCTGGGATACGCAAGGTAGCCATTGCTAGATGATCCCTGCTCACAGAGATATCAGTGAGTCCTCGGAAAAGAGGACCGTAATGGACACCACCTTTAGCGATGTTCTCGTAGAAGAAAATGCTGTCCACGGGCAATTTACATGAGTTTCGCATATTCAAGGCTTGTTGAGTAAACCGTGCGGTCTTCTCGAGCTGCTGTCGAGAACCATCGACAGGATTGATGTCCTTGGCTTCTTGCACCATGATGAAACCATTGCAGTGTTGGTCCCATCCACGGCCCTCAGCCCATGAAAAAACCTTGAACTCGTGCCAGCCGAGGACGGATTTGCTAGGGGCTTCCGATCTGGATGGTTTCAAACTGAGCATTGTCTCCACGGATGAATTGTCCGGGATAGTGAGGACACGGTTAATGAAGATATCGCGGATATCGATCTTTCCGGGGTAACATGGTGCAGCTGTGCGTGTTGTGAGATAGCCTCCATGGCCATGGCCAAGAATCCGGTCATTGGATACACAGCTGTATCATATACTCTGTGTTCGCGAATCCAAGGGTGGTCATCTGCACGAATAATGTTCCTCCATCGAGGCTCAAAGTCGACATTCTCCATACACAATGAGCCAAGGATATCGCTCCGGGCGAATTGACCACGGAAATGGTTATCACCTATCCGGGAGCTAAACCAGTATCTTTCCGAGTGGTTCCACGGATATCTAGGCAGATTTGTCAAGACGGCTGGCTTCCTTGTCGTTGTTTTCAAGTTGGGGAAGTTGATAGCCTGGAAGTTGAGGTTCATGCCTTGTGTGAATAGCGAGCCAGCGAGGTTTTGGACAGCCTCGATGTCATCTACCTTGCGTTTCAAGGTGTGAATGTATTGCACATTAGAGTTCGGGGCGTATTTCTGCGCAATGTCTTGGACGGGTGTTTTCAGGGCAGGATGAGGGCCGATTTCGACCAATGTGGTGATTGGCGTATTTGCCTGCTCATCGGTGACAAGGCTCTTCAGACCCTCCACGAACTCCACTCGAGAGACCAGATTATCCACCCAGTAGGAGGCATTCAAAGTGCTTCCTGGGACCGATTTTCCATAAACGGTCGAATGGAATGGAACCTCAGAGTCGCGAGGAGCAATCTTGCCGAGCAGGCATCGATATTCCTGCGACACGATCTTCATATGGTAAGAGTGGTAAGCAACATCGACCTGCAGTCTCCGGGTGAAGATCCCTTCTTTGTCCAAAGCAGTCTGCAGATCGGTGATGACATCTGCATCACCAGAGAGAGTCACGCTCGACTCGCTGTTCACACAAGCAATAACAGCCCGATTCCCTCGCATGGCATCCAAGATTTGCTGAATGTCTGACGCACTGGCTCCAACTGCCAACATACCTCCCTTGATAGACTTGTTATCTGCAACCAGGTTGGCTGCGATGCCACGAGAGAACGCCACGCGAACACATTCTTCGAGATTCAGAATGCCCGCCGCGTAAGCTGCTGCGATCTCTCCACTAGAATGGCCGACCACTGCCTTGGGGCGAATGCCCCAGGATGATAGCAAGTCAACTAACGCTAGCTGGACAGCGGTGCAAGCGGGCTGGCTCATGTAGGCAGCAGAGATAGAGCTCGCGCTAGGGTCAGTCAAAAGCAATTCATCTTTGTATGGGACGTTAGTGTCTGAGAATATCGTTGTCGACAGCGTCGGGGTTGAATTGAGACATACCTATGATTGAGAACGTTGCACCGAGCGATTTCAAGCAAGCATCCACGTCTCGCATAGTCTGCTTGAACACCGGGTAAGTGCTCAGAAGTTCTTTGCCCATGCCGTGCCATTGTGCACCTTGTCCAGTAAACACAAAGCCGACAGTAGGCTCTTTGGAAGAACGAACAGGCCCTGCGTTGTTACTCAGCGACGCTGTCAGCTCCTGGCTGAGGACTGCAGAGGATGCCAATCTCCAAGGCAAGAATGTTCGTCGCTGGCCCAGCGTATAGGCCAGGTTATCCATAGCGCTGTCGTCGAAAACAACTGGGAAAAGGTCGAGGTACGTTGCAATTGATTTTCCAAGATGAAGAGCAGCCTGTTTATCATACGCAGACACAACGTACAACTTGCGCTTGAGAGGATCGTCGTTTTGGGCAAGGTCGCCTTGGTGTCGGGGACCACGCTGTAGAATAACATGGGCATTGGTCCCGCCAAAGCCGAAGTTGTTCACACTCGCGTATGGTTTGCCACGGGGCCACGGCATCAGCTTCTTGGGAACCTAGTTGAGTGTTTAGCTAGGTCTCGTTGATACTCCAATACGGCTCTTGATCTCACCTTCATATTCCACTTCTCCATGGGTATTTCATCGTTGGCCTTCTCGAAATTGCAATTTGGGGGTACAAAGCCTCGCTCAAGTGCCAGGGCCGTTTTGATCACAGAAACAACACCACTTGTTCCTTCGAGATGACCAATGTTCGATTTCACAGACCCAACAAGCAACGGTTGACGCGGGGTGCGTCCTTTCCCAAAGACAGCATTCAATGCAGTAGCTTCGAGGGGATCACCAACTTTGGTTCCTGTGCCGTGAGCCTCGACAAATGCTGTCAAGGACGGGTCGATCCGTGCCTCTTTATAGACTTGACGAATCAATGCTTCCTGTGCCTCGCCATTTGGCATTGAAATACCTCTGGTCCGTCCGTCCTGATTGAGGCCACTGTTGATAATTACAGACCGGATGACATCTCCAGCAGCCTCTGCATCCTCCAGAGATTTCAATATAATACATCCAGCACCTTCACCTCGGCCAAAGCCCGTGCCGCGATGATCAAATGCATATGAGCGCCCAGTGTCAGAAAGTAGTCTTTGAGGAATGACCAGTCAGCTTCGGTATGTTACAGGACTGCCAGGTTAACTTACCTAGAACGTGTCATCGAGATGAAAGCCTCGGGGGTTATATTCAGGTGACATCCTCCCACAATCGCCATTGAACATTCACCATTCCGGATACTCTGACAGGCCAGATGCAGAGCAGACAAGCTGGAAGAACAAGCTGTGTCCACTGCAACACTAGGCCCATTCAAATCAAAATAATACGAAACCCGGTTCGCCTGCAATGACATAGCGGTTCCGGTGGCAGCATACATGGGGATGGCAGTCGCATCTCTCATGTTGTTGATTTCGTAGTCGGGATATGATCCACCGGCGAAGACACCCACCTTTTGGCCGCTGATCTCATGGCTTGTGATTCCAGCGTTCTCGAGCGCTTCATACACACATTCGAGAAAGATGCGCTGCTGCGGATCCATTGATCGTGCCTCTTGGAGTGTAATGTTGAAGAAGGGCGCATCGAATAGGCCAATGTCTTCTGTCAGGAAGTGGGCGCCTACTGGGTTGAAGGAGCCTGGTCGATCCGGATCAGGGTGATAGAAGGAATCAGGGTTGAATCGGGTTTTCGGGATTGGTGACCAGGCACTTCGGCCTCGAGAGCAGAGATCCCAGAATTCGTCGGCCGTCGAAACGTCTCCGGGGAGGCGGCAAGACATGCCGATGATCGCTGTTCGCTTGGGCACGTCGCCGGTGGCATTATCGGGGATATCACTAGGCGTCTGCAAAGATCCATTTGCACTCTCGGTGACTGGCGTTCCAGTCCCGAAGGGCTGTTGAAGGCGCATCTTTGAAATAGGTTCAGTATCTGGTTCGAAGATGTCGAAGTATGTACCTGGCAGTGATCACCGCCAATGTCTAGCAAGTGTCCAGAGAAATATCGATTTGCAAGAAAAGAATGTATAGAATAGTACAATCACGCAGTGTTCAAAACGGGCAATCGGTTCATCCAAGTACTTCCTGAAAGGCAAAATAGAAAACAACAACAAGGGCGTTAAGATGGTTAGAGTACCAACAGCCCTTGCATTACCATCCAAGCACACGCGTGCCGATCTCTGTCCAGCGGTTTCCCGATTGAAACAGGGGATTTAACCTTGAATCGGGCAATGATGGGTCGAGAGAAGGCGTGTGCCTGTTTTCCTTGATGACGAATCCAGCAAATTGCAGGCATATCAATGGGGTCCTCCATGCATAAAAGCAGCCCCTCCACTCGTTTTGCCATTAGTTGTTTCCAGGACTGTAGATCAGAATCAGTAGATCTGATCTTGTCTTGCCATGTCTTTGCTATAATGGATAGTGTTTTTTCCCGATGCCCTTGCTAAGGTGAGGGTGCGTACTTTCGTACATTCCAAACACAGGGGCAAACCCCAGGGACCCTGGCAGATTCCTGATGGCATAATTCGCCATTGATGCCTCCTCGCGTAGCAAGTATCTTTATAGCACCCTCCGAGAGACATTCTATCTCGCGTTTTTCTCCGAAATATTCCCCAGCTGATTATCACAATGAAGTTTCTCTGCCTCCCAGGAGGCTACTGCAGTGCCAAGGTATGTCAAGCCTTTTGTCACGTGGAATGAGACCATTCAGGTGAAGCTGACTATTACAACAGGCTCTCAAAACACAGCTAGGTAAGCTGTGATTGATGCAATAGACGTTGGAAGGGAACTAATGGTAGATTCCAGGCCCGTTCTGCGATGCCCTCGCGTCTAATGGAAATGCCAGCTTCCACTACACGCAGGGAACCACTGAGGTGCATGTCCCCCCCAGAATTTGCCGGGTTTTTCGGTCCGCCGCCGAACTATACCTTCATGGAGGTCAATGGGCTTGCGATCCAGGCGAACATACGCGACTTCCCAAGACGCGACACCCCAGAAGAGGCAATCAAAGCCGCTGTGCAGGCGGCAGGTGATCCCTCATTCCCGTGTATCACTGAGGTCATGGACCGTCTGGTTGGCATTCTTGACAGTGACGACGACATTGGTGGTGTGATTGGCTTCTCGGAGGGTGCCCAGACTGCCGCATCACTTATTCTTGAAGAGCGAAGAAGGGAGAGTGAACATGGTCGGATCCCTCGACTTAAATGCGCAATTATGTTCGGCGGATGGCCACCGGTGCACCCGATGACTGGCAAGGTTGTTACGGCGGACGACTATTATGAAGTACCGATCACTATTCCCACCTGTCATGTTGTCGGTGCGGCGGATCCGTTCCTTGACGGGTCAATGGCACTGTACAATATGTGCGATCCAGATACCGCTGATCTGTTTGATCATGGAGCGGGACATTTAATTCCAAGAAAAAAGCAGACTGCCGACGAGATTGCTGTAGTTGTGCGCGAGATGATCAACTCTGTGGCTTGATTTGTATAACATTTGGATCTATCTAGCAATACACCAGAAACAACCCTGTTAGGCTGGATTTACACTGTATTTCTAAAACACGTGCATTTCATGTTCAGTTCATAGATATAAATATAAAGATCACCCCATCGCTTTATCGCTTTTGAGCCTACTCCAACAGTGGCCTTGACTCCCCTTCTTCCTCCACTCCAGTCTGATCCTCTGATCGACTCGATTGAGAAAAGAGGCCAACAAAGGACCCAACCCCCAAAATCCAATCTCGCCACCTTGATGACCCCTGCTCTTCCTCGTCAGCCCGTTCATACTCGGCCTCCTTCCAACGCCACCGGGCCCGGCGCACAAGCCACAGCAATCCAACCCCTACCACGCCCAACGCCAGTATCGCAAGCACAGCACCCATTACTGATACGACAGTCAAGGTGCTAGCATGGCACCCAAATGGCAGAGCTCTTAGCTCCCATCTCTCCTTGGCACCAAGGGGGCAGATGTTTTCTGAGCCGAAGGGCGCAAATATTGGAATCCGGGATGGGTTAGGAACACACGTCGAGGACTATAGCATAACAATCAATAATCAGCTTCCTCCAGCATGGAGTGGAAGATCATAGGTTTGATGGTGCTGATCAAGTCAAAGCAAAAGCAATAATGGGACCCGTGGTATGTGTGGCCTTGAAACCCCTCTCCCCATTCTAGCCGGGGATGCAAGGGAGCAGTATGTGAAACACACTTGGTGGAGAGGGTTGATTGGGAAGGGAGAGGGGAGAGTCAAAGTTATAGGAAGGAGCTGGTAAGAGGATTTGACATACTATAGCACACCAGCTGCAGGCAACATCACCAGTCAGGCAGCTTGAACACGACTGTCGACCCCAGCAAACATGGAAGAGCGGGTCGCTGGAGTCATTTAGGACGCTGGAATTTCCCTTGTCCATCACTGTTTAGGTAGAACACCATGTAAGGTGCTCGTGATGTTCCTTTCAAGATTGTTCCTATCGATACGTCAGATTTCCTCCCTTGCAGAGAGAACGGTCGTACTTTACCTCTGCTAAGTTGCGGGGTCAATCTATAGGCGAAATAATAGAATTACGAGAAGTCGAAAACCCTTTTACTTTGTACCTTTCAAATGTTATTTGTAGCCCAAACATGAGACATTATTGAATTGGATCGAAATTCCCGCAGTCTACATTTTTGGGCTGCGGTACTTTTTTGCCAGCCAGTGACTGGCCTCGGGACATCTACAACACAACTTTGGGAGTATACAAGTCCCACATAGAGATCATCTGGGTCACTGTGGTAGTACAGATTGATATTATATAGGATGATCGCATGACACCGTTGAAAACGTGATAAATTTATCCTGGTAAATCATGCTGAAACCGAACTTTGGCCCGGAAATTACCAAAATCCACCGCTCGTCGACATATGCATAAAGGGGAAAAGGATATGTTTTTGACCAAGGAAAGACGGTAAATCCGGTTCAGACCACACGCTTGACCTGTATATCGAACATTAGTGTCTCATCTTCCGGTATCTCACCAAAGAAGCCCACGTACCTCGAAGAATCTCTTGAGCCACCACACCTGGAACACACCCTCGCCAATAACCACCATAAGCTGGAACATACTCCACCATTTCACACGGCCGTTGGTGCTCTCTGCGGTATTACGGTGTACTCGCTCACGCACGACAATGTACGACTGCTCATCCTTCACCTGCGTCAAAGCCTCGCTAAGTCTTCGAACTAAATAGTACCAGATGATCAGTCACAATATTCTTATATTATTTCTCTCCAGTTGTCTGTTCATCCCCGCGCTTACCTTCGACCTCGAGAGGATCCTGCGCCATCTCGTGTTCGGGCACGTAGACAATTCCGTGGACATTGAAGGAGACCTCCTTGGAGTTCGAGGTCCAGCCCTCGTTGCTGAAGCAGTAGTTGTATTTACCGTCCGCCTGCGCAGTGAAGGAGTAGTCGTCGGAAGCAACGGCTTGCTTGAAGTATTGGCGGTTTCTCAGGGGATCCTCGACCTGCCGCGACCGAGCGTTAGCGTTTGTGTTCTCACGTTGAACAGTTCCTCAATTCCCCCTGTAGCAACCGGGCTAGTCCAAGGCGTAAAACACTCCGTTTCTGGCCCCGGTATATGGTAATGCCACCATCGGAGCAGAAGGGGACTCCCGAGTATCCAAAACATCCAACACCAAGACCGGGACCGGGACCAGGATAGTTCATACCCAGAAATCAACCTCAAGGTTTCCACTTCCTCCAAACTCGCGATCTCCAACCTGGAAAGTGACAGTCATAACGTCGTCGCGGTGCAGTGACTCGTGGAAGCATTCTCGTGAGTGAGCCTTGAGCTGAATGGTGTGTGCGGTCGCAGCGGTGATCCACCCCAGCGCAGTGACCAGGATTGTGCTTGTTGAGAATCGCATGGTGAAATACTTGGCTGACTGCGACGAGTCTGGAGAATTGACGAGTGAGTGGTGGTGATGTTCGTTGGTTGTCAACGCGCAAGGTGTCAATTGGCGGCGCTCGGACCACTTCCAGTAAACACCGCTCCGCCTTGAGATTTGGTCTTGGCTTGGTGTATACAGTCGGGTAGACTGAGATTGTAATAAGGTAATAAGGATAATTGGGTCTTCCTGGTCTATCTATTATTGTGCCATCAGATCTTGAAGTCTCTCATGGAATTTGCATTTATTTAAATGATCATTTAAAGTCTGGCGAGCTATACGTTGCGCGCAACATATATATCGTTTCACAGTGGATCAGCTACAAATAGACAAGCCTTCAATGTATATACAAGCACAAAGGAGGTTGATACCCCAATGAGAACACTTTGTAACATTAACGTAGCATGATGTCTGAATTTATTTGGAAACTGTAAACACTTGAACAGTAATAAGCTACAAGAAACGCAACAGGGAAGCGTGTGTATCAACAAGCTACATCTAACAACATCACAAAGGGGGGTGCATGGGTAATATAGAACAATCAGAAAGTAAAGAATGACAGAGATTGACTATTAGTATGTATAGAAGGGTAGTAAATGATAGGACATGAAAAAAAGTAAAGAGGTTATTCAATGTACAAGTTCTTCGGGGAGATGGGAGGGAAAAAGCAAGCGAAATAACGGTGTGGTATCAAATCCGAAAACGCAAACGTTGATCAACGGCCATGAAGCCGGAAGATAGGTATGTATGTCGAAAGGGGGAATATGGATGTAACGAGAGGAGAGAAATCTGCGAAATTGGCGCTTGCACCAAACGCAGAGATAGCAGTAGACGATAAAAGCAAAGATATCACAGATCGACGAGTCGTTCTGTAGTCCTTTGCTGGTGAAAAGAAGGGAAAGGCAAAGAAACACCGAGATGAGATGGAAAGTTCGAAACAATCTATGGGTAATGATCAAGGGCAGCGCAATCACTCTTCCTCAGTGGACGGTTCGTCGGAAGAGGAGACGTCAACGTCAGCGTGGGCTTGGATATCGCTCTCTTCGGCTTCAGCCTCGTCAATTTGAGGCCCAAACGGACCCTCATCGTCCCTCTCCTTCGGCGAAGCCGAAACCATCCCATCAACGGTACTCTCGTTCTCATCCGCGAAGCTCCCATCCTCGTAGTTTGCCGGCTCAGCGTCATGGTCATAGCTTGAGCGACGGAGAAGAGGCGGCGTCTGAGGCGGTTCCGTGACAGGAGCATGGCTGCGAACCGATCCGCGTCTTGGGGCCGACCTCGAGCCTCTCAAGGGGCGAGTCTGCGCAAACCGTGCGGCTGCACTAGTCTGCGAGCCAGAACCGTTCTCTCGGACGTGGGAGCTCGGGGGTGTTAGCAGGCCTGATAGGAAGGCGCTTGCATTGCTGGGCTTTGACGGGGTTTGCTCGGAGGTGTTGGCGGCGGATTCGCGGCCTTTACGCCAATTTCCCCAGGCGGCAGCTGCAGCTAGGGGGAGGGAACGGGGTGAGGCAGCAAGATCGGCAAGGGAGGGGAGGTTGCCGGTTGTTAGTCGTTCCTTTTCTTGCTGCTGCATTTGGAGGTTGGCTTTCAGACGGATGGCTGCGTCGCGGACGGCTTGCTGATTGAAGGAGGGCTTGGACACGGTCTGGATTATGTCTTGTAGGTCGTCGATGCGGACGCCTAGGAGCTCACGCAGCCATGTGATCTCGGTGTCCTTCTCCTTGATCTTATTTGGCGCATCTTTATCTATTGTGGAGACTTCTTGCTCGAGCTCTTCAATGCGTGTCTCGCGCTGCTGGAGCTGGTCCTGGAGGACGAAGATTGACTCGCGCAGGGCTTGAGGAGAGGTTCGCTCGGGCTCTGCGGATCCCTTACTGTAGGACATGGACGGCGTGGCTCGCGAGTGAGAGGGTGCGGCATCTGGGACTGCGCTGGGGCTTGCCTTGGCGCTGTGGGCTGCCTCAGCAGCAGCACGGGCAGCAGCTTGAGCGATCTCGAGCTTCTCTTCGAGGAGGTTCACGCGCTCTTGCAGGTGCTTAGCCTTGTCCTCGGACAAAGCCATGCGCTCCATACTATGACTCTCACCGCGTGCACGATCCTCCGAAGAGTTATGCAAAGCGCGAGCGTGACGTTCACGGAGGTCATTGAGAATGCGCTCGTGCATCTTACGGGTCTCATCGATGGCAAGGTCCTTAGCAGCCAGGGCGGTGACCTTTGAATCCTTGGCTTCCTCAAGGAGAAGCTCGTAGCGCTCGCGAGTTGTATCGGTATCCATACGGTTGTTGTCAAGTTGAGTCTGCAGACGAATAATCTCGGCCTCCAGCTCGGCACGCACAATGTTGACCTGGCTGTTAGAGGCTTCAAGGTCTGCTTCCATCGAGGAGCGAGTGCGCTGGATCTCGACGCGGCTGCTCTCGCGGGCTTCGATGAACTCTCGTTCGAACCGGGCAGCCTTGATCTGCAGCTCATGGTTCTCCGCCCGGAGGCTAGTGACCAGTTCCTCCAGTCTAGCATTCTCTTTCTGGGATTGCTCATGGATGAACCTCAGCTTCGTGGCCTCTCGCTCGTTCTTTTCGAATTCGCGGACATCCTCCTCGAGCTTCTCGCGCAATTGGAGCTCGCGGGAGTACGACGCGCGCAGCTCGTTGTACTTTGCAGTTTGCTCTTCCTCCTTTCTGCGCCAGGCAGCTTGATCACGAGTAATTTCGGCGGTGACATTGAGCATGTCATCTTGAAGACGATCGAACTTTTCAGTGAGGTTCTGGCGCGAGATCATGCTATCCTCGATGCGAGTCCTCAGGTGATCAATAGTCTCGTGAAGAGACTTGTTCTCAGCCTTGGTAGTTTCCAGTTGACGGCGGAAGTTATCGCTAGAAAGACGGTATTCGTCGAGGGTACCCTCAAGCGCGATGTTCTTCGTAGACAGCTCTGCGATAGTAACCTTGAGAGTCTCGCTCTCTTCCGCAAGTGACTCGGTGCGGAACTGCATCTTCTCGAAGTAAGGAATCTTCTCTTCCTTGAACTGCAGAAGACGAGATTCGGCATCCTCTGCAGCAGCACTGTGACGAGCAGCATCTTCCTCTGCAAACTTCAAGAGTCGCTGGAGCTCAGTCATAGCATCCTGCGCATCGCGGCGATCCTTGTACTCCTGCTCAGCACGCTCATCGGCAACCCGCAACATCCCCTTAAGGCCATCGATCTGGAGCATAAGACTGTCGGCACCAATCTCCTCGGCCTCTGATAGGCGCGGGCTCGGGGGTTTCTGCAAGGCAACCTGCTGAGCCAATTGCTTGGCCATGGCTTCCTCGATGATCTCACGCATGTCACCAACAGGGTCCTGTGCGAGCTTCTTGATCGTGAGGGCCTGCAGTTCAGCAATGCTTTCCTTGAGCTGCGCGATCTCACTGTGGCTGGAGTGTGGCGAAACGCGTTGAGGGATGTCATGGGTGACCAAAGCTTCCATGACAACATTCTTGAGCATCTCCAACTTGCGTTCTCTCATGTTGTGAGGCGACCGATCTCGAACCGCATCTTCCTCGCCATCGTCATCCTCATCGTCAGCATCACTGTCTTCCATCTCGGCGGATGTGCTGCGGAAGACCCTTCTGCTTGCAGTACCAGTGGCAATAGAAGCCACCGATTGCTGGATGACAGCCAAGGCACGCTCCATAGGGCCCAAACGATCGTCGATGGCGGAGCCAACAAGATCGTTGATGCGACGATCGAAGAAGCGGTTACGGTTCATGAACTTCTCGTCTTCACCCGCGGAGATCATGTCATCCCAGTCACTGACATGGTCATTCTCAGTAACAAGCTGACGAACAGGGGACTGCAGACGAGAGATAAGGCTCTTCTGGGGAGAGAATGTAGCATTGCTGTTGGCATCAATGTCCGAGGCAAGTTTGGGAATGCTGAGCTTGTATGTCTTGGGAACGCCACCGGGGCTCGGGCTGGGTGCTTCGCTTCGGGCCTCCGCAGAACCAAACCGCTGTTCCTTTGTAGGGCCGCCCATCGACTCCGTGAGGTGGTCGTGTCGTGGTTGGAAGGGAGTCGCGTGGATCGTGTTGTAAGGAGTCGCTTGTCGCTCGATGCCGACATCTGCGTCGTCATCGTTCAGCTGTTCCATAATTGCATTCAGCTCCTCGTCGTCAGGCGAGTCGTTCTCGGAGTCCCATGAGTTGTCGTCATTCTTAGGTTGGCGAGTAATGAATTCTGTTTGCACGCGGGTTGGAGTCTTGGACTCAGGCTCAGCGAGGTGATCTGGCGAGGTTGCCTTCTTAGGTGGGCTTGCGGCAGCGAAGCGAGAAGCCATGAGTCCGGCTTGCTTGGGTTTACTTCCAGCGGGACTCTTGGCAGGCTTTTCGATGGGCTGCTCCTTTGTGACATTTGCTTCAACAGGCTTTGGCTCGGCAAAGCTAGATGGCTGAACGGTTGTGGGAACAAATTCAGAAACAGCAGGCTTGAACTCGAAAGGCTGAGCGTTAGGCGACAGTGCAGTGCTCTTGACCGAGCTCTTTGATCCATGAGGAGCATGGTCGACACCCTTCGAGACAGTGACAGACCTATCGTCTCCCGCAGCAGGCTCCTTTGGTTCACGTTCTTCAAGAACAATGTCCTTAGAGGTCTCTGCCCGGACCGGTGACCCGGGTTGAGATGTGTTCTCAGCGTCTCGCTTCGCATCGAACAGAGTCCAAGTGTCAGCTTCACTGACAGGGGTACTCGTCCGCTCCACCGGGTTGTTCTCTTTAGGCATGGCATTCTCCTTGCCCTCAGCGACGGCATGGAGCGCACTCGAAGCTTGAGCATTGCCTGCTTCGCCCAGAGGGTGGGTCGAGATGCTATACTCAGCCTCGCCTTCAGCGTGGCCGACACCGCGACGCGCACGCTTGTGGCGGTCAGTAGGCACAGGTCGGCCATTGGTGTCGTCCCCGATGGCCTGCTCCTTTTCATTGTTCTCCTTTTCAATCTCATCGGGCCGCACAATAGGAATAGCCTTAGACTTCTTCTCAGGAGTGGTGATCTCGCTGATGTTAATGTCGCCGAAGATCTTGGTGCGACTAGCCGGAGGCTGCTCGGAGCTGGCATTCGAATTGAGACTGGCAGAGGGATTGGGGTTGAAGACAGGTGCGTCGACATTAAACGATGCGGCAGAGAACTTGAATGCGCCACTACCACTGGCATTGCGCGGCTTGGAACTCAATGAGCCGCTCAGACTGCTACCAGGCGCGAATGAGGGAGGCGGGGCAAAACCGAATCCTTGCTCGCCGCTGCCGCCGAACTGGAATGTGTCATTGCCGAACGGCACAGGCTGGGAATTGAACGATGCGGTAGGGTCGAATTCCTTGGCTTCAACGTTGAGGGATGAAATCGAGAGCTGCGACTGATGTCCTCCGTGGTATGAGGGGCCGCTGGGCTGGGTTTCGTGCCACGGCCCTTGGCGAGTCTGTGGCGTACCCGCAACACTGGGATTTGTGTCGAGATCAGAACCATCCTGACCGTGGTGCTGTTGGTATTGGTCTCCGTAGAATTGGTGAGGAATCTGGTGTTGGGTAAAAGGGTGAGGTTGGTGATGGGAAGGGTTTTGTGCGTGGTGTTCATTTTCTGGCAATCCCCAGCGCGACTTCAGCATGCTGGCATTCAGGCCTGCATGGCTGACATCACGGTAATCGTCCTCCAATTGTCGGTCGATCGAGTCTTCCAGATGGTAATCGGTATGCGTCATCTGGTCCAATCCTCTTTGCAGAGTTTCGCTCAGATTATGACCGTGGCCTCGAGGTGTAGGCTGGGCAATTTCGACGTTCGATGCGTGGAAATGATCTGGGTGTCCATTGACCGGGGTCTGGGGGGGCCTGGTATGGCAGGCCATCCTGGCGCATACCATGCCCAAGTTGATCATCGAAAACACCCTTTTCGTTGAATCCGGGGTGGAAGGACCCTTGGTCATGTAGCGGAGACACTGGTGACAGCATGGAGGAAAAGTTGCCCATTGCCCCTGGACCAGCCGAAGAAGTTGCCTGTCGGGGGGTTTATGAAGCCTTGGGGGGGTCATAGATCCCTGAGCAGGAGGCGTGGGCTGGAATTGGAAGGGGAATCCGCCCATCATATTTTGATCCGCACCCACAAATGGCGTCTGCATACCAAATTGTGAAGGTGATGCAATGGACCCCATAGCACCAGGTGTAGCCATTGATGATTGATTGAAGTGAGGCGAGAATGGGTGGATATGGCCGAGGGGATTGCTTGCTGCAGACGCAGTAGGAATCGGCGGGGATGCGACAAGGCCCGGGAAAGGAGTGCCACTGGGGTTGAGCGAGTAATCGGGTGAAATGGATTGTTGAGGCTCTTCGTCGCCGAACGACACCCCCAGAGCGCGTAGCTTTTCTTCTTGAAGCTCGGTGATATAAGCCTCCCACTTGGCCCTGTCTGGGAAATTGACGACAAGTGGTTCGCTCTTGGAAATTTCATGGAGGTCATATGGGTCGGGATATAGGGGTCGACTGAGACCTCCTAGAGTCGTCGTTGTGGAGGGGTCCTCGGAATCGCCAATGGTGAAACCACGAACATCATACCCTTTGTTCTCCCATTCTTGCATTCGTTGTTGAACATCGGCCGGTGTTAGGAGACGATACCCAGCTTCTGAACCTCTCTTATCATTATGTGGCAGCTCGATTATGCAGGCTTTCCCACGCCAATTCATCTTCTTTCTCCGCCGTGGTGTTTGCGTAGCTGATCTGCTGATATCAGAGACCTGTGTTTTTAATGGACCTGGATCTTCCATCTTTGCAGTCTCCTCCGTTGCGTTTGCGGGTGGAGGAGGTAACGGCTTTTTACCGGCGAGTTTACCTCGACGGTAGGTGTATTTGAGTCTGACATGATGTTTTGTGGAGGGTCTTTATCGTAAGCGAAACCCCAAAAGTCCTCCTGTCGCAAGGTATCAGCGCGTTTGTGCAAAGTTTTGTTGACTTTTGCTCGCGCGGCGGCTTTTTTCCCGACGAAATCAGAGAGCGTTGGAGTTTTCAACAGATCGTCGGAACGAAAGTCGTCTTCCAGACCAAGCCAGTCGTCCGAAGCGTCGTCGGCAAAGTGATTCCTCGCAGTTATGAACGACGGTGCTTCACTTCCTGAGTCGTCGCTGAGCCAATTGCTGCGCTCCGTTCTAGGTTGACCAGTAAGGTACTGGTTGATCCAATCCTGCGTAAAGTCCCGTATCGATTTCTCTCCGTTACTGGCGGCAAAATCGCGCTCGACGGGTTCAAGTGTGTCGTCGTCGGCGGCACTTAATCTCCGCAACTCGGTGTGGTTTGCTACTGACGAGACAGGCGAGCTGGGACCAGATCCGTGGTCAACCCCAGCGAATTCGATTTGGCTATTGGTCACTGACAGTCTCCGAGTGCTAGGTGCTGCATATGGGGATCCCCACGCGGTGGTGTAGTAGATGCTGCTTTCCGCCCTACGATTGACTGGCGAAGAGGGCCCAGATTCCTCGGTTCCGCGATATGAGGATAGGAATGGGAGAGGCGGGGGTTCGAGAGTTATGCTCCGCGGAGAGGTTCGTTGACCGGGTGAACCAGCGGTCGACGGACTCGAGTCTCCCGATGGCGGAGAGGACAAGAGTAGTGAGGGAGCCAGACGCGATTCACGGATGAGGCGCGTGTCCCGCGAGTGGAACTGTGGAGAAGGCGCCGAGATGGCGGAAGAGACGGGGTGATCAAGATCTGTAGTCATCCAGTGTGGTTAGTCTGGCATATTTGGAGGGGTCAAGAGGGATTGGATCAAGCGAGTTGAAGAATAAAGTCCAAATCGCGTAGTAGCGCGGAGTAAGGAGCCCAATTCCGCAATCCCAAGAAAGGTTCAAAGAGAATATTAATGCATACACACACCTTCCGTGTCGACTCCTGCAGCAAGCACTTGCTTGCCGCTCCGCTTATCGTCCAGAATGTTGACGCATGGAAATCAGACCGGAATTGAAGACCACCGCTGGCAAAACAACCTGGGGCGAGGCAATGTACAGGTTGTCGTTTTAATTTTTTTCTTCCGATAGGCGCAAACGCAAGTAAATCAAAAGAAAGGCGGAATCAGAAGCACGCTCAAGTCTGAAGCATCAAAGACCAGGATGGTGAACTAAGGGGAAAAAAAGGTCGGACGTCACGGGTATTGGATCGTCGTACGGAGAACCTCCTGGAGTGTGGGTAGTCCGAGCTAATGCGGTGTACAGGGTACCATAGGCCAATCCAATTATTATTTGTTTAGGACCGAGGCCGTTGTTTGTCTTGACAGAATTGCTACATACAACATATACGCATAACGCACATGTACCCAACGATGAATCTGATCCAAATGACCCTTGCCTTCTCCAAAATTTAAAGGATTGACTGTACTCCGTATACTGTGTACTTCCACAGCTCTACGCTTCCCCTTGCTTTCAAAAAAGTACATAGGTAAACAATGAAAACTGGAGATCTAAAGAGATTCAGGGGTAGAACAACAGCTTTCCATGGATTCGACCGTACCGTACCACCCTTGAGGGCCGTGTTAACAGTATGACTAATCGTTTGCTTTCTCCTGAGCCAATCAGCATCGATTTTACACCCAGAATCCCAAGGTTCGCGTCTTTTCATGCTGATTGGTGAAGATTTGTATACGCCGTTGCGCGCCCCCTTATCATTTCTCTCCTTTCTCGATAACATGGAAAAGCTTCATGTTGAGCGTCTCGAATCGGTTATAGATGCTCCACTGTCCTTTTTCACAAGTACAGATACAGGCATTATCACGAAACATGCCTCGGCGCTGCAGCAATACCCATATTATTTACTTATACAGTTAAAGACAATTAAACCATATTTCCATTGGACTGGGATATAAGGATACCCGGAATAAATCAATACAATCTGAAAAAGAAACCGCTGGTTGCGGGCAAGACATCAAAGCAAAAACGCTTGGATGAAGCGGACAGATAAGCACACATAGTCTATTTGGGGCAGGTGGCGTCGAACTTGATCTTGCGCTCCGCAGTGAACAGGCCCCAGTGCTGCTCATCCTTCATCTCGCCGTTGTCACCCTTGGTATCAGGCTTCCAGGCCTCATCGAAGGCCTCGAAGTAGAACAGGTCAACACCCCAGTCGAGCATGCCACAGATACCAGTCTTCCAGAACTTCTCAGCATTCTTGGTACCCGCCTTGGCATCCTCATAGTCCGAACCGCCATCGGTGGGCCAGCCGGTCTCACCGGTGACAATGTTGATCTGGTCGGCGTTGTCGCCGGCAATCTTTTGAATGTGCTCCATAGCGCCGACCATGTCATCGAAGTAGGTCTGGTAGGCCTTGTCGGCAGCAGTACCCTGCCAGTAAGCAAAGGCATTGGCCAAGCTATGACGGGGTCAGTATTGGTGCACGGAGTTCCCGTTGTCTTGTTTCATTTCCACTTACACATATTTCACGACGGGCTCCTGGGTGAAGAGGGCGTCACCAGTGCCATCAGCGAGCTTGTTCCAGCTCTCGGCGGTGCCGACAAGGACACCCTTGGGCACATTATCCATGACGTGACTGATATAAGTGTGGAGCTGGGGCCCGGTCAAATCACCGCGGTAGAGAGTCTCGGATCCGACGGTAATGGCGTGAATGACATCCCCATAACCGGGGATGGCCTTCTGGATGGCGGCCCAATCTTTCTTGAAGGACGGCTCCTCCAACAGATTCTTGGTATCAGTAGGCTTTCCGACCCTAAGGAGGACAAGCTTGGTTAAAAAATAGTTCTAATTAGGAGGGGAATAACAAAAGAACTTACCACATGCCGAGAACGACCTTGAAGCCCTTGTTTTTGGCAGCAGGCAGAATGTTTTGAGGAGTGTTGCACTCAGTGCCGGAGTAGGTACGGACGAGAGTAGACATATCCTTCAGGGCATCGAAGTCGGCCTCATAGTCGCTGGTGGACTTGCAAGTACCGTCGGGGTTCTTGTTACCGAGCGAAAAACCAAGAGTACCCTTAGCAGAGACCAGGGCCGGGGCAGCGGCCAACACGAGGGAAACAAGACCAGAGACACGCATTGTGAAAGATGAGGTCGATGGAAAGAGAGTATTCGACCAAAGAGTGACAAAAAAAAAGAAGTAAGTTGAAAAGAATGTAAGGGTTAAAAGAAAATGAGGATACGTCAGGGACCAAGAAGAAAGACCCAGTCGGAGATTGGGGGGAAATGAGGGTTTAGGCCCTGACAGGGTCTGGGACTTTGTTCAAGGTGGAGGCCCCCACTGGAGGTTATAGGGGGGTGTAGATTGAACCAATCAACTTGGAAGATTCTATTCTTGGATCCGTGGATGAAACGATTCCCCTTTAAAGGTCTGGACTGTTTGATGATGATTGATGATGCCGATATCATCCCTATATCCTTTTCCTCTTTTTATTGCTCTATTGCTACCGGATTATAATTCCATTGCAATTTCAGATTACAATGAGATCTCTATCCAAGAGCTGATACCCTTGATATTCTTCCAAGCAGTCGCAGAGTCGTGATGTCACTTTGACAACGCCCAGATGTCTACCTAGGTACCTACCTACAACATAGACACCTAGATGCCCGGATTCTGGAAAATCGCCCCCATGTGGAGAGCGTTGGGGGAATCGATCGATGGCTGTTCGGCCCACACCGCACACAGCCTCGCCGATCAATCGCCTCGGAGAAGAGAACCACAAAGAGATGTCTTTGGAACTGAACCTCCTATGGTTCACTAGAATGTAGCCGGGCCTCTCGTTTCACAAATTTCACAACCGCTTTGTCGCCTCTGGGCATTATGCAGTGACTTGGCTCGTCCATCTCCGATCTCATCCCTTGCAGCCAAACTGTGCTTGAGATAGCTCACATCACCTGCAGGTTTCGTAATTAGCTAATCACTGTGGCCAACGCAGATGCATATTGCATGCAGGGTCCAGATCTACAATATTCTGGAGTTGCCTCTCGCTGGGGATCGGTCAATGGCAGCCAATGGTGGCCCCATGTCACTCATATCGAGCCATTACAACGTCACTGGGTAGATGGAAGACTTTACTTTTCCATACAAGGGAAACTCCCCTATATCAAGAGTACATATCAAGCTTTTTTTACAGTATAACAGCTAGTACAGACATTAAATAGTCCAGTTACTCTTCCCATACAAAAGCATAGACTCACCTTGTATCTTCATTGTCAACCATCGATATCCACCTCCAAACTTATAGACATCACCCTTCTCCTCAAATGTGCCCGGAAACCAAATCCAATAGCCGGCATTTCCCGGCCCAGCTTCAGCTCCAAATCTAGATGGATGCCCGGGCCCAGGTAAATAGCAGCATTGACGGTCAGTTTCCCGGTCTGAGCAAGCCACCAAGTGGTAGTGGCATTCGAAAACGTGGATAGGTGGTGAACGAATGGGGTGCGTAGGGCCAACATGCAGGATGGCAGGGATGGGATGGTTAGGCATTTGGTAGGGACAGAGAATTCGGAAATAGTGGGAACACTCGAATATAAGAGCTTTTGCTTCTATAGTGAGTAGTCGGATTGAGATTGCCGTGCTGGTTGTATACTCCGCACTGAGCCACGAGGTATGTGAGTGGGGACTTGTCAGAATGTTAGATGCATGGCAGTCCTCTGTGGCTTGGGAGTTCCTTTCCTGGTGTTAGCCGAGGGCGCATGGAATGCAAATGTAACCAACGTTATATCGTAGCCAGACTTACCCGGGTGTCCTTTTTACATTGCTGGCGTTGAATGTAAGATTTCAGCTATTGTTAACAAGCTCTATCATACAAAGCGTTTCTGACATGATTCATAGAGGGCATGATGATATCCGGCGATGATTGCCGGTCTAGACAATGAAAAATAAAACGCCAGATGGTTTCTAATCCAAACATCGTGGTACTATATGCTCCTAAAAGCGGTTTCAAATCCTCCGCCACAACCCCGAAACGCCAGCCAGCCCAAGCCCAAATCACAACGCGAAATTCTTCTCCTTCAGATAGAGCTCCTTGAGGGTGCTCAACTGGGTCACAGCCATTGTCTCTCTCCCGGTCTTGCGGGGTAGATCAACAATAACGTAATGCATCATGGCCAGTCCGTACTGGCCGAAGAAGCCCAAAATTCTCTCGCCCGACGATCGAAGGAGCGCTGCCAGGAGGGCAATCTGCGTCTCCTGCAACTCCGAAGGCGGGATTGCTAAAATCTTGTGGATGGATGCCCAGAACATTGTGTTGGGAAAAGGGTTGCGACGCGGGGATTTCGCAAAGTTGCGAAGAGTCATAGCGGCATATCCCGCGCCGAGCGCGGTCATCCGGTCCATGTGGACTTGTTCAGATACCCAGGAACCAGTGTCTGCGGACCGCCACCAACCCAGGACGCGACGTCCGCCCTCCGTCTTATCATTGCCTGTGAATCCCCACAGCGCTGGGCAGACAACACGGTACTTGGCCCACATGATGTCGGACATGTGCAGTCCTTTGTATGTGAACATATCGAAGGAGAAGATTTGAGCGGCAATGATGCCGATCGGCTCAGCGTGAGATTGCTTGATGGAGGCCTCTGCCAGAAGAGAGGATATCAAGCTCTTCGCAAGAATGTTTAATCCGTAGATAAGCATTGCTGGTACCTTGTTCTCTGAGTTTGCAATCTCCTCAGGTGGGAATGCGATGAATTTTCGTATGTCGACTGTCGGCTCTGGGTAGGCGAGAGCCTTTTCAAGCTCGGCTTTGAGGTGAACGATCTAGGTTTCGTTTGCCGGGTCAGTGTCAAAGCAACGACATCCAATCAGTGGGGAGTAATTTCGTACCTGCTGCTTGTTCGCACCAGTTCCAGATCGAAGCTGGCCAACAGATTTCTTGATCGAACGCCGTAAATTGCCCATAGTCGCCTTGAGGTCAGGCTGGCCTTGGCCAATTTCCTTCAGCCATTTACGCATCTCCTTAAGGGTCTTGTGTAGCTCCATGTAACGTTGCTGTACTCGGATTTCTTCAGTCGAAAGGTTTGCAGCGCCGAGTTTCTGCTGCTGTTGGCTTTGGGCCTTTTGGTCGGCTTCTTCCTGCGCCTTCCGAGCCTCCTCATTCTGCTTGCGCTTCTGGGCGTCAGCCTGCTCACGTTCTTTGCGGAGCTTCTCCTCGATCGCAGCTTTGCGTTCGGTCTCAAGGGCCGCGGCTTTCTGGGCCGCCTCCTCCTGGGCCTTCTTCTCGGCCTGCTCCTTGGCTTGGCGTTCAGCCTCAACGCGCGCGGCTGCTTCTCGTTCGCGGCGTGCTTTTTCAGCCTTCTCCTGTTCAATTCGCTCTTGTTCCTTGCGGATCGCCTCTTCCTTCCGAATTCGCTCTTCCTCCTCGGCGAGGAGGTGGTCCTTCAAGGTTGTCTCCGCTTCCTCGCGGACTCGGTCGTGAAAGGCAGCGGCTTGGTCGAGAGCGGCTGTGTGGACTGCTTCACGCTCGCGGTCGATCCGGTCGAGGTTTTCGTAGTATGTCTTGCGCTCATACTGGTGGACCTTTTTCAGGTCGGCGTCAAAGATTTTGACTTGCTCAAGCTCGCGGACAAGGTCTAGCATCAGTTGCTTGGACGGGCTGTCCAAGGGTGGGACATGAGTCCGGAACCGTCCCATTGTGGGGGTCGACATTTGAGTGGATAGTTTCTTTATTCCAAAGAACGCTGGTGGGGAGTGGTCGCGTGGTGTGTGTTTGGAGAAAAGGTTGTGGAGGTTCAGAGTAGTGAGGGGAAAGGATGATCAAGCGAATATGTAGAACTCAAGTGAATAGTGAATATGGAGTACTCAAGTGACTGAGACCATATCCGGAGCCAGGAGAGTCCAGAGGCGCCTTGAGCGCAGAACAATATCTCAAAGTGAAGTGACGTTCACAACCGATGCAGCTGTTACCAATCTGAATTTGAATGTGGGAGGAAGGAGACAGAGTAAGAGCGATTGCGTCAGAGTTTTCGGGGTAGGTGAGGAGCATAAAAAGTGAATTTCGCGTCCAGTGAGTGAATAATTCGACGTTGTCGCGTCAAACCTAGTAGAAGGGAAGGTCCATGGAGATTGGAGCTATGCGGAGGTCGGGATTAGCAGGTCACTTTCGAGGGGCACAAACAAAATCAAGCGTTGGCCGCATTGCATAACCATCCAGTAATAAGCAACTTGGCGATTCAACGTACATCGATGTACCTGTGAGCTTCAATCCTCCAATGCTTAGAGCCCTTATCTTGAAGCCAAAGAAAATAAATTACCTGTAAAGTTCAATCTTACCTAAGTTCGAACTGCTTTCACCGCTTTCTCATCACCGCCTTACTATATCGGCTATTATTACGTATCGGCCCTAGAGGCTACATATGTACGGAGTACATGTATCTAAGCTTACCCTGGTACTTAAGAAGATCGAGATACAGAGTACAGCAAAGAACGACTTCAAATTGATTTAGACAATAACTCACATCAATTACCCAACCTCCTAGGATTTTATGTATATTTTGCAGCCAAAGAGTGCCTTCTAGGCCCCAAGGCGAATGAGTACATAAGCAAGACCCGCGAGCGGGTTCGGTTCCCTGGCGCACTCCCGCCTGGGAGCGTTGACGTTTACATCATTGTGAGCATCATCCATTTTGACCTACACTATATAATTGGAGGAAGAAAATACAAAATGATCGAGTTTCTCCGACGATACCGGACTTGAGCTTGCTACCAAGCTTTTCTCCAGGGCTGACATGTTCAATTAGCTCAGATACTATTCCTCTAGCTTTGAAAGACCCTAGACTAGCCAACCCACCACTAGCTGTTCTATATTTGAATTTATTTACGGATTACTAGGGGGGGAGTCCGTATTCCCCCCGTATGCCAGACTAGAGGCCTCCCATTTCCATATACACCTCCAATGACCATACTACCTAGGTAGATAGTGGGGACTCCAAGCAGTTCAACGGATGCATCAGGATGATGATGAAGTGCCAGCTGGTAGCAATGGCGATCATCCACGGCTCCTGATGGAACAAAGTACGACGGATAACCGTCAGGGTATTTACAAGACCCACTCTCGGATTATTGCGCTAAAAGTTGTAATAAAACGTTGTTTGGTCATTTCCGAACACACCCTCTTCTTTCCGTACCAATGGCCCTCTCCCCACACCTCTTTGTATCTCCAGCATCACCTTTCTTCTTCTCCTTTCCCCCCCCTCCTCTCTGTTCTTATCCCATCCCTCTCTTCCCCCCAATATCGCTCCTTCGAGTCGAATTAGTCGATGGTTTCATCGTCTATTCTATCCTTCCCTCTAATTTCAGTATCTACTGTCATTCTCTTCGAGGATCAACTCTGAATCCCCGTTTTAGAACTTGGAATCATCCTGAAGACAAGCTCGTTTCAACGGCTTTCTTCACTTAAAGTCCACCCCGGTCATTCATCGAGGTGCTTTTTGTCAAATTCCCCTTTTGTCGGTTGCAGTCGTGCTTTCCAGCACAGCTCCATCCCCTCGGTCCTTCCAACTCCTGTTCGAAGCTTCGTTCCGTTGCTACGGTGTTGCTCGACCCAAGTTTTGCTTGAACGTGCAATTGCCTCGACTTCTACTTGCAATAATCCGGTTGCCCCTCGTCGCCTCTTGGATTTGTAACAAAAAAAAAGCGAATCATCCCACATTGAACTCTGCAGACGTCATTCTGGAATGCTAGGGTTCGGGGATTGTCATTAGTTTCATCTTGCAGGTAAGAGGATCCGATCTACTCCATGACTTTGCTTTTGGAAGTTTCACCCGGCTTTGATTGCCCTTGCCGCTTTTTGATTGTTATTTGTGAGGTCATCGTCTCAAGTCTGCTTCTTTCCCCCTGAGATCGAAGCTTCCGTTGAGTTCGCCCTTGCCTTGCGACTTGTACTTTTCATCTTCGCCCTGATATCGCCTTGTTCCCATCTTCTTGCTTTCTCTTGTTCCTTCTTCCATCTTGGACCCTTACTGATCCACTCTTTGTCACTCTTCTAGGATAATTCACATATTGAAAACCACAACCCGCACATACAGACTCCTTTTGGTCGGCCTGTGATCCACCTCACTTGGCTCATTTGCCTTTTGGCGCAGTACCAATCTCTCCTGTCGCCGGATTCACCCCGCCAACACACATATTACATTCTACAGTAATTGCCAGCTTCTAATCATCTGGGATCATGGATCAACAGAGTCAATCTGGGCCTCAAGGCCCCGGTGGGCGCAAGTTCCATATTGCTCATCGGAGAAGTCCATCTGAGCTCACCCCGTTGATGAGTATGTGACCGCCCTCGTCACCGCCCAGTATAAAACCATAGCCCCATCATCTAAGCTAACTTGAGCTTGTCTACAGTGGAACAACTGGCCATCCAACAACAGATCGAGTTGCTCCAGCAGCAGCAGCAACAAATTGCTGCGACACATCAACAATACGTTAACATGGGGCTGTTGCAGCCTCAACAACTGGGCCAGGTGCCCTCGTTTCAACCCGGTGTCTCCCCACAGCAAGTGAATGCATTCCAGTTCCCGCAGGCGGACAGCAGCAGCAGCTTGGAGTACCAATGAACGCACCGAACCAGAATTCGCACCGTCGCAACCAGTCAGCTCTCCCTGGTCTTCCCATGGGTCCACCCCTGCCCCGTCATCCGGGGCATCGGGGTACGCCGATTATAACCAGCAGGGCCAAAACAACAATAACCACAAGAATGAGAACACTGGCCACGGCCGCGGTCGTGGAGGTCCTCCCGGCGGTGGTCACCAGCGCCGCCACTCGCTTGCTCTTCCTGAGGCCAAGAAAGCCGCTGAGCTGGCCCAGCAGAAGAGAACAGCTTCGGGATTCCAATTCCCAGCTCCTGCTCCTGGTGCAACTGGCTCTGATAACCAGTCGTCATCCGATGACAAGCCTGCATCCAGCACTTCCCCGGCACCCCAGGGACCCGCTTTCCAGCGGGCTGGAAACATGCGAGCTGGTGGCCACGGCCGCAGCCAATCCATGGCCATCGGTGGTAACCGGGCTTCCATCTCCGGTCGCGGTGCTGGCGGCTTCCAATTCCCCCAAGCCAGTGAGCCATCAACCAATCAATCTGATAATCAACGGCGAACCAGCCAGACTGGTCATGCTCGGTCATCCTCGCGAAACTTTGAGGGCAACTGGCGCCAGCCCAACAACCAAGCCCAGAGCCAGGATCAGCAGAGGTCCCAGCAGCAGGGTGCATTCCAGCCAAGCCACCGCTCGCGCGGCTCGATGAACCAGTCCATGGGCTCTATTGGTCAATTCCAATATGGCAGCGGCCAGCCTCAGCTTGGACAGCCTCAGCTTATCCAACTTCCTCAGGGCCAGGTCATGATGGCACCTCAGATGTTCGGTAATCAGCAACTGAACCCGCTCCAGTTGGCTCAACTCCAAGCGCTTCAGCAGCAGAACGCCCAAGGTATGGGTGGTCTTCAGGCGAGCCAGCATGCCCCGCCGCAGATGTCTGTCCAACAGCAGCAGCAACAACAGCAGCAGCAGCGGAAGACCCTTTTCACTCCTTACCTTCCCCAGGCAAACCTACCTGCACTCCTTAGCAATGGACAGTTGGTCGCTGGTGTTTTGCGCGTCAACAAAAAGAACCGTTCCGATGCCTATGTGACTACTGACGATCTGGATGCCGACATCTTCATTTGCGGTAGCAAAGATCGGAACCGCGCCCTTGAGGGTGACTATGTCGCAATCGAGCTCCTCGATGTCGACGAGGTGTGGGGCCAGAAGAAAGAAAAGGAGGAAAAGAAGAAACGCAAGGATATCACTGATGCCCGTTCCAACAGCAATGCTGGAAATGACAAGCTTGGTCGCTCCGATTCCACCGGCGATAGACAGGAAGTCGGCCCGGATGGAAGCATCCGTCGCCGCGGTAGTCTTCGCCAGCGTCCTACCCAGAAGAAGAACGACGATGTCGAGGTCGAGGGTCAGAGCCTTCTTCTTTGTGAGGAGGATGAGATCAGCGACGAGCAGAAGCCTTTGTACGCTGGTCATGTTGTTGCGGTCATTGAGCGTGTTGCGGGCCAGATGTTCTCAGGAACCCCAGGTCTCTTGCGTCCCAGCAGCCAGGCTACAAAGGAGAAGCAGGAGGCCGAGCGGCAAGCCAGAGATGGCGCCCATGGGCGCTCCCACAATGACCGTCACCAGGACAAGCCAAAGATTGTCTGGTTTAAACCTACTGACAAGCGTGTTCCACTTATTGCCATCCCCACAGAGCAGGCACCTCGGGACTTCGTCGAGAAGCACCAGGATTACGCCAACCGAATCTTCGTTGCTTCTATCAAGAGGTGGCCTATTACCTCTCTGCACCCCTTCGGCACTCTCGTTGAGCAGCTTGGAGAGATGGGTGACCTGCGGGTCGAGACAGACGCTCTCCTCCGCGATAACAACTTCGGTTCGGACGACTTCTCCGATGCTGTTCTGAAGAGCATCGGCTGGCAGGACTGGTCCGTCTCTAGCGAGGGAGACGCCCTGGCTTCGCGACGTGACTTCCGTGAAGAGACCATCTTTACGATCGATCCCGCCGACAGCAAGTCCCTCGAAGATGCGTTCCATGTGAAGAGTCTTGCCGATGGCAAGGTTGAGATCGGTGTTCACGTGGCCGATATTGCTCACTTCGTCAAGGGTAACTCTCTGGTGGACCGTGAGGCCAAGAAGCGTGGTACTGCAGTCTATTTGGTCGATCGAATCATGAACATGTTGCCCACCCGTGTTTCCACTGAGCTTTGCTCCCTTGTCCCTGGCGAAGATCGCCTCACGGTCAGTGTGGTCTTCAAGGCCAACCCCACCACCGGTGTGGTGGATGAGGATGTCTGGATTGGCAAAGGTATCATCAAGAGCGCTGGCCGTCTTGACTACGACCAGGTCAATGCTCTTGTTCAGGGCAAGTCCGATGTCAACACCAGTGGCATCTCTGCCGACAGTATCCGCTTATTGCACGTGAGTTTCTTCTAGTTCTACCGTTCGCCTTCTTTCCTTTTTTTCTTTTTTTTTCTTTGCCATACTAACAAAAACTCTCAGAACACTGCCGGCAAGTTCCGCGAAGCCCGTTTCGGTAACCGCGTGTCAAACGTTCCTGTGCAGCGTCTGCTTCAGCAGCTCGATGACGAGAATGTGCCAGTCGAATACAATATTTTCGAGTCAACCCCAGCACATGAACTTGTTGAGGAGCTGAGCCACCAGGCCAACTTCTTCGTCGCTCGTAAGCTTGTGAGCGCTATGCCGGAGAGAGCTTTCTTGCGTCGCCAGTTCTCGCCCAACTCTCGTCGCCTTACTTCGTTTGTTGAGCGGATGAACCGCCTTGGCTTCGAAATGGACTCAAGCAGCAGTGGCAGCCTCCAGAGCTCTCTCTGCAAGGTGCAAGATGTGGATCTTCGCAAGGTAAGTGCCTTTCCTGTCCTCGCCGTTATAAATGCGTGTATTAACACATGATGCAGGGTATGGAGACTCTCATTTCCAAGGCTATGCAGCGTGCCAAGTACTACGTCAGCAGCGGTGCTCCCGATGAAATGCGCCAGCACTACATGCTCAATGTGCCGGTTTACACCCATTTCACCAACCCTTCTCGGCGCTACGCCGATATCCTTGTGCACCGTCAACTCGAGGCCGTGCTCTCCGAGGGTGCCGTGGAGTTCAATGACGATCTCGAGTCACTGAGCAAGACTGCTGATCTTTGCAATAACAAGAAGGATTCAGCTCTCAACGCCCAGGAGCAGAGTGTGCACATTGAGGCCTGCCGTAAAATGGACCGCAAGAGTCGCGAGATTGGCGGTGATCTCATCAGCGAGGGTATTGTACTCTGCGTCTACGAGTCTGCCTTTGACGTCCTTATTCCGGAATACGGCTTTGAGAAGCGTGTGCACTGCGACCAGCTGCCGCTCAAGAAGGCTGAATACCGCAAGGATAGTCGCGTACTCGAGCTGTACTGGGAGAAGGGTGTTCCCTCGTCCGCATACATTCCCGAGGACGAGCGTCCAAAGCCCGGTAACTCCCGCGCTGCTCAAGCTGCTGCGGCTGCCCGCGAGGCTGAAGCCGCCAGAGAGCGGGCCAGAGAGCGTGATGAGGCCATGCGTAAGCAAACCGAGACCGGCACAATGTCTGCCGACGATGTCGATGCTCTTTTCGATGACGATGAAGATGTGGATGATGTCACCGAAATGGCAGCCGGTGTGTCGCTCAACTCCGCCGACCGTTCGACTCAGAGCATGCCGCCCTCGCCTACACGCAACGGCCACCACCAGCAGGGACCTCACCGTACTCGCTCGGACCCCAAGATTGCCTCCGGCACTGGTGATGCACCCGAGAACAAATTGACCAACAAGGAGAAGTACTTGAACCTGTTCAAGCTTCGCGAGGTGGATGGAGAGTTCATCCAGGATGTCACAGAGATGACCCGTGTTCCCATCATCCTGAAGACCGACCTGAGCAAGAGTCCTCCGTACGTATTCCCATTCAGCCTCCCCCCCCCCAATAGCATGGGATTTCCTAACTAACTGCGAATCGCATTTCAGGTGCCTCACTGTTCGATCTGTCAACCCCTACGCCCTGTAGAGGTCTGAAACGCGGCTCTGTTTTCTTCATGGGATATATTTCTTGCATGCCACCCTGCAGATTCTTCGCTCAAGCGAAGGATGCTGTCTCTCGTGCACGCCTACGGACATAATCCAATCCCAACGCGGATCGAACATATCATTATCGGCATATCTTTCCTTGGTTACGCTTTTTCTCGGTGGCTTCATCCAATTATCCCGAATACTACCCATCATCTTTCCGACGTGTCCTGGGATTCTTATACTTATCGTGTTATATGTGCAAAGCGGTTGTTTGTCTTTTTTGAGCATTTTAGTTGAAACCTGGGCAAATCTCTTAGTGCCAGAGCTTGCCTGGTTTCCTTTTGTTCTCGTTCTCTGGGAATATTTGGAAAATTGGCAGGAAGGACATTGCAGCTCGATAGTCCCAGAAAATCCTTCCATTAATCTATGGTATTACAAACTTATACCTACCTTCTAGTGTTCATTCGTATGTACGATTACTCTGGCCATAAATTCACTAATGACTTGATTTGGGGTAAGCCTAATCATATGATCAAGAAGGTAATCCCGGTATTGCTACAGTGCAAGCTCGATCTAGGATGTAGAGCTCATGGAGTCTCACCGCACTGTTAACTGCTTTGCCGACCCATCACGTAGACTCTTGCTAGGGAATGAAACCGCCCCAATGCTCTGACCCAGGTGCACAGCTCACAGATGCTATGTCTAGGCGCGAAGCGATCGTGTCACTCCCTTGGGAATTACAGTAACTACTCACATATGTAAGAAATATCAAGAAATGTACGTAATGTCATGTGAATTCTCCAAACTCCTAAACAAGAAATCAGACAAATATGTTGTCCAAGCCAAAGCAAATTGCAACCCCAGGGCCACCTTATGCAATGCAATAGAACCAGCTCCACGCTTCATGCAGTTTGTAAGTCCGGTTGAATCCAACCGACCATCAAGGGTATCAAGAAATGTCGCTAATGGGGTAGGGGTAGTGAAATAGGTGTAGATAGGAGAGCAAAAGCCAAACGAATCAGCGCCAATCAGATCGAAAGTTGGGTTTTCCCAATTATCAGATGAACCAGAGATCTGAAAATGCAAAAAGAATCCATCAATGCTAAGTCAAGTACCAGAAAAATGGATGGATTTCTCATAGCCGGCGGATGCCAATGCGCGGCTTTGCTCTGACGGCGAGACGCTTGTGTGGGCCGCTCATGGCTTTCTTCTTGGAAATTCCAGAAGTGGAGGACCCTGAGAGAGACGACGATGATAGTGATGGCGTGGGTAGCTGAGCATTTGCTGGAGAAAGGGGAGTAGAGCCGTTGAGCGTCCTCGTAGGGTGGTATTCGCGCTTCTCTTTCAGGCCCCGCGCGGTTGCAGATCCGCGGTTCTCTTTGCCATCCCCGCTCAGCCGGCGTAGGGGGGTCTTGCATCGCCAATTGAGGCAAATCTTCGAATATCGGCATCTCATCGCGGAGACGGCCGGAAGCGTTGACTCCTCCACATAGTAGGGAGAGCTTGGGTGTTTTCCGTAGCGGTGATGAAGTACGGGATCGTGTGTTTGCGGTGATGTTTCGTTCATTGGAGGTCATTCTTGGGGGGGTCATTGTCGTTGTCGGAGTCAATGAGCATCATGTCTGCATCGGAGTCTTCCGGGTAGGGAATTGAGAGGACGGACAGAGGGCGTTTGCCCAAGGCTGTTTTACGGGGGCTTGGGGGGTGCGAGGTGGACCGGGGAGGGGGAAAGGGTTGGGTCGTTTTCTTTGGTTGCGCTAGCGGGGTCGTCGGTTTCGCTATCACTCATAGCAGTGTCTGTCACGGGCGGGGAGGGTTGGGCGAACGAATTTGAGGATTGTGATGGGTTTTCGGATGCAGTGGTGTTGTGTGCAGTTTTCTTGGTTGTAGCGGCGTGGGTGCGGGCTTGTTTCCGGGTACGTTTAATGACTGCGTCTTTTCCTTTCTCCTCGGGTTTGGTCCCTGTCTCCTCGCCCCTGACCTTTGCTTCTGTCACTGCATCTTTGAGGTTGGTTGGGATCGGGGCGTGGATTGAGGTCATGAGCTTGGCTTGGTGTGCAAAGGCGTCATAGTTCTCTTGCATGAGAGCGCCTGCGGAGGCGTTGAGGGCAGAGTCGGGGTTGGGATAGATAAGTAGACATGAGATCGTCTGAATGCAAACAAGGTTAGTTATCTTGTAGAAACCAGTTGCGCTAGTGCGGTCTAACATACCACCAGCACATCGCGGAGGGTCAGATTGGGTTGCCAATCCCGCTTAAGTGTATCTACACAGACAGCTCCAGTGAGCTCCTCCATGTTCGGGTGCCATATCTTCGTCTTAAAGGTGGCCTTTGGGGGACTCTTGGGGTAGTCATCAGGCATCTTGAGATGGAGCTCCCATAATCCTTGTGAAAAAGGTGTGCCCGCTGGGCCCGTGAGGAGTACTGTCAGCTGCGACAAGTCGTCGCCCTCTGACGGCTGCAAGTAGTACGGCGGAAGATCGCGGTGCAAGGCAGCATGGTCGGCAGCTAGCCGGCGCAAATTGGACGGCTAGATATCCATGTCAGATACAGATCACGAGCATATACTAGTTGCTGGGAAACCAGTGTGTGTCAATGACTTGAACAGGGACGACTTACCATGCTGGAGTTTTGAATGGTTTGTAGAGTACTAAAATAAAGGATAAACTCAGTTGGAGAAGAATACCAATTCAGAAAGTGATCCGGACCAGTGAGGGCACAACAATCACAATCACAAATGATAAGAGATGGTTACTTCGTCGACGGTTTGTTTTGAGTGGAGGTCACACTAACCTTTTTGGTAGCGCGTCAGTCACGTGGTATTGTCGCGTCATCTACGCGTCACTAATATTACCTCTTTGGGATTGCCCTATGTTTCATCGCATCCTTGCTATAGCCCTTGCTATCCGATGAGACACAAGGGGGGGTAGGTTAATTGAGCGATACTTCCTTTTCTAGAGAGAAACAGAAATACCTGGCTACCTGGCTACCTATATCATATTATGCGTACGTCAGGCTGATAGGGAGAGGAAGAAGAGACCGCATGTATACGATACGGCCTTCTATTGCTCAAGAATAAGCAGACCATTATAGACAGCTGAAGGGAAATGGATAGCTGAGGGACCAGGTACTAATGGTGCTGTCCACTCTCCATGTACATGTACTCCATAATTTGATTACTCCATAAGGCGTCTATATGTCCATTAAAGTCGAATGCAGCCAAGTAGAGTATGCATCTAGATACAGACGTGCACTATAAACCTCGTCTTTCATAGAGTACTCCCACAATATCCTGCATTCTATACTCCATTTATAACCACATAAGCTCAGCTGGCAGATTTGGCGCAGATCGATGGATATTTCAAATCAATGGGGATATGTGGTGTAATGCGTATATCTAGATAAAATCCGAATTACCCTCTCGTCAACGTGACTGACTATATATGTATGTATGTATGTACTACCTGTCGCAGCATATGCATCACATCCCGTGCCACTTACTCCCTTGCAACAATTAAGATTTGCTGCAAATACGAGCCAGCGAGCTGGTGTGACCATATATATGAATTACCAGCGTGGTTTTGCTAAGAGAAATTTCGACATATCTGAAGTACAGTTATGATCTATAGTTTCGATATATGCAGATGGAAATTAAGACTCATATTTACTCAGTGGATTAAATTAATCACAAAGATCGAAGAAAAGAAACGGGAAACAGGCGCGCTGTGAACATGCGCCTCTGGATACACGGCAGTGAAACACACGTGTCCTGCCCAAAAAGAATTACAAATTCCATATGAAACATTGGGAGAAAATAACATATCACAAAAGAAAAAAAAAATTAACCGACGCTCGTATTTTCATGTCCCTCATTCCCGTTAATCCAAATACTGGATCAACATGACCGACCGACCACAAACCCTCGCCTAAATGAAACCAAAGTGGACATCATATTACGATTGACAGCAGGGAGTTACCGTTGGCCAGTCACAGACTCTCACTTGGCTTACAGGAAAGCAACAAGAGCAGCACCGGCAACCATGCCGAGACCGACGGGGCCAGCAGTGGCAATGGCAGCACCACCGGTAGAGGCCGAGCTGGAAGCACCAGCAGAGGAGCTGGAGGCAGAGTCGGGAGGAGTCAGACTCAGAGGCCGAGCTAGTGCTGGAGGAGGTACCAGTGGTCTTGGAGGAGTCCGAGGTCTTGGTGCCAGTAGCAGAAGAGTCGCTGGCAGTGTTGCTGGAGGCAGTGGACAAAGTGCTTTGAGTGGCACCAGGACCGGCGACGGGAGAGGTCAGGCCGGCGGGGATGGAGGCGGCGGGCTGCTGCGAGGTCACGGCAGCGGCCTGGCTGGTGACGGCGGTGGGTTGGGTAGTAACGGCATCAGGCTGGCCGGTCACGACACCGAGCGAGTTTGTCTGGGTCAGGTACTGAGTGGCAGGGTTGTCGACAGTCTATTGGAGAGGTTAGCTTATGTTGTTCTGATGGTATTGTGGCATGATGCTTTGTTTTTGCTTACCTCGATGGAGACACTGCTCTGGGCGTTGGCCAGGGCAATGGCCGAGAGGGTGGTGAAGACGATGGAGAAACGCATTTTGATGGATTAGAGATTATGGAGTTATTGTAGTGATTATGGAGAATGTGGAGAGAGGAATAAAATTGATCTCAGAAAATGGAGGTGGGTGGGATTATAAGGCTGTGGTTGTCCAGGGAAACAAGTCTCATGTAATGTTTATAGAGTGGCTTTCCAAATGGATACCCTGTTTTCCAGTCAGCTAGCAGAGTCTGAATCTAGCGCAATTTGGGATCTGCAAGGACTTTACAGTTCTATTTCTGTCGATTTCTGGGGTCACACCAATAAGCTCCACTATGGAGCTATGAGGGATATTCACCTCTATGCTGTACGGAGTATTCCGTAATATATGGCAAATCTATTTGACTACAAATATATAATTACCCTCTTTCTTCTGTCCAAAATTGAGGAGACTTTGTAATAATTACAATAGTTGGAATAAGATGGAATGGCCGATTTGACATGGCAATATGCACTAGCCTATTTAGCCGCGTCAGACCATGTCAGTAATCATAACAAATATAATTGTTACAATTACTAGTGCATGTACGGAGTATACAGAGTACTAATCTTGGAAATGTCTCAATCCTGAATAATTTCCAGTAGTACTCCGTAATTACTTAGAAGTTAGACAGGACATACCCTTGACCGCGTGGCGGCATACGAATCCCTTCTGATGCCATCTAGTCCAGTCCTTGATTTCTTCCCATCTGACACACGATAAAACTGTAAGTAATTAATACTGTCTTGGGGCCTCAAATGGTATCCTACAACATACGTGTCTTGGAGCTAAGGAACCTTGGAAGTCGAACCAGCCTTTAAGTGAGACATCGTGGACTTTGTTCGGCTATTATATGCCGAGGTCCTCCTCCTCTTTCCTTCTTTCTCTTCTATACTGAACATTATGATATATGATATTATGTTATTGTCAGGAGATAGATTTAATATCCAATTTATGTACGGAGTACTCTCCCTTGGATATGGAGTACTTTCACAAATTATCTCAACTTTTGTACTTTTGAACTCCAGATCATCAGGTGGGTCTTTTTCGAGACGGCTCGGTTAACTCCATCCAGTAGGGACCGACTCTATATTTATATTTTCTTTTCTGTGACGAAAGTAATATATTCCTGGATATGAAGGGGTACAGAGAGGGTCGACATACTACCAAATGGAGTACTCCGTACTATCGTGCACCTTTTTAAGCTTGATCCCAGAGTACTCCGTACTGCAGTCTTTATTCTGACTAGGTGGGCAGGTACATACCCCATATGTATAGTACTGTTGATGTGCATACGGTGTAATTAGGTCGTACAGCTACATCATATAAACATGTATGTACTACATATACAATCTACATATGTGGACTAAAAGGCTCTCGACTTCCTTCTACTCATCACCGGACACAGAATTGCAATCTCAATATGTGATTATCTACAGCGTTCTCCGGGTCTGGAATAAACTTTCTTTTTGCTACCGTGCAGGCCGCATCAACCCCCTTGCTTCTCGGCCTAGTCACAACAACTTGTGGTCATGTTTCCAATAGATGGCCTAGACTATTCATCATCCTGTAGCGGTGTGGCGCAGGAATGCAAATCGCGTGCGCCAAAAGCGTCTATATCTAGCAGTGGTCCCACTTACTCAAGTTACAAGCAGCCAGGCGTACTAGTGGTATGTCTGTGTAACCTTTCGCCTTTCGCCTCTCCGTACTCCGTATGGAGTACGGAGTACATCGCATCAAGATACGAGTTCGCCACTGCGTCGGCGGCGTATGCGTAAGTTATTCTTCAAGATTAGTACGGAGTACAGAGTACGCGGCCATCATTTCAAGGTAGATATCATAGCCAGCAACAAACTGAGCATCTCAATTGAAAACTGAACTCCCTCGCCGCAATGCATATTATACAGCTCCCCCCACTGCAGCACATAACCACAAACACAATATTCAACCATCACTCCTTGATCGACACATCCTGGCCGCGAACCCAGTCCGCAAACTCCTTCCGCTTAGCCTATATTGTCCAAATGTTAGCTTCTGGGATTCCTAGCCCAAACCAACGATGACATCTAGCAATATATGCACATCCACAATAAATCCAACCCGCAAATGTACTTCCAGCAAGACACGCATCAAGTAAATCCAAAACTCACCCGAATATCCCAGAATCCATAACGCTCCTCCAGACTCAGGTACGGGTTGCGCGCTCCGCCATCCCGTTCAATCTCGCCCGCCCATTCGCGCCAGCTAATCGGCTTCAACTTCTGCGCGCTCAGCACCAGTCCGATGGAAACGATTAGTACGGAGACGAGGGTTTCGATGATAATGTCTTGTGGGAGGGCAGTGGATGTGCGGTTGCTGTAAAGGACAGTGTGTTCGTGGCCGAGTAGCCTCTGCAGAAGGAGTTAGCTCAGCTCGAGAGGCAAGGTAGTTGTTGGGTGGATGTATTGGAGAACTTACGCGTGAACTATCAGGACGAGGCCGAAGAAAGTCACCACGCGGGAGAGGAAGCTCATGATGGGTGGTGAGGTTCGTTTTGGATTGCAGGTTGGGTTTGCTGGCTGGGTCTGTTCGCTGCGAAATTGTCCTTATCGGTGAATAATTCTAGATGATCCCCACTGAATTATTGGTTGAGTTAAAGCCTGGGGTCCCTTGGCTGTGGACGCTGTCTGTGATGCCGTTTGATATGTTGGCGGGAGGTTCGTGGAGGCCCTGGGCTCATCCCGCGGTTTACCTAATCACCTTTTGACTCGCCTGGATTTCATCACATTGTCATATTCGTTCATACTGCTATTGGAAAATGATTGATAATCCTATCTCTGTAGGGCTTTTCTGGTTAATATCAGGGGTACTCCCTACTTACCTATTCAGTAAACCTTGTATCCATTCCTTGCGATATCAAACGAATCTTGACGGGAGACTACAACTTTGGTACATGCCTACACCCCATCATCAACGAATATTCTGAGGTCAATTGATAGAATAAACAGGTTATTTTGCCAACTGTCAGGGCTATTTCCTTATATACTTCCTTTCGGTGGATTCTGCGACGCCAGTTGACAACGCAGTAGATCAACCCCTGAGTGGGGGTAACACCGTTCGACTCTCCTGTCCAACCCCGACTTCCTCAGCAACCACTGTGATAGACAAAATACTTTGGTTTGTCTGCAAGCTCCGTCAACTTCGGTGGATACGGATACATATATAGCCTAAAGTGCTGGTCACACAGATAGAAAATATGGTTCAAGAATGAAGGGGAGACGCGTACATAGTTTGATAGGCCTTACAAGATTTGCCAACTGTTCTGGAACTAGGAACACCAAGATCGAGGCAACTCTGGATTTACCCGGTCTGTAGTGTATACGGTGTACTTGTCCATGAAATGAGCCGTAGGACAGAAACATAAACAGCATATCTCCTCGGGGACTTACGATCACTTCCTTCGTTAACAGCAATCAAATCCCGGCCTTGATTCTTCTCGCAGTCATCTTATATCATTACAATGTCCCTTCGGTGTCTTGACATGGCGCAATCGCAACGCGATATGCTACGGCCATCCTCTTCTCGTTTTCCTGACGCTCAGGGTGAGCAGGCTACAGAACCTCCGTCTCAATATAAGGACCCTCCAAATACCCCGATACCCCGACATGTGGAGTCGGTCACACCCGATGCTGGTCAGCTAGAGCAGCTGCTTGCGAGACTTAGCAGCAGAGTACATCCTTTTGATCCGTCTTGTCCTCTGCGATCGACACCAAAAGCCACACCTGATGAGTATGACCGTCTTATTAATGCCGAAATACGATATCTGGCTAAGGCTTGGTAAAATAAGGCAACAAAGGACCGAGATTTAGATCAAAATCAATGATTCCAATGCTAAAAACTATATACGCGATCTGAAGTTTATGGGAATCTGCTATGTAGGTATTCCCAAAGCGGCGGTGGAAATATATACCTAGGTATATTCGGCCATGAAGGAAATATTCTACCAAGTATCCTTCAAATAAATTAACCAACAAATTTTGTTCAAACCAGTCTTCAATAGACCCTAAAACTTTGTCTTTATAAATGCAGAATCGGTACTGCTCAGGTATCTTGCCATGATAACCCATTTCCATAAGGTGGTCAAATCGCCACAAAAAGAACACAATGACGGGACAGCGACGTCAATAGAAACAACAGTTCAGTGACTACATATTTAGGCTAAGGCTAGGTAAGTGTGATTGATTCTCCGAGAGTATCAATTAGTAGATTATGAGCGTTGATATACGAGACATCGAACACCTAAAAGCCGACATCTGTCTGCTAGAAAAACCAGCCAACCCTATATATATTCCGTAGATTAGACACTAACACACACATTACCGGCCGATTTACAGTGGAGATATATGGTCATGAATTTTTTTTATTTCTCATCAATGACCGGTCACTACTGGACCAGCTTTCTAGTTGGACTAGGTTCGTAAAGGATTCCTTTGACATCACGCATTTCCATCACACAATTCCTGCTTCATAAATGGGCATCGCAAATTTACAGCTTCTGCATGGCAGCGATATCAGTGGACTGGACGTGGTCCTCATCCTCCTCGATCTTGCCCTGGAGCTCATCGGTGGAGACCTTCTCGTCCTCAACGACAAGGTTGATCTGGAGCTTCTTAATACCGAAACCGACGGCAACCCACTTGGAGGCACCCCAGACGAGACCGTCCCACTCAATGGCGCGAACGTTGGCCTCCATCTCCTCAAGGTTGGTCTCATCATCTGGAAACGTTTGTTAGCAATTGAACTAAAAGAGAGATTGGAAAACACATACCCCAGGGCTTGACCTCCATGGTGACGAGGGACTTGGCGGCAGGCTTGACCTTGCCGGCCTTCTTGGCCTTGTACTCTTCGAGACGCTTGTTGCGCTCAGCAACAACCTCGGGGTCCTCCTCCTCAGAGTCGGAGCCGAAGAGGTCCTCATCGTCGTCCTCCTCCTCGGGCTTGTCCTTGGGGTTGGAGGCAAGCTCGGTGGTCTCGGGACCGTAGGCAGTGAAAGCTGCGGAGGAGTCACCGGGGAGGGTGGAGAATTCGCTCTCGTAAGAGGCGATGTGCTTGTACCAGCGGGCAACGTGGGGGTACTTGGCAGCGTCAGGGGCGGCGGTGAAGGCCTTGTAGGTCACGACATCGGCCTGGCTGGGCGAGTTGCTGTTGAACCGAGTCAGCGATGATGTTCATCATCAGACGAAATAATTCAACAATGTAACATAGTGATGCAAGATCAGAGGTGCGATTGCTCGCGATTGCGTGTAGTCATCCAGCGGGGTCTTAATCCGCCTCCTAAACACGGACCAATGTTTCTCATCATGAAAGCATAAGAGGAAAGGAAAGAAAAGGTAAAAAAGCAACTAAGGGGGAGGAATTCGTACCCAACAACGTAGGACCGAGTGGACAGGAAGTGGTTGGCCACTGAGGGGCACAGTCAGTCACCAATTGATTCGAAATAACAAAATCTCAGGGGGCGCCTACGAGTCAGGCCGGCATCAGAGACAAAGTCGGTGAAACCCATTGTGAAAGAGAGGTGTGGTGGTATCTATTCTGGAAGGAGAAGAAAAAAAGGAGAAGAAAGTAGATGAGGGAGGGGTTAAAAAGGGAGGATTTTTTTTTATTACGGAAAATCTCTACGGAGTCGCGGAAAAACGTGGAAGAGCGAGGACTGGGTCAGGTGACTTACTAACAACAGAGCTTACCCTGCCTGGTCATGTGATTGACTGGTGACTTCAGGGCGGAGCTTGGACTAGTCAGGTGACTGACTGGTGACGGAGCTTGAGCTCTTCCCGCCACTCAGCGTTCGCTATGTGGATCTTTCGAGAAGCCTCCCGATGGACCTTTGGTTGCCGGTATTTAAGCTATACCGGTGACATCTCAGGTGTTGATTTGCTCTAAGGCTTTTTTCCCTCCTAGGTCTGAATATACTATCTACATAATGGCGGCGAGATTATCTCTCAATGCCCGCACTCGACTTTTGCGGACGCCTCGTCTATCGTCGACCCGTCTTCTATCCCCGATCCCGAGATCAAGCATACTGCCCTGCGCCTCATTCATTCCACCAGCCGCCAACCCTAGCCCGGTCCCTGTCCGCCACTATGCCAAGGGAGGCCGTCCACATCCCCGGGCGGCACCCACCGCATGGATATGAGTGGAGAGGACGAGAAACCAGCACTCGAGAAGTATGGTGTTGAGCTTACGGCGAAAGCTAAAGCTGGCAAGCTGGATCCAGTCATTGGACGGGATTCCGAGATTCATCGGACCATTCAAATTCTCTCCCGGCGGACTAAGAACAATCCCGTATTGATCGGTGCTGCTGGAACTGGCAAGACCGCCGTTCTCGAAGGGCTGGCTCAGCGCATCGTACAAGGAGATGTACCGGAGAGTATCAAAAACAAACGGGTTGTTGCATTGGATCTGGGCTCTTTAATTGCGGGGGCCAAGTTTCGGGGCGATTTTGAGGAGCGTCTGAAAGCTATCCTGAAGGAAGTGGAGGATGCGCAAGGTGAGGTGATCCTCTTCATTGACGAGCTTCACACCTTGCTAGGATTGGGCAAGGCTGAGGGTAGTATTGATGCTAGTAACCTGCTGAAGCCTGCTCTGTCGCGGGGCGAACTTCAATGCTGTGGTGCCACTACTCTCAACGAATATCGATTGATTGAAAAAGATGTGGCTCTTGCCCGACGGTTCCAGCCTATCCTGGTGAGCGAGCCATCGGTCGCCTCGACTATTTCCATTCTACGGGGTATCAAGAACAAATACGAAGTACACCATGGTGTCAGAATTACAGACGGCGCTTTAGTAGCTGCAGCTACTTACAGTAATCGCTACATCACCGATCGATTTTTGCCAGACAAAGCGATTGATCTTGTCGACGAAGCTGCATCAGCTCTTCGCTTGCAGCAGGAGTCGAAGCCCGACTCAATTCGTGAACTTGAGCGTGACATTACTACCATCCAAATTGAGCTTGAGTCTCTTCGTAAGGAAACCGATGTTGCCAGCCGCGAACGGCGAGAGAAGCTTCAAGAGGACCTGAAGACCAAGCAAACGGAGGCCGGTAAATTGACCGAGACGTGGGAGAAAGAGAAGGCCGAAATTGATGATATCAAACGCACCAAGGAGGATTTGGAACGCGCTCGGTTTGAACTTGAACAGGCTCAACGCGAAGGAAACTTTGCCAAGGCTGGAGAGTTGAGATACTCTACCATCCCGGAGCTCGAAACCAAGTTACCCAAAGAAGGCGCTAAACAGGATTCTCAAAATCAAACTTTGATTCACGACTCTGTTACTGCAGATGACATTGGAAACGTCGTCTCTCGGACCACAGGCATCCCCGTCAACAAGCTCATGGCTGGAGACGTGGAGAAGCTGATTCGGATGGAGGACACCCTCCGAAAATCAGTCCGTGGACAAGACGAAGCGCTTTCTGCTGTAGCAAACGCCGTGCGGATGCAGAGAGCTGGTCTCAGCGGTGAAAATCGCCCTACTGCCTCTTTCATGTTCCTTGGTCCCACTGGTGTTGGAAAGACTGAGCTCTGCAAGAAGATGGCCGAGTTCCTTTTCTCCACCGAAACTGCCGTTTTGCGGTTTGACATGAGTGAGTTCCAGGAGAAACACACAATCAGTCGTCTCATCGGTTCCCCTGCCGGGTATGTCGGATATGACGATGCTGGTCAGCTCACTGAGGCTGTCAGACGGAAGCCTTACGCGGTTCTGTTATTTGATGAATTCGAGAAGGCGCATCGCGATATCTCAGCGCTACTGCTGCAGGTCCTCGACGAGGGCTTCCTGACGGACGCCCAAGGCCACAAGGTCGACTTCCGAAACACCCTGATTGTGCTGACCTCGAATCTTGGAGCTAGTATTCTGGTCGGAGCAGATCCCTTGCACCCAATTAAAGACTCCGGTGATGCTGAGCTCCCCGAAAAGGTTAAAACGGCTGTTATGGATGTGGTTCAGAGCGCATATCCACCTGAGTTCATGAACCGAATTGATGAATTCATCATCTTCAAGCGCTTGTCAAAGGATGCCCTACGGGACATCGTTGAGATCAGAATCAAAGAGCTTCAGGCCAGACTCGATGACCGCCGTATGACCCTGAAGGTCGACGACGAGACTAAGGACTGGCTGTGCGAGAAAGGCTATGACCCGCGATTTGGTGCCCGGCCTCTAAACCGTCTCATTGCCAAGGAAATTGGAAACCGTTTGGCTGATAAGATCATCCGAGGTGAAGTTGTCTCTGGTCAGACTGCCAGAGTTTCTCTTGATGAGTCTAAGTCTGGCTTGGTGCTAACCGCGCAAGAGTAAATGAAACATGAAATTTGGCGTTCTTTATGGGGTACATACGATGTTTTGCGTCTCCTTTGAAATTTCGATTGCATGATCTTCTCTCACATATCATCACTGTATACTAGTCCATTCTCATTGTACAATAATGCAGTTCTACTTATATCGATCAAATTGCTTGTTTCTATGTAGACTCGAAGAACAGCCCGTGGACAGGTGACTTACGCAAACTGCCCATGGGAACCCACCATTTCATCCCACCCCATCATTTCCCCTCTCTCGTCGCATCTCTAGGTATCCCAAATTCATTGGCATCGGCAAAATGTCTTCTTTAAAAAGGAAGAGAACACCAGCTTCCCGCCCTCCAATCACACCTCGTACCTCTGGGCGACGACTAGGTCACAGGGCTCCATCAAGTCAAGCTCTCAGCACTTCAAATGGTTCTCCTCAAAGACCTGTCATTTCGTCTACAAGTCAATTGCGGACTCCATATCCCACAGACACCAGGATCGAAACAGATCGCTCCGTGAGGGCTACTGACGATGACTTCGATGACCATGTCATTGCTGCCATTGACATCAAGGACCATGGAACTGTGGGGTGCTCGTACTACTCAGCCGAAGAAGAAAAGATGTACTTGCTCGGTGATAGTCGTTCAGGGAATATGGAGACAATCGACGCTCGTGGGTTTATTAAATGTTCAGGTCTAGATCTGAAGTGCTAATCTGGCCATCTCCAGTGCTTCTTCAAATCAAACCTACGGTGGTTTTGACACCTCCTCGTGTCGATCTTAGTTCGCAGGGTCAAGATCAGAATCTCGCACAAGAAGATGGTACATTTGGTTTGCCTTGGGGCTCTTCGACCCTTTCCAATGCAAGCAAATGCTGATAATTTCTGTCCAGTTTCTTCTGCCTACCTTCCTTACCAGATAGACATTCGTCCAACGCCGGAGTTCAGCTACTCCAATGCAGAAAGCAAACTACTTGCTTTACAAATTTCATCTAAGCACGAACAGCGCATCCGGTTTTTTGTGCCTCAAAATGGCCTTGCCGGACCGGAAGAAGTGGACCCAGAAGAGATGGGCTTTACACTCCAAGAAGGAAGACTGTTGCATATCTCAAGTTCCGTCGACATGGAGAATCCCGTGACTATTGGCTGCGCAGGAGCCATACTCACTTATTTGCAGCGCCGAAGAGCCGCGGCGCCTAGCCCCCTCGAAGAAGGAAATGAGTATCGGGTTCGAGCACTACAGATGTTCAATCTACGGGATACCATGTGGATCAACAGCAATACCTTCACCTCCCTCCAGATTATCCAGTCCGAGTCACAACCGAATATGTTCAACCAGGGACCGGGAAAAAAGTCAGCGTCAGGTAAAGAGGGCCTTTCGGTCTACGGGATCTTCCAGCACTTTGCATACACCCCGCAGGGTAGGGCAAGACTCAAGCAAACCTTTTTCCGTCCGAGCGTGGATCTAGATACGATTCGAGAACGGCATGATTTTATAGGGGTCTTTTCACGCCCTGACAATCTTGCTGCATTGGACAAGATGACCAAAGCATTGAAACACATTAAGAACCTCAGACCTGTCATGGTCAATCTTCGCAAGGGAATTAGTACTGGCAGTGCGAAGATTACTGGGTTCAAAACTACGGTTTGGGCTAGTCTTCTTGCTGTATGTTTGATTCGGATGGTTTTTGCATTGTGATGCTAAGGAGGTGACTGACCAGTTTGCGTTCTACTCCATCGATATCAATGATGCACTTCGGGAGGTCTCGGGCGCGCATATACTGACTCTCCGAAGCAAGGTCAATCTCCGATAGACATGTCAGTCGTTCGTGTGCTGACATATTGCAGGCTCTTAGAGTCTTTGAAGCAGCACAGCTGTACAGAGTTGGTCGCATGGTTCAAGAAATTGTAAGTTCTTTTCTAATGGGAGTTAACAACGGATCTGACTTTTTAGGTCGACATTGATAACTCCGAAGAACAAGGAAGAACAGTGGTTAAGCAAGGAATTGATAGAGAACTTGACAAAATCAAAGACAGATACGATGGTCTCAACAGCCTTCTCAAGCACGTTGCTCTCGACATTGCCGCGACAATCCCAGCGACTCTCGAGGTCGACGTCAATGTCATTTACTTCCCTCAGCTTGGGTTCAATATTGCCATTCCACTCAATGATCATGGCGCCGCGGAGTATACTGGCTCCGGTGATGACTGGGAGTTGATGTTCATCACAGAGAATCGGGCGTATTTCAAAGACTTCCGCATGAGAGAGATGGATGAGAAGTTGGGGGATATATACGGTATTATCTGCGGTAAGCCAAATAAACTGACGGGAAGCCTTGAAGATGGGGAACTGAAAATTGTACGTTGGCAGAGAAAGAAATCGAGATTGTGTACGACTTGGCGCAAAGGGTTCTTCGATATGAGAATGTGCTCGTCGATGCCTCTGATATTTGCGGCGATATTGATAGGTCAGTTCTTGTGGGATATGGTTCGAGGACCGCTGATACAAAGTCCACAGTCTCCTTGCTCTCACGCAGGCAGCCAGCTTCTACAAGCTGACCAGACCACGGATGGTTGAACAAAATGTGATCAGAATCAAGGGTGGTCGGTAAGGGCTCGTTAACAACCATCCCTCAACATCCCTAACAAATGGCAGGCACATCCTTCAAGAATTGACTGTTTCGTCCTATGTGCCAAATGACACATTGCTCGTGGGTGGGAATGAGTCCGAGACCAATGATGCTTCTTCGTCCACGGATTCTAACCCTAGCATGTTGCTTTTAACTGGACCGAACTATTCAGGGAAAAGTGTCTATATCAAGCAGGTAAGCTATAATTTGTGTTCCTGAAACTCATTTTCTGACCTAGAATCAGGTTGCTCTGATTGTATATCTAGCACAGATTGGGAGGTAAGTTTCTTTCCATTGAGATGGTCATACAAAGGCTAATTGTCACAGCTTCGTTCCTGCAGACAGCGCGGAATTGGGCGTCACAGATAAAATCTTGACCAAAATCAATACCCAAGAGAGTGTCTCCAAGGTTTCCAAAATTCCCTGCATAAAGTTTCAGATTTGGCAGTCTGACATCTCTTTAGATCCAAAGCACATTCATGAACGATTTGCAGCAAATTTCCCTCTGCCTGAAACAAGTCACAAACCGAAGCTTGATTATCGTCGATGAGTTTGGGAAGGGAACCAACGAAAGTGGTTTGTTCTTATCTAGATATAGCTCTTGATGCAGACTGATTAACGCATTCAGATGGCATCGGACTTGCCTGTGGCATACTCGATTATCTGCTGTGTCTCGAGAGCCCCGCTAAAGTCATTGCAGCGACTCATTTTCATGAGATTTTCGAGAACAACTTCCTCGCTTTGCGGCCTCGACTCCATCTTGGCCATATGGAAGTTCAGGTCTGTGAAGAAACCCAGGAAGTCGAGGACCAGATCACGTATCTATACAAGTATGTGTGGCAAAACCGGCTCCCGGGTTAATGGTATGTAAATGGTGCTTACAGTTCAAACAGTTTCCGTCCGGGGCGAAGTAACAAGAGCTTTGGTACCATGTACGTCCTGCTTTCTATAATACCCGCATTCCTTTTGGCAAAAATGATTGACTTGCGGTACAGTTGTGCGGCAATCAACGGTATCGACCCAGCTATTGTATCTCGCGCAAACGAGATTGCGTCCCTTTCAGCACGAGGGGAGAACATTGTCGCGGCCTGTGCAGTTCTATCTTCAGAAGAGATGCAAGGCTTAGAAGAAGCGGTACGAGTCCATCTTTCTAAGGAACAATAAAAGGATGTAACTAACAGTGTTATTATAAGAACTCCCTAGCGAGAGGTTTCCTGGAGATTGATTTCTCACAAGGTGGCCCGGACCATGTCAAGGCAGTCTTCGAAGGCTTGTTCGAGTGAAAGGATTTATTATTATGGGACCAAGCGCATGGAGGCCAATTATATCCCAAATATCCTTACGGAGGACAACATACATTTACGCCCCATGTCATCATCAATTGGCCGAACCCGCGATGTCGATCTATCCCATTAGGAGAATGAAGTCCCTACTCACTCCACTACATTTGTAGCAACCGGGGGCCAAAACAATAATGAATTTACCCCGACTTTTTTTTTACCCCGGTCATGTTACATATAGCGTTTTGAAGAATGAGGCTCCCGACTTGTACGCTGACAGTATCTCATGCATCCCAATACAACCATACACACCAAGCCAAGCATCTCTCATACAACGTTCGCATCCTCTAGGTTAACACTATCTACGTTATATCATAGGAGAGATCAACGCTGCTACCCTCAAAGTCCGGGGTTCTTTTAGCCCCGCATGTCGCAAGTCTCCGATCTTGTCAAGGACTCGAAGCTCCCCGCCAAATTCGATGCAGAGCTTACAACGCACACTTTTCTTGAATCAACGTTAGTGGGCGGTCGGCGCGGAAGACGTCGAGAGCGCGAGGAAGTATGGAAGAAGAAACGTGATCTTGGAATCGGCATCTTCGGTACTGTGTGGTTGGAAGAATGTGTCGGTCAAGGCAAGCTCCGGGCTGTTAAGGAAGTGCGCAAGTCAGTCCCGGGATCGAGGTCTATGGATTATAATCGCGAGCTAGAAGCCATTGCTCGTTTCTCGCAACAAAAGGTAGGTACATGATTGGTATTCATACCACTCCCGTCAGAATCACTGACCTACGTTCAGTATGACGGTTGCTTTGTGAAATCATCGGGCTGGTTTGAGAACACCGAGTGTCTGTTTATCGCAATGGAATATTTCCCTCTTGGAGATCTGCAGAAGTACATGACGCAGCTATTCCGGGAAAGAGAAGCACAGCATATTACCTTCCAGCTTCTCGAGAGTCTTGACTTTATGCATAGCAATGGGTTCACTCACGGTGACCTGAAGCCTCAGGTATGCTCCAGCCATGGTGCTTTCGATTTTACTTTGCTGATCTCAAGGAGAATATTTTTGTGTTATCTACGGGCCCAGATTGGTGGGTAAAGATCGGCGACTTCGGAATCAGCAAGCGTGTGATGGAAGGATTTACGGGTCTACAAACGTTCAATGACATGCCAGCCTTTACTGCGCCAGAGGTGTATGAACGGTTATGGGGTCCATCCCCAGGAAGCGCAACATCGGGATCAGATTATTGCCCTGAAATTGATATATGGGCCCTGGGCGTGATCACTTACTACCTGCTCACCGGGAAGTTTCCTTTCTCTGGCAAAACTGACCTACTCGAGTACTTACAGAGGGCATTCGATACTGCCTTTTGACTCAACTCATTCTCCAGTCAGCCAAGAAGCAACGTCCTTTTTGGCGAGCATGATGTCTGCAAGCCTGGCAGATCGCCCTACTGCCAGAGATGCCTTGGACTACACCTGGTTAATACCAATGCTGCAGGACTCGCTGCCAGACCAGACTGCTCCAGCTATCCAAGATACAGCCATGACGGCCACTGCTCCGAAACAGCAAATACCATCCACCACCCAAAACGTCTTGCACCCGGGTAAGATTGACTTGACGCCTGGTGCCCCGAAACATAGCTCCAGGACAGAAAGGGCACAGCAAATGCAAACCAGTCTGGGTATCGACGGCGACACATACAAGCAGCTCATAGATACTCTGAATAATGCAAAACTGACTGAATCACCAAATCCTATTACGAACTCCAGCCAACTTTACAACGGCCATCCAACCGCAGACACCGAATCAATCGCCCCGTCCCGATCCAGCGAATCTCAATCCAGCGAACTCGCCTTCCACGCTTCTCATACTCAAAGAATCTCAGAGAAACCCACATCGGTTGACCTACCCTCATATAACCGTCGCAGATCCGACGCAGCTCCAATCCCAATCTCCGAGCTCTCGCATGTAACCCCCGTGGTGGAAAGTCCGACTTCGAGAAGCCCGAGCACAAGTATCAAGAATGGCTCAGACCGGTTTTCGGAAAAGATTAGAAGGGCATCTCGCAGTATTATGCCGAAGCCAAATCGACGTTCCCAAGATCATGCGCCGACTTCGCCCATTTCTCCCAATCCAAGGTATCTACGCTTTACATAGGTGCGTGCGCTTGGCCTCTGCTAACTTGATGCGTAGCTCGAGTACTAGAAGTAGAAAATCACAATCTATCGAGATTCCTCATCGTCCTCAATTTGCAGAGGGATTGCCCATGTTTCCTATTCGAAATAGAAAATGTTGAAAGGTATGCATGTTTAGCTCGACATTGTTCTATCTTCTACGTGGGTATCTGGAACTGATCATTTGTATAGATCGGGACAAGAGTCTAAGTTGGGGCTACACTAGCTAGAATCCCTGGTGCATCAAGCGCACCATATACCTGCTAGAAGATGGATTGAGATGAATAAAACGGTTCTTGAAACTTCGGGTAAACCAAAAGATGAAATCGGGGTTATATACACATCGAATGCCTGAAACCGCCCGCAGTGAACGCCATGAAAACATACACACAAGACCGTGAAGTTTATGATCAAGCACACATTCACAGTTTAACACTCTTGACCAGGTTCTTCTTAATACCCGTAAGCTCACCACCGTATCCACCGCGGCCCTCGCCGCCCTTGTACAGCTGCTTAGTACTGCCAAGCTTCTTCTGCTTCTCCTCGTACTTCTTTCTCTTCTTGACACGCGGGTTGCGGGAGTCCTTGTTGCGTTTCGCGTGCAGACCCTTATTCTTCTGGATCTGATACGTGATAGCACGCTTGCCATCCGGACCAATCTCCTCTTGCTCATAGACCTGACCGCCAAGGCGCTCAGCCTCAGCGTGGGCATCTGCACGAGCCTGCTTGTCATCCTTGCGTTTCTTGGAGCGGGATGCCACCATGTCGTAGTATTCGTCGTCATCAGTGCCCTCCTTGGCACCCTCGCCGCGGCGGAGCTCCTTGGCAACGCGATGATCCTCGTCGTCACTGTCACCACCCAGCTGCTGGTCGGGATGGAGTTCTTTGCGGCCCCGCTTCTCGGCCTCGGCATTGAGGCGGGCTTGACGGTCACGCAGACGTTCGCGGTATGGGAGATCGGCGTCTCCGCCGGCATCCCGACCTGCTGCGTTGCGTTTGTTGGCCTTCTGGGCCAGTTGCGAGGTGTAGAACCGGAGGGAGCGCTTCTGCTTGGCCTTCTCCTCTGCCTCGTGGGCTGTGAGGGCATCTTCGTCACCGAAGTCAGAGTCATCATCCTTGAGGGGTGCCTTGACCTTTTGTGTCTTGCGCTTCCGTGAAGGCTCGGTGGCCAGGTTCTCGAGGTCGGCAAGACCGGCTTCTGTTTGACGGAGACGCTCGGCGCGGAGAGCTTCAGCTTCTGCCTGTGCTATCTCGGCCTTGCTGAGCTTCTTCTGTTTTGGCTTCTTGGTCTCTTGGGTCTTTGGTTGCTTCTGGACCTTGGTTGTCTCGGTCTTAGTCTGCTTAGTAGGCTCCTCAGCGGGTTCCTCAAGCTCTTCAAGATTCTTGACGGTGTTCCAAAGCTTGCGGAATTTGACAAGCGATCCCATGACAGGGTGTTGTCGGAGTTCGGCGGGCGTCATCGGAACATGTTCGCTAGTTGCATCGGGAGAAGGAGAGGAGAGGAGCATGAAGTACATGCTGATAGTGCCAAGGTATGCAGACAACGCACGGAATTTCACCACAGGCACTGGAGATGGCTGTGGCTCTTCTGAGTCCTCGTCTGTTGAGGAAGCTTTCGAGGCGGCTTGTTGAAGATCCTTGAAGGAGCTCTGAAGGTCGACGAAGTCCTTCGCCAGGGGTTCAAACTCGGGGTATCTCGACTTCAAAATCTTCAGCTTCTCATCGGTATCCATGTCCTCAGTGATCTCCAGTTGTGGAAGCACTTCAGTCACCACGCCAGCATCGGCGCTGTCCTCGGCACCCTTGCCGGATTCCACCCACTCAGACTCGTCAAACCCGAAATCGGCCTCATGCATAGCTTGCAACTGCTTCAACTGCAGTCGCTTGGCCTCCTGCTCTTCCTCCAATGCATCAGCCTCGGTCTCGATCTGATCTGCATTGTAAAGATCTTTTTTCGATGAGCCCCAGGCGGCAATGCCCTCATCTTCTTCCTCCGATTCAGCATCACCCTTCTTTGGCTGGCCCATATCATCATATTCGTCTTCATCTGAGTCTTCGAGGTCGTCATCCTCGTCTACCGATTCATAGCCAAGGATTTCTTCGTCGGACGGTTGGATCAATTCCTCTGCGGCGATCAGTAAGACACTGTTTGCACCGGGTGAGTTCGACAATAGAGGGACATACCTTCCTCGGCAACTCTCCGCCGTCTCTTTGTCTCTGGGCCTTCCTCCAGTAGAATCTGGTCACGGCCGGTTTGGAACTCATCTTCCGAGTCGTCGAACCGCTCTTCGATGTCGAACTTGGATGGCTCAGGGGCTGTTTTCGATTGCGCCGGGCGACCGGCTTTTCTCTTCTTGCTGCCCATTTTTGCGTGTAGAAACCAAACGACAGTGAACCAACTCAGTCCGGCCGATAACCTGTGATAAAATTATTTTTTGGTCTCTCACACCGCCTTGGCTGCGCTAACCTCGAGTGGGGGCTTTTGCTCTGTTTGCACTTGTGGTAATCTAAATACTGGTAACCTTACAATATCACACCTTGAAGCGCCAAAAACACAGCGACCTCGGGTATTTCTGTGTCACTGATTTACTTACTGCCCCAAGTGTGCCTTCCCTTTCGTTGTTGTGCCTTCCATTTCGAGGACAACCAACAAGACGCACCTGCCATTTTATCCAAGATGGATCCTCGCGAGTTAATTGCTCGTTTCCATCCCCCTCAATTTCTCTCTTCCTTTTTCTCCTCCCTGCATTCTTCGTATAATAATACATCAATCCCGGTATTGGGCGCTTCCACACTCTTTTGCACTATTATTGTCTACACTATCGCTAAAATGTTCGGTCCCGCATCCCGAAACGAGTTCAATGTCGAGGGACAGGTATGTGCAAGACGACGTGATTGATGTGGTACTTGCTGACTGAATCTTACAGACCGTGGTAATCACCGGTGGCTCCGAAGGCATGGGGAAAGCTGTCGCACTTGAGCTATCCGCGAAAGGTGCAAACGTTGTCGTGGTTGCGCGCACTGTCTCCAAGCTGGTGACTGCCGTCAATGAGATGAAGGTCAGGCATCCCTCCATAATCAGTTGATCAATATTGCTCATCTATCATCCAGACCAAGGCAGCGAATAAATTCAAGCAGAAATTCCATTATATCAGCGCCGATCTCACTGATCCCGCCGAGTGCGAAAGAGTCATCGCAGAAGTCACAACCTGGAATTCCGGAGCTGCTCCTGATGTTGTTTGGTGCTGCGCCGGCTTCTCCCGTCCAGGATTCTTCATCGATGTGCCCATTCAAGAGCATCGACAGCAAATGGACACAGTCTATTGGACTGCCGCCAACACAGCTCATGCCACCCTGCGCAACTGGCTGGAGCCCGTTCTTCCGAGTGCACAGATGAAAACAACCCGGAGACATCTGATTTTCACGTGCTCTACCCTTGCATTCGTTCCCATCACTGGCTATTCGCCGTACTCGCCTGGCAAGGCAGCCATTCGTTCTCTATCCGATACTTTGAGCCAGGAAATCGAAATGTACAATGGAGCCTACAAACGGCACCGCGGTGCCGCCCCGGCTGCGGATGTCAGGATCCACACCGTTTTCCCTATGGGCATCCTATCGCCCGGCTTTGACAACGAGGAAAAGACCAAGCCTGAGTTGACCAAGAAACTCGAAGAAGCCGATAAGCCCCAGGCGCCAGCGGACGTCGCGAAGATCGCTATCAGTGCCTTGGAGCGTGGAGAGTACCTGATCACTACCAATTTTATTGGTTCCATGATGAAAGGCACCTCCCTTGGGGCTAGCCCGAAAAATAGCATTGTCGGTGACACTCTGCTCAGCTGCCTCAGCCACCTGGTATTTCTCCAGGTCATTCCGGACCTACGCAACAAGGCGTTCACTTGGGGAAAGCGGAACGGGCTTCCAAGTGCCAACGGTACTCCGGCTTCGTAACGATCGGGTGTACTCTTATTTTCTTCACATGGTCTGTCGACTGCTTCATGTATGATGATACCCTGAGCGCTGTCTGTACGGGGCCTCCTTGAGCTGCCCCTCCCAACACCTAAACACTCTTCAATTTGTATTAGCCTTTGTTACACATTCTTATTGTACAGTACAAATTAATGGCATGTCTGTTTTGGTATTTTTAGCAATTTGAACCTTTCAACCTTTCATTGACGCAGTCGTATTCCGCTATGTACATCCGGGGAGGATGACGTACCGTTGTAGATAACCAAGCTTATCTTTTATCCTGCCACCCCATTTCCGACCTCGAAATTTCTTTGTCTCCAATTGCACTACCCCGACTGGATATTAAAAGAGTCTTTGTCTCAAATATGAATGGGAACTGACCACATGTTACTATTTTCGGCACAAAGAGGAATTGCTGGGAAATCAGAAACAAAACCCTCGTACCCCCGCCGAAAGACTCGACGATAGTGATAGCACAAGATACAACCAAATTCACCCTCGAGTCTTCTAACGCCATTAACAGCAATCGCCGCACAAACTCATGTCAATATGGAGGCCCTATTCTCGATACCGATGCTGTCCGTCTTCCTCATTCCGGTCCTGTCATCCTACAGCACCAGCCTAAACCTCCTGTTCTTCTACATGACTTGGTCTACGTTGGTTCTGTCGCATTCCCGACTCCGCGTGGAACTGTTCGGGACGATTGCTGTGCGCGTACTCTTCTACGTGCTGCCGTCCATTGTCTTCTTCCTCTTTGATATCCTGACTCCGTCGGCCTCGATTCTCATCAAGGCGCATGGCGCAACCGGTTTGCCGGGTGGAAGGAAGCGACGTCGGATCCGCGTGAAGGAACTCAAGGTCGCCGGGTGGGCGCTGTTCAATTTATTTTTAGGTATCGCTGTGCAGGGAGTACTTGAGACGGTACTTGTCCAGACGCTCGGCAAGCGCAGTGCGCTGAAGGTATCGCTGAAGCTTCCTATGCCGTTTGAGATATGTAGGGATTTGAGCCTCGCGATGCTGGGACGAGAAGTAAGTTTTTTTGGAATTTCCTGACTACATTGCTGCGATGTGGTGTCCTTGATATCTAGTCCAACCTGCTGACATTCTGGTTTTCCTTTGGGTAGTTCCTCACATATGTCATTCACCGCTATGCTCTCCACTCGAGATGGTCTCCTATGCTTGCCAAATGGCACCGGTCTTGGTACCATTCGTTGACGGCCCCCTTCCCATTGACCGCGCATTACGACCACCCAATCCCCTATCTGGTTACCAAGTTCATCCCGACCTATGCGCCGGCCATCATCTTCCGCTTCCATATGCTGACTTATCTTTTGTACCTACTGTTTATCTCCGTTGAGGAGACCTTCGCATACTCTGGATATACTGTCATGCCGACAAACTTGTTTTTGGGTGGGATCGCCCGTCGCACAGATATGCATTTGTTGATGGGTGCAAGGGGTAACTTTGGAGCATGGGGTATGATGGACTGGATCTTTGGTACTGTCGTTGGAGACCCGCATAGCGACGATGAGTCAAGTGATGAGCCAGATGACCGGGATATGCGGAAAGCGTACGAAGCTGCAAAGCGAAAGGCGGCTATTGGGTCTTCGTCAAAGTCAAAGCGACGATGAGACGACTATTGACGAATATATGAAGAATCATTGGAGGTTGGAGCTACATATGTATGTAGATTTGTCTTATTTTTCCGTTTCTATCTGGAGTGAGAGTTGGGATTGTTCAATATATATTCGAGGTTGTTACACTTTAGGACTCCACGTATTTTGAGAAATGATATAATTTTCAGTGTCAATATTAGTTTGGTATAGCCCTAATTTTATACCACTCAAGTGCTATGCAGTCATTAGTTATGAGGGTATACAAGCCTCGTACTTAACCCTAAAATTGACTGGCGGAGTGGTGGCTGCCACTAGACCCCTTACAGATGGGATATTAGATCTATAAAACCTATACTTGTCGCACAACCTCATCGAATGCCATGAGAATACAGCCGAGGAGCCATTGTAATGTCCACGGGTCCCGTCGAGCACCACAAATGTGCTGCATAAGACAAGACTGTTTTATACTTGTCCATGCCTAGATCGCGAGATCTCTACTCCAGTTCCACACGGGCATATCCACTCAATTAAAGACAAGGCCCAGCAACCTTATATTTTAGTGCCTTACAGATATTACATAGATGAATCGAAGGAATTGCCCAATTTTGGATTGCCGCCTGAACCTGGAAAAGGGAGTAGGTCATACTGAACATGAAAGAGAATCCAGCCCGCCTGCTGGAACGAGGTGATTTTTAATCTTTTTTTTTTTGCTTGAAGTCTTTCTTCATAACGCAGCTTCATGCAAAATCAGCCACGCGCAAAAGGAACGGGTTTCTTGAAACATGAGAACGACATCGGGTTGTCCGAATTAACCGCAAATCATAAGAAAAGTGAAAAACGTGTTTTGACGGATCCCGTAGGAATTACATGACATGGTTCATGAAACCGGCCCCCCGAAAGTCGCGAAAGGATGCCGATCTGCAATCGAGCCGCCCCTCGTTGGAAAAATGGTCCTCCCCAACTATCTACCGAACCCGCGGCTACCACACATTTACCACTTCATCTCGTGGGGCTTGTCGCCGTTTCGGAGGCTGAAGGTGGTAGCGAGGTAGCTGCCGAGGAAGTCCTCCTTCTTGATGGAGGCAAGGATGGCCTGGTCGACAGCCTTCTGGTCGCTGGCGCGAGCGCTGGCAACAACCTTCTTCTGTAGAGGTGAAAAAAAGTAATTAGTATTTGATCTCTGCAAATGTGATTTCTTAGACAAGATACGTACCTCGGCCTTCTCGCCCTGCTTGAAGAAAGCCTCCTCGGTCTTCTTCTCAGCCTTCTTGTCCTTGGTGAAGTATCCGGGAGCGGAGATCTTCTCAACAGCCTTGGCGTCAACACCGCTGATGTCGACACGCTTGGAGGTGGCGATAACGTAGCGGGCGTTCACGCGGCGGAGAGGGACACCGTTGATCTTGAAGGGACCGGTGACAAGGAGGACACCCTGGTCGAGGGACTTGAGGAGGATGACACGCTTGCCACGGAAACGGCCAGCGAGGAGGATCAGGATGGTGCCGGGAACGAGGGTCTCGCGGACCTTGGCGGGACGCAGGGTCTTGCGAACCTGTAAACACACAAAGTAGTTAGTCTCTGATGTCACACAAATCCCAGCGATTCCCGTGAATCCCCCCCAAGTATCTCCATCGCCATAGCCGGATCTTCCCCAGATGATATGCGATTCGCACCAAGATCACAAGATTTGATGAACTTTTGTGTCGTCGATTGACACCGGTGTCTGGCTGGATGTTGCCCCGTAATTCACAAAGGCTCTTCCTCAGAATACCGGTGCTATCGTCGCAATCATCGGGGCAGATGTGTGCCGGTCGTATGTCCTCCTCTTTTTTTGTGCCGTCCCATTCTCATAGGGTGTACTGACTTTCTTGGGCTGCGACTGATCGTCCACGGGGTACCACTTCTGGGCCTTGTCGGCGGGCACGACCCTCTGGCTCTTCCCGAACTGCTTCGTCTGGCCGTCCGACATGATGGCTGCTGGCGAAGGATGAATGGTTGTCGGGGTGGTTGTTGGAGATTTGGGTGAGGACTTGGACTGCTAAGCGGAGTCGGCTCCAGTGCGGGAATTCGTCGAGGGTTGTGTGTACAAAGCCCTATCACGTGTTTAACCGACAGCCCTAGCCAATTTTGGAAAGCGGTAACTAATCACATTGATGCCGTATTTGTAAGGCAATTATATACGGGCGACTGTAAAAACCACTTAGGCAGAACACTGCTCGACACAAACAACTGACGTATACTGCTCGCAGCCTCTCTCTCTCTCTCTCTTTCTATATACTCTTATCTCTTACATCCCCCACAACTCTTTTTCTATCTACCTGGCGGGTGCCAATTCTGTCAATACGGTCCCATATATTATTGGATCTCTGTTCAGAATCAAATACCCAACATGTCGATAGCTCCGATCATCACCTTCAAAGCAGGTATCTGCGATCTGGATGTACGTGAGCTTAGCTTTCCGCACCCGATTTGGATAGTTTGATGATCAACTCCATCATCCGGATGTTCACTCATATCTACATTGCAACTTTACTGACCGTTTCAATTCAGACCTCCAGCACTCCTGCCGCCGTAAAGCCGAAGCCCACTCCAGGCTATGTCTATCTTTATTCCGAAGAGGATCTTATCCACTTCTGCTGGCGCTCGCGTAGCGCCTCCCTAGATGAGCCCGAGCTTGACCTGGTGATGATTCCCTCGGATGGCAGCTTTACTCCCTACAAGCCATCCGGTCGGGACGCAACGAATGGCCGGATCTTTGTCCTGAAGTTCTCCTCTAGCTCTCAGCGATACCTGTTCTGGATGCAGTCTCACTCCCAGCACGAGAACGGCGACCCGAGCTGGTTTAGCCCCCGCGATTTGAAGCTTGGAGAAATTGTCGATGTTCTGTTGCAGGGCGAGGATGTTGATGTAGAGCACGAGATCGCCAATCTTCCTCGCCGACCATCGGGCGGTGATGACGATGAGACCATGGAGGACGTGGAAGGCACCGACCATGATCGCGGCCGATACCACAGCACGGGCAGCGGCGGTGCTGGCCCCGATGCGACCGGCGGCGACGTGCGTGAGGAGGGACAAGAGTCGCGGGAGGGCGGTGCCGACGGTGGACGAGCGTAGGTACATATCTCTGACAACCTTGATATGGGCCATCCAAGCTAATTTGCCATTTTGTTCCCTTTGCAGAGCGACTGCCGGGGAAGATCCAGCGTCGGTTGTCCAGGACTTTTTGAAGTCTTTGGGCGGCCGTCAGAGCCAGAGCCAATCCCAAGATCCCGAACGCCCATCTACGACACTCCAAGATCTCCTTCCACCCTCGACCACGCTGCAATTTATCGATTCTGCTGATACCACTACTGCCGATCATCTTCTGAGCTTCTTGCCGCCTGCACTACTTTTGCTGGCTCAGGGCAATGCTGAGGCTTCGGAAGCTGATACGGACCCGGAACTTGCCCAAGCTGCTCTCCTGTCTCTCGACCTCTCCCAGAAGAAAGATATTCTCAGAAAAGTGCTTCGTTCTCCTCAATTCATGCAAAGCTTGGCTAGTCTTACTGTAGCCCTCCGTGATGGTGGACTCCCGAGTATCAGCGAGGCTTTGCAGATCCCCGTGGCTAATGGAGGGTTTATGCGGAGAGGTGGAGTACCCCTTGGTGGTGGCGATGCGGTAGATGCGTTCCTGGATGGCGTCCGCCAACACGTTAAAGAAAAGGATTCTCAGATGGATACCGATTGAATCATGATCAATACATTTATTCCGCGATTTTGAGACTTTTCAAGACTTTCCAAGACTTTTCAAAGTTGTAAACCTATTTTTGGAAAAAAGGTGGAAAAAGGAATATTCGAACCCCACTAGGCAACACTGTTTAGGCTGCGTCAGCGTCAAATTAGAATTGTATTTTTCATACAAGGAGCTGAAATCGTAGGGTAAACAAGGTATATTATGCAGTAGAAAATAAAAAAATACGACTTTGCAAGTATGATGTATGTATAGCCCTACCGAGGTATGTCAGCCACGACAACGTCCACGGGTTCCCAAGCTGAATATAAGGCGAAGCGCCGGGACTTGTCCTTTTTAGTGCAATTGCGATCCAGACGCCCTTAGCCCAAATTCAGCTTCCGAAGCTTGTCTCTTCTCTTGATTTCTGCTTTGTATTCATACTCCTTTCTTTTTCTATCTTAATACATATTTTGTCCTGTCAACACACGTGTCGTCACCGTGTCCGCGAAACCCCCGTCCAGCCTGCGATGTCTGCGATTCGATAATTCTTGATCCTGCCCGACGATGGCGCCAGAAAGCCAGAACCTTGATAATGACGAAAACGCTCCGCCAAACCACATCCCTCTCCAGGATCTCTCGAAACCGGGAGATGCTCTTGATGAGCGTGGGAGAAGCCGCGCGGGGACTGGTCTCTTCTCACGACAATCATTGATCGGGAGGGGGTCGCGGAGGAATTATGAGAGCGTTGCGGAAGAGTCTCCAATTGATTCGGCTGGACCGAGCAGGAATCCATTCCAACCGTCACAAACGAGCTATCCAGAGGTTGCTTCGCCGCTTGATGACCTGGGTGGTTTCGCGCAAGCGATATCATCGGTTGGCCTCAGTTTCAATGCGCCACAATCGAGGGAATTGCCCTCGGGCCCATCAGCAAGCCGTGGATTTGACGATAATGCTTCCGACCTTGACGTTGTACCTCTAGACACTTATGATTCCCACGACCCCCACGGCTACAACCCCTCAGCAGACGAAGATGATACGGTACGGTTGACCGATCCTCGATATTTACAACCAATGAGCGGTGCTGCCGGTGCGGAAGGGCGACGCAGCACTGACACAGCCCACTCTATGCATTTTGGTGGATCAAGACTTGGCGATGATCTTCCTCACCTGGAGGATGGGATGGGAAGCCGTCGTGGTAGCAGTGCCCGAGATCGATCGCGTTCTTTGTCTCCATCGGCGTCCAGCGGGGCTCTGCAGCGTGCCAGTTCAATGGTCAAATCCATGTCGCAGCGAGTGGTCAACCTGAGTAACGAACCAGAAGTCGTCCAGCAAACGATTGAGAGGGAGGAGCTTGATAAGAATGCGCGAATGGACGGACCACCAGTCTTGCCCGCGATGGTAGACTATGCATATGTCTCCAACCAGCAGGCTCAAACAGCTCGAGAGAAGCGTTCCTCCAGCAGATTATGGAGGGATCAGAACAATCCATTTAAAGGCAGGTCACTTGGAATCCTGGGACCGAATCACCCTCTCCGACTCTGGCTGTGTGATATCCTAGTGAATCCATTCATGGAGCCCTTCATCTTGATTGTTATTGTCATCCAGACCATCTTGTTGACCGTTGAAGACGCGCTCCCTAATCACCCACATTCAGTGGCATGGGGAAGCAGCAAGTTTGATTGGGTTTTCTTGGTCATCTTCATCATTTACACCCTTGAGATAGGCTCTAAGATTTTGGTGTCTGGGCTTATTCTCAACCCTGTCGAGTACAGCACACTTAATCGCAATCTCGGCGTCAGGAAAGCAATCGCGGAGAAGGGCAGGAACCTGATCACGCCGCATCGCCAGCCAACGGTCAAGAAAGCATCGATGCTTCAGGCTGAGCCCCAAGCTTCAATCTTGCGAACATTTACAGGGATGAACGGATTGGACTCCGAAGTGTATGACGATCCTCTACACAAACGTCGCGTTAGGCTTGCCCATCGCGCGTTCCTTCGACACTCTTTTAACCGGCTTGATTTTGTAGCCGTGGTCGCTTTTTGGGTATCATTCGTCCTTTCAGTCTCGGGTGTTGAGAAAACACACCAACTGTACATCTTTCGCATGTTAAGTTGTCTCCGAATTCTACGTCTCCTTGCCATGACCAACGGCACTTCAGTAAGTCTTCTGCTGCGAGGATGTGAGTTTTGAGTTACTGAACAATCACTTCTAGGTAATTCTTCGAAGTCTTAAGCGAGCAGCTCCTTTGCTCGTCCATGTTCGCATTTCTTATAGGTTTCTTCTGGCTTCTTTTCGCAATCATCGGCATCCAGAGTTTCAAATCCAGTTTCAAGAGAAGTTGTGTGTGGATTGATCCCGCAGGCAGAGCAATTACACATTGAATGATCCATGGGACACATTACAATTTTGTGGCGGGTACCTGAACGAGACAGGAGGGGAGATGCCATGGCTCAACTCCACTGGTATGGACTCAGGGTTCAGCCCCAAAGGATATATTTGTCCTCAAGGTTCTGTATGCATTGAAGGTACCAATCCTTACAAGGGGACTGTGAGCTTTGACAACATCCTGCACTCCCTGGAGTTGGTCTTTGTGATCATGAGCTCCAATACATTTACTGATCTGCTTTACTACACCACTGACAGCGATTACCTCGCTACGGCTCTGTTCTTTGCCTGTGGGTTTGTCATTTTGAGCTTGTGGTTGGTGAACTTGCTGGTCGCGGTTATCACACACTCATTCCAAGTGATTCGGGAAGAGAGCAAGCGCAGCGCTTTTGCCGTCCAAAAACTTGATTCTGTCGATGGAGATGATACAATGTCTCGCAAAGTGAGTCCTCTCAAGCGTATATATGATCAAACTGAGTGGGTTTGGGTCTGCCTCATCATATTCGACCTTGTCGTGCAAGCACTCAGAAGCTCGTCTATGTCCGCCAGTCGAGCCCAGTTTATTGATACTACTGAGACTGTTGTCACTATCATTTTCCTCGTTGAGATCATCCTGCGATTCGCCTCGGATTGGCGCATGTTTCATCGAAGGCGTCGTAACTTGACAGACCTTTTGCTTGTAATCATTACCTGCATCATCCAGCTACCGCCTATCAGGAACTCAGGTCGTGCATACACAGTCCTCACTTTGTTCCAGATCCTTCGGGTCTACCGAGTTGTACTGGCTTTCTCCGTGACCAGAAAGCTGATCGTGATTGTATTCCGCAATACCGTCGGTCTGCTTAACTTGATATTTTTCCTATTCTTGATGACATTTTTGGCTGCCATTTTCGCGACACAGCTTTTTCGAAGCCAGATCCCAGATAAAGATCCAGGTGGCACGCCGAACTTGATCACGTTTTCGAATATCTACAACTCATTCCTGGGAATGTATCAAATTTTGTCGAGTGAGGATTGGACCACGATTCTTTACAATGCAACCACATACACAACCGACTTCAATACCGCCTGGATCTCGGCAGCATTCATCGTTCTTTGGTTCATTGTGTCCAACTTCATCATCCTAAACATGTTCATTGCTGTCATTCAGGAAAGCTTTGATGTTTCAGAAGACGAAAAACGAATGCACCAGGTCAGGGCGTTTTTGGAACAGAAACAAGTCCATGGAGCACCCCAAGGAAACCTAGCGCTCTCGAAAATCCTTCGTATAGGCCGAGATTCAGCCCGGTACAAAGATCCACTCGACCATGGCCCTGCAGCGTTGGAAATGTTGCTGAAAGACGCCGTGGTGCAAGAGTTCCTTGATGAAGAAGAAACCAGGCATCAAGAACGGCGAAGACACAAGGACCCGCGAAGGGTGAGCACAATGACAGAAGGCGCGACTCAAGAGACCATTCAACCAGGCTGGATTTCACTCCTATGGACGAAAGCCACTACGCTCCTTATGCGGAGGGAACCAAATCCTTTCTACTCGAAGCTGAAGTTTTCGCGTGCTTACGAAGAATTGGATCCGAGAACCATGGCAAGAGAAGTTGTTACTGCGGCAGAGCAAAGGAAACGGGACCAGCGAGCATATCTCGTCAAACACCCCAACTATAACAAATCACTGTTTCTTTTCTCACCGGACAATATTGTTCGGAAATTTTGTCAACGAATTGTCGGTCCAGGACGCGGCCACCAACGAGTCGAGGGTGTGGATCCATACAAGCCAGTGTGGTATGCGTTCTCTGCTTTCATTTATGCAGCCATTGTCGCCATGGTGCTTCTCGCCTGCATCACAACACCTTTGTACCAGCGGCAGTATTTCCGTACTGACCGCAACTGGTTCGTCTATACTGATCTGGGCTTTGCCGTTGTGTTTACTATCGAAGCAACGATCAAAGTGATCGCCGATGGTTTCTTCTGGACGCCGAACGCATTTTTCCGCAGTTCCTGGGGATTCATTGACGGAATCGTGTTGATCACGCTGTGGGTCAGTGTCGGTGGCTCGCTCAGAGAGGATTGGAGTGTTTCCAGAGCCATTGGTGCCTTCAAAGCGCTGAGGGCGTTGCGTCTTTTGAATGTCAGTGACAGCGCTAAGGACACATTCCACTCTGTCATCATTGTCGGGGGATGGAAGGTCATTGCTGCCGCTGCAGTGTCTATGAGTTTCCTCATACCATTCGCAATCTATGGAGTCAATCTGTTCAACGGGCAGATGACCAGTTGCAATGACGGTAATTTTTCTGGGAACTTGACCAACTGCGTCAATGAATATGCCAGCTCGCCATACAATTGGGACGTGCTTGCTCCACGAGTGGCTGGGAACTCTTATTATGATTTTGATAATTTTGGCAATTCCCTCTTCATTCTGTTCCAAATTGTCTCCCAAGAAGGTTGGGTCGACGTACAAGAAGCTGCGATGAGTATCAAGGGGAAGATGATTCAGCCGCAAGATCTAGTGGCGCCAGAGAACGGGTTATTCTTCGTGGTGTTCAACTTACTTGGAGCCGTGTTTGTCCTGACACTATTCGTGTCTGTGTTCATGCGCAATTACACAGAACAAACCGGTGTTGCCTTCCTGACGGCGGAGCAACGTTCCTGGTTGGAACTGCGGAAACTTCTCCGACAGATATCGCCCTCGAAACGATCCTTTGATGACAAGAGCCAGAAGCTGCGACTGTGGTGTTATCGAGTTTCAGTTAAGAAGCATGGCCGGTGGGCGTGGTTCGTGACTTGCGTTCTTGTAGTTCACCTGCTATTGCTTGTCGTGGAATACTATCCAGAACCGCCCTGGTGGGAGATGGTTCGATGTGAGTTTTTCCCTTCGCCTTGATTTGGAATGTTGCGTGTTACTGATTGGTAAATCTAGCTATTATATTCTTGGTATTCACGCTTGTCTACGTTGCGAATGTCTTTATTCGACTGATTGGTCTTGGGTGGCATCGATTTAGCCGAAGTTCATGGGACCTGTACTCTCTCATCGCCGTCCCCGGCGCTTTCATCACTTCCATCCTTGACATCTCATACAGTGAAAAGAGTCATGCCGTGGTAGAGCTCAACAAGCTTTTCCTCGTGTCTGTTGCTCTGCTGCTTATTCCAAGGAACAACCAGCTTGATCAGCTCTTTAAGACAGCAGCAGCTAGTGTGTCCGTGATTGGAAATCTTCTGGCTACGTGGTTCGTGCTGTTCTTGGTGTTTGGTATTGCGATGAACCAGGCGTTCGGCCTTACCAAGTTCGGCGAGAATGAGGACCACAACCAGAATTTCCGCGATGTGCCCAAATCACTGATCCTGTTGTTCCGAGCAAGTTGCGGAGAAGGGTGGAATGAATTCATGGAGGACTTCGCGACCATGACTCCGCCCATGTGTACGCAGAACGACAACTTCCTCGACGACGACTGTGGAAGCGCGCCGTGGGCGCGAACTCTCTTCATTGCATGGAACCTGATCAGCATGTACATCTTCGTCTCGCTGTTTGTTTCTTTAATTTTCGAAAGTTTCTCCTATGTCTACCAGCGGAGTAGCGGACTGTACGCGATCAGTCGTGAAGAGATCCGCCGGTTCAAGCAGGCGTGGGCGACATATGATCCGGATGGGACCGGTTTCGTATCCACGGAGCAGTTCCCTCGACTACTTGGTGAGCTCTCTGGTGTCTTTGCAATGCGAATCTACGAGGGGGAGTTCACGGTTGGAAGTATCCTGGAAAAATGCCGGATCGATCCTCAAAGAAACTCGATCGGTTCTTACGCAAGAAATTCGATGGTCTCGCTGGTTGAGTCACGACATTCAATGCGGCCAAACTCTCGTGTCTCGTCTGGCGTGGATATCGCCGAGCTTTCCCGGATCATATCGCGGATTCCAGTGCAAAGCATTCGAGAGCGGCGCAGACGACTGAATGCATTCTACGAAGAAATCCTTGTGTCGGCAGACCCGGACCGCGGCATCTCCTTCCACCAATGCCTGATGATCCTCGCACATTACAATGTGATTAGCGATAGCAAGAGTCTGCGCCTCGAAGAATTCCTACGTCGTCGGGCCCGGCTGCAGCGGGTGGAAGAGGCTGTCCGTCGAAACACCGTCGTCGGCTTCTTTGACACTCTATACTGGTCCCGCCAATTCCGCCGCCAGGTTGACCGCAAGAAGAACGGCCGGATGAGCGTGGTCCCGACATTCACTGTGCCGGAGATCTTTGTCGACGATCCAGTCGACGACCCCGACGAGCACGACCAGCCAGGTTCTGGCGCGATGACACCCCAGACACAGCCCGAGTTGGACGGAAACTTCCCGCCTATGCTCTCACCGGTCTCGCAACACAGACGAGCCGAGTCCAGTCCAACTGCAAACCGCAATGCTCTGCCTCGCATCAATACCAATTTGAGCGGGTCAATGTCTGGCTCCAGCACACCTACGAGGGAGTGGTCGAGTATCAGTCCCTCAATTACACCACGTCAAATGTATGGGGAGCGCACTTCGTTCGACACTGGCGAATCGCACGAGGCGTCTTCGGCTAGCGATTCTTCGCGTCAGAACAGCAGTATGAATGTACAAGATGTCATGCATTCGCTGGACAACTCCGCCTGGGGTGAGAGTATCCGACGAAGCTTCACGCAGCGACGATCGGGCGACCGCAGTTCTGAATAAACTGCTGTACATATTGATCTATATGAATTTTGGATGTTATCACGAAGTGGTTGGATAGTAGGGCGGTTTTGTTTTCTCCCTCTTTTTTTCCTTTTTCTTTTTTCTTTAGCATTCCCCTCACATAGATTGGGGCTTTTCTGTTCTGGGTTTTGTGCTGTATACTATTCTCCCTAAGGGGAGCATTTTGCATAGCGTGGGATCCCATTTCAATTTCCATAGACTTGGATAAAACGATTATTTGACAAAAGAGATGATCGTTTAAACTATAGCCTGCATGAATGTGAATCAGGTGGGTCGGACTAGTTATTACCCAAAGAGGAAATCGGACACCCTTGGAAGAGACTGTGAACGTCCGTGGAAGAATACATTTACATCTGTGTACCTCTAGTTGATAGATAAGTACAAGTTACAAGTACATATCTCTATAAATTATACTAAACCAGTAAAAAAGAGAAAAGGCATTGTCCGTTTTCGACAATCACATTCATCCGCATGCGTCGTGTCTTAACTCTCCCTGCAGCAGAGTCCTTGCAGTCGACCCGGTTATAGAATTATAGGATTATAGATTTACAGAATTAATAAACCCAAGTCAATCCCCAGTTCTCCTAATAAATTCAATCCTATCCCAATCTTCTATCATGTCATAGCCATCTCCAACTCCAAAGCCTCACATTCCATAATACGAGAAAGCACCAAACACATCAACACATCAACACATCAACGATGCACATCACCTCACCATTCCTGTCTCTGAGCACATCTTTCCGCTCCAGAAGCCCCAAATCAACCAGCGACACCTCAACCGCAAGCTCAACAACGACCTCACCACCCTCCTCCCCAACTTCCACCCACTCGCCTCAGAGCTCTCCACACCACCTCTTCAACCTCTCCTTCCACCCCTCCAAAGCCCACACATTCCAAGGGCACCCCGACAGCGTCAGACACACAAGTAATCCCGAAAACACATCAACCCGCCCGCGTCCGGTCTCCGATACCCCCCACAACGCCAGCGGCGTCAGCGTGCTCCCCTGTGCTGTTCTACGCGGCCGCTCGATGGTCGTGCGTCGACGACCGTCTAAGATCGATATGGCGCTGAGCGAAGAACGGTCGCGATGTGATGGGGATGCTATTGAGAGACAGGGGTTGGGGCTGATGGAACCTCGGCCGGTGGATTTGGGGGTTGGGAGGTGAAGCCGAACTTCGTGATGGGCGGCATCTTTGAGGTTATGGAGGGGCGGGCTTAGGCTTGACTCTTCTTTTTCTTCTTTCTTTCTTTCTTTCTTTCTTTCTTTCTACTTATTTTGGCTTATGCTGTGATACTCTATTTGTTTTAATTGGCTCTGTATTTTTTCTTTTGGTTAAAAGTTGGGTTCTCTGCTTTCGGAAAAAGAATGTGGGATACATATACAGGGAAATATTGTATAGAGGCTGGATATTGGAAATATGTCATTGTCTTTTTTTTGTTACGTTTGAGCCCTTGCGGAAATATCTGTCCAAATGAAATATATTGTTTTCTGTTCATATACTTCTCTAATACCGTTTATGTCCCAGGCCCTAGGGTGGTCTCATCCTACCACTGCTTAGTACCCTGCTTGATGCGATACACTTGGAAAGGAATATAAATACCCTAAGCTCTTCTTCTTTTGAGAAGCATACCCACTACTTTCTTCAGTGTCTATTTTTATACGTCTTGTATCTAGAGTCTTCACCCTGACCTCAAAAGAGGGCTTGGGCTATTGGGTAAGCCTGCTAGAGCCCACCAGTGGGTTAGTTGGATTATATTGCCCCTATCTCTCTCTACACCCTAATAGCCCAAAAGAATAAAGTACTAAACATGTGCCAAGAATAGACAAAAACACTTAGAGTACTGCATGCTGCCAGGAAGCCGTTGAAAAGAACAGGACTTTTGAATCTATTGTCTTGACCCGGCAGCCACTATCGTGTTGAAAAGAACCTTAGGGAAGGCAATTGCCCGATCTGTGCACGGTTAGTACTTTTGCCAGCGTTACACTCGCTTGTGGAGTAGTTTTTGTATCAGCTAAGCTATACCAGAGACACGGGGCCATATAGAGGAAGCTATCCCATTCAGTCTATGCTGTGCGCATTGCGGAGTTCATTGGGACCCTAACTTAATATCTTTTAGCAGAGCAGATATATCAGAAGTTACATCAGAGGAAAGCTCCGAGATCGAAAAAAGACATCAACCTTGGCTAAAGCTCGGAGAAGCGAAGCATCAAGCCACATGCTTAGCCTTAATTTCCGAGTGCTGAAACATAGCCATACACAGACATTACAAGGTCATTAGGGGTCATTTTACTTGGGATACAACTAGACCAGAGTATAATTACAATAATTTTGCGATATTTTTCTTGCTTTTAATTTATGACGTCCTCCCTTACTACCCTCTTTCAGATTCTTAAGCCACAATGATGGCTCTCATCAATTCATCCTCAGCTTGGGCATTTTTGCTCTGACTACATTACTCTTGAAAGCTATATGTCTTTCATCTCCTAGCCATCATTCTTATACCCGAACAACTAACTATCCTCCTCGACCACATCCACAAACTATCTGGTGCCGTGGAGGAAATCTACGAGACGAGCTACCATAAGCCGCTGGCCCTCAACAATCTGGAGCTGCCGTGGGACTCCCAGTCCAGCCTGGAACAATGCAGGTCTATTATCACATATCTGCTTGTCGTGGGATGGGTGGTTGGTCTGTATCTCTTCGTTGATCAATCCGCTCCCGTGCCCAGGTGTGTTTAAGGCATACCTTTTGGGCTATGCTCTCCTCACAGCCAATCTGGGACTGGTTGTGATGTTGTTGTTTTTTCCAGTAAGGGCGTGGTATCAGTAGTATCAGTACCTTTCTGGGGTCATTATCTCGGGAAGCCTAGGGTTTTTGTATGCCGCTTTGACACATGCGAAGGAAGACCTATGATCCAGTCTTTAGGCGTTTTGTAGTAGACTCGGAGTGGAGAGTGTTTGCCATTGATATCCAATGAGCATCATATATATTTCACTTTTAAAGATAAAACGAACGACTAGATGAACTGATGTAAATAGGGCATACCTAAGGTTGATATGATATTTGTTGCACGGACCATACAGTGGGACCTCCGAAATATTGGGCTAGACCTTCGTACCAAGATATACCGCCTCCAAATTCTGCCGGTTCTGCCAGCCTAAAACTCTTAATATAGTTAGCGTGTAGACACATTCCAGCGCTAAGAGGTTAGTAGTCAAAGCTATATACCTAAGGAGACTGCCAAAAAAGACTACTGAAAAGACACATGAAAAAACCATCGGAGAAGACTACCTGAGAAGATCACTAGGAAGACTACGCGGCCGACACTTCTTATAGCAGTCAGTATATACCGGGCAGGCGGTATACAGGGCGGTATATCTGGGTACAAAGGTTTGGCTCAATATTTCGGAGGTCTGTACCTGACCTTGGCCGGGTGCAACCCCGGAAACCCTATAAATTACATTCCAAGGTTTGGCCTCGGGATAACCTTACTCAGCCCATATAAAACCTAATCTTAGAGAAACGTTTACCTAGGTACATGTACGTATACCAACTAGGTAGGTTCTATTTGAGAGCATCGCTAGCTAGCACTTTATATACTTCGTTTAATAAGTTATCCGTTAGTTGACAGGCAGTTAGACAGCATAACTGCATAGCCACGGTCAACGTCCTATGAAATATATTCAGCTATAGTTCTCATAGTCCTTACTAGAACACTATACTATTGCTACCGTCCCTATCTATTACCAACTATGCTTAGTCCTATGCAGGTTACTGTTTTCTTCCATCCTATCTTCCTTGAATGACATTCTTTAACTAGTAACCCTTTCACTTTGAGATTAGAATTTACTCCCTGGGACAGGCTTTAATGTCATAGCCGTATGGAATATAGTCGAGTCATACCAATTTTCTGTCTCAGATGATGCTTCTAGACTTGACTAAATGCCCACTTCCCACTTATATAGCAGAGAGGTGAGGACAGCACGGAATGACCTCACTAGGGTTAAGTCAAAGAAAGAATGTGAAAGTAATTTGAAATTAGGCTTTGTTTGTTGTTAATCATACATAATTCTCGTCAGGGTATTGTGAATTTCAACATGATGGCAAAGGCAAACAAAGATGCCAAAGATGAGAGAGATCAGGACGCCGGTAGGGTTAGAGATGCCTAGAAGAGGGGTATGCGGTTATGCACTTGCGTTATGGTCATGATGGTGCAAAAACACCAAGTCGCTAATCACACATGATGGGGGTATGAAAAATCGCAAAAAGAAAAATATGCGAGAATATTGGCCGGTTGGCAGGAAGGACAGCCACGGCACAGTTGAAATAAAGAGAAAGCCTATTAAGGCTTAGATCCTTGGCCCTTGCGCTTGTTGGGCCACAACTGTCCACGGCACTTAGCTTCACCGCACAGGCACTGGACAGCCTCAGGATCAATCTTTTGAGGAGTCGTGTTCTCCTCGCCCTGATTATAGTCGAAAGTTAATTCCGTGCCAGGGGAAATGTCGCGGTAGGCGAAAAAGGCAAGGTTGTAAAGGTATTGATCGGCATGATTTGTGGTGCAGACAGGGACGATCTTGCAATTAGGGTTGCATGAGTGGTTCATAAACCGAGTTGCTGAGCCAAACTTGCGGCCGTCGATAACTTTCATGTTTTCTTCCTCATCGTCGTCATCTTTCACATACCAGTCCAAAGAGAAAAGGTATGATTGTGTATGCGAACCATCGGTGAGGTTCTCACGCTCGTCGGCTTCAGCTTTTGTAATTACCTCACCGAGGTAAAGGTCGATGAATTGTCCGCCGTGAATCAAGTCGGGAGACCGAAGACCTAATAAAGATCATGGTTAGTATGAACACATACAGAAAGAGAAGACGAAGTGAGACGAACCGAAGCCCCGAGCTCCTGTGTCAAAGATCTCCAGTCTGACAGTCCTTCCTTTCTGAACGACATGATTCCAGCATCGTGTTCCGCCGCAGCCACAACGGGAGTTGCATTCATAGATGATTGCCTTACGCTTAAGGAAACTTTTGGTCGCGACAATCAATCTGGGGTTGGCCTTACAGATCTGATAAGGGACGATCCGATCTTCGGAATCTTCTTCCTTGCTGAGGCAATCACATTCGAACCGATCGCAGCCACCAGTGGCACTGCATGCACAGCCGATATTGAAATCAGAGTCATCGGGAATCCGTTCCACACCCGCACGGTACTGATAACTGTTGATGAACTCAAAGTTATCGGCTAGCTTGGCTAGACGCTTTGGGGAATCAACTGTCGGAATGACCGTAGGCCCGTTGATGCGCTTTAACTTCTCATCAAGAGTGTGACGGAGTTTTGAACGGTGGTTTGTTTCCGAGGGTGATGTTAGATTGAGAACGTTCAGAGCTGAACTTGATTTGAACGACAATGGGATAGAACGACGGTCAACACGACCCTGGGTAGTAGGGTATGCAGCTTTGGCGACTCTTTCCTCTTCGTCGGTTGTAGGGAAGATATTAATGTCCATTCCATTCACATCGGAGACATTCTGAGCGATCGCAATATCGCGCTTTTGTTTTGATGTCGGTGATGGGATTACAACACTGATCTGAGATGGCCTCAAGCTTGGCGGTGGGCTTGGCGTGGACGGATCAGGGTGAGCGTGCGGCAGGGGTGCACGCCGTGGAAACTTGTGAACATCGCTGGACGAAGAATCCGAGGTATCCTCAGATACATCCAAGCTTTTCCTCTTTAGCGGCACGGTTGGTGACCGATAGGCCAAGGCTGCCACGAAGGGAAGTTTGCCCTGAACCAAGTTCTTTGGCTAGAAGCGATATTTAGTAAACGAATCTGGTAAGCAGGTTGTGTACGTAGAATCCATCGGATTACCAGATCAATATTTAGGTAAAACAGTTGGGGGGGAAAAGGGGAAAAAGTTGGCACAAAGTAAAGGACAAAGAACAGCATAGTGGGGCCATAAGGGGCCAGGGGAAATGGGGGCTCAAGCAGAGCAGTCTTTGGAAGACTGAGATGAATGGGTACAAGCACTTACCACCTCAGAATCCCCTGGTTCGGTCTCATCCGTTAAATCAATGAACACTCGGTTCTGGTTCGCCCCCGAACCAAGGGGGACGCGTCCCGCCATCCTAAGCTGTGCGTTAGTGTGTTAGCCGGTGGTCATAGAACGCGTGTGAAAGCGCGTCGAGTGTCAACTTACAATCCAATTCGAGGACGGTAGAGATAATAGTCGAGGAGAGTAAAGAAAAAAGAGGCTCTTAAGATCCTCGGAGTGGTGAACGAGTCGAGGATCCTAGCCTAAAGAGCGAGGCAAAGGGAGAGGAGAAAAAAAAAACCGTCCGAAAACGAATAAAAAAGTGAGGAACAATATCTTCAAGAAGCGCCGGTAAAACTAAAAGAGACTAGAAGAAGATCCGACGTTCGTGGCGGATGGGAGACGTGATAGAAGATCGGGGACTGAACGTGATGAAGAGGTGAGGTTGAGAAAACGAGGACGGGAAGATCTCGTGGTGGGCCCGTCGCGGGCACTGACAGGTGCTGACTAATCTTCTTTGTTCAAAATAGGCAATGGCCCCCTTAGCGTTAGCCCTCATTATCGCCTCAATTTAAGGAAAAACATGTCTATATTACCATTTTAATGGTAGTCACGATTTCCACTATAAAATGAACCAAATTTATCTTCAATGTTTCGAGTTTGCTGTGTTCTGGGCTGATAGGGATATTCTGGTTAGTGGCCGCTGGTTGGTGATTAAAAGCGAGTTGTTGGGAAGTGTGCGAACAGTACCCGGGAAAGTTATGGGTCTACAATCGATCTCCAACCACCCGATAGCTTCCAGGCTCAAGAAGTGCCTAAAATTGCGGGGAAAAAATCCCAGATTATAGAGCGCAGTCCCCGCTATCGATAGGTATATTTATCGTTCTGGTCAGACGTGGGGATCGGTGTTTAGAGGGCTCTGAAGTCATGAGGGCAATGGCTGTCGTAAAGTCTTGGCATTGATATCGGACCATGCCCAGTGCGGACGGACCTCACTTCAACCAATCAGCGTACGCGCACACCCCTAGGGCTGCAAATGTGGTTGATGACTCAGCATCGGCGTTCGCCTATTTTATGAAGAATTGTTAGTATAATTATCTAGAATCCTATAGACGATATGAATAAACAGGTCGGGCTATGTAGAAATTTGCTTTAACCCCGATTTTCCTAGGTCGCGATTCCTAACTCCCGATTCCTAACTCACTATTCCTAGGGCCCCCGAATCCCAACTACTGATTCCTAGCTACTCATTCCAAGGTCGGGCTTTTAGTATAGAGTTATTTTACCCTAAGAATAACGTAGTTCTGGCTAGATGCCTTGTGTATTAGCGAAAAAGCGAAATAAAACGGTTGTCACGTGATCATCTCTACGACCTCACTATTAATGTCTTCGCGACCACATATCTACCCGTGGACGCAACCTTGGAAGGGATTCCGGCGCATCCGGTCGCCTTTTAGAGGCATTTGACCCTAGGCCCTCCCTGAGCAAGGCGGTTTGTTGTTTTGTTGGTGGGGACTGGAGTCGGAGAAGTCTTTGCATGGGCGGGGCCCTAGAAGGAGATAATAGCTCGGCTTGTCTATAGAGAAGCTTTATTTGCAATTTCCTTTCTGAATTATTTACTCACTTAGTATATATCAGCAGATGTAGCGGTTTTAGTTCCTTAGGAGAAGAGAGGGGTTGCCGGGGAAGTGTTCGTTACTTCCGCCAACTGGCTAATCCGTTAGGGCGCCCGGGCGCCTCACGGCCCCGCGCGTACCTTGCGCCCGTACCCTCCGGGGCTGCCCCGAGTGCCCACTCCCCGGGGTGGGCAAGGTGCGGGTGCCGGCGGCTAGGGGTTACACAGCAACACAGCTGGCGGGCCCCACCTGGACTGGACCCTGAGCCTCGAGCTCTGGGCCTTCAGCTCTGGGCCTTCGTGCCACAACAGCGGGTGGTGCTACCCTTGTGACGTTCAGTTCCACAAGTGTTATCAACGACCTCGGGAACTATCAAATTGAAGCCCATGTGTTGAAGAATATTCTCTGATTCCTTCATTGCATATATAGACCTGCCGTCTACATGAATGCGGACATATGCACCGTAGAAACCGTGGACACCATGTCCGGATTTAATCTCGAGCTCCAGACTGGAATGTAAAGCGCTATAATCTTTCTATACCATTAGTATAATGGGTCTCTGAAAATTTCAAACGATATTTGGTGTTGTTGACTAGCCTCCAGATACCGCGTTCGAGGTGCTTTTGGCTTGGACAATCGCCGAGGCCGAGGTTAAGATATAGTTTGGGTTTAGAATCATTAGCAAGCGGCCCATGGATAGCGAAGGCCTATATGAATTACATAGGCTATGCAACATCACAGACAGGGAGGAAGTATGCTAACATACTTGGTTCAATAGCAAATTCATCTGCGCAGTACGCGGCAGTTTCGAACATAAAACATAATCCTACAGAAGAGTGCCACAACCATTTTGTATTTGTAGGACCGTAAAGTTCATAATCGACTGTCCAACGAATGGTACAACACCATCTCCCTAGGCCACAACGGCCAATAGATGACACGGGCTGCAAAGCAAAAGCTAAAGCAAAAACGCTAGCAACCAAAAACGTTTTTACTCGATTCTAATATACACTATGAAGACCACAGCAAGTCTAGCTAGGTCAATAGGCATTGAAATAGGTGAGCAGTACTTAGTTCAGGACGAAAAGCGCAAATGACGGGCTAATGAAGATAAATGATCCCCTATGAGATACGAGAGGAAAGCAAAGATAGCAATGGACATGCAATGATAATGGGGGAAATGAGGAATGCTCGTGCATGCGGATGCGTCGTGGATGGGTGTAACACAAAAGAAAAAAAGAAGGCCAACTGTGTGCCACAAAGTCTAGGGAAGAGGTCTTGTCATGGAATGCGCTCCTTGGCAAATGATTCTCTGTCGAATGGGACAGGTCACAGTTTCAATGCATCGAGGATCTTCTTCGCCATCTCTCGATACTGCCACATGCCACCTGATACCTTCTTGAACTGAATACCGTGTAGGGAGAACAGGGGCACCTTCACGATCAGGATTTCAAATCGGAGGACGAGGTTCTCTCCAGTGTCGCTTTGTACACGGGTAGTGGTTTCGCCAACGACACGCTCGCCGGCTGGACCACCCTGTTCCCGTGCAACATATTCATCCGAGGCATCCGAGTTCGTGGTGAAACTGCGATCCGGCGCAGCTTGAGCCCGACGAAGTTTGGAGGACCCAGTGCGGCCGTCGTCTCGGGTTTCATCATGGCTGAGAAGGCCGCCAAAGCTGATACGGCGGCGGTGCCCTGACACTTGCCCCTGTCTTTCTGGGCTGGGAGGGGCAACATCAACCACCTTGTCGAGTTCGATGCTGGGGGCGTGGCGGCAGCTGAACCCACCCTTGATCTCGACATACTCAACCGAGAGCTGCCTCAATACCCGAATGATGTCAGCGCGAATAACGGGCAAGGGTTTGCTGCTGGTGGTAGAAACACTGAAAAGACCCTTCAGGTAAACGGGCTTGGACAGATCTTCTCCCTCGTTAGCGCTCTCCAGTGCTGTCCCTGCGCCGGAGATATCTGCATCGGTCTCTTCGGGCACATTGGCCTCCCGGGTAGCGTCGCGCCGGGCCCGGCGTGCCTGGATACTTTCTCGTCGGGCGTGTCCCAGCGACATGGTGCGCGCCGTGTGCGTGCGTCCACCAGCCCTCACGCTGGCCGGATCTCTCTGATTATTCGGAGCAACCTGATCAGAGTCACTGGTAGAGGGCGGTTGACGGTCTGCGGGAACATCCAAGGCATCGGCATCACTTCTCCGTGTGGCTCTCCGAGCTCGGTAGTCTGCCGAATTGACACTGGTAGATCTCTCCAGGAATTTGTTGGACCGCACATTGCGTTCCGACGATCCTGGCGCCGCTAGAAGATCCTGCTGTGGCCGACTGTCATTCGAAGACGTCTCGCCTGGAGATGGCTCCGCCCGTCGGGTTCTCCTTACACTGAAGCCACGGTGAATCGGAGATGCCGAATCTGCAGGAGGTTGAACGTTGAGTGTGGGTGTGTTAGGGGTACTGATGCGTTCGCGATCCACATCGCGGCCGCGATCTTTGGTCCTGCGAGTGCTAAATCTTCTCAAGATTCCAGCAGCAGTGCTTTCTTTCTTGGCGGGTGTGTCGGGCTGTGGGGCTGGGACGTGCGCAGATGGCGAGGAAGAATGAAGTATTTTCATTCCTTCTGTGACTTCGTCCTCGCCATGGGTGCGAGCCCGTGGCCGAGATCGTCGTCCTGTATCCTTGTCTCCTGCCAACTGGTACTGATTGGTGTGGGCCGCTTCCGGGGGCCGCAGTTCAGGCATGTGGACTTCACTGGGGGGTTTGACGCAGACCAAGGGCACCAGGCCGTGCTTCGGACCGCTCTCGGTCAAGCTTTTCTTTGACTAGATGATATGTTGATACCAACGGACTGTAAGCATTTAAAGGGTCGTTCCCCAGTTGCACCGCCTCGGCCGAAGGCGCGGAAAGGGTATCACGACTGGCTGCAGAGTTTCGCCGTTTGTAGAAATCGAATACTCCTCGTTTGCGCTCTGGGTGATTGGAAACAGGCTGGTGTTGCTCGCGCATGTACAACCGGATAGCATGTTGGTAATCTTCAGACTCCAATACTTTGGTCAACTGAGCGGTAATGTATTCCGGAGGCCCGAAGTCAAAACCGGTCATCTTTTCAACGACCTCTTGATCCAGAGGTAGCTGCAAAGGCTCACGGTGAGGAAGGTGGTTCTCCGGAGGGTTACTGAAACCCTTATTCATCCAGGGATGGCTCATGATCTCGGCCAAGCTGGCACGTTGCTTGGGGTCAGTGACCAGCATGCGGGAGATAATGTGGCGGCATTCTGCGAGGCCTAATCAGTAATTGGAATCAGAGAAAGCATATTTGTAAGGTTGACTTACCAGCAGTGAGACCTGGTGGGTACTCCACCACACCTTTCTTGATTTTCGCATGCAGCTGAGGCATACTCTGATCATCAAAAGGTACCTTTCCACAAACCAAGACATAAAGGACAATTCCAAAGCTCCAAACATCAACTTCGGGTCCCGTGTATTGTCTTGCCTGAAGCAACTCCGGGGCTGCGAAATACAGACTACCGCAGAAAGTCTTCAAGAGGCTTCTCGGGGAGAACAAGTTGCTGAGACCGAAATCAATGATTTTGATGTCACCAGTCTTGCTGATAAGGATGTTCTCGATCTTCAGATCGCGATGTACGATGCTGTTGCGGTGGCAGTAGTCCAATGCGCTGGCAATCTGCCGTGCGAACTTGCGCGCCTGTTTTTCCTTCAGCTTGCCGTGGGAGATGATATAATCCAGCATTTGACCGCCGTTGACATATTCGAACAGCATATACCAATGGTATGAAGTTCGAACGACGTCCCGCATGCCACAGATATACGGGTGGTTCACTAGGCTGACGATGGCAGCTTCTCGAGCTGTCCGAATCTCCTTTGAGCGATCGGCTCTCTCTGTCTCCCGGCTACTGCGATGTTCCTCGGTCGAGAGTCGGGGCACGATTTTAATGGCAACCTGGCGACCGTAGTCAGTATTGTGTTGATAATTTGAAACAACAGAGTTGAATATTCGTACCTGTTCTCCAGTCTCCGTATTTTTCGCCAATTTAACCTTTCCCATACTTCCGGCACCTATTGTTTTGCCGAGAGCCCACTGACCGGTCGGCGTCGTGATCGTGGTCCGTCGCCGAGGCGCAGCTGCGGCTGTGGGGGCACTTGTTGCGGTCGCATGCTGCGGCGGCTGCTGTGAAGCCGAGTTCGGTGTCATATCGATACTGTCTCGGTGACGGCTTTGCGATGAGAGATTTCTTTGGTGCCTCCGGGCAGTTTCAGTTCGAGCGGTCGAGGGGCGTTCCTGAGATCGGTCCGATGACGTTTCCCGACGCGAAGGCATGCGCGCGACATTGGCTGCCTCGAATTCGCGCCGGGCTGCACCCTCGAGGGCAGTATGGTTTGAGGGAGGACGTCGGTCCTGGGAAGGAGTTTTCGAATGTGACAGGTTAGTTGGCGTAGGAGGCTGGGATGTATTCGACGATCGGACCGCCACACTGCGTGTGCGATGCGGGAGATCAGATGGGGCTCGAGAGGGGCGAGATGTAGTTGAGTGGCTGCGGACCACAGTTGGTGTTTTAGTCGTCGGTACCGACATCGTGGATGGTTCCCCTTGAGGGATTTGGAGCGGTCAAAGGAATGAGCGGGGAGGGATAAGGGAAGCCGCAGCCAGGGCTCGGCCCCGAGCGCAGTCAAGGCGGTGCGAGGACTTTGTCACGAGATGAAACAAAATCCCGTAATGCGAATGCGAATGCGATGAAAGATGATGATAACTAAAAAGGAACAAAGATGGTGGGTGGGGGTTAAGAGTAAGAGGAGGTTGGGATGCGGAGATCGTCTAGGGGACATCCAAGGTTGCAACTAAGCTCTCGAGTTGATACCCAAATTCTGTTTGAGGCTGGGTTTCACCTCCCGATTGCGCCCCTTTTTTTGTACAATTTTTTTTATTTCTTTTACTTCTCTTAGTTGGCTGTTTATTTTTCAATACTATTGACATGCACATAAATACTACTGTGACCACGTCACCACCTGACTACGTGCAACCCTGGGGAACTACTAACGGGTATTAGCCATGGTCACGTGGGCCAAGGTACTATAAATATCCCGAGGTCAAGGTCCACGTTCAACAGTATAGATCTGCATCTATATATAAAATTTCCAAGACAAGCATAATTGATATAAGTACTGTGACTATCACCACTTCTTTGGTCAAAAAGTCTCTCCTTCTGAGACAACCTTTCGAATTACAGTATAACGAAAGCCATATATTCCTCATTAGGACCCACATCAATAAATGTACGGAGTATACATGTAGGGATATATATTGTAGTTACGTACCATAGTCTCATAGGGAGCTGTGTTTCCCCACCACTGGGGTATCGAGACACCCGGCAGAATGAGGCCCGAGTCAAGTCCTGCAGCGGTGATATAGTTGTAAGTATACCACCAACCACCCCACCGGCGTCGAATCCAGTGGTTGAAGACGACGCCAAAGATAACCCATGAAAAGGAACTCAATGGAGTGGTGCTGTAAAATGATCAGTAATAGGTAGCCGTGAGTGTCAGCAATAACCCGCTCCAGGGCTCCACACCCGGGCAGTTGTCATCATACAACGTACTATAAAGACCACGCCGAGGATTATGGACACAAAAAAGGCCCACCGTACGTATTCTGTCGGATTTGATCATCGGACCTGGAGCATCACATACAAGGAAGCTGCGAATTGTAGAAACGTAGATGGTTACAGTGGGACTTCCGAAATATTGGGCTAAACTTTTGTACCAAGATATACCACCCTCCAAACTCTGCCGGTTCTGCCAGTCTAAAACTCTTAATATAGTTAGCCTATAGGCATATGATCTAGCGCTGAGAGGTTAGTAGTCAAAGCTATATACCTAAGGAGACTGCCAAAAAGACCACTGAAAAGACATGAAAAGACTATCGGAGAACACTACCTGAGAAGATCACTAAGAAGACTACGCGGCCGACACTTCTTATAATAGTATATACCGGGCAGGCGCTATACAGGTCGGTATATCTAGGTACAAAGGTTTAGCCCGATATTTCGGGGGTCCCACTATATAATTAGCTTTACACCCTTTCAGGCCTTCCGGGATTGAGGGGGACTATCTTACATCCAATCAAATGTGATAGGAATGAGGGAGAGCCCTATAAAGCCTCCGAATAACTAGTTCAAAATCACATTGTTAGGTCGGATCCCTACAGGCAAAAAGAGCCAAGGCAAGTCGGGAATGAAACGAGCTAACGGGACCTTACAGATAACAAAAGCATAAACCGAGAGACCTTGCCATAGTACTCCCAGTATCCTACTGTTCGAAGAAATTAGTATATATAGTTCAGATTGGAACAATAGAGCCTTACCAATACCAGACAAAAGCCCCAATCATCACATATAGAAATATCAGTAGCGTGAAATGCTCCATCCATAGGTCTCTGATTCATCTGAAGAGCTCCAGTCGTGAAGGGAATAAAACAAAGACGTGCTTGCAAATTGACTAGGCCACATCGTAGCAGCAGGCCTGGACATCGTGAGTATGCGGCAATCTTGGAAGAAAAGGGTCCAACTTACCAAACGAAGAAACGGCGGAAAATGTCAGCCAGTGACATACCACCTACTTGACTGCTTAAAGCAAACAGTAGCTAGAATCCCCATGAAAGTTCCATCCATGGATATTATAGAGTGCTGAGATAATGTGCTAGACCGATATTGATTTAGCGCCGGAGATATCTCTTACGCTTTGCTTTCAACGCCAAGAGGGCATCTGCACAATAAGCATAGCCAGTCGACACACTATATTGCTTAGCATTCATTCGAAGCTCATGATCAAGATCCACCCTGTATTTTCGATCATACTGGCCATATATGGCTTTGGTTAGAGTGCTACTCGATCATAACGGGCTACATACTATATAGGAAAAACGTCTACGGGGGTGGGAACATTGATGACACCCAATTTGGCGACGACTAACACTGATCTGACATCAAGAAAAGGTTACACACGGCTGATAAATTATACATAGTCCGTAGTAAAGAAAATTTAATCGGGACCCGGCTTCGACTGTTGTTCGATAAAAGTGGAAGCGAAGAGAATCACCATATTCCCTATCCAAAGCTGCTTTAGCTCGATCCTTTGGGCTTGGACTGGAGCGGCATTTAATCGGTTTCTTCTCTCTGCGATGAGATAGGAGAATTCTCTTCTAGGGCTAATATCCTTTCCCTAAAGGATAATAGAGCCACGTTATGGTTATAAACACATCCGAGAATAGTCAAAAGCGTGAGATTGATCTGAAGGCGCGAGTTTGTGGCTAAAAACATAAAGCCTTTTTTTAGCGGCTGGCGGATTGAAGTGATTGAATGGAACGGCATTGTAACTTGTAGTATAGGGTAGCGTTGATCAAGGGTAGATTCCAGTGGAATAGATTCACGAAGTTGTAAAAGAGAGGTGGGGAGGGGGGGGGGAGGTTAGAAAGGAGACAGTCTCCTTTAAAGGAGTAATATATGTTTATAAGTTCCGATTCCCATTTGGTTGTCGGCCTCTAAGTACCTAATTAGGATTAGTATAAGGTTCGCAATTGGTTATGCCCGAATGTATACATAGATAGATGCGGCTCGCGTATCCATGAATTTATTACATAACTATGCACATACGGGGCCCCGGGGCCCATGGATGCATCCTGGATGTGTTGATAGAGAGGAAGAACAATATTGCTGTGATTATAGGGAAGTCGCGGTATCATCATCATTACAATGTTGTATATAATGTAGGTGATACGGACCTTTTTCTGGTACCTAAGTTTAGTATCGTAGTTGTGAACATCTTGATTATAGAGATAAAGCTGATCGGGTTCATCTGTAAGTATTGTGATATCGATTTAGGTACTCTTACACCTCATCGAGTAAAAAACGATTTAGACAGTCATTACAAACTGAAGTCTCAAAGGTTCAACCGTCACCGTTCCTCCAGTTGCCAAGGAAAACTGGTAAATGTTTATGATGTCGCTCGAGTGCCAGGAAGCAAGCCCTTTCTTCCTCGGAGGGGAGTGTCTCATTGTCTCGTACCCAACCGACGGGATGGATCAGAAAGCCAAGCTGATAGGGATGCGTGGAAACAACATCCATTTCTTCCGCACTACAGTGTTCCATGAGACAATACCCAGACACCATTTGCAGATGCACATGATTGCGAGACACGGCCCTATCGCGGCCTATTTGACACCCCGTTTTGGATCGAAGGGTAGGCTCTGTACTGAGAGTCTATCCTGTAGAATGACGGAAGGTTCAAAAAGACGCCGCAGAACTGGACCGCGATGGTGTTCTGGTATGCGCCCGGATTATATTCTCCATAGTGTTTCATCTTGGCCAGATGGCGCCTCAGGAGTGCATTGATATACTCGTTCATCAAGTCGGACATGAACGTGCCACGGCAGAAGGGGAAGTGAGACGGTCATTGACTGGCAATTATTCGTCGTTATATAAGGCCGGGTATACCTAGGTATGCTGGGTGCGTTACAAATATATGCACTACGAAAGAAGACTGTAGAGACACGGGGCAGATTGCCGAGAAGGGATTTCATGACCGGTTCTTGAAGGAGAATTGCATGCCAATGGAGTTGGCGTGAGCTTTGATGCGAGATCATCCGTTATCACGTGAGGACAAGCTCTATTCCTTATGAAATCTATTTCATCGAGGTGAGCAGGGTTAGGAGAAACAAACGAAAATACCATTGTCTATAGCTTGACCTCAGTGGAGTTCTACTAGTTGTTAACTGGATCATTGAAGTGTCTCAAACTCTCCAATATGCATTAGGATACTTGTGATATGAGATCTGGATGAAAACATTGGGAAATTTAATTGAATTAAAGTTCATATTTCATTCTCATTGGTGGATTCAGCTACCGACGATTCTAACTCGCTGAACGTTTGAAGGCGCGGGAAGATGAACTACGTCATAAGATCGGGTTGGGGCTACCTACATGCTACCTACATATGTAGGATAATAATGTATGACCTGCATGGGACAGCTCCGTGGCATAATGACTGTACATTGTACGCATCAAATCAGTGTTCAACCCCACAGTGTATGCCAGCCTTGGAAGTCGGCCAGAACGTGCGTGATCTAGGCTTTGTTAGTGACGGGTTCACTTTGACAGATCTTTTCTTCCAGAAAGTAAGGGCTTTTTGAATAAGCAATAAGCATGTCTAACGCTTCTTTTATCAGTAGACCATTAAAGATCAAAAGAAGACGAGTGTTAGTGGTTAGATAGGTAGTTTACTCTATGCTTAGTTTCAATCTGCCTCAATCGTAGAGGTGCGTACCTAACATCGTTTCCAAGGTTATTCTACCGAGGTCCATAAGCCACAATCACGACAACATAATATTCCATGGAACCTCTAGACTACTCCGACTATTCTGTTGCATGGGGTAAAATGTGTCTATACGTCATGCAGCCAGATTTTGGTGGGCCTGGAAACAGTTGAGCCAATTGATTTTTCCAAATGTGGAATGTCCTCTCAATTGTAAGAACGGACAATGGAAGAAAAATGGAATGTTCGAGTTGGCTTTGTCTATGAGAGCTGCAAATCATGTTCGTGCAGTGCAGTGCAGATCTATAGGTGATGTCAGAAAGGCCAGAAAGCGTAGAAACTATATGACTGTGCCCAGGTGGATAAGAGCTGGGGTTACAGCCACCAACAGCCAGCTTCCAAGATCTTGCTTTGAATGCGGGTAAACTTGGCGATGTCTGGAAACTGGGTTCCCCTTCCATGACGTCATGACATCATTGCCCCTGTAGATGGGAACCCCAAAACAATATAAATATCCCTTCTACTTCCCTAGTAGTTCAACTATTCTTCAACACAGCTCATCTTCTACAATTACAAACAACTCTTTCAAACAAACCACATTTTCCAACTCTCAAATCCACAATGGAGACCGCCAAGGTTCGCGATCAACTCCACTCTCATACTTGCCCTATCATTGACTAACAGAACATTACAGCAAGCCGTTAACTACGTCGCTGAGACCGTCCAGGGCACTGGGGCTGAGGCTTCCAAGGAGGCCAACAAGAACGTCGCTAAGAGCAATGATGCCAACGTCTCTACCCGCGCCAGCGCTGCCAAGGATGCTCTTTCCGACAAGAAGGACGAGTTCACCCACAACACCAAGGCCGATGTCCACAAGGGTAAGACAAACCATTGAACAAGGCTGCTTTTAAAAAGACATACGGTGCTAACAATATCTCAGAGGCTGCCAAGAACTAAAGTGCCTGAACTCCACGAGCCGCTCGTTCTATACACCATCTAGGCGGAATTCCTGCCTTTTGATGACTTGACGATGTAAATAGCGATAATACCACTACTATACAACGTTTATAAACAGACCCGTAAATCATAAGAACGTATGATTTGTAGTATCAAAAGATCAAGCACACATTTGACATACACTGCTTGGAAGGTATACAGAAGAAACCACTGAAACAACACATTATTTGGTTCGGTCCTTAATTAAGCTTATTTGGAAAACTAAAATCGCTCGGAACGGGCTTATAGAAAGAGAAGAAAGAGTATTATGTCCGAAGAGGATAATAAAGGCCACAGAGAAAACAATAACGATATCCACCAACCTGTACCCGACATACTGCTCTACTCGTCCACTATACACAACTTTTTTTTCTACTCGTGTGATTGCCAGTGAGAGCAGACTCTTATCAACTGAAGAGAAGCGACACATGCGGCAGTGCGTAGGCCGTCGGCCATAGACCGGAGATGGTGGGTGCTCGTTCTGGTATTATTGGGTGCTCGGTGCTAGACCCATGATTAGGGCGGAATGCGTGAATCGAAATCGGGACTCTTACCTTCTTACCTGACTTGCTATACGAGACTTTATCCCTGTAGGAACCTTGAGTATGCGCTGTCATGACTCGGTTTGTGATATGAAGCCCCGCGATCCTTGCTCACCCCGCTCAGCTGCTTCCGTTCTATCCAATAATAACTGACTCAGAATGCGACGCAAACCAAATGACACGGGCATATGACTGCCAATATAGGGAGGTTCCTTATTCCCAGTCCCTCTGAATTGTCATATGATTGAATATATAAACGGGAAGAAAGCCCCCCCCCCCTCTAGACTCAATCCTCAGATCTCTTGCGCCCAATTTAAACATACCAACAAGAAAGCTTGAGTATGTCTGGCGGCTCCCCTATTACACTGTTCTAAGTAAAAGTCTTACGCATAGCTAATGTCATACCTCCAGGGCTACTCTCCTACTCCCAACAATATGTGTCATAACATGATATCGTATACCTGCGGTCATACCGTCAAGTCACAGTCGACCACCTGCGAATGCGAGGATAAGAAGTCAGATATGACCTCAAGCTTCAAGTGCAAAACATCATGCACGGGGTCTTGAAACTCGTCAGCATTCTCAGCCGTGCGGGGTCTCGTGGCCTTTATCACAGTACCATGGTTTGAAGGATCAACAAATATCGACCATTCTTGAAAGATGGCGTTTCATATATCACGAAGGTTTCTAGCGGGGGTATATCGTTGTTAGCAGAATTCTTGTAAGCTTCATGGAGTGTTTAAGAGGAATCAAGTGGTGAACCACAGCTGTTAAATTGATCTTAAGAGGCTACGTTAAATTTTCATGGCTGGCCATTCATATATCTTGTAGTTGGATCAAATCTCAAAGGATGAATAAATATGAAGCATGGATGTATCCAGGCTATAATGATGGCCTCAGGCAACAAACCAGAGACAAACCCCTCAAACTTTTGGAGAACATCTCGAAACCCACAACCTACAACCTTGGAAGTGGCACAACGTACCTGGCATAACGTACCTACATGACTGGGCTCAGTCCTACCTTGGAAACAATCGCAACCTTGGAATGTTCCAGACTTTCTCTACTTTGGCCAACTGATTGGTGTGCCACTCGACACAGGCTGCTGGACTGCCAATGATACAACAGTCGATGGGTCAACATTTGAAACGTGTCAGGGTGCCACAGGGGAACGCCTTATGTCGACGCGAAATCTGATTTCCAGAGCCGTGGGAACATCGAATTGTACGGAGTACTCCGTATACAACATAGGGCTTCACAATCTCTGCAGAAAAGTGGCTGGCTCCGTTTTTCCCTAACGGCGCTGATCAACGGACGCTAAGCCAGCCAAGAGGCCAATAACCCCATTGACCCAACTTCTAATAATAACCAATCTAGTCTAGAACGGAGTCCACCTTTTTTCCTTTCATTCGTGCATTATTATCTTTTGTCTCACCTCTGCTCGCCTTTTTTTCCCATCTTTTTAGAACCCATTCCCTCTTCAATCTATTCTCTTTCACCTTCATGCTGGGCTCTTGATTCCCTCCGGCCCCTCGTTCATGCCGGATCACTCGTTTCTGCTTTAACGTAATGGATCTACATCATTTGAGTTTGCATGCCCGCGCAGATCCAACGGATACTTTCCTCCAGCTTATCGCGAATCCATTTCGCTCTGCAGTAAGCTTGATTTGTCTTGGCAGAGAGAACAACACACTGACAACCTTCAGTTTACAGTTACTGCTATTTGGGCCTCGCTAGGCACCTCGATCGGCGTCACTGTCCTCCTCGCCCTCCTCTTCTCCCTTGTCCGACCTCGTCATTCGCTTGTCTATGCGCCCAAAGTCAAGCATGCGGACCTCAAACACACTCCGCCCCCGGTGGGCAAGGGCTTCTTCGCCTGGGTCAAACCGGTGATCAATACACGGGAAGCGCAGTTGATTGAGACAGTCGGCCTGGATGCCGCAATCTTTCTTCGCTTTACAAAAATGTGCCGCAACATCTTCATCTTTCTCAGCATCATAGGCTGCCTTGTCATGATACCGGTCAATGTCACACAGAGCCAGAGTCCTAGTGATAAATCGGCGTCTTCTGCCTTCAACTTGATGACGCCCCTCAACATCACCAATCCCACGGCTATTTGGAGTCAGGTTGTATGCGCCTGGGCTTTTGATCTCATTATTGTTTACTTTTTGTGGAGGAACTATCGCGTTGTACGGAACCTGCGGAGGCAATATTTTCAAAGCTCTGAATACCAACGCAGTCTGCATGCCCGAACCTTGATGATCACGGACATCCCTCCCAATGGCCGCACCGACGAAGGTATCCTGCGACTCACCGACCAGGTTAACCCTACCGCGGCCCTCCCACGAGCTGCGATTGGCCGAAATGTCAGGGATTTGCCCCGGATCATCAAAGAACATGAAGAGGTGGTCCGAGAACTGGAATCTGTTTTGGCCAAGTACCTCAAGAACCCGGACCGATTGCCTGCAAAGAGACCTACGTTACGCCCCCCTCGTCAACATCGCAACCAATACCCCGGCGGCAAAGTGGACGCGATTGATTATCTGTCCGTCCGGATTCGCGTCTTGGAAGAGGAAATCAAGCATGGACGGGCCTCGATTGATCGCCGAAACGCCATGCCTTACGGCTTTGCCAGCTGGGACAATATCGAGCACGCTCATGCTGTGGCATGGAACGCTCGCCGCAAGCACCCTGAGGGTACCACTATTGCCCTTGCCCCGCGGCCCAGCGATATCATCTGGGAAAACCTACCACTCACCAAGTCAGCACGTAAGTGGAAGCGACTGGTCAATTTTATCTGGGTGACATGCTTGACTATTGTGTGGATTGTTCCTAACGGTCTGATTGCCATTTTCTTGTCAAACCTGTCAAATCTGGGTTTGGTATGGCCGGCGTTCCAGACCTCGTTGTCAGGGAACCCAAACGTTTGGGCTGCTGTCCAGGGTATTGCGTCGCCCGCACTGACTTCGCTCGTGTATCTGGCACTTCCGATCATCTTCCGTCGACTTTCGATTAAAGGTGGCAGCAAGACTAAAACATCCCGAGAGCGCCACGTGCTGGGGCATCTGTATGCGTTCTTCGTTTTCAACAATCTGATCGTCTTTTCTCTCTTCTCGGCTGCTTGGTACTTCGTATCGTTTGTGGTTGACAAAACCAACCACCACGAAGACGCCTGGCAAGCCATCTTGGAAAGCCGGATGTACGCCAAGTTGGTAAGCGCTTTATGCACCGTGTCACCGTTTTGGGTGACCTATCTTTTGCAGCGTAATCTCGGCGCTGCTATTGATCTTGTGCAGCTGGTTACCATGGCTTGGGTCTGGTTCGCCAAGACGTTCCTCTCACCCACACCCCGACAGGCAATTGAGTGGACCGCACCGCCGCCATTCGACTACGCCAGTTACTACAACTACTTCCTCTTCTATGCCACCGTGGCTTTCTGTTTCGCTACCTTGCAACCCATTGTATTGCCGGTGACGGCATTGTATTTTGGTGTGGATGCCATGTTGAAGAAGTATCTATTGATGTACGTGTTCGTGACTAAGAATGAGTCTGGTGGTGCGTTTTGGCGAGTTTTATTCAATCGCCTGGTATTTGCTACTATTCTTGCCAATGTGATCATCGCTCTCGTTGCTAAGTCGAGCGGCACGTGGAACATGGTGTTCTGCGTGATACCCCTGCCTTTCTTGATGATCGGGTTCAAGATCTATTGCATGAAGACGTTTGACTCCGATATCGAGTTCTACAATCGTGCAAACCTAACCGATGCCGAGGCCTTGGGCGCGAGCACTTCCGACAAGAAGGCGTCAGACCGTCTGAACTCCAAGTTCGGACACCCTGCCCTTTACAAACCACTTTTGACACCTATGGTGCACGCCAAGGCAGCCGAGGCCCTAAAGGACATCTACCAAGGTCGTCTGGACCAGGGAGAAATGAGCGGCGAGTACTCAGACATCGCAATGAACCCGATGCTCGCATCCCAGCCTGGCAAGTCTGCCGAACCTGCGCCATTCGAGGTCGTCCCGGAGAACCACCTCGATTTCTCGTACTACAAGGATCGCGCAGACTTCCGCGACGAGTTCGGAGGCGGTATCTACGGCCGGCCCGAGGACCTGATGACAGAGCGCTCGCACACCCCGCAGTACTCTGAGAGGCGAGTGGTCTCCCAGCTCATCTCGTGCCTCATCACCGGCACCCTCACTGCCATCGATCCCGCCGCTGCACATGCACAACGGTTACGAACACCAGGACCCAACAGGACTGGTCCACCCGGCCTTCCGTGTGCCGCTCTCGCGGGGCGACAGTGGCACCTCGGCACCAGGACCATACTCAAACACAGACGAGGCTGAATCGAGATTACTCAGCCATGCGCAGGTTCCCGCGCAGACGGATATCACGAATCCGCTCGCTCGCTGGCGTGGTTATGGACCTGTCGGTCAGGACGACGAGCCCCCGTACACCTCGTACGATGCTTACCGTCCACAGCGGTAAGCTGTGATTTGTGAATATCCGGCCTTCTGGGCCAAACATCTGCATTTGTCGGATTTTTTTGTATTCTATCTTAGCAACATCTCGGGGGGAACTCAGCGTCATTTCTAAACACGAAGGTCACGATTTAAAAAAATCTTTTTGTCTGCTCAAGCGGCATATGGACACCACCATGTACACATGAATTGGATAAATTAAATGTTGTAATACAAAATATTAAACTTATTCCAATCCCAGTTCCTTAATTCAACACATCCTTAGAAGGTCCAGGTCCAATTACATAGTCCCAGCAAGCGTTCTCCAACCAAATTACACACAACTGTCGAATGGTAATCCGCCCAGCGCCATATCTGGGATGAGAGCAGATATCAAGGCACTAAATAAATTTCGAACCATGTTTTCTCAGCTCACGCTGGACTTGACGAAAAGTGCAACGGCAGCGAGTTCTCTCTTTCCACTCGGAAACACATGTCCACCCGAGTGCCTGATAACCATCTGTTCCTTTACCTCCCCCAACTCCTGACAGCATTGTACCAACCCAATCGACGCACTCTCATCAACGACGGTATCCATACTCCCGAGAAAATGCAGCACTGGCGTCCGAATAGCAGGATCGTAGAAAGCACGATAAGCCAAATGAGAGGCAACATAACCCGAGATGCTAACCACGAACTTGAGCGGCGGGTGTTCAAGGGTCGCGAAGCAAGCGGGATACGGGATCCCATCCTCCTCTTCCAATCGGCAAAATGCATCTTTTCGATTCTCTTCCAGGAGTGAGGCGGCCATAGCAGCGGCAGCAGCACCCTGGCTAAAGCCGACGATTCCATCGAACGGTCCGGAATCCTTGAGAATAGAAGCAATAGACTCCAGGCCGCCTTCTAGCCCCGGGTAAGGACCGTCGATGGATTCGGTTTCGAACCAGTTCCATGCTCCGTGTCGATTGCGCAGTTCGGACGGGCTATTGGAGGACGGCTCTAGCTTGAAGGGAGCTGTTGGATATACAAATTCTACTCCGTCGGGATGGATAGGGCCAATGGCTTGGTGGATTAGTTTTTCTAGGGCCTGGAGTTTTGCTCGGAAGAGTGCTCCCGATTGGCGGGATCCTATAATGGTTAGATTTGGTGACTGCGTGAATTTGGTGTCAGATACCGTGGACCATTAAGATTTTCATGGTTTGATAGGATATTCAAGGGCGGGTGGAGAGCAGTTTTGCTTCGTATACGTATGTGGGCAAATGTATAGGAGACTATAAAGTAATAGTAGTAGTGGTCATTTTGTATGCATCAACATAAAATGGCTAGTACGTTTTTAGACCCCGCGTTGTCTAATCTATAGTGCGACCCGTGGACCTCCAGGGCTCTTATCCTCTTTTGTCAGCACGATACTTCCATATTGGATACCAAGGAAGGCCAAGCAGGCTACAAGCCCTATCTTCCATACGGTATAGTCCTATGCAATCAACAGTTTCATGTCATAAGAGCATATAGTTGACTTCCTCAGACGTAACCTCGACACCCTTGATGATAAGGTCTTTACTAGTACCGAGTCCTCATCTGGGGGTGTCCAAAGCTTCGACGCTATCGAAGAATAGTCACTCTCTTCAAGAGGTTCACCATTAGTCCTATGGGGCAGTAAAATAGAGTGGTGGAAGAACAGTGGGATACCGAGTGGGCCATCGCCCGGGAAAATCATAGTATCCAGGCAGACTTTCTCGACTGCTTTCTGTGAGCTAACGTCAACTTAAATTGAGTTAGTTAATGTACTAAAAAAAGGAGTGGAAGATGTTAAGAATGGTGACGAGGTGAATAGACACCTGGACTGTCAGGCCATACACCTCACGTGTCCACGGTATTCAGGGTCCAGCCAATCAGATCGAAGTGCCTTGATCGTAGAATCCAAGTTGAGCCAGTGCAGTTTGATTCTCTACATTTCATTTGCGAAGCGAACCGAGAATCTGAAATGCCGAACTGGGCTCAGAAAATGAAGCAGCTGTGAAAGGGGAGCTGTCAAGCAAGGGTGGACGGAGTCGCAGCGCGCCAAAGCACTGACACAGCTCCAACCCACCAGCAACCGTAACCTCCCGAGGTTCATCAGTTCTCCAAATCCACACCACAATGGCGTGGTACTCCATCCTTCCGTCAGAGCTTACCCATCTTGAGAGCTGGGCAGCTCGCATCTTCGTGAGTTTCCCTTCTTTTCTCCGATCTTGGTTCTTAGCCCCCTTCCCGATGACGCAGTCGCTGATCTGCCCCGGATTCCGCAGTTCCTCCTCGGTCTCATCACCATTGGCCCCTGGGCTTTCCTCATACTCCTAGATGCAACAATCTGGATATATCGTCTGATTCTTTGGGAGATCCCGTGGATTGGCGGAAGAGCACGTGGTCGACAGCGCCCTCGCGCGCCGAGCTTGAATGAACGTCCGGGCGGGCAACGGAGGGCATTTGGACTGCGCGGCGTGGAGACAGATACCGGCGATAGCGAAGGGGGCAGCCCAGATGATTCTCTACGAGTTAAGAGGGAGAGAGATCAGGATTCTGGCAAGGAGAATTTGAGCCCTGTTGTCCAAGCATTGAATCCACATTTGAGTGGGGATGGGACCTTGAAACAAAGGAGCTCAGGGCAGATATGATGACCGGTCCCCTTGGAGTGATGATGTTTATGATCTTGTGTTATTATTTTGTCTCTCGTCTGTGCTTTCTGTCGTTTGACTGTACGAGCAAGCATACATTTCTTTATTGCTCTCGGGTCTCATCGTGCAACACTACATGTCTTCCAATATGCAGAAGACTTAGGTACATCATGTACGTGACTTATACTAATCGAAGATTGTACGATACTTCCAGAGTATAAGCTGCTATGAAGTATGTCCTAGGTACTGAGCAGCCAATCTAATAATACCCCAACCGTCTTATCTTGAAGTCCCAACCCCGCAGGTCCCGAGGTCATCTCGGCCTTATGAGTCAATCGGAAAACATCCACGGACAGTTCAGCCAGTGAAAGTGGAGAGAGATAATCTCCGATACGAGTCTCCAAGATAAGTTCGCTTTCTCGTGCGGAGCTCATGCGGAGTAAGTAGTTGTTCTGAGCATAAAACTCCCCGATGGGCAAGAAGAATCATAGACTTCAACCCATAGTTATCCACTGCACAGTGATTTGAGGATGGCAGGCATTCGACACAAGCTAGACATTGATGCATCATGGCCCATATTCTCCAGACTCCTGCTCTGCATTCTTATCGTGGGTTTGTGTGTTGCCATCTGGAGGGTTCGACAACCTCGCAAGGCCAATGCATACGTGAGAAAGACGGCAACTTGCTCGGACAATAAGAAATCCCCCATCACGCCTCTAGAGGGATTTAATTGGGAAGAGACCGAGCCTTTACAATTTCGGCCATTCAAAGGAAAAAACAAATATAATTTGACCATGGGTGAGTCCCCTTGGTCTGCTCTCATACAGATGTGCTATATTATATACCACAAAACTCGACACTTACCTAGACTAATCTATTATAGCACTTGAGAACCTCGATCCATCAGACCTCATCCCGATGGACAAAACATACAAGAACAGACTCGCTCTCCGCAAGTCCATACTCGACCAGCACCACGACATCGTAGTGGCAATCAACAACTACCAAACCCCAGAGGAAGACGCTCGTATCCGGCCCGCCATTGGGGAACTATACAATTTCGTGCTGGGAACATACCTGCCAACCCGATACCCGAGCATGTTCCAGCTAAACGCCGAAAGCACGCTCTTCCAAAACCTGGTAACAGGCGCAACCTGGCCAACAAACCTGTCGCCAACGACACCAGCAATCCAAGCCCTGGAAATCCTCGCGCAGACAGTAGACGAGGATTTCCTGATCCTGCTCCCTGAGCTCTCACCCGATAGCGATGAACAGCCGAGATATGTACTACAAGCATATGCGACCTGTTTCCCGTCTGGTTTCAATACGCGCAAGAAACTCGGGTTGCGTTTGGTAGATATTCATGGGCCAGTCCCGCGTTACCAGGAGAAAATTGAGCGCAGCATGGACAAATTTTTTGCGCGCATCGAGGTTGGGAAGTTTGTGAAACGGGTCAATTGGAGTATTACTATTGACACGGGCTTGTTTGCTGCTTTTGGTGGAACACATGCTGTGCCGGGGAAAACAGAGGAGGCTATTGAGCTTGGAAAATTGAATGTTGATCAGGTATGTTGGCTGTGGGCAAGTTAGTTTGATGGAATGGCGCTGATACCACTAAAGACTCTTCTCCGGTGTGAGCGTCAGACATTGCATCGGCTGCCGGTGTCTAAGGCTCTTGTCTTTACCATCCACACTTATGTTTATCCGGTTAGGCAAATTAAGGATGAGGGTTCTGGTGAGGATCTTGCGAATGCCATCGAGGGCCTGAAGAAGGGGAATGTGCCAGAAATGCATACTTATAAGAAGGGAGATGTATGGGGAGAAGCATTGAAGGACTTCCTAAGGGACGGGACTACTAAATAGGGTTGGGTTCTTTACAAGATCCATGAAATATATAGTAGATATGACACAAGGATTGGATATAAGGACGCGTTTCTTTATATGCATTGTCAAATTTTGGGGGTCATGGTTTATCTTTTTACACTTCCAAGGACTGAGCAATTTAGCGCAGGCGCTCGACAACCTTGATGAGATCGGCCGAAACACCCATGGCGGTAACGTCACCACCGGCACCGGCACCCTGGACAATCAGAGGGTTGGCACCGTAGCGCTTGGTGTAGAAGCTGATGATGTTGTCACTCCCCTTCAGACCAGCGATAGCGCTGTCCTTATCGAAGTACTGCAGACCGACCTTGACAGCCTTGGCAGCAACATCAATGCTACCAACGTAGCGCACAACCTTGCCCTGCTTCTCGGCAGTGTTCTTGACATTGGCCATCTGAGCGTCAAACTCAGGAAGACGGGTCATGAACTGAGTAATGCCGTCCGCAGATGAAGGCAAAGATGCGAGCTCAGCGGGGATCAACGACTCAATAGGGAAGGAGTCGGGGCTGGTAACCTCCAGACCAGCGATACGGGCCAGGATGGTCAGCTTGCGTGCAACGTCCATGCCGTTCAGGTCATCACGAGGATCAGGCTCGGTGTAGCCCAGCTCCTTAGCCTGGGCGACGACGGCGCTCCACTGCGCATCAGAAGAGCCTGATGCAGGGGCGAAGGTGTTGAAGAGGAAAGACAGAGTGCCAGAGAACACACCCTCAATGCGGGTAACCTCGTCACCGGTGGCCACCAGGTCCTTCAAGGTCGACAACACAGGCAGGCCGGCGCCCACGGTGCTCTCGTGGTACACGAGAGCCTTACCTTCAGCTGCGGAGGCAAAGATATCCTTCCACAGGGATAGATCATCGGAGAATCCCTTCTTGTTGGGTGTCACCACTGAGATGCCCTTCTTGAGGAATGTGGGGTATTGCCGGGCGAGGCTAATGTCGGAAGTGTTATCGACCAAAATGGCACGGCCAGGGGCCGAGGCAAGGTATGTGGCAATTTCTTCGGCCTGAAGGGCACCGCTCTTGGTCAGAGATGGTGTAGCAGCAGCTGTGGCCCAGTCAGCAGCGGGGATGGCCGGCGAACAGGCGGGGGTCGGAGCGAGGAGGGTCTGGGAGGAGCGGGCAAGCACGACAAGCTGGGGCGCATTGGGGAGACGAGCAAGCTGTTGGAGGAAGGCAGTACCAACGCCTCCGACACCTAGTTCATCAAATCATTAGTATTCAATTAAATTTGGACTTTCCGAGCTCAGTAGTGAGGGACACTTACCAATGACACCAAGGAAGATAGGGCTAGCCGACATGATGTTGATTTGCTGATTTTCCTTGATTATTTCGATCAGTTCACTTTCCAGTTCTCAACCACAGGTTCAATATCAGATCAAAACTAAAAGAATGATCAATTGAGTCACGACGCGATCGATTCACCTGAGTAGTGGGGGCGCGGGGCTGCCCCGAATATCGGCCTTAGTCATCAATAGTGACAGAAAATGATTTCCAAGGTTTGGCGGTGTATATTGGCCGCCGGGCTTATCGATAAGCCGGTGGCATTGTAGGACGTAGAGCTTCCGTGAAACTTGCAACCTTGGAAGTTGCTTCTCGACATTACACAAGCCGTGCCATTCACATCATCATGCCTGCTGATCAGGACTCCCTCTACGGGCAACCCCGTTCAAAAAAGATCAAAACTGAACAGACCACTTCCTCCAACCTTGCTTTCACCTCTCAGCTTTCTTCACTCATCGCCCAAGATGCGGCCTCCGCTCCGTCGCGTGGGCGCCACCGTCCCTCCAAGAATCCGAAGTCAGATATTTTTTCAAAACACAATAAAGGCACTCAGAAGCGTGCAGCTGCCGATCTCGCAGATGACAACAGGGCCGTCAAGCAAGTCCACAGGAGCACTCAAGACATTGGCTCAGTCGACGCCAACACGCTAGGCCGGTCTCAACGCCGCATGCAAGAAAAAGCGCGCCTTTACGAGGATATGAAGAAGGGACTACATCTCGCCGGTGACAGTGATGATGACGACATGCCGGTCGATCCATCCGACCCGGACGCCTACCTGGCCCGACTACGACGCAAGGAGAAAGACGTATTGGTTGATTTTGATCTCAAGCACGCAAACGAGGAGGCGATCAAACAAGATGAGTCCGACGATGACAACGCGTCGATTATTTCCTACGAAGACGAATTTGGCCGTTCTCGCCGTGGCACTCGCCGCGAAGCCGCCGAAGCTTCTCGCGCCAAGGATGAAGAAGCAGGTGCCCGAGCTGCCCGGGAACGCTGGCGCCCTGCTCGTCCCGACAACTTAATCTACGGAGAGACCATTCAGACGGAAGCCTTCAATCCCGATGCCAAAATCGCGACGCATATGTCCAATCTCGCTGCTCGTCGTGACCGCTCGCCTACCCCGCCAGAGAATAAGCATTACAATGCCGAGACAGAGGTTCGCAACCGTGGAACTGGATTCTATAACTTTTCCACAGACGAGGAGGAGCGCAAGCAGCAGATGGAAGAACTCCGAATTCTGCGAGAGGAGACTATACTCAAGCGGAAAACTGACGAGGAGCGGATGGCTGAGCGCAATGCTCACATAGAGTGGCGACGCAAAGAAATCCAGAGAATCTACGACGAGAACAAGGAGAAATGGCGCCTAGAGGACCTTGAAGCTGAACGCAACCCTAAGCCAAAAGAGACACCTCCACCTAAACCACCCCCCACGAAATGGTTGTATCCTGAGACCGACCCTCCATATGACTGGACTACATGCCCACTGGCGCGACGATATATCGCCATGGTTTATCCTCCATACGATATTGCTGACTCTGCAAAGGACAAGGACACTGCAAAGGAGGAAAAGGAGGAAACCTTCCTAGGCTATTTTCCCTAGTGTTTCGCGGTAGCCAAGTGACGTCTCATCACCTTTTCATTGCATCTGCACGCGCTTTGATTGACAACTTGCTTTCTGCCTTCTTTGCGTTTTCTTTTGTATGTGTGATACCCCCTCATTAGTTATGTTGCACTTTTACTTCCAAAAAGGGAGCTTTATTGAGCTTAGTCTATCCGTCTGTAGGTGTATTTTAAGGTGTCCGAGCATATCCAAAAATAGAGTATTTTAGCTCGATATGTCAAGCTCATTGTATAACATAGATGGTAATAGAGGACTTAAAGTGTAGAAGGTTAATTTCCATATACATGTATATGCTTCTCAATCTTGGGGCAACGAGAATAATACATATCCCAGTGAAAACTGAAACAGCTACACATTGTGATGAATCCCGTTTGTAATCATCCTCCGGGGCATTTAAGACCGCTTCCAAGGCCTCCTCGTCCATCAGTCTGTCCACGGTCGTTACATATGTACAGAGCGTTAATAACGAGAAGGGCTACCATTACTAAAAGTGGAAATCTTGAATCATCACAGTCATATCAACATAACTCATCACTCATCATGTCAGAACAGAGATTCCAATTATAAGCAAGTCCCACAGTCCGTACCCTAGCTCAACCCAGCTCAACCCAGCTCATCCAGGATTTCCAGGAAATCCCTCGCATCTAGATCAAAGTCCAGTCAGTCAGCAATAACTCGAGACCTGGTTCCAGTCTAACCACTTACCACGAGGCTTTTCGAACTCCACGACATGATGTCCCTGCGATGTCTGCGGGGGGGTTATAATCATCCATAGACATAAATATCACAGGTTTGATATCGCGCACAATCACCGTCCGGGAATCGTATGACTTGAGCCAGCTGCGTTTCCCGAGGTTGTGAGTAACGAACGCAGTCCAGACAGGTGTGCTGCGGTTATTGTTATTAGAATTTAATGTTTGGCTCGGAAAATCGATACTTGACATACTGTTTCATCTCGCCCTCGTGGACCGATGACTGGAGTCTTATGGCTCCAGTCACCCTATCTTTGTATATGCGCAGCGCGTGTGTATATCCATCTTCCCTGATTGTGCTAGAGGATGTCAGCTATTCGGCACTTAGTTCATCTTCTTGGTATAGACTCACGCTGCAAAGAGTTCCCGTTCGTGTGCCAGCTCGTGGTCTAGAATTTCTCCGATAGGGTGGCCTGCATCCTGAGAGCGCAATGCAAGGAATGTGTTATGGAATAGCACCAGATCTGTAAAATTGAGAGATGTAAGCGTTGTTACTTCACCAGCCAAGGCAGAGCTTCAGATGGGCATTGCTGACCTTCCAACGTGGTGAACTTCAATTTCGTCCATAAAACAAGCTCTGTCCCGCGATTCCGCCGCCTGCATAGTCGGAGACAAGAGCCATCTCGTAAGATCTCCAGTAAATTAAGTGGCAGGCAGTAGTAGTCACTAGGACCCGTCCGGTGGGGTTCTTTGCAAAGGATGCGGACGCGGTAGTCTGATCTTCTTAGGTAGAAGGACACGCGCATATCGGTCTCGTCATTCAGGGATCTATACTGAGTTAGAACACATGCTCAAAGAGGGTTAGATATCTCGACTTGCAATTGGAGGAGCTCCTCAAAGCCCTTGTCTTTAATTGATTGTTTAATGCCTGGATAAGGTTCCCCACAGCAGCACGACCTATTGCCAGATATGTTAGCAAAATCCCAAAAAGCAAGCCAAGCTATCTATATCTCACCTTTCTCTCACAGATGGCAGAGGAGTGCTGGTACTACTAGACCCGAATGTATCCTTAGCCCAGTGGTCTTTGATAATATCAGGGCTGGTCGAGTGACTAGTAGTCGTCGTTGCAGATGCAGAAGTAAGTGGCGAGAGCGGGATATCCGGTACAGACGGCGGAAAATCCGAAGAAGTGGCCGATGAAGGCGACATCGGCGGCGGAGACAAATGCGGCGGTCGAGTGCGCTCGTATGACCTCCGCCGTCGTGTGTTCCGGTCACTCACCGGACGCTCTCTCTGCGGACGTTCCCACAGAGGGCGTTCCCTAACCGGAGGCTCCCTAACCGGAGGCTCCCTCACCGGAGGCTCCCTAACTGGAGGCTCCCACACCGGGCTCGGGGTACTCGCGCGGTAGCCGGGAGGCGAGTCATCTGGGCGGAGTGTCATGCCTTCAAAGCGAGCAGCAAACCGGCTATCTTGAATCGAGAGCAGAGTCTTGAAGCCATTGACGAGACCCACGAGGAGCGAGGAGGTGTAGTGATCACTAATAACATGAAATAAGCATACGCATGCGCTTTTTCTACTGGGCGTCTTTGCGGAGCACCTACTTTCTTACCAAGTCAATGAACTCTTTAAAGACGGTCTTATACTTGGCTAGGCGGGTGGCCAGGGTGTAATTTGATTGATCCCAAAAGAACCGGCTCAAAATTACCCATATGCGCTTGTATCTTGCTGGGCTAGCATCAGCGCCATCGAGACCTCGGAAAATATCGCCGATATCCTCGATGGTATATGCGAAGCTGGCTTGCACCACATTCAAATCGGGCTTGATCAACTCAAAATAACGGCGTTTTCGTGGATCTTCAGCTAGATGCTCCAAGGTGGACAAGGCTGAGCTGATTGCGTATAACTCGGACATGAGCGAGGTGATATCGCCCACATGTTCTGGAAGAGGCTCTCGGAATACATAGAAGCCAGCCGCCACGTCGTCGGCGCTCTGGCGAGATGCGCGCAGAGCCTGAGCCATCTTATAGTCCGGAGGGTTAGGCCATAAGTTTGGGGGTTTTTTTTATTTTTGGGAGGGGGAAGGGATATGGTGGGGAGGGCTATGGGAGAGGGGCTAGGAAAAAAAAAATTAGGAACTAAATAGGCCAATAGGCTCACATGCGGACAATTAAGATTATTTAACAAAGACGAAAAAGCCCTTGAGATAAAGAGGGGAAAAAAAAGGAAAAAGAAAAAAAAAAAGGGCCCATGAGGCTCTCCCGACAGGGTTCTCCCTTGCGTCCAAGACCTGACGTGTTCACGCGCGAATGGCGGGGCTTGCCCAGGTGGTGGGGTCCTCTCTTCGTCATCTCCCGTTCACAATAGACCGCTTGTTGACTTGTTGATATAGAGAAGGTGTATACCAGATATAAGCTTATATTAACATAGGATAAGCTACCTAGTATAAGCAGTATAAGCTTCGGTTGACTCGGATTTCCATGGTTCACCAAGTATTTCCGCCCTAAATGTGGAGAACTGCTCTGTCTTATAGCCCCCTTCAGTCAGACCAATCATAGGTTAAAGCGTTTAGGTACAAGTACAGAGAGTAGATAGATCTTGGTTGCTTGATTTGAACGCTTCCACGTGCAAACTGTGTACAACATATATTGCATGAGTCGAGGAGGAAACCATTCAGATGGAATAGGTTATAAAGTGGAGTATCCACGAGTACTGAGAAGCGAATATTATAGGTTGATTGATTCGCCTCGAGTGTGAGGTCTCCGACTGAATGTACTCCTTTCTGGACTTTTATACTCGACAACCCAAAGTCTATAGTGTTGCTGTAGCAGATATTTTGAAACAGCCACCTCAGTCCACACTCTAATAGAATGTACTGTCTTGGCGTTAATTTTCTCTGTTATTGAATTCTAACTATTACATCCAGGATACTTAAAATCTGAGCCAGCTGGCAACTATAAGATATACAGTCGCCACAAATCTCCTCTACCCGGGTTGCATTGCATTCGTGTAACAACACACCATGCATCTCAAGTATAGAAAATGCGGAACAATTAGTACGTGCGCGATGTATAGATATGCAAAGCTTGAATTTAGAACGGGCTAGAACATCAATCTCAACATGACTCGCGTAAATTGGCTTATTAGAGCTATTTGGGGCCAAGTCTGTCACTCCGGAAACCATACTGAGCGAAGTTGACCCTCGAAGGAAGATCCACATAGGCTGGCTGCATAATCCTATAATATCGGAATAAGTCCACGGATAGTTGCATATGACTTACACTGGTCTATGGATATTGTAGTTTTCCAACTGCACCGGGATCATCAGTCCCATCTAACGGAATTTTCATATCCGATTTACTCACTATAACTGCAGAACTACCAGTAGTAGTACTGGGTGAATAGAAAGCGTTTACAGAAGACCAGTCTGGTAGAGTATAAAATCAAACAAATCAAATGTATTTAGGTGTGCCGCTCGTTGAGTAAACACGTATCGCACGCTTGTTATGCTGACGCATATGCCCTAACAAACGATGAACCAAGGACCAGAACAACAAGATCGGGATTGTCCTAAATGCACAATGCTCGCGCATATGCGTCGACAAGTCCAGCAAAGCCCCGTTCAAGAGTGAATAGATACACACCAATACAATATCAACATGGCTTGGACCACTGCGATGGTGGAGCTTCCGCTCAGGAGCCCATCAAAAGCTATCAACGCATCGAGGAGCCTCAGATTTAGCATATGGTGCTGATTGGAACTGTGTGGACATATCCGCGAGAGGGCGTCAATGTGCCGCAGAACACCGGGTTTGAAGACAACTATCTAGCTCTTGCTTAGACAATCGTCAACATGCATAAAACCCATCAGGTCCAAACGTACGATGCTCTTCTGCAAACACATCGTTAAAGCTTGCCTGTTCGCCGGTGCCTTCCCGATTCAAGGCCCCGTATAATCAACTCAGTGTCTGACGCTAGTATTGTTGAATCATCCCCGCGAGCCTAGTGTCGTGGTGAGACCGTGCCATCGTATTGTCGCCATCGCTGCTGTCTTCTCATCGCATCGTGAGCCCTAATTGTAAACGTCCTGTGTGTCTTGCGCTGATATGCTGAAGCACTCTGTGAGCCCAGTGTCGTGGTGAGACCGTATCATCGTATTGTCGCTATCACGTATTGTCGCCCTGCTGTCTTGTCACCGTATCGTGATCCCTAATTGTAAACGCGCCATATGTGTATCTTGCACTGATATGCTCTATCACTCTGTGAACCCAGTGTCGTGGTGAGACCGTATTATCGTATCATCGTATTGTCGCCCCGCTGTTTTCTCATCTCCCCGTGAACCCTAACTTATAAACGTCCTTTAGGTGTCTTGCGCTCATATGCTGAATCACTGTATAAGCCCGGTGTCGTGGTGAACCGTATCATCGTATCATCGTATTGTCGCCCTACTGTCTTCTCATCGCATCGTGAGCCCTAACTGTAAACGTCCTGTGTTATTATAGCGCTGGTATCATCGTGTCCATAACGTGTGATTGTATCCCGCCGTATCGCCGCACCGTGTCATGTCGTATATCGTATCGTCGGACTCCGCGCATATCGCATAAGCATGGCGCGCGCGTTCGCTAGCCCTAAGAAACCCATGCTATTCATCCAAATGCGCTCACCAATGTCAAACGTTTGCACCTTTAGTGCGAGGGCTCGAGGGTTCAGGGTCGGGGTTTCACGATCAAGCTCCAGATAGCTGCAGGCTTCCAGTTCATTGCAGTGGACAACGTCCTGTGATGGCTCAGGCTGACTTTCATTGATTTCCGCATTGAACCGAGTTTAGACCCTCTGATGAAAAGCTCACTGTCATCGGATGGACTGTTAGAAGATCCCCGGGTCCTCACAACATTTTGAAACAAACTCAAGGTTAAGCTTCGAGCTTCGACCCCGGATTACTGGGGCGGTGAATGACGCAGGCGGTAAGTCCCCTGTTTTGCGGGGCAAAAAAGCTCAGCCCTGGAGAGCTCCCGAAGCTTCCCCGAGGCTCTCAGTCAAAATCGGAGCTAGAGTGAGATCAATCTGAAGAGGGCGCGCAACACCGCCTTGCACAACAGGCTGAAGCTTGCTTCGAATCATCCCCACTACCAAGGGACATTGCCAACGCTTTTCTTGCTGTTCTTATTATGATTTCAAGCTACTTGGAAGAAGTCTTGGCACTAATTTAAAAGGTTGAGATTTCCCATTGATAACTTAATACCCTCGATAAGAGCAAAGAGGAACAGTTCAGAAGCAAGTAAACCCCAGCCGTCCTCCAAACCCAGAAACCGTGCATGAAACCGTCCGAAAAAAAATCAGAGAACCATTAGAGAAACACAAACGCCCAGAGGCAAAAGACGAAGTGAGATTAAGAGGGCACTTAAGAGGATTCTTCCTCTTCCTCTTCCTCGGCCTTGGCGAGGTAGGCGGCCTTCTCCTCTTCGTAGCGCTTCTTGTCAGCGGCAGCTTTGTCATCGTAGGGCTTGCGGTCAGTCTCGCTCAGAGCCTTCCACTTGTCACCAAGCTGCTTGCCAACCTGGCCTGTAGGGATGTTAGATATGCACCATGAAGCTGGAGAATCAATTCACTGACCGAAGCTGATGCCGGGGTTCTCCTCGCGAACCTTGTCGCGGTTGTCGTTGGCGAAGAACATGTAGGCGGACAGACCGCGCTTAGGCGCGTTGGGGTCTAAAGTAAATTAGTACAAGCTGAGGACAAGCAGCTTACTTTCTTATTGACTTACCCTTCTTGCGGCGCTGGACGCGCTTCTCGGGAGCCTTGCGGGTAGACTTGGTGGTGCTTTCCTTAGGCATGATGACTGATGAAGGTTAGATGTGATTCCCAAGGGGTTTTGCCACAACGGGTGTATTGCAGGAGAAATGAATTGGGCAATTGGGTCAAGTGAAGGGTTGTAGACGCAATTGACATGTAATATAAAGAAATCGGAGTGTAGGTGAGAGGGGAGAAGGGCAGACGCGTGTGTTTGCTACCTAGGTAGACGCGTTGCGCGCAACTAAATCACTTGCGACCGAGGGAAACAGAGCTTCAAGATGATAGGGATAAGATCAACTCACATGAATTCGAAGATCACGAATTTGAATATGTTGAAGAAAAGGAACTATATGTTTCCATGTTAGTTGAGTGGACAAAAACATAGATTGAGATGCGCGCGACCGCAAGGTCGGCGCAAATTGGAAAAAAAGAAGACATGGAATGAGGTGAAAATAAATGAATCCAAGGACGAAAAGAACTGGAGAAAAAAGAGGAATGTGGTGGTGGTGGTGGAAATGCGCCAAAGTGTATATACTCGTTGATATGCAGTACCTTTTTTTGTATGGGAGCGAGTTTGTATGGGGGAGCTGGTAGTGTAGGAAGATAGTAAGAGAAGAGAAGAGTAGAGGGGGGGAGGGCCGTAGTAGTAGCAAAGAGAGGGGGGCCACAGTAAGGGAAAGGCAAGCACGGTTTCGCTGGTTTCGCTGACTGGCTGAGAGAAATTGTATGGTTATTACTTGTAATTTACAGTGTCCACCATATTATTTATCACTGATTCCTCGAAATTTACGTATTATTTCCTTAAATTACCAATGATTCCATGACTATCGTTTGCTAATATATTCATGCACTTACTTTTTGATTTTTTTTTTCTCCAAGGCAGGTCTTTGTGGGATGTTGTATGAGAGGGAATTCGATACGGCGTTATGAAACGAGATCATTCCGGCACTTGGGACTTGTGGATTGCGCTCCGTCATATTAATAAACCGCGCAAACGTACAGGTATACGATACGCGGTACCACCATAATAAAAGCATTTGCTCCGCAAGTACCTCATACCTGTCATTACGAGGTGTTTGCCATTGAATTTCAATATTGTTATCAGTTATATTGCAACATTTTTTCTATTGAATAATATGACAGGCAACGATGCTCATTTAGCTCACGTTGTTTTTGTAGTTGTTGTAAGCAGGCTACGATGTATGTCAGAGATTCTAGAAACCCCCGTTTAAGAGGAGGAGCTAGAAATAACAAATCAAACATTTCATAACGTATTCAGTTTCGGGGTTCCTTGTGAACAGACACTCAGCATTAAGGACTTACTTCCATCTGGTATAGCGTACTCCGTATAATGACTTTGGTCGCGAGTCGCCAGGTCATGCGTAGGCACATGTACATATTGACTTGTATGGGGTACCTTCGCGGTCCTAGGGGGGAAAAAAAAGGTCCCAGTCCACTATCATTGGTGTCATTATCCCTCTAGCTGGTAAAATAGGAATTTAGAAAACAAGGTCTACATAAGCTCTCGGTGTCAAAACCAGTGTGATTATCATTAGGTTAGGAATTCTGTGTAATAGTGCAAACCCTAATTATCATGCAAAGCGTGACTAGAGGTGCGTACATAACAGTGTGAGTACAGACTTCAACTATCATCTTCAGGCAAGGGCGCATGGTTGCTCAAATCATAAGCGTGGCGTACCCTTTTAGCGTAACCCCAATTGGAAACACGGCTGGGCAGGTACCTAGGAACTTAGGGAAGTATTGACATTGATTACCCTGTTGATAAAGGGGGATACGTCCACGGGTGCTCCAGAGCACTCATAAGCATGAACGAATATGGCATAGGGTTATCGCTGTTTTCTTAGCCCGAGGATTATCCACGACTGATAGGTTACAAAGTGAAACGGCTTACCTAGGTAGAATAGTTAGAAGGTTAGACTCCTTCCTTACAGAGCCGGATCACACCATTATCACAAGCTAAATTCAGAATAGATGTCTTTTTTTGTTATGACTATGGATATTCTATCTCCCTAGGTAGCTCCTACCCCTCTTGCTTATTTATCTGCAGATACCATCCATGGATGGTGCAGACGAGTTGGATGGCATCTTGCTACATATTGAAAGATTGACAGATCAAAAGCAAAAGTCGGTACTCCACAGAGATTGTCTTCATAAAAGCGCATAGACCACCGATGAACATTCTGTGCAGCAGAGAAGTCCCTTTTGTTTACTCCGTACACATACCGTTGGTACTGCAGTACAGTACTGGGGCAGTGTAAGGGCTAATCCACCTGTAATGTCCGTACTCCGTACAGTTCCACGCCTTCCGACAGGAAAGCGTCATAGAGTTCGCGTCTGTATTATGAACTTCAAATCATTCAAATGTTTGGTAAATCATCTGTACCTGATTAGACTGTGCTAGTTATGCGTTTATCCGACAATAAAGCCCTTACTTCTAAGATGCGACTAAAGTACATACTGTACACCGCTGTGTATAGCCGTCATTATTGCTGTTATGGACTCTTGTCCTGTTGTAATATTGTCCTATCCACATTATTCCGTCTAAAATTATCAATCCCTTTTTATTTTTTTTTCCTCTTAAGAATAGAATTCGAATGTTCCGGAGACTTGGGGTATTTTCGTATAGCGCCTGTGCTCCTAAGTACTCCATACATGTACAGTTAGGGGAATTTGAGGGGGGGAAAAAGATCGGAAACGCGTCAAAAGAAAAACATCAGTCACTTTCATCCAGCACCAACGCGCGCAACATGTCGTCATCGGCCCAATTTAATCCACTGGCAACAACCACTGCACTTGCAATGGACTTCATAGTCTCCCACTGAGCTTTGCGCGCCTTTAAATCTGTTTCAAGACTGTCCAGTTGGGATAGCAGCTCAGGGTCTTCAAGCTTCTCTCTCCATGATGAATCTTCTTTTGTGAGCTCTAATAACTGGCGCACCAGTTCCTGGTTTTCGCGATTGATCTGTAGATTCTTTACTTCCAGATTTGAGAGTTGCCTCAGAACCAAGTCATGTGCCGATGCAAGATTCTCATGTGCAAGTGCAAGGACATCGCGACGATTTACCAGACAAAGAAGGGCTCTATGTATACCTTCATTAGACTTGGGTCTAACTCATGGGGTTTTCGTGGGTACGTACCTCTCAGCAGGGGTGGCAGCCTTCAGATGAACGGCTTTGAGAATAGGGTCAGTCATGAGGATGGTGCGAATAGCCTTCCTCCTGACTGTATAAGTGGATCGTGCCTCCAGGAGCTCACGTTCCGCGATTGCGAGCTGTTCTTCGGGATCTGAGCCCGAAAATGATTCTAGTTCTAATAGGATGAAAGCGATTAGGAAAAGGGGACAGACAAAAAAGCAAAGAGGGAAAAAAAAAGGCATAGCGAAGCTTTTATCAGACTCACCTTGTTCGAGAAATGCCTTTTCTAATTGTTGTTCCTGTACTTGGTTGTAGAGCTGCAGCACCAAGGCCTCTTTATCCGATAGAGTCAAGACATCGCGAGGGTCGTCTGCAGAATAATCTAGTAGAGTCACCTCACCAGATTGCAGGTGAGGCAGCGACTGGCCATGTTTTGCAGCCATGGATGTACATATGTAGATCCCATGAACGCGGGCGTATCTGGTGATATGAAGATGAGACCGGAGGCGGTGGGCGAGCTTCCCCGGCCACACGAGGTTGCGGAGCAACCTTTCAACGTCTTGACCAGCCTGATCGGGGGCTTCAAGACTGTGATTCATTTCTTTTTTCCCTTACATGTATCTCCTTCTTTGAGCAATATTTCTCACTTTTCTCTCTTACTGAGCATCTAAGCTCGCCTGGTGCCGAGGGGGGTAATGTCGTTGCACATCTACATTGCTCACACTGGGGAGCATTTCCTGGCTGATCCAGTGGCATTTGCCTCGTAGGTTTCCACTATCTCTATTCGATGATTTCTACCATCTGTTTATCTATATTTGAATGGACCTATCCAAACTCTAGCTGACGCCCGTCCAATCTCTATAGTCCCGATGCTTTGAAGTCATGGATCGTTCGCAATACATCTATTCCACCTGCGCGGCAAATATTGATGACCGCCCGGGGAAAGAATGTCAAAGTCCAAACGCTCGCTACAGAGGTGGGGCATTATCATATCAACCCATGACCTGGAAACAAGCTAACTCGTAAGCAACCATCGCAGAACGAGATCTTTGTATATGACCGACAATACGTCAGTGAACCAGGCGACGTCCAATTTCCGGAACTACCTCCTCCTGAACCATTCCGACCCGGTAGCCCCCCAGCGACCCTCAAAGACCTGAATGACCTGCAAGCATGGCGGAACCTTTATATGACACGGCGCAACTGGGCACTGGACTTGTCCAGTCGCTGTGGGTCGATTGATAAGAACCTCCGAGAACATAACGAGCGCACCGATGTGATAAATCGCGCGGTGGGCGTGGCTCTGGAGAACCTCAAGTCTCACGTGGGTAACCTAGAGCATCGGTTCCAAGAGGCACAGTCATGGGCGAATAGCCTTTTAGAAGAGCAGCGGGCTGCTTTAGATGGCTGGCAACGAGCGCTTTCCACACTGGACAATATTCCGGCACGTAAAGATTTCCCTCTTCTTGGACGTCCGTCCACGCCCAAAATGGACAAGGATCGACCAACCGGAACGCTGCGTGACTTTGTCGACGTAGGGGAGGTTCATCGGGCTGGATCAGAGGCAGCGACTGCATCATCGGCCTTTGCTGGTAATGTCCATGACATTGAGAAGACAATCGGTGACATCGCCTCGGACACTCAACGTCTGGTGGACGAGACCCTTGCCTCAAATTCCGATGGGGTGGGTGGGCTGCTGGAAGAAGTGGAGACTATCGCGAAGAAGATCGGATCTGACTATGAGCATGTCCTCGGCTTGCCGAACAACCAGAAAACCTTGGCCAATATATCAAGACTCGCATTGAGCCATACCCAGGACCTTCTTCCATCGCTGGCGGAGATCAGCACTGAGATCCAAGCTGCGCTGGAGCACGCTGTGCAGCGCCGGGGGGCCGCAGAGAAAGCGGCCATTGAGCATATGCGCACGATTTCCTCCCTTGAGTCTAGACTTGCTGACGCCCATGCACGAATGGTCAATCTGGACGTGGGAAGTAATGCCTTTGAGATTATCTACTCTGTCTTTCAGATGCCAATGGTATACGGGTCGATTCTTATCGAATCAGTGCGGCGGCGAGAATGGAGTGATAAGATCAAGACTGATTCCCTGACGCTGGCCGAGGAGATGGCAGTTTTGAGAGATGAGGAGCAACGCCGCAGAAAGAAATGGCTTAAAAACATGGGAGACTTCGTGACTGTGACTGACTCCACTACGCCGGGAATCGAAGTCAACCTTCAAGGTCAGGATGAGGAATGGCCTGAAGTAGCTCGGAAAGAGATTGAGTATTACATCGACGATTTAAAGACCACTCATTCCTTGACCAACATAGCGGAAGAGCTCACCCAGCAACTCAAGGAGCTGGACGCACCCACTCGACAGCAAAGACGACGGGCCAAAGCATTCAAACAAGGCAGTGTATTTGACATGAGCCGGAGCTCTATATTACGTGCTGATGACTCCGTCCGTAGCTTACAAGAAGAAAAGACAAAGCTGGAAGAAAGGCTCAAGGGGTCTGACAGTCGTGTCCGGAAGTTGGAAGACCTTTTGCATCGTCAAAGCCAGCTCAGCCGGCCACCGAGCGGCAACTTCGGCCCAGACTTCCCAGGTTCACCTGCGTCTCCACACCCTGACGCACTATCTAGACGGTCATCCGTCTCTTCAAGGCGGGTCTCAGCGACTCAGTCTGCCGAAGACAAAGCACTCATCCAGCGCATCGTTTCGCTCGAAGCAGAGTTGGCGGCCGAGAGAGATGCGGTCCAGCGACTCCACAAGGAAGCTCACGCCGAGCGGCAAACAAACTCTGACAAGTTCCAAGAAGCCCAATCCACCAAAAAGGACCTCATAGGCAACCTTGAAGCGCGCCAACGCGAATTCGAAGATGAGCGCCGATATCTGGACTCGGAGTTAAAGAAGTTCAGACTTCGTACGGAGGAAATGGAAGAAGAACTAGATCGACTTATGGATAGCAGAGAGCATGGAAGACAAGAGATTGATGATCGGATGCACCAGCTCGAAGTCGACCTTAAAAATGCCCACGCCAACTCCGCCGACGATGCACAGAAAATCATTGATCTTAATGCACAGATTCAAACTCGGCAAGAGCGAGAAGAAACTCTACAAGCTAAGGTTGATGATTTTGAGCACCGACAAGCGGAGTTCGAGCAAAAGCATCAGGAAAGTTATCAAGCCCTCCAAGCTATTTTCATGAACCTCTCGCCCGGGGGCATTGTGCCTGCTGAACTTCCCGACATCATCAAAGCCATTGAGGTTCTCTCTGAGGGCCTGACGATCCACGCCAAGAGCACGGAATCTAGCGCAGCCCAGGCAATGGCTGAAAACAAGACCCTTGAAGAACAAATTTCGAAATTTGAGTCGGAGGCAGAAGAGCGGACAAAGAGCTTCGACGAGTGCAAGGCCGAATTGTCGCAACTAACTGAGGAGCTCTCAAGCGCGCTATCAAAGGTGGAGGAGTTGACCAGTGAACTGGACAAAGAGCGATCTAAGTTCAGTTCCTTGCACTCTCAAATGACTGCCGGAGAGAGTGGCTCCGAAGCACTGCGTGAACAGATCGCCGAAGAGGAACGGAAACAGGCGGATCTGTCACGGAAACTGGCTGAAGCTGAAAGCGAAGCTCGAAATTTGAAAGACCAGGCTGCGGAATGGGAGAGAAAGGCAGGGGCCACTTCGGAGACCGAGGAGCAGGCTGTGGCGCGGCTGGAAGCTCGGGGTACAAAGTCCCTCGAGCTTTCAAATCGACTCTTTGCGCAGGTTGAAAAGCTGGGTCGGATGCTCGAGCAATTGGGTTTCACCATCATTCAGCAAGACGGTCAGCTCCTTGTCCAGCGTGCTTCGAAGCTCAGTGCATCGTCGGGGCTGGGTGAAAGCCTTGCCCAGTCAGGTATTGTATCCCTGAAACCGGACAGAGCGCTTCTGGACTGGATGCAAGCCGAAAGCATGGAGGATGAAGAGACCAAATTTTCGGCTTTCATGGAAAGTCTAGCTCAGTTCGACGTGGCTATATTTGGTGATGTTGTTGTCAAACGCGTCAAGGACATCGAAGTCCTAGCGCGAAAATGGCAAAAGGAAGCTCGAGGCTATCGTGAAAAGTACCATCGAGTTCAGAGTGAGGCTCATGACAAGATTGCCTACAGATCGTTCAAAGAAGGCGACCTTGCTCTCTTCCTTCCAACTCGGAATCAGGCAATTCGCTCCTGGGCAGCCTTCAACGTGGGTGCGCCGCACTATTTCCTCCGCGAGCAAGATTCGCACAAACTACAAGCTCGAGACTGGCTTCTCGCCCGCATCACCAAGATTGAGGAACGGGTTGTAGATCTGTCCAAGTCAATGAACGGTGTCGCGCCAGACCGTCGGTCCCTCGGAGACGCCAGCGACGGCGCCTCTCTAGACGACGAGAATCCATTCGAGCTTTCAGACGGCCTCCGTTGGTATCTCCTCGAGGCCGTAGAAGAGAAGCCCGGTGCGCCTGCCACACCGGGCATAGCGAAGAGCACAGTTGCATCGGCGCACGTTGATGCCAAGGGTAGCATCCGCCTCAAACGTGGTACGGACGAGGGCGCCATTGCCAAAACCCTATCCAGGAGCCTTGATAGCCGCCGTGAGAGCTCGACTTCTAAGCGGGGCACTCCCACGCCGTCGCAGCACGCCGTCGAATCCACGGTTGATCTTGTACGCCCCGCCGAAGCTGATACCGGCTCGCAGCCCCGAGAGGCTGCTCCGATCTTCGACGAGGTTCGCCGTGACCTGCTCTCTGGCCCGTGAAAAGTAGGGATTGACTTATTTATCTTCCGTCTTTTCCGGGTCTGTTTTCGTATGATCTAGTATCAGGTGCTAACGGTTTTCTTTGGCTTAGGATTCTCTTTCTGCACCGGCTCAACCAAACATAAGTGGCACCGCTTCTTCTCCCTCTCGATTGACTTCTGATCGTCGACACAATGGCCGATCTCGCCCGTGGGAGAAGTTGTGGTCTCTTGATTATCGACTCGAGGGTGGCGCATCATAGACTGTTTTCTTCTCTTCGTCTTTTTTCTAACAAGCTCCGGCGTATTAGTGCGTTGCATTATTCCATTTTTGTTATTTTTTGGCTTGTTCCCTTAGTGGATCCATACACGTCCCATTTGCTTTTGACATTGATTTAGTCCAGATACCCAACAATGCAATCTACACTTGAATATATATCCATCTACTTGAAGTGGCGTAGGGTACGAGGTGCCTGGTCAAGCTTTATGAACCATACTTCAAGAACAATCATGTACAGAGAGCAATTTACATAGGGAGTAAGCTGAAATTAAGGTGAACTTGTAAAGGAAATGTGATTAGTATGATCAAGAAAAGATAAATCACTAGTCTAATCCTTCCATGCCGCCCATGTCGTCCCAGAATTGACTGAAATCCACATTCTCATCTTCGAACATCTGCTTCGCTTGTAACATTGCAGACCGTTGCCGTTCCGCGGTGAAGCCACCAGGCTGCGAGCTCTCCCATTGGATCAGCTCGACCCAACGGAGGAAGAGATCCTCACCCATTTCAGCCAACTTCTCCTTGAAGGCAAGGATCTGATCGCGCTGGACGGATCGCTTTTGGCCACTGGGGGTATTCTCATCCCCAACACGCCAGATCAGCCAACCATCAGCATCGGTGTTAACCAGCACGGCAGTGCGGAATTCATCTATCTGCACACCATCGCCTCTCCGAGTGCGATCAACCAGAGCATGAGCGCGGATCATAGCCTCATAGTCTAAATTCCAGTCTTCGTCCACGAGCAAGTAACCAGTCTTTCCGATTCGCTCGGGAGTCACAGCGGCGACGATCTTATCGCGACGCGCCTCATCTTCGCGGATCCACCTGTTACGCTCGAGCTCCTTGCTCCAGCTGCGGTTACTGCGGCGAACTATGACCTCCCGCTCACGGAAACCGACGGCGCGTCGCCAGCGCACGGGCCCTCTGACGAAATTAACAGGCCACGACCACAACAGGGTCACGAGGAAGTAGTCGATGCATATAGTTCCAGTCCGCCGCAGGATGATTTGGACCGCTTCTGTCCACGGGGTAGCTGCCGTGTCCACGGTCATGGAACTTTGAAGCCCGATCAGCGTTCCCAAGAGGGCTGGATATGTGCTGATTCCCATGTACACCCGTAGGCCAATCACAGCAGCTACTACCAGGTTGAGGATGAGGGGTACGGTGAAGGTCTGCCGCTTCAGTTCCTCTGCTGTGATGTCGATGTGGACTAGGTATACTTCGTCGGGAGAGAGTGGTTCGACGAATGACTTCAAGGCTTCTGGGACTTTCGTGAATGGAGGGATCGGGCCTGAGGATGCGGAGCTTGGTGTTGAGGCTCCGGAGGACGTTGGCGTCTTGCCACGACCTGAGCGCCGTGATGATTTCGCCATGGTAGGGGTTGATATATATGTATTCCCTCAAATCGCTGGATATTATCTGAGTTAAAGCTTGTTCAAGTGTTTGGAACGCGAGTCTTGTTGCATTTATCGAAGCTTTGGAGGATAGGGCGAGTGAACGTGTCACATGTCAAGGCAAGATGAGGGTCATTTGAGCATCACGAGGTTGTGAATTCTCTCCTGACAAAGTCTCAAGAACAGATATGAGTAAAAGACAAGTTGAGAAGACCAGTTGTTGGTGGTTGAAGGAGTCGACGTAATGCGGGAGGAATTCAGACGGGCTAACCAGATTGGGGAATGAGAGCGTAGTATTTACCTCCGTCATTTCTTCAGCGCAGGAGAACCGCGTCTTAGCGTCTTTCCCCTTTTCCCCTAACTTTCCTACATGTAAACCCTCTGCAGGCTGCAAGGGGTATTTCGGTCATGTCATTCGATAAAAACAATCGAGGTTCGCGAGACAGACAGCGGTCATCTTTCCGACGCGCCCCGAAATTCGATCATTACAATATACCTACGAAGCTCCCATCACCCCCTCAAGAAGATGGTCCGCATCCACGACACGCTATTCGCCCAAGATCTCTAGCCGATGCGTATCGAGACGCATCAAAACACGCAATGTCCGCCACATATGACGAAGAATACAACTACGTGACAAGCCCAAGCCCGCGGTCGAAGCGGCAGCCGATTAACGCGTTGTCGCCAATATCCCAGACTTCTCCTCCTCCCAAAGAACTCGAAGACGCATATAGGCGTATCGATGAAGATGACGCTTTAGCCGATCTCGTGCGCGATTATGACTGGGAACCGCAGTACAGCGCACGCTCCGGAAGCCGAAGTCGGCACTCATCCTCCCGAGCAAAGGACACAAACAACGGCAGAGAATCTGCCAATGGACGACCCTTTTCCGACGCTGGTTTTGGCGATGAACTCGGCGATCATCGAGCCCGCAAGAGCAGGGACTATACCAAGGACGAAGAGCGATTAAAGCGTGTCACGGGCCAACGCTCGCCGGTGTTCAGCAGGGCTCAGGTCGGACGGGATGCCTTGACGGCGGATAATCTAAGAAGACGGATGGAAGATAAGGTTGTGGAGGAACACCCTGTGCCAGAGACTGACAGGACCGGCCTTCCTTCGCCGAATATACCCACTGGTTGGGGTTTCCGCGCTGGTCACCGACAAGAATGGGAGAGAAAACCCACCCAGCGCAGTGTCTCGGCAGAAGAAGAGGAGAAAGCGCGTCGGCGCTGGTCGCCAACTATTACAGAAACCCGGGAACACAAGCCTACACGTGCCTCTCCTGGTTCTCCAGCGCGGAGCACACTTTCTGCTAGAAGCGCTCTTGAAGAACGCTCTGCCAATCCGCATATGCAGTCAACGCAAGAGGACTTCGGGGAAGCACAGTCTGGCCCAAAGCTGATTTCACCCACTAGTGGCGGCGAGCCGATTCCCAATTCCCCTATCACAGTGTTCAAAAACTCGTCGTTTGCGAGGCCCAGCCCAAGCAAGCGAGACTCTAGGGATCTACTACGCAAACTTTCCAGGACCGAAAGTCCCAAAATTGATCAAGCCCAAACCCCCGAGCCAGTCAAACTGTTTGAAAGCAAAATTTATGATAAAACACCTCGGGTAACTGGCGCGTGGATCGATACTCCTATGACCCAGCGGGTTGCTGACAAGGTCGAGCTACCCGATGATCTGACGAAAGACATCGTCCCTCCGCGCATAATGAATGAACCAAAGGATATTGCACCCCCTACGAAACCAACGGATGTCAAATCGAAAACGGAAGAACCGAAGCCCGCGCAGGCTGCCGAGAAAGAGCCCCTTCCTGGACCACTTCCTGGGAAGGAGTCAAGACCCCTGTTGATGCGGCCCATTCTACCTAAAAGTGCCTTAGAGACAGTCATTGAGGATGCAAGCTCCGGCAAAGACGTCGAGTTCGGAGATGACACCATCGAGTCACTTCAAGCATTTATGGACGCCGGCGCAGGTGAAACCAAGGCTGAGGAAGATGACGAAGCTTACAAAAAGGCCGTCCTCGCCCAGCTCGAAAATGCCGATTCAAAAGGACATGATGTGGTTGACTTAGATTCATTGAATGTCAAGCTCAACTCTCTAATGAGACATATCGACGAAGTCAAGAAAGGGCTTGACGGGCTGGAAGATCACGTTACACGGGACACCGCAATAGTATCGCAAGCAAATTCTTCAACCAAGAAGAACCCGCTGTCATCACACTTGCACACAGGCGAATCCTGCAAAGGCTGTGGCACACAATCTGATGGACGAGTCTACGCCGCGATACCTCTTCCTCGGCTGTGGAAGCGGAGCCCGCGATCCCAGCGCCTTCGGCCCACCAAGCTCGGCTGGTTCATCATCATCTCACTCTCGTGGTATATCATCGAATGTCTGATGTGGGACCAGTATAGCCATCCTGAAATATCCGAAAGCTGCGAAGGCTACTGCCTGCAGCCCGATGCGCCTGTATACCCCTGGGTAACTGTCACAATGTTGTGGCGCTGGTCACACCTTTCGGTTATAGTCACGCCCATTTTCGCTATCTGCGTTGCCTTCTCTCGGCTTGTGGCGCAATTGATGGGTCTTTCGGATGGCTACGTGGATGACGCGCCGGAGCTTGGAAATATCATTGGCGAAATCCGCATCAACGGAACGCCAGTTGCGTTCCCTTGGCTGTCAGCCCCCACGCCTGAAAACATTGTACCTCAACCACCGCAGGTCCACTATACACAGCCTGTGCAACCAGTGCAGCCTGTCTGGTCAGCTCGCCCCCGCCCCCGCAGATGTGGGACAATGACCGGCTGTCGGAGGAGGATGCAATGGACAACGATGAATATCTTTAGTTTTCAGGGTTGTTCTACAAATTCCCGCGACGTTTGTCCAGCGTTTCGTTCCGAATCAGATGGATAGCTTTTCGGTGGCTCTCGGTAGTTCCTTTCGCTCATATGACTTGGACTCATTCCTTAGCATGGTTCTAATTCAGCATGGTCTGGGCTACTACCTAGGTATCTAATACAATCCGGGTAGCAATTCGTTGCTGCAGAGACCGTTTTTCTAAGAAAGTGATCGAGTATTTATAGTCTTCTAGATACATGTAACTATATCAATGCCTAACAAGTAAAAATGTAGCGAGACTGGCCCCAGGGCTATCGCTCATCCATAACAGAACCGGTTTGTCATGAGAATCATTAAAAATACATATGTACAAATAGGGTATGATGCGAAATGTGGAGAAAAAACCATACACAACGACTCACAACCGCGCTGTCGCACGCCATTGCTTCTGTAATTCGATCTCTCCCTCCAACTTCCAAGCAGTCATTCTCTGCATGAGAGCCTCAACCTGCTCATCGCTGATTTCGCAGGCCTTTTCAATCGGGATCTCCTTTGTCAACTGCAGCTTGAAACCTAACCAGGTGAGGTACCCCGTTGACACGACCCGCCCGGCAACAGCATCACGACAGAACCCAGCAAAGCCCTCAAAGAAACGATGGCTTGCTGGCCTGTCCATCATAAGTATACCGTGGCAGTGCGGCATACCCTCGAACATCTCTGCAACGACGGGCACACCGGCCTGGTAGATGCGGCGCGCTAGAATAAGACCCTCATCTGTGAGGCCTTCCTCGCCAGTCGAGATCCAGATAGGCGGTGCATTCTTCCAGATATCAGCCGGGGCAGCGAGCGGAGACACCAATGGGTGGGTCAGCATGCTGGCGTTGCAGTAGACGTCAGCGCGAGGCGGGGACGTGGGCCAGATATCGTCTGGCGCGAAAGGGAGCGGGGTGAACGGAGTCTTGACAGCTGGGTCGTTGGAAGGCCCAGTCGGTGCCTCGAGGTAATCGAGGTGTGCGTTGCTGCTGGTAGACGGCATGGAGCGCGTCACGTCGCACCATGGGGAGATGGTAGCGACGCCTGCGGGTAGTTCGATGGGCACATCCTCACCGTGGAAGCGGATTGTGCGGGATGCGCGGTTGAGTGTCAACAGTGTCTGGAGGAGGACCAGTGACAGGTTCCCGCCGGCGGAATCGCCAGCGAATACGATTTTGCTGGCTGGCACGGCTTTGTGGAGGGAGCCTGGAGGTGGGTGGAGGAGTGAGAGGTATGCTGTTAAGGCGTCGACAAGGGCAGCTGGGAATGGGTTTTGAGGAGCGAGGCGATATCGCACGGAGAAAACGGGGGCACCGGTTAGGTGGGACAGGTGTGCGACGGGGACGCGGTGGCTGCAAGGATCCAAAAGGCTTTTTTAATAGATGCGTCAGCTATGTGCACTGTTGTTAGAGGATCGAGTCACACTCACAAATAGGCTCCTCCGTGGAAATACAAGATCGTCATATCAGATGGCGATTCCTCACGCAGCTTGTAGTATTTCTCCTCTTCCGAGATATCGGGCTCTGGTGTTTTCTTTCCAACACCGGCGCGGTAGCCGGTCCATTCGGCTTCGACGGCGACAGTTGCGGGGATATCGTATGCCTCATCGCCAGTCTTAAGATCTTCGATTGCGCGTAGTACTGCGTCGCGCACGTCGACCTCGGGCTGCGGGAGGGTCACCTTGGACACCCACATGGGGCCCTTGACTCCAGGGTCGCGTATCCCTTGCTTCTGGGTTTTGCCGAGTGGAGCTTTTGTTGCCATGAAGGAGCGAATAATGGCGACTGTTAATTCGGTGCGCATGTCCTGTTTTCCCTTGACGGGGGACATTTGAATGCCATGCAGGAGGATGGTCTTGAGGATCAGCGGAATGCGGGCCAGCAGCGCCTTTAAGAGGCCGAGAGGTTCCCTCAGCGAACTCATGGTACGTAGGGAGCGACGTAGAGCGCTGGCTCCTGCAAATAATGAGAATGGAGAAGAGAAGAAGAAAATCTTAAGACCACAAGACCTTAAAATCTCAACCTCGGAAGATGCTAAACAGGATTTAGTGCCTGAGTGGCGTCAGTGCCGAGGTCCGGGCCGTGGAGTATTACCCCACAAGCCCTAATTCTGAGTTGCTTCGATGTCTCAGATTGGTCTAATTAGTATCATTGGTATATATCATGAGGGGTTGCCATGTAGTGCAGATCGTCTAGTTTATCAATACTGTCAAGCCATCAGCTTAGGTCGGTCATTATAGACTGCCTACACAGGTGGAATAGCCTTGAACAGTTGATGTCGTAGCATTGGCTGAGAAAAATTTTTATACAACCGTGGACAATACTTCCAAGGTTGTCATCGAAGGGTAAATGGGCACACAGTCCGGTCTTCATCTACCATATCACTGTACCTCCGTAACTTCTGCTAACAAGGTTGGAAGCGTAATGTTCGACTACGGTAGCTGAGTGAGAGACAGAATAATGCACAGTAAACTGAGACGGTTCTTCAGGTGGGGGTCTATAGATATTCTTAGAGTAGATATGGATCCTATGTTAAAAACAGCGTCAAATATGGCTTTTTCTGGCTTCCTATGTATAGTTGGGCCGCAGATACTTGAAAGCAAAAAGAAAACACAGCCCATTTCTCAATAATGATGTCAGACGCTAATTATCCAGTGACATGAGCATGTTATACCCCGCTAAATACTGATATTAGCGATATAAGACCAACTTGGAAATCCAATCAGCTGTCCTAATCCGGTGCCCTGGGGTTCCATGCCCGGGTGCGACTGCCAGATGACTAAGCCTCAGCCTCAGGCCAAAATCCTCATGATCTTCAATTCTAGAATCACCCTGGTTTGTTTCAGGCTTTGTTTTTGATGCCTTCACTTTGCACGCCTGAAGGCGAAAATTATCTTCCTATTTACTGTACATTTTACTGAGCCTAATATCTGTCTTGTGGCTGCTTGCATCTTTCATGTCCGCTTTCCCCTCCTCATCCCCCACCTCAATTTGAATCGGGACATGTTCATGGGACTAAGTCGGGCGGACACGACTCAATAACCTGAGAGATGGAGGAGAGTACTCTTTTCGGCGATGACTTGCCGCTTCCACCGGCCCGACTTTTCGAACGATTAAGCCAGTTGCCAGGCTATACCTGGGATCAGGCGGTCGAACCGTTTCACTCGACATACAATCACTGGCATATCTCAGGGTACCGTCATGCCTTGGAGCCGGACGTTTTAACTCCTCTTGCAGACTCCTCAAATCCCGCCTCTTCCGGACCGTCGAGCCTCACGCGCTTCTCCCCGCGCACAGAGATCCGGCCATCCGCCCGTGCCTTGCGAAGATTGAGCGCCAGCGAAACCAGCAGTGAAATTTCTCTTTCCAACCACCATAGCCTAGAAACAGATCAAACATGGATACCGGTCATCGCGCGAATCTCCACCAACATTATTCGGCTCGAACGAGAGTTTCACATGCTGAGGTCGATTGTACAATCGTCAGATCCGGATTGCAATCATACAATACGACCAGTCGACTTGATCAGGTTGCAGCCAGATGATGGCCATTCGAAGACGCTGCTGGTTGCAATTTTTGAGTCTCCAGGCCATGACAGGTTGCGAGATCTGGTCACGTTTGGCCCTGCTTCATTTGCGGCAGGGTCCAGAGGCGAAGGCAACAATGCCACCCCCAGCGAGCAGGTCTCGTTGCAAGCCTTTTTCGATTTTGCAATCGGGGCATGCGATTGCCTAGAGATTTTACATTATGGCCTAAAGACAGTGCACGGCGAAATCAGAGGTGATGCGTTCCATTTCTCTGCAGAGACTGGCGCAGTGAAGCTCGCAAATACCGGCAACGGTGCTAGATCATTTGACAACGTTCTCAGCGAGGGCTGGTCCTCCGTTTCGCGCGAGCTCGGAGCAAAGTACAAGCTGCAGTTTATTGCGCCAGAGCAGACTGGAAGGATGCCCACAGAGCCGGATAGTCGCACTGATATTTATGCGCTCGGCCTCTTTTTCTGGTCCATGCTGGTGGGAAAGTTGCCATTTGAAGGAACCGACCCCGTTGATGTGGTACAAAATGTACTAGGCAAGAGGCTGGTGCCTGTATCTGGGAAACGAATGGATGTTCCGGATGCTCTCTCGGCTGTGATTCAAAAAATGACCCAAAAGGTGGTTCATGATCGCTATCACACAATCTCATCTGTCAAGAGAGACTTGACTCATATTGCGAAATTACTTGGCGATGGTGACAGTGAGGCATTGAGCAACTTCCAAGTCGCGCAAGGAGACGTGTCTTCCTTTTTCACTCTCCCAACACAGATGTTCGGGCGACAACAAGAATATGACAAGATCATGAATATCATCGAAAAGGTCAACAAACGCCAGGCGATTGCCTTGGCTAAAGCCGGAACCCAAAGTCCTGGTACAATGCACGCTCTCACGTCGGCTTCGTCCATCTCTGAAAGCCGTATCGAAAGCCTCGAGTTTGCTTCTGTCTCTAGCGATTCTGGCTCTTTCAACTTGCCTCCTCGATCGTCTTCTAATGCCACCAGTCATCACCTCGCACAAGTGACCACCCATGACTCTGCGCCAGGTAGTGACACGTCGTTTTCCACTCCGAAGCATACTATTGTCACCGATGCGTATTGCCACAGCCCAGGAGCAGTTTCCACCAGAGTCAAGAGCCCATCGCATTCTCGGTCTTCCCATAATACAGACCGTGATAGTCACCCCTCCATCGGTCCTCTGAGTCAACCATCAACAAACCATACTGTTAGTCAATCGGGATCACTGCATTCCTTGAATAAACCGAAGAATAGTGGGAAGTCTCGCCGCAGTGAGCGCTGTGAAGTGATCACAATTAGCGGTCCCGCTGGGATTGGGAAAACGGACCTCTTAAATCGGATACAGCCAACAGTTCGCAAACTCGGATGCATAGCGATTACTCGTCTGGACCGAGCCAAACGTGTCCCGTTCGAACCCTTTGCAAAACTATTGGCCAGTCTTTTGCGCCAAATTTTCTCTGAGCGCGATGTCACCACAGATTACCACAATAATGTTAGAATGGCCCTGCGACCGATGTGGCCTACTCTGCACAGAGTTTTGGATCTTCCCGAGCAGCTGATGTCCCCTGGCGCGAAATACAGACCGACCGAGGCAAAGGCCAATCTTCTCATGCCAGATAAGGGTGAGCCATCCAAGCACGTCAACATCCCCGGGCTGGATCAAGGGCAGACTTCCCAAGATTTCTTTTTGGCAAATGCTGCCTCGAAGAACATGCGGCTCATGGAGACATTCCTTGAGATATTGCGAACGTTGTGTCATTTCAAACTGATCACTATATGCCTCGACGATCTCGAACATGCAGATGACGAAACTTTGGACTTGGTAATGAAAATCATCAAAGCAAAGCTCCCCTGTGTCCTTATATTGTCAAGTCGCAAGGATGAGATTCCATCTGACGAGGTGAGGTCTCTGTTTGAGGAAGATCTACCCACGATCACGCGAATCGCGCTCGAGCCCCTCGAAGAGAAGCATGTCATGGAAATTGTAGCAACGACAATGCACCAGAAACCTGATCAAACCTTGACACCACTTTGCGCGGTCGTCCAGGAGAAGAGCCGAGGAAATCCATTCTACGTTCGGGTAATGCTTGAGACTTGTTACAGAACAAACTGCATTTGGTATTCGTGGAAGGACTCAAAGTGGCTATTCGACCTTGACCGGATATTTACCGAGTTTGTGGCTCCTGTGTACGGCGAAGGGCTTGGCCTGGGATTCCTCACCAAGCGTCTCCAGGACATCCCCCAAGCCGCTCGGTCAATCATGGTCTGGGGAGCTCTCCTGGGTAGTCCGTTCTCGTTTTCTCTGGTGCAAAAGCTCTTAACAAGCGAATTTCTTTATTCGAGCAATGACGACGATGATGTTGATCTCACAACGCCGCAAAATATCACACTTATCAGACAATCAGAAGGTGATATAGTCGTTGGACTGCAGTTTTTGGTTCAAGCAAACCTCTTGAATACAGGAAAGACCGACGATGAGTTTAGGTGAGCTATCTACGGTTGGTTACTGCTATAGCCCAGCTTTTAACTAATTTTCCTAGGTTCGCCAATGAACGACTTGCACAGGCTGCTCTTTCTTTGAGCGAGAGTCGAAATGTAGAGAAGATGCATTTCATCGTTTCACAAGCGCTGATGAAATATTACCACGACCATCGTAGTCGCTATTCGATGGCCCATCATGTGGCACTTGCATCACCAACTATCAAGTCTCGCGTCAGCAGACGGCTCGAATATCGACAGATCTTATGGGATGCTGGACAAACCGCTTTCCAGTCGGGCGCGCGGCCTTCCGCACTTTGGTACTTCCGTCATGCCATCGCTTTACTTCAGGATGATATGTGGAACGACCTCCAACCAGATGTTTATTACGATGAAACAATGCGGCTATTCATCACGACCTCCGAGATGTCGTGGTCTCAAGGTCACAATGACGACGCACTCCAGTTGATCAACGAGGTGTTTGTTCATGGTAAGGATGCCGTATGCAAGTCAAGAGCCTGGATTATCAAAGCGAAAATCTTTGCTCAGATAGGCGATCATCACCGCTCGATGGAATCACTTCTCACCTGCCTTGATGAACTTGGTGTGCATCTTCGTGAACCTACAACATATGAGGAGTGCGATGCTGCCTATCTTCGCCTCAAGTCCTATCTTGAGACTGCTGACATGAGATCTATTATCCACAAGCCAGTCTCGAAGGACCCCACCATAGAGACTATTGCCGCAGTCATGTCGGAAGCGATGACAGTTACGTACTGGGACGATGCATTGACTTTTTATCGGATGGCACTTGAGAAGATAAACATTCACATCTTCAAGGGTGGATTCACACAGATCGCAATAGGTTGTTCCCATCTTGCCATGATCGCCTTGAGTCGCTTCAAAGATAGCGAGTTTGGCATAAGACTTAGCGATCTTTCTCTGGAATTGCTCGAACACTGCCCTGATTTGTCCACTCAGAGTAGAGGCTCGATCGTTCATAATCTCTACGTCAGCCATTTACGTGTCCCCATGGCATCAACACTACCAGCCTTGGAAGCTTCCCTCGAGGCTTCTTTCTCAATGGGTGACCCATATCTTACACTGATAAGCATCTCATCAATGGCCATGACACGATTGTATCTGGGTCAAGACATGGCGCAGCTGGAAGCTTTCTGCGTGGAGACTCCTGAAGAAATTCCCAAGTGGCAACAAGATACTCGCGGTGGGGCTAGCCTTATTGCTGTCCAGCAAGTTGCACGCGCTTTGCAAGGCAAGACCGACTTCCGATCTGCCGACAGCATCATGTCAGACGCCAATCACAACACAACTGAGTATATGCTGCACCTAGATGTTAACTCCAGCAACGCCGATAGACCCCGTGACATCTACTGGGGTCTTGCCATGATCCCACTGTTCATGTTCGGTCACCACACTAGAACGATCCAAGTCGGTACTCAACTTTTGTTCACCAGGCACAGGCTCTGGTCTGCACGTGTGTCCTACCTGATTTATTTCTATCTGGCAGCCTCACTCCTCACGCTCCATAACGACAATCCCTCGCAAGGGTATCTCGACGGCAAGATGGATACAGTTTTAGAATACAAGGCTGAAATTGATTTTGCTCGAGCTGCATCCGAAGCAAACTATGGCATGTGGGCTCTAATTTTAGAAGCCCTGATCTCCGAGGTTCGCAACGATCATAGCGCTGCCATCCAGGGCTTCGAGTCTGCGATCGACCATTGCCAAATTCATGGTTGGCCCCTTGAAGAAGCCTTGGCCCTTGAGCTGCAGGGCGAGTTTTTGGTTAGACGTGGAGCAAAGAGGGCGGCTCGTGCTGTGATCCAAGACGCCATCGCTTCATGGAGCTCCATTGGCGCTGGTGGCAAATCGTCACAGCTTGCTGAAAAACATGAATGGCTGCTCAAGACGGCTACATCCGCAAAGACCATGGACGTTGGCTGTCAGACTATTGATTCGCTCCTGGAGATCAGCCGTGATGTTGTGCAAGAAGAGGTTCTGGTCCCTCAGCAGATGGAAGAAGACGAGAGGAGACAACAATGGATCGAGCAAAATGGTGTTGCTGCCGGAGAACGGTCTCTAGACATATCAAGTGTCGGTCTAGACATTATTGACTTGTCCAGCATTCTCGAGTCCAGCCAAGTCATGTCGTCTGAGCTTCAAATTGACAAGCTTTTCATGAAAATGCTTGAGATCATCTTGGAGTCTTGCAACGGTTCCGATTTCGCCATCATTGCTACCGACTTTGATGACAACAACGGCTTTGCAATTGCCGCAGCAGGTGATTCCGAAAAGGGCCAGCAATCATTCCCAGAAGGTCTCCCCTTCTCAGAAATGGAAGATCGGATGGCCTTACATATCTCGGACTATGTCATGCGCACAAAGGAGGAAGTTCTTGTTCACAACGTGCTTGAAGATGAACGGTTTTCTAACGTAAGTGAGACCTACCTGGCGAATTTCCCGACCGGTCGGTCTGTCATCGCATTGCCAGTCGTGCAAGGAGATCGCCTTCTCGGCGTCATTCATCTGGAAGGAAAACCCAATTGGTTCACACAGCGCAACGTTGTGGTCCTGCATTTGCTTTGCAACCAAATTGGTATTTCGTTGTCCAACGCATTGCTCTTCCGTGAAATTCGCAAGGTCAGCGCCAAGAATGCTTCCATGATTGAGTCTCAGAAGCGTGCATTGGCATTGGCACGCGAGGCCGAACAGAAGGCAAAGATTGCGGAGGCCGAAGCCAAGCACAACGTGAAGTTAAAGGAAGATGCAGCACGGGCCAAGTCAATTTTCCTTGCCAACATTTCCCATGATCTGCGTACTCCGATGAACGGCGTGATTGGTCTGTCGGAACTTCTCAAGGGCACTTACCTTGACAAGGAGCAAGATGAATACGTTGAATCGATTCGTGTGTGTGCTGATACCTTGCTCACCCTCATCAACGACATTCTCGATTTCTCGAAGCTCGAGGCTGGGAAAATGAAGATCTCCACGGTCCCACTCAATTTGAAACAGACGATATCAGAAGTCATCCGTGCTTTGCGATACACGCATCGCGACAGAGGCCTAGAGACCATCGAGAACCTCGATAAGGTACCACCAGAGCTCGTCGTTCTTGGCGACCCTGTTCGTCTCCACCAGATTTTCATGAATCTTCTCAGCAACAGTTACAAGTTCACTCCTGCCGGGTCAGTTACGGTCAAAGCGAGAGTTGCACGCGAGGGCAAAGGTCGGGTTCGCCTTGAATGCTCAGTCTCCGACACCGGCATCGGTATTCCAGACGAACAAAAGGCTCGTCTTTTCCGACCATTCTCACAGGCTGATGCATCCACGGAAAGATCATATGGCGGTAGTGGCCTTGGCCTGTCAATCTGTAAAGCTATTATTGAAGACGTTCTCGGTGGAGCTATTTGGCTTGAATCGAAATCTGGAGTTGGAACGACAGTGACATTCCACCTGGTCTTCAATAAAGCACCCAAGAAGACGGCGGTTAAGACTGCATGGTCACAAGATCTGAGCAATGCAGAAACCGAAGCACGTTGGTCCTCAGCTCGCGACCTCACCCAAATCCCTCGTGACCAAATCCGAGTGTGCATTGCCGAAGACAACCCAATCAACCAAAAGATCGCCGTCAAATTCGTCACTGGGCTTGGCCTCCAGTGTAACGCATACAGCGACGGCAAACAAGCCGTCGATGCTCTGCGTGCGAGCTCCCAAGAAGGCAACCCATTCCACGTGGTCCTCATGGACGTGATGATGCCCACTCTTGACGGATACAACGCGACCCGCGAGCTGCGCCGGGATCCCGACCCGAATGTCAACGAAGTCCTCGTCATCGCCATGACGGCAAGTGCCATCGAAGGCGATCGCGAGAAATGCCTGGAGGCTGGCATGAACAATTATCTCCCGAAACCGGTTCGCTCGCCCATTTTGAGCGAACTATTGGACAAATATCTCGCTCCTGTGCCGCCATCCTACCCCAAGTCTCGCCTTGCTATCCGAGAAAAACGTTCGAAAGCAAGTATTGACAGTGGCGGCGGCACACCTACCAGTTACTCTTCCTCGGCTTCGGATGAACCGAAACCATTTCCACTGGAAAAGAAATGAGTCCATGCATTTTTAATTTTATACCCGAGTTTGCAAAGATAGAAGCTAGGCGTCATTTGGGTCGATGAGTTTATCTCTCTTTGGCTTTTGGTTTTCTTTTCGCCTCATTCACCATAGGTAGTTCTTTAATGTTTTGTTGATTCCACGAATCGTGCACCTGGTTCTTCTTTTTCTTTTTCTTTTCCTGGATGCTGTTCTCTGCTCATAATCATGATCAATAACATACTTCTTCATTGGATCTGATCAGATAGACGTTCTAGATTGGACATTTTAACATAATGTGTTATTTACATATAGAAGATCAGCTATAGTTATACATAATTCCCATGGTATCAGACAAAAGACTAAGCACGGCTAAAGATGGAAAACGCTTGACACCATCGGGCACAAGGGTCAGTTCGTGGGCGAACACCCTAGTATCCTTGCCATAGGAATCGAAAAGATCCAATTTGCGTCTACTGCGCCTACTGTGCCAAGTGATGGCTTTCCTGCGCAACCTCCACAGAAGAGCCCGGAGTTCGTCGGAATTTAACAATCCAGCCAATAAGACCTGCAATTGGTTCTGCTACGCTCTCGATACCACTATTCTACAGATACGGGCGACAATAGCCGCCCTACATCATCGGGTATTCCTATTATCTGGTATGTCATCCAGACAGTGTTGTGTATCAATGTAGCAGTCAGAGAATGAGTTGTGAGGTGAGATGAAGGGAAATCAAGTCGAGCATGGTATTTACCAGTGTTCGTCCACAGGGTCATACAATGACGCAGCCATTCGTGGATTTATTGCTGATTCCCATATATCCCGAACGTCTTCCACCAAATGGGACACCCGAGTCCTTTGCATGAGTACACACGAGGTGTACCTAGGTACTTCGTTACTGTTGCAATGTTGACCAACCTGCCTGTGTGACATTCAACGAATTCTTTCTCGAGTCAGAGATTCAGGATTCAGGATTGCCACCACGCAATCAATTTTATTATTGTCCCTAGACATAGCCGATAACCAGGAGAGAGGGATCGCTATAGAACATGAAATATCGAAAATCAGGAGGCATGAGGGGATGCATAAGCTCATCCTCGGACTATGAGAGCAGATATCAGAGTGAAAAACTCGATATAGTATTTCAACATGAACACATCAAACTAAGCTGTAGAGCTTCTAAACCAACGCCAGCAATGCCTTCGTATCATTCAATGGCGCAAATAGCAGGATGAAAAGGAAATAAAAAAGAAAAGCACTTTTGTCGCTATCCCTTCCCAGTAGTCTTTGTTGCAGCATTCTCCAAGGCCGTATATCTCCACTCATATTGTGCCATTGCTCTTTTATCACTCGCAGAGCGACCTTCGTTCTTGCCAGCCAAATCCTTTGTGCCCTGCATCTGTATTTCCCATCCCTTGAGGATTCGGGCCTGGGCTTCCGCGATCGAAGTCAGGTTCGAGTTCTGAGAGGCCATTCGTTCGTCAATCGTGGCATGGTACGATAGTTTGGCGCGGAAAAGGGCCATCTCGCATTCGTCGTACTTGATTCCTTTTGCCTCGGGCACCATGTTGTCTTGTGTAGTCTTTGGTGGCATCTCGGACTGGACCACGAGAGAAGGGGAAAGGTTGTCGATGTAGCAGGCAACAAACTAGATTTATAGCCGTGTTTTGGCAACGGAATGTGGGAGTCTGGAAGGAGTGAAGAGAATATGCACGGTATTATGTTCAAACAAAGTATGTATATATGTCGAAAGATGAAGCGAGTGATTCGATGTCACGCCTAGAACCTGAAGCAAACATATAAATATGGCAAAAGGAAGGGCTGCAAACTAAGAACCGAAAAGAGCTAGGGAAAATGCAAGAGAAATCTCCGATTAATTATATCATGACGAGATCATACTCACCGTCATTATCGAAAGGAAGCATCGCCTCCAATACCCGACGTACCGGATGTATCACACTCAAATTCCCCCTCAACGCGCAGAAAAGGGGGCATGGCCACAATCGAACCATCCCGGAAAGAGAAGGAGATCAAAAGACACATGCACATACACATATAGGAGCATCTCAACAAACCCTAACGGCTTCTTCACGCCAAAACTTCGTATTCGTGCCTCTAACAACGGTACTCGAAGTATGGCGCTGCACATCCCGTGTTGAGCAGCGATGACCCGTTTGCTATTTGGCGACAGTGCCATCTGTCTCGTGACGAGAAGCCGAGCCAATCGGTCTGGATTGCCTTGTCTGGCGCTTTTAGTGCAAAAGCCATGGTGACACCATGTTTGAATCGCCAGACCGCACAACCGGACGTGCATGACTCTAGGAATTTTGCTGGAAGGGTCATCAATCGGCAGATGCAGTCCCGTCTCGGTCCGTATGGCCGTGCGCACATCTCTGTGTATCAGGGTTTGTAGATGAGACGATATCTGTATATTGTGTGTACTCCGTACATTTACATATTCTTCTATATCTCGATGCCTATAGGACAGATGGCTGTTTGCCTCAAACCATCCGATCCGGATTGCCTTCAGCTGATAGACAATCAAAAAGAAGTTTAGCTTTTCTATACCATTGCCACGAGGGTCAATGGGAGGCGAGTAACCGGATTACACAAAAATAGAGTTGATGTAGCCTGCCCGTCATTTCCACTTTACCTGTCCTCTCTCTCCTCCATGCTCTTCATGAAGATCTCAATATGGACTATTGTTCAGGAACCCTCGATATCTGCAGAGAAGAGCAAAAATCTCCTACTCAATGTCACTTGTATCGATGCGGTGTCTGGCCCTGACTCTAATTGGCGATTCCCAAACACCATTGGCTTTTTCTCTTCTATAACCAGTGACATACATCTTCAGTACAAATAAAAAAAGAAAAAGCAAGGCCCCATGAACCAACTGAACTATATTCCTCAGCCACGTAGCCTCTTTTTGTCTCTTTTTTGGCTTGCGTCACCATCCAATTCTTCCAAGGATAACCGTATTAGGGCTGCAGAGCACCCACACTGGGTCATCTGTGACACTACAGAACTGCAGGAAGCCCGTTGACCGTTTTATTTTTATTTTTCTTGACAAATCACATGATAGCAATAGAAGGGTCAAACTATCAGAATAGTCTCCCAGTTAACAAGAGGCTATAAAAAGGGATCGGAGTGCAAAAGGTCCTAACTCGGTACCTGATTTGTTTGTGCGACGCTGCAGGCCGACATGTAGGGGACCTAGGGTAATTTAATACTGGACTGGTGGCGATGAGTCTCGGAGAAAAAAAAAGTGACTCCATAAGGTACCTAGGTATCCCAACGGCAAATGGGCTTGAGGAAGGGGCACTTTTAGGGCTCGCGAGATCATCTGATATCAACCAATTTTGTAGATCTCACCTTAAATCTGAACTCAACACCATCCTTTTAGGGGTACAAAATATTTCAAAGCTGTTTCTGATGTCTCATATACGTTTGAGAAGACAGAGGACGGAAACCGTGTAACAGAACAAGCACCTCTCCGACGGGTAGGCACAGTCTCGGGTCCGACGCGTTTCAACTGTTCCACTTGTGCATTTATCTTGATCTATGTGTAATGTTGGGAGAGGTCTGTAACTTGTCTACATTCATCATTGATGCGGAGACGACAGCTCTAAAGTTTCGCTTTGAATCTAGAGCTTGGAGCTGAAACAATGACGGGAAGTATACATCAAATCATATTATCTTCTCCCTTTAATAAAACAGCTTCTCTGCTACTGAATATTCATCGGTCCGCACTGCCCTCTTCATCCCGGCCCGCCGCTGCTCTCGCTTTCTTGGCCTTCTGAATATCCAACGACATCTTCACCGGGTGGACTCCCGGGGTCTCAAACACTGTGTTGATCTCCTCCAGAGACAGACCGCTAGTCTCTGGGAATAAGAACCACGACAAGACAAGCTGGATCGAGTTGTACACGATATACACGACCCAAATCTTATACCCGACCTTTGCAATACCGACGCTAATTCCGTAAGTCTGCGCGGCTCCGGCACCTCCCTGGATCAGACCGTAAAGACCCATTCCCTTGGCACGAAGTGGTAGGGAGAGAATTTCAATCGGATACAAGTTGTGCATGGTTGCAACAAATGTCGCTGAGAAGGTCTGGTAGAGGAAGATCCAGAGAATGCTCAGCGCCGCCGTCGCTGTAGTGGCATGGATACTGTACTGCCATGAGGTGATAGTCGTAGCCGTTTGGAAAACAATCATGCTGATAAGACCGACAAAGATCATGGTTCGTCTGCGGAACTTATCGATTATAATCGCGCCAACGGCCGTAAAGACGAAATAGACTGCGGTGGTGCCTATGTTGATACCGAGTTTCTGCTTGTCGCCGTTGATGCCGAGTTGCTCTAACGAAGGAGCCAGCTAAAAAAAAGTTATTAACGACTTAATAAGGCGGCCTTCCGTCTAGTCACTCACATAGTACGTGATAATACCACCTCCATTCCACTGTTGGAAGAGCGAATACAAAAACAGAACCAGCAGTCGGAAACGGGCTGTCTTGGTGAAAAAGACCCGATAGTCCCAGGCGGCCCTGTAGCCCGTCTGGTCGTTCTCAAGAGACTCTTCAATCTGCCTTACTACGATGTCGACAATGGGCTGATTGATGTCGGTGCTAGTGGTGTGGTACTTGGCGATGACTTCCTTGGCCTTTTGGCGATCGCCCTTCAAGACATAATAACGGGGCGACTCGGGAGTTAAAAGGTATATTCCCACGCACACAATAGTGGGGAATAAAGCCTCGAGGATGAGGGGAACACGCCAGGAGTTGTTACCAGGCAATTCGGTAAGTCCAATCATGGCACCTAATATACCAAGACTCCCTACTTGGAAGCATGCCCCGAAAAAGCCGACCATAAGACCACGCAGATGAATAGGCGAAATCTCGCCGATGTACTGAGAGCTTGACATGAGCGAAGTGCCAAAGCCCATGAAAAATCGACCGGCCATGAACATCGGCAGGTTCGTGGCAAGACCTTGCATGAGAGATGCGAAGATGACAATGGCGTTGCCGGCGAAATTTATTCCGCGGCGACCGATCACGTCCGCCAAACCCATGAAGGGAGCTCCGCAGACGATACCAATCTGCATCAGAGAATTGATCAAACCATATGTACCACCACTGCTCTCGAAACCGAAGTAGTCATGCCATTGACCCAAAGCATTAATACCGCTGATGACTCCCCAGTCGATTCCAAAGCCAGCTTGGTTACAACCATGAATAAACATGATGAGACCCAGACGGACTCCGGTCCATGACCGCAGAGTTAGAGAATCCTTGGACAACTTCCACAGGTCCTCTTCTGTCACCCGTGCCAGGGCAATCTCCTCAATATGTTCGAGATCTTCGCTCTTGCCCAGCTTGGCCTGTACAAAGGCAGTATCCGAGGTCATTGTTGCGTTTGGGGAACTCGATCGAATGAACTTGAAAGAGTAGAGATATGATCATCCCAGAAATATGGGTCTATGACCCTTGAGCTGTAGTCAAGTCCGAGCTCAGAGCGGGGATACGCCGGGGTATTTCTGCTTCGGTGAAGCCATCTTGCGAAGCTAGGGGGGCGACGAACTAGCGGTCGGCATCAAGGACATTATCAAGCGACCTATTTCGCCACGGAGAAGACATGAGCTTGGATGTAGATTAGCTCGTGGCGTGTTATACCTGCCAGGATGGACAGCGATTGGTGACTGATGGGGGTCACGTTGTACATTTTGTACGCCAATTTCTGAATTGCCTTTCCTCGCCATGTATCTTAGGGATTTCCCACCAGTGAGATGCGAGTGCGGGGGAAACTAGCGTCTGGTTGACTGGAATATCGAATCTTTCACCAATGTTAGTGGAGTGGCTGCGTCGACCCCAGATCAACAAAGAAAATGATAGTCTGGTGGAGGAAGAACACCCGGGGAAAGGGTTAGAGCTGGCGCTTTGCAGAATTACCCGGAATCCTTTGCATTTGGCAATCAAGTCGGTTTCTTGATTATTCCGATAATCTCTAGCTCCTTTGACTTATCTGACTGGGGGTCTTTCAGCCTGTTCTGCTCAAAACTGGCGGCTGACGGACCGAAGTGCCGCCTTTTCCCCCAGGGCTAGTCCATATTGATACATCAACCCAATACATACCAGCAGACCAGACGCATTGGATATTATTGAAAATGTCGGAATTATGGTACCAGCAACCTGCGGAGGACTGGAATTCAGCCCTGCCAGTCGGGAATGGGCGCCTAGGCGCCATGGTGTATGGACGCACCGACACCGAAATGCTACAACTCAATGAGGACTCAGTTTGGTATGGAGGACCGCAAGATCGCAATCCACAGGACGCCCTCGAGTATCTCCCGCGCCTGAGGGAGGCTATACGCGCGGGAAATCATGCCGAAGCTGAGAAGATCGCCAAGCTGGCGTTTTTCGCTAACCCGATCAGCCAGCGGAACTATGAGCCGCTGGGGAACCTGTTCTTGGATTTGGGACATGACCCCAGTCAGGTTACAGGATATCGACGTTCGCTGGATCTCGCAAGTGCTACAGCGCATGTCAGTTATGAGTGCCAGGGTGTTCGCTACGAACGTCAAGTCCTCGCCAGCTACCCGGACGATGTGCTTGCGATCAGAATGCATTCGTCGAGCAGGGCTGAGTTTGTCGTTCGCTTAACGCGCATGAGTGACTTGGAATTTGAAACACACGAATGGCTTGACGACGTCAGTGCTACCAGCAACTCTATTACCATGCATGTCACGCCTGGAGGTAAAAACAGTAATCGAGTGTGCTGCATGGTATCAATTCGTTGCGACGGTGCTGAGAGTACAATTACCAAGATTGGAAATAATCTGGTGGTGAACTCCAGTGATGCACTGCTAGTCGTTGCGGCGCAAACTACATTTCGACACGAAGACATTGATCAGCGAACCATGCAAGATGCAGAAAATGCCTTGGGCTTCTCTTTGGAGGATCTTCGCGCCCGTCATGTTGCGGATTACCAGTCTCTGTACAACCGAATGGAATTGCAACTTGGGCCGGACTCTCCTGAAGTCCCAACCGACAAACGTCTAAAGTCTTCTCCAGATCCGGGGCTCATTGCACTCTATCACAACTACAACCGCTATCTCCTGATATCGTGTAGTCGGGATGGACATAAATCACTTCCTGCAAACCTCCAAGGTATCTGGAACCCATCCTTCCATCCGGCATGGGGCTCCAGGTTCACCATCAATGTCAATCTTCAAATGAACTACTGGTCTGCAAATATGTGTAACTTATCAGAGTGCGAACTACCTCTGTTTGACCTGCTGGAGCGCATGGTTGAACCTGGCAAAGTTACGGCCAGGATCATGTACGGATGTCGAGGATGGACAGCCCATCCGAACACTGATATCTGGGCCGATACAGCCCCCTTTGATCGATGGATGCCGGCAAGCATCTGGCCTCTTGGTGGTGCCTGGCTCTGCTATCACATTTGGGACCATTTCCGATATACAGGCGATGGAAATTTCCTTCGTCGGATGTTCCCTACCTTACGTGGGTGCGTGGAGTTTCTCCTCGACTTCCTGATCGAAGACGCCAATGGTGAATACCTTGTCACCAGTCCGTCTACTTCTCCGGAGAACTCGTTCTACGACGGCAAGGGACAAAAAGGCGTATTGTGTGAAAGCTCAACGATCGATATCCAAATCATTGATGCTATTCTGGACGCCTTCCAATCCTGTGCAAAGAGACTCGGCCTCGAAGACGCCCTTCTTCCAGCAGTTCAAGCTACAAGATCCCGCCTCCCGCCTATGCAAATCGCCCCTGCTGGGTATCTACAGGAGTGGACCAGCGACTACGCCGAGGTCGAACCCGGACACCGTCACACGTCCCATCTATGGGCCCTACACCCCGGGAATGCAATCACGCCAGCACAAACTCCCCAGTTAGCAGAAGCGTGCGGGGTAGTTCTGCGTCGACGTGCGGAACATGGTGGCGGCCACACTGGCTGGAGTCGTGCGTGGCTGCTTAACCTACATGCACGTTTGCTCGAAGCTGAGGAATGCAGCGGGCATCTGAACTTGCTCTTATCTAAGTCTACTTTGCCCAACCTATTGGACAGCCACCCTCCATTCCAGATTGACGGCAACTTTGGTGGTGGGGCGGGCATTATCGAAATGCTGGTCCAATCCCACGAGCCTGGGGTAATTCGCATCCTTCCAGCGTGTCCAAAGGACTGGACTGGATCTATCCGGGGAGTGCGGGCACGCGGAGGGTTTGAGCTGCAATTCAGTTTCGAAAATAGCCGTGTTGTAGGTGGTGTGACTATAATCTCGGAGCGCGGAGAGACTGTGGTTGTTTACTTCAACGAGTCGCAAGTAGAGATTACTTGTGGCGGTGAGCATAAGATCAACTAGATGTGATACACCGTATAAATCTACATATTTCAATTCTCAATACTCCTTTTCTATTAATACCTTAACTTACTTTTGTACTTTTGTACCCCAAATCCCTGCGCTTCCTAAACCACCACGGACAAACACCCGCATATCCCAGTCTCGGGATAAATTGAAGCGAGCAATGAATTATCCGGATAATATCTTTGCGGGGAATGTCTTTGCGGGGCATCTTCGATGAGAGCTCGAAGGTAAGAAAATAAATTGTCAACTTGTCGCAATTCCACCAGTCCCAACACATTGCCAACACAGCAAGATGGATTTGAACTCAGTGCAAGATCTCCAGGATGTGCTCCGGCCCGACTTCTTCCATGGCTACGCTACAGCAGCAGCCCAAATAGAAGGCGCCTGGAACAAAGACGGCAAGGGCGTATCCATCTGGGATACATTCGGCCACACGCCGGGCAAAATCGCCGATGGAAGCACAGCCGACGACGCCGTCCGAGCTTACGACTTCTACCGGGAGGATGTGGCGCTCATGAAGACCTACGGCGTAAACGCCTACCGCTTCTCCCTCTCCTGGTCCCGTATCATCCCCCTTGGAGGCCGCGACGACCCCGTCAACGAGCAAGGCATCAAATTCTACTCCGATCTCATCGACGAACTCCTCCGCAATGGAATAACCCCTTTCATTACCCTCTTCCACTGGGATATCCCCCAGGCCCTGGAAGATCGGTACGGTGGCATGTTGGACCAGGACGCCTACACGCCGGACTTCGTGCGCTACGCCCGCGTCTGCTTCGAGCGTTTCGGCGACCGCGTCAAGCACTGGATCACGTACAACGAGCCTGGCGTCTATACCCTCGCCGGGTATGCAGCGGGTGTGCACGCGCCAGGAAGATCGTCCTTCCGTGACCGCAATGCCGAGGGAGATTCCTCTACCGAGCCGTTTACCGTCGCGCACACCGAGCTCGTCTCACACGGTCATGCCGTGCGCTTATACCGTGAGGAGTTCCAGCCCCAGCAGAAGGGTACTATTGGCATCACACTGCATGGAAACTGGTCCGAGGCGTGGGATGAAGAGGACCCGCGCGACCAGGAGGCTGCAGAGCGTGCGCGCGAGTTTGAGATTGCTTGGTTTGCGGATCCGTTGTACAAGACGGGTGATTATCCTGCGTCGATGCGGGCGCAGCTCGGTGACCGGTTGCCGAGGTTCACGGAGGAGGAATCGAAGCTTGTATTTGGGAGCTCGGATTTCTATGGCATGAATAGCTACACGACTTTCTTTGTGAAGCATAGGACATCTCCGCCTGATATCAATGACCACAAGGGTAATGTGGAGATCTTTGATGAGAATAAACAAGGTGTGTCTCGTGGAGAGGAAAGTGATACCCCGTGGCTGCGGGCGGCGCCCGGGGGATTCAGGAAGTTGTTGAACTGGATCTATAAACGATACCAGATGCCAATTTATGTCACTGAAAATGGTACCACCGCCAAGGGTGAAACTTCCCCCACGCCTGAGGTTCTCAATGACGAGTTCCGCATCAAGTTTTTTGAGGGCTATGTCGGCAATGCGTTGGCGCGGGCTGTCAAGGAAGACGGAGTTGATATCCGGTCTTACTTTGCTTGGACATTCACTGATAATTGGGGTAAGTGGTTTCATTCGTATAAATGGTTGGCATATAACTAATCTTTTATAGAATGGGCCGCTGGGTATGCGGATCGCTTCGGTTGCACATTTATCGACTTTGAGTCCGCAGAGAAGACCCGGTATCCCAAGCAGTCTGCCTATTACCTGGATAAGTTGTTCAAGCATCTGATTAGAGATGCGTAGGTGATTTACATGAGAAGATACATAGGCTATATAAATGAAATTTACGAGTGTTGTCCATGGATATATTGTTGGATTGAACTAACAACACCCCGGGCCGCCTATAACTATTGCCGACGTAAGTACTGGTCTGGATACTCCAAGTGAGACAGCCGTCGGATTTCATTTGACTATTGTGTCAGCACTATCCTCCCGAGTTCGGTAACATCGGCGCAAAAAGCTTCTATTCGTTGGAGTCTCACAATATACCTGTCTAGCCGGTTAGGGCAAGTCTTTGCGATGCTTATCAACTCGACCCCGAATGACTCCAACCTCCAACTGAGGGGACGTTCAGCCCGGATGTTCACTCGAGTTAAATAACTGAAGGTAGCCTGGACTTTGATGTATTTGTACTGACATTATACAGAATCAGCATGTCTGAAAACGAGCCAATCAAGCTGAAACTCCAGGGAACTCCCCGAGAAGTACATTCTCCAATATTAACATCTGCATATGACAAGAACTCACTGACTCAAATACAATTAGATCGGACTACAACATGGCCGCGCATTGCGAGAACAAATTCACAGCCAGATATCCATCTACGACACCATGTTCCAGCACACCTCAAATCTAGCCTGGAAAGATGTGCGCGAAGTCGCAGCTGAATTTCAGCCCACGCTCCGGGGCCTAACGCCTCATTTGTTCACGGAGATGGAGGCTATCGCTGAGGGCGCCGGGTTAGATGTGCTTGACATAATAGCGCTCAACTGCCGAAGCGAGATAGCTCTAGGACTATTCTCCGATGGCTGCACGTCACTATGCTGGAAGAAAAGCGAGGCGGCGCGAGTGCTCTCACAGAATTGGGACTGGAAGACGACTGTCAAGAAGAACCTAGCCATGGTATCAATTGAGCAGGTCGGAAAACCTACCATCTATATGGTTACCGAGGTCAGCACATAGTATATACTCCAGTGTGCGTCTATATTCTGATATGTAATTAACTATTTACAGGCAGGAATCGTCGGCAAGATTGGGTTCAATAGCAACGGCGTTGGAACTTGTCTCAATGCTATCCGCGCCAAACCGATGATAAGCAGCAAGGTCCCGATCCACGTTGCGCTTCGGTTGTGCCTGGAGAGTACTTCCGTCGACGATGCCGTGAAGACCCTCGAGTCTCTGGGTGGTGTCGCCTCTGCTGGGCATATCCTTTGTGCAGACAGTACCAAAGCCCTGGGGCTTGAACTATCGCCCGTCGGAGACAAGCATATTCCTGAGGATGCATCAGGGATTATCGGTCATACGAATCACTTCCTTGAGAATCGCTATGTGAATGAGCCGCCGTGGCTGTCTGGGTCACCTATTCGGCTCAAGCGGCTGGAGGAGTTGACGCAAGGGCTAATTCAGGACGGTGTGCAGGGTGATGCTATTACCCCTGGCTTGCTGCGAGAACGTATCTTCTCTGACACGTATAATCATCCCCAGTCAATATGTTGCGAGGAGGATCCGTCGCGCCATATCTCGAATAGGAGTAGTTCTTTGTTCAACATTGTTATGAACCTGGACCCGAAAGGGTCTAGGAGCGGAGGTGGTCTTTGGCCGGGTTGGGTCTGGAGAGGAAGGGCCTGTGTTGACAATGCCCTGGTGAATGTCATGAAAGACGGCTGAATATAGACATGGATCTGTGTCTGGCACCACAAAGGAGATGATACGCCTTTGTGCTGGAATTGATTTATTAAATATCAATCATATATATTTGTGCTATGTTTAGGATATAAAGAATCTGATAATAGTCATTGTTGCTTTGTTCCTCTTTGACCGAGTCCTCGACCAGATATTTGCAAAGATATAAAGTAGGCTGGATGCACCATCTTTACATGCATCCTCATCCATCAGCTACTCCATCTTCAAGTATTCAGTTCAAAAGCCACTAGCTGAAAACCTCACTATTGAAGGCCCAGGTAAGCCTCATAATTCACTCTACTCAATACCACTTAGTTCCCACCGAAACCATGTCTGGACGAGCTTTCCACGGTACGTACGAAGAGGAGCGTCGCCACTTCATGACCACACTGCATGCCCAGATTGACATTCTCAAGGACAACCACAAGGGTAGCCGGAAGATGGTCATCAGGTCTCTGGGTCTTCTTCTTCTGCGAGTCGATGGCCTAAGAATGTCCGGACAGGCTCGTTATAACCACGACAACCCTAATTGGACATCTAAGTGCAACAAGCTCTATGAACGGGTGCAATATTTCAGAGATACTCTGGTCAAGGACCGAAGCAGCACCTCCAGAGTCGCCGACGATATCGAGAGTATGATGATCTTTTTGGACTTTTGTGTTCCTGCCGATATCCAGTACAGGATTCAGCCGGATCGAGGCGACCGCAGTGGTGCCCCGTCGCCTGAACCTAGGCGTTGATTGTGATGTTTAGGTGTATAGGAGTTTAGATGTATAGATCAATAAAGTGATTCAGTTGGGATTTCCCGGTGTATACAAACTGTAGTATCAGAATAGTAAGAAGGCCACGTATTTGTGAGACTCAATATTTATTTAGAGCGACGAGTTAACAAATCAAGGCCCAGATCCAAATATTTTCTTTTCTTTTTCGCCAGTTCAGCTCGATAGAATCCCACATTCCAAGGTTTTCAGCTCCCGGGAATATGCGGATGTCGCCCGAACGTCATTGAGATCGACGATCGCGAATAATCTCAAAGTAATCAGGACTTTGTGATTCGTACAGATTAATATATCGAAAAAGCAAAGAGACGCAAGGGTTATTGGCTACCGCCCTCGCTCTCTTTGCCTAACCTTTTCCCTGACTTGTCCTTATGAGCATCACTCAAGTCTCCCCATAATGGCCTCCGCAACAGGAATTCCACAAGATCACCCAGCGACTATTGAAGCGCGTGAAGATGAGCCTCTATTGGGCCGTCCAGGCGATGTCACGCAAAAGCCCAACGAGATCATTTATCGAAACCTCTTCACAGGTGAGCCTGAAAGCCTCTGATCGAACCCCACGACTGACTCCAGACTCAGGAACAGCAAGTGTAGCACAAGCAGGAATTTGGATTGTGAGCACATCATAAAACTATTCCGAAGTTTCAGACAACTAACAAACCACACAGCTAGCAGCGTTGGTCTGGCAGGGCATCTTATCCCAGCCCCTCTCGTTGTTCACCCCGCATCCGGTAAGTAGCTAAGCAGCTGAACGAAACATCTCAAGATATCCCAGCACTAACTGCATATTCAGCTACTCGGCATATCTGCACTCCTTCTTCAAGTCCAGGCCGCTCTCATTTTGCAACCAACCGCCACCCCTCAACAGAAAAGTACCGGTACACGCATCCACTACTCCCTTCAACTACTCAGCGTGGTCCTTTTTGTATCTGCCTTTGTTATTATCGAGGTTAACAAGGGCTCTCATCCTCACTTTGTCTCTCCTCACGGCATTCTTGGTCTTACTACTTACATCGCTATCATTCTGCAAGCGGTGGTCGGTATTATCCAGTACTTTGTGCCGGTCACCGTCCTCGGTAGTATCGACGCCGGGAAGCGCATTTACAAATATCATCGCTGGAGCGGCTATGTTTTGCTACTGCTGGAGATGGCGACTGTCGTGGCGGCGACGCAGACCACCTACAACGTGATCGCGATTCATATTCCTCTATGGGGTGTACTTGTCGCTGCCGTTTTGATTCTCGCTGGTGTGGGTGCGAGGATTAAGAAGCATAAATTGGGACTGTGAGATGAGAGTTGCGAGAGGATCTAAGATACTGCACATCATTGGCAAACCGAATATATGGAATCCAATGCAAATGGAGTCTCGCCAGCCTGTGCATTGGAGCAATATACCAGAGTTACCTAACTCACTGGCGCAAGTGAGCCGCTCAAGACAGGCTGACAGCCTCATATATGAAACATCTGCTCTGTAAGCTATCTCCATAATTATTCAAAACTGAGATCAATTCTACCAAGTTAATGCTATATACTTCACTTGAATGTGACAAGAGAGGGGAGAAGGTGTATTCCGAAAGATATTAGCATCGCCATCTTCTGTTATACTATTGTAGATCAAAAACACCCTTACACACCCTTCGCACTCGACTCATATCTACATTGGTAGTATACAGCAAGGTACCTATGTAAATAGCCGCTGGTATGGCCTTAGTATCTTTGTTTGGGTAGTCTCTTTAGTAGTCTTTATAGTACTCTTAGCTACATATGTATTTCCTTGGATATAATTGCTTCTAACGTATGTATATTTTTGTCCTTTATTGGTATAGCTAAAACGATAAGAATTAGCTCTCACGACCTATGTCACGTACTTTTTATATCCAATCTTGCTATATCTCTGCTTCCATTACTATTTTCTGCGCAAAAAAAAAACCGTGATACTAGTCCCTAAAAGCCCTGTTGTTGCATGTTGGAGCAACCTGCAGATCCTCCGAAAAGGGTTAAGGCGGGAGATCCACCACATTGCCCGTTCTCTTCTCTTCTTCCTCCCCAACTCCAATGGCGCTCACTTCATATATCTGCTTTAATTGCAGGAATTCGTATGGATTGAAAGCATCTCTGCGCAATTTCCTCTTCGCCCGACGCAATCGCGACGTCTTGCGACCCGCGACAGCTCCGAAGCCCACGCCGGACGTCAAACACATCCGCCAGAATGCCGACCTCTACGCACAGAACTGTGTAGATCGCAACTATGCAGGTCACGCCGGATATCCGTCGAAAATTCAACAATTATCAGAGGAGGCCAGACAGCTCGATCACGACCTGAAAACGCCTCGGTCCCGCATCAAGCAACTCGAAAAGACCATCGCCAAGCTACACTTTGCGACACGGCAAGATACAAATGAAAACACCAACGACAAGGGCCTGAGCCCAAGCGAGGAACTGGCCGAACTCAAGTCAGAAGCTCAGCGCTTAAAGGACGACTCGCAGTCCATGACAGAACGGAAAGCAAGCTGCACCGAAGAGATCAACCGACTAGCCCTCTCCCTCCCAAACCTCTCCTCCCCATTCACCCCCATCGGACACGACCCAACTCTTGTACAATATATCAACTTCAACCCCGAAGAACCCCCGACCTGGACCCGCCAATCCCAACCCGAGCTCCAAGCCCGGTCGCACGTCACAATCGGCACCGAGCTCAACCTCCTCGACTTCGCCAGCTCAGCCACAACAACAGGATGGGGCTGGTACTTCCTGATAAACGAAGGCGCAATGCTAGAACAAGCACTGATCCAGTACTCCCTGAGCATAGCACGACGCCGAGGCTGGAAAACCGTCGCCCCGCCCTCAATCGTCTACTCCTACATCGCCGAAGCATGCGGATTCCAGCCACGCGACCAGCACAACGAGCAGCAGATCTGGACCATCGAGCAGAACGACCGCGACAAAAACACCAAACCCCAACGCTCGCTAACCGGCACCGCCGAGATCCCCCCTAGCCGCCATGTACGCCGGCCGCGACATCAACGCCTCCTCGCTACCGATCAAGCTGGTCGGCGCGAGCCGCTGCTACCGCGCCGAGGCGGGCTCCCGCGGCGTCGACACGAAGGGTCTGTACCGCGTGCACGAGTTCACCAAGGTCGAGCTGTTCGGCTGGACGGATAGCGTGGAGGGCGTCGGCCCGACCTCGGACGATCTGTTCGCCGAGTTGTTGGATATGCAAATTGAGATCCTGACGGCGCTGCATCTGCCCTGTCGTGTGCTGGAGATGCCGAGTGGGGATCTCGGTGCTAGCGCGACGCGCAAGAGGGATATCGAGGCGCTCTTCCCGTCTCGGCTGCGCGCGCCGTCGGGTACGGCTGTGCCTGTTGATCCTGAGATTCATCATCTGGAGTCCGCTTGGGGGGAGGTGACTTCTGCTTCTATCTGTACGGATTACCAGAGTCGGCGGTTGGCGGCTCGGGTGCGTGGCGGTGGCGCTAAGGAGTCACGGTTCCCGCATACGGTTAATGGGACTGCTATGGCTGTTCCGCGTGTGCTGGCTGCCATCTTGGAGAATGGGTGGGATGCTGAGCGGGGTGTTGTTGTTATTCCTGAGGTTCTGAGGCCTTGGATGGATGGGATGGAGAGTATTGGTCGGAGCTAGACGGGAAGGGCTGAGGGATTGTTCTTGCTCTCCTCGTGGTGATGCTGTATATTATGTACTTTTTAGGAAATTCGTGGATATACACTTCATATATTGCGAGTCTGTTTCATCTGCGTTACCTGTAATATAAGAAGGATAGGTGGTTATCGTCATGAATCTTGCATTGCATTGCCTGCGATCTTTTGGTATCTCTAAAAACATAGCAGACAAAAATAGAACCCCAGACCCTCCTTATTGGGGATAGAGCAGAGTATTAAATAAAAACAGAATAGAACAGAACAGAACAAATCAGGGCAGAGCCATTCATGACTTCGTGAACACATGAATCAGAAACAAAAAACAACATAAATCAAGTAAACATCACATCATTGGAAATCACAGAGACAGGAGTACAATCTGATATCTTTCGTCAGACAAGACCAGCAGCCTGAGAAAGAAACGCGCAGATAAGAAGTGTAAAAGAAATAACCAAACGCCGCCAAGAACACCAAGTAGGTAGGGATATCCAAAAAGATGATGATTAGGGCACAGTGTAAGCCAAATAGACAGATCCCAAGAAGTCGTCAACCTCATTTCCAAGGTAGATCTATATCTTCAACGCGGGTGCAAGTTAGATATGGCAATCCCGACGGAGTATTCTCACGAGGACCAACGGTGCCAGTAGTTGCTTGGTCCGGACTTTTCAGCTCCAACTCGAGGAAATTACGCATCAGCGGCTTGACAATATCCCGTGCTAGCCGTTTCATCTCATCCATCTTGCGCTCGAAGCGTTTCAGAGTCTCGCGCGTGTAAAGCGAGCCAGCCGAAGACGTAGGATGGAGCTTGAGGAAGCGCTTTAGCTCGTCATGGGGCAGGTATGCCTGCGCGGACGAGGAACCGATCAATCTAAATATGCGCGCAGACGGGTCTGGGGAGGTAGTTGACGGGCTTGTTGGGTGTGACGCTGATGCGGTAGGCGGGACGGGACCATCGCTCGGGCCCGAGTTCTTGAGAATGGGAGCTGGTGGTGGGGTAGTGCTTTCTATCAGCCATTGGCGGAATAGACATACGGCGAGCCAGTCCAGGTATGCATTTGAGGGGCCGACACGTTCGCCGCGCGAGGTGGTTAGGGATAGGCGCAGGAGCTTGGATTCAACGCGAGCTTTGAGTTCGTCGAGATCTTCTACTTTGTCTTCGATTAGATCTAGGAGTGAGTCTGGTAGAGGCGCGTAGGAGCCGTTTCGCAGACTTGGTAGGGCGGCGGGCCACTGGCCGACGACATGGATCAAGGCTTCGGAAAAGATCACCCGGCTGCGGGCGAGATATCCCAGCTTCAGGTAGCTGGGCGGGTATTTAGCGATCTGTTTGAATAAACGAGATCCGAAACCGAGTAGGTGGTGGTCCACGCGGGGCCCTGTCACTGGAATCGCGTCGTACATATCCGCCAATGCAAGGAGGGATTTGCACTCGGTATATGCCGAGGCGATGTTGACACTGTTGATGATTGGGGCATGATTGTAAAATATTCGTAGTAGATTGTCATAGTCACGTATTAAGGGATCGACCGCGACAGCGTGTTCCCCTGTCTGCGGTAGATGCGCTACCGACTGCATCCCTGCCAGGTTCGCCATAGATCGAAAGAAGCCTGCCTGGGCATTGGACGGTTTGGTCATCGTTGGAGGGAATGCGGCTTGGTCGGCACTGAAGATAGGGTCATAGGTTGGTTGCTATTTCAACACGCGACATTAGCATTGTTCGCAAAGATGAGATTATGCGACGCGCCAGCGCAAGGCGTACCTTTTGCACAAGAATCGGCTCTTCATCCTCCGCGCGATTCTCCCAATCAAGTTCATACCGCCAGCGTCTCTTTTCTCCTGGTCGCGCCGAGTGTCCACCGTTATCAGATGGTGCCAGTGTTGACCCATTCGAGAAATCATCATCCTCGCTCAGTCGCGAGAGCGTCCCCTCCGGCTTAGACGGACATAAAGCCATTTGGCGCGGCCAGTCCTCATTGGTGCTCGCCTCAAAGAAGCCCGAGCATTGCGATAATATCAATTTGTGGAGGAGATAACGCCTTTCCTGCGATCCGGCGTGGATCACGACCTCGGTGTCACCCGTGTACGTGAAGATAGGGAAATCGTTCGGGGAGGGATGCGACGAGCCGCCATGGTGCGAGCGACCGGAACGATGTCGTCTGCTTAAGGGACGCGATACTAGGGAAGCGGTGCTTTGGGCGTTTGTGCGATCAACGATTTGAGCTTGGGAGACCATTTCTGAGGATTTGTTGACATATGCGAACCGGGGGGTGCTCAACACCTGTCAGCATAAGAGGGCGTCATCCGAGGCCGAGGCGGAAATTGGAGATTATTGTAAAAAGAGGAAGATATAAAGAGAGAAGATAGAGGGAATAGCGGAAGAAAGAGAAGAAGAGAAGAGGAAGACAAAGAGGAAGAGGATGAGGATGAACTCCGAAGGCGTTCCCGCGCAAAAACGAAGTCAAAGTAAACAGCCCTGGAGAGTATACAAAAGTAATAGAGTCATACAAGGTGATAAAGGGGTAAATAGATAGTAATAAAATAGATCCTAGAAAGGTCCCCGTTTCTATCAGAATTCAGTTTGAACTAATACAATAGAATATTAATAGATCTACTAGTACTCCGTACATATGAAATGTATCAATGTGGGATGCCGCAAGCAGCTGAATTCGAGAAAGGACCATGAAAACATAAATAGTCTCCTGGGCTCCATAGATTAGTTCTAGGTAGTATTAAATACTATACTATATACTATATAACATATAATATATACTATCTACTACTATAAAATACTCGACCTCGGCGCTTTTCCTCTCTTCTTTGCCTCCACTTTCTCTCCTTTTGGCCCCGTCTCCAGTTTCTTGTTTTTTTTTTTTTTTTTTCTTTACTTCTATTCTCTTCTTTTCTTTCTTCTAAACTTCTTCTTCTCCTTTTAAAAAATTACTTTCTAATCCGGAAATTAATCAGGTGGACTCGGGAGTATACGGCTTCCCTATACGAGGGCTTTTATTGCGACGCTCTCCTCCACTTCCTCGACGCCCAACCCCCGCGATCCTCAAAAAATCTGGCCCTGGACACGTCTTCCCGGGACAGCTTCTATAGCTGTCCCGATCTGTCATCACTGCAGATAACATCAGTGTCTGCAGATTTTGACAGCGACGTGAGAACCGATCCATCTCCTTCGCCCCCTCCTTCCTTCACGTCTGCCCCGCACAAAAAACGTTCCAAAACCAAATCAGTCTCGAGGAAAGCGCGTGGTGTCATCGGTAAAGTCCGAGCATTCCAGCGGATCGCTGCCGCCAAGATGGCGCATCCGACTATCAAGATCGACACCAGTGTCCCAGCGACCAAGCGCGGACTGCCCGAGAATGACGACGCGGGCCTCGATATGCTCGCGGATCAGGACAACCCCAAGCTGGAAGCTGGAAATACCGAAGATGTTCCACCGTTCCTGTGTCAATCTGTCTCGGGTGAGTGAGGGGTGCATAAACGCCTATCGGAGAAATACAACCTGCACGTGGAATGTGACTGACCGCTTCCTTATGCAGAGATCCATGACAAGTTTGAGGAACTGGAATGGATGCAGCGCACACGTCTGGCCGAGGGTATGCTGGCCAATGATCTCTTGCATCCCTGGGCCCTGGAGGTAGACCCAAAAGTTAGAGAGAGGAATCGGTATATTAACGTCCAGGCCTGGGCAAATTGTCGCATCCATCTGCGGGTTGCCGAGGGCGAATGTGATTTTATCAACGCATCTCCGATCACTCTGGAAGACTCGGTGACACGAGAAGGAAGGAAATACATAGCGACCCAGGTAGGTTGCGCATTCGGTATAAATCATATACGCCTTTTGCTTACCCATTAATCAGGGCCCCAAACTTGGACATCTCCCGGATTTCTGGCACATGGTCTTCCACGAAAGCAAGGAGGTCGGCGTTATCGTGATGCTTACCCAAACTTTTGAAGCGGGCCGGGAAAAGTGCGCACAATACTTCCCATTGGATACGGAACAGGCTTCAATGGTACTATTGGCGGATGAATCGGACGTTCTCTTCGATGAGAGTGGACAAACAGAGCCCGGTGTCTTGGGAAGAGTTACGTTGCTAGAATCAACTTTCGACGCTAGATCACGATCTGAAATCCGCAAACTCGAACTGGCCATCGGCTCGGAGTCAAAGATTGTCTGGCATTTCCTCTTCGCTGGCTGGGCCGATTACTCCAAACCCGAAGGCAGCGATCGCCAAGCCCTTCTCGAGTTGATTAAGTTGTCAGCGTCCAAGTCCAGCCCGGACAATCCACGAATCGTGCACTGCAGCGCAGGAGTTGGTCGGACAGGAACTTTCATCGCGCTTGACCATTTGCTATGCGAGCTAGAGTCAGGACATCTGTTGAATATGGAACCAGAGGCCGACCCTGTTTTCAAAACCGTCAATCAAATGCGCGAGCAGCGGATGATGATGGTCTACAACGAGATGCAAATGCAATTTATCTACGAAGTGCTCCGAGAACAAACCGATCGAAAGCTGGGCAAGATTACGGACTGGAACATGGACTCCCCTAACGGCAGCGAGGAACGGTCTGCGAAAATCGCCAAGTTGAATGACCAGGCGGATTACTTGCCAACTTCCAAGCCGGAGTTGGAAGCTGTCCCAGATCGCTCTCATACGCCGACGAGAAGTCGGTCCGGCACACCGGAGCTTCCTGATCCTGTTAATGAATGACGCCCGCTCAATCCTGGCCTTTTCGTCCACCCCTGTGATCATGAACTTTGGACGAGAGGCTTATGTTTATGTTGCATCCCTTCATGGCATCCGGTGTTTATCTGATTTTTAACTTGCGATCATTTCTGAATTATGCCTTCCAACCCCCTGCTACATATTTTTTCCTTTGCTGTTGAAATACCCCCGCTTTTGTTACTTTGGTTATCATCTTGGATGTAGTTATATTGCTTATTGACTACCATTGTCAGTCTCGCCCTAGAGTCACTGTATATTAGCCAATTGGTGATATTGTATGCTTTGCCGACTGCCCTGAGACGTTCTACCTTCACCTAGTGACTGTCTCTCTATCATAGGCTTTTTTTGGGGATCAGATTCCATTATTAGCATTTTTATGGCTATGTAGCACCTACATATTCCCAGTAAATCCGCACCACTGTACAATCCTTTCGAAATTATGAGGAATCCTTTGCACTCTTCGCCTATCACCTGAGGGTGACCATGGGCTTACCCGTGGAAGATCATCCATCCCAGTCAAGCCATAATAGAACAATGTAAACAAATCAAATAAAACAAAAGCAGCACTGCTGAGCATAAAATCGAGATTGGTATCATACCGACGTGAGACCAAGACATGAAATCCATCATCATAAAAACACAATATAGCAAAACAAGATCTGAATGCAGGCATAGATGCGCCTTTCCGAGGTACAAAGAACACGCCTCGCTCCAGTGAAGAGTAGCCTTAATCAGTACGTTTGGCTACGGCAGGGATTGCAGCCGATTGACCACCGACTGAGCCAGCCTCATAACTGGGAGGAGCTGCCTCTCGCTCAGGACTCGGCGCTTCTTCCGTATCCCAAGTGTCAACTGCATTCTCGTCCCAGTTGTCGACTTCCTGCTCAAGACTCATGACACCGGATTCCTGTGGGCCCATTGCTTCTGAGCCGCGACGGGAATTTCCGACAACGCCACCAAGCTCAACATCCTCAGCGCCCTCTTCCGTCATGCCATACCGACTTCGTCGGCGGCGCTCCATCATGCGCCGGTGGTACCAGTTACAAAGTCCGATGGCGCCTAGACTACCGACAACATTGGCGACGATATCGAATAGATCAAAGTCTCGTCCATTTGGAATAAAACCCTGCACAACTTCAGAACCAATACCAAGCCCTAATGTGCAGACCACGAGGGTCACGTGTAGCGTGCGCCGACGGGTAGTGTCCAAGACCCAGTAAAATACAACTGTGACTAGGAAAAAGGTGACGAGGTGGAGGAACTTGTCATTGGGCTGAAGCTGGGTTGGTATCGTTGAAGAGGTGCTGTGTGGGAGAAGACCGATGTAACCGGCTAAGAAGAGCAGGAAGATGAAGGCACCTAAGGGCGGTTAGTTGGGAGATCGCCGGAACCAGAATGGTAAGTCAGCAAAGCTTACCTGCGAAAGGGTAGCGAATGCGCATGGTCGAGAATCAAGTTGGTGAGGGAAAAGTGACAAGAATCTTTGGAATTCTTTTGTTTTGTGAAGGTGATTGTTTCTGTCTGCGTTTTGGGAGAGCTGTCAAATGTGGAGGAGTTCGGCCCCAGCTGATGCCTGGTGCGTCATATGCGGAGCAATGGGGATGTTCACAACAACAAGGAAGAGGTAAAAAGCTACAGAATCAAATGAATCCACAGTAAACCCAACAGAAGACCACGGAGAATAATAGATTGGAATAAGTCAAGATGTGAACAATAGCCATTGATCGCCAGTCGAAATAGTGACAATGAGACAAGATCTGCCGGTTAACTCCGCCTTCATGCCCTGTACTTCATCCCCGTCCAGAGAAACTTCCTATGAAGCTCCCCCGGACCTTCTTCATCAAACCTCTCCGCCACGCTATCATTTTTCGCTGGTTTGACATCTTCAGTCAATTTTACCCGGGGTCTTTTCTATCTCTATGCATTTTGTCCCTTCTCCGGCCCCTGTGTCGCGTCCGATCGGCCCGTAATCCTAATCGCGGAGAATCGAGTCTCGCCCGCCCCAGAACCGGGGTTTTGGAGCGAGCATGTCGCTCGGCCACAACGCCTGGCCTCCGGGCAATATTCGGCCCCCAGATGATCTTCAGGACTCTCCCCGCCCAGTCAATGGCTTAGTGAAGACTTTATCTGGCTCCCGGACGCCGCAAATACGCGGCTCTGTTGGCGCCGAAGCGCCGAACCCCAGCTCGACATCCGAAACCGATATCGCGCCCGAAGAAGACCCGCGCATTGCTCAATTCCGTGAATTGTATCGCCGCAGTGAGGCGAAAATAAGTGCTCTGTTCTCTGGACAATATTCGGAGGATATCCCTGCGGCTGAGGAAACTACTGAGTCGTCCGAAGCTCAACCCGAACGCGTCGATGATGTGCCTCCCCCTTTCACCGCCCCACGCAAGTCGGCCCGAAAGCTCGATGACGATGATTACGATGACTACGACGACGATGACGAAGACGAGGAAATGGACGATGTTGCTGAATCCCCTCTGAAAACCAAGTCCGCTGCTGTATCACACGAGCCTAGTGGTGCTGCGCCATTAGCACCCCGTCCCGGCACCTCGGTATCCACCGCTGCGGATGGAGGTAAGGAGCCAAAGAAGGAAACAATGGAGGATCTCCGGAAGCAACTCGAGGAAGACAAGAAAGCAACGGAGGAGGCTGCCAGAAGAAGCTTCCACACTTTGTTCTACACCCTTGAGAATGACCGGGATGCCATGCTCGATCAACAGCGCTTGGAAGAGTCGGAAAGACAAGTTGAGGCAGAGATATCCGGCCAGGCTAACATGGGCGGCAACAATGCCCCAGGCGCTTCCAATGGCTACAGTTCCTTGAGTAATACCAACCTGGGCGCTTCCAGTTTGACTCTGAAAAACCTTATCGCACGCATTGACAAAAAGCGAGACCGGGTTCAGGCATCGGATGCTGAGCTGCGGAGCTTGCTGAGCGAGGTTCGTAAGAACCGCAGTAAATGGGCGAATGAAGACAAGGTCGGCCAGGAAGAGCTCTATGAAGCTGCGGAAAAGGTTCTTAGTGAGCTCAAAGCTATGACAGAACATTCAACTGCTTTTTTGACTCGCGTCAACAAACGCGATGCCCCGGACTATCATACGAGTAAGCGACCCTTTCGACGCATCGCAATGATCTGTTTCATCTACTAACCTTCCACTAGTCATCAAGCACCCGATGGATCTTGGATCAATGACCAAAAAGCTGAAAGGCCTGCAGTATAGATCCAAACAAGACTTCGTCGATGACCTCACCCTCATTTGGGCGAATTGCTTGAAATACAATACCAACACCGAACATCCTCTGCGGAAGCACGCACTTTACATGCGCAAGGAGACTGAGAAGCTTGTCCCTCTCATTCCAGATATTGTCATCAGGGACCGTGCCGAAGTTGAAGCCGAAGAACGTCGACTCCAGCTTGCCGATAACGACGGTGCCGAGGAAAGTGACGATGAGCCCATCATGTCATCGCGGGGTAGAAAGGCTCCTGGCAAGAAGACTTCCAAAAAAGGAACAGCCCCTTCCCGTAATACTCCCAGCCCTGCCAGGGCCTCCAGCACTCAGCCAACTGCGCCGGCTCGCGCAGATTCGGACGCTGCCGGTGAAGCTAGTCAAAATGGATTTTCCACACCACCTCCTGGATCTAACACGCCATCTGACCCTGCTGGTTCAGCAGCGATAGCTACAGCGAGCCAGGATGATATGGATATCGACGGTCCGAGTACGTCGACAACTGCGCTTAGTGCCATGTCAGTTTCGGGCGGCGTAGAACCGGAAGACCCAGAGTACAAAGTGTGGAAGCAAGTTACCAAGAAAGATAGAGCGCGCGTTGCGGCGGAGCGACATCGTCTTCTCTGGGGGACAAGCTCAACTCTGAGGAACCCGCTTTACTCAGAAGTAAAGCTGGCATGCGCCGATGGCTTCGACACCAGAAACAAGCTACTATCGAAGCTGACAAATCTCGCGACGGGGAATCTCAAGCCATGGAACCCGAGGCCGCAGGCGAAAGCCTTGCAGAAGGTATTGAGGTGGAAGAAGACCAGATGCTGCCTTATTATTATGATGTCATGTCTGGTGTTCCTGATCTTCCTGAGCGGCTACTCTGGAAGGAAGACGCGCAAGGCAATGTTGTCGATGCCTCTGAAGAGTACCTTCGGATGCTTCCCAAAGGCCATTTTATCCAACCAGATAGCAAATTGACCCGCAAGATGAACTCGAACATGCGGCAGATGCAAGAAACTCGCAAGATCTGCTCAAAGATTGGCATCGTCAAGCAGATGCAGCTTCAATCACAGGTAAGCGAGTTGATTACTCTGTTATTATCCGAGCTCTCAGCTGACTTTCCTCTAGATGTACCAAAATCAATTCCAAAAATATCAACCCGAGCCATTTCTCGAGCAAGACATCGAACCACATGTCATGAATGACAACGGCCCTGTCATTGCCCCCTGGGCCTGTAGGGCAGCATTGCAGCGCTCAGTGGCTAAGATTTTCTATCACACTGGCTTTGAGGAATACCAGCCATCTGCTCTTGAGGCGGTTACAGATATTGCCGCCGACTTTTTCCAGAAACTGGGGGCCACCTTCAAGTCTTATATGGAAACACCAAAGGTTCCTGCCACCGAGTCACACGAATCTTCCCCTTCAGTCACCGAGTGGAAACCTGCATACACTCGTTCTGAAATTGTCCTACACACCTTGTCTTCTGTGGGGATCCACATAGATGAACTGGAGTCCTACATCAAGGACGATGTGGATCGTCTGGGAACCAAGCTCACCACTGCTCATGATCGACTCAGGTCACTCCTGACAGAACTCCTTCGACCTGCCCTTGAAGGCGGCGAAGACGGCTCAAACGCCTTTGCCGATGGAAGTGAACAGTTTGTCGGTGGTGACTTTGCTGAGGATATTGATGAGGATTTCTTCGGTTTCAAGGAACTAGGCTTGGATCGGGAGTTCGGCCTTTCCACGCTCAGTGTGCCCTTGCATCTGCTTCAAAATCGGATGTTCAATGCGGCCAATTCTCAAAACACGAGTGTTTCACAGACCGTTACTCTTTTCGCTCCGCCGCCCCCATATGCACGCATTTCAACGGACAACTTATCTCGCCAGATTGGACTCCTACAGGACTTCTTCAAGGGCAAGCTTGAGGCACACAATGATGAACCTCTTGTGGAAGACCTGGAGCTGCCCCCTAAGCAGCGTCCCATGGCCATCAAACCCCGCCTTCCAGCCTCTGGCAAAATCCCCCAGGCTAGTCTGCCGGGTCTTTCATCCAGTCCGCAGAAACGAGCCGCTCCGCCGATGGCATCCAAAACTGGCGGTGCAGAGCCAAGTAAGAAGAAATCCAAGAAGAACAGTGGCGTGGCCCTCGAAATGCCCAACTTCAACCCTGATGGCGAAGGCGACCAAGCAACTGGTGACCCGGCAACAAATGCTGATATGAAGACCGAAGAAACCGGCCTCGTTGATGGCGCTGGTGAATCCATGACCAATGGAGCGTGAAGAAGGCCTATGGTTGACTACGGACATGGTCCTATGCTTTCCTGAGCAACTCTCCTTCTCTTGCGTCACTTTCTTTGCTTTTGCATACCTGTCTGCAATTTTATTCTGATATTCAGTATGTGCGACTCATGTCCCACGACACAACCAAACAGAGCTTCCTGTCCCCTTGCTACGATACAGTTGGCGAAGAGCGAGCAGCAATAGGAGCCAGCACCCAATATTGGGCTATTGAGGGACTGTATTTTTTGACCCTCAAATTTGCAACGATACATTATCCAGTCCTTGTATTTTATCGGTTTTTCTTGCTTTCCCTTCTTTTCTGTCCTTGGAAAGACAAAGTGGATGCCCATTTTAGTCTCTTTGTATCATATCGTCCCTTGATGGGACTTTTCATTTCTCAACAGAATACCTACTCAGATTCATCCAATTCAGACCTATACTTGTGTGGCTTGTGTCTTGCTCTTAGGTATCAGCTAAACAAAGATCAATAGTGAACTAGTGCGTAGATTTATGTCAAGTTCAGACTATATTCCCTAATTAGGCGTAGTTCCTTCTTAATATCACTTGAATCACTTTCTCGAATCTCTGTCACCTTTTATATTTTACCTACCTTGGTAGGTACATGTATTTTCTTCCTTTTTTTCTTTAGCGCAGATGGCATCCAAGGATCATATGGGAATCCCACATCGGAGAAACTACATCAAGACTTCTATTCAACCGCTAATTATCGTAAGTGTATCAACTGCACAATAAAATAAAATATCCCATGAAAGGGGCTCTTTTTGGTATTTTCTGGGTTAAAAACATGGGAAAGAAATATGAAACTAATTCGTGAACTGAGGATCAATCAGCCTTCGGTATTCAATCGGTCAAGTTGTCAGAGACAACCACCCATAAAAACCAGGTTGAGATCGAGCGTAACGATAATAAAAAAAGGCAAAGTCCATAAGATACAACAGAAAGAAGTATGGCTCATTCAGCATTTCAAGACCAGCCTCGAGCATGCAACTGGTTTTTGTGAACAACAGCCACTGCAGCCCTACTGCTTAGATCAAGCCGTCTGAAGAGCAGCATCGCAAAAGCAATGCCATCGAAATCCCGTTCGAGCATAACATAAAGAGAAAAAGAAAAAGAAAACCGTGGAGCAATCGCAAAGCAGTTCGCAAAGCAGTTCGCAAATAAGGAAACCGAGTCATAAGACAAAGGCCTTGGAAGGGAACCGGCACGGTCATGGAGTGAACAAGGTAAAACTTGTCCACAACCATATAAATGTTACAGTTGAATTAGACGTACCACATACCCAGAGCCAGCCTGTTTGAGGTGCCTTCAATGGGAAGCAATCTCTTGGCTCGAGGCTCCTTGGGCTTCGGGTTCGTCATTTTCACCTCCGGTCCACTCTGGGGGGCCAGAGGTAATAGGAACATCCTCGTGGTGACGAGCACGAACCGAAATCAAGTGGGCATAGTAGATTGCAGGGTGGACAGAGACGGAGGTTGTCGAGCGGATGTACTGGTAGCAATGATCATTGATCATGCCCTCAAGGTCATTAGGTTTAAGACCCATCTCATCCAACAGGACATGGTAATGGACCGGGCGGGGAGTTCCCTGTAGAGCAATGTGTGTGTAGAGCAAGAAGTCCCAGTCATGTGGGCTAGTCACGTCCCGATCAATGAGAGTGCCCGGCAGGGGGCCGCCGTGGCTGTCCGCGGCTGCGCGATTCTTCGGGTCAGGGAACGCTCGAAGATGGTGGCGCTTGTTGGCAACCACAACACACATCTTGCCGCCCCAGACTGGCTGACCACACGCATGCGCAATGGCAAAGCGAATTGCAGGGACTTCCTCTGAAAGGATTCTCTGGTATTCGGACGCAGACACGCCGTCACGGAAATAGTAGACATACTCAGGAGCCTTACCACCCCCAACAGTTGCTTTCCACTCAGCCACCATGGGGTGTAGGATGTACTCAACCACTTTGTCCCGGATGATCTCAATTCGATCTCCATTGGTCTCGCATCCACCCATGTAGCGAGTTGCAGTGGAATTTGCGGAAACCGACATGGCCGCCAGTGACGGAGTCCACACCCCCATCATTGGATGAGTGACATCTGCCCCAATAATCATGGAGCCAGGGCGAAGACCTGAACTCTTCGACTTAGGGACAGCCCGAGCTGTGATTCCACCAAGCTTTGCATTCACCTTCATGAGAACGTTCGCGTGATATTGAGGCCTATTGTTGATACAGTGTGCAGCTTGGAGCACCTGAGAGGGAGTGCCATATCGGCAGTCAGAAGACTTCTTGATGCGAAGATAGACAAAAGAGTCCTTGTCAGGAACGATGAATACCATGAGCTGGGGCTCTCTCTTGTGCACCGCTGCGATTGTATCGTAAATCCTTTTGACAGCCATACCAATGTCTTCGCTCACTGCCTTGATAACTGGTCGGCCAGTCACCACGCCGCCCATGCTTCTGTACATCTTCACGAATTGATCAGCCCAGCTGGCAGCCTGGTCCTCGTTGATTGACTTGCGGTGCCCGGCAAAGTACCCGATGCCCCAAGCCACAAGATCCTTTTCATTGGGTTTGTAAAACTTCTTACCGCGGAGATCCCAGCTTCCCGAATGCTGAGGGTTATGTTTGCGGTTGCCCCCGAACTGAATCTCGGGGCTCGGAAGGAGACGGGCTTTGGTCTTGATCATTTGGTCACTGATCTTCATACCGTAAAGTTTCAGAATCGGATCATTCTTGTGCTGGAGAAGATCCTTGGACTGGCGAGCATTGGCCAGACGTTTCGGGGGCCTGGTCGCACACCATTGAATCATCTGTGCCGCCTGCACGTCGGTAAGCTTGTAGCGGTATCTCTGAAGGCCTTTGATAACCAGGAACTCGGCTGGGTAATGGACATCTTCTTTTTGCATCTCGACCAAGAGCATATTGGGATATTCGAGGCGGATGTTGTACCGTCTCATAAAGTACTCTTCGAGGTGGATTCGAGTGGACTTCCCGGTAGCCTTGTCGTAGTAATCAATGAAGAATTCCTTGGGCTTTGCATGAATCAGGCCCTTGACAATGAAACTCTTCATCTTGAAAGGGCAACCCTCGTAGTTGGGTGCCACTCGAAGACCCTGGATCTTCTTGTTCACCTGTGCGAAATACCTCGATTCCTTCGTACCGCCATATTCGTCGCGAGTTGACTGGAGATTCCTGACCAGGGTTGACTTATCGTTCCACCCATTCACATTCATCATATAGCCCATAAGACTGATACGAGAAAAGAAGACACAGTGAGCGACGTCAACATTGAGGATCAGACCATGCTATAATTGAACATCAGTTTTCCAATCTTCAATTTGAATCAACAGATATGGTCTTACAGGAGTTGGCTTAATTGCTTGGTAGATGCCTCGGTAAACGGAAGCACCCATATTGGCGAGCGGCTGGTAAAACTCCTGCTTCAGCTCCTCGTCCTCTCCGAGCTTGTCAAAGAAGAACGCCCGCTTGATTGCAGCAAATTGTTTGGTGGGCCATTCACGGAGCAAATGATCAAGGAAGCCTGTCGTTATCAGCTTGATGAATTGAAAAAAAAGGGCAATACCGAAAAGAAGAGTGAACTTACTCAGAGATTCAATCACGAGTTCATCCAGATCACGGCGGTTCTGCAGCCAGGCGTTGATCACCGCCAGATTAATCTTTCGCTTCTGGATGACGGACATTCTGAAAGCAGGATTCCGTCTGAACTCGTCGACAGTAGCAAGAGTCTTGATGTCTCGGGTCAAGTCGCCCTTAATGTCGATAACCTCATTCCAGTCATCGAAGTTTCGCAGCGACCTGCAATAACACAGGTTAGAAAATCCATAGTAGCAATCAGAAGGATATTACACGTACCAGCAGATTCTTCCACCGTCCCAGATACCATCGGGAATGTGTGCCTTTCGGGTCTCACTGTTCCAGCACTTTCTGAGGACCCGCCTGTCGGTTTCATTTTGGTCACCGTGCAGAACATTGATCTGGTAATTGATGAGCAAACAATGGTATTGCACAGGAATGGAAAATACTCACCTCATACTGGTAAACAGCCTTCTCTGGGAAAGAAGTGATCGGGTATGCATTCATCATAACCTCGACCTCTTTGCCGGAAGTGTTGTAGCCAACACGACGCTGAATTTGAGTCTCCTCTTGGACACCCTAGAAAAACGGATTAGCAAAACTCATTATCCACAAGTAGAGCAATTAGAAAATATCGGTCGGGAACATACAGAAGAAGGCCTAACTTTGAATCGATGCCAGGGAATGTCAATGTTCTTGCAGCCATCCCAGGCAACTGTCATGTAATCTTTGTGTCGGATAACCTTCTCTTGGTCAAGTCGGTGTTGCTCAAAAACAGCCACTTTCACACCTTCCCTTGCGAGGCGCTCATAGTTGGCCTTCTCCTCCGCGGTCCAGTTAGGCGGGAGTTCTGGAGGAGTTTCGACTCGACGAATGGGGGAGTCACTGCTACTTGAACCAGTGCTCTTTGGCTTTCGCTGCTCGCCCGTTTCAGGGTCATAACGAGTGCGGCGCATCCAAGCAGTGCTTTCTGCCTCCTTTTTGCGTCTTGCGTCTTCTTCCAATTTGGCCTTGTGGTCCCGCAGCTCTTGGGCCTGGCGCGGGTCCAGAGGCTTTGGTGGAGGGGCAGAAGGACGCATGGGAAGATCAAGGCTGAGCTTAGGTTGACGGGAGGATGAAGAGGAGTGAGGAGGCTTTGAAGATGTGGGGGTAGATTGAAGCTTGGACGAGGATGCAGGTCGATGGCCAGAACGGGACCTGTGCTCGTCTCCATCCTCTGTTGAGGGGTTCATGGCCTTTTTCGGGGCCATGATGGGTTGATGCTCCTATTGATCGCTTTTTGTTAGTCAAGTGTTTTTGGCTTCTTTTTCTTTTGGGCTCACTTCTGTACTTGATCAAGGATGTGAAGTCAGGAAGTAAGATGGATAATATGAACTGAGTTTGTTCTGACAGCAAGGTGGTGAGACTGCACGAGCGAAGGAGAAACCATTCGTTTCTTTGCTTCGCTCGGGCTCGGTGTAGGGGAAGAAGAGATATTAGCAGGACGATCACTTACAAAGCAAAGATTACAGTGAGCTCGAGGTGACAGTCGTAGAAGAAGATATGGGGGAGGTGATCACGGATGTCAAATGCCTTTGACGTGAAAGTAAGAAATGCCTTCGGCTATGCAGATAAGTGCAGGAATCCGAAGTGGAGAAGGCAAAGTAAAGAAGAGTGATGGAGAAGGAAGAAGAAGAAAGGAAGAAGAAACCGACGAGGGAGGTGCTTTTATACCCCCAGTAGTTAGAGAAGGTAGAGAAGGTAGAGCTTGAAAGAAGGAAGGTGCGCGTACCTTTTGAGTACGTCTAGTATTTATATGGCAGGAGCAGCCTTAGAGGACACCATCATACATACCTAGGTAGGTATATACCATTACCATAGTTAACTATACATCTAGGGCTACCTAGGTAGGTACATATGTATGTAGGGATTGCCCTCGAATGACAACTGTAGTCAAAGTCCGACCTATGTGACTAAAAGGTACCTGTGTATACTAGATGTTTTCCTAACAATACCAAGTACCCCTAGTGCTGAGATATCTCGCACTTTTACTTGAGATAATAGAGCTCGATTATAATATGATATAGTAGGCAACTAACCCTGTCATAACACCACGTCACAACAGCCACGGCAAGCATGATAACCAGGTACGACAACCAGGCATGACGACCACGAGCACGACCAAGTACGACAACCACAAGCACGACTAACTAAGCACGAACACTATAAGCACGAACACCATAAGCACGAACACCATAAGCACGACGACCACAAGCACGACTAAGCACGAACACCATAAGCACGACCAAGTACGACCACCATAAGCACAACCAAGCGCGACCAGCACAAGCACGACCAAGCACGACGACCACAAGCACGAAAACCACAACAATTATAACAACTCGGTCAAATTCCGCCATATCTAATTAAACATGTATATATGGCGATATCAAGTATGCTGCTTCACATATCTCGCACTTTTAGTTGAGATCCTAAATATTATATAAAGTTCGAAAGTAAAAGCTATAGAGATGCTTATCGTAGTATAATATTACCAAATTATATAGAATACTATCACTGTACAGCTTTGAAAACTATAGTCAAAGTCCGCCCTATGTGATTAGAAAGTACACATGCATACTAGGGTTTGTCTAACAATACGTAGTATCCTAGTCCTCAGATATCTCGCACTTTCAGTCGAGATCCCAAAATAGCTATCGAAGGCTCAGAATTAAAGGCTTTTCCATTCCTGCTATGTCGTATATGGTTAATTTTAAGCTCTTTATGCACCAATAACGATCCTCATAATGTAGTATAAACTTGTATTCTTGCCGAGGCCGATCTGAAGAACCGCGACGAAGGGTGCAATTTGCGCGCCCAGCCCCGTTTGACAAATACTTCGTTTACCTTAACGATTATGCTTGGCATGACAAGACCGGATGGGCAATCTAGCCTAGGTAATTAGCCAGTGAGCCAGACAGCTGTTTACGAAAGGGCCCTTCTGCCCATACCCGAGACGGGGTAAACAGCCGACAACCAGTCGTAATGGAAACATGAAGTAAACGGACTGAAGATACAATTTTCCAATCCGGTCCCTCTAGGTCTCGACTTCTTATCGGTAGATAAAGGATGGTACGAATTGGGGGTACGTAGAGCGCATGGAGACAAACCACAACTATGAAGCAGGTTCCGATGGGGCTACCTACATGGGTACATACGTAGTGTCTTCGCAAAGGACGTGTCCCTAGACTCTCCAAGCAGCGGTGTAGAGCAAAGAAAAAACCTGAGTAAGATGAGTATAATTGACATATTAGCAAATGGTCTACGGATAAGTCTCTCTTTACCATAGCCAACAGCATTCCTTTCACCTCTGGTGGTGCATTTTAGTAGAGCGGCCCTAAAGCTGCCAAAGCTGGTTGTTCTTAGTGCTGCTTCATCACTTGCGTATAAGTCAGCGCACGATATCATATGGTTCGGGCTCGAGAAAGGCTGGGAAAAACTCGGTATAGACGTGATATTTGGAAGGAACAGACCTTCGGAATATGAAGTGCGATCAAAGTGCGACCAAAGTGAGGAATAGATGAATACTTCAATAAGCCGACTTTAGTATTTTTAATATCATCCTAGCGCTCACTGAGGTCGTGGTTTCACGTTATATGTTAGAACCGAATAGATTAGTCTACCTATAAAATCTATAGAAATCTATTAGCCCATACAAAATCTAACATATTCACTCAATGCTTTAGCCGCCGCTACGTAAGTAATTGATATGGTCTATCTATCTGCTATGCTTGTTTGCGTTATGGTTTGATCAAAACGTAAATTCGGAAAAGAGTGAGAATGGCCCACTCGACTATCCGTGCTAGTGTATAGAAAAAGAACTAAAAAAGACATAATAGGCCCGAGCCGCGGTGGATGCATTAGCACGGATAGTCATCGCACCCATTCACCCACTTTTTAAATTAACAACCACGAAGGAACGAAGTCAAACCAGCCAACGCAAGACACCATCATGCCAATTATCGAGGAAGTGCTTGAGGCCACAACGCTCGGTCGCGCGATCAACGACGCGTCCGACAAGACCCTGCGCACGGTTCTAAAATCCATCTGCGCGAAAAACGACCAGGCTCGCAAAGAAGCCGAGAGTCAACTGCTGGTGACAGACACCGATACCGATACCGAAGAGAGCTCTGGCAACAATAAGAGACAAGTACCACATTACGCGTTTTGCGTCAATTGCGAGAAGGAATTCGATGTCACGACAGATACGAAGGAAACCTGTCGATATCATCCAGGTATGACTGCTTAAAATGGAGATCGTGGTGTAGTATGCTCGATAAGCTAATCCATAATAGAACCAAGTGAGCCCACTGGCGAAGATCTTTATGTCGACAATTACGCTGAGTTTGAAGTGGACACCGATGAAATGCGCGAGGATTTCCCAGAGTGATTTACGTTCGCGTGTTGTGATGGGAATCTCAAAGATAACCCCGATGGGTGTGTGATTGACTTCCATCGGGAACAGTATCCCGATGCGAAGCCGCCGAAAAGGTCGAGGGCATTTTGAGTTGAGGTGCCATGCAGCACTACCTGAAATCCAATGGGTAGTTTTACGTCTATGTATTAAGTTGAGGCTGTGGTCGTGGTTTTCCCCAGCACTATCACAATTGTGTAAGCAAAAAGACATTTCCTACCTACCTAGGTAGGTACGTGTAGGGCTTTGGATTGGACAGAGTATAAAATGACGTAGGGCCCCACTACCCCACCATTCCAGGAGGGTACCCAAGGTCGCTTTAAGCTTATATCCGTGGATATTGCAATATCAGGTGGACATGGAATTCATCAATGAAATATTGGTCAGCCAGACAAGAGGCACCGGGGAGTTCAGGCCATATGGACCTAAGATCTATAGGCGAACGATGGTATGGGTCTCATTTACTCCTAAAATAACGGATTGATTCATTACAAATTTCCGTGCGGAAGGTGTTTTCTGGAGTCAATTGTGAGATTAACTGCTTATCTGAGTCTGTACAAAGCATGGTTGGGTCCACACAACCAGCAAGCAGATATTGATGGCCTGTGGCCCTATTTGAAAAAAATAGAAAGAAATAAATGCCAGATAGATCAACGCCGATGGAAGATGCAAAAGGGGCTGGGCTCTGAACAACCACGTATGCCCCGACCATGTTTCATGAAATGCCCAGGAAAAAAAGAGCCGGGCATCAAGTCCTCAAAGACGAATCGGGATATTTTGTGCGCCGGGAAAAGAATCGCAAAAGCAGAGGGCAAGAGATTTACACTGCAGGTGAACCGTGGGCCCCATGGGGAAACGAACAACCACGGGATCAACGGTAACCACCTGTGGATGGTATGTCAGTGAGAATGTCATTATGGGAGAGATAGATGATGAGACTTACCGGAGTAGGGGTTCAGTCCCGGGGTTTGGCCTCCACCCGGTCCGTGTGTAGCTTGCGGGATCTGTATCTGCGAAACGTCGGAAGGAATTTCAACGTGACGAAGAAGATCTATCATTTTCTCGGGAGAAAGACGAGTGATGTTATAGGCAGCCGCAGGGGGCAGGATGCTCAAGAGATTCACCACTTCACGAGGCAGGGGAGCTGGAGATCCTTGGGGTCTGTATGAGGTGCTCTGGCCATTCAACTGTTGTACTCGTTTCGGCTGGTCGAGACGCCGAGCTTGCGCGCTCTTCATTGGCGACTCAGCGCGAACAAACTTCCGTGGGCGACCTGAATCTTCATCGTAATCATCAATGGGATAGGGTCTCTTAGGTGAGTTGAGGGAGGTATCCAGGTATCTGGCCATGGGAGAACCGTGGGTTTCCGCCGAGATTCCTGGCATGTGGGTCTTTTGCTTTGTCTGGGACGGGGACAAAATCAGTTGCACTGACGTAGGGTCGAAGTTGGAGTTAGAGTAACGATTGGCGAATTGTTCCAGAGCAGGATCCTCCGGGTATAGTTCACGCATGCGGTTCTCCAAGTTGATCACTTGGGTGAGGTCACCGTAGCGAGATTCATACTCATAAAGGAAGGAAAAGATGGGCTTAGCCTTGTGCACGTTCTCCGGGTTTGAAGTCAATTTCCTGACGGTCGTTTCGAACACCGCTCTGGCATCTTTGGCAGTGGTTAGTAAGGCTCTCAGGAACATGGGAGGTAAACTTACTGATAGTGTCATTAATGTCAAGCAGATGCCTCAGGTATTCGAGCGCAAAGTGCTCATCCTCGGGGAATAATTTGGCACCCCTCTCGAAGATCTTGGTGGCCGCAGGGTCTTTGTAGCAATGGTACTCCATCAGAGCACTCGCGATATAAACATCGCTGGTAATTCGACCGCGCTTCCGGGCTTCGGCAAAGATTTGGCGAGAGCCAGCCAGTTCTCCTGGTTTTCCCTTACCCTGGATTCGACGCATCGAACGCATGAGAGCAATCCACGCGAAGGAGACAGTTTTGGAGATAGTATTGATCTGAATGGAATGGGCCTTCCGAACCGCATCAATCTGTGCTGTCTTGGCAGCTTCTCTTTCTTTGGCTTCAGGATCATCCTCATCCTCATTCGCAGGCTGGCTTTCCGCATTTTGTGGAGCAAAATAAGCTTCGATGCGCGCGACATCCTGGGTTTCCTGGTTGCGAGCTTTATTGATCAACTCGTAGAGTGCATCAAGCAACTTGTCGTATGGTTCCCGGACCTTGGCAGCACGCTTGGCGGAGTCCTGTTCCGAATCCGAGGTAACCTCCAGTCGGTCCGCGCGTTTGAACGTCAGCAAGCAGCTCTCAGGGTTTGCTTCAATGCCATTCTTCAAGAACTCTGTCCATCGTCCTCCATGTCGTTCGAGAAGCAGAACTCAGCTGCATCAAACCACATCTCGGGCAAGAAAGCCAGTGCCATGAGTGCCTGTTTGTAGAAGTACACCACGCGTGCCTTGTAAGCGGCAGGGTCTTCCTCTTTCAGGACCAGAGGATCTTCTTTTTCCCATGCGATCCAGCGCTTCCAGATATCTACTTGTGCTGAGAATTCAACATCGCCTTCAGATCCCGGAAGGGGAGGCATCGGTGGAAGCGAAGTGCGAATCAAATCGCGAGTGATGTTTTGCAATTCGGTGTATGAGCTACGCGCAGTCATGTAGGACGGCGAATGTTCTTGAAGGAATTTGCGGCCCTGGTAGAAAAGGTTAATACAAGCCAGTTGGAATCGAGTACTGTTCAGCTTACCGTCAGCTTGTTTAGGTTCATCTCGAATTGATCATACTCCTTCCAGAGAGCATTAACAGCTTGGGTCGGCACGCCAATGGCTCGTTGGTAGGCCTTTCGCAGTAGATCCATCTTTTGTTGGTCCTGCCAGCCAGATCCACCAACGATGCCTGGCCCAGAACGGATGAACTCAATGTAGTCAGCCCAGATGTTTCCGGAATCCTTGTCCATCCCGACATATTGAATGGCCATATCATATGCCGATGAAATGGTCTTCCTTGCCTCGCCAGAGGCATCTGTAGTCAAAGGATTACGACGGCGGACGTAATCAAGGTAGACGGACCAGAGCTGAACGCTGGGGGTCGTCAGGAGCGTTCGGTTGAAGATCTGCTCCAAGCGGAAGAATTCATTGAGCTCAGACTCCATGCTGGCATAAGCCACCCATTGGTCGGCCTATGATGTATCCCATTAGCAATTTTGTACATAGCCGAGAAAGAAAAGGAAAGCACAAAGAGAGGGGGGCAAAGGCAGGCTTACCGCCATGGGAAACAGCTTCAAGAACCGCTCATAGGTCTCGCGTGCGCTGTCTAATCTGTTGCGGCTTCTGTGCTGGGCAATTAACTCCAACCAAGCAGGGATATCACCTCGGGGATCCTCTCGAATCCGGTCTTCCAGCATGCCGACACGGTCGTGGGCCAGACGACCCTTCGAAGCTGGAGAGTCAGGTACAGGAGTAGGGACAGTACTGTTCTGCATCGTTGCGGATTGCAAGTCTTGCGCAGCCCAGTGCGATTGGCCAGAAACAGAAGAGGGATCAATATTATGAACAGGATCAGGAGAATAAGAACTATTGGCAACATCTGGTCCACTGGCAGGTCCCTGCTCAGTTTGGTGTGATGATACATCAGGGGAAGTGTTTTGCATTGCATTTCCTGAGCTGGGATCTTCAGACATGGTCACAGGCATAGCATTCACATCTTCGCCCCCAAGTACAGCCGGCGGCTCATACTCCGCATCACCCTCGTCATCCTCATCATCATCAACCTCAAATCCGCCAATTGTTCGGGTCTTGGGCTGTGCCTCAGCAGCAGATGCTGGCGCGGGGGTCGACGACTCAGCACGTGAGGGGTTGTGAGAAGGGTCCGGGGAGTTACTGGTCTGGCCAGCGTCTGCGTCTACTTCCGAGGCGACGTTTGCATCTGAGGCGACGGTTGGGTTGGGGATGGCATCTTCGGTCTCATCCGAGGGAGCTGCATCAGCGGGGTCGGCATCAGGTTTCTTTGTCTCGGGAAAGGAGGCCGAGTACTGATCTCCCAACGCCAGTGAGGGGTCGTAGTCATCTGATTCTGCGTCTGAGTTATCACCTTCCTGCTCCTCGGTAGGGGATTGGGAATCGGGATTCAAGGCTTGAGCCTGAAAGAAGGCAGTCTCGGCTTCATCATCCGCCATGATGGGATGATTAGTGCGATAACTGCAAGGTAGAAGAAAAGTGAGCAACTAGTAAAGTCACAGGTTCACGGCGCAAGCTAAGCAGGGTTTGCGCGACGATATCAGATTAAGCTAGAATAAAGACGAATCTTCCGAAGGTCAAGGGTTAAGGTGGAGCACAGCCACTTTTGACGAGATAACCCTCAGCCGCAATGTGTCTGATAGCAAATAATCGCTAAGAGGGAGAGCAAAGCTGCGATGGCTGGTGATGCAAGTTGCCCGGGTAGTGAAATTGGGGTCACGTGCGGGCGGTGAGGACAATGCGAGGGACGCGAAAGGCGCGTCGATCGATGGGCTCCTCGCATTGAGCTAGAGGGGTTGAGAGTAAACTGCATTCTTGTGGACCTGTTGATTTCTCTTGATTTCTCTATTTCCTTCTTCTTTCCACACCCCCCTCTGTTTATACAATATTCTACTCTTGCCTCTTCAACTTTTCAACCTTCCGTACATACTTAAATACTCTCATATCTTATCACAATGTCCGTCGTGTCACTACTCGGGGTGAAAAACCTCAACAACCCGGCTCCTTTCACCGCCCCTTACCAATTCGAAATCACGTTCGAGTGCCTTGAGCAGCTTCAGAAGGGTGAGTACTGACCTGATTGAAATATTCCTAGTCGAGTCTTCTAACGAGTCCTTTCAGATTTGGAATGGAAACTCACCTACGTCGGATCCGCCACTTCGTACGTCCACCCTCCCAACACTCCTTATTTCCTACCAATTCCGCAGGGTCTAACTATAACAGCTCCGAGTATGACCAAGAACTCGATTCCCTCCTCGTCGGACCCATCCCGGTCGGGGTGAATAAGTTCATCTTCGAGGCAGATGCACCTGATGTCAAGCGCATTCCTACTTCAGAGATGCTTGGCGTCACCGTCATCCTGCTCACATGCAGCTATGACGGCCGAGAGTTCGTCCGGGTTGGCTACTACGTGAACAACGAGTACGACAGCGAGGAGCTGGCAGCCGAGCCCCCCCGCGAAGCCCGTTATCGAGCGTATTCGCCGCAATGTCCTCGCTGAGAAGCCCCGTGTGACCCGCTTCGCCATCAAATGGTGAGACCCCTTGTTTTGTTTGTTTACATGCCTGATGGGGCTTTCATTTACTTTTTTTTCTCCACAGGGACTCTGATGACTCTGCCCCTGCAGAGTACCCGCCTGACCAGCCCGAGGCCGATGGTCTCGACGATGATAGTGCGGCCTACGGTGCCGAGGAGCGCGAGCTCGAGGCTGCGCTCCTCAAGGAGCTCGAGGAATCCAACAAGCCCGCCCAAGGCGATGACCACGAGATGGAAGGCGCCGATGCCCCTGCTGGCAAGGAGGATGAGGAAGAAGAGATCTCCGATGCCGAGAGTGAAGATCTCGAGGCGGAGAGTGACGACGATGAGGATGACCTTGATGAGGAAGAGGGCGGCGATGGTGACGACGATGTCGAGATGGGCGACGACACAGAACCCAAGGATGATGCTGCCAAGCCAACTCACCAGCCTCAGCCCGAGCTCATGGTACACTAAATCATGGTGTCCCGCCGTCTCGCAGGAGTGGTTTCTCTGCTTTTAAACTCTTACTTTTTTGAATGCTATTTAATGACAGCCAGAACGCAATGTTTACGACCCTTGGACTGATTTTCCATGTCCTTCCCCTGAATTGACATTTACTATAGGTCTTTGAAATAGAATTGGTATAATTTTGAATCCCATCGACCTTCAATCTGCCATTCATATTCCTTTCCTTTAAATATGTCGTAACAGGCACAGCTGCAAGGCCGTTTTTGTGCCACATAAAACCGACTCCCAGATATCTACCAGGGCATGGATTAGTATCAAACAGCCTTCTGCTTTAAATTTACCAAAAACAAAGAAACACCTACAATTGTATGGAGTACGATCAAGGTGGATCCAACTTGAAGCGGGAAGTCAAGAAATGGAGGGATGATATTGCAAAGTGATCTATCACATCCCAGCAGACACGATGGCCTAACTAGCCTGACGCCGGCAAAAAAAAAGATAAAGACCCCTACTCTGTATAGTTAAACCATTTTGAAAAACCTAGTACTCACTAGGAGAAATCGCCTACAAGCCAAACTTCGAACCAAGTGCTGTTGTGAAATACCGGTCAGCGACAGTTATGCAAGGGGGTTAAACACTATACATAGGTTTGTGGACCTGAAGGAAGATCGACTTACCGCCCAAGACAGCTTTCTTCTTTTGTTGCTGTACGTATTTGCCGACATCGTTAGCAAAGCCGCTGCTGTTCTCCTCTAGCCTGTCCATGCTATCTCCGACAATCCCGAGACGCTCCGTGCGTTCTTGGACTTGACGTGACATGTAAGACCAGTAGCCTTCCTGGCTGCCACCTGCAGCTGTCGGTGGGGTCCGGCCTTCTTTTTGGGCTTTCCGACGTTCTTGCTCTTCGAATTTCATTTGTTCGACCATCCCCTTCGATGGAGGTCGGTCCGGACCACCGACTAGATTTGAGGTTAGATTACAGTTAGAATGGCATCGACGGGGTTTGACGTACTCAGAATGTCCATGTCAGCCGGCGAAATGTATTGTGTGCCGGAGATCCATTGGACGTTCGTGATGGTAGGACGCGGGGGAACCACGGCTTCGGGGTTGAAAAGTTTGTCTTTTGAAGGGTGTCTGTGGGCAGGGTTAGCATTAGCACCATGTTTCAGCGAACTGATGAGGGACACATACAGTCCGTTTCCACCTCCCCAGACATTGAACATTCCAATTTCTGACGGGCCGACCCATGTCATGATGTTTCCAGTAGGGGTGATACAAGATTCCGATAGGCGTCGCATATCCGCAATATGGTTAATCTTGGTGCAACCAATATCTCGAAGAGCGGGGATCGAGAATGCTCGCGCGTGGCCGTCACCGAAGAGACCAACCAAGCTGTAGCCTCGTCCTTCAGTCTTGACGACGGCTGCTGAGTCACAGAGATAGTCATCCCATGCCTTGTGGGCACCCTTTGATGTTGGGGGCTTGAAGATTCGACAGCCAGAGGCAGTCACGGCAATGACGACACCATTAACTTTCACGCCATTCCTCAAGCCTCCGACTGCACTTGGTGTAGCCAGAGCAAGACCGCCAGAGTCGGCATCGATGGGAATGACATTGATCACCTTGTCTTCAACAGCCGATGATCCAGCAAAAGCAGCTTCGTAGGTGCCATTGGAACCAGGGAGGATCTTGAATGTTGCCACATTGCCCCTATTCGTGCCGACAAAGCAGCATATGCTTGAGTAGTCTATAACATAGTCAGTACACTGGTTTGATTCGCAAGCCCAAGCCATGCATAATTACCTTCGCCGTCCAAAGTCATCACACCAAATTCGATCTGAGTGGGCCATTCTGGTTTGACTTCCTCCGAGCCACGGTTCTTGAGGAAACCGCTCCGCTTCGGTCCCTTGAGCAAGTCTGATAAATGTGCGGTGTGTATGATGGCTGGTCCGCGCAGGTCAATAATGACCAAAGTACCACTCTGGTAACCGGCCGCTACAAATCCAACCAGCCCATGCTTCAACGCCGTCACCGGACCTTGTTGCATATCCAAAAGAGTCAGAGGTAGCATTCCCGTCTTGAGACCAGGGTCCGTTCGCTTAGTTATCGTAGTCAGCTTCCCTGGCCCTTGATTGACACCGGGAGGCTCCTCACTCCCGTATGAGGGGTTATTGCCCCATCGGAAGACAGCAAGCTCGCCGGTCTTGAGTCCAATAGACATTTCCCCTGTGCCGCTGGCGAGAGACATTTCAGTCACCTCGATGTTGCTGACTCGGCCTATGGCGCGGGCAAGATCAACTTGAACCACGTCGCCGTTCTCGATTTCATCATCGTGCCCACAGTCCCAGAGACGGACTGTCCCATCTGCGTGCGCGGTTGAAATGACGTTGCGGTTCTCAAAGCGTTTGAGAGGATTCTTCGCTTCTGCGCCGCCCAAGGCAAACTTCGGTCCCTGCAATCGGCGCTCTTTCAGACCAAGCCACACCGACCGGTCAACGGGAGTAAGCACAGCTTTATTTACAAAGGGGTGGACGAAAGTGAGAAACGGATGAAGCATGTTAGTAGGAGTTATTGCGTGTCCGCTGGGGAAACTCAGGGAAACAATTTCACCCGAGGATAGCATAGCGATAAGTGCGATTGGATCATGGGCGCCATTGAAGTAGGGCGAGGATCGGGGGATGAGGCAGAGGTCGACAACCTTAGCTCCCGGTGGGACTGAAAGGTTTATTTGTCGCCGCGGACGCTCGAGGTAAGTAGACAGGATTTGCCAGGAGGACGTCTGATAATTGGGGGTTGAGCCCATGTCCAAGAAAACGAGGCCCTTGCTCTGATCGCCTACTGGTCGACCACCAGCCACCAAAAGACCAGTGTCGTCCGGGTTATCTTTTGCGCACCAAATAGCCTTTGTGATTGGCTCTTTGGGTCCAGCAGGCTCGCCAGGTGAGCCTGGTCTGCCAGCACCTGGTTGGTCGACATTGGGTGTCTGGATAGTCCGGGCATGAAGTTTACGGCCATCCTTCGTATCCCAAAGCACTAGACTTGAATCTTCATGAACAGTCAAAATGAAGATTCCGTTGGGGTGCCAGATCGCGTTGGTCAATTTGGGTCTGCGCACGTCGCGGGACGGTAGGGAGTCTCCACCAGGTGCCCCAGGAGGGATTTCGTAGACAAAGTACTTTTGAGCAACATTTTGTTTGAATGTAAATGTCACTGCTCCCTCTGGATATCCCACTAGGATCTTGCCAATGTCTCGTGGAGAGAACTCCAGAGATACGACGGGGAAAACCGCGCGCGGGGGGTTTCGTTCCAACCACAAGTTCGGAACTTTGAACGGCGTCAAGGACTCTCGATCGAGATCGTACGCAATGATTTCACCTATTCACGGTCAATATGCAGTTCTTCTCTTCCGCCTAGTAATTTACGGACCATTCTGCATGCCGATAAACGCATAATCCAAGCACGGGTCCGTTAACAAAGCAGTCACATGGCCCGGGGGCGTGTAGGAAACCACCTGGCATCCAGTCGCCAAGGAGTACACGCAGATTTCATTCCTGGAGTCGATGCTAATCAGTTTGTCGGCGCAAAACTGAAGGAACCGCGCGGACGCCTTCCGCGGGAACTGAAAGACCACTGAAACCCGTCGTTGCCCAAAGACATAGATCTGCCCGCTTCCGAACTGGGTATCACTGGTGCCGACTGCGATGAGGGATTGTATGGGATCGTATGCGATAGCACTAATCTGCGAATTCACGCCACATCGTGCGAACTGAGAACAGCGGTGTCAGTTGGGAAAAAAGAGGATGCCTGGGATGCCAAGAACTTACATCGTCCAGGAGGAACAAGTCCGGGGACAAGCCCTCGGATAGGTCCTTCTGGATACCAGCTTGCTTTCCTCGCAGGAACTGAGCCATCTGCGATAGAGGTGTAGCAGGTTATGGAAAAGTAAAAGTAGAAGTTAAGTGCGGAGAGGGAACACCATTGACGCCATGCAGAAGCTAAACAACGGATCTGCCCCGCTCCGCCCCTATCGCCCTATCGGTTCCGACTTGGCATTGAAGGCAACTTGATTCTTCTCTTGTATGTGCAATGGCATTCATATATATGTACGGATTAGCGATACGGAGATTGAATTTCATTTCAATTGACCCCTTGGTAAGAACGCTATAATATCAATGCAAAAATGAAGAAAACTCCAAATCACATGCAGCGAGATAGGGCCCTCCGCTTGAATAGATCTCGCTATGCAACAGAACCAGTCTAATCGTGATCGTCTAGGTATCACATTGGACATATAAAGACTCAGTTAATTCAGGGCCATCACGCCAGTCGAAGCCTCGTCATTTCCGCAATCGTGGTTGTCAATCTTCTCCGCGCATCGAATTCGCTCGTCTCATCTCGCTTTCGGTAATATTGCACAGTAATTCGGGACACCAGCCGGTAGCACGCGTACCTAAGTTGAAAAGAAAGAGTTAGCTACATCGCGCTAAATCGAGATGGTATTCTAAACACATACAAGACCAGCCGGATATTTTCCTCCCTTGTCCTAGACGCCGCCATCCCTGCTCCCTGCAAGACCGCCGGGGACGCATTCGCAAAGATCTCTGCCATCAGAACATCACCCCACATGGCACTGCTGAAGTCCACAATTCCAGACAACTGTCCAGATTCTTCATTTACCAAAACATGGGAGGGTCGACCAAAGTCCACGACCACAAGACGTGGCAGGGATACATATTCAAGAGCAGGCGCTAGGCGACTCAGCTCGTGTCGGATCTCCGAGTAAGGAAGGTGGATGAACATGTCCTCGGCGTCGCGAAGAATGCCTTCAAACAGGGCACAGAAGGCTTCTCGCCAGGAAGGTCTTCCAGCGCCAAATGCCACTTGCTGCAAGGAACCAAACCCAGGGGCTGCATTTTGACCGATGGTGCTCACCAAGAAGCCCAGGTGGCGGTTGATACCTTCTAGTTGCTGGGAGGTGAGTTTGCCTTCCATCTCTGACAGACTCTTCCCTTTCATATACTGCCGGATCAAGTAGGCAGATCCCCAGGGTCTTCCATAAGGATCATAATGATAGAGTTGGGGGATACAAGGGTTTCCACTCTGCCCTAGAAGAGCAAGGAACTGGGCTTCGGTTTCGAGGAATGATCGCTCACGTCGGAGGAGAGCTGTCCTTGATGACGGAGACCCCTTTAGCAACAATTGAGCTCCATTCGACAGCGTCAGAAGCCGTAATGAGTGCATGTGACCAGAAATCGGATATGAGTGTTGCACATGTACCGTAGAAGGAAACAGCAGCGAGAGGACATCGTCTAGTCTATGATGCTCGTCAACCTCGGCGGCATGAGGCTGCCGATGAAAAGATTCGTTGTGCCCGCTTTTCCCATTGACTGGTGGCATCGCAGACCATGTTTTCAAGTCAAGCTGTTGCATCGTGAGCTATTTGGTGGGGGATATTGGCTAACAGGTGGGAGGGGTGGGGATGCTATATAAGCAACGCTCTGACGGCCCTTGAAGTGGAAAAGATAGTGGCAGGGGATGATGATGTATGAACAAGGCTATCACAACTCATAGACCCTGCTATTGGTAATAAAAGGACATATATGTCCATCGGGCTAGGTATATGCCGAGATAGTTTGAATTGAAAAGTCCCAGTACGGAGTAGACGTGGCGCAAATTCGCTTCTAGAATCCATAGTCCGTAGAGATCTTCGAATATCAATGGGGCACAAGAGACCGCCATGATCGTTTACTCCGTACATTACCCACAATAGAAAGACGTTGGCAGCAGATTTCAGCGCCATGACTCTCGCTTCTCGGTTCATCCAACGCGAGATACGAAAGAGAAGACGTAAACATAGTCAGCGGAGTCGAATTAGAAGACTATGTTTCGCCGAGACGACATTCACAAGCGAGAGTCCCAGGACCCTGTTGTCACCATTGGCTCAGGATTAAGAAGAAATATGGGACAAGTAAACTAAGTAAAGCCGTCTCGCCTAAGCATCCCACTCTAAGAAAGGTGATCATCCGAGCACTTTGTCCCCGACCAATCAGAATGGTCCCTTACCGAATACTTCCCGTCATTGCATTTCAGCATTTCAGCATAGAACTCTGTCAACGTTCGATTTGTTCTTTACTTCCCGAAATTGATTTCGCTTGTTACGTTCGAATTTAAAACTACGCACATCTGCTTATCACTTCTCATGTTGGGACCGAACCGATGCAAGCCACCGGAGCTTTACTCTTAAGTGGAAGGACTTGCATTTCAATGAGTTTCTGAAGTTATAATGGACCCTTAAATCGGCATATAGCTTCTGTATCTGGTTCAATAATTCAATATGGTTTTTTTTCCCTCTCGATTGTAGGTTTTAGGACGGCTTGTTGCATGAATTCAGTTGCCGAGAACTTTTAGGCCCTGTGATAGAACATTTTAGCTGCAGGGAGTGTGATGTACCTGTACCTAGGTAGTAAAGACCAGGGTTCGACGTCAACTAGAGTGCCATTAGCATCGATGCAGTTGATGTCATGTCAAACGTGCACATGTTCCTAGAGTATTTCCTTTTGCAATTCACTGCTAAAACAATGGAACAATACTCCAAGGGGAAGAATATAAAAATATAGTAACCTTGGAAGTTCTAACAGGGGGGCCTTCACTTATGTCTCATTACCCTTACTTGTAGGGGAAACTGAATGCATTTGGTTGACCCCAATATCGATGATGTCTTATAGCTTCTGTGATCAAATTCATTTTGCTACACACGAAGTCAAAATGACCATTCTGGGTTATTGTTTGATGACGCCTGCCTATGAATATAGAAGCGAGTAGGTTTACTTGAAAGGACTGGTTAGAAGAAGTGTATGTTGTATGGAGATCAGCGGTGAAAATGAATATAAGTGCAGCGTGGGCGATAGTATGTACAATAAAATTTCATCGAAGTAACCTGGTAGGCTACTAGGGGAAAGTACTGTGTCATTCGTACTAAGCTTTAGACTCAGTGGCAGTGCCTGCTGGCTCTGCTTTTGGTGAAGGATCGTAGATTTCGGCCAAGTTGAACCGCTTCAGCTTATCATAATCACCTTGCACTACACTCATTCCAATCACGTTCTGCGCGAGTCAGTTAAAGACCCCATAGGAGAGTGTTATTTTTGTACTCACTTGGGCAACATCAACGAGGATCATTAAATCATAGTTCTTCAAATTCACCGGGTGCTCGGGACCGACAGCATCGGCAACAGTCTTAATAATAATGTCTCGGTTGAGCTTCGAGTTGCCTCGCACAGTAGGCCGAATGGCGTACTAAATAGGTGGCAGATCAGCAATGCTCAAAGTATATCACCACTCACAGCGAGATGCATGATCGGATCATTTCCAAAAACAGTAGGATCCCCGAGTGCCCAGAAACCCAAAGAGGGAGGGAGATAGAGGAAGGCTCTACAACTCACCGTTTTCGGTGGCCCTCCAGAATGGAAATGAGGCTTGAGAATCTCTTTCGCAAATGCCGTTAGGTCCACACTCAGCGTCTTCCGGATTGACGTGACTGGATGCATGCGCTTAATCCATCGACTCTTCTTAGTCTCCGGATGGGCATGCGCTTCGCTACACAGACGGTGCACAAGCTGCACCGGGTCTATTGAGGGATCAAGACGCATGAATGTTACTATCAGGATTAGCACCGATGAACATTTCCGGGACCTAGCGCATAAACGGATTGGGTTTTTGAATAATAGGAGACTTACCACATGGCATATCCATCTGCACTGGCTGGAATTGACGAGTTTTGTCTTTACTGGGCTGTAGGCCCTCCAGTTCCCTTCGGATCTGGGCCTCGATATCTTCATCATCGGTATCTTCGTCTTCTTCCTCTTTATTTTCAGTGCCCTCGATGACCTAGAACAAAAGTTAGCAAAACTGTAGGAATAATCTCAAAGCGGGAAAAAGATGGAAAAAAACCAAGGAAGAAAAAAAGAAAAAAAGAAGAAGAAAAGGACAATCTTACCTGAGAAAAGATATCCACTGCTTCTGACAGACATTTTCCTTCTCTCCCCATATCGCATGTCAAAAAGACACCTACATCGCCAGATTCAATAGCGACGCGACTTGCCTGCTTCCCATATTTTGCACCACCCTAGTGCCATTAGTTAGTGCAGTGGGCAATCGATATTCAGCAACTGACCTTTCTCTTCTTTGAAGAGGGATTTGATCTGTCCGGCATAGCTCTTTTCCCCATTTAGATAGACTAATCCAGGATTGTGGTTTGAGATGCCCAGATGGTGGGGGTGGGAGTTTTGTGTGATCGGCGGAGATTGCCTGTGTTGGGTTTAGCCGGGGATGGCCTAGTTATGCTTGGTACAATGGACTCCAGGGCTATATACATTATTGTATGTGTTATTAGATCTTAGATATATAATCTTTATCTATTCTACTATTTTACTATTTTACTATAGTCAAGATAGCTCTAAAACAAAACGTCCAATCTCATAAGAAAAGCAAATGATGGCATGACATCAATTCAATGACGTAGCCAAAGTGGTCTCACCTTTCTCATCAGGGAACTTGGAACAAAAGTGCAATCTGCGCTCTTTTATACCTCTTACTCCCTCGATCACACCTCTCACCTTTTTCTTCTTCTCTTTCCTATCTACCTCTCTCCCCAAACACATCAATTCATCATGGCGACTACCGATATTGCCACCAGGGAGCTAAAGAATCCCGTGGATGTGGCAGAGTACTTATTCCGACGTCTCCACGAGGTTGGAATCCGCTCATTGCATGGTGTACCTGGCGACTACAATCTTGCAGCATTGGATTACGTGTCCAAGTGTGGTATCAATTGGGTTGGAAACTGCAACGAACTCAATGCCGGTAAGACAGACTACTATACTACAAACGAATGATCTGGATCTAACGTTGGTTCCTCTTAGGCTATGCCGCCGATGGCTATGCTCGTGTAAACGGTATCAGTGCGCTAGTCACCACATTTGGTGTTGGAGAGCTGTCCGCCCTCAACGCCATCGCAGGCGCCTACTCCGAATTTGTCCCAGTTATCCATATCGTTGGCCAGCCCACCACACAGTCTCAAAAGGATGGAATGTTGTTGCACCACACTCTCGGAAACGGCGACTTCAATGTCTTCACCAAAATGAGCGAGGGCATCTCCTGCTACGTCGCACGCCTAAACGAACCCTATGACGCAGCCACTCTGATCGACAGTGCAATTCGTGAATGTTGGATCCGCAGCCGTCCGGTATACATCACTCTGCCAACTGACCTTGTGGCGGCCAAGGTCAACGGTGATCGCTTGAAGACCCCGATTGATCTTTCACTGCCTAAGAATGACCCGGAGAAGGAGGATTACGTGGTCGGCGTTGTCCTGAAGTATCTTCATGCCGCAAAGAACCCAGTCATCTTGGTTGACGCCTGTGCCATCCGTCACCGCGTGCTAGAAGAAGTGCGTGATTTGGTGGAGAAGTCTGGATTGCCGACCTTTGTGACTCCGATGGGCAAGGGAGCCGTGAACGAGACTCACAAAAACTTTGGTGGTGTTTATGCTGGCAATGGGTCTAACGTTGGCGTCAGTGAGGCCGTCGAGTCGTCCGACCTCATTCTGAGCATTGGAGCGATCAAGTCCGATTTCAACACTACCGGTTTCACTTATCGTGTTGGACAGCTGAACACCATTGACTTCCATAGTACCTTTGTGAGAGTGCGGTACTCGGAGTATCCTGACATAAACATGAAAGGTGTTTTGAGGAAGGTCATTGAGCGGATGAATCCTCTGACCCCGGCTCCTACTCCTCAGATCACGAACCGACTGCCCGAAAGCGAGGAGACCTCTTCTGATCAGACCATCACCCACAAGTGGCTCTGGCCAATCGTCGGACAGTGGCTAAAAGAAAAGGATATCGTCCTTACAGAGACTGGCACTGCGAACTTTGGTATTTGGGACACTCGCTTCCCCGCGAACGTAACTGCCGTTAGTCAAGTGCTTTGGGGCAGCATTGGCTATTCCATGGGAGCCTGCCAGGGCGCTGCGCTCGCTGCTAAGGAGCAGGAAGACCGTCGAACCATCCTCTTTATTGGCGACGGGAGTATCCAACTGACTGTTCAGGAACTGAGCACTATCCTGAAAAATAAGTTGAACCCTATCGTGTAAGCATCCCTATCAACCCAGAATTCTCATATCATATACTGACCCGACCATCTTTAGCTTCGTTATCTGCAACGACGGCTACACTATCGAGCGATACATCCACGGATGGGACGCAGCTTACAACGACATCCAGCCATGGGACTTTGCCAACATCCCCAAGGTCTTCGGAGCCAAGGACAACTACCAAGGCTACCGTATCAAGACCCGTGATGAGCTCAATAAGCTGTTCGCCGACAAGGACTTCAACGCGTCCGACAAGCTTCGAGTGAGTTATCAATATTAGGAAGTCCCGAATTGTCTGCTAACGCACTTTCTAGTTGGTTGAGGTGTACATGCCTCGCGAAGATGCCCCTGCGGGCTTGAAGTTGACCGCCGAGGCTGCTGCACAACGCAACAAGTAAGCCGTTCGAAGCGCGAGAAAACATTACGTCTCTCGTAATGTCACGATGCATATGAAAGCAAATGTAGTAATATCTGAAAGCTGGGTTTCCTACGCCTCTGTGGTTTCTTTTCTGTCTTCACGGCGTTTGCTTCGAGAGTGGACGGTCACATACCGCAGGATCTAATAACGCTCATTATTGAGTATGTAGCAAGAACATCTTCGCTATTCATGCATGAAATCCATAAAATCTTCATATTTCAAGTATATACTCTACCATTATCATTAAGAAAGGTCTGGTGTACATCCATCAAGCTATCAAGTAGCTACATATGTGGGATACGCATGTATGCAAGCTGCAAGCCAACCCAGCGTCCTCGGCTACCTAGGTAGTACAAGGCTAGCGTCGCCTGCAATGTCAAAATAAGCATATCGTGTTCAAGGTTAAAGTTGCATGAACTGCATTCCAGGGTCTACCTAGGTATTTCTCTGGTAGATTCTGCTTAACTTTTTCTCGTTTTCCAAAACAATTACTTTGCACCTCACCTGGAGTAACTTAGGCTTTCTAAGGCTACATACCCCGTTTATGGCAAGTAGGGGCGTCTTTCTTTTAATGCCTTCCATGTGCAGGCGGGAATGTCCCGGTGGGACCAGTTCGCTGTTGTCCAGTTATCAGCTGGGCGAGAATGGTGAACCATGTGTGGAGGTCCTCAGGAAGAGATTTACGTTATCAGATGCGAGTCTGTTTTTTAATTCGCTGAGCTCAGATGATCTTTGCCAACGCTAATGCTATACCGATCCGATTCAACTAATGTACTGTTTCATCATCCACGTGGAACATTAGAAAGAAAAGAAAAGAAAATAGGCTAACCCAAAAGGGAACCCTTGCCCGGACCACTCCGACAACCTTGGACATGAGAATAGTAATAATCCATACGAGACACTCAAGTGGCGAAAAGGAGACATTGCCAAATGGGCACTGACGGTGAACATTTCAGCTTATGCTAAGGCAAAGCCGTGGATCATCTCGATCTAAAGCTAAGCTTGTTCATACTTCAGGGTGTGACAATATAGATCTGGATCTGCCGAGTTCGGCCCGACAGCGAGAAACTCCGAGAAAAAAAAAAGTTTTCCTCTGGTAAGGATAGAAAATATAGATCTCCCGATAGTGCATCTGCCGAGGGCTGACTTCGGGAGAAAACTCGGAAGGGAATCCATGGATAATACACGGGACGTGAACTTTCGATTGATCTGATAATGTTCATCTGATAAGATGGATACGAAAGTGTGAAGGTACGAAGGTAGGCACATACTAGCAATATTCCGGGAATTATGTACCCATTCATCGCTTCTAGTTTAATAGAGTCAATACAGTTAATTCAATCCATCTGAATCCTACGACAAAGTACTTTTGAAAATCACCTCTGCATCGCATGATATCCTGCTGATTTCGGGTGGAGCTCCAAAAAGCAGCTTATTGTATGCCCCTGCACTCTGCGCAAAAGACCCGTCCAAAATGGTGGTGTTATCATTCGGGTTCTGACTTGGATCATACAACATGCCTTTCGTGTCTATTAAGTGAGCCGACCCGTGGACTGGTATGTATTTGAATAAGTGTTTTCCCCTTGGATATCCCAGTCATATCTACTCGCTACTTCCAATGTTGCAACTAGAATATTATATTTGAATTCGTCTGCAAGGTAAATTAAGATAAAAGGTTAGGAAGATAATAGAGTGCAAATCAAAAAGAAGATAAAAAATGACCAGTGGCTACCGACAAACTGGCTTGTCCCAAGATGCCTCGCCAAATACAGGAGACCAGCCGGACCTGGTCGATGGGCCCGTAAAGCAATCACTGCGCAGAATTGTGTCGGCATAATTCAGCCGTGAAAAGCATTGGGGGATCCCATACCCTTCCAGGTTGGTGGCGTGTGGACTAGGCCGTTTTTAGAGACTAATTCCATGGCTTGGATTATCTGATCCGTTTATCGGGCATTTCGGTGAACTAACTGCAATAAGTCTTAGCTACGTTTCCAACTTTGGAAGCTTTCTTGGTTAGTTCCTATAAGGAATGAAAATACTAAAATCTTTTTTAGATGCTCCATATATAGGTGGGCTCCCGGATCATCCCATTATCTTTCCTTTTCTTTCTTATATTCTTACTCTTTTCTTCTGGGGCTCCCTGTATATAAGGAAGGTACTCGCCTGCAAGTCATGGGTGTGATTAATCTGACTCGTGGTCGGAAAGACCGTGTGATCGTTGAGGACCTGCGCCCAGCACAAGAAAACGAGAAGACCGATCTCAACGTGGAACAAAACACAGTGGATGATGGCCTGGACAACCTCGGTCATGCGGATAAGGAAATCCGGGAACATCCCGACGAGGTCAGCGCAAATGCTGCAGATGGTGTGCGCAAGGCCGAGGCTGTTGCTTTAGTCTGGAGCAAGAAAGCTGTTTTCGCGACCTATGGCTGGTGAGTACTAGGAAAAGAACCACAGGTGAACTAGACTCTGAACATCTATAGGATCTGGATCTGCTTCTTCATGCTGGCATTGCATTCCTCTATCGGTTCCAATGTCCTCTACTATGCCTATTCCAACTTTCAGAATGCTTCTCAGGTCAGCACGGCGACCATTCTGGCAAGCATTGTAGGTGGAGTTCTCAAGCTTCCCATCGGAAAGATCCTGACCCTATGGGGACGTGCTGAAGGTCTCATCATCTTCACAGGTGTATATATCCTCGGTATCATCATACTTGCTGCTTGCAACAACGCCAACAGTTATGCTGCTGGATACGTTCTGTACTGGGTTGGATATGATGCGATCTATATCATCCTGGACATCTTCATTGCCGATACTTCGGGCATGCGCAACCGGGCTTTCGCTTTCGCCTTTGCCTCCACGCCCTTCATCTGCACTTCGTTCACGGGTCCCCTGGCTGCTACCCATTTCCTGAAGACTTCCAGCTGGCGTTGGGCATACGGCTCTTTTGCTATTATTATGCCCTTTGTCTTTCTGCCTCTGGCTGCTGTCTTCAAGTTCTATGAAAACAAGGCCCGGAAGATGGGTGTCTTGCAGCGCCCAGTTAGCGGCCGGACTACCATGCAGTCCATCGTCCACTACTTGCACGAATTTGACAGTGAGTATACACCGTATACCTCTTCCCTCTGTCCTCAATCAACTGCTAACCGAGGTTATAGTTATCGGTGCTTTTATTCTAATGGCGGCTTTCATATTGTTCCTTCTTCCCTTTAGCCTGGCCAACTACGGTCGTGCCCAGTACAGCGAAGCCGCCTTTATCGCGCCCCTGGTTATTGGCTTCTTCCTCTTCTTCGTCTTTGCAGCCTGGGAAAAATTGTTCGCACGCACCCACTTCATCCCATACCAGCTCTTCAAGGACCGCACCGTCTTTGGCGCCTGCTGTCTCTCGGCTATCCTCTATTTCAGCTTCTACTCCTGGGATCTGTACTACTACTACTTCGTGATGGTCGTATACGACCTCGATGTCACAATGACCGGCTACATGACAGCAATCTACACCGTGGGATCCTGCTTCTGGTCCCCGATCTTTGGCCTTTGGATCCGCTACGTAAAGGAGTTCAAGTACAGCTGTCTCTTCTTCGCTCTACCATTGATGACCCTCGGTGCCGGCCTGATGATCCACTTCCGCGGCTCGGACAGCGACATCGGGTACGTGATCATGTGTCAGATCTTCATTGCCTTCGCTGGCGGTATGATGGTTATCGGCGAGCAGATGGCCGTCATGTGTGCCTCCGACCGTGAGGGTATTCCCATGATGATCTCGCTGGTTTCTCTGTTCTCGAACTTGGGCGGTGCCATTGGCTATGCTGTCTCCGCTGCCATCTATGCCAACACTTTTCCCCAAGGGTTGCGCGAGGCCCTGCCCGAGAGTGCTAAGGACCAATGGGCTGCTATCTATGCCGGTGGCTATGTTGCTCAAATGAAGTATCTGCCCGGCACTGAGGAGCGGGACGCGATCAACTTCGCCTACGGTTATAGTCAGAAGTACGGGTGCATTGCTGCGACGGCGATTCTTGTGCTTGCTGTACCGTGTATTGGTATGTGGAGACATTATAGGGTGGACAAGGAGCAGAATAAGGGTACTGTTCTCTAGGTTTGGACTTGACTTTTTCTGTACAATAAACGTGAGACACTGGGTGTCTATGCTTCTTCAAAAATAAATTTTTACATGTATTCTGGTGGCTTACTAGCGAGATATAATTTCTAACGCATTTTTAATATATTTCTGAAGTGATTGACTTCTCCATTGCTTCTAGTAGAAGAAGTACTCCGTAGAGGACTACTCTCATACCAGTATTTCGATCTTGGTGGCAATAGGCATATACTAACTTATGTCTTTCCATCCAATTCCTCCCATGTTGTAGGGAGCAGAACAGAAACGAAGACAGACGCCACAGGGCTGTTATTGGCGCGTAGCAAATGACAAGGTGATCACGGGCCACCGAAGGTGAGACTGGGAGATTGCAGGGCGTCAGATGGGGTCTGGAGGGCATCCCATGAAGAAAGTGTCGGTCAAAAGTACGATATATTGTTCTTTCTCTCTTACTGTGTCCTGAGTTCTTGGTACTATCTAGGTTGGGACTTCTGCTGCCATCACAACCCTAAAAAGGATAGATCCTAGGGCCACGTGACGATCCATCTTCAAGACATTAAAGCAATATAAAGACCATTTGATATTATATCCCTTCCAGAATTCTTGGTGAGTTCCATTTTCCGAAAATACGTCAGAAGTAAGGAGTTGCGGTGTTTTCTGTGCTCGCTTCCACTTGCTCGGATTTCATTCGCCTTCTAATCTTCCAATCTTCCAATCTTTCGACCCAATCGCATCACCAAAACCCTTCCAAGGTTGGGAGCTCTTCGGCAGGTGACTAACCATGTACTGAGTTTAGTAGAATTTTTTCTCTATTTCAGTCGACCATCTTGAGATAATCCTGGCCTTGTACCAGCCCGTCGCGCGATCTCAGTCTGTTCCGCAATCCCAAGCGCTGCGATAACATCGGCAACGCCGTACCGAAACATGTCAACGCACGCACTGAGGACCTAAATTCGTTCTATTTCTGCCCTTCCGAAGCGATCAACGAGATCGAGATCCAGCCCTCAACCCCGACCGCTTGTTTGGTGCCTGGGACGCCTAGCATGATGCGTTAATGGTCATACCTGAACAGACTCGAAATCACCTTCGCCCAAGCCTCTCCTGGACGTCGCAGTCGACTCAGCGGGATACAACTACAGTTAATAGCCAGATCAAGTGCATCAGCTATCAGAATGGATGGACGTCAGCAGTATGTCCCGGGGCCCCCGCCTTCCTCTCAAGCGCAACACATGAACCTGCCTCCGCCTCCGCCTCGACATCCACAAGCCCAAACGCTGGTGCCGCCCCCTCCTCCTGGTCCGCCTCCAGGGACGAATTATGGAGCTCCGACAGGATGGCAGCAAAACTGGGCCAGACCGGCGATGACCCCAGGCTTCCCACCACCGCCACCGCTTGCCCCCGCACCAAACCAGCATCTAACATACGGTCGCCCACCAGCCCAGTTGTCGATCATTCCTCCGCGTCATGACCATCAGCCTCTGACATCCGCAACTTATATACCCGGGAATGATACTATTGGCGTCGGCATTCCAGGGTTGTTCGACCCCCATGGAAGAGCTCAGCCATACGATCCATATGCGCACACCAACGCCGAGAGGCAACGGTTGGGTCTCGGCCAAATGCACGATCACATCAATACCTCAATCCCGTATAAAACAGATACAAGCCTTCCACAGACCCCCGGGGGCGCACTATTTCTTCGCCTTACGCTCTTCATGGCAACATTCATGAATTAACGACCAACGACAGCCCTCAGCAGCAGGCGACAGCTCAAAATACCGAGCTTACCAAATCGTCAAGTCATCGTCACAATAGTAGCGGTACTTCGCTGGGTGGTTTGTCTCACAGCGAAGCTGCGATCCAGTGGCCATTGGATCGCGTGCTCATCTGGCTTGCGAAGAATGGATTTTCCAACGATTGGCAGGAAACGTTTAAATCATTGGAGCTCGAAGGGGCTGACTTCCTCGAGCTTGGACATGGATCCGGCGGACGAGGAAATCTTGGGAAAATGCATCAAGTGGTTTACCCTCAGTTGGCAAAGGAGGTTGGCCGGAGTGGCAAAAAATGGGAACCTGGCCGGGAACGAGACGAAGGAAAGCGTATGCGCAAGCTGATCCGTCAAATCCATGATGGTTCGCAAGATTATACCGTCTCTACGCCACTGAATCAAACGCAGCCGCCGGCAAATGCGTTCCCTGAAACCAGTGCCGCTTACTTTTCCAATAATTTCCCCGAGCCACGCTCTGCTGGCCCTGGCCCTGGTGTCAATGATGTGAGTCCGGATCATCTGAGTGCATTGCATGCCTCCAATCAAGGCCAAAAGCAGCCTGGGCAACGTTCGGTTACCATGCCGGTCCCTGCGGGCCACGATTCGCCGAGATACAATGACTCTCCGGCACGAGAAAACTGGGTGCGATCTGACCAGTTGCGGTCCGAGTATACCCGCAATGCCTTGTCGGGAATGAACAGTGACCATCGACGCCAGAGTCCGTCCATTGGCAGTGAACCGGGCACTTTTCAGGGATCATCTCTGCGGCCCCATGAAGAAAGTCCAAATAGTGGTAGCCCAGCCATGCAGAATGCGTCGCCCGCTTATACAGGAGCATTTTCATCATCCACTGGGGATCTGACGCTAAAACATTATGATCACTCTCGGGGCAATAGCACCGACTCGATCCCCGGATACAGTCGGGGCACCACAGGCCGGTACTATGATTCTCGGAGGCAAGCTCAAGACGGTGCTCGTCCCTCGCCTCAAGATGCTTCAGGTCGGCAATGGAGTGATCAAAACTCGTCTTCGTACTCCAAAGAACACAAGGGCTTTTTCTCTAATATTCTGAAGAAGAAGACAAAAGCTACAGCTTCTAGCCAGCCATCTCCCGATCAGCAGCATGAAGACTCGTCGCCTACGACAAGCCCGGAAACTCGACCGAATGAAGCCTATCTCCCTTACATAAAGCCTGCTTACAACTCTAGCGACATGTCGGTCGGTGAGCGTCCATCAACGGCGACCACAAAGACGAAAAAGTGGGTATTCGTCACCACGGATGGCTTGAACTTCCGTTTGGTTGACATCTCCGATCTGGACTCTTTTGAGTCGTTGCGTACTGGGATTTGTGAAAGCCTCTCGGTCGATCCGACCAATGCCCAGATTTACCTCACTCAGCCCGGGCAGAGCGAGCATGAGGATCCTATGAGCGATGCAGCCCTCGCACAGTCTCGTCGAAGCAAATCAGATGCATATGGTTCTCTCAAGCTGTTTGTACGAGGGACTCCTATGCTTCCTTTGCCACCCAATACTCCTCGAGTCGATGGCCTGGGAGTTTCATTGACAGACAAGTCCAATATGTCCCCCACGGCAACACACCACCAAGTCCACAGGAAGCCGCTAGACGAAGATGCCCTTAACAGGCTATCACCGCACCGCACCAGACCAGACTCTCCCTTGTTGGGCTCTCGGCAAAGTACACTTAAGGCTTCGACAGGGAAGGCACCCCCGGCAGAGACCGCACAGGATCCAAGCCAAGCTCTTGGGTCTGATAAATCTGACTTGCTTGCTCGCCACGAGGAACACCTCCGTGAGGTCGAACGTAAACAAAAACAATATTTACATTCCAGAATCCCGCAATCTCATCAGAATAAGAATGCCTATAGCGACACGGGGTACAGGAGAAACGAAGTCATTGACTTTGATAGTCCTCGTATCTCGCCTTATGAGGAAAAGAAGGGAGAAACGCTTGTACCACTTCGCAAACCTCCAACAGCGCCAGTCGAGTCCAACACTCTTACCAAGGTCAACTCTCTCAGCAGGAGACCAACCACCCGCGAATCTCGTGAAAATCGGTCACAGCCATCCTGGGCGCTGCCATTGCCAGCGTTGGCCGCATTACAAGTGCCGTTGGCACACCATTGCCTTCGGTACCGGCTGCATCTTCGCCTTCAGCCAACACTCAAGACAGTGCAAGCTCCGAATCTGATCGACCAGGAACGTTTGATTCTACTGGAACATTTTCAAGTAGAACAACCCTCGGTCAGTATATGCATGACACAGCGCGGCCTGATCGATCTCACGCTGACTATCTTTCAGACTCTTCAAGACCCGCTTCGAAGATGGCCACAGAACGCGAGAAAACGGCAGTCTCGTTTGCCAACCAGTCACCTGAAAAGCCTGTTTCTGAAGACCCGCCGAGACCAGGCTTGCAATCTCGCAAGTCGTTCGGTCCAGAGTTCGACTTTGAAGAGAATCAAGTTTCCTTCCAGCGAACCCCTCAACAGCAGCAGGACTCAGATGATGACTCGGATGACTCGGACGATGGCCTATTCCAGGTCCGACCTTCAAGGGGCCAGGAAGAACAGAGAGAAGCGCAAGCTGAGGCCGAAAAGAAGTCGGAGAGGCCATCGCTGACTGTGAACACAAAAGATGAATTAAGGTCAAAATTGTCTGTCCGGTTCAAATCTCCGAGCACTGCCGGTCCCAGTTCCAGCGGAGAGGCATCTGATGGGAAGGAACCGGTTTCTAGTACCTGGGGACCAGTCTCGCCCGAAGATGAGAGGCCTCTACCACGGCGAGAGTCATTCGCCCGGGATATCTGGGCAAGCAGACCCGCTGTCGAAGGCGTTATCGACCACCTCGATGACTTCTTCCCCGACGTTGATCTTGACGCTCCTTACCTGGATGAGCCCTCATCGCCCAATAGCAAGGCTATCAACGAACATGACGCAAGCCTCAAAGACAAAAAGGAAGCCCCGCCACCTACGCCGCATGCAACCCATGCACCTGAAACAGCTCCGGTGAGACCACCTGAACCTGCCAACTTTGCACGACAGAAACTTGCTCGTGGTGGCGCCGGTGGGGGTGGACTCTCTCGCATGAAATCTATTCGACAAGTGGCCCAGGGAGCAAACCGGACGAACAGCGTTAGCGCGGCTGGTCCCCAAAGGTCGGGTGATCTTTTGCGCCGAAAGAGTACCAAGATGTTCGGCGCCAAGATCATGCAAATCAGGCCCAGGCCGGGCACTCGGCTTAGCCAACTCGATCCGATCCCGCAGAACAGCACCCAACCGGCGTCCAATACCGGGCCTGTTCCTCAGCGACAACCCACTTTCCGCATCATCCGTGGTCAGCTCATCGGCAAGGGTACTTATGGTCGCGTATACCTAGGCATGAACGCGGACAATGGTGAAGTTTTGGCAGTCAAACTAGTCGAGATCAACCCGCGAATTGCAGGGGCAGACAAAGACCGCGTCAAGGAGATGGTCGCCGCCCTGGACCAGGAGATCGACACAATGCAGCACCTCGAACACCCCAACATCGTGCAATATCTTGGATGCGAGCGTGGCGAATTCTCTATCTCCATCTATCTGGAGTATATCTCCGGTGGATCTGTCGGAAGCTGTCTGCGCAAGCATGGCAAATTCGAAGAAAGTGTCGTGAGATCACTAACGCGGCAAACCCTGGGCGGACTGGCGTATCTGCACGATAAGGGAATCCTCCACCGCGACCTGAAAGCAGACAACATCCTCCTGGACCTCGATGGCACGTGCAAGATCTCCGACTTTGGTATCTCCAAGAAGACGGACGACATCTACGGTAACGACTCATCCAACTCCATGCAAGGCTCCGTCTTCTGGATGGCCCCCGAGGTCATCCAGTCCCAGGGCCAGGGCTACAGCGCCAAGGTCGACATATGGTCTCTTGGCTGTGTGGTGCTGGAGATGTTCGCCGGCCGTCGACCATGGAGCAAGGAGGAGGCCATCGGCGCTATCTTCAAACTCGGCAGTCTGAGCCAGGCTCCGCCGATTCCGGATGATGTTTCTATGAACATCAGTCCCGCGGCACTTGCATTCATGTATGATTGCTTCACAATGTAAGTTTCCACGTGGTTTTGGTCCTGGATCGCTTTATCAGTTCTTGGGTCTTTGGGGTCGTCTTTTACTAACATCTTCCCAGTGACTCGGCTGAACGTCCTACTGCTGGGACCCTGCTCACCCGCCATCCCTTCTGCGAGTCCGATGCGAACTACAACTTCCTAGATACGGAATTGTACGCCAAGATTCGCGATGTTCTTTGAGTTTCATTGGTTTATTTTTCTTGTTTGACTGCGTTCGGAGTGACTTAACAACTTTTCACTTTCTCCTATCGACCGTACATACCCTTTTTTTTAACATGCTTGAAGCGAGATCTGTCGTCTGGTCAGCTGTACATACATCTTTTCACGTTTGTGAATAATAACATTTACCGGGGAAATGGATTGTTCCCTCTTTAAAGTCTGAATGTGATACACTTTCGAACAGCAAGAATTTATACAATTACTCGGCCTATGCATGTACAAAATTGCTCAATTCAACATGGTATCTATGCTCAAAAAGCGGATGTTCAAAAAAAGGGTCACAAGGAACGAATCCAAATCCTAAGAGCTGGTGCTTAAAAGATCATCGTCGTCTTCAGGGATATCAGCCTGCAACCCAGCGACGCCGACACGGAACACGCCCTCGCACCATTCGGCAAAGGTATTAACATCCCAGACAGCATCATCCCGACCCTTCCCTTTCTTACTAACAGAATTGCCTTTGGCCTTCTCGGAGGAAGTATATTTCTCAAAGAAATCCTCGTAGATCTGAATAGTACGGTCCTGGACCGCCCCAACAAGCGTCTCTTTCATACGCGTGTCATCAATATACTCATTCAAGACCTTACGCAGAATCGGGACCTCCTTCTCGATAGTGCGGCAAGAAGGAAGGATAAGTTCGCCGCGGGCCAGATTGCGGGCATCAACGAATTGAGCCGGCAGCGAGGCGGTCATGCGAGCAGCAAAAGCATTGATGAAGTCGTTGATGACTGTACGAAGGCGACCATCCAGCTCGACTTTCGCGTCGAGCATGTTCTCCACGACGCGCGGGATGAGGCCGTGGCCGACGAGGCGCATCAGGTTGCGCGGGTTGAAGAGACCGCCGCGCTCGCGCAGCTCCCAGAAGGTACTTGTCATGCCGGAGAAGTCGAAGGAGATATCGGCGGAGACGTATTCGATGTCGAACGCGACGATTTGTTGCTTTAGGATTAGGAGATGGCTCATTAGGAAGAGTTGGCTGTCGGCTGGTGTGGCTTTGGCGGAGATTAGGGTGCTGGCGTTTTGGAGAGAAAGGGTTGTTTGGTGCACGATTTGGTGGGCTAGGTCGTCGAAGACGGTGGACTGGGTTTGATCAGTAGGCTGAGTGATTAGGGTTGTGTTGTTTCGGGGAAGCATCTTACATTCACTAGGCGATATATCCGACTCAGGAGCCAGATTGCTTTTCGCAGGGTTGGATACCAGCCCTTTAGGGCGGTCTGGGTCTCAAAGTCCCATTTACCGTCTCGCTCTTGTGTAGATTCGCCTGCCTCGTCGCCTTGCTTGGCCGTCATGTCGATTAGTGTATCGGCGGATGTGTCTTTCTTGCCCGAGATCTGAGTATCTGACACAGTCAAAGATACATGCCGGTTGCGCATTGGGTAATCAGTGTCCTCTGGGCGAGGTTTGTATCGTTCGATTTCGTCGCGCAGAACAGCCAGAGCACGGAAAACAAGTCGGGCCTGGACATCTTGCAAAGCGGGCTGGATCAAAACAGAAAAGTCAAGATGGTTCGCCTCGACTTGTTCAGGTTCTTCTTCTGGGTCTGAGAAGTAGCGAGTCTGTAGTAGATTACACAGTTGACATAGCATGACGATATCGGACTCGTGGATAATTCGTGGACGAAGGTGATCATAAAGTGGTTCGCATAGCGTCTCAAGGAAGTCATACAAACCTCCTTGTCCGTGGAACCATTCCCCCCATAGATCATATTCGTCTAGACACAGACCACGGATATAACTGATGCTAGCTCGAGCAAAGGCAACTAGGTCCTTGGACGAACTAGGCGTCTGTGTGATTTCGCCGAGCTTTTTGCGAGCGAGCGGCATAATCAGCTTTGCACGAGTAGCCGAGTAATTGCTGTGCAGCTCGTTCATCAGACTTTGATATTCAGCTTCGTTATTTTGATCTGGGTTGAGCGGCGGCACGGCTCTCTTTTGGATCTCGACTCCAATCTGCTTCAGCTCAGGTGCTCCAACCCGGAATTTGGCGTACAGGAGAGCCGACAATGCTGTGTCATTCAATTGCTGATCCGAAATCTTTTTGGAGACGCTCTGGTAAATATCCTTAAGTGAAGATACAAAGTTGCCGCGGATAAGCGTCAAGGCACGCGTTAGCAGTAGCCGGTATCTCGAGCGATAGACCTCTGCCTCTTTTTGTTCCGGCTAGGGAGAAGTTAGCGACAGGCGCATAAATATCCAGGTCTTGCTTACTCACATGTGTTTCCATGTAATCCAAGCACACGTCCAGACGCCTCAACATATCTGAGAATTCTTTGTCGCGAACTGTATTCCCGGCGCCGGGGGCATTCAGCCGCCGCGATGCGGGGTCTAAGAAATCGTAATAGTGGAGGTTATTGTGGATGCCATTCGCAAGTTTTGTGTCCCGTTCCTGGGCAGACAAAAGCCCTTGACATTGTTTCTCGAAATTTGCTGTTTGCGTCTCGACCGATTTGAATGATTCGGACAAGCTGGATAGGTCATCCAGGAGGGTCAAGGTGTTCGTTAAGATTTCGTCAATGTGCTCTTTCGATTGCTCAAGTTCATCCAAGCAATTCCTACAAAAAGGTAAATTAGTACACCTCCGATAACCGTCCAATGTCGATCGTACTGGTACTCGTCATAGCTCTCCTCAATCAGGTCACCCTTAACACCATTAAGCCAGTGCGAAAACTCGAGTTCGTTGCTCCATCCTGGTGTTTTCCACTCTAAATCGCTGGGCGTCTTCTCGTCCAATGCTTGGAGGCTTGATTGGGTTTCTTTGGCGGTGGGTTTGCGCGGCGGGCCAGACGGAGCGGTTTGGCGGCGGGCACGCTGCTGCTTTGTGGAAGGCATGGTGCGGTCAAGTCCCAGGGAGTGTAATGGGAGTTAGCCCGCAGCTCATGTCTCTCTGCTGGCTTTATCCAGAGTGAAATTCAGGCCAAGTTTCATGTTGAAGCCGAACTGCGATGTGGTCAACTCCGAGATGGATTCTGCCGAGAGCTCCCGCCTGGATGCCGCAACAAATCACAGGCGCGGCATTGAGAGCTTCCCCGGATATAATTTCACCTTTGTAGCTTCGATATGCTCTAGCTGGTGGTCCAGCCATCGTCTACAATGTTGTCAACCCAAATGCGACGGCCCGCGACGCACTCAGTCCTCGCTTTTCGTCCACTCAGAAGCTCGACGGCTCAGTCACTGAATACGCCATGGTCCCGATTTGCTAGCAGTCGATCCCAAAAGCCAAACTCGTCATCACACTGGATCCGCAATTCCCTCGGATTTGCTGTGACAGGAACTGCAGTTTTTATGGGGTACTCATACATGGCTGATGGTGGAAAGGAGGCTCTGATGAGTCGCCCGGAGGTTACGAAGAAAGAGCCCGTTGATGTCAACGATCTCCAAGCTCAGTTCATTCAAGAAAAACGAAGCCTGAAAAGTCCCGCCGTCTACACATGGGGTTCGAATGTTTATCGTGTGGTGGATCCAGGATCTAAAGATACTGACATCAAGACTCCTCGGCGCTTCAAATACTTTGATGGCCAGGTGCTGAGAGATCTCAAGATCGAGGAAAAGTCCGGTGCCGCAATCACCGAGAAGGGAGATCTAGTACAATGGGGCAAGGCGTTCTCAGAGTCGGATTTCAAACCCACGGCAACTCTGACCGGCAAGAATCTTATTTCACTTGCTCTGTCTGAAAGCCGAATCATTGCGCTATCCTCGGATGGGACTGTATACTCGCTACCAACATCCAAGGACGAGCAAAGCACCGGCCCGAAGACAACGGAAAGCTCTTGGGTTCCTTTCTGGCCCAACCAGTCTAATATGAGCTACCGTGTACTGAACCCATCTTTGAAGCTTGGCGAAAAGGTCACTGCAATCAGTGGAGGACAGGAGCATGTGCTGCTCCTCACAAGCTCTGGTCGAGTATTCTCTGCGGCGTCATCCACCGAAAATTACCCTTCGCTTGGTCAACTCGGTGTGGAGGGACTTACCTGGTCCACCAGACCCAAGGGGCCAGCAGATACCTGCCACGAAGTTACAGCTCTCAAAGACTCCAAAATTGTTCAGATTGCCTGTGGTGACTACCACTCACTGGCGCTAAGCAAAGATGGCCGTATGTTTGGCTTTGGTGACAACTCATTTGGTCAATTGGGCGTGGATTTTGAACCCCAGAGGCCTTTCAAGGATGCTCCTTTCCAGATGAAGGTTCAAAAACTCTATAGAAGGAACCTCTACCTGCCAAAGGTTACTAGCATTGCTGCTGGTGGCGCCAACACCTTCTTCTCCGTCGATGCCAAGCGCATTCTGGGGTACGAAGAAGAGGCTGCCAATGTTCATGATCTCGGGAATGTAACTGCAGACACATGGGCATGCGGCAGGGGAATCTGGGGTACTCTCGGCAATGGCAGATGGGTTCACCTGCAGGATTCGCCCACCAAGGTGAAAGCTTTAAGCGGTATGAGCGAGTATGACGAGAAAACAAACCAAATGACCCCTATTCGCATTCGGGCCATGTCTGTCGGCACGACACATGTCTCTGCGATCTTGGACAACAAGACCAATGTCAGCAAGACTACCAAGGACTCTTTGGATCAATCCAAAGACTGGGGCTATGATGTACTCTGGTGGGGAGGCAACGAGCATTTGCAACTGGGAACAGGAAAGCGAAGCAACCAGGCCAAGCCAACCTACATCAACGCACCCCCCGAAAACAAAACCCAGGCCGAGGCGCGCTTACAGATCATGCCTCGCCACAAGGGCAAGGTCGGGAATCGCAATGTGAGCATGGAGCAGCGTGTTGAATGTGGGCGCCATGTCTCTGCCATTTATTCTGCAGTCTAAAGGATAAAAAGGAAAACTGTATAATAGCGATGCCATACGAAATTCAATTATAATTCGCTCTTTTTAATACTCAGCCTGTTGTTTTGGCCTTGTAGAATGACCGCGATTGCAAACAGACCAAACTCTTATCACCGCGGAGGCGCTTGGACCACCGCTTATCCAAAAAATTTCCAGCGCTCCAAGCCCATCTTTCCTCACGACACACCGCCATAATGCCTCGTGAACAACAGAAAAGAGGCCGCAGGGCCGAGAAGAAAGCCCAGAAAGAAGATTCCAAGAGAAAATTCGAGGAGACCTCCGAAGACCCCGTCGCGAAGCGGATAAAGCCCTCTGCCGACGACGACGAGACCAATGAGGCCAATGACAGCATCCAGCTTCCCGAAAATGAGGACTACATTCCTCTTGGACAGGGCGAGCAGCAGGAAGGCGAGCAACCTGATTTGGATGGAGACATGCCTTTCTACGGTCTTCTAGATGAGGAGGAGTCAGAATACTTCCAGCGCGCCAACGAAATGCTGGAGCTAAACCAGTTCCAGGACGCCGAGGAGCGCAGCTTGTTTGTCGACAGTGTGTACTCGGAAGCCAATGGCAAGGAATTGAAGATCGCCTGCAGTCAGGGCTGTTCGAGACTCATGGAGAAATTGATCTCAATGTCAGACGCTCGACAACTGCGCCGGATATTCAGCAAATTTATCGGCCACTTCCTCCACCTAGTGCAGCATCGGTTCGCTAGCCACTGTTGTGAGACACTTTTCATCCACGCTGCGCCTGCCGTGATGCAGAAGACGAAATCTCAGCCCAAAAAGTCGGACGAAGAAGGAGAGGAAGAGCCCGAGCTGTCGCTCGCGGAAATGTTCATGGCTGTTATTGAGGAATTGAAGGAAAATTGGGGATACCTGTTGACAGAGCGGTTTGCCTCGCATACAATCCGAGTGCTACTGTTGGTTCTTGCTGGCGAGCCGGTGGATGTCACGTCAAACGAGTCGTTTGTCGCAAGTCGCAAGAAGGAAAGAATTGAGATCCCGACTATTCAGGGCGAGGAGAAAGCGGGCAAATCTAAAGCTGAGAAACACACTGTTCCGGAGACATTTGAACCGGCACTCAAGAAGATCATGACCGATATGGTTGCCGGCCTCGACGATGTTTATCTCCGAGCCCTGGCTACGCACCCGGTTGGAAATCCCGTGCTTCAGGTACTGTTGTTCCTAGAGCTTTCTCATTTTGGAAAGTCTAGCGCCAAAGACCCCAAGTCGACCATCCGAAGACTGGTTCCTGATGAGTCGTTCGAGGAAGGATCCGAAAGTGCGGTTTTCATTAGTGGTCTCCTATACGACCCAGTTGGTTCTCGCCTGTTAGAAACAATGGTGCGATACCTTCCTGGTAAATCGTTCAAAAACCTTTACAGGAACAACCTGGGTGGCCGAATTGGTTCCCTCTCTCGCAATAGCACTGCTGGATATGTGGTTCTTCGGATGCTGGAAAGACTCGGCAAGGATGACTTGAAGATTGCCATGACCAACATTATTCCCGAAGTTCCGGGCCTTATTGAACGGTCGAGACTCATTGTCCCCAAAATGTTGATCGAGCGGTGCATGGTCCGTGACGTCGACACAAAGCCTCTTGCCGAAGCACTCGAGGGCGCTTATAGCAAGGATCCTGCTGTCAGACTGCAGCAGATGCTGAAATTCAACATCTCGGAGAACACAGCCCCGCAATCTGAAGACCATGGTATGGAAGAGGACAACGACGGAAAGGAGCGCAAGCCACGGGGCCCACCCCCGGTATCTGCGGCGGAGAAAGCAGAGAAACTACATGCATCTCTGCTGGTACAGGCCATGCTGACCGTTCCTGGCCCGATGAGCCAACTTGTCTACACGAGTCTCCTCGCCCAATCATCCGAAACGATCGTACAACTTGCCCAAGAACCCACCTCTTCCCGCGTTCTTCAACAGGCTCTGACTTCCACAACATCCACACCTCAAATCCGGCGACAGCTCACCACCCGTTTCCAAGGCCATCTCACACCTCTTGCCCTGAGCAGCAGCGGTTCACACGTAGTGGATGCGCTTTGGTCAGCGACCAAGGATATCTTCTTTGTCAAGGAGCGGATGGCACAGGAACTCGAGCGACATGAACAGGAGCTCCGCGATTCCTTTGTGGGTCGCGCAGTCTGGCGAAACTGGTCAATGGATCTCTTCAAGCGCCGCCGACGCGATTGGACTCACAAGGCCAAGGGCTTTGAGGAGCGAGCCGAGGGTAATGAAGGCGCCGAACGTCCCAAGTCTAAAATTGAACAGGCTCGGGCCCGTTACGCGGCGGCCAAGGAAGCAGCTGATGCCGGTGCTACTGGTGCGAACCAGACTACGGTAGCTAGCAGGTGAAGAAATACGGTGATAAAATTATGTATTAGACGAAATGCACATGTACTCATACAAAAAGGCGTTGATGCATCAATTGTTTCATTGCTTGATATCTATTTCCATGGCTTTCTTATGAATCAACCATATTTTAAGACATATCGGAGAGATTCTATATGGTTCACCGCAACAATCCCATGGGGGCATTCGGGTTCCTGCAGATCAGCCCGAATCTTAATATTCCTGTCCGCATACTGATATATGCAAGGAGTCTGGATAATTAGGATTCCAATATACAACGTAGTTAAGAGCGCCAAGCCTACCTAATATTACCTAGGTAGGCTTAACAGATTTGAGTTTAAAGGCTTACCGCCCACATGACCTTTACAATTCTATTAGCTGTATCTTGCTTGCCGCCTTTCTAGATGAAATTCTGCCGGTTTGAAATACGGGATATAAAATTTTGTAAACCTTTGTATTCTAGAAGAATTTCCGAAGACCCTTGGATTTTCAGTGAGATGTGACTGTTAAAAAAATACTAAAGCCACACAAGGTCGACTATTAGTTAGTAGAAAGAGAGGGAAAATATATATAATATATGAAAAAAGAAAGGGCCCGAGCCCGGGATTGAACCGGGGACCTCGCGCAATATTGCTTTGGGTGAACCCTAAGCGCGAATCATACCACTAGACCACCCGGGCAGTTGATAGATTGAAAGTCCGGAATTTGCCAACAATACCCTACCAAAGTTCTTGAGTCTATGTCTACGTGCACCCTATTATTCTTTCTTCTTAATACCGCTTGTAACTTCGACTTCTACAGGACCTGCGAGTGGACCTTAGAGCGGTGCATTATCTAGAGAGATTGCATGCTGCTAGGTTTTCAAGCTACTAGCTGTTAAAATAGGATATCCCGGGAGCCTTATGAATAAATGTGACTAAACCTTGGATATGTACAGGAGGAAGTTCCAAGGTTTCTCTGTTCACTTATTATTCCCTGTCGTAGAACGCGAATGACCTACAGAACCCTAACTAACTTCTAACTTCAATACCTAAGCATAAATAGGATGGATTAACATGCTCTTAGACTGGTCAACACTTTTATAACACCTCGTTGTCACTTCTCTCTTCATATGTACAAGAAAATCCGGCCGCCCACCTTTCTTGTGGACAGTATTAGCTTCATGGTGTGTTAATTTATACGCACCCCGAGTATATGATATTTCTTTGAGAAAATTCAACAGTGGCGTTTTAAGGAGATCCACTAATATTCAACTGGTATTTTGACCTCAGTAGATAGATCAAATCCAACTTAACAACATTCTGCCATAAGAGGTACTCCGAACGTCTAACGAGCCTAACCCTTAGAGCCAACCCTTGACCGAGTTACGGGTCGTGTCACGTCGCGCGCATCGCCCTTAAGAAGGATGAACAGCTATTTTGATGGAAGGCTACACCAGGAGGAATGACGAAAGACTATGTTACATTCCAAGCGAAGCCTATGGAGAGGAAGAAAAGAGAAGAGGGAAAGGAAGACAGAGAGAACTATCTAGCCATCTGGTCCTGACACCCATCAGTGGCCTTACATATCAAGCTCCCGACATTTTGCGCTTTTTACCCGGGTTGAACTCTTTGGCAGGGATCAAGGTAATGCTGTCGTCCGTGTAGAAAGAGCCGGGCTGTGGGATACCACGAGGAAGGGTCTGGGTCAATGAGCTCACAGTAACAAACTGCCTTGGCCTTGCAATAATGTCTGCAACGTTTTCCCCCTCCATCCAGTGAACGAATGAGTTGGCCTTATAGAGATCTCTGACCACATTTGAAGTCACATAGGATGATGTTTCCACGGCCTCCCTTGTGTACATAACGCAAAAAGCCAACAGTGACCCAGGATCCGTCGCGAGCGTTTCTTGCGCCCATACGTGTGGATGTCGCTGACCGGGTGGCTTAATCTCGGCTCTAACAATAACTTCCTGTAGAGGCTCCTCAACACGAAGAAACAGCTCAATGCATGAATGTATTGTTACAACAAACATTCCCTGCATTTTCATCCGAGTCCCGAGATATCTGCGGCCTTGTAGGAGTTCTTGTCGAGTTTTGTCTCCAGCGGTGAAGCTTCGGTCACCAGCACGAGCACGGGGATTTTCCCTTTCCCATGGAGTGGCTGAGATCTCAGTGGCAAATTTAAAGGTCCCGTGGTCGTCAACACAAAGTCGAGAAGTCTCCAGGTCTTCTCTTTCGAGAACGTTGGCCTCCCCAACATCATCTTCCAGTTCTTCCACCCTGGATTTGACATCCTGAATCAGATTATCGCTAGGACTTTCAAAATCAACCGGTAGCTTCTCACTCAATTGGCTACAGAGATCTCGAACAGATTTTTCAAGCTGCGCTTTATTAATCTTAAACTCTGGGTCATGGTGTTTCTCTGATCTGCGGAATGAGCTCATAGAGGATGTCGTGGGTGCGTCTCGAAAACGACGTGGTGTCACATGTAGCAAGACGAGAATTGTGTTGCTAAGACTCCCGCCTCCCTTTTCTTGCAGAAGGGCGATGTCTTCGTCTTTCGCAAATCCTCGACGTGTAAGCCACAGGCGGGTCATTGGATGAAGGGTTTTGAGAGTCCAAAGTTCCTGGATTCCATTCCGTTCATCCATGTAATCTCGGATGACCTTCGTCAAGACACATCCATTATCTCCAGCGTAGGGGCGAATACCAATGGTCATAGTGATAGCCGAGATAAAATGAAGCACCTCGGATATCCTGTGAGTTTTTCGCCATTCCCGGAGGAGGAATGCGTCAACTGGATTAGGTATGAGAACATAGACCCGTTCGATAGCTTCATTTTCGATATCAAGAAACATAGGAACCTCCCCATCTTCTAGCTTAAGGCGAGTTTCCACGCACTCTTTGGGTTGAACAAGTTCCTGTACTGCACTTCCACACATAAGAACAACCGTAATCCACTATGTTATATAATTGATTGGTTGAACCTAATAAATGACTTAGTCTCATTCTCCTGGGTCGACCGGAAGGACTGCGCCATTTCGGTCAAATCTCTTTGAATAGGGTTTGCAGCCCAAGTGAGAGTTCATCGTGTGCCATCCGCTATCCTGGAATTGGCACGGAATGGATATCTTTGTGTTGCTCGAGTGTTCTGATTCTGCATCAAGGATATCTTCCAGTACGAAGCCTACGAGCGCTTCAAAATTCCCATTAGGCGGGGCCCAGGGAAGGCATATTGGCTTCAGATCTTCTTCTAACTGGCTCAAAAGCCCGGATTTGTTTAAAGCTGAGTGTGATAGGGGCTCACTACCACAGAAGGACTGGCTTAGCTGGAGATGCTGGATTGCGTCATGAAAACGGGCATGAAACTCCGGGGATCGCATGAGCGGGCGCTGAAAGTTGATGTTGGACTTCTCGGCCCTTTTCCCGTACTCGTAACGGAATTGGGGCCATCCAAGAATGTCCGGGTCTGGGGGTTTTTCCAAGCAAATGGAGAAGGACTTTCGTGCCGAAAGGCCCAAGGGAGAGCCCTTGGAGAACAGGAGGAATACTGGCGTGCCTATCCTGGTCAGTCTAAATACCCACCAGGTCGTATCAAAATCCACAATCGGGCAATTCTGCGCGGATCTAAGAGCACACTGCATTATTATGTCATTGCACAGGGACAAGCGTATCGAGCAGCAAACTGGCTCAAGCTCTGGGAAGCACCAAACGATACTCAACTATCATGCACCTCTCGAGCCGTGGCCCTCAATGTCCTAGAAATGACGATGTGTCGCGCTTTCCAATCACTTCCAGGGAGCACTTTGGGGGGCTTATTTTGGGCCAAGGGAGGACGGGAAGCCGTACTCCAATCTTGGGTTAAATATTATTCGCTGTTTCTTGAGTCTGTGACGATGTCCACGTAGCCTCCATTTGGGCTCCAACGATTATCCTGACATGTCTGGACACTGAGAATGCTTTGAACATGTCAAAAACCATACTGTCCGAACTGGGGGTCTAACATACTTCTCTGTCTTAAGCAGTCTACCCTCAAGTGTCCTAATATGGGGGTCAACCCACTTTAGCAACATCTGGGCTATCTTCTGTAGACATCCATGGCCTGTAATCACGGAATGATATGGGAGCCGTTGCAGGTAGCTATTGGGGTCAGTTGCAAGACCCGAAGCCAACTGGCAAATCGTGTTGTGAAGGTTCGGGAAAACAACACTTGGGACTAGTTTTCAAGAATCCTGATTCTGAGTTAGTAGACAGGCCTCTTGTGGGACACCTCAGAGCTGACCGTGGTAGTTACCTGGGTAGTCTGTGAAGGACGCGTAGACTGGGTGTCAACTGCGTTTTGGGAAGCCTCCACGCGCCGTGAAGGTGACATAGACGAACCTAAATCTGCAGACAGGGAAGGAGATATGCGGGTGACTCCTGTCTGAGTGCTTTCCAGCGTGGGGTGGGATTCGTTTGTTCTGTGACCTTGTCCTGCACGACTCTTACGCTCGAGCTTGGGGCACTTGGATTTGCAATGCCCTATTCTGCGGCAGTAGCTGCACTCGCTGTTCGGGCAGTCATAGTCCATATGGCCGTGCTCGTGGAAGCGATAGCATTCGATATGCGGGCAGTTTTTCCGCGTGTGGCCCTCTTGCATCATCCCACAGTTAGTGCAAGGTTTAGGGTCCTGCCAAATAAACATTTTTATGACGGACGGTGTCGTATCTGTGAGAGAAATTATCCTCGGGCGACTCTGAAGGTTACCTCAAAATCTCTTTGGGACTATGCGTATGGGTTATAGGCCAGTCAAGGGGAAGAGAAGGTAGACAATACGAGTTTCCTGGGGAATAGAAGGAGAGGAAGGAAGAGGAGTAACTATTCAGCTGCTGGGGAGAATCGAAAAGGAAAACCTGCTGCGTTCAGTCTATCTAGGAAAATCCTTTTACAGAGGGCCTGGAGAGTAAACAACCTTGGAAGAAAACAACCAAGCTCAGTCCGCCTGGCAAACAGAGCATCCTGGGGATGATCCAACATACACGACCATAGGGCATGAAAACAGGGCTTCCCATCCGCTCAGCCGTACTTAAGCCGTATAATATGCACGGCCACTTCTCGATACAACAATTACTTAGTCTGTATCTTCCCTAAATGTTTAATCTCAATCCCTGCTAGGCAACATATATGGGTATTGTAGGGAGTATAGGTAATAAATCCGTTTGGGAGCTTCCGTATCCTATAAGCATCCGACTAAAATATAACCGAGTTTGGACGACTACTCTATGTCGAACCAAAGCATGATGCGTATTCAATAAATGAGTTTTGTATTCACGGCAACAACGACTCGACTTTAATTGCCCTGACGGGAAAAAGATATAACGAGAAGTAGAAGTCCACACGTGAATTCCCCGGTTCTGCCGGTCTTCCCTTGTTCGAACCGTACAAAGTCTGGTCACCGGGCTGGAGATCTAGACGGCCGTGGCTGGTTCGATTGCCGGGAGCGAAAAAGCGGATCTGGTTGATATCCGATCTTTTAAAAAGCTTGATGAGTACCACCTTTAAGGTGAATTTGCGCAATGTAGTCGCGCGCGTCGTAAGGTAGTTTACACTGTGATGCGCCGCGTCTTGCTGATCTACCCGGTATACGAGGTGAGAGTGGCCGGCATCAAAGTTGTGGACATGCGCGAAAGCATAGAACGGAATGGATCCATACAATTATGTGTAATTCAAGCGGGGGACATATTGCCTTCTAGCTTGGTGATAGAGGTACTAGTGGCTGCGGGTTTTGAGATGTCTCTGGTAAACCTTAGTATAAATCAGTTGGACGAGGCCATCGACTGACCTATATGGCTGGCTTCTCCCATCGCAATTATGGTCTGTGATATGGGGTTCAGTCTATTGCCTCACACTCAACAAGTCGGATGCATGCTACCCTAAACATTCCGTGATACGCACCATAGTAAAGCCTTGCCGAACGGGTTCCCATCCCTTTATTGCTAGTTCCTTCCGCTGTCTGGAACTTAGCTTCTTGTGCTCGACTGTTAATAAAATACTCTTACGGTTGCGCCACCTTCGCTTCGTTTATTATAGCCTTGGCCTCTACTTGGTGGATCCGTTGCAGTGCCACCGTAGTGGGTGACCGTGGTATTTGACGAGACCAGAAATAAGCTTTGTATACCCTCTAGTATTGCGTCGACATTTGAATGGCGTGGCTCTAATACATATCTAGAGTCGCATAGGCTTATCCTCAACGTCGTCCCGCTCTTCTTATATCTCTGGGGTAGGTGAGGTCGAGACTTGTGCCGGCGTAGCCGAATCCCCTTCTAGTGTTTAGCGGAGCGGGGGTGTTATTCGTATTCTACTAGTGTTGGTTTGAGTGTTTACTGGTTTGGGGGGCGGTATATTAGAGGACTATTGTACGGCTTTTAGTGTTCTGGTATACTCCTTAAAGTAGGTTATATATCTGGGCCATTAGATGGCGGGATCATGCAATACAGAGATAGGTAAGTATTTGCGGCTGGGGATATTACGGCAGCCTTGGCAATGCCTAGACATAGAGCAGGAGACTTGAATGGCAGCGTCGGAGGTACCCTTCTGTTGATAGGAGGGACAAGGCCCTTAGCGCGATTGTCAGCATAATCGAAAGAGTAAAAAAAAGTTAGTTGATGAAGTCTTCTTCTCTCATATAGTCAAAACATGAATCTTTTCATATCAAGTGCCCGGGTGGTCTAGTGGTATGATTCGCGCTTAGGGTTCACCCAAAGCAATATTGCGCGAGGTCCCCGGTTCAATCCCGGGCTCGGGCCCATTCTTTTTTTTTTCTTCCTTTCTTCCTTTTTCTTTTATATATATATATATATATACAACGGGTGTACTCCGTATATTATTAAGAGACCTAGTTAATCGTAGTAATTAACTTCTGAGGTTGCTCCTAGGAAAGGAAAGCATACTAAGCATACATATAGATCTTAGGGCTATAGAAAAGATCAGCGCCATTTACACTCCGTATAGTTAGACAATATCACCATTTCCTGTATATAACATGCACCGAGTGGTGTCGAAGTCCAATTCAGACTGCGTTTAGCTGCTTCAACAGACAGAATCTAAGATGGTAATGCTCCTTCTAGTTCTTCCCGGTCCCATTTAAGGGTGGGATCTCCTAAGGAATCTCTAGTATCTATAAGGTGGAAGAAGCTTATAAATATAGGTTTCTTTCTAGATATGAAAAGTTCAAACTCACACCTAACACCTGGTGGGATTTCTATAGTCTCACTTCGTAGGAAAGGTCGTTTATCCTTATTCTAATATATGCTGTATAGTCCTTATTGTACTATATGGTGAGTGTATCTAAGTATACATATCGGTGCCCGGGAATGTTGAAGCCTACGCTTCGATATACTGTCTCTCCCAGCCAAGTTGTAGAGTGCGATCACTAATATCACGTTATAATTAGATCCGAGCTTTGATCTGTTACACTCCTCCAATTCTAAGCCCGGCCTATTCTCTTAGTAGAGGAGTTAGTGGGCTATCCATAGCCAAGTGAGTTTCCGGTAGTAAGCACTGTGTTAGCCCTATATGTTGTCAGCCGTCTTGCGTGCCTAGTATGTATATTGAATTATAGGATAATAGCAGTTGCTAGGTTAGAGTGGTATTCTTCCTTTTGCGCTAAGTTAGAGACATGACCTAGAACGTATCCCCGTAGGGAGTACACTAATGCCCTATCGAATCACCCGAGTGAAACATACTGCAGCCTCTGCGAGCTCTACTCTCTCCCACATGGTCTGACTAACACACTGTATCCGAGAGTATAACACGAGCATGCTATATCATTGTTAACCTTTACAGGAGGCCATAACAATGTCGATATGGAACACAATTAAAATTGTATTATATTATGGGACTTGCTTCTAGCATTCTTATCGGTTGTTTTATATGGCTCGTTTAGGCATATCTAGAGAGGTATGTATACAAACTAACTATAATATTACAATATAAAAAGAAAGAACAAAAAAAAAAAGAATGGGCCCGAGCCCGGGATTGAACCGGGGACCTCGCGCAATATTGCTTTGGGTGAACCCTAAGCGCGAATCATACCACTAGACCACCCGGGCACTTGATGGATTGAGAGTCCGGAATTTGCCTATATGAGGTAAAACACTGTCTTTTCGCTTTGACTTTTTATTTCCTGAACCTTTTTTTTTTTTTGAACTTACAATTGCGTCATCTGCCCTTTTTTCTTTTCCATCTCCTGTCCATAGATAGACTCATTCTTGTCTCTGCTTGCATTTTTGTATAGATTCTGACCTCACGATCTGTACAAATGTCAGGCATTGCGCAGCCAAACCGCGCTGATGAAGTGCAAAGCGTGAGTCAACTCCGTATCGCAATGATCTACACCCCGCTGTACTCTTTATTTGATGCTCTAATACTAATACAACCACTCTGCTCAGCTTCTGAAAGCAGTAGAAGACCTTCTCATTCCCTTTATCCGCTCCGCAGACGAGGACCCCCGAGGATCCTTGACACAGAAGAATGGCACTAACGGCACCAACGGGCACACCGGACTAGCTGGGACCTCTCTTGTAGACTATAAGAAACCCGAAGAGCTGCGGGATATCCTTCAGCTCGAGATCCCAGAGAAAGGCACTAAGCAGGAAGGTCTCATTGAGGTCTTGCAAAAGGTCCTGCAATACTCGGTCAACACCTGGCACCAGGGCTTTTTGGACAAGCTGTATGCGTCAACCAATGCGCCCGGTGTGGCAGCAGAGCTCATCCTCGCTACCTTGAACACCAACGTACATGTCTACCAAGTGTCGCCTGCGCTGACGGTCATTGAGAAATATACCGGCCAGCGGCTAGCGAACCTCTTCGGGCTGAACGGTCCACGGGCAGGAGGTATTTCCGTGCAAGGCGGATCCGCCTCGAACACCACCTCCATTGTCATTGCGCGCAACAACCTCTACCCGAGCACGAAAGCAGACGGGAACGGCGGGTACAAGTTCGTGCTCTTCACGAGCGCGCACGGCCACTACAGCGTGGAAAAGGCGGCGCAGATGCTCGGGTTCGGTAGCAGTGCCGTCTGGTCCGTCCCCATTGACAAGATCGGCCGCATGATCCCAGCCGAGCTTGAGAAACTAGTTCAGAAGGCGCAGAGCGAAGGCCGGACGCCGTTCTATGTCAATGCCACCGCAGGTACAACCGTCCTGGGCTCTTTCGACCCCTTCAACGAGATTGCAGCCATTTGCCAAAAATACAACATGTGGTTCCACGTCGATGGGTCCTGGGGCGGCTCATTCATCTTCTCCAAGCACCAGAAGCACAAGCTAGCCGGCGCGGAGAAAGCAAACAGCATCGGTATTAACCCGCACAAAATGCTCGGCGTTCCGGTCACCTGCTCCTACCTGCTGGCCTCGGATATGCGCCAGTTCCACAAGGCCAACACCCTTCCCGCGGGGTATCTATTCCACAACGAAGACGACGAGCCTGCTACCAACGGCGACGCAGACAAAGTATCCGAGTTGGAAGTCGACTCGCCGGAAGTGTGGGATCTAGCAGATCTCACTCTCCAATGCGGTCGACGTGCCGATTCCTTGAAACTGTTTTTGGGCTGGACATACTACGGCAACGAGGGCTACCAACAGCAGATCGACTCGGCATGCGACGTCGCCGCGCACTTGGCCAACATCATCGCCCAACATCCCGATTTCATTCTTATTAGCGAAAATCCACCGCCTTGTCTGCAGGTGTGCTTTTACTACGCCCCAGGCCAGGAGTTCGTGTACCCGCGCGGCATTGTCTCGAATGAGACACAGCGCGCGAAAAATAACAGCAAGGTCACTGAGCAAGTGACGCATGCGATCGTGCCCAAGGGTTTCATGGTGGACTTTGCGCCTCCCAGTGCGGACGAAGATGCGGCTGGAAATGGGAAGTTCTTCCGGTGCGTGGTGAATGTTCAGACGACAAAGGAGACGGTCGATTCGCTTGTTCGCGCCATCGAAGATGTGGGTCCTGGTATTATCGAGTCTTTGAAGGCGAGCAACCCGGCCGTTCCGCATAAGCGGCTTGGTGAGCGTGGACACGGGCCTGTTGTCCATCGCGTTTGAGCAGGTGCGTGATTTCGGTTTTTTTCATTTACTTGCGCATATAGAATAGATCTTATGAAGAGACGGGATACGACATACAGGATATCTGGTACAATATATAAGGCTGTGTATCAATTTGACACCCTAAGAACAAGATGAGCCAATATCTCAGAGCTCAAATGTGGAGGCTGTAGAGTAATCGGTATAGTCTGAAACTATACCTACCTGAACAGTGGTGATAAATTCCGTGCAAGGAGAATAGCTTCGGTATAATGTGATATCCAAGCCATCAACTGCCAATCTCGACCCTACGTTCCAACACGGACCGCGCCTCAGCTTCCGATAGAGAGTCGATCTCTAATTCAGCAAGCACACTTCGTGCACTCTCGTTATCCCTAAAGAGCCTCTTCTCCACATCCCATAGTCTTAAAGGCACGTCATCCTTTGTAGAGACATCCCCTTCCTGTTCAGCCGTACTTAGGCAAAGTATGCGTAGTCCCTCGCTGAGCTTTTTGATGGTTCGCAATGAGATGCCCACCTGGCTAGACGCACCGAGCGCCGAATCTACAACGTGACAGAGATGGTCGACGTCGCTGGCAAGCTGGGCTGCCCCGGTCTCAGAAAAGGTGTGTTTGGTAAGGACGCTGTCCCAGATATAGCTTTGGACAGACAACAGGAGCTGGCGTGAGACTCGTCGTAGAGGCGCAGTCCCCAGTGCGCGAGAGAGGAAGGAGAGCTGCGTGGACAGGGCACGCATTGCGTGGGCGAGATCGGATGTGGGTGAGAGGGGAGACGCCGTCGCTGTGGCGGAGGAGGTTGATAGCGTTGCCCATGTGGATACGCGAGAGTAGGGTTTCAGAGCGGCGAGGACATTGGAGGACAAGGTGGATGTGATGATAGTTTCCGAACGGAGTCGGAGGCGACGGTAGGCGGATGCCGTCTCATCGAACAAAGCGCCATCGGATGAACTCGTGGTGTGGGCGCCGTTATTATTGGCGACTGCGGGTGAGGTACGCGACGCTACTTCTGCGACAGACATAGTACCAGCTACGTTGCGACCGCTGTCTCGGTTTTGTCGAACCCGATCTTGAAGCTCGGACCAGAGCTCAACGAAGAACACATCGTTGCTCCAATCCTCCATCTTCTTTTCCAGGTATTCGGCACTTCCAAAAACCCTGCAAAGCCGCTCCAGCCCGGCGACGCCCTCGACGCTGGCTTGTCCGTCGGCTCCCTGTACAGTGCGTCCAAGCGTCGATGTCATCGCGAGGTAGGCCTCAAGTGCAGAGTAAAGGCGCTCATGGAACTGGTCGAAAATTGTGATTTGAATGTCAATGAGAAACCGCAGCTTCTGGCTAAAAGACGACAGGGGCTGATAGCGTTCGGTTATGGTTTCGAGAAGATCATTCACGCGGATTGCAGCCTTTGTTGGTTTCGTTGCAGTGAGCTCCATGCCATCGTAATCAATTTCTCCGCTGTCCGCGGTATCGATGATATCTTTGTATCGCGCCAATGCAAAGTCCTTCTCAACCTGAAGCCATCTATCATACCAGCCCTGTTTGGTCAACACCTCCCAGGTCATGCCCTTCCAATTGTGGTCCGCATATGGATCAGGCATATAGTTCCATGTTTCTCGGATCTCGTTATCAAAGTTCATCAGTTCATGAATGAAGTGGCTGAGCAATTGAGGGTAGTTTGAGATCTGAGGGAGGAACAAGCTGATTTTCTGTCTCAGCATAGGAAACAATGCAGTAATGTAACTATGTGATGCATTGTAGAAGTTCCATTCCAGATTTGGACCGACTGCTTCGGCCCTTTCATCGAAGATGGGCTGTAGATAAGAGACGAAAAACCCGCCGTATTGATTGACAAGGTCCATTATGTGCGAGAGGAAATATTCCGGCTAGAACCCCAGTTAGAGTGCTTTTTCTGTGTAGACCTAGGGCGCATTACCTTATCCAGTCGGTTTGTTGGCTTGTCTCCACTAAAGTGGTATTTGAATCGGAGATCCAGATGATGCACCATAACCTCTAATGGGAACAGGACTGGTGGCTCGAAGCTCAATCCGGAAGCCAGAGCATCACGGCTTTGAAGTTCACTAAGCAGAAACTTGTTAGAATATGAATCCAAGCATGAAGGGACTGATCGTACGGTAATTGCAGGTCAATCAACAGTTCAACATCTTCCCTCCACCTGGTCAAGAGCTGGTCGGTAACATTCAATTGTTTTGTCGGCCATTTCAACTCTTCTAGCGTCTTCTGCAGCCGGTCACTAAAGTATTTCTTCATTTGTTGTTTCAATGCAGAGGCTAGTTTGTCCGTGTAGTCGACAAGATGAGGGGCCGCTCCTTCAGCAGCAGGCTGGGCATCTTTCAGTAGTTTGACGATGGTTCGTAGTCGGGTATACGGCTTCAAAGCGGAGCGTGGTTCGGAGGAAATGTCTGCCAAAGCTTGCTTGCTGTATTGCTGTCTCAGTATCAAGCCCCTCACGATTGGTGAACGGGGCATTACCTCAATTCCTCGGCTTCCTTGAGCAACTCCACATATCCCTTGGATAATTCAAGCCGCTGGAGCTTCTCCATGCTCTTTTCCAGACTCCGTACCGCCTCATCACTGGTTTCTGATTGCGTGATGGCCATTAATCGTCGGTCGATGTCCGCTTGCTCCTCGGTGAACGCCTCGGCTTGCTTTCGAGCGGCTTCGGCATGGTCGTTAGAGGCTTTTGTCGCATTTGAGAGTGCTTCGCCGGCTTCTGCTAGCTATTTGACCGCGAGTTCGCATCAGTAACGTTTAGAGAGAAGGTCGGTGTTGGGAGGGGTGGTACCTGCTTCCGCTGAAGCTCCTGTTGCGCGCGCAGACTGGCTAGCAGCGAATCTAAACTCTCCAGGTCGGCAGAAACCTGAATCTTGTCATTTAAATAATCTTCAACCCGAGTCCGCTCATGCGAAGATAATTTCGTGAGGGACGCCATTGTTGAAGGAGGAAACTTGGCTGCGGAAGCGCAAGGTGTCGCGAATGTTGATCTCCGCCTTTTGGACTGACGTCTTCCGCAGTGGCAACCCTGAGCTCTCCCACTATCAACACTTTGAATAATGCCCAGTCCAGCCAAGAAGCGGAAAAGAAATGGAGATTCGTCGCAGCCGACGCGCAGTATTAAGTCGTTCTTTAAAGGGCAGACCACCGAACAAATCAATTCGAATGTCCCCGATGTCACCGGGCAGACTCTCTCCGATGAAGCTCTTGCGCGCAAGCTACAGGCTGAGTGGAGTGAGCAGGAAAACGAAAACACTCCTACCGAAGACACAAAACCAGATCTGCAGGTCAATACAGTTCCATCTACATTAGACTCGCCTGTTCCACCCCCTGTAGCGCCGGTGATACCAAGAAAGAGCACTCTCTCACTACAGTCATCAGCTGGTACGGAGGATACAATATCCCTTGCTATTCCTCTTGACCAAAGCCCCCAGACGTTCGATGCCAGCAAATACGCAGCAGAACTGCGGTCGCATTGGGCAACCGAAGGCGGAGATGCTTCTTACGCTTTATTAACGAGAGCCTTTGTCTTGGCGAATGCGACGACCAGTCGAATAAGGATCGTCGATACGCTGGTCAACTTTCTTCGTGTTCTGATTGAAGGGGACCCATCGAGCGTCTTGCCTGCTGTGTGGCTAGCGACCAATTCCATATCACCTCCATATGATGAATTAGAGCTAGGGCTGGGGGGCTCTTCCATCTCTAAGGCATTAAAAAAGATATACGGCCTCAATAATCAAGGGCTGAAGACCCTTTACGATAAGCACGGCGATGCAGGAGATGTTGCATTCGAGGCCAAAAAACGACAATCATTCACACTGGTGAAGCCGAAGCCGTTACGAATCAAGGGAGTATACCAGTCACTGAAGAAAATTGCCACTAGCAAAGGACCTGGTAGCCAAGAAACCAAGCAAAGGATCGTTGAGAAGCTTCTACAGGATGCGCGCGGCGCTGAGGAAAGTCGATACATTGTCCGGACGTTGGTCCAGAATCTGCGAATTGGCGCAGTCAAGACGACGATGTTGATTGCTCTCGCACGAGCTGTCTTATATTCCAAGCCGGTCGGGGCAGATTTCGAAGTTCGTCCGCCGAATCAACTTGCACGCTTGAAGAAGGACGAGCTTGCGGAAATATACAGCAGTGCGGAAGAAATCGTCAAAGCGTCATATGCTAGACATCCCAATTACAATGATTTGGTGCCCTGCTTATTAGAGATCGGGCCTACAGAGGAGCTTTTGATCAGATGCGGCCTATCCATGCACATTCCACTAAGGCCGATGCTGGGCAGTATCACACGCGATCTGTCGGAGATGTTGACGAAGCTCCAAGGCCGAGACTTCAGCTGCGAGTACAAGTACGACGGGCAACGCGCACAGGTACACTGCGACGAGCAAGGGAAAGTTTCTATCTTCTCGCGCCATCTTGAACTCATGACGGAGAAATATCCAGATCTTGTCTCCCTGGTCCCGCAAATCCGGGGGGAGGGCGTGTCCAGCTTTATCCTAGAGGGCGAAGTAGTTGCCGTGGACCGTGAGACTGGCGATCTTCAGCCATTCCAGGTTTTAACCAATCGTGCAAAGAAGAACGTTGAAATCGGAGACATCAAGGTCAATGTCTGTCTTTTCGCATTCGACCTCATGTATCTCAACGGCGAGCCTTTGCTAGATCGCCCCTTCCGAGAACGTCGCGAACTACTTCGCAGTCTCTTTGTAGAGATCCCAAAACACTTCGGCTGGGTGAAGAGCATGGATGCGACATCAGTGGATTCCGAATCCGTCCTTGAGTTTTTCAAATCTGCCATCGATGTCAAATGCGAGGGTATTATGGTCAAACTCCTCGATAACAAGCCCAGTGCGAACACCCAACAAGTCAACAACAAACTCTCCGACGAAATAGCTGCCATAACCACCGAGCAACCAAACCAAGCAATATACGACCCAATAACCAACCCCAACCCCAAAGCCAAACCCACCCGACGCAAGCCCCTCCTCTCAACCTACGAACCGGACAAACGCCTCGAATCCTGGCTCAAAGTTAAAAAAGACTACAGCACATCCTCCGAAACACTCGACCTAATCCCGATAGCCGGGTGGCACGGCCAAGGACGCAAAGCGAAATGGTGGTCCCCGATCCTAATGGCAGTACGCAATCCAGAAACGGGATCCCTGGAAGCCGTAACAAAATGCATGTCTGGGTTCACGGACAAATTTTACCAAAGCAACAAAGAAAAATACGCACAGGGTAGCACGAATGTAATCTCGCGCCCCAGTTACATCGAGTACCCCGGCGAACCAGACGTGTGGTTTGACCCGAGCGAGGTGTGGGAAATGGCTTTCGCGGATATCACGCTCAGTCCCACGTACCCGGCTGCTATTGGGCTGGTTAGCGATGAGCGTGGGTTGAGTCTGCGCTTTCCACGATTTATTAAGGTTCGTGAGGATAAGTCGATTGATGAGGCTACCTCGTCGGATTACCTAGCGTTGCTGTGGCGCAAGCAGATGGAGCGGACTGGGGATGTTGCGGAGGTTGGGGAAGTTGGTCTGGAGGAGGGAATGGAGTAGATGAGCTTACTTGTTCGTGTAAACAGAAATCCTGTGGATTGCCCTTTCGATTTAGTCTTGCCTTGGTACTCCGTACACGCCTTAATGTGTTGGCAGGTGACCCTCCTTCAATGACATAGAATGTCAATAGAAGACACATAGATATGACAGTGAGAATGACTAGTGTATTTGTCGATAAGGAAGCGGGAATGAGTCGTGCATTATGAAAAAGGGAGAGATCTTCTCGGATCCTGTCACACGAGAGATGCAAGATGCATCCCAACCACACCGTAAGTGTCCAGACTGCTGCATGTCAAATATTCTATATGATTGACGTATTCTACTCAATCTAATAAAGTCCTTCCAATTTCAATTGATCCTTGGCTACATGTAATGTCCAAGATAAGCCATCTGGCGTGTTTACCTTTTGAAGTCAATTCTACACAAGTTTATTAGAATCATACCCGACTATATCTTTAACGAAGTACGATTGAAAGGAGCCCCATAGGGCCGCAGTTAATGCACCAATAGGTAAGGAGTAACAAGATCGGGCCGGTTAAAAGCAACTAAAACATTTCTATGCGAGTTCATCTCGACGCAGAATGTTCGGGATTTGAAAACATGCAGGTTGGCACAGCCAACCAACTCCATAAACAGCACACCCTAATAGCCCCAGTAGCCCCCGCTTATCTATAGAAATAACCATTCAGCGCCGTCCACGCTCGAACACCTGCAAGATAGATTGCTGACACCATTACCACGTTCTCGTAACTCGACACTGGTAGGTCGCACAACATCCACCACAGCACTCTCCAATACAGCCCTAAGACTGCCGTGTGCAGCAGAAACTCATACACGGCAGCCAATCTGTAAGACCCCCACGCAAACCTCTCTGTCAGATAGCAGTAAATCCTTGCTGCCCGATATCTCCTACGCATGCCCAAGGAGCAGTTGGAATCGGTGAAAGCATCCATGAAGGTTCTCAGTCCCGACTCTGTTTTGCATGCAGCGAGACTTGCAGGTTCGACTGGAACCTCAGCGGAGACTTGAGTCAAGGGGGGGTTGAGATACCTTGGCGTTAGGCGAGTCTGCTGCTGATTCAATCAATCTCTGCAACATGGCTGGATCGGATGTCCATAGGCGCTGGGATACCGGATCAGAGATCTGGGGGAAGTTCTCCATTTCGGCGAAAACCCCAGTTTTGGCATCTGCGTATTTCAGGATATTTGTATAGAACTGGGGTGTAAGAGGCTGTACTTCGAGGGTAGGGGGAGGCGCGGAGGTAAAAGTTTTGGCTGGGGAGTTCATTGTCATGGGGTGGAGATGTAGTGATTTGGCAGGTGTATAGATCACCGTCAAGGGAAAAGGGCATGTCTTCACAAGGTGGGAGAGGTACAGCCGGAAGAAAGGCTCCAAAACCCTGCAGGAATCGTTAGAAAGTTAAAAAGAGCAAAGGAAATCTGAGCAGACCTCTCTGTTTCCGAGGCATTACGTGGGATGTTTCCCTTCTTCACGTCCGGTTTGTTCAAGTAAGGCATATTGCCTCTGAATCGAATACGGAGTGCCTCTACCACAATCCGACCAATCGATACTGGCACAACAAATGACCAGCTGAGAAGAAAGCTCGCCAGCTCCCGAGACGACACCAGAAGAGGGTCAATTGGAGCAGCAACGGAAAAGAGACGACTAGAGATCTTGGGCTTGCCAGAGGTGCTCATAAGGGTCATATTGGAGTGGAGAGGGCCGCCTTTCTCAGGTGCTGGATCTAATGGATCCATGAAACGAAGGGCAAATCCGCCTTCAACTTTCTCGAAAGGTGAAGCAAAGATGTCTTTCTCCCAGCTGCCCTTGTAGTACTTGGCTGTGGGAGCCGATGATGTGAACCGGACGAGTTGATCACCATGAGGCCCGCTTCCTGAAACAGTGCTGAAAACCTCGCAAGCTTTCGATTTCTCGTAACAGGAAGAGTCTTCCTTGGTTAATCGACAGAACGCGTTCTTCTTTTCGCCGTATGAGTTGTTGATTTCCATGATGATACCACTGAGCTCTTTGAGAGGCGAGTAGAGATACCAATAAGATATCGGGCTTTTAGCCCACCAGAGAAACTGAGGGATGCTGATGAGATATGCATAAGGATAGTGGCTTGGATTCTCGCCCTGAGGGTGTTAACATATTAACATATTAGCACCAAGGTATATATATTTTTCAGGGACTAACGTACCCGTTCTTTCAAGAAATGTTCTAGTTTTGCGGCCAAGGTTAGATGACCATCTCCACGGTGAAGATACCAACTAGTGTCAATTCTGAACCAAAGTGGGATCCGAAAAACCCTCTTCACAAAAGACTGGAAAGGAATTGTGACTGGGGTGTGTTGGTTTGATTGATCACTTTCAATGGACATCACAGCCCCAACACGACCTCCAAGTCCAACGGGAACCCCAACGAGGAAATAGTTGATCCAGTAATGGTACTTCTCTGGAAAGAAGCGAGCATGGGTTAGACGTGCTGGGTAGAGTAGAGGTCTTCCCAGTAGCGTTTTCTCAACTTTGGGATCTCCATCAGACCACAAGACCAACTTCCGCCGGACAAATGCTGCCATCGAGACCCAAACAAGCAGTGTACTACTAACAGCTAGTAGGAAGAAAGGTATAAGTATCTTTACAGTCTTGATCCAACCAATGTGGTGAAGGATATCCACCAAGATAGGGAAAAAGACGATAAACATGTTGGTTCTGACCGGACCCTTGTGATAGTGGAATGACGGGATAGAAATTATAGAGACGAAGAAGCTAATACTTGTTGCCGCGTAAACTTGGAAAGAAAGGCAAGACATATATCGGGCCAAGAGCAAATTGGTATTTGATACAAGAACATGAGGCTGGTCGATGCCGGACTATTCGACAGATTACTACGACCCAATATATCTTCTATTGGCTAGCACCGACACTCACCGCAATATTTGCGCATGTCAGTCGCATGGAACTACCGAATGGTGTATAAAACGACGATGCATCTTGACAGAATGGGTGTTGTTACAGCCAGATCGGGTTGTGTGCGTTGGGTCCTTGAGTATACAAAGTGGGTTATTTAGATTCTACGATCAAATACGAGAAGATCAACCTATACATACCTTGCTTTAAGTAGTTCCTTTCTAAACAAACTGTTCTTATCTTCCTAGATATGCCGAAGGGGTGTAGTGGATGGCTCCTTAACTGGTGCATGAACTATCACTGTGTAACTACGTATGCACGCAATACTGAGATATATGATTCTATATCAATATCAAAACAACTGAGAATGACAGTTTTAGGGAGATATAAGTTCAGCCTCGAGAAATTACTAGGGAAATTAGGCAATCTCCTTCTCATTCAGCTTGAAGATTAATCTCTCACTTTGAATTTTTCACTATGGTTTCCTTTGAGAAAAACATTTCCTCCAAGGTTCTCATCATTGGAGCTGGCTTTTCCGGTCTAGCTACGGCTTGTCAGCTTCGAAGAGAGCACAATTGTGATGACTATGTCATCTATGACCGCTCATCTGCTCCAGGAGGGACTTGGTGGGCAAATAAATGTTAGTTGGTTGACTTCTTCTCCTTTTTCTTTAATTTTTTTATCTAACATGACATTGTAGATCCAGGATGTGCCGTGGATATCCCAGCGGTCTTCTACAGTCTATCATTTGCCCCAAACCCCGACTTCTCGAGAGTCTACCCCCCTCAAGCGGAGATATTGGAATACTTCAACAAAGTTGCGGACAAGTATGATGTCTCTCGACACGTCGTTCGTAATACAGAGTGGGAAGGGGCCTATTGGCAAGAGCAGACAAGCAGCTGGTTGGTCAAGTTAAAGGACTTGACCACAGGTCAAATATTCTACCACGACTGCAAGATCTTGATATCTGCTGTTGGAGCCTTGGTAAACCCAAACCGATTTGGCGTTTCGGGCGTCGAAGACTTTGAAGGCGATATAGTTCATACCGCTTCATGGAAAGAGGATATGTCTCTTCACCAGAAAGACGTGATTGTTGTTGGCAATGGATGTGAGTTGCACCTTTTCCCTCTCTTTATCATAAGGACATGTCGCCAACGATTGACCAGGTTCGGCTGCTCAGCTCATTCCCGCTATTGCTAAAGAAGCTCGAAGCATCACTCAATTCATTCGGGTAAGACATGCCTTTCACTTGTAGTAGTTGTCCATCTCTCATTATTCCAGACCCCCCAATTCTATTTGCAAAATGAAAACAGGCAAATTGACGACAACTGGAAATTCGTTTTTCGCTATGTGCCCGGTGCTCTGCGTTTATTGAGACTGGCTGTGTTTCTCTATTTGGAGAGCACAGCTGTCAGATTCAGTATTAATCGTAACGGAAACAAAGCGAGGAATCTATCATCGGAGAGAAGCAAAGCTTACATTCAGAGGAATGCACCTGGTGAGTTCCATTCAAGACGACTAATTTGTCAACCCTTTTGCTTACTATTGTGGAATGAAAGAGCAATATTGGCCCCTTTTGACGCCGAATTACGAGATCGGATGCAAGGCAAGACTGCAGAACTAAAACCGATCCTGAAATACCTACTAAGTCTCCTTTCAATGTAGCGCCGGATCTTTGACAACAATAAGTATATCAGCTGCCTGCAAGCGAGCAACATTCATCTTACAGATGACCCCATTGTCAAGGTTTCATCTCATTCGATTTTCACCAAGTCTGGCCAGGAATACCCGGCAGATGCAATTGTAAGTTACCTACTACAAACCTCAGACACCTGTTCTCCCAGCTAATCCCTATTCTTCTCAATACAGCTACTTGCCACCGGATTCGCCCTGACACAGTACGATGTCGAGCTGGTAGGACGGAACGGCTGGACCCGGAATGAGCATTGGGATAACTTCGGCTACAAGGAGGCATACAAGTCTACTGCGATGTCCGGATTCCCCAATTTCTTCTATGTTCTGGGTCCCAACTCTGGTAAAGGCCACACATCTGCCATTTACTCCATTGAGAAGTATGACAAGTTGTTCTTAGCCCGCTCTTTTCAGATCATCCCGGCTAATATGGACGCAGCTACGTCAACCTTGTTATGAAGGTGATTGCGCCGGTTATTCAAGACCGCTGTTCGTTTGTTGAGGTCAAGGCCGACAGTGAGAAAGATTACAATGTGAATTTGCATGAGAAAATCGCCACGACGATCTTCAACAACTCATGCGGGAGTGTAAGCCAAAACATCCCATATTCTTCTGGTTGGGATTGTATGGATCTGATACTCAGCTGGCAGTATTTCATCGACTACAAGACTGGGAAGAACTGGTTCACCTACCCATGGAACTCATTTGCCATGTGGTATTCCACCCACTGGGGTGATTTAGATGACTGGATATACGATGTACGTTGGTTAATGAAGCTTCTGATTGATGAGCCGAAAAGATTGACTTGTGAGTGCTATAGGTCCGACCTGACAAGAACCACCGGGTGTTCTGTTTCAGTCATCTGCTACTCCTACTTGTGGTCAGCCTTATTTCTTTTGGGTTCACCATGGTAGTAAAGGAGAGATATCAATGAAGAAAGAAAAAGACATGGAGAACACAGGATAGAGACGGGGGATATAGTGCCAATCCATCCATGGATGTAGCCTTATATGACATCACATTTGACTTTCAATATCATCTCTGATTGGCCCAAACCCTCTTAACCCGCAACGCGAAATTGATGCGAAAAGACGCGACCGGATTGGACGCGAAAAAAATGAGGGGTTGGCTACGTGGTCCAAGGAAAACAGGCGCTTTTTAAGGCGAAATGGTGAAGTAGATGCTGGGCTGGCATGCTGTCCATTAAGATATTAAAATATCTAGGTTTTGTGTGTTTGAGGCCAATAAGCACGATAAAAAATGAGCTGGTTAGGTGAACTATGTGTGTGTGGGGGGTTTTTTTTTTTTTGAAAGGTATTGAAGTACACGTATGTTCTCAAGGTTGAACATATTCCATTTCATCCTCCATCTCCTTATATCAAGACAAGAGCCATGCAGAAATATCAAACGATCTCATAAAAGGCATGCTGGGTGCAAAGGGAGAAAGAAATAGGAAGAAAGAAAGAAATAGGAGTGAACAGTGCAATTGCCGAGGGCAAACAATGACATAGAAAAAGCAAGATTGATGAATGAGAGGCAATGCAAGACATTATAGTTAGCAAAGCATTTGGGAAAAAGAAACGCCTGTGGATGCAAGTCCAGGTAGAGGCCTTCCCGATCGAGACTCAGGTCTGACCTCGAAAGAGTGAGGCTCTACACTGGGGAAAGGGGGCAAATTACATAGGGGATGAACACAATGTGTACGTAACATGATCATAAGAAAGTCGTCAATGGGTTTAAGAGGGAGGTAAGGCAAAAATGAACAGAGAAGAGAAAATGGAGAAACACAGGGTTTTACGGGTGCAGTTCGCCGCCCAGTTGTAACGCCAGTCCCGTTTCCTTGCGCAGTCGAGGGCTGGAGTTGCTTGGAGGAACTAGGGCATCGAAGTTCAATCGCTTTCGGTTGCTGGTAAGCGGAGTGCGAGCAGGATTGCCTGGGGTGCGCCCACCCCAGGTCGGTTGCGCCGGGCTAGGGGTCACGTTGACGAAATCAGCAAAATTGAATTGCTGATTTGGTGTGCTGATGTTGGCAAACATGCCACCACCCAGTGTAGGTGTCATGCCTGGCAGTACTGCATGCTGGCTGGGAGGAGTGGAAGGTGGGAAGGCCTGGTTTCCGTTGCCCCTTGCAACCCGAGCAGGGGTCGGTGAGTTGGCGAGGTACAAGAGCAAGTCTGCACCGTCCTCGTGGTTCTGAGGCTGGTTGCGGGGCAATCGCATGTGTTTTGGAGGAGGGGTTCGTGGAGGAGATGAGCCTACGACCGAGCTCATGTTCTGGAAACTGTGCAGCGGCAGATCGGGATCGATCTCTTCTGACGGCCTAGGATATATAGGCGATGACATCTCTGGGATCGTCGCCTCAGACATGAAGGGGGCTTGTGTGCGTCGACTCGCACGGTGTCGGTTCATGCCAGGGGAGGATTCCGGCAGTCGGTAAGAACTCTTCCACGACACCCGGGGTGCCTTGGCAGGGCGTTCGGAATCGGAGTCAGACCGTAGGCGTTTTCGACTGGCAGACAGAATAGGCTGCATGACTCGAGAGTTGAAGGTAGCGGCATGTTTATTGCGGGCGGATCGAGGGAGCTCCTTGGAGTAGGTGGAGGCTTGGAGGGGAGGGGAGGTGAAGGGAGTCTCGCAACGACTGCGTGAGAACTCGGATGAAGAGTCGGAAGGCTTGTCACTCTCGAGAACGGGTCTGTCATCCTGCTGGTTCGGGTTCAGGCCATGCAGTCGACCATGTTGGTACTTGAGTTTGGCAAGGCCCAATCGATCCTGCAGACTGAGAGAAACCTGTGCAAAGAGAATCCAGGGTCAGTCCCACGTCATCAACAATATCATTTGGAAGCATTAGGATACAGTGGCAAGTATTTAGACCAATAGCCAAGACCACGTCTCAAAGGATCCGCAGCCTCTCATTTCTTAATTTTTTTTGGGATCTCTTACCTGGGCGATATCGATTTTGCGGATTGGTTTTTTCTGCCGAGCCCGGCTGCGATAGAGGCATTGTATCAGGAAACCAATAAAAACAAGCACGACACCCCTATGCGAGGAAAAAAAAAGAAAAAAGAACAGACGTTTCGAAGAGTCGAGGTTGGGGTTTGGGGCGAGCAAGGGCGAAAGGGAAGGGGAGATTGGCGAAATGCGGGAACTCCGATAATTCTGGAGAAGCACTTGAACAGATTGGGAACAGATTGGGATTGAAAGAAAGAAAGCCAATTCCTATTCGCTGAAATTGGCAGTAAGAATAGATGGGGAAGAACATGTCATTTCTTATTTTTCGTTTTTATTTTTTTTCTCTTGAATCTGTCAATTTTCTTCTAGACTACATGTATATTATCCATTCTATCTGGACTATTCTGTATTTGGTGTCCCTATACAGTACACATGCACACATGTGCATGTATACAACTTCCTCTATATAGTCCAATTTAATAATCCTTACAACACCAATTGATGGTTTAATTATTCTATTATTTCATGTCAGAATTGTTTGTTACAAAATCGATATATCCAATTTAGTTCCCTGAATCCCATTACTACTCCGTATACTCCGTACAGTTTCGTCTAAAGATCTTTACTATGTATTCTCAAAGAAGAAAAATGTTTTTCCGCAGATTCCAGGATCCCCATAGAAACGAGGCATGCAGTTCCAGATTCCGATCCACCTGGATTGAAGAATGGAGTCGTAAGTCCTCTAAGGTATGCTCCAGATCGCCGGAAGCATTTCATATACCTTAATGTGTTCGGAGTAATCAAATTCTGGGGAAATAGGAAGGAAATGGGGGGGTTTAGAAGTAGTAAATTCCCTGAAATTGAAGGAAATAAAAAGAAATAAATTCGTGTTGGGGCCGTGAGCTGTAACTACAATAGTACATATATGTAGCCATATATGCAGCCCAGACAGGAACGTTTCAAGATTCTAATATTGGATTTTGACACTAGCCACCTACGTAATTCGAAAATCCAAGCATTCCCGAAAAGAAAAGACATAATTTCAAGCTTTATAGAAAACTGGAACATCAAAAATATGGCATAGCCATACCTCCGTACTCCGTCCCCGGTGAGGGTATGTGAGCTCTCCCCGAGATCTAAGCTAAGAACATTAGTGCGATCCGATCCACAACTGAAACATTACGACTTAAAAGAGTTTGAGCTGAGCTGATAACAGAATAATAAGGAGCTTTAGGCCATTGAGAGTACGCGTAATGCCCTGAAGGACAAGGGCTTTTGAAAAAAAGTACTCTATAACTAGTTAGTGTTCCTTATTAATGAATTAGTATTATTATTATTATTTTCGAAGCTAAGGGGAATCTCTGATCTTCGATCTTTTCCTTCTTCAAATGTTCTCAATTCACTTCTAAATTAACAAAACCAGAATCCATCCCCCTTCCCCCCCCCTATTTGGTTACTGGCGGGGCGACTCGTCGTCAACCGCAAACGGTTACCCTGTTCCTGACAATTTGCCCGCCTTAAAAAAAAACAACTGGGTAGCTTCGTCTTTTCTCTCCTCTCAACCTCGCCATGCCGTTCTTCAGAGACCTACGGCGTCGATCAAAGGCCACTTTTCACAAAACTCCATCCCATAGTGTGGAGGAGGTCTCCGGGAAATCATCATCCACGGTCGACACTTCCTCCCACAGCTCCATCACTCCACCATCATCCATCAAACCGACCCTTTCAACCCCCAGTCTTCCTGCTCTCAATGAATCCGAAACCACCAGTGCAGTCAGCGTAGCCCCGCCTACACAGCGACCGGGGCCTGTGGTGTCCAGTTCTCAGCGAAACAGCGTTATCGTACGTACCCATACTCATTCCCGCGACAACTGACAACACTGACTCCGATCGTTTGGCAGGGTAGTAGCTCGTCCTCAGTCAATGGCGTGTACCGATCACAAGCTCCCGTCTCGCCTTATGCCCCGAGACTCGTGTCTGTGGCTGATAATTCATGGGTATGTCCAGCTGATAAGGCCGGAACCGGAGGCACATATTGTTCTCTGGTAAAATGAAATCAATTGTCTGACTATCGTGGCAGGTCAACCAGAAAGTGCTGCTCGTATATGGTCAAATCGGCGACCCAAGGCAACATCCGCTGGACGGAAACGTCACCGTCTATCACCACCAAGATAATTTCCCGTCGACCGGCTGGCCCGTCACGGCATCGCATTTTAAAGTCCTCGTTCACCTAGTTCCCGGTCCTAATCGCCTTCGCTTTGACTTTGTCTCGCCAAAATTGTCCACGGGCAGCACCCACCCCGCCATCCACTCCTCCTGGATTTGTATCAACTACCTGCCTCTGGTCAACAACCCGCCATTGCAGCTGGTCATACTCCTGGGGAAAGACTCAGACGGTACATACGATGCAGTACCGGAAAGGGCAGAGCGCGAAGGAAATGGGTTGGAAATGGCCATTCGAAAGTACCGCATGGCAGCTTATCTCTGGCAGGCCTTCACTGGTGAACAAATGTTCCGCAATAATTTCGGGCGGCGTTGTTTCCGATTCGAGGAAGAGTGGCAGTCGGGTAGCTTGAGTCGTCGCGACTTGACCCAAGGCCAGATGCGGAATGAGGCCAAGATTCACGTAGTCCGCACTGAGAAAACAGTGACCGAACTCCGAGATCTCAATATTGCTCAGCAGAATGAGAAAGCCGAGAGGAAAGACGAGCTGTTTGCCATTGCTAAAGATGCGGTGCGAAATCATTTCCAGCCCCAGCCCGGCCAGAAGCAATACGTCTCCGTTCTCCTCCTCGATTCTCATTGGGACACCCAATCCCAGATGATCACCGGCCATGCGGCGTTAGGTTCGGCTGACGACGATATCAAAATGGCCATCTTCGGGTCTCATTGTCTCCAAAGCTATCCATCATGTTTGGAAGAAGTCGTGGATGCTTTCTCAGACTGCACCCGCACGGATACCAACCATATTGCCAATGACTGTGGCGAGGCGGGCTCCAATTGGGAATCAGCAAACCTGGGTATCGGGGCTCACCTGCACGAGGTGGGCCACCTCTTTGGCTGTCCTCACCAGGAGTCGGGAGTCATGCTTCGCGACTATGTGCGCTTGAACAGAACTTTCCTGACCCGAGAGCCTTTCTCCACGCGCACAAAGGCTCAAGGGCTGAAAGTGTGCTTGCCCAACGACGAATGTAGCTGGCATCGCCTGGATGCCCTACGCTTCCGATTTCACCCCAGCTTCCGACTCCCAAGTGACCCTTCCCCCACTTCGGATGATAGCGTCCAGGTGTGGCCAGTCGAGAACGGCAAGATATTGTTCACTGCTTCATCGGGGATTGCATTCATGGAACTATATGCTGAGGGTGACACCTTTTGCCACAACTTCATTGAGTACTTGAACAGCGAGTCGAGCCCCAATGGACTGCCACGCCAAGTTGCGGTGACCGAGAGCGAGCTTCGCCAACGTGTGTATGGCACCGAAAAGGAAAAGAAAAAGAACATTCGTCTGGTTGTCTGCTCTGGTGCTCTGGGAAGCTACACTGTTGAGAACATCGGCGATCTGAAATCGAAAAATTCTCTCGTCAAATTGCCTAAAAGCCAGTCTGGTTTTAAAAGCGGCCAATTAGGCCAGTCGGCGATGGAAGGCAGTGAGCCACAGCAGTTGTTACTGGAATGTGCCTTCATCAAAACAAAGCTCTTGACATCGATCAAAGTCTACCATGGCTATGCCCTGGATGGTATCGAGTTTTGCTACGAGGACGCGACCAGTCAGCTATTTGGCAAGCGTGGAGGCAAGCCTGGTGGTGATGAGTTTGTCCTTGATACTCGACGTGGTGAAATTTTGCTTGGGTTCTATGTCCGGGCTGGTCTCTGGATTGATGGGATCGAGATTCTCACGAGCCTGGGCAGAAAATCCGGTGTCTATGGAAATGCTGCCGGTGGCACAGGGTACGTATACTCTTTTACTTTCTCGCAATATTCGAAGCATGCTAACCGACTCGAACAGTCACACTTTAATACCTCCTTTGGGCTACAAGATTGCTGGAGTCTCTGGCTCCTGTGCATCATGGGTTGATGGATTCTCATTGATCATCCAGCACTGATAGCATTTCGCTGTCCACCACCTTCCTTTTCCTCCAGTTCTCGGAGTTTCTCATCCTCATGCCCATGCCTCGAAGCTGAATACCCGGTCAACCATCGTACTATGGTGGACTGCGAATGACAGCAGGGCACCCTCCTTATTCATCTCCTCTGAACGGCCACTGAGCCTTGCATCTTCTTGCATCTTTTACCCTCTTTTCATCCCTAATTGGGAACAGGCAATTCCGCGTACCAGACCCGGCCATTGGCCACTATATACACGAGGTTCTGTCGGGTTTTGCCTGTGTCTATATGTTTTCTTCTGTTTTATTTTCTGTCACACATCGGCGTCATGGGCGTGTTAGGGTTGCATGTATGCATGGTGATATTTTCTTCGACCTTGCACGCGGTCGATACCGGGTACAAGGGACTACACTTACTGGTAATCATTGAGCATACCGATGGCCACACAGCACTACCGGATCATTTTGTAAAGGGGGCATCATTCATATCGATTGGATAGTTCATATAGGGTAATGTCATGAAACCACCGTCAATGTTCAATTTGCAGTCCAAAAGAGTAGACAACCACACTGGGCAAGATAAAAAAATATATCCTATCCTACAACATTGTATAAGCTGTCTCCCAAAACCAGCTTATTATTAAAGGGATACTGAGTCATGTTCAGAAATTACCAACAAAGATTACCCTCGCGCTAACAACTCGTTTGATTCATGGAAAAGATGTGGCAATGCCCCCGTGGAGGAAGTACAGCCCTAGAAATGGATCATCCTGCGGAGAAAATAATCCATCACCAATAACGTAGGCCAGAGCAATCATATGTGGGATCAACAAAACTTTGTAGATTATTATGATGTCGTTCGGTATATATTAATTTCTAGACGGCACGCTAGCCGGCCAATCCAGACGAGGATCGTGCTCCCCGTTATAGTGGGTGAAACAGACGGCTAAAGGTAGCCATCGCCGATCTCTCGTGATTAGAGCTGGTCGTATTGGAACCTCATAAGCTCGGCCCGCGAGGCCGGGGAACTTTTTATACTTCCATCGATGCATATGTATTAGCCAGGGCCAATAACGGACTAGAGCTCGTCAGCTCGTCAGCTCGTCATAGAGGACATAAGTAAATTGTCCCAGCACAGTGAGTGTAATATGCGCGACCGCGGCTGGTTAAAGCACCCGCAACCAGTAAGCTTTTGAATTTTCGCACTGAGGTTTATGACATCAATATAAAGTGCCAGAGGTACAAAAGTACATTCTTGGGAGCATCTGATTCGTGCTTAAGCCGAGTATAAGTGGGAACCATGGCGCCGAGAATGGGAAAATGCTTGCGGCTGATGCAAAGCTGCGTAAGCTGTGCCGTGGAACTTCATCTATCAAAGAAGCTCGGGATGGTCTGATATTAAGGTGGCAAGACCGTTTTTTGGCCTGACTGGCTATACCAGCACCCACCACTGCAAGCCAGCGTAGATCGGCCCCTCTTCCCAACTGCCGATCTACGATGGACAGATGGACTTTCTTTGGGTTTCTGGTTCTCTTTGTCTATGGATTTGTCTAGGGCCTATAGGTGGGTCAAGTCGCTTACGGGCTTTGGACAGGCATTTGCGTGCCCTGGCCAACGGTACTTTGCGTATTCCGTACTTTGCGTACAACAAGGGAGGACCATTCTACCCGTGGACCCCTGCACGAATGATGTAACCGATCAGCGCTATAGCCCCACGAACATCACATATTGAAATTGGACGTATCGTACGTTTTACTTATTGTGGCTTAGTACAGAAAGTAGCTCCAACCCCGATGCTCCTATAAAGTCAGATCGGCCAATAATCGACCGTATATTCTATCCAGCTCAGGTTTCCGATTGAGATCAATCGTACAAAGTAGAATCCTAGTTACACATTTTTTGGGTATATTCTTTCTTTCGACCGTAGATGTGGCCTTACCAATGTAGCCGCCGGCGTCTAGCCCCCGATTTTCGCATGTTATATCACCGAAAACGTCTCCTCATGACGGCGTGGCTTTCACTGCTACTATCATAGTAAATCTGATAGCTCGGGAAGAAATGCCGTTACGTCAGTCCTAATTTGAACCTCTGGGCCCTACCTAGGCCATACCTAGGCCATTCGAAAAATAGTGGAGAAAGGTTTCAATGCCGAGCAATAGTGGACGCCCTCTAATTGAGGTGATGTAAGTGGAGAAGGCGGTTATGTACACCCATGTAATTGGCGTGTTTGTGTACCTTGGGATAAGTCCGAGGGGTGAGCTTTATACATTAGACCAGTAATCTACAATGTTCGGTAATGGATGCAAGTTCCATACTTTAGCTTCAATAACTTAAATTGAAAGCTCTAGTAAGGCACAAGGTACCTAGGTACATATAAAGTACTGGTGTTCCGCCGATCAGTCGAGGGCAGATTTAAGCATTACTATTGGTGGGTGGTTTTCCAGCAATGAGCTGTTTTTTACTGGGTTGTTTTGACGTGGTATGTGGCTGTATTATATGTATTGTATCGATGGCATATCATGTCTTAGAATACCACCCCAGTATAAATCACACAAGCTATGACAATTATAAACCGTCCATGGCTGTTGATAAGCAGACTAGTTTACCTAGGTAGGTATACAATCTGAAATATAGACAACGGTAGCTGCAGTTTTGATGCACTGAGATGAACCACAGCCTCTGTGCATGGGTCTCCTGGTCTCCTTGAGCCGCGACAGACCGAGAATGAGATCATCGACATAAATTAAATGTTTTAGGCAGCACCAACCGTTTCAATTGACATATCCCCGGTCCCAACCAATGGATTCCAACGGAAAGACATATATCAACCGAACAACATCAGTTTCAATGCAGATCCGGTCGGGCCGACCACCTATCACGCCTAACTACCAGTGATTGACGGTTCCACACTCCTCCTTCGCGGCTAAAGTACTTTTGTATGTTGTACTCTGTACAATATACACACTAGTATGAGGTCAGAATTTGAATATATAAGGCTGTGATGTTGATCCATTTGAGGTCTCGAACAACGGACCAAAGCTAGAAACGTTGCATGTATAAAGTGCTCGTATGATAGATATAATATGATATAACCCTAAATAGCATTGATTTACTGCCAAACCGGACAGCAATATGGAAGTGCCATTCCGATTAAGTCACATTACCTAACGAGAACGGGAAATGTTTCCAAGGTTCCCTCCCAAGTACCCGTGGACACGAGTCGTGTTAGGAAAACTCGCCAGCGAGGTCAACTATATGTGCACGCGCCTGTGCAATAAACCATAGTAATGTTATATATACTAGAAATGGGGACCATAGATCATATAGGGTGTCGACACGATGCTAAATCAGGAATGTTTCTAGACTGGATGAAAAGGACAGATATGTATATATATATATATATATATATTCATTCATATATGTCTATTGTATATACTCTGGCGAATTATATCATCTATATGTGTCTATCCATGGATATTGTACTACCTAAATAGGAAGTGTAATGGATCGTGAAATATACTTCGTACCGTAAATTTACTGCTTTCTCCATACCTGAACACCTTGAAAGTTTCCATAGCTTACCCTTTCCCACCCTTTTCTCCACAATTTATTCCTCGTTACCAATCACTTTATTTAGAGCAAATATATTGTACAATTTGTAGAATTTATGGAATTGTTGAATTACAGATTTCATTGGGGTATATTTGGAGGTAAAAAAGAAAAAAAGGAAAAAAGGTAAAAGGAAAAAAAAAAGACGTTTCTTACCGAAAGTGGCCCCCCTGTTCTTATCTGTCCCAGGTGGCGACAGCTTTCCTCCTCCCGAGATCACCAACTCCTCTGAAAATCTTCCGAGCATATCCAATGGCCCCCCTTTTCTGGTGAAAGTCCACTTGTGGCTCAGTGGATGACAGTCCTGTGGGATCTCTTATACATCTTTCATTGGAGGGTCGTCGACCGTACCATTCTCCCCTCCCTTTAAACATCGTCATATCCCCTCCTTCCACCCCTCGTCACTCCAATTATACATTATTTCATCCAATCTCCTATAAGAAGGAAACATTCTCCATTACTATTTTCTGCAATCTGTTTTGGACTTCTTCATCTACCTTCACACTTTTTGATCAAGTCCGAGCTTCCATTTCCCGAGCCTTTTGCGCATTCCTCCAAAAGACTATTCCCCGTAGAACCTTTCACTTGATGCAAGGTTCCGCACAATCTCAAGCTATCGAACACTCCGCACGATATCCGGACACTCCCCAATCTCCAAACTCCACGCTTTGACGAAGACCAGACAGAGCACACCCAAGTGTACTGGCAGTGGGCCACAACTTACTGGTGGCCATATTTTGCTTCTTTCCTTCTCCCGGCTCAAGCGAAGCATTGGTAAAATAAATAATGTTCAACAACCGGTGAGCTTTTTACGCTTAAGTTGTCAACCATACAATGGGTTCATTTCTAACATTATATTCTTTCTGCGCAGGAGAAACTCTCAGAAGCCGGATACTGAGTTCATCAGTCGGTTCCAGCAAGCATTCTCAGACATTGTCCCTCGGCGAGATAGCCAGAGCCCGCGCAATGTGAGGGCAGCCGAGCCTGTGATGGCCTCGAGGTATATAACGTCATGTGTTCTACGTGTAAGACTAGAACTGACTCAATTCTTGCTCATAGTATGGCCGAGAACAACGATGTGAAAATGGAGAATCATGATGTCAAGTTACCTATCACCAACAACGACCGTACTCCACGAAATATGCACGAACTGGTGTTGACGCCCTCTTGGATGGAGTCCGCTCCATATTCCATGATGCCGCCTGCCAACCAGCATACAAGCTTTTATGCCCCAACTTCGTCTGGAATGGGTGCAATGTTCCATAACCAGGCTGGCGATTTGCATACTCCAACAGGGATGCACTTGATGACCCCGTTGTCGGGCATGCCAGCTGTACACAATCACCACAGCATCAGCTTTGAGCCGTTCCACCCGCAGTTCATGAATCCAATGAATGACATGAACACGTTCTCTCAGCAGCCGTCATATGCGCCAAGCGCATTCATGCACCGTGACTCTGGATATGACGCCATGGACGATACTCTCGATGAATCTTTAAATGATGTACATGTCGAAACATCATCCAATTTGACGGCGTCGACGGAATTTTCGGCTCAAATGGCTGGTGACATGTCCTATGCCAATGGCGAAAAGTGAGTTAAATCCGATCAGTAAATTTCTATTTAGTGCTAACCGCGTTCTATCACATATAGATTCCGCTTCAATGTTTCTCTCCGAGCACCGACCGCCATGGTGAAGAACATGAGTGAAATCCCCGTGACTTATCTCAACAAGGGTCAAGCATACAATCTCTCAGTTATCGACACGAGCCCACCAATCGTCAACCAAGAACCTGTTCGATATAGAACATTTATTCGAGTTTCCTTCGAAGAGCGAGAACAACGAATGAAACCGTCAGCATGTTGGCAACTATGGAAGGAAGGCCGCGGTACCACAGAAGCCCATCAACGTGGTGGAAAATTGTTAGCTGTGGAATACGTGGATCCGTTACAAGGTGGCAGCGATACACACAGGAACCGACAGGTGCAAGTTGAGAGCATGTCAGTCGACGGTTTCTGCGTCACTTGGACTGCCAATCCGACGACTGGTGCGGCGGAGTGCAACATTCCCGTGCGGTTTAATTTCCTTTCCACCGATTTCAGTCACTCAAAAGGTGTGAAGGGAATTCCTGTTAGACTATGCGCCAAAACCGAGCTTTTATCCCCGGGCGAGGAGGCAGGTGTATCGCGTGATACAGAGCTGTCTTACTGCAAAGTAAAGCTTTTCCGGGATCATGGTGCTGAGCGGAAGCTGTCCAATGACGTTGCGCATGTCAAGAAGACCATTGATAAGCTTAAGCAGCAAATTTCCCAGGCAGAAATGGGTGGATTTACGAAGCGCAAACGGGGAAACAACGCTTCTGCCGCAAAGGGATCCGACAAGTCTTTGAGCCACAAACGAACTTGGTCGTTGGACTCGGAAGATGTGCCTCCAGAGAAAGTCTCGTTGGAGGATGATCTCCAAGCCAAGTTGGCTACAATGCAAGAAATGTTTTCATCCACTCGCTCAGTGAGCATTTTCGGCTTACGCGGTGATAAATTCGATGATCCCGACCTATATCCCATTCAGCTATCGGGTGACGGCGATTCCCCTCAGTATGCGAATATGAGCCGTTCAAACACACGTGAATTGGAGACAATTATGCCCTCGCCTCCCAACACCAATACCTCTTCTTCGAATTCGCCGCCTACCCAATCACTCAGATTAGCAAATTGCCCGACCACCATTCAGAGGATTCCTGCTGGTGACCAGGTCTCAAGGGGTTTCATAGAGGCCGTGGGTGTAGACTTAACCTACCGACCTCCGGCGGAACGCCCTCCTCAACCTGGTGAGTTTTTTCGAGCGTAACCCGATCATTAATATCCTTGCTAATTATCTTTGCAGTCGCATGCTTCTATGTCCGAATCGCTGGAAATGCAAAGCGCTCTGAGGACTTCTACCGTGCAATTTATTTGACGGAACGCACGGTTCAAGACCTTATGAAGCAAATTACTGAGAAATATCAAATCGATCCGATGCGGATCTCAAACATCATGCATGCCCACGAGAAAGGCATGCGAGTCATGGTGGATGATGATGTTGTCCGCCAGCTTCCAGAGGGTCAAGACATGATCCTCGACATCTCTGAAGCACCAAATCCTAATGGCAGTGCTCCTGGCCCACCCGGATCTCCCATGGAGATAAAATTAATCTACTAAAACTGCATCGCCTACACCTCAAGGCCATGCCCCGCCTCTCGAATTCGAACATAATACAAAAGTAACTCTTTTCGACTCGCCTCATCTCACCTTGCTAACCACTGGTCTCCCCACTCTGGTCTGCAGCACACGAACTTTCCATCTTGCACCAGTTGCACTCGTCTTTTCATGTTCTCATATTTCCTTTCTCTATGGGCTGGCTTTACTGTCTTTTACGGGGCGTTGAACAAGGGGATGATAAACGAGTCTCCGAGCAGCGATACCCTGTTATATTATGTTTTTGATTTTCAGATCTCTTTGTTCAAACTTAGCGTTGCTTACCCATTACGACGGTATATGAGTCGATGGGCTATGGGACTATTGATATCTTTTGTCTGATATGGTTATTATTTCGATCTGTTTGAAGGCCGAGCATACGACGTTGATACCTTGTTCCATTCTTTCCCAGCTATATTACCCTTTTTTTTTTTTTTTTTTCTTTTTTTTTTTTTTTTTTTGTTGGGTGCTGGTTTTTACTAGCCTTGAGTGTTCGACTTTTTCTGCGATCTTTGTCCGCGTCTATGCCTATGTGCATACGTACGGATTTGGGTCATTTGATATAGATAGTTACCTGAGGACGGGACTACGGGTCAACCATTCTGATGCAAGTGCGGAATACGATGACCTTGCTACCTCAATTGAGTTCTTGCACGTAGAAGTCGTACTTTATCCTACCTCGAACAAAAGGTATCTCTTTAAGACTCGATTGTTAACTAAGCCTCATCACGAAATAAAGCCACCAAAGCTATCCAACCCTTGGCACCTTTAAAGACCCTTGGAACAACTATGCGTCTAGCCCTTAGTTCTTGGCATCGAAAGCCGCCATTAACCGAGAATTATCGACGCTAGTCCCCAATCCGGCCACGCGAGCAGTGAGAAAAAAAAAAGGAAACGAACTGGCTCACAGTCCACAAATCATTCCATATCAGCCCAGTGGAACACGGACTGTGGCTTTTGCGCCACGAAAGTCAACGAAACACTGTCACTGCGACCCCAGAACGTGGTAGAGCACGGCCGTTGGGCACTCCCGAAGTTAATATGGTTTGGCAGCGAAGATCTGGAGGTTCCATGGACCGTTGCTTCGGATTCTACCTAGGTATATAAGAGTTCTGATTTGGGGGAAAGCTCCCGTCATGTCACCCAACCAATTGCGGTTTTTGGGCCCGGGAGTCTTCTTCCCTTGGGTCGAAATTCGGTCGTATGCCATATCGAGACATCCAGTTTCCAGATCGAGCGTACGCTCAGTTCTAGATCGTATAGACATGCGCAGACTTTTTCACGTCTCTGTTTTGCTTCTTTTTGTATTATAGTTTATGCTTGCGACGCCTGATATTGGTTTGCTCAGCAGATGTATCACCTTCTCTTTCCCGTGGTGATCTCCGGATGAAGTAGTTGGATCCATTTCGAGTATCCATGGATGCTCGAGGTCTCCAATACTGGCCAAATCGAGACAAAGGTTTTCATGTATATTCCCGTGTTTGATATTCCCCCTGCTTTTCTCAGGCAATAGGTCTGCTGTCTCCATATCAGTCTAGATGTCTGACAATGAGTGAGTGAACCCTAGATACGGACCTCGAAGTAGCAACGTATAGTAATGACATCAATATCCCTAATATGCCTTTGATAGATTATCTTTTCTGTTTAGTAAGAGGAACACGATCCCGGGTTTATCACGAGCTTGCCGAACAATGGGCTCCGAACTATATCATCTATCGTGTAAATGTAGGATAATGTCCGCGACTCCCAACCTTTCCCTTTCTGTTTTCTAGGTCACCTCTTGTCTCCTTGGTTGCTGAGTAAAACCGTGGTTTTCTGTCCTTAAATACCATACAGATACAAGATCCTCGAGCATATCTAGGATGGGAAAAAGAGAATTATATTGCGCTTGTGTGAGGTAAATGTTCAGAGCAATAGTACCATACTAAGCAGCATTCCAAGTATATAACTTCCTGGTTTCTCGGTTAGTCTCGCTAAGCGCCTGAAGAAGCATTGATAGAGCCAAAGAGTTGAATTCTGTATTACGATGCTACGAAGCGACTCCGGATTTCGGAATCTGGTATTAAGTAGCGCTAGCCAAGTAGTCAGAGTTTCCGCTATCATAGATCGATTTCGGGAGACTCGAGTTATCTTCGACTATAGCTTTATATATAGCACAATGAGCTTTTATTCCATTACTCTATACCAGTTGACAACGTTTGGATACACAGCTGAACCGAACGTATTGGATATTCTTGAGGTACTGATTGGAAAACCCCTTGAGTCATGTGCTGTACAATGCACCACGTGATGATCTGAGCGCTTATCATTCAAAGAGATCCAAAGAGTTGTAGATAGCTGCAGGTGTTGAACATCTCCACTAGAAGACATGTACTCGGCATTTGGTCCGAACTTATTGCATCACACAACAAAAATGTTGTTGTGGGGCGGAGGCTTGCTGGCTGTAGCTAAGGGCAAGGATCAACTTTGGTGGCAATTATAGAGTGGAGGTGACAACAGCCGAGATATGGCTTGTAGTATATGTTATACTATCTGGTTCGACTTGTCTTCGTTTAAAAAATAAAAAGTGATAGCCACATATCTCATGATTTTAGCAATTCAAACTACATATGTACTTCTATGGCTTTCCAGGTATTTTGATACACGTTCACGGGTGGACAAGCATTATGATGTCATAATCTAGTTCCTTAGCGGGGCCAAAATAAATTTCCACTCGTTTTTTTCCTGCGCGGGTCGTCCCGTGACGTGACCGCTCATTCGGGTATAGCGGTTCCGGTAAAATACCTCACATTTTCTGGGTATCTTGGAAAAGTCACTGTATGTATTTGCATACACTAGTATTTTTCGGTTGGTAGCCGAAATGGCATCTCATGCAACGTTGGAATTATTTGCCACTCTGCCTGATGTCCTTTGATTGGATCGATTTTTCTTCTCTTCTCTTTTACTCTTTTGCTGGAGTGGGATTATCTATCGGCTGGGATTCCGTTCGGTTTTTGCCGATTTTTATAGTGGGTATTTAGATTGGCTGGGCACTGCTTAGAGGAACATGCTTTTTGTCTACCTAGGTACATGTTGCACTTAATTTGAATGTCATCTATCTTATAGTCAACCTGGACATTGTGCTTACATGGGTTAAAATGATATCTACCTATCATGGATGTATCCATGGTCGCTTATGTCGTTATTACCTTGCAATTTCACCTGATAAAATTATGCCCTAAGTCGTGTCACCATTGCCCCTGACCTGATATCATAGCATAGATCATCCTCCGAGGTGATATAGGGCTGTGCTTAAATTAGAATAGAACCCAGTTCTACACTTGTTGATAATCCGTATCGGGGCTCAAGTGATCTCTCACTTCCGCACTTGACCTTCTGGCAGTGTCTGACCTAATTTAGGCTGTCATGCCAATGTCGTTACTTCAAAGATATCAAAAGTTAATATCCGTGCAATGTTTTGCTACTTTGTCTTATATTCAAACCTAGTTTGGGATCTCTATGGCCTGACCGTAATAGAAAATAGAGCCATGCCTGTTTTTCTTTGTAGTCTTGCTAATGTGGCACATAGACCATTGTCTGTGACACCCCTGCTTCTTTATAGAAATAGTTCTGTTCTTCCGATAGTCCTAGGGACTGGTTTTGAGCTGATCTCTGCACCAAAGCCGGACATAAAGTGCTTTATTACAGCCCACGGCATAATTCTACCGAACGAAACCCCCCGATGTTAGGCAAAGGGCCATTTTCTTTTGTATCCCAGTCAACTAGATTTAAACTGTCTCACTCAGGTTGTACACCTACGGTGCATCCAGTTTAAGGTTCTATTTCGAGTCACACTAATTATACCCCAGAGAGTCCTCATCAAGTATCTCACCATAGCCGTAAGCGGAAGTCGTGACTTCCTTATACGTTTGTCCTCAAATATGGAAAGAACACAAGAAGCACGTGTTCCCTCGTCGTCACGGGCAATCAGCGTTCCTTCCTCAGGTGGTGACTTACTTTGTTTACTATTTCTTCTTCCATCTCCCTCGTTCTTCTCTCTTCTCTTTTCTCTTCTTCCACTTCACGCTCGTTCCCATTCTCCTTCATTGACCTTCATTTCCATCAATTTCTTGGTTATTACCATCAAGTCATTGCTTCACATTCGTTTTTAAACCCCCATCTTTGCCAAGATGGCAGCTTGGACTCGTTTCAAGTTGCTTCTGGCCCTGGTCACCACTCTGGTGACCATGGTTGCTGCTTCGGCTGGTATGTTCCATCGCTGAGACCTGGCTACATTATGATCGCTTACTGACCTTGTTGCCAAACAGAGTGCTACAACGTCGAGACGGTCTTTCTTCAGGACCCTCACACTGGGGAGCAGTATCAGTTTGGTGAAAGTAAGTCGAGCTCACTGTTTGGGTCTACCTTGGAATCCGTGACTGATCATTTTCATAGTCAATGTTTTGCCTCCCGCTTTGTTTGGTCGTGCTGTTCAAGCTTCCGAACTGAGTAAGTCCAGGCTCTCCTCATCTCCTATGAGGAGATTCCTCAATTCCCTCGGCTTCTTTTTTTCAGGCCAAACTAACTTGATACTAGTCACTGTTACGGTTACCCATACTACCTGCGGTCATGATGAACCGACCACAACTGTCACCACAGACGTTCCATGCACTACTGGTCACACTCTCACGACGGAGACTACTACTCCAGTCCCAGTTCAGGTCACTACCCCTGCGCCTGGTGTCTCTAAGTCCACTGTGCCTACTACATCCTCGACCCTGGTGCCTATTACGACTCAGACTTCTGTGTCCAGCACCCCCGAGGTGTCTTCTCAGTCGACTGCACTGGTTTCCTCGCAGACTCCGGTGCCTGTCGCCCCTACTCAAACTCCTGTGTCTAGCACTCCTGGAGTGACCACTGAGTCATCTGTGCCTGCTGGCCCTCACAGTTCTGCTCCGGGTTCTACTGAAGTGACCACCCAATCGTCTGTGCCTACTGTCCCTCACAGTTCTGTCCCCAGCACTACTGAGGTGACCACCAAGTCTTCCACACCTGGCACTACCTTGGTCACCTCGCAGTCTTCTGTGCCTGGTGCCGGTCAAACCCCAGTGCCCAGTACCACCGAAGTGCCCACTGGAAGCAGCTCTGTGACCGACACTGGATCCTCCACGGTTACTGCCACTGCCACTGAGTCGGTTACTTCTTCTCGTCCTAATGTTACCAGTGTGGCTCCTGTTCCTACCACTACTGCTGTGGACCACACCACTTCCACGGTTTCTGGTACTTCCCCTTCTGAAGAGTCTACTGCTCCTGGTACTACCGAGATTCCTGGAACTGCCTCTGAGGTAACTACTGGATCTGTTACATCTTCTCGTCCTACCAACGTGGTTCCTGTCCCTGGTACCACTGGAACTGCTTACACAAACTCAACTGTACCCCAGGCTCCTAGCACTGTGACTGATGTGACGACCTATTACACCACGTCTCCTTGCCTCAATTCCACTGCGCTCGCTCCTACTCCGGTGACTACTGAAATTACTGTCACTGTTGAGGTTCCGTGCACCGAGACCACCAAGTGTGTCAGCACCACGATTCTTACCACCAGCACCCTGCCAGTCTCGAATACGACTGTTCCGGCTCCCATTCCTGCCACCACGGCCACTGAGGTTCAGCCGACCGTCCCCGTTTCTGTCCCGGCTACTACTGAAGAGGTCACAGTCACGGTTGAGATCCCCTGCACCGAGACCACGAAATGCATCAGCACAAAGGTGTACACCACCACCCCCACGGAGACTACCACTATCTCTGTGACTCCGATCCCGGTTACAGTTCCTGCTCCACAGCCCACCACTGAGGTGGTGACAACTGTAGTCCAGCCAACTGTTCCCGGTACCCCTCCACAGGAGACAACCGAGGTTGTCACTACTGTGGTTCAGCCCACTGTTCCTGTCCCCGTTTCGCAGGAGACCACCAAGCTTGTGACTACTGTTATCCAGCCAACAGTGCCTGTTGCCCCTCCACGGGAGACCACCGTGCTTGTGACCACTGTCGTTCAGCCCACTGCACCTGTCCCCGCTTCGCAGGAGACCACTGAAGTTGTGACTACTGTGGTCCCGACCGAGTTGGTCCCACTTCCGTCCGCCACCACTGTCGAGGCGACTACTTTGGTGAAGGTTCCTGCTCCTCCTGCTCAGCAGTCTACCACTGAAGAGACCACCGAGACCCAGCCAACCGTCGTGGCCCCAACCACTCTGGCGACTACTACTGAGTCCAAGGCCTCGGTTGTGCCTCCCCAGGAGCCTACCCATACCCAGGACGAGACCGTCCCGCCATCTCCTCATGGTACTTCTTCCAGCGGCACTCACACCCCTTCTCCTGTTTTCAACGGTGCCAATGCCGCTGGAATCATGGAAAGCCGCCTCTTTACCATGAGCATTGTGGTTATGCTCTCTCACATCTTCCACTTGATTCTGTGAGGACGCTACACACTCTCTTACCGTGTTAGGAGACAAGTCTAGCCATCTCTTGATGTAGCAAGGATAGTCCCTGATGCGACGATTATGTTTGCGATGGAATTTGAGGAACCCATGTTTTGATGGGTGGCCGTTTATTTTTTCTATGGGATGCAACTGGCTCCCCTTAATCTTGCAAATTTTATTAGTGACTCATATTCTAGTTGAAGCATAGCTTTCTTAATCTCAAGGATGTTCACTATTCGTTGTGTCTAAATGATAAAGAGACTACAAAACCTTGTAATCTGTAATCTTCAACTGAATAGAAAGCTCCAGGACGAAAGAGCTGACCGAGCGGTGAATTCGGGTAGTTATATTTCGGTCGTGAGTGTTACAGATAAACAAAAGTAGTATATGTAGTACGTACATACGTATGTATGTAGTGAGCAGCCAAAGCATTGAACATAACGCATCTTTATCAAACGAACAATGAACAGTATCATAACCTCGCAGAATGGATGAATGCCTAATATCCCCAATAAATGGGTACAGTAGCTTGGCTAAAAGCCAGGGTATCTCAGAGAAACAAGGAGAATGCATAGGTATGTGCACATGGAGTATACACACAGGACAGACGTGAATGGGTACAGATGTCCCCCAACAGAGTTCAAACCTCAGCCTCACCACCAAGGGATTCAATGTCTCTTGTCACAGCACAGATCCGACATCCATCACCGATCTTGTCTCGCAGGATTCTTGCCGTCGTGACTTTAGGGCCAACGGTGCGAGATGCGGTGGCAGATCGGGTTTCGTCGACTGGAGACATGGCGCGGGGTGTAACATCAGCAGATCGGTCACGGCTGCTCGTTCCGGATTGTTGCTGTGGCGTGTCTGGGTGCAAGTGGGATAGGTGGAAAATATGGCCACAAGCAAAGCCAACGAGTATTTCTCGCTCTGTAGCAGGGTTATTATTAGCATTGTTTCCCGAGAATAACACATGGAATGGAGTTGGGTCAAAATCATACCATTTTCCCGGAAGGCGGCTTTGCAACCGCCGCATCTTCCCTGTCCAGAGCCACCGAATTTTCTCGCACCACTGGTCTCGGAGATCTGATCTTGAGCTTGGGTCTTTGTTGTCGGTGTCTTATTGGAATCTTCCTCTCCGTCCTCGGTGATATCGAATTTGATTCCCCGCCGCTGACCTTTGCGCAGCGAGTCCATCCCAAGTGCAACTTCGCTTTGCATAACCCTAGCCGCGCCTTGGCTGATACTAGCCTGCAGATCATGTTCACGGATCAAGCGAGTGAGGCCCTCTCTTAGACCTTCGATCTCCAACCCGCTCGGAATCCGACGCACAAGCTTTATCGGGTCGATTGCTGTTCCGGCCTCAACAAGAAGACCATGGATGAACTTTGGCTTGTCCATGGAGTAATCAAGCAGATCCTCCCACAGATCAGGATCCTCCTGTGATTTTGCAAATGAAATGGCCTGTGAAACATCCTTGAGATCCGATAGAATCAAGTTCAAGGCCCGCTTCGTCTGGCCCATCTTGGACAAGAGGAAAATCAACTCTGGCGTGAATTTGTGGTCTTCGCAGATGGATGTGGCTTTCTCGAATGAATAAGATATGCTTGTCTGGAGGAACTCCATCAGGAGAGGCCGGTCGTAGTCGGCAAATACCTCGACCGCCGTATCGGCAAAGTTATCAATCAGGGCTTTGCCTTCATCGGCAGCAAGCTTGCTGGCTGCATCCCGAGCATGGATTCCACGTCCTCTTCTGGGCTTAGAGGCATCGTGCGGTAATGATTCACCCCGCCAGAGCGCACGGAGATAGAAATAAAGAAACAGGAACCGGTTTGCGGCAATCAACTGTGATACCACGGTATCTGGGGGAACAATGCCCGTGTATGCTTCACTTACAAGGAGTCGCGTGGGCTCGGAAGTCAACTCCTCCAGTTCGAACTTCGTGGCTGACTTCATCTGCTCGTGGGAAACGCGAATCATAATGAAGGCCGGTATTTCATCAGTTACTGCGTCGAGCAGGCGGTGTTCCCGGACCAAAGCCATAGCGGCATCTCCATCTTGCAATCGAATATAGCAACGCAAGGCTTCGCGATAGTGCCCTCCTACGAGGAACAACTTGGCGAGGCAATCTGTGAGGATTCCCCACTCCTCAGACCCGGCGCGCACTGATTCAGATTTCGCCTGTGCTTCGATGGCTTCTGTGACCACGTTCGCATCAAACAAGTCGGATGGCCATGTTTCGATCAGTTCTTTGAATTTGACCAAGTCTCGTGACACATAGTGGGTGAGGATGACTTCGTAAATCCGAGAAGACAACGATGGATTTAAGTCAACCGGGATTTGTGAAGTGATCTCGTCGATCTTATCATTTTTAATAAAGGTCCATGCCCAGTGTTCCCACCTTGGGGCATTGCGGATGACTTTGCCACAAATGCTCGCAGCGTCAACCCATTTCTCTTCGCTGACAAGTTGATTGATCCATAGTTCCCCCAGGCGAGCTTTTTCCTGTTCAGCAGCAGAAACTCTCGTCCGACCAGCCGTCATGATGGATGACTGATCATCAGCAAAAAATTCACCCAAACTGGTTTGCGACCTTCCTGCAGCCTCGGAAACAACTTCGGTTAGGTCAGGTATTGAGCCCGCAGCTTCGGGATGTTGATCGACGAGACGCCATGCGTCCTCGTACTGACCATGAGAGTCAAGCCAGGACAAACGGTCTGCAAGATCCCTTTTCACTGCAACAACACAGTCATACGGGCTGTGGACAAAGATTTTGGCACCAGGAGCACCTGAAACTTCTTGTACTTCCTTCGGAAGGGACTCCTCGGCCGCGTGGAGTTTGGACATGAAGGAGGGAGCAACTCTACCAGAACCCTTGTCGCCGCTACTTGTGGTACTGCGGATGCTAGCGCCGGAGCTGAATAGCCGTGCAGGGTACATGGTAGCATCCAAAAGCCCATACCCAAGAGCCCCCAAGGCACCGCGCTGGACGACTTGTCCCTCTGGGGTCTTCCACGGAGGCAAGACACTTAGATGGTAGTCAGACGCCGAAAGACCTTCAAACCGGTTTACTGAAAGTGTATCAGCGCTGATTTCTTCCTTGGTTTCAATGTCAATGACACGAAGTTCAGGTTCAAGGCCCTTTTTTCGATTGCGCGTCCCACTGCCTCTTCCATTACTTGCAGTTTCACCTTCGGTTTCCATATAGGCGAGAATGACAAGAAGACGCGGCGTATACAATGAGATTCCAGATACCACGCAATCTGTTCGTAATCTGCGTTCAAGTTAGCGGCAAACGATTCGGCCAGTGAGACTCCCAGCTTACATTGTAACAACCTCTGCAGAACCCACTCTCTCGCCCTTGGATGTTTTGCTTGCCCTCTCGGGATAGACATCAATGACCCAAACAGTTCCTCCCCAGCCGACAACAAGCTTTTCCACCTTCTCAGTAGGTACAGTTGATTGTGCCTCTGGGCTTTCTGGGTTGTCATTTGGATCGAGATTGTCCCCACTGTCTAAAGCAGACTGGTCAATCCACTCTGCGCGTGCTTTCCAAACACCGGCCATTTCATCCCAGCCGGGACGATTTGGACGATCAATATGGCTGATCCGTTTCCAGGCAAATTCTGTCTCTGAAGAATCAAGATGCAAATTTGACCGCATAATCTTGATGCCTTCTTCGTTGACCCAGGCCACGTATTTTCCTGAAAGTGACCATTTAATTGTGCTTATAGCCCCTTCTCCGCTGTGGATAATTGTGTCTTTTCCACTATTGGCTGCCAGGCCCATGGACCCAAGCCAACTTGACGCTGTGGCGGCCGCACCCCCCATTGTCGTAGAGTTGGAGGTAGCTCCGATACGACCGCCAGTTGTCAGGACCAATTCACCCGCTCGGCCACCAGACAGGAATGCTCGGTCAGTTTTGTACTCTGGAGACAAAGCAACAGACTGAACTGGGCGTCCAAAATTGCGCAATAGCACATCCTTGGGGTCTACTAGCGACGAGACGCAAACGTGGCCATCGATTGACGAGGTTCCGATGTAAATCGAGTTTGATGGCGTGGGAGGAACAGTGGAATGATTACCGAGTTTTCCTTTGCCACGGATACTGCCGGTGGTATTAGATGATCGCGTGGATGGTCTGTGTTCTTCCGCGGCCTGCTTGCTGAAGGCGTCTTGCTTAAGGTTCGGAAGTGGAGGCGGAAATGGCGATATCGATATTGAGGTGACACTTGCTGAGTGTGCATGGTATACACGGAGAGATTGTAGAAGTGGCAAGGACATAACATGCTTGACAAGGTCAGCTCATATGTTTCCGCGATGGTGTAGCTAACTTACGACGTTCCCGTTGTGTGTCCCGACAACCTAGGCACCTCGTTAGCTCATTATATAGCATAGATTCCGCTAAGAATACATACCATTTTATCCCCTGCTACAAGAAACGAGCTTGTCGCATCCCCGTTGCGATATACTGATCCCAGGTGCTTCGTAAGGTATGCGTACTTGAGGCGGGGCTCCTCGTCCTCGTCGTCCTCGTCATCCTCTTCTTCGACCTCCACTTCTTCCTCTTCGTCATCGCTGCTACTAGAGCTGTGGTCATTGTGTCGTTGGTCTCTATCTTGGGCGTCTTGAGTCGTGTTTGTAGGTGATCTGGTTCGCATGGATGAGTCGTGCTTGGGAGTGCTCTGAACGGCACTTTCGTCCGGCGATGTCGCGCCAGGCGCGTCCATGGCGAATACCTCTCGGTACCTGCAGCTCCCAAGCTGGTTGAAGTAGAATGCGACAAGCTGGAAACGGGATTCTGTGGTTCTACAGTTGAGCCGGGGTAGGTCAGGGCCCCGAGCTTGGTTCCATGACTAAGCGGGGTATCGGGCCGCGGGCAAAACGATGTCATCGAGCCACTAGGCTTTTGTTCATTCGACACGCACACAATGTTTGCCAGGCCATATGTCTGCTTGAGCTGCAAGCGCCCAGGATTACGGCTTCCTACGCGGCCGCAAACACAATATCTTCATGCCTCTCCTCCATTAGCACTTCCCCGACGGAAGGATTTCTTCTCATCTAATGCCCTTTTGAAACAAAAACAGAACAACACCGATGAACCAATTGAGTTCTCTCGGGATTCCCAGAAGCAACGTCGACGGGGACCTAGGGTACCAGCAGCTCCCACTTCATTGCGGCGAGTAGCGGTGGAGGCACAGAGGTCGAAGGATGGCATTCTCTCCAAGGCGCTCCTTAAAGAGCAGGGATTAAATCGGACCAAGGTAGGTATAAATGGGATTTTCTATGATTGACTTTTACTGATTGTTTTGGCGTCTATAGACAGTGACCGCGTACGCCGTAGCCGAGCAATTCAACATCCGCCAAGTCAGGGATATTTTGCAAGAACGAGGATATGAACCAGACCCGTTGGAAACGGGACTCTTCCCGCAAGTCGTTCATGTTCAAATACCGTTAGACTCCATACAGCGCTTGACGAATCCCTCAAGCATAGATCTGCCATCCGACGAAGTGGGCGATTTATTTGTGTTTTCCTCCGGTACAGTGGTAGCATGGTCTCTCCCAGAAGGATTCACATCATTCCTAGCAACACGAACTCTCTTACCCGCAGCAGAAGGTGCCCATGTGGATGACTTGGAAACCGAGGATCTCGAATTCGTGGAGGACCCGAGGCGAGAGAACAGCGTGATCAAAGGAGACACAATTATACTAGGCACCAGCTCTGGTCACGGAGATGCAGAGGGATTACCAGCGGCGCAACAATCCGTTGACACGGTATTGACCAAGGTTGCATTTTCGTCAGGTCTTGCTCGGAGTACGAAGTTGGCCGTCCTCGAGAGCCTTCTTGCAAACTATTTTGAATCGACTCGGCCAATTCCGACTCTCCTCTCACAGGGATCCCGTCTTCCTTTTACACGAGACTTCGTACTCCGCAAGACGGGGCAGCTACTCAGTGTTCGAGCCCAGCTTAATCTCTATTCTGAGCTCACTGATTCCCTTCCCGATATCTTTTGGGACAGCCGACATGAGCTCGGCTTGGAGGGCTATTACGAGCAGGCAGGCAGAGCTTTAGATGTTGGAATTCGCATCAAACTGCTGAACGAAAAGATGGACTATGCGCAAGAGATCGCAAGTGTACTCCGGGAGCGCCTTAGTGAGACGCATGGTCTGCGGCTCGAATGGATTATCATTCTTCTCATTGCCGTTGAGGTTGGCTTTGAAGTATTACGTTTGTGGAAAGAAAGAGTACATGAACAGGAGGAGGCGCGCAAGCAGGAGGCCTCCCTACGCCAGAACTGACAGGCGTAAACTGAGATTATTTTGCACACTGTTGACCAACTATGATACCCCTTCACTCTTGAATGACCATCTCCAACTTTAAACGAGTGCAATATAAAACATGGCTGCTGTCGTGCAAGTAAACAAAGCCCAGCTGACCCTTATCAGCTGCCCCCGCGCTTAGTCATATGAGCCTCCGCACGAGGCGACTTCGATGGTACGCCGGTGACCCTCGTAGCCTCCTGAGTACACCTGTTCCTTGTCTAAATACGACCGTCCTAGTACTTGTCTACTTGTCTACTCTTATATTCTTTCTCTGTTTCAGTTTGACAAGTGTACTCCCTAAGATCACGGGAAAATGCTGTCATCGATGATGCGGGGATCATCACAACAGTTCATGGGGATCCCCGGACCCCAGAAGATCCTCAAGACTTTCGGCTCACTCTGGCTTTCACAAACTTCAAATGAGAATGCAAAGCCTGGAACTTCATCATCATGCCCTGTCTCAGAAATAAGTTGCCAGGCCAGGTATCACGGTCAAGACACCTGCTGTTTCAATTACCCCGGCGGTCAAATGCTACAGACGCAATTCTGGGATGTCGATCCTGCACTCGGCCCTGAAGACGCATGGACTATCCATGGACTATGGTGAGTTTGTACCATATCCAGGTTGGATAAATATAAAACTAACTCTTCAGGCCCGATCACTGCAACGGCGGCTTTGACCAATTCTGCGACTCCAGACGCAAGTACAGCAACATTTCTCTGATTCTAGTTGACGCGGGCCGAGGAGATTTACTCGAATACATGAGCGAGTATTGGAAGGATTTCCGTGGCGATGATAACCATCTGTGGGAACATGAGTGGAACAAGCACGGCACTTGCGTCAGCACCCTGGAACCAGATTGCTACGAGGACTATCTGCCGCAACAAGAGGTCGTGGACTACTTTGACAAGACTGTCGAGGTTTATAAGGACCTGCCTTCCTACGAGGTTAGTTTGATTCTGTCGATCGATGAGCGACTATATTCGGATCAAACGACTAACCATACATAAGTTCCTGGCCAATGCTGGCATCGTACCATCTCAGACGCAGACTTATGCTCTTGCTGATATTGAAGCTGCCTTGGAACAAGCCCATGGGGACCCCGTCACTGTCCGTTGCAGAGGCGGCGCCATCAATGAGATTTGGTACTATTTCAATATTGCAGGAAGTCTGCAATCGGGAGAATTCATCCCTGCAGGTCCAGGTCGGTCAACCTTCAATGGTACTCACTATAGTATATTGAAAGCTTACAAAATAACCAGATGGCCAGAAATCCAATTGCCCCTCCAGAGGAATCAAGTACCCACTGAAGCATGCTCGGGATGAGCCTACTCAGACGACAACCATAGGTTCCCCCGAGCCCACGGCGCCAGGCACTCCCTTTGCCGGCCGAGGTAACTTAATTGTGCAGAGACTTAACAGAAAGCACGGCTGTATCATCAGCTACGGAACTTGGTTTTCATCCGGGACCTGTGCGACTTTCCGGGCCGAAAAGCTATCAGGTTCGTAGCTGCGGTTTCCGCATATGACCTCTCTGCTATTGCTTGCTAACATCAAGTAAATGGTATCTTGCAGATGATATATTTACGCTGAAATCTAGCAAGGGGCTCTGTGCCTTCGAGCGAGACGCCCTTACTTGCGGACCCCACGTCAACACGCCAAGCGAGTTCACCGTACGTATATCCCAGATATTTTCGCAGGATCTCATTTTCATGTTCTCACACTGCATACAGGCCAAGGATGGTAAGCTCGCTTACAGTGGTCACACTACTTTCTTTGCCGACCATCCACCCAAGGGGCGTACACAGAGTAACGTGTATGCTTCGCAAGGGGGGCGCCCTATTGAGATCGAGATCACATGGGCTTCGAAGTAGATCGGTTTCTTCACTATTGTTTCTTTCCCTGTGCTCCTAGTGGAAAGCAGGTCAGCCGATCGGGATCTGATAGAGCTGTACAGAAATCCCGGATAGAATGCGACGAGAAGGCCGTCAGACGCCATTCATGACGCAGAATCGTTAGAAATATCAATAGAAACACGCATTATTTAGAGTAGTATCTTAATATATGTTACTTTCTTCGTGAACGAATACTTTGTACTTCGAACCCTGGGCGTTCAAGTCGCCAGAATAGAGGAAGGTCGCTGGGGGTGCGTTCCCTTAGGCTGTCTGGCTCTTTATGGCGCCTTTCCTCAGATCTACAGATCAGTACAGTAAAATAGTGTATAGGACTGGATGCAAGCTGTATGCGTAGCAAGTTTGAATAGTAGAGTACAGGCTATCCGCAATTATGTCTGTCATCGAAAGGAAATAATCCTTCGATTAAGCCATCCTTTGTTGACAGGTAGGTACAGAAAAGATCCATTGAAAGTAAAGACGTCAAATACATATCGCATCATGGGGGAACATTTAGAAAAGAAGGATAAACACCGGGAATAAGCAGGCCGCCATATATATCGAACATCTTCAAAGAGACGCGACAAGGCCAAAAGGACGTGAAGAATAAAGCAACCATTCGAAAAGACAAAAGAAACCAGAAACAAGAAGAGAGGAATACAGGGAGAAATAAGGGCAGGGAAAAGCAATTAGCCCGAAACACCCGCAAGTCCGCAAAGTCGTTTCAAATCCCGAAATGTGCAGAGAAAGAAAACGCCCGATTTTGTCGTGGGTCATTAAAGTGTACAAGGTCGTCCCATATCGTTGCAAAGAAGTCTCGCCGTGAAGAAAATGATAAGCCGCGCCGTATGTGCCGCTGTGATTTTTTTGGTAACAAAAGCCGTTCAAGGGTCCACCAGGAACTCGCTGGACAAGCAGTCGATTGGGTCCGTCAGGTCGTCGTCCAGGTGGGGGATACCAGAAAAGGTCTTCTCAGGGTAATAGGACGAGACAGGGGCGAAGTCGGTTGAATCGACGAACTGATAAGTCGGGAATCCAGGCAGACCCGAGTGAGCGAGATGGCCGAACTCCTCTCGCAAGTCGTCGGAGGGGTCTTGCGTCATGAAGATATCGATCTCCGAGCCGACGGATGATTCGGCCAGAGTGGGCGCCGAGCGAGGGGAGGACATTTCCCGAGGCGAGAGAGCAGAGTCACTGTAGAGAGATTCCTGCGAGTACGTGGATTCCTGCGAGTAGGGCTGGGAGCCGAACTCTGATCCGTACTGAGCCATTGCCTGCTCGTATCTAGCGTGAGCAAGCTGGGGTGGTGACAAAGGCAACATGTCATCCTCGAGCTGGGCATCGAGGGAGTTGTAAGTCTGACATGGCGAGGAAATGGTGTGATATCTGTTTCCAGGTGAAGTGGGTGGCGTGTACGACGAGACGGCAGCAGATGGGGCATAGTTGGGCGAGTTGAACACAGGAGCATCTTGCAGAGTGGGCTGAGGCTTGACTGAAGCGATTGAGGCGGACTTTTCAGCAACACGTTGACGAGTACGGGTCGACTTGGCTTGACGAGTTTCGATATCCGGGCGGCTGTTCTTCTTCTTTGGGGGACGGCCACGCTTGGTGGTTTTTGGAACCACACCGGTGAAGCCTCCTATACACATATCGCGCTGGCGGTGACGAGTCAGGGCATCCTGTCTAGCAAAGCTGGCACCACAGGCACATGCGAAGGGCTTGTTGCCACTGTGTGTCTTCAGATGGCGCTTGAGATCATGCCCGCGCACGAAGTGCTTTTCGCAAATGTCGCATTTGAACTGGCGGTCTCCGAGATGTGTTTGGACGTGGGACTTGATGTTTTCCTTGCGACCAAAGCGGCAAAGACAGCCCGAATATAGACAGACCCACTTGCCATCCTTGGGGTCAGGGCCAGAGATGAACTTGGCAATTTCGTCGGTCGAAATACCGGTTTGCTGGACTGAGGCCTTGACTCGAGCATCGAGGTCATCGTGAGCAGGTAGGTCGATGGGAGATGACACAGAAGACGGGGCTCGCTTTTTGGTTCTGCCGGTGGAAGATGTGATCGAGACATTGGAATTTTGAGGTGTCATTCCATATGAACTTGGGGATGGCATATCGGCAACTTCGGTGAATGACGCGCTAATCGGAGAATTGACGGGGGAGGGCATTTGCTGCTTAATCTGCACAGAATTGACATAGGGGACGCCTTGCAAAGACTGGGCTCTCTGCATCTCAGCAGTAGCAGGGGTATGGGGAAATGAGAAACTTTGGGACTTGGAGGGTGTTGGGTCATTGCTGTACATGGAATAATCAATAGATCTTTTCAATGGGGTAGAGTTGGGGGTCAAGGGGGAGTCTGCCATATAATTAGCTTCGGACTGGTTAGATTGAAGACCAAAGATGCATACAAGCAGTAGACATTTGCGAAAGGATTTTCGCAGATGGAGCCTTTGGTTGAACAGAGACTGGGTGCATTGATCCGGCATAGGCCGTCACCTGCTCGTTTTGGCCCATTGGCATGTTGCGCTGAGGAAACAATTCCCAATCGGCATTGCCAATAAATTGTTGCTGTTGCTGGTTTGAGAACTGCTCTTGTTGCATACGGTGCAGCGCAAGCTTCAATGGTGTGTTTTCGGAGCTTTCACTGGCTGATCGAGACAAAGCCGGGGCGCCAACAGAAGAAGGCGCAGGGCTTCCAGTGGTGGTGTGGATCGCTTGCAATTGTTCTTGGTTGAAAGCCTGGCAGTCAGACCCGAGCGACTGGTGAGGTTGATATTGATATGGCTGCTGCATGTGCATACTTGATGGAATGAAAGACCGCTCGGGCTGCTGGGCATAGGATTGATACTGCTGTACATCCCTCTGTTGAGATGGGAAACCTGATTTTTCGTTAAAATAATCTCGCAACTGCGAGACCGTCTTCGGCATGTGTCGGTCCATAGTGGGCTGTTGACTGAAAGAGCTGTAATCCACAGTCTGCCCTCGACGATGTGACCGACGGGGTTGCATATTGGTCATGACAGGCGCGGGCTGGTAAGGCGCAACTGGTGTGGAGATTTGGCGGCGATGACGACCGGTTCCCAGCGCGTTGGAGTTCATGATATCGCCGATTGACGGTTCGGTTCCTGATTGAAGTGTCAGTATGTGAATATGAAAGCAATGAGCACTAGGAAGAAGGAAAGTAGGAAGGTTTGTTAGAGCCTCAACTCAAGTAATTCAAGTCAAGCTTCAAAATGTCACACAGCTCAAGTAGATTCTGAACTGAACCTGAAAGAGCAGAAATGCGAATGTATGAAGGTTTCCAAGGTTTGGTTCTGGAACCCCGATCTATGTGAGACCCGTTCTCATCAACAAATTGGGGTGTTGGCATAGCAACGCCCTTAGACGGGCGTCTGGGAAACCAAAGGACGGGCCACTTCTGACGAAAAGCGGGTCCTCCCTTGCCCATCGTCGATTTTTATCCTTCGCTAAAAGGACCTTGCTTATAATTATTCGACTTCTTCTGCAAGGGAAGTTAATCCCTGTGATAAAATGCATGTAAATGTTACCTATTCCTATAAACTCGATAACTCCTCGGTTCGTTTCCGAGGAGATTCAATATAAACAAGTCGATCTCATACTCTATAGACCTTGGCTCCATATATAGTACCCATAGGCCCGATAGACTGATATGGTACCCATGGCGTCACATCAATATCTGATTCGACCTGTCTAACACGGGATATGTATTGATGGCCTCAGGCATGAATCCATGAACATCCCTCTGAGTCACGTGTGGGGCTCTCTGGCAAGACGGGCCGACACTTTTCCCGTCTGTCCTTCCTTTCCCATCATGTGATCTGGTCGGTCAGCATTTCCTTTTAAGCTAAACTCCTTTTGGTATACGACCCACCCACGTGACCACACAACGATTTTAATCACCAACCGGCTGCCGCGCACAACGATTTTCTTCAATCTTGCAAGGTTGAGGAAGACACGACTGTCGAGGTGAGTTTTGGTCCTATACAAGCAGATAGGAATGTGATGAGCATACGAAACTAGCGTTCTGTCCATTCTCTCTCTGTCTGCCACATTTTGATCGCGAGCATCTCACTGACATTTCGTTCGCAGGCCTTCATCAAGATGCAGATCTTCGTCAAGACCCTTACGGGTAAGACTATCACCCTTGAGGTGGAGTCCTCCGACACCATTGACAATGTCAAGTCCAAGATCCAGGGTAAGCCCAGTCGAAATCCGCGAGCAACGATCGCACAAACGACTCGAAAAACAGAAAAGGCAACGAAAAGGCAACATAGGCTGACCCCGCACCAGACAAGGAGGGTATTCCCCCTGACCAACAGCGCCTGATCTTCGCTGGTAAGCAGCTCGAGGATGGCCGCACTCTTTCGGACTACAACATCCAGAAGGAGTCGACCCTTCACCTCGTCCTCCGCCTGCGTGGTGGTGGTAAGAAGCGCAAGAAGAAGGTCTACACCACCCCCAAGAAGATCAAGCACAAGCACAAGAAGACCAAGCTCGCCATCCTCAAGTACTACAAGGTTGACGGTGACGGCAAGATCGAGCGTCTTCGCCGCGAGTGCCCCGCTCCCGAGGTATGTGATTACTTTTGTCTTGCGACATACCCTTGAATTTCAATCAACGGAAACTAATTTATCTTTTCTTATAGTGTGGTGCCGGTGTCTTCATGGCCGCTATGCACAACCGCCAGTACTGCGGTAAGTGCCACCTCACCTACGTCTTCGACGAGGCCAAATAAATGGTCTAAGTCGGGCCGTGGTGTGCTGTCGCCGAGCTTGGACATGGTTTTCGCTAGATCGGGGCAGGTGATGGAGTATCACGGTTGACGTTTGTTGATGATGGTTCCTTGGAATACCCATGTGCTACAGTCAATACAAAGAACAAAACTAGGCATCCGCCGAAAATTCGAGATTCCCACGTAATGATAGACTCGTATGTATTCGTAGACATCGATATTGTCACACTGTCTGTTCAAGAACTGTACTGCGAAAAGCAATGCAAAACGCCATGCAAGCTCTCACTCACCTACTCGTCCGGGAAGCCAGCCTTGACATTGTCATACTTGCTCTCGGGATACTCGAGAGCATTAGCCGACTGATCCAAAGCACCTTCACCACCCACACCATCGACAAAGATACCGATCAAGCTCCCCTCCGCTGGATCAGCCTCCTTACCACCCTTGTCACCACTACTCTCCCACCACATACCACCACCCAGTCCGCGATCGCGAATATAGTTCGCCTTGACCTGCGCCATATGGGCCGAGTCGTAAGAAACCATCGTGCGCGCACCGCCATCATAACAGAACGAGGCACCGGATTCCTCATCGAACTGTTCCTCAGCCCCGGGTTCAGGCAGTGCCTTGTAATCCCACACCCCGTTCTCCCAACTACCCTCTCCAACCCCGGAGAAGGGCGCGCCGGGTCCATCGGTGTTCTCAAATGCACGTCCGTACAGCGGCATGCCCATGACGATCTTGGCGGGTGGCACACCGCCGACGTTGATGTAGTAGTCCAGAGCAGCGTTGATCGAGAATGGTGTAGATGCAGGGTTGGAATTTGAAGGAGCGATGTTTGCTTGGTGGCCCGCATTGGTGTCCCAACTTCCGGCAAAGTCGTATGCCATCAGGTTGTAGAAGTCTAGCACTGGGGTCATGTCTTGGAATTTGAGCTTCTCGTAGTTGCTCGCGCCTGTAGCGGTTAGTTTGGTTCACGGCAGTTGTCCATCACCGGGGATATGGTAGACATACCGGCAGGACAGGCGATTGTCAAGTAGAAACGGCGATCGGGACCAGCCTCTCTGTCAAGAACCTGTTTCCAGTCAGTTGGTTCAATGCGAGATTCAGAGAACGACATACCTCTCGGCATTTCTGGAGCAGGAGAACTAGGTTCTGGGCCTCGGTGTCATCTGGATATAAAATGAGCCTCACACTTCCTTTGACTATATTCTGACAACTCACCCTTGGGATATTCCCAATCGATATCAAGACCTATAAAAGAGTCAACATCAGCATTGAACGCCGTACCCAGTCCAATAAAACATAACACATACCATCGAATCCCAAATCCAGAACCAGACGTGTGGCCGATTCAGCAAATGTAGTCCGACCCTCCTCGGAGCTCGCAGGCTGCGCGAAATTCGCCGAGTACGTCCAGCCACCGATAGAAAGCAAAACTTTCATCTTGCGGTTCTGCTTCTTGAGCAGGAAAAGCTGCTTGGCACATCCGTACACATTGTCACCGACATCATTCCACGAGTCTGTCGGGTAATGCTTCTCGACATCAGACCAAGAGTCGGTCAAGTACCTGCGATTCTGGGTCAGGACGTCTTCTGGAGTTTATAAGGACAAATGGCATGACTTACACTTCGCCGTTTTCGGGCCGAACGTTGGCAAATGCATAGAGGATGTGTGTCAGCTTGTGGGCGGGCAGATCCTGTGGGTTGTAGTTGCGGCCGTAAATTGCCTATGGGGTATGTCAACATTGTTCTTTTTGAGTGTGTATGTCCAGCCAGTTAGAGTTTGGCATTGTGAAATGGACGGTCATGCGGTCGGGATCGAAATGGGAACCAGATTATGCACATACCCAGTTGACAAAATAGGCGACTGATCTCATGTCAGACATGGTTGTTGTATGGGTACGAGGATTGAAGTACTGCACGAGAACAGCCACAAGTAGGGTAAACAAAGCAATGGGCTTAAGCCGATAAGCCACAATTTCAAGTCAGAAGAAAGTTAATGTTAGAGACAAAAGGAACAGCAAAGAATACTAAGAGTCGAGTATTTCTAGGGTACTTTATGTCGCAGCCTAATTGTTAGTGGACTGTCGTACCTTAGGCGTCTGGGCAATATCAACGCCACAACGTCATTGGGCAGGACTCACATGTGGCGGTGTATTGGTTTAAGGCACCAAGGCAACAACCGTGGCTGAAGATAAAAAAAAAAGGATCAGATAGAAGACCGGAGATCAGTTAATATATCTGCGTAATCAAAGATATAATTTGTACAATCTGGAGTCGAGTTGTGAGACTATATGTATGTTGACTACATGTCCAGAAGGGTCCAAGAAAACGTGGTGCGTGACACCTCCACCTGTTCAAGGTGCATGTAACCTCATTTTGAGCCAATCCCTAATATGTTTCATGTAATAGTATGTTAGATTATTGGCGTAAGCACAAGATAGGAAGTATCGAGTACTCGTGATGTTGAAGAATGCAACTCTAGGCAAGAATGCGACATGGCCCAAGGAAAGAAGCAATACTAGGTGGAATCATGACTAGTCATGAGAGCTCGTCTATTATATTGTCAAATTGAATATTCCGAAGTTAGTCGAAGACCTCATGATTGAAAGTATCCCACGCAATGCAGATCTAAAAGCGCCTCTATAACATCTAGTGAGCACGTCCCCTTCCTCAATTGTAGGTTAACATTAGCTCCATGCAATACCTCGATATATAAAACCTTGGTCAGACGACCTACGCTCTCGAATATTAATATGCCCACATGGGGAATCGAGTATGGATTGGACCCTTTCGGCAGTAGATCGACCATTGAACCCGTGGCAAGTGACAACCTCAAGCCGAGAAATGTTGGGGAAGCGGCAATCCCGCGTAGTGATATAGCGAGTGATGTACAACGATCGACCGGGATTACACGTGGACTCAGAGTTTAACACCCTTCGTCCTGGTCAGAAGATGATCCTCGAACCTATACATCAGGATATTAACAGGGAACTGTAGGTCCATGCATGATGCCCAAGTATGCTTGGCCTCGATACTACCTATCTAGTTGCCGTGTATTTATTTCCTCTTTTGTGATTCCCATGTGATGAATGCTGAGCTCACAATATAAGAGTTATACAACATAAACTGATGCATGAGATGGGTAGTTCTATATTCTATATTGTGAAATGCCGTAGTGTTTATCCACCAATGCAATGGACATCACGGAGGTCACCGAAGTTGATGTGCAACGATCGACACAGCATCTTTATCCAACATGCCCCACCTCGTACTCATTCAATGCCGATCGAATGAAACAGACATGAATCAGACACGGGGCTATTCGGAGGGCCGAAACAGCCGAGAAGACATCTAGGAAGACATATAGAAGAGAAATGTATGGATAGGAGGTGATCCGACAAACCCACAATTTCAGGAGAAAAAAAATATATATAAAACGTGGGAAGAACAACCCCACCAGAACAGAATAAAAATGAATAGCAATAAGAAAAGAAAAAAGAAAGAAAAAAAAAAATTAAATTCCAGTCCATCGATAGCTGAACTCCAGCCGCGATCTGGTCGTTCGTCGTGCTGATTGGATCTACACAGCCGAACTAACGCCCTTAGCCTGGCGAGCCGTGCCCGAAATCGCCAGAGCAAGTTGATCCCGATCCACTTTGATCTCTGCAACGTCTTTTTTTTTAATCCTTCACTGCCGGATATTGTTGGTGGATCTTTATCTTTCAGCTGGCATGTCTGCCTCGGCGCCCCAGGTGTCGGGTTCAGGTGAAATTCAATTGCCGACAGGATCAAGGCCTCTATGTATCTTTACGGTCCCTAAGAGCAAATTTTGCATTTTGTATGTTCTAAAGACAGGTACTTTTGTGTCCGATCATTGTGGGGCTGTTAGGGCTATCATCCCTTCTATGCAAGTATGTGTATACTACTAAGTATACTGTCCATACAAGATAGTAGATCCAATCTTCAATACTTGAACAGTGTAAATAGAATTGATTTCGATTTCTAGAATATCTCATAACACCTCAAGCAGAAATGCAACCCCAAAAAAAAAGAAATACAAGAGGGATATCGTAGTAACCAAAACCACGCAATGAATCCAAACTCTTTTTGTCTCGAGGCAGTATACACGACCAGCGTATATACCCATCCCTCGCAAGCCCCTCTATTAGAAGAATCATACAAAGCCCAAGGCTCACAAGCAGGGAATCAGTAGAAGGCAAAATCCGAAAAGAAGAAAAACCCCAACCTCAACCCCACGCAACATGCATTCGTTTCCGTTTCCGTTTCCATATCCATATCCATTTCCGCGTCGAGTTTCATATCCGTTTCATATCCCTATCACCACAATTACCGACTCCCAATCCAGCGACGGATCGCCTCCAAGGACGGGTCATCATCAACCCAGTGACCAGCGCGCACATCAGCAGCTCGCAAGTCCGCCACAACATGCTGGTCCGTGAAACGAGCCAGATCCTGATGGAGGGTGGCAGTTGCGGTCTTCAAGGCGGTAGAGTGCTGGGCTGTTGGAGGGGAGCCGCGGAGAATGCTGGCGCGCGTCATGGCCCATCGCCGGGCCGCGGCGGCGCGCAGGTAGATCTTATGCGCTTGGAATCGGCGTGCGCTGCCGTCCAGAATAACTCTGGAGAGGGGCTGTTAGCGTGACATTGATTGGGGTAGTTCGGGTTCTATGTACCTCTGTAGCTCGGCTTTCTCGGTCTCGGCGTTCCCTTGCCCTGTTACCGGGCAGGGTTGGTAGTTGGCGGCCATTAGGGTCTGGGCGGAGGCTTGGGACTCGCGGAGGACGACGAAGCCGTCTTCCCAGTATTCTTCTTGGGATGCTTCGACTTGCTGTTGCGAGATGTGGAGTAGGAGGGTGCGGTAGTCGTTGATTATCTCGGCGACTCGCATAGCGCGGGCTTGGTTGACTGCATGGTTATTAGCAGGTTGTTGGGTGATTGTTTGACATGGTCAGCTTACATCCGTCTGCCATGTTTCTGGTAGATTAAGTATATAGATAGGAGGCTAATGGATCAGAGGTTGGACGAGTAGGAAGAAGGTAAAAGGAAAGTATAAAGGATGGACATCAAAGATAACCAATAAGAGATGAAGGAAAGGCAATGGTCATAGGAACTAATGGTCTATGGAGTCGAGAATGTTAGGCCACCAACAGCCGGGGGGGTAGGAAAGATATAAGTCTTCAAAGTTTGGAAATGGTGTCCTTACCCCATACATGACAGCCAACGACCCTCAACCGAAAAAGGAAAAAAGCCAGAATACTACAAAATAATAATAACATTAAAAAAACCAAGGATTTATCAGCCCGCAACAGCGGAGCCAACGTCAGGATGCATCATTACCGAGAGGACGAGCTGCACCAATAGGCGGGCAAGATCCCACGTTCAGGGAGCTCGGGTTGTCGACTACAGCTGGGATGGGACCGGGCCACTCCATAAGCTCCCGAGAAACCGTTTACGGTATGACTAGGACCATCCCTGTCCCAAGGAGATGGATCCTACTGTGGAGAAAGGAACAGAAAAAAGGGTTATGTATTGGGAAAAGACCCTATTGCATTAACACTGGTCCGAGTTGTAGATTGGAAGTGGAGAGAGCATTGGGCCGCATATGAGATTAGGTTCCTGTGCGGCCGATTTGGGTTCTCTGATGAGACGAGAGATGGTGTTTCATGATGCTGATTGGAGAGTATAGAGTGAACTATTCAGTGGGGAACCATGAAATTTTTTCTTGTTTTTCTTTTTTCTTTTTCTTTTTCTTTTTTTTTTCCCTTCCTTTTTGCGATGCATCATGCATGACTCGTGGGACCCCTGTAGAGATTTCAGAAAGAGTAACATAGAGTAAGGGCAAAAGGAGACCTCAGCCTTGGACCTGCATTAGTTACTGCTCGGACCTGAACTCGGACTTGACGTGTGGATCTGACAGTTAGGGAACATGTTCAGCTGGATATTTGCCACATTTATTCTTAGCCTGGGAACTCACTTTTAGCCACTTTAGTATCCCCTAGCCGATCTAGTTCAATTAACAAGGCCAATCAGATACGAAGAAAAAGGCCACTGGGACGCATAATTTATGGGCTGTCAGGACCCAGCCACGAAGCCACATGTGGCGCCCCGCACAACAACTCTTCTTAGTAGCATGCCCGTCCCTCTCCTTGCTTTTATGCGTGATAAACTAAATATCGGTCTCCAATTTTCCCACAGGTGGCGGATTCTCCAGTCACAGTCTTGACAGGCTGAATATGGTCTCGGACTACCCGATAGGGTTACGCTACAGGATCCATAGGTAGTATCGATAATCGATCTATGCTCTACTTCGTAATATCCATAGTATCGGCACTAATGAATGGATCGATACTCTAGCAGTATGGCGTCAGGGTGCAGGATGAGCCCCGAACATGACCGAAAGTATACTCGTGCAGGAAACAATTGAGTTATCATTCACAGATCGTCTGTTGCTCTAAAATAAACACCAGAGTCCTTCCATTACTGGTCCGCGTACATCCATAGCTTGCAGGTCCAGCTCGCTCAGTCCTTCTCGGCTATGGCCTGCAACCGTTCATCAATCTCCTCTTCCGTCAGGGCACGGAACCCTGTAGTGGTTCCCTCCTCGCCGGGGGCCCGCGGCCCACCGACGACGCCAATCTCAATCTCGTGCTTCTTGAAGTCAACACTTAGCACATTGCTGAGGGCTGTGATACCCAGCTCCACAACCTCCTCCCAGCTGCCCGTGGCCGCGTCCTTGTTCTTCAGCTTCTTCTCCAGGTAGTTCAACGCCTCCTGCTGCTTGGGACCAGATGCTGTTGCCTTGTACCCAACGTAGTAACCGGCCGGGTCACACTTGTAGAGCTGCGGGCCGCTCTCATCATCGACAGAGATCAGGGTCGTAGCCACACCAAGTGGTCGCATGTAAGCCTGGAGAAATTTCGAAGAGAACCATGTCAGCTGTTCCGTCTCTCTAGATGGGATGGCACGGTGGCGGAAAATCCTACCCTTTGTGTGTAGACCTGGTTGATATTTGCCAGACGCTTTGCCAGGACATCGCACGGCATCTCATATCCGAACTTGTACCGGAATTCAGCAGCTTCACCACGGGCCCGGTCAACAGATGCACGAGCATCTGCTATGGAGCCAGTCATCACGCATCCTACGGAAGGCGAGATCTTGAAAACATGTGAAACGGAGGAGGGCTCGATCAATTTGTCCTGGTAGGCAGCGGATTAGCGTGAGCGCAATCCCGAGCTATGAACGAGGAATCCATCTTACAGCGACTTTCTTCTGCGAAATCACCACGGCACAGTCCTTGCCTCTCACACCGATGGAGGTGATGTTGGCTGAAGTGATGGCCTTGAATGCATATTCTGGGTGTTTGGTCAGCGGTCATGATAACAGCGTACGGATTGAGGCCGGGCAGATCGAGGCGGAATCATCGGCGATTGGGCAATACATACCGACTTGGTACAATCGACCCTGGTCAGAGAAGATGGTGATATGTCTGTCGTAGGCGCTTCCTGCGGAGAGAACGAAGGTCAGTCGGGGATGAAGTCATTAGGCTGGGCAGGACCATCGTCGACGAGGGAGCATACCAGACATGACGGCAGATCTTCAGGTATTTTATAGCTAGATTAACAGAAGGAAAGAAAAAGGAAGGAGGAAGGAGGGTCCGAGAGGATGAGATGATGGGGGTTGATAGTGACGCGTGCCAGAGCTGCCTGAGCTCAAGCTTGAAGTCGGCTTCACCGCCTTCCAGATTCTATAAACAGTTCACCATTTGGTCATTGAATCTTTTTATTGTACTATGAATGAGTTTTGAGGTATTGTACAGAATAGTAAGGACCTGTAGATAGACGATTAAAAGACTGCCTCGGACTTATTTTTGCTATTTATTTTTGTTCACTCCGGATACGTGGAATATCAACTTCGAAGAGCAAACAAACCATATAGACATCTACTACATACACATACTTCGATGCACATGAATTATGGACGACATGAGGATAAAATGACTTTTGACATGAACATAATTACACCGCCCCAAATGCTGTGGTAGAGATATATACACATCCGAACCCTAGGTAGCAATCCAAACGCCAATTCGTCAGAACTAGTCGCTGTCGCTTTCGCTGCTCGAGATTTCGATCTGAGCGGTCCTGAGCTTCCGCTTCTGCGTCTTTTTCGGCACAGCAGGCTTGGGCTTTTCTTCGCGAACCGGCACAAACTTCTCTTTCCTCTTGGCAGCTTTGCTCTCCTTGTTCGACATTGCAACACCACTGGGGGCGGACGATGAAGGAGTGCTTGCGGCACTTTGCTTGGCAGGGGCCGGGGTAGCAGATGTCTCATCATCACTGTCGCTGTCGCTGCTGCTGCTGCTGCTGCCACCGCTCGACGAGGTCTCGTCATCGCTATCCGGCGCAGGCTTGCTGGCAGCCTTCTTCGAAGCCGGGGCATCATCATCGCTATCCTCGCTGCTGCTGATATCAACAACCATAGTTCTGTTCTTCCGCTTCTTGTTCACCGGCGGCTCAGGAGCCTTGGGTTTCGATTTCGGCTTCTTCAAATCCTCGGCGCTGAAAAGCTTGCCGGCAACAGCGAAAAAGACCAGCTCTGCTCGCTGCCTCTTCGGCAAACGCTTTTGAACGTCTCCCTCCAACTTCTCTCCGAAGTTGACGTTGTCCAGATCCTCGTCTCCTTGGGCAAGCACTCGCGGAACGCATTGATGGCTTCCAGGTACTCGGGGCTTGTGGCTGGCTCCTGATTCTCCGCTTCTTCGTCATCCTTCGGCTTGTCAAGATCCATATCGGCCTTGATCACGTCCCTCGCAGCATTGCTCATTCGCGCCTTGGCGGCATCACCTTTCAGGCCCTGCATGTACGCCAGCAGCGATGTGTTGTACTTAGAGGGGACATGCTCAAGCGAATACAGGTGCTTGAAAAGGTTGGTTTCCTTGTTCTTTTGAAACTTCCATGTCGCGCGTGCTCGGTGGTAGTGGCTCAGGTACGAGAGAATAGGCGTCTCGTGGATTGGACCATCAGTTGAGGCGGTGCCGTTCTTCCTTTGCTTCTTCTTCTCTCGCTTGCGCTTCTTCATCTCTTCGATAGCCTTGTCTGCGGCGTCTTCGGTGTCTGCGTCGGCTCCGTCGGTTGCGGCAGCGTCATTGCTCTCGGCATCGTCCGACTCACTTTCGGAGTCGCCGTCGAATTCCTTCGTTCCGGGCCCAAAGGAGACTCGCTTCTTCTTTTTCTTGTGCAATTCATCATCTTTGCCATTCTGCTCGTTGTCGTCTTCGGTATGGCGGCGCTTCTTCTTTTTCTTCACTTCGCCGTCTGTCGCGGGTGTCGCATCCTCGGAAACTGACTTGCGCTTTTTCTTGTCCTTCTTGTCCTTCTTGTCGGATTTGGCGTCTCCTTTACTGGGAGTGGACTCCTGTGTGTCTGCACTTCTCTCCTCTCCAGTAGAATCCTTCGACTTCTTGAGCTTCGATCCGATCTTTTTCGACGAAGGGGACTGGGAGTCCGTCTGGTGCGCCATCGTTGCCGAGGGTGGGTTGCGACAAGGTCAGATAAAGCATAAATAGAATTGGGAGGAGCGTGACGCTCAAAAGAAGGCCGAAATTTGAAGCTCACGGCCTGTAAATGCGACCTCGATTGTGTTGCTGAGATGGTTGGGCGGAGACTACTTTTTTTCTGCCGATAAATTGCGCTGGCCAATCATATTGTCTCTTCTATCTACATAGTACCTAGGTACACTCAATGGCTATTTTGCAAGGGAATCACCAATTGAAACCATATAAAAAGCATGAATACAAAGGTGGACGGTACGGACTTGTCAGTCAAGATTGTGCTTAGAGGTTTCATTATTGAGTCAACATCCGGATGCGTCGCCGACTGGACCATTCGAGCGCTGTAATCGACGAAGTATACAAAGTTTGCGGCCTAGTTTGTACTCTTTATTGATGTACCAGAGTCCGGAATCTCTAACACGCAAAGAAGCGGATATTTACTCACACAGAAGAAGGAGGGATGGGAAAAGAGCTACGGCCCTCCTATGGGCTACGAAGAAGACAAACAAAGCTCCAGCAAACAACACCAGTGAGCAACTGACTCCACAATGCAATGCGTGATAATTTCTCATTTGGTCCAGAACGTTGTTCCGGGAGACAAGCGCCTAAGTCGTAGAGAGTCAAGTAGACGTGGAGGTAAGATCAAAGGAAACTACCAGAGTATGACTGCTTAACTTGTAAGACATCAAGAGCGGAATGAGAGGCTTTGTATAGACGCGCGCAGGCATAACAACAACGCGCAATTCATGACACCACGAGTAGTCCTTAAGACATGCACGATACTAGACGACTTCTTCTCCAAGTGTCCGGACAAGCCGTACAGTTAATGAAAAAGTGTTCGCATCGTATGGGGGTAGTGTAAGCCCAATGACACGGTGCAACAAGACATAGTCTAGCTGCGGGGTTCAAAAAATGGGTAGGTCCTTGGTAGTTTTCGACCCGCACGGATGTCGTAGGTTCCCAACTAGCTGAAGAGAGAAAGAAAAGAAGAAAAGAAGAAAAGGAAGTTTGGGGGTCTGGGGACCTTATTTATACCCCATGGCAGTTTAAGGCGGTGACGACTTCGTCTACAACAGTGTAAAACAGCGTAGGTTTAAGAGCGGAGAGATTTGGGGAATCCTTGCTACTAAAGGCCAAACAGTTTGACCGTACTAGATGCACACAATTACTCTCCAAAGCTATGCCCAAGCTAGGCCAACCGGAAGTAATAATGTCAGCCAATGCATATTTTCACTCTTAGGGAAACTGGCAGCCATCAAAGATCTCTATGTCCATAGCAAAATCAGGATTCCGATGTGGTTTACCGCCTAGGCGAATATCCTGTCGATGGACTTTGTCCTAATCTGAAATGTAAGGAGGATATAAGAAGGCGGGGAGCTGACGAATGTTAAGAGATTGCCTCCTTTTAGTTGCTCGTGCTGATCTATATAGATTCGAGAAGACCGGGAGGAATAGCCATGTCTATAATGGCCTCTAGAAGGTGGCTTCTCCTACTTGGTGCCAAAATATGGAATATTGCTAGGAATGTTTCCAATTCTATGGCTAAAAGACCTACCATCAGCATTGCTAAATTCACTAGAATGGCATTCTTTATAAAGCCATCACTTACCGCAATACATTGATCAAGCCGGCATATTGCACTTTCTGTCTATAAGATAATAACCTAGATGACCCTTTTTGGATGAGACCATTTTCCCGAAGCCATGTTTCAGAAGGCATTCAGAGACTCATATCATTGGTATGAAGTGTGGCGTAGAGTATGTCCCTAGGGTCTTGCAGGAAACCCTTCAATGGTACACAAGACATTCGTCACTATCTTCACAACAACTGCAGTATTATTTCATCAGGTTCTACTACAAACACTCTAAAGTTTTTCCCAGTAGACTACCAGATCCTAAATGGCGAAGAACTTGTGGAAATAAGAAACTATAGTGTACAGTTATAATCGAGTGAAGGTGATAGAAGGCAGAGTTCTGCAGAAGGACCCGTGACTGGATCTGAGGAACAGAGTAAGTTGACCATCATTCAGAAATATAACGTGCCATTGTGGATTGGCGTTACCAGGAACCTGGGAGACATACGACCATTCCACGCACTCTGAATGTATCAACCGCGACCACATCACTAATATCAAGGACCAGGGTGCTGTCAATTTTTACCCATAGGGGGTTGCGTTATGGAAATGGCGGACCAGCTCATTCGCTTTGTTGGGCCAAGATATCCTACAGATTTCCAAATCAAGCTTAGTACATAAGGCACAGGCGTATATAGCATTGAGATACATACAGCATATAGTTTACGGAAAAAACGTATAATTAAATGACAAAATTCTATAGATATAGGCTCAGAAAGCCTAGTAGATCAAAGACCAAAGATCCCAGCGAGGGTCCTGCATGGCACGGGGGCACCTCTAGCACTTCCATCTTCGGGTCGTTTTGATCAACGATGAATTCCTGGAGGAAACTTGCAGAAGATGAGATGAGCGGCTCTAGGGCGTAGTGGCCTTAATTCACCATCCGAGGAAGATACTTGGAAGTGATCGTTGTCAACCTAGGTAAAGTCCCAAGGTTTAATCCGTGGATGTTGCCATAGACCTTGCCTGAAAGCTTGGCATTGGATCGGCAACTTTGATTGGGTGACATACGGGATATGGATGGATCCATCCATCTGTTGTCACCCGTGGACAACCGCCCGCGGACCAATCATATTGTCCAAATTAGAAGACGGTGTGTTTCTGCCCTAGAGTGGGGTTATATTGAACTAAACGCATAGATCTTTCGCCCTTCGGGGCATATGGTCAACTGAAAATATACAGAGAAGATTAGCATGGCCCCTGCACTAAGGATGACACGCATAATCAAAGAGAAGCTACCTATTTTTTTTCTTCACGCGAGCTCAATTAAGGTGCTAGAGTACGAGGTTTTTATGCACATTATTATACTGTTTACTGTTTATATGTTGATGTCACGTGCCATCGCCGTTCAACTCACCATGTTGTCACGGTTATATTGAACTTTAACGATCAGCCCTTCAGGGCATACTGTAAAGGGAAAATATACAGAGAGGATTAGCAAGGCCCCCTACTTTTCTTCTCCATCGACATCCTTACCTAAGGTGCCTATTTCTTGTTATTAATAAACTTGCTTTTTATTTTTTGTTGGTATTCCATTATGTATCCAGCTCCCGGCAATTTTGTATACATTCCAATGAAAAGAAAATATCGTAGAACTCGTCAATTGCATTAATGATGCCCTCACAAGAGGAACGTAATAGCTGCAGACATCTATGTCCCAGTCCCAGAAGCAGACCCAGGATCATTAGCCCCAGTATCCCTCCTCTCCCTGCGCACCTCTTTCTGTACAAAACTCTCAGTTCCAGACCCCGTAGCTGCCGCAGACGCAGCAGCTCTCCGTTTAGCCTTCTCCCTTTCCTTCTCCTTCTCCTTATCCCGAGCGCTAGGACCAGCCGCCTTCCGCCGTTTAGGCAGTTCATAGACATCATTGAAGTTCATTACAACGCCCAAGAAGCGCATATCCACGTCCGGCTGGTACGACAGATCGCCGAGGAGGACAGTCAGACGGGAGCGGAACTCGGCGGAGAGTTCGCGGAGGCGGACGCGAAGCGAGGCAAGCATGTTGTCGTCGGCGGCGAGATTGGAACCAGATAATGAAAGCGGGGTGTTGACGCCGTCCACCCCAGCACTATCGGGTCGGATGTCCGGGGTCGAGGCCATTGAGGTCCCCGTCCGGGTGTTGGACTGGCGGGAGAGGAGATCACGCTCTGTGAGACCCCATTGACCCTGAGCGGTGCGGGTCTCGATCTTGGCGTTGATCTCCTGGCGGCGGGTGAATTCCGCAACGGAGAAGGAGTACAAGCCGTCTACGGCGTCTTTGTAGGCAAGCATGAACTTGAGGATTTGGTGTAGTTGACTGAGGAAGCTTTCTTCTGGTTGCTTGACGGAGGTTGAGGTCGAGGTGCCGTATCGCGAGGAGGATGCGGATCCTAGTAGGCCCTTGTGGGTGATGGAGTTGAGGTATTTGGTGTGGGCTTCGATAAGGTCGTCCAGCGTGCAGTCCGGTCTCCGGATTGCCTCGAGCAGTTGTTCCCAGCTGGACTCGATGACTTCGAACAGAATATAGTATTGGAGCTGGTTGACGAAGTGGATCATTTCTGCAATCACACAGCGTGCTCGCTTCCAGTCTGCTCCGACTTTGTCCTCCACGTTGCCGAGCACTCCTCGTGCACCGGTCATGCATCGTCGCCAGGTGCTGTTCAGCGCGAACTCGACTCGCTTGATGCGCCAGAGGAAATTGAACACCTTCAAGTATTGAGTTGATGCCCAAGGTGTGATGACCACATCTACGGGAGCATCGATTTTGTATTCCAGCGTGAAGCAATCCCATCCAATTTCACCGTGGCTCAGCTCGAGCATACGGGCATCAAGCCGACGCAGCACTTCTGGGGTATCGTACTGTGCATTGGAGGCACGGATAGCATGTTCTAGCTGTGCAGTTAGGGTATGTCGATATTGTGAATTTGCTGGACGATCCAGATTTGTGGCAAGCGATTCCATGAGCAAAGCAATGAAGTCTCCTTGACCCAGTAGCAGGTAACTCTTCAGTGCTTTTAGGTGATCAAAGAGGTTGAATTTTCCATTCATCAGGGAAATCAATCGAGCCATTGTGGTCTTATATGCCTCATCAATGGAGATCTCAAGAGTGGCTGTGTCACCATACCGAAGCTCCTTGGAGGCTTTCTTTGAATAAGCCTCCACCCATGCCGAATCGCCGCAGCCATGGCGGATGAAGTTTAAGGATTTTCCAATCAGGAAAATCTTCTTCGCGAACTCCTGATCAATGATTGAAGGTACCATGTCATCATCAAGCTTATATTTGTCCTCCCAGACGCTGGTTGCAAGCCGTCGGGGGTCAGTCTTCGGCCGGAACTCTGGATCAGCGACAAAGAATTCCTTGTATGGATCTGACAGTTCACCATCGTAGATCCATAGTCGTAACATGTCGTAGAATGGGCGCGTCACATGCTCGAGTAGTTTCTCGGCGAATGCACACACGAATGGGTCTCCATGGGATGTTGAAAACCCGTGTATTAAGGAAATCAACTGGCCGCCCCTCTTGCCTATAATGTGTCAGCCATTAATAAAATCTAGTCATCTGTCTGTGCACTTACTCTGAGCCTCTTCCACAATCAAGCTCATCAGTCGAAGGGCCATCGTAGCATCTCTCGTCCACACCACGCACCGCTTCAAGGTAACGCCACCCTTTCGTACACCTTGAGGCTCGGTTCCGTCTCCAATCGCGACCAGCGCCTGTCGGATCTCTGCCTCTAGTGTAGCCACTAAGCTAAGATATGCGCGCAACTCAATGGCAATAGCAGCTCGCAAGCTCTGGTTCACCAGCCCGCCTTCTTCGCTCCCCACAAACGCAGACAGTCCTTTATAGAGGAGACAAGGCTCCGCCAACGTGTTAAGGAGTGAGGTTATCGGCGCAGACAGATTCGAGGGCAATTTCAAGCTCGACGAGGAACTGAATTGTAGATTCGACGAAGACAACCCCTGTAAGTTGAATGGAAGGTCGCGCAGGAGCCTATGCTCAATAGACCCAGGGGATTTCACCGGCCCCGATGGATTAGCGCTCGAAGGCCGAGGCGAGCCGGCACGAACATGCTCGTCGCTGGGACGCTCATTGACTCCAGCATCAACGCGGGTGGCTGGTATTTCAGTCGAGCTGCATCCAGCCTGGTCTACACCATCACGATCGATATCATGTCGCAGTGAGCTCTGTCGCTCCATCTTCGCCGGAAGTACGCGTTGGTGTTGCTGCGAAGCCGACGAGCTAACAGCGGGGCCCTCATCCTCCGAGTCGATCATCGTGCCCCGTCTTGGGCGTGCACCGCCCTTCCCCAACATATTGTGCAAATGCGCCTCGTCCAGCAACGGGCTCCGGCTTCGTTCCCCGCCATCCACTGGCTCTTCCGAGGCAGATAACTTGTAAAGCAAAAAGAGGATACCCCATTTCTGCGACAACACAGGCTGCGTCAGGAGGCGGGAGTAGAGATTGGAAAATCGCACCGCCTTATCCGGGCTGATATTTTCACGGCGCAGCTTGCGCTTAATCAGATCTGGCGCGTTGTTGATACTCTCTGTTCCCACGAAACTTCCGCGCCGTCCACCAAGCCCCGCTGGCGATCCTGGGTCTGGGGCGTTGGTGCTGGTGTGGGTATCGAGAATGCGCCAGGCGCGCTCCATGAGGGCATGGTGACGGCGGCTTTCGGCTGAGGCGAGGGCTTCCTCTGCGTCGGAGTAGTCTTCGTCTTGGATGGCGGAGACCGGGAGCGCGGGGGTTAGGCCATCGACTAGCTGGGAGAGGGCGTCGTCTAGGCGGCGCCCACGCGCAGGGTTTCGGGCTGGAATTGACATTGTCTGCCCGGTGCCCTAGTGGGCGAATTATTCGGTGTGTCGTATCTGTTCGCTCGTGGTTGGCGATGCTCTGTTTGCAGAGGAATTGTTGGACCAGAGATTGCGGTCAGGCAGCAGGCAGTAGGGGAAAGGTCGCGAATCAGGCCCGACTCTAAACAGCGCAACTTCAATACACGTCTGGGATGAACTTTCCAAATTGCATCTCAATAGAAGTAACACGGACTCAAGCTTGAAGCTTGAATGTTTGTGTTTGTGATGTTTGGCGTGCCTTAATGCCGATTTCCTAAGGCACCTAACTCTTATCGCCCTATCGCTATCTGAGTTTCCGCCCTTACCCGATATATCATCCATGACCGTCGCCGTAAATAGCGGCCATTTGGTCATAACCTCGGTTTTAGGGCAATATCTGATTTGGTCTACCTAACTACCTTCATATATCCATGTACCTAGGTATATATCACAGGCTAGATGCCGTTTTCAATAATATAGACGATGTTTAATTACCAGCTTTTCTATCTGAAGATCGAGAACTACCATCGTTCCATGTGCCACATCTTCTCTACATAGAAAGAAATATGCCATAGTGCAATCACAAAACATTATTTCACTATGGTTTAGTCCGTCAGTTGAACAAGAGTGATATATTTTTCCAATTGTAATCAAATTGTAGAATCGCGAATAACTAGTCCATTTCAATAACACATGTCGTGCATAGGATAGAGGTCCCTCATATGTGTATTCTTCATAAGCCGAAGATAAAGACTGAGAATGAAATAAAGAGGACAGTGGTCCACACCACGATAGGGGGGGGCACACCACGATCGGGGGAGGTATTCATGTGCGGGCGCTCCCATAGCGAGTCCACAACTTTGATAGATTTTCCCTCGAACGCCTTATACTCATCCATCTGATTGCCATCGAAGGAAAGATTGGCTAGCATAGAAGTCGTACTCCTATCAAGAACAAAACAAGCCATATTCCTCGCCGGAGGCCAGATACAACCTATGCTATCGAGTAGGCGCGTAGTCCGAAGGTAGGCCCTAAACTCCTCCCGTACACGATCGCCCGAGGCATCTAATAAGGCCTCTTTATCTTTAACCACATCTAGCTTAAAGCGACGGGATACCTCGTCCATATAGACACAAGGACTATCTCGCGCACTGCGCTCGACCGCTTTTACTAGGTTTTCCATTGCTCGGGGGATATTTTCAATATTAGTAGGCGAATAATCCGTCACGAACACGTAAAATCCCCACGTAGGGTCTCGTCCAAGCACCTCGTCTTCATTATGAAGTTGCTCATATCTTTCAACTTGTTCGAGTAAATTGCGCACTGTATCAAATTCTTTCAAGTAGGATTGATCGTCGGTGTTTTGTGGATCGGCCTCGAGAAGGGTATCTAGCTCTTGAAGCGATCGAACCGTCAATTCTGATGCAGCCCCTTGTCCGAAGGAGAAAGGGACAAAATTGCGATAGCTTGGTACGGGGCGTGCATTGAGAGTGGGATCTGGTAGAGTGGTTGGGCGTACGAGGCCAGGAGGCCGACCTCGGGTTGTCATGTTGAAAGAAAATGATGAACGCTTCCGAGGGACTCTATAGAAATGAAAACACAAGGGTCAACACTGTACTGAAAAGAGAGACGGAGGGGAGAAAGGAGGAGGAAAAGAAGCTCTCTCCTAATACAGAGTACCTAGGTACAAGCAACTGATCAATAATCGGGCCTCCACAATACCACGTGACCATATCAATACAAAGTGGCCAAATGACGCATTCGAATCGGGGTAAAGTTTATCTGCTCCTGGGATTCGGCCAGAACAACCTCGGAAGCTTCCAAGGTTGGGTCTGATCGTCCACCTACAACATATTTGTGGAATAAGGGACTTCATATAGAAGGTTGGCCCCGAAATAGTCCCATCCTTTTCCCTTTGGAAGCCAGCGGGCCGGACAGAAACAGCCTTGGCAGGTACTTTGCAGCGTGTAGGAGTCCTGAATTTCGCAGAATAAATTGTGGGGCCTCAGTTGTCCCCCGAAGGACATAAGAGGTCTTCGGTGCCACTAAGAGATCCCCCACCCGTCACAGATCCAGTCAAATGGGATTTGCAAATCCTATGTGGCTATAGCACCAATGCGCAGTTGATCCCGACAATCCAACAGCAGATCCAGCCGCTGGTGCCCTTGGCTTTGTTCTCATTTCCGGTCCAAAGGATGTCGTGTCGTCCTTCTCCAAACGGGACGATTCGCATATGTGAAGATGACTACGCAAAAGCCCTAGTCAACATTCGGACCGTCATCAATGTTTTCAACTATCTCAACGAAGCAACAAGAGTTCAGCCGGCCTTGACCACTGTTTCAAACGACATCCGAGCGGAGCTGAAACGCGCAGACGATGCTTGGGTCGCAGACGGTAACCCTTCGACACAGATTTCCCAGTACTGGAGCAAATGGATACGAGGTCACTATCGCTATCTGAGTTTCCGCCCTTACCCGATATATCATCCCTGTCATATAAAATTCCGGGGCTCCCTAGTTACTCAGTAGCTTGAGGCCCACGACTGCCTATTCTTTCATTATGATATAGTTACCCGGGCTATTTTATGAGCTATCCTATCGATGAGTTTCCCACAACAATTAGATATCTGCACATGAGCCTACATACACAGTTTTAAGGAAACTAGAGCGTAGCTGGGGGGCGAGCCCCCGGAGGGCCCCCGCCCCAAATTGTGTAAGGAACTTGAATCATTCAATCTAAATTTCAGCGATTGCCGGGCTCTAGCTAAGCTAATGTGCGGTCAAGCCAAGGTGCATGCAACATGAGGACCATGATTCGGGCCAATTTGGAGCAGACCCGCTATAGTGACGTCTGAGAGTCGTTCATACAGGATCTGTAGGATTTGGTTCCAAAGGCCTTAATCCATTTTACTTCTGCCTTATTTCTATTATTATATGTTCCTTTCTCTTTCTATGTCCCTGTGTTAATAAACCCAAATGCGCAATCTCCCAATATAATATGGGTCCAGGCACATCTACCTCTGCAACCGTGTGGCCATTTTTCAGAGCTCTATACAATGCAAAGATCAAATTACTCGCTGTGTTCTTGACCGTCTCGACTATCCTCCTACTGACACTGTATTCGGGGGCTCTATCAGAAGACGTCTCACCTGGCGTGAAAGATAAGCTTGTGAACGAGAAAGACTACTGGACATGGGAAACAAGCACCCGATTCCGGAAATCCCAGCATGGCAATGACCGCGATCATGGTGGGAGTTCACAAAATGCAACCTGTGACACTTTCCCATCAGACGTGCTATCGCGCGTTCAGATCATCTTGAAAACCAGCGCAACCGAAGACCCGAAACGAATCGACACGCACATGGCCTCTGTAACTCGCTGCATTTCCAATCTACTAGTTGTCTCAGACAAGGAGAGTGAGCTGCATGGCCATCATGTGCACGATGTCCTAGCCGACCTGCCACCCTCAGCCCGGAATCAGATTCCGGAGTTCGAAGGGTACGATGCGCTCCAGCGCGGGGAGAGCAATATCGACGGCGCGGCAGGGTGGAAACTCGATCGATTCAAGTTCCTGCCCATGGTGGAACGGGCTAAGAAAGTGAATCCCAGCGCGGAGTGGTACGTCTTTCTCGAGACGGATACTTACTTCGTGTGGGATAACCTGTTCCGAATGCTGGAGCAGTTCGACCCATCCTTCCCTCTGTATATGGGATCACCCTCGCCGGGCCGTGGTATCGGTGATGGGGACGTCAACTGGTTTGCATACGGTGGCTCGGGATTTGTGCTGTCCAGAGCTGCGGTTGATACATTGGTGGCGCGGGAGACTGGTAAATATGGGCAGTTTATTGGACAATCGCTCAGCGAACAGTATATGCAGATGGTGAAAGATGATTGCTGCGGTGACTCTGTGCTTGGGTTTGCGCTGTATGAAAAGGGCATCGAGTTATCTGGGATGTGGCCGATGTTCAATGCGCACCCGTTGGACTCGATTCCGTTTGGTGATGATCATCACTGGTGCCAGCCTGTGATCAGCATGCATAAATCGCAATTGAGTGATATGACTGGGCTGGCAGAGTGGGAGGATAAGCGAGATAGAACGGTATGATTTTGTTTTGCCGAACCTACTGGTGCACATGCTAATTCATATCATGCAGAACCCCTTACTATACGCAGACTTGGTTGACTACCACCGCCTGGGACAGTTGCCAGAGCGAAAAGGATGGGATAATGGAGCCCGCGGTGGAATTATTGAACAACCTGATACTCTGCCCCAGCATGAGTCGTTAGAAGCCTGTCGTCAGGCCTGCCATGATAAGGATTGGTGTATGTCTTACACTTATGACACCGCTGGAGCCTGTGTGTTTGTGCAGAGCTTGCGACTTGGGGCTGCTAGCAAGATGGAAATTGCCGACCAATTCACGGCTGGATGGGACAATGACAAGATCCAAAATTGGCGGGCAAACAACAAGTGTAAACAGCCCATGTGGATGAAGCCGAGTTTGACGAGAATTTTCTGAAGCGCTTTCGACATGTACACGACTTTCAAAAATGTACTATAGAATGTTAGTAAATGATATACGATATCTGATGATACAATTCCTACATGTAGAGATTCCAGAGGGGGCCGCACGAAGCACTGCAATCACCTGCCAATATTACCAGTACCCAAGGGTACACTGAAGATCTACAAAAATGGATAATATGACACTTTGAAAGCGATTGTCGATTCATTTGCCCAACCATCTGGTTCAAGGAAACTAGTCAAACACATCAGAAAATCACAAAAGCCATCCGTACGCCGTCCAGGAATCATGTATTTCGACACAAGCAACCCACATTTGGGAAAACAAACAATGCACCGATGTGCCCTCAAGTATTAGACAAGCGAAAGGTAAAAATCCCCCTGAGCCATCAAGGAGGAGGATTAAAAGAAAGGAAAAGCGAAAAGGGGTTTAAAAAAATACAACAAGGGGAAGGGGGAACGTCATAAAGCAGAACATCAACCTCGAAGTAGCCATAAGTAGAAAGAAGAAAGCATCTCGTACGCCGAATTGACACACCCTCAAAAAAGGGTCACTCCAGACCACCAGGTTAGTCCGTCCATTTTTGAGTCGTGAGGATCATTAACACCTGCCCATGCCAAAACAGTCGGTAGAGCCTTAGCCGAGAGAGACCGCGAGGAAAAACAAACTCCCAGGAAGAGATCAACCGCTAGGTCTAAGCAGTGAACTGTATTTCCTACATGCGGCGAAAAGCAAGATAGGCATCTTGAGATGAGAAAAAAAAGCAAGTTTTTCTCACCGGCGTATGCCCTGTGTAGGGATGCCACCGGGTTGCATGCCCATGTTGGGCGGCATATTATACCCGTGGTGATCGTATCCGGCTGACATGCCGTTCATCATGAGGGGGCCGAGCCCCTGGGCCTGGGAGACCGGACAATCTTTGTGTGCGAGCAAGAGAGTCTTGAGGTTGACAATCTCTTCACGCAGCTGAGTCACTGTCGCAGTGAGGGCGTCATTCTCTTGAGTGAAGATCTCAACCTTGTTTTGAAGGTTAGCCAGCCACTGCTTCTTGCGTTGACGACATTTCAAAGCCGCGACACTGTAGTGTAAATGTTAGCATCCCAAGCTCCTGAATACAGAAAGGGCCATTCATACCGATTCCGCTCCAGGAAATTGCGTCTTTTCTCCTCATCAGTCATCTTCTTGGTATCCATGGGGAATTGTTTCATATCATCGTCCTCCTCCTCCTCATCATCCATATCCGAAGGCATCTCCGTGTTGGCTTTCGACCTTTTGTTGGATCCCTTCGGGGCGTCATCAGCCTTGCGGCGGTTATTGGCAGCAGGGGCCTTGGTGTTCTTTTTACCCCTGCCCTTAGCGGGTTTCGCGGGTTCGTGGTCAGATGCATCCTCAACACTGGTGCCATTGGTGTTCTGGGAGACACGTCGGGCAGCTGCAGCGCGAGTATCATTTTGCATTGGGGCATGGTTCATTGGCGCATTGTTTGCCTGGCCACCCTTCGCCAGCATGAACAGTCCATTCGCCGCGTCAGCTGCATCATGCTGAGTGAAGTCAGCGGGCCGAGCTGGTTTTACATCCATATTGGCAGCAGCCTGTTCCTGCTCGTTAGGGTTGGAGGTAGGAGCATTCGAGTTGTTCTTCTTTGCTGTAAGTGCAGTGCGGTGGAAATCAATAGTGGAGGGAGTAGCACCGCCGTTCTGAAGTTGTTGTAAGAGAGCTTGTGAGTTGGGACTGGGGGCCGGGAACATAGAGCCTCCACCGCCAGGTGTCAGTCCGGTGCGAAGGGAGGACTCGTTCGGGGTAGGGAAGCCGCGACCGATGCTGTCGAAGTAGTCATTGGGGCCGGTGGGCCCTGGGAGCATAGCCGGACTAAGAGGCCCCGAACGCAGGGAGTTGTTCCAATTGTAACCGCCAGAAGAACTGGTTCCAGGCAAGGCCGGTGAGGTGAGGGAAGCGACAGAGGGAAGAAGTGATTTGCCTGGGGTCTCGGCCGGATTGCCTCCGAACGATTGCTCAAATGGATTGGGCTCTAGCGAAAAGGGATTGTGCATGGAATTGAAGTAGTCCGGAGTATCAGACGCAGTAGGCGCACCCGGTCGTGGAGGCGGCGCCAACGAGGTCTGAGTCTCTACGTTGGGTTTCTGGTCGTTCTGGGAAGGCGCGGCCTGCGAGTCTGGCAGGAGAGTTCAAGTTAGCAACGCGCCAAGAATTAATGCGATCGCAAATAGGTACCACTGCGGTTTTGGGATCGAGTTGGGGGCTTCATTGTGCATGGAAGATGCATGTGTTGGTGGGGAGGAAATCAATGACGCCAGTGGGTGAAGTCATCGCGACGGCAAAGCACTAGGGGAATTTAAGGATCGGGGACAGTGGCGTATTACCCAACCAAAAAGGGGACTTTTTTCTTTTCTGGAAGTATAATGCAGGACACAAAATGAGGGAAGAAGATTCATAATGGGAATATCACAGTATTGTAAAGCAGAAGTACTAGAAAAATGCGCCCCAAAAAAAATGTAGGGAAAGCGTGACACGAACCTTCTTTTTCTGCCTTCTTCGAGTCCATGGGGGAAGACATGTTTGATCGAAGAGTCGATACGGCTGGGGCGACCGCAGCAGACATCACCTGGTGTAGTCGAATATGGATATAAAATGTGCAAAGCCAAACAAACAATGGCTTCACGAGGAGTAAGAGTGAGTGAGAGAGGAAGAGAGTGACGTAGGGGGAAGAGGGATATGATGAAATTTAGGGAATTTGGGATTTTGGCAGATGAAGAAAAAAAACACAATTACCGTCACGTACAGTAATTTTAATAAAATTGGGTCACAAATTATGGGTGTATACAACATAACGTGACTGTAACTGTCTTTTCACCGAATCAGGTTCGGTCTTGGTTTCCACTGGAGACATTTGTACAATATTCGGATACTGCTATTGGTGCATACATATGTACATGTATTCTTCTATCCTCTATTTATCCATACATATCTACGTTGTCCTTATTCTATCCGAATGAGGTATTACCTGGCCCCCATCTCAGACATTCTACAAGATAAAGAAACCCTTACCTAGGACCTTGACTATAAGGTGGAGAATTGAATAGGTCAATTTTAGTTTGTCAGTTTGGAGAGCGGAGTCAATCTGGTCCAACGGTGATTCACTGGCTGAAAAGGACAGAAAATGTTCAATAACAAAAGGTGCAAGGACAAGAGCACAAAAGAGTCGATGCTTGCATCTTTGATACGGGGGGGTTTCCAAGGTTGGTCATCCCATCCAGGTCTACGGGTATTATATTCATTATGTCACGGTGACGACAGAAATCTCTCCCGCTGTGGATCATATGGATCTTTTAGCCAATCAAAGAACATAATTTCCCAGTGCCAAGGCGAGGGATTTCACCTAACCCGAAGAATGCGGTGAAAATGATGACGCAATCGATGGCACGCGAGGGTCTATCTTGCCACTGGAATTCAAGATATCTTGATCTTCAGATATGTACAGAGCAGATATGTATGTGTAGTTATACATATGTACATGTTGACATATTCATATATGCCAAATGGGAGACAGGGAAGGACTCTATACCTAGGTATGTATCGTATCTGACCAAGGTCTGTATGTGTAAATTTGTACGACCGTTACCTCTCGGCCAGGGTAATTATTAATCAGCGACAGAGTACCTACTCCGTACATGTATCCATACGTGTAGATGGGTTCGGACGCGTACATGTATGCATACGGAGTACTCCGTATACTGTATGCTGTACAAGCTCGAGATCGCGTCCGGCACTTCGTATTTAAGTACGATAGTACTCCGTATTGCCCCTGATCTTAATGCAAAAGGCCAACTGCCATGTGGAAGGAGAGTTTTATACTCCGTAGACTAGCACGGAGTAATAATTTGGTATTGACGAACTACTATTAGTACTAGTGTCTCGAGAACGTGCAGTCGATCTTATACATCGTACAGAGTAATTAACCTTAATTTGAACGTCAATGCGACAATAACAAGGCGTGTTCTAGCCCAAAGTAGCCGGGCGATTTCGTCGGTTTGAGGGCAGGGCCGTTGTGGAGAGCTACTTCCCCACAGTCTTGGTATCCTTTAACCCTGATTTTGTACGTATTGTGCATCAACTTGTCAATTCTTAAGAACCTCGAAAGCTCAAATGTCTTTCGAGGGAACGAATTCATATCGAATGTAGATATCCCCGGCATTAGGTGAAACATTCGACTACATTAACTCTATCTTGATGACTTACTCCGCGGTGTAATTGATGGAAGATAGAAAGAGCAAGGTTTGACAAGACCTTCAGTGTATCCACAGTTATCTACGGTGGTTGTAGTAGTCTGTGCGCTGCTTCTCTTTCCAAGAACGAGTAAGCTGTAGATACTAATCAGTAGGAGGCTGTTATCCTCACCGGCCCAGGTAGGCAGGCTCATACCCGCCTACATATATCTAGAAAAGCAAATATTTTAGACAACTGAGCAATGAAAACCATAGCCAAGATTCATGCTTAAGAAACAGCACCTTTCCAATAGAGATAGTCCATTGACATCTATCCATCAAGCCCTAGCAAGATTGAAATATTTACACAATATCCAGCTCATCCTCAAAAGGAATCCCTTATACCGCCACAGCTTCACGAACCACGGTAAGTCGAGTAGTTCCAAGGACCCAGGAGAACAGGAACATGATAGTGGCGCCAGCCCTCCTGACCCTCGCGGCCACGTCCCTTGACAGTGAACTTAACCTCAACCTCTGGCCAGAAGCTCTCAATACCCTGGGTATCGTACCAGGGGCCGACGTCAAAGCACACAGACCAGTTGGTCATGCTGTCTGCAGCAGGAAGAGCAGCCAAGATAGCAGGGACCGATGGCGAGCCTGTGTTGACTGGTGTCCAGTTGGCGACGCGGCCGTCGGCGTTCGTGATTGCGCGGAACGAGGTGCCGCTGAGGACGGTTGGCGTGTTGGAGAGGAGGGTCAGGGTCACTGGTAGATCGGCTGCGGGTGTCCCTGATAAAGTGTTGAGGCAATGGCAGGTGATGGGATCGCGGGTTGCCATGGTTGGTTTCTTGATTGGGTCTGAGTCTTTGGTGTGCGGGGTAGGGGAGATTTGTTGCTGATAAAGTGCGAGGCGGTCGTTGGTGCGACCAGGTTGTTGATTATTTTGAAGGGAGTCCATTCATTCAAAGGGAAATATAGAAGATAGGGAAAGAAGAAAGAAAAAAGGGGGAGAAAAGAAGAATATACTGGGAGGAGAGATCTATAACTATTCCTATCCAAGATTCATCGGAGGATACCGATGGCTGCGGAGAGTGCCATGCAGCTGTCAATTGGGATCCATCTTGCACATGAATGTTGTATAGCTTCTCCGATTCTTCTTTTCGTGATTATCTGTAGTAAATAGAATTATCTCTGTCAACTTCACTCTGATTGTTCTGTTCGAGAACGATCTCTAAATGCCATAGAATTTGCAGTTAGTAGAAGAATATGGGTAACTATGACCCTAGGTATATTGCAACGCTAATTGGGTGTTATAATTACCTAGGTATAAAAAAGAACCAGAGAAAAAGTTGCAAGGGGATGTTGTGAAAGTCTTGTCTTCCGGAAAGTTCGATGTTGCGGGGCAAGTGAACTTCCCAACTTCGCAACATTTACGGAGTACAACTTCAACAAATCATACACAATGTCCTCCGCCGTGGTACATGGCGACGATCTCGACATGGAGCCTACGCTCCAGTCGGTCCTCAACCAAAACACTCTCCGCTGGATCTTCGTCGGAGGAAAAAGGAGGTGTGGGTAAGACCACCACCTCCTGCTCGCTGGCCATCCAGTTGGCCAAAGTCCGCAAATCCGTTCTGCTTATTTCGACCGATCCCGCACACAACCTGAGCGACGCCTTCGGTCAGAAGTTCGGAAAGGAGGCCCGCTTGATCGATGGCTACTCAAACCTGAGCGCGATGGAGATCGACCCCAATGGGAGCATCCAGGATCTGCTTGCCACCGGAGATGGTCAGGGTGAAGATCCCATGGCGGGATTGGGCATGGGAAACATGATGCAGGATCTTGCGTTCAGCGTAAGTGCTTATGCCGCTGTCGCGCCCTTATACTCTACGTGTCAATCTAACTCTTGGTGATTCCAGATTCCCGGTGTTGACGAAGCTATGTCCTTCGCCGAAGTCCTGAAGCAGGTCAAGTCCCTCTCCTACGAAGTCATCGTGTTCGATACCGCGCCGACCGGCCACACCCTTCGATTCCTCCAATTCCCTACCGTGCTCGAGAAAGCGCTAGCCAAGCTCTCCCAGCTTTCCACCCAGTTCGGTCCGATGCTCAACTCAATTCTGGGCGCTCGTGGCGGTCTACCTGGCGGTCAGAATATGGATGAGTTGCTACAGAAGATGGAGTCATTGCGGGAGACGATTAGTGAGGTCAACACGCAATTCAAGAACCCAGACATGACCACCTTTGTGTGTGTATGCATTGCAGAGTTCTTGTCACTCTACGAGACGGAACGTATGATCCAAGAATTGACCAGCTACAACATCGACACCCACTCAATCGTTGTCAACCAGCTTCTGTTCCCCAAAGAAGCAAGCGACTGCGAACAGTGCACTGCCCGGAGAAAGATGCAGAAGAAGTACCTTGATCAGATCGAGGAGCTCTATGAGGATTTCAATGTGGTCCGCATGCCAATGCTTGTTGAGGAAGTGCGCGGGAAGGAGAAGTTGGAGAAGTTCAGTGAGATGTTGGTGACCCCATATGTGCCTCCGCAGTAAAGGCGATGTCGATGCGAGATATTTTGTTTTCGCTCATGTCGGACGAATTATGAAAAGACTAGAGAATATTACATGAAGCGTTAGCCTTGTGGACTAAGATTGGTTTGAACCCCATGTAGAGCATCCAGGCTAACGGACATGAATGCGTCCATTCATATTTTATCACACCCTGACTAACCTCTGTGATGAACCTCTTGGATCACATCTCGGTCGATCGGAGATACAACGCACACTAATCCTTGGCCAAATGATATTGGACCCGACTGATATATCTCCTTGAAAGAGGGCCTCCAATCATTCCCGCACATAAACTCGTCTCCATCTGGTATATGTTTCGACCACATATACAATATGATCTTGGCAAATTCAGAATTCAAGCCCTTAGAGCGAGACCATGCCCTAAAAGCGAGAGCTGCAGATGTCCTCGCTGCAGCTCAGTTGCCCCCGCAATCCCAAGGCCACAATCCGTGGTGCCACGACACCACCGCATCAAGAGCCAATTTGGCGCTGCATAGGTTTGGGAATCTGCGGTGAGAGAAACGGCGACGTCAGAACTCATTTCCTTCCGCTTCCAAATATTCCTACAGGTGCACTGTCCACTCTTTTTTAGGAGAATTCTCCAATTCCATGCGCCCTGGGATTGATTCGAGGCCGATGCTCCTCCATGCAAGCCTCACTTTCATCCAAGACCGGGTCCTCGGTAGTAGGAAATGGTAAAGTGGGCAGACTATGATCCCGTTTCATTTCGGCGGTCAGGAGCTCCAATTTGATATACATCAAAGGAAAAAAGAAGGGTTGAATCTCGTTGGCTGATAAAGTGAGGCGGATGGTTCTCTTGTCCTCCGGCCCCCGAACGTTCCGACATGAACTCTCCTCTCGAAGGCGAGGGCACAGGATCTGGGCCGTTTCTGGTGGTTTCCCGCTACTCCCCCTTTCTTCTTGCTGTCTTCCGTGGAGACTCGCTCGAGAGTTCCCGCATTCGTGGGTAGCCGGTTGGTTTCATTTGCCTGTGTGCAGTCGACCTTGTGGATCGTGCTGTGGAAGGGGGATGCGCGGTCCCCTCTGCCGTTGACCTGTTGTGAGACCATATTCTCCGAAGGATCGGGACTGGAGATTAGTGCATTCCCGATTGAGATTTGCCTTATTCGTCTCCATCTCTGGTGGGACTTTTATTTGATGAACCAGGGTACCAACCCACCTATTTATACCCATGCCTCGTCCTTCAGAGCTGTGCCAAAAGTCCCACAAAGAGCTTCCAGGCACGGACCGTTTGTGTCGGTGTCGACTGACATCAGACCCTAGCTCTTCCTTCGCCTCGCCTCGACGCCTCACCTCTTAGGCTTACGATGTCTCCCGTCCAGCAATACTGGCTTCCCGGGTACGGGCTGTCCCGACATATTGTCCTCGGCCATATCCAGTACTTCCTTGGACCAAGTGCAACAGTTAGACCCTACAGCTACCAAGTATGTCTTGCAATTGCTTCCACTACGCCCTCTATATAACCCATGCTAACCAGATATAATTGTAGGGACGCGAAGGGTACCTCATCAACGGTGTGCCACTCACGCGGGTTTGTTCCCCCATCTTTATTAAACATGAATTGAAGCCGGAGAAAGAGAAAGAGAACCAAACGTTACACATCACTAACTGCTCCGGACAGGAACAAATTGATGATCTCGCGGTAATGTCCCGAGAGTACGAGAAGCAGGAAGCTACTCGCATGGCCCACAACAGCAGCGGCGTCTCAACTTCTAGCTCCAGCAGCGACAACTCGGTAACCCAGTCTGAGCCGTACATCAATGAAATCATCCCTATTAGTCAACCCGGAGCACGCAGGCGTGAACCAGACTCGCGAGGCGGTCGTTGAGGCCTATTTGTTTCCTTGCTTCTATCCATTGGACTCGGTGCTTCCTTTCCAGCCCTTGGATCCGTCCTGGGATTCCGTCGGCCAGCAACATTACGAGGAAGGACTTTCCTGTATAGTCGCCTGATACTGCTCCCTTTGGCCGTTTTTTCTTGAAACTACGTTCTTCGTGCCCCGGAGTATCTCGTGGATTGCAGAGACATTGGCCACATGGATATCCAAGCCTGACTCCGTTGCCCAGGTGGAATCCTTGGATTACAAAAGCCCACCCGGACGAACCAGGGGAAAGAAAAGAACAGCAGTCCTGGGATGGAAGTGGCTCTTGTGGGCAATAGCGGTAGCCCTGTTTTGAGCTGATAGGAACGTGTGCCTTTTGTCTCATTCTGATATACCCTTCTCTCTTATTTCTCGTGGTGTTGAATGCCTGTTGGTGTGTTATAATGCCATCTGATTTTGTTATAAAATCTTGGTTTAGATGTTGGCCTAGATCAAATTATAAGCTGGACTGATCTTTTAGGACTTGGGAGGAAATAAGGCGAGGGGATTTAACCACGTAGAGGCTATGCTGGAAGAGGCAGCCTTATGCTACTACGCCAAACGGAATCGATATGTCCAAGCTGATTATGATAGTTAGGAGATACCATTATAACCGAGTATAATCCTAGCTTAAGAACAAGTATAGGTTGGAATAAGGGGTATTGTCAAAAAGACATCATCTTTCACTCATCTCTATAGACCATTCGTAACAGCATAGATAAATCAGACCCTAAGATCAAAGAGTCTACAACATCATATCTCCATCTCTCATCTTTTTTCCCCTTCCAAAGATCAGGGGCGCCATGATTCTCTGGCTGCTTTTGGGGACCCCCTCCAAACCTCCATCAGAAATGGCCAATACATAAAGAGGTCAAGCAAAATATCCGACACGGGAAGTGAAAATATGGGGAGAGAGTGTGCATAAGAACTGCAAGACTAAAGAGGTAAAGAAATAAGTGTGGACCCCCAAAAAAAACGCCAGCCGGATGCCACTCTGCATGGAGTCCCCAAACAACCGTGTTGTGACATACACGGGGAGATCACTAAAAAATGGGGGGGTAGGCAGAAACAAGTTGGAAATCACATAACAGAGAAAAGTTCAGTTTTCAACATCAAGGTCATGGTGTTTTTATTTTGCAACAGCCGAGCTCAAGACTTGTGTGCGGAAGAAGGCACCCTTGGTCTTCTCGATGACTTGCTGGTAAACCGACTGAGGGGGGTGGTTCATGATAACAGTGCCCTCCTTGTAATCGATCTTGGCGTCAACCCGGGTGTCGCGAATAAGGTTGACAATCCACTTCTCACCCTCATCCTGGTTCAGACCGAGGCGAGCGGACAGGTCCCTAGTAAAAAAAGAACAACCGTTAGTCTGTTGTTCATTGCAATTTCCAAATATAAACAAAACTTACTTGATATCAATACGCTGGTGGATCTTGCAGTAGCTCTCGGAGATGAGATGACGGGCAGCGTCGACGAAAGCGTCGGCGGCCGACACAAGGAAGAAATCGCTGCGCAGCACATCCTCTGCCTCACCGAGCTTCTTCTGTGCTTCCTCGAAATCGAAATCGACGTAAAGGGCCTTGACAAAGTCGGTGACGGGGTCGGTGTACTCGTAGTCCTCCTGGCGCACAACGCGGATCAGATCCTTCAATTGCTTCTGGTAGACACCGGAGTGCTTGTGGGGGCGGCTGCGGTTGGTGATGACAGCGGCGGCGAGGTACCGCAAAACCCAAGGGCAGCTGGTCTGGATGGTGTTGATGTAGGCGGGGGAGAAGAAGAGGTCGGTGAGGACGTCGCGAGCGGGGTCGTGGTTGAAGAAGGGGAACAGCGACCAGTGAATGAGCCAAGAGCGGTTGGTGAGCTGACCCATGGGGTTGTTGAACAGACGAGTCTCAATTGAGTCCTTGACCTTCTGAACCTCCTCCATCGCACCCTCCCAGTTGGTGGTCAAGATCTCTGATGCGAGCTTACCCCATGTGGCGGCGGCAACCTTGTCGTTGTCGGTGGACAGAACACGGAACTGGTAAAGCAGCTCAGCGGCATTTCCGTAGCTGCCGCAGCTGTACTGGAACCGTCCGTAGTCGTGGAGAGAGTTGACCATCTCGTTGGTGACACCGTGCTGCTCCTCGAGGAACCGCAAGTTGGCGGCCTTGTCGCTTCGCAGGTTGCCCACGACCTCCTCATCCTGCAACAATTCGGTAATCTTCTCACTCTGATCCTGGTAGTGCTGTAGCTTGGCCAGAACCTCCTCGCGCTTCTTCACAAACTCGTCGGGAATGGTGTCGGAATTGTTGATCTCCTGCCACAGGTTGGCGACGTAGTCGGTCATGTTGGTGTGCTTCAGGAGCTCGTACTTCGCCCGGGTGATTTCCTTGTCCTCCTCATCGCCGGTAGCGCTGAATTCGAGCAGGGGGAAGACCAAGTGACGGTCGAGGTAGGGGATGAGTCGGGGCAGCAAATCATGCTGGGATGCGATATCCTCGGCGGTCTTGGGCGTGTGAGCAGCAGCGCCGCTGAGCAAGGTCTCAGCGGTAGGGGGGGCGTTGTCTGCCATATTGGATCTCAAAAGATGGCAGGAGGGGGCTAAAGGTCTAGAGGGGGATAACAAAGGCCAACCGCGATCAATGGAGAATTTGCAGATTGTGCGGGCGTCGGTGGCCCTAAACCCTTTTTGGAAGTGGGTGTTGGAAAAGCGGTGGCAGAAAATCTGAGCAGAGGAGCATCAGATGTCGCTCTCTGATCTCACCAGTCTTTGCCTTGATATTCCCATTTTCTCCAACCAGGACCTTTCTCTTGGTCCTCTAGAACGTGAGAAATGCCGTCTCTTCTACACTCGGGCCCGTCCTCGGCTATGCGAAAGCAGGTAACGGCCATTTCTCTTCGCGTCAACTCTACACAGTCCGTGGCTTCCGTTCAGAGATGTAGTTCATTTTCCACATTATGTCCTCAGGCAAAATTGCAAGCTTCACGTAAGTTACCTCTCGTCCAATTCTATATTGGTCTCCTGATCTCTTGTGAACTACAAGAGCAAAGCCGAACCCTCGGGTCTTGCACTATCTTGTAACCAACGGACAAGAAAGAGAAAGGAAAAACATGCATCTATGCTGTGTTGGTTTCGTCTCGGAGCAAAGAGCGCATAGCTAACCCTATTTCTCAGATCGTCCTCAATTCTCTCACCCTACTCTCCCTACCCGCCAAAGCCGTACCTTCCTCGCTCATCTCGGTCGTCAAGCGCAAGCCCTGAAACAACAATCTACCCCATCGGCGACCTCATCCCCATCCAAATCAGACAAGAAACCCAATCCCCCCCTGCAGCTCACCAACCTTCCCTATTTCGTCCGTCGCACTGCCTCCAACCAATTGCCTGTCTACGTCGTCACAAAGGCCGGCGGCACCAAGCAACTCACCAAGCTCCAGAAGACCGAGGGCGATCTGGACGCGCTCCGCAACGACCTGGCTTCTGCCTGGGAGTTGTTGACGGAAATAAGCCTAACCCTGACGTTACTCTTAACCGACTCACTGGCCACATCATTGTCAAGGTATGCTGTCTTCTACAGTGCAATTGATTATCATGCAACGGAAATTGATATCTTTCATACAGGGCTGGCGCAAACCCGAGATTGTGAACTTCCTCCAGGAGCGGAGATTCTAATTGTTTTTCTTCTCTAATATCTCAATCTTATCCCATACGCCTGCGATTGAAGAGCTCATCGGAACCATTCGAATGACCCCAAGATTCACCCCAAAAGCATCATCATACCCCTATTGCGAGGGGTATGCTAGAACATACTTATCGGAGAGAGCAAAAATCACATCACGTCGAAAACAAGGGAGAAAGAAAGAAACGAACGCTCACGGTGGTCCCTGATGTGGATGGGTCATATCTATTTCCTTGATCTCTCTCCCCCTTCTCTCGGTGCATACCTTAATCTCGTTGCGGGTTGTTTTCCTTCCCCTTCTTTTCCTCTTTCTTTGGTGTTTGTGTCTTATCTTTCCGGTCGTGTCTTCTGGCGTCCACCTGCTTTTTGCGTTCTTGTTTCCTTGCTTCTCTCTCTACCTGTAACACTTCCAATCTGTACATTTTCGACGACTCGATGGGTGCTAGTGCTTTGATATTGAATGACCACATGGCATTTCCATTTAGGAAATCATCCAGGAAACCTGTAGGTGCGCAGTATATATGGTCCTGTCTGTTGGAAAGTGTAGGTCACTGGCAGACCTGTTTCAAGACCTCTAGATTCCAATTACTTCGCCATGCGGACGGAACTGAGAGGGCTTTCTTGCCCTCTTGTATTTCTGTTAGATGCTTGGATGTGGCCGAGTCCAAGTCCTAGTCTGTGGTAAGCCATTAATTTGATATTTACGACTCTAAATGGAAGCAAAGGAAAATTGGTCATGATGCAAGTATCTCTCGATTTGCATCGAGGGTATTTTGAGCATTGTACACCTAAGCAGAACAGAACGCTATCTCACGAGAACAAAAAGTAAAATCCCCATCACCCACCAGCGCCCAAAAGTTAAGAATAGAAAGACTGACAGTCGAACATGAGTACAAATGACATGAGAGAAAATCAAGATTGTCGTATATGCTAAGTGGAAGAGGATCCGATTCCCCCGAGGCGGGACTTGTACGAAACCAACTTGTCACCAGCGCAATTGAAAGTTCATGCAGACATCATTTACTCCGCCAACCGAGCATATGTGAGGAGCTGGCGAACAACACCACCGTCGATGTTGGGGAGGAGCAGTGCACCTAGCAGGCTTTCTTTTCTGGGAAGGATTCCGGACGGGATGTTGAGAGGGGAGGTGTTGTCGACTTGCTTTGATTTTTCGGCGAGTCGGCGTAGAATCCCTAGTCCTCGATTGACAATCGAACTGAAGGCATACGCATCGGCTTCGGCCTGACTTCTTTGTCGCATGTTGATCTGCGGGATGCGTTCTGTGCACAGTGCGCAGGAAAGTCGCAGGAGATGGACGGCGAACCCGTCGACTGACTCGAGCCATGCTTTGGCAAGAGGGCCATCGGCGAATGTGGTGAGAACATCAGCTGACAAAAGACCTTGCATCAGGAACACTTTGCGTGCATCCACGACGGCCATGGGCTTTTTGTCGGGGACACAGGAGATGGCAAGGCCAAACGCGCGTGTTAATAACTCCGGTTGCGGTGGTGCAGACCCATCGCCAGAGAATATGGCTTTGAAGTAAGTTCGGTTCGGGTCATCTCTTGCCAACATTTTGGCAAGCCCATCAACAGCAGCTGGGGTGTATCGATCAACCGAAGAGTTAAATGCAGTGAACATCACTTTCCCGGAGGGTGATGTGGGTTCAGGTTCGGGCGAGAACGCCAAAAGGAAAATCAACAGATTCAGCGCCTCGTCCTTGCCGGGGATTTGAACCACATGCGCCAAGTTACTCAGCAAGATCACAGCATCCTTCATAAAGTCCAACGTGTTGTGGCTTGTCCGCAAGAACATCTTGCGAGTGCCCATGTAACGAAAGACGGCGGAAAACAGCTGAGCGACAGGAGGGATACCAAGAGGTAGGAAGTTCGTCTCGCTGAACGAGAAATTGCGCAGGATGGTGGTAATACAGATGAGTCGATCGACGGCCCGGTCTAGTTCGTACTCGATACTTCCAAATTCGGGAACATCTGCAAGCGATGTGTTCTCAGACTGGCAGTCACGTGTGACTTCATCATAGGAACGTAGGACCATAGTATCCGACTCTTCCACAGTGTGTTGTGCTAGAAGATCGGCCTGGTCTTCAGCACAGTCGATCAGGCTCTCTACCAAGTCATCACAATTCTCCAATGATATCTGAACGGATGGTTCACCAGAAAGTGTGGTGAGTGTATCCAAAGCAACCCGGATCTCGGCATAGATGCCGGACTTGAGCGCCATCGTCAGCGCGTGAATATCAACAACTCCTAGTTCTGCAAAGCCTGGCACGTCTGGCTTTAGCCTCGAGATATCATCGCCAATCTGGTACATCTCATCAACGGCGATAGGCCCGTGAAAACGACTTCCTGCCAGAACCATAGGTTTAAAGGTTTCCTCAATGGGTCGTTTTACTAGTTGCTCTTGCTTTTGTTCTTGTTGTACTGGCTGCTGTGGGCCCGGAACAGGCGTGACGCCCTTTGCAGATTGCGGGGAAGGAGCTGCGAACTGTCCGGTAGCGGGCTCAGTAGGTGGGACCGGTGGTTGCGACGCCCTTGAGATGCTTGGCCGATGCCCGGCCTGAGCTGGCCTGCTTTGGCTTCGCGCGTGTGTCGGCGTGGCGAACCCATTCACTGGGTTCCCTGGGGCATTATTATGAACTGGCATGTTATTCTGGGGGGACTGCGCCATTCCCTGAGCTTGCTCAAATCCTGGATTAGGCTTCACTGAAGGAGACTGGAATTGACCAGGCGGCCGCGGTATCCCGCCTTGTTGCTGCTGTTGATGTTGCTGCTGCTGCATCTGATCCGCCATTTGTTTTTGCTGTGAGCTGATGAAAGCTTGTTCGTAAGGAGCCAGGTTCCTGGAGTGCTGAGCTTGAATCTCCTGGGCAGCCATGGGGTATTGCATCTGGGGGAATTGCAGCTGATGTGCAACTGCTGGCCACATATTCGTCGCTGTGACCTTTTTTGATCCTCCCATCTTCATCACCGTGGCGTAGAGCTGAACAAGGTGGATCGGACGACCACACACAATAGGATTCTGGTCCAACGGAAGATTCTGGCTTGTCATGAATTTGTGCAATGAGCGCAAGAATGCTTCTGGGTTATTGGGTTTCGGCATGTTCGACTGCATGTTCGGTGGCATTTGTCTCATGCCTCCCATGGGCTGAGGATTGCCCATGGGGTTCATGCCTCCTGGAACTGGGCGACCAGGCATTGCAGGATTGGGATTCATCCGTGTTTGTTGCATGGCAGCCAGCCGCTGTTGTTGATTCGCTAAAGCTTGATGGTAGCCCTGTTGCATGCCACTAAACTGCGGCGCCTGCATCGAGGGCTGAGGGGCTCCCGAGGTCATTCCACCAAACTGCTGCGCCTGCATGAAGTTGGCGTTCTGGGGCGTATTCACGCGACTGCCATCCGACTGTGATGGAGACATATGGGGTCCAGGGTGCGGGCCAGCGGGCGAGAAGGGGCTCGGAGACGCTGTGCCCATGCGAGCGCTTTGTTGATCAAATTCCTGCATGATGGGCGACTGCGTTACATTCGGAGACGCTCCTTGCTGGAGATGCTGGTACGGAGTTGGGTGTTGCGGGAATTGCGGAGTGCCATTGGCCGGTCCTTGATAACCTGGAAATGGCTGGTGGGGGGGTCTGGGATCGCGACCCCGTCACGCCGCCGGGTGCTGGCCTTGGGGACATGGGCATGCCATCTTCTGGCCGGGCTCGCTTGGATGGAATCACTTGGTTTGGATTGTGGAAGCCTGGCGAAGCGTTCCGCGGCACCCCATTGTTGAACATGCGCTGAAATTGGGATGGATCCTGGGGGGCGGGGGAGCCATGAAGGAAAGCAGTAGAGGGATCTATAGTGGGTGGATGGAAGGCGCCATTATCCTGGCCAGGAATATTCGAGGCGTCGGCAAGCCAGGCATTCATGTCGAGCGGTTTTGCCAACCCATCTACCTAGGACGGAGTCAGCACGCGAACATTGGCTCATGCATTATTAACAATGTGCAAAATACGCCATATAGGAATCAAGGAAGTATAGGATTTAGTCCAATGATGGACGATCAGGTGGACGCGTCGGAGGCGAGATGTTTGGAGTCGCGCGCAGACCCGGTCGCGACACGATCAAAGAGAAGGTGGGGAGGGAAGGCACAAGGGGAATATTGGAGATAATATGGGGGGGAAAGGAGGGGAGGGAATGAGGTACATACCGATAAGGCTGGAGTGACTTAAATTCCGCTTTTTATACGGATGACTGAGGCCTCCCGGAATTGGCAGATGGGGGATATGAAGGGGATAGAGGTTGGCCAGGTGTGGTCACGTGGAGTTGAAACCTAAGGCAACAAACCACGGATAAGGACGGAGTCAAAGGCGTTTAAAGATGATATGGATGGGGGGAAGGGTAAGAAGCTGGGGTAGGCTAAAAATGTTAGCAAATCACAAGGAAGTTCAGTCTTGATCTTTTGAAAGAGCCAAGATATTATAATAATGGAAGCTCCTCCAGAAACCACGGACAAATGACGGTTACAGGAGGGACATAACATTTGAAGGGAAAAGGGGGGGTGCGTGGCCACAACCAAATAATATCAATACATGTAATAAAATAAGAGTAGAACGGTAAGGAAAAAAAATAATAGCAAACGAAACGAAACAATAACCAAATAGAACTTACCAATTCACGAGATCCGTTCAGTTAGGGATGAAAGGGGAAGTGGAGAGAGAAAGAAGGGGAAAAATTACTGACTCAGAGCTTTCGTAAAACCTTGGAATCACCTCACCTGTTCTGGTTACTTGTGTTACTGGGTAATTTTCTTTTAGAGTCGCTTTCTTTTTTTTCGGTCTTCTCCTCGTCTTTTTCGTTAGTCTTCTCTCTGTTTTTTTTTTCAGTTTCCTTTTTCCCCCCTTGTGTTGGTTTGGATTTCTCATTGGTGTTGTTATCTCGTTCAGATCGGGTGTTGCCAGCCTCAACCTGCATATGAAAGAGACTGGCCACGCATAGGGCACACATAGGGGGGAATAATGGGAAAATTAAGGAAACAGAGGCAATATGGAAATCTCTTTCTGAGGGAAAATTCCCATAAAACCCCCATCTTCCCCTCAGACTTTGTAAGTTCATCTAAACGATGATCCATTCCAACGGTCTCCCGAGTCAGGTTAGATCATATACTCCAACCCCGATATGGTCATGTTAGCAGCCACCCAGTGATAAATTCCAAAGGGGAGAATTGGTTTGAAAAAGGGAGTCTTTCCAGACTGAAATATGGGGGGAAGGGGAAAAAGAAATAATGGGAGGGAAATAAAAATAAAAACAGAACTAGAGCCGTCACGGTGGCCACCTGGGCAGGTGGTTCTCCTTATATAAAGCTCAGGCTAGCGTCTGATCATCTTCTCGATACGCGCCCAATCCCCGGAAGTCACCAAAAATTCGAGGGCCAACAACTAAAAGAGTGGATTTGGATTGACCTGGGTTTCCTCGTGAACCCGGTGCAAGGATCCGACTCGATCCGCATGGGAAATCATGACGGCTTTGGTGCCTGTCCCACCTACCGTGTCCCGGCCTACTCCACCGCTAGAGATGATTGGATCGACTTTTCTTCATTTCCCTTTTGTAGGGCTTTGGCAAGCTTGAGGTCATGGCTAACTCCAATGGTAAGCATGCTCGTGTCTCAAAGGCCTTTGCGCACGGTGGTCCAATATGATATTCTCCTGGGTTGAACCTGATCAGGTGTCCAAGTTGACATGCTTGTGCATCTATATATCACTGGATGAAACAAATAGCCTAGGCAAATGAGCCTAAAAGCCTTCTAAGAGGCTCGTCATTGGCTCCAAGGCTACATATTCCACAGCCGCCGCTAGCGTCAGACCATAGATTTGGATGATACACTCAAGACAGGATTAGTGTATACTTGACACCTAGTAAGATACAAGGAGAATGATGGTCAGAACTATCAAGTCTCTCGGATGTTCTTTGTAATTTATCTTGTTCCTGGTGAGACTACTGCATTGCAAGTGGACGGGGCGCCTAATTTGGTAGTGTTACCGTATCGCCAATTGCAACAATCTTTTTTGAACATTGGAATGATGCAAGTAAGCTACATATACACTATAATGTAGAAAATAACCATCTTATGATATATTTTACATGGCCATAAACACATTCCAAGGTTGGAACTAAGTCTACAACTGGGCTGTTGGCAAGGCCAATGGCTGACATCACGTGATCGATAAGCTTCCCGGGCTCATAGCATCGAAAGCTCCAGATGGCTGAACTCCGAGCCCTTCACACAGCGCGTCATTCACCAACCATCTCCAAAGCACATCACATTTTCTTTCATTTCCCGCTGATACATATATTACCCTTTCTCATCTTGCTTGCTACCCAAAGTATTCATCATGGGAGACGTTGCCGTGGAGAACCCGGCGAACAACGTCACGCCTCTTACCAAGCCAGGTGCGCTTGACGCCCTCGCCAACTTGGATTCCCTTGATGGCACAGGGGCTGATGGAAATGATGAATATGCTACCCTCAAGAGGCTACAGAGACATCTCGAGTATGTCTGACCGTATTTGTTGGATGGAGTGATCTGTACTGACGTCTGAACACAGGTATATCCAACTGCAGGAAGAATACATCAAGGATGAGCAGAGGTATGCATATTGGATTCTGTCATTTAATATTTGCATCAGTGACTAATTACTCGTTCGATGCAGGAGCTTGAAGCGGGAACTAGTCCGGGCACAAGAAGAGATCAAGCGCATACAGAGTGTGCCATTGGTCATCGGACAGTTTATGGAGGCAATCGATCAAAAGTATGCTATGCATTTCTGCGTCTGGGCCTCTGGGCGAGATGATCATTTTGCTAACTAGTATCTCTAGTACCGGCATTGTGCAAAGCTCGACCGGTTCTAATTACGTCGTCCGTATCCTCTCCACTCTCGACCGCGAGAAGCTGAAGCCCTCATCCTCGGTCGCCCTTCACCGCCACTCCAATGCCCTTGTCGATATTCTTCCTCCCGAGGCTGACTCCTCGATTGCGATGCTGGGTGAGAATGAGAAGCCCGATGTGACGTATGCAGATGTTGGTGGCTTGGATATGCAGAAACAGGAGATTCGGGAGGCCGTCGAGTTGCCTTTGACGCATTTCGAACTCTACAAGCAAATCGGTGGGTAGTAATGGATCCATTGCGGCTAATGGCGACGCTAACAGTTTGTAGGTATTGACCCTCCCCGTGGTGTCTTGCTCTATGGGCCCCCGGGAACCGGAAAGACCATGCTGGTGAAAGCCGTGGCCAATAGCACAACCGCCAGCTTCATCCGTGTCAACGGATCAGAGTTTGTACAGAAGTACCTAGGAGAGGGACCTCGCATGGTCCGTGACGTGTTCCGGATGGCTCGTGAGAACTCCCCGGCCATTATCTTCATTGACGAAATCGATGCGATCGCCACGAAGCGTTTCGATGCCCAGACTGGTGCCGATCGTGAAGTCCAGCGTATTCTGTTGGAGTTGCTGAACCAGATGGACGGTTTCGAACAAACCAGCAACGTCAAGGTCATCATGGCCACCAACCGAGCCGACACCCTGGACCCGGCTTTGCTGCGTCCTGGTCGTCTGGACCGAAAAATCGAGTTCCCGAACCTGCGTGACCGACGTGAGCGCCGATTGATCTTCACAACCATTGCAGCAAGGATGTCACTGTCCCCAGAAGTGGACCTCGATGCCCTGATCGTGCGCAACGATCCATTGTCTGGTGCTGTCATTGCTGCTATCATGCAGGAGGCCGGTCTGCGGGCTGTCCGCAAGAACCGTTACAATATTATCCAATCGGATCTTGAGGATGCTTATGCTGTCCAGGTCAAGACTGGACAGGATGATGACCGGTACGTTCCTTGTTTGCTCTTTGTGTTTTTTTCTATATCACTAACTGATTTCTTGCAGTCCTGACTTCTACCGGTAAATTCTTGAGTTTCTCGGGAACGTGGGTATGAATGACAAGAGCTTGGTCTCCCTCACCAGTTGTATTATCAATAATATGCAGGCGCCATGTGTCACAATTGTTTGTTGGTCCTATGATATCCGTTCAACGTTTAGATTGTAGATGTACATTGTAGATTGGTTGGCAGCATCCTATCCGTAGACAGTTTTAAGTACATTTAAATATGTTTTCCGTCACTTTTCTCTGAAATAGCCGATATGGTATCAATGATATATCATATAACTAGTATCGGTTTTAGATGCGGATGACTCGGGAAAAGAGTCGAGATATATATATATCCATTCGATCCGGGAGCAACTACTTTTCTTTTCTTTATCTATATGTACGTCCTGGGTTATGTTTTAATAATATATCCACAAAGCGGCGGCTTAACAGTTCAATATCGTATTTACCTACTTGTTCCAAGTAACTATTTATGAGGCTGGAATATACTTAAAAGTCATAAAGTTCATTCAAGTCAAGCGAACCACACCGAGGCCCATTCTAGACGATGTACCCCGTATGCAGCGTGGTACTCACTTGTTGAAGTCAAGGCAGCCTTTGAGCATCTGAACCTTGAAAGGGCACGCGATCCCTTGAAAAGCGCCAAGCGGAGTATTTTCTGGAGAGTTGCGGCCTCTGGGCTACACATGCTTAAAAAGTCTACAATGATACTCCGTGCACATCAAAAACTTTATGGAGTACCACAACAGGGCAGGATTACCTTCCTGTAAAACAATAATAGCATCATCAGCGTAGCCTTTTGCCACATCATCTATCGTGCAGCTGCCAGGTACGCCGGGAGGGGTGTCTTCCGACCAGGTCCGACCACGCCCAGGCACCAGCCCAAAGTGCTTTCCCCCTGCTCTCCAAGCTTGTACGGAGAATAGTATGGAGGAGTCATAGTAAGCCAGTGAGTAAAATGGCCCGAGAAACAAGAAATATCCTAATGTCCTTTGTATACGTCAGGAACTGGAATGTCCCGGGTAGGCAACCCATGTCATGAGTCCATCGCCAAAAGGGGTTAGTGTGACCCTCCCGCTTCCGTCATCGTCTTCTCCAGCCTCCACTTCCCCATCTACTGCCCTTATCTCCTCTCTCCTTCTCACATCCGAGTCGTTCTCTTTTTTGCATCCAACATCTACAACTTTCTTTTTTTCGTATTGAATGATGAAGTCGTTCACTCTCCTGACGGCTTCGGCGCTGTTGGGCAGCGCTGCCGCCGAGGTTCACAGACTGAAGCTCAACAAGGTCCCTCTGGCCGAGCAACTGGTATGATCATCGCTATCGGCCCAAGGATACCCGAAACTAATAGATTGAAGAACACACACAACATCGATGCTCATGTGCACAACCTGGGCCAGAAGTACATGGGAATTCGTCCCGAGAAGCACCAGGACTTGTTCCGCGACACTTCCTTTAATCCTGCTGCTGGCCATGATGTGCTGGTTGACAACTTCCTGAATGCTCAGTGTAAGATGCCACCTCAGAGAAACTTCAGCCTCTGAGGAATGACACTGACCTTTCCAGACTTCTCCGAGATCTCCATCGGTACCCCTCCCCAGACCTTCAAGGTTGTCCTTGATACCGGTAGCTCCAACCTGTGGGTCCCTTCTTCGCAGTGCAGCTCTATCGCCTGCTTCCTTCACAGCAAGTATGACTCGTCTTCTTCGAGCACCTATGAGAAGAATGGCACCGAGTTCGAGATTCGCTATGGATCTGGCAGCCTGAGCGGCTTCGTGTCTAGGGACACCCTTCAGATTGGTGACCTGAAGGTCAAGGGACAGGACTTTGCGGAAGCTACCAATGAGCCTGGTCTGGCTTTTGCCTTCGGTCGCTTCGATGGTATTCTTGGCCTTGGCTATGATACCATCTCTGTGAACAAGATGGTCCCTCCCTTCTACCACATGATCAACCAGAAGCTCGTTGATGAGCCTGTGTTCGCTTTCTACCTTGGCGATGCCAACAAGGATGGCGATGACTCCGTGGCTACTTTCGGTGGCATCGACGAAAGCCACTACACTGGCGAGCTCATCAAGATCCCTCTCCGTCGCAAGGCATACTGGGAGGTCGAGCTCAACTCCATTGCCCTTGGTGACAATGTTGCTGAACTTGAGAACACCGGTGTCATTCTGGACACTGGTACTTCCCCTCATTGCCCTGCCCTCCACCATGGCCGAGCTTCTGTAAGTTGATATTTCGCCTGTCTTTGTAACCCTCTTTACTGACTTATTCCACAGAAACAAGGAGATCGGTGCCACTAAGGGCTTCACTGGTCAGTACAGTGTCGAGTGTGACAAGCGGGACTCGCTGCCCGACCTCACCTTCACCCTGGGCGGCCACAAGTTCACCATTGGTCCCTACGACTACGTCCTGGAGGTCCAGGGCTCTTGCATCAGCAGCTTCATGGGCATGGACTTCCCCGAGCCTGTGGGTCCCCTGGCTATTTTGGGTGATGCCTTCCTGCGCCGCTGGTACAGTGTCTATGATGTCGGTAACAACGCCGTCGGTCTGGCCAAGGCCAAATAAATCCCCCTAATGCTCGATGGCCAGGTGAGCTGTGAATATCAAAGTACTAGTTGACACCAAGAGATTGCTTCGTATATACATGGGGCTCATGGGTTGAACGTATGCTTTCATAGCGCACTTCATTTGCCTATTGCTAGGTAGCATGTTGATCAGGGTTTTTGTTTTTGCTGGCACAGCCCCATCACGAGGCCTGTTGTTCACTGGTATTGCAAATTGATATCTTTATTGGTTATGATCTACCTATTGCATTTGTCCTTTCTATTGAATAAGTCTTCCCTCATAGAGGCCTCGATATGCAGAGCTATATCCCTCGGCAAATTCCACACGGTAAGAACTTGAGTGGCAATTGGCTGGAGCTTATGCTGGTTAAGGTGCAGGTAAGCATTAACAGTTAAGTTTCTAATACATACAGTCAGAGAAAGCGAGTGGGATGTTACTATTAGCATTCAAGAGTAAAACTTTACCTGATCAAGCCATTATACCTAGGTATCGGACCACATCATTCATAAAAGATAAGATACTTGAACTGAAGTAAATCGCATGTCAATCAGTAAGAGTAGATACCGGTTTTCAAGTACCGGTATGACATAAGCGGAAGTAGCTCTCAACCTGGATCGAGTGAGTCCCCGCACAACTTCAATGAGCTTCCCTTTTCTTTGATCGCAGCCCGCATTCCTCTTTCAACATTTTCCACCTCCTCAAATCCAAGTGAATTATTCCGCCTGGTGTGTGGCTTACCACTGGACTCCGCGCCAGGTTGTGCTAGGCGCACAGTTTTCTTTTCCCATCCGCGCCTTGGAGTGGCGATTCCCATTGCGCTGCCTAAATCACCACTCACATCTACTTATTCCACCGATTTAGCTTGGACCACTGAGTCATAGGCTTCGTTACTACCAAAAACCCCGATATTATCCAGCTCTACACGCGTTGCGTGTCGGTGATGGCTACGTAGCCGGAGTCGCACGCGATCACTCCATTCGACCCACAGTCCTTGACGCGCGCGCTGTCAACAAACCAAGGGCACAGAATATCTTTTGAGAGAGTGTCAGGACAGGAACTGAGAGTTAGTACATTACATCGCCTGGGGGCGAACGAAGAGCAACGATGCTTCTCCGTCTGCCCACCAGCCTACATTACCCGATCACCGTGACGTCGCTGCTCAAACAGCCTGGTGACACGGTTGAAAAGAATGAGGCTTTGTTTTGGTATGTCTATCAGACTGCCGTCACCGAGGGTGATGGACTGGGGAATACTGTCGAGGTGATGCGTAGATACCCGACTAGATTTGAAGCGACTGTTGATGGAGAGATCATTGAATGGCATATCCAAAAGGGAGATGTTATTGATGAACCGTGAGCATATCGATCGTTATCTTTTATTGTCGAACGTTGTCTAATTCTTTGCTAGGGTCAATGTCGTCGAAATCAATGAGCCTTGCGCGCACGAGGTCCAGTTTGGAGGACTTTGCGCCGAGTGCGGGAAGGACATGACTGAGTATGTATAAGCCTTTCAGCGGAAAGGAAATTGAGCTTTTCTAACTGCCCGTCTCATGAACAGGTCTACGTACAACACCGAAGTCACAGATGCTATGCGTGCTCCAATATCCATGGCTCATGACAACGTCACACTTACGGTCAGCGAGCTGGTAGCAACTCGGGTTGAAGAAGATGCGAAGCGCCGGCTACTTGCATCGAGGCGTTTGACTCTGGTGGTGGATCTTGATCAAACTATTATCCATGCCACTGTTGATCCAACAGTAGGGAATGGAAGAGAAGACAAACAAAATCCAAACCACGAAGCTGTGCGGGATGTGCGACAATTTCAATTGATTGACGATGGACCTGGGATGCGTGGATGCTGGTACTACATCAAGCTGCGGCCCGGACTGGAGGAATTCCTGCAAAATGTGGCGGAGATTTATGAGTTGCACATCTACACCATGGGTACCCGTGCTTATGCCCAACATATTGTTGATATCATTGATCCTACCCGCAAGCTCTTCGGAGACCGAATTCTTAGTCGTGACGAGAGCGGAAGTTTGACGGTCAAGGACCTGCAACGGCTGTTCCCAGTGGACACAAAGATGGTGGTGATCATTGATGATCGTGGTGACATCTGGCGGTGGAGTCCCAATCTGATTAAGGTCTCGCCTTATGACTTCTTCGTCGGAATTGGTGACATCAATTCTAGTTTCCTCCCAAAGAAGGAAGATATTGGAGCGAACAAGCCTCAGATCGAAGCAAAGGCACCGGAGAAGACCAAAGAACACCACGTCAATGGCAAAACACAAGAGGGGACCGAGATCTCAGCATTAGAACAGCTGGTGACCATGGGAGGTGGAGACAGCCCAAGGCTCCTACAGGAACAGACTGATGCACAAGAAGAGACAATATTGCATCAGGTGGAGGACCGACCTTTGTTGCAAAAGCAAAAGGAATTGGAGGCTGAGGATAATATCGCTGAAGCCAGTGAGGCATCGTCTGGCGCCGAAGAAGCCCATGAATCTGCGAAACATCGACACCACCTACTCGAGGATCACGATCAAGAACTCTTCCAGCTGCAGAACCGACTCGAGCAAGTACATCTTCAGTTCTATGATGAATATGACAAGAGACGGACTCTCGCTCTTGGCGGTCGGGTGGCAGCTCTAAGGGGTGAGAAAGTTCACTCGAGAGACAAAGACGTGGATCTCAAATTGGTCCCCGATGTCAAGGATATCATGCCGCAGATTAAGCGGCGTATCCTCGGAGGGGTAGTGTTGGTATTTTCAGGTGTGCTTCCTTTGGGAATAGACTTCCAGAATGCAGACATCTCCCTGTGGGCGAAGAGCTTTGGTGTGACGATCTCGTCAAGGGTAAATGCCCGCACAACTCATCTTGTGGCTGGGCGCAATCGCACCGCCAAAGTGAGAGAAGCCACTCGCTATCCCAACGTCAAGATTGTGACGACACAATGGCTTGTCGACTCGTTGGTTCAGTGGAGACATGTAGACGAAGAACCGTATCTCCTCCCGCTTCACCCAGACGACCGAGGCGACCCCCTGACCCCAAGTGAACTCGAACTTGAGACCTCCATGCTCTCATCCACAGACGAGGATATGACAGGGTCGCAATGGACACAAGAAGATGACGCCGAAGATATCTTCAAGGCATCCGGTCTGGACGAGACATCGCCGGTCGGGTATGATGCCGATGAACAAGCCGCTGTGCATGATGAACTTAAGGACTTCCTGGGTAGCGATGACGAAAGTGAAAGCGACACCGAGTCCTTATTAGACGAACCATCCACAGGAGGCAAGAAGCGTAAACGCAACGAAGAAACCGAAAGCGGCACTGATGAAGAAGAGTCTGGAGATGACGACGGAGACGACCATGACAAACAAGGCTCCCGGCTCTCCCAACGCATCAAACGCTCTTACGAGCGCAACACCAAGCTGCGAGAAATCACATCTGCTCCTGCCCCTGGCAGTGACCAGGTTTCCCCAGACCTTCCAAAAACACCAGCTGTGGAGGGAGTGTCTGACTCCGAAACAGCGGGAACCAGCAGCGGTGCCAAGGCTGAGTATCCTGACCCAGATGACGACGATGACGAGCTGGAACGGGAGATGCTTGCTGCATTCGAAGGCGGAGGGTATGACTCTCAGGTAGAGGCAGAAACTGCCGCTGAGAATGGATAGAGCACTCCATTGGTTTTTTGTCTTCTCGTTTCAGGTTCTCTTTGTGTCTCTGCCGTGTCATAACCGGGGTGTGTGCGGTTGCAATGTGCTCTTGGCATAGCGACGGCGTTTATTAGGTCTATTTGACTTTGTTTTCTTTCTTGTCTGTAGTTCCCAGGAAGTTGTGTATCTGTGAGAATCTCTATGTACAATTCAGTTTCATATACTATCCATGAACCACTTGGGATTCTGTCTACATCAAGGTGATCTATGTGTCTAGGTTGAAATAACTCATTTATATCCATTCCGATATAGCCAAGTTTCACGAACAGTACATTTCCAAAAACAACAACGCTATATCGCTTATTCAACGCCAGAAATGCAAAAGATGGTATCACAAAACATCAAATCAATAAACATCCCGATTAACCTGCCACGACATGATCATCATCCAAAGATAGAAAATCGTATTAACAAGCTCAAGCGCAAAGGCAGTTTTCCAGCAATTGCCTATAAAACCAGTCAGTCACCGACATATAACAGTGGGAAAGACATAGAAGACAAAAACTCACAAATAGTACTCTGCGTCAACCAAGCCAAGGTATTAATATTATTCCCCCAGGCCTTATTATCCTCCACATAGATCCGGCAATTATCATTCACGTTCGCGACAACCCCATACAGCTGCAGCGAAGTCTCAATCAGACCTGTCAGCCACAGCACAAGGAGAATAAAGCTGCCGATGATGATAATCCCCGGTAAGAGGAAGTGCCGCGATGCAAGGACCATAATTAGGAATATGAAGCATACCCCGAGTGCGCTGCACACGACCATGTAAGGGAAGAGCCTGGATATTGTTAGTATACATCGTATATCGTATAAGAAGGCTGACATGTAAGAATGTGGGGTGTAGATTCCAATGCTGTAAGAATGCTTCCCCACCACATAGTATACATATAGATATAGTCACTTACCATGGTGTTCCGAGATGCATTTGTGTTTGCACAACTATGAACCAGGAGAATATCCCCAGACATGTTGCCGAGCACGATAGGACGACCATAATCCAGATGTTGAGTTGGAGCTCGGGCCAGTGGTAGCGACGGCGCGCTTCGGGGCGCTTGCGGACTGCCATTTGATTGTGTGTGGGATGTGGAATGGAGGTTTCTCGAGGTGTGTTGGGTTGTGTTGGATTGTGATGGCTTGCGATGGGTGGAGCTTGCGATTGCGGAGTGGGTTGTGTGCTTTATACTGGTCTTGTATACTGCCCGACGCAGGCTTCGATGCCCTATTGTTGCAGGCTTGGGATGCGATGGCCAGATCGTGAGTCAAGTGATTCAGTTCTGAGAGGATTGGTAGAATCGTATGGATGTCTCTGGTGAGGCGTGACTAGGACAGCGCATTGGGCGCCCTTGAGGGAGGTGCGACGTGGATATTTACAATTGCGCATGAATCAGCTAAATGAGAGAAAAAGGCCAAGATATTCAGAGTAAAGAAAGAAGAAAAATTAAAGAAACAAAATAAAAAAAACAAAAGGCCGGGGAGGGGAAAAGTAGGAAATTGGGGTGGCAGGGGATTTAGTGGCTTTCGATTTGATCGACTTTCGACATTTGAATACTTCAATGCTTTCCAATTTTTGTACTGAATAACTCAAGTCTCATTTAACTGTTTTAACACATCTATCTTTTACACCATTCATCGAATCTTTTATAGAAGAGTGTCGCCCAATGCACTACGCACCAACGAACACCCCGCTCGAATGGTCTCCGAAGCGCCCTTGGTCTCCAGGCTGGGGTTCACCTCGACCAAGTCCATCGCAACCAGATTTCCCGTCTCATGCACAGCTTCACAGATGAAGTCTCCCTCACGCAGTGTCAGTCCACCACGGACTGGTGTACCGGTACTAGGTGCCCACTGAGGATCCAGCGCATCGACATCGAAGGACAAGTGAATGGGAGTATCGTTACCGATGTGAGCGAGAGCCATTTCAACAACGCGACCGATACCATGACTAGCAGAGGACAGAGAGGTTAGCAACGAAGGTCACACCACCACCGCAACCAGGGAAAATCGAACGAGAACATACCGGTCGATATCGTGCATACTGAAAGCCTTGATACCATTCTCACGCAAGAGCTTCTTCTCCCCACGATCGACATCACGCAACCCGATATAGACGAGCTTCTGCGTGCTCACGATGTGCTCATCCTGCATCCAACCAAAGATATCCTTCTTCTCCTCCCGGGCCAGCCGGGTCAGGAATGCCATCGGCATACCGTGGATGTTCCCGCTGTCGCTTGTTTCGGGGATATTGATATCGGCGTGGGCGTCGACCCAGATGACGGCCATTTCGCGGCCCAGACGCTCGCGGATTGCCTTTGCTGTGCCGGAGACGGTGCCGATGGCGATGGAGTGGTCGCCGCCGAGAGTGAGTACGAACTTTCCTTCCTTGGCGTAGTCGTAGACCTGTGAGCTGAGCTTCTCAGTCACGGCGCTGACGGCTCGTGGCTTCTTCATGCCTCGATGGTCGGGGTCTTCGGCGGGGATGTCCTTCTCGTAGTAGTGGACTATGTCGTCGTGGTGGACGTCGTAGTCGAGATCCTCGCTGAGTTGGGTTAGGAGTCCTGACTCGATGAGGGCCATTGGGGCCGCTTCGACGCCCATTTTGCACTGTTGGTGGGGGTTAGTATGATCCATGATCTATAGCTTCTGCACTGTCTTACCTGGCCGCCATTGAAACCAACGGCAACGACGCCGAGCTGGTTAGGGTGTGAGAGGAACCGCGAAGTGATGGTTGAAGGTTGGGTCATTGTGTAGGATGTATAGAAAGTAGGTGAAGGAAGAAAAGAGAGCTAAGATCAAGATAAGATAAAAAGTGGAGCCTCGATCAGAGAGGTCTGGAGAGGTCAAGATGTGATTTTTATTTTGAAAGAAGAAAATAAGAGGATAACTCTTCCTTTTAAATATCTCAGAATTGTCTTAGGTCTTTCCCATTAACCCCCGACTTCAACCGGGGCGGTGCTCTCATTCCTTGCGCGATGCCCGCGAAGTCGCTAAAAACTGCTTTTAGCGATCAAAGCGACTCCGCCGGGATCTCCATCACTTCCGTTAAGTACAGGTTGAGGAGAGCTCCCCCTTTTTAGGGCCATTCGGTGTCCCACAGGCTTTTGCTTTGACCTGTTACAGTCAGCGATAGACCGGGAATTCTGTCATCTCATTTCCGGGCTTTTATTCAGCGTGGGGTGGTATCGGAGGTCCGGCAGAGTTGGAGAATAATTGATAAAGGCCACAGTCTTGGGTATCATTGATGAGAATACATTTTATACTATACTATACAAGCTATCCCAGAATCAATTCCCGGAGAATCTCCTCTGCCTTGAACGCCTCCACCCGGCCCTTCTCGCCAGTGCGCATCATTTGCCCCACGAACCACCCCAGTTTACCCAGTTGATTCTTGCTGCGGATCTGCTCGACCATCTGGGGGTTCAGGGCAATGACCGACTCCGCTAGCGCTAGATACTCTTCCCGCGACAACGGCCGCAGCAAGAGATTTTCCTCCTCAAGTAGTTGCGGCACTGGTCGATGGTCCCCGTTAAAGATGGTGGCCAGCACCTGTTTGGCTGTCGGGCCGGTGATGAGTTTCCGCTGCAGGTGGTCGATGAGATGGGCTAAGGATCGGGCTGGGACGATCTCAGCATCCCATGCCTGGTCTGCCTTGGTCAAGAGACCGCCCAGCTCGTGCAAAACCCAGTTGCTCGCCACCCGCGCGAGACCAGCGCGCGTTTTATCATCTTGGTCTACTTGAAGGCTGCGGAGGATATCCACCACATCGTAGTAGTATTCGAGGCGGGCTCCGTCGTCCAGCTCGATGAGGGGTTTGGCGTCTTCGATTGGCAGATTAAACTCAGATCCGACAAGCAGCGTAAGAAGAGCATCTGGCGCTGTCGGAAGAGATTCTCTGAGACTAGAGAGCAGATCCTCTCCAATGATCAGTGGTGGAATGTCAGGATCAGGCATGTAGCGGTAGTCGACTGAGCCCTCTTTGCCGCGAAGTCTGCGAGTCTCAGTGCTGCCGATCGTCCATCCACGTGTCTCTCCTTCTACGACACTGCCACTCTCGAGCACCTCGATCTGACGGTTCTTCTCAGCAATGATGGCATCCTCTACCGCCTTGAAGCTGCTGAGGTTCTTGATTTCGGTACGCTGACCCAGCCCAGTAATCCCATCGTACTGATGTTGCCCGGGTGTTTCGCCTCGGCGTCGGACGGAGACGTTGACATCTGCACGAAGACCACCCATCTCCATTCCCGTAGTCACGGCACCACACGATTGTACAATCGCTTGTAGTTTCCGCACGCATGCTGCGGCCGTTGCAGGAGTGTGGATTTGCGGCATGGTGATGATTTCGATAAGAGGATGGGACACACGGTTGAAGTCGAGAAGTTGTGTCGAGGGCGGGTATTCCTGGGATTTGGCTGTGTCCTGCTCCAACTGGAGTTGCTTGATGTCAATACGAACCCGTTCGCCGTCTTCCGGGGCGATTCCGTCGTAATCGAATAGGTCAACGTAGCCATTTCGCGCGAATGGTTCTAGAGCTGGTCAGCATATTTCACGTCTGAGAGGGACAGTACTTACCATAGTACTGTGTGATTTGATACCCCGCCGGTTGATCCTGGTAGAAGTAATGTTTCCGATCAAACCGACTGACTGGTTGTATCTCACAGTTCAGTGCAATGGCAGCGCGGAGAGCTGGGAGGAGTGTTGCGATTTGGAATTCCTGTCTCAGATCAGCCCTGGCCCTATTTCACAGCATTGTAAACTATACACTAACCGGTTGGCTACCCGGGAATGCCAGATCGAACAAGGCAACGTTGGAATTGGGAGTATCGCTTGTCGAGGTTGCTGCCCCTATTCAATTTATGAGAGGATGACTCGTAATCTCCAGGTGTAAAGGCGTACTGACGGGAAAATAATTTGGCCTCTGTATCCAACTGCGCGTGGATCTCCACGCCCACTGTGAGTTCCCATTCTTGCCTCGAAGCCTCCTCTGTTTCCTTGCGTTGTCTCTTGTGCGACCGAAGCGCTTTGGCTTCCTGCTTGAGTTGTTTGCGGAGGGGAACGCGATCTGCGGAGGTCGGCGGTTGGAGATAGCGGTTTGGCGCGGAGGAGAATGGAGCTTTAGGGAATGAAAGGGATGACCGAGTCAAGCGTCGAACGCAAAGTGAGCGGAGCGTACCGCTGCCGATCCATGATCGAAGCATAGAGAGATTGGACTTGGGTTGTTAGTGTTGAGCCTTGCAAGACGTGAACTAGCGGGAGAAGCTGGACTTGGCGATCTGCAGATCAATTATTGGACTTTAGCCTCGAGTGACACTTTTCTTTAACCCCGTTTTCATTTATACTACAACATTGAATGCTTCTCAAAATTCAAAGTAATATATGATATTAAAATATCTCTTAAGCCTAATATAGTTATAATTTCTCCTAATAATGTGTGGTCCCTATATATATATACCGCTGTAGCGACAATTCCTATCTACCTGTAGTGGCCTAATTGAGCTGGAATAGCTTCGCTTCTATCTATAACATGGGACAATTTCTTCCAGGTTCATTCGACCTCGCTTCCCGTCTAAACCTAAACTCATTCAGCCTCTGCGATTATCGCAATCCGTCTTAGGTTGAGCCACCTAGTAAGGAAAACTGCGTAAATCATCCTAGATAATGACCATGGCAAGCTTCAAGAGTCTTATTTCGATCTCTCTATATACTATCAAATTAGTTAACCTGCCACTACTAGCCTAAAGCATCAAATTCAAGCTGACTCAAACATCATCAATCTTCTCTCGAGCGGCTGCCTGCTCCTCAGCAACTACATCGGCAGGGATGCGGTCTGGTGTCGTGTTCACAAGCATAATCATAGGGAGAAGAGAAGCCCCGAGTAGCCCAAATGTCACGCCGCTAAAAAGCCTGTTAGACATATGCTTGATAAGGGGGTATTATAAGTGAGATGAGCAGACGTACAATCCAATCAGAGGGTTACTCGTCGTTTGCGTGTTCATGCCGTAGGCAATAGCCTGTCCAATAGCCTCGATGCATCGGAATGCAGCACCGTTACGGACATTTTCTAATATGACAGTTAGCATCCAGGTTTTTGCTGATCCCCTAGAAACATTTTTTGGATACTCACCCTGCGCATCTGTCGCGAACGATGATAGGAGCCAATACATGTACGACTGCGACAACGGACCTGTAGTCTGCACAAAGAAATACGGCAGGAAGGACGAAGGGTATAGCCCATCATCCCAATCGATAGCGCCAGGATCATGGCGGTTGAACTTGACCTGCATAATAATGGACCAGATGTATACACCGAAGTTGAGGATGACGACGGTGTATAGGCCAATCTGGGCGCGGCGGCGCTGGCTGAGGCTCTTCATGTCGAGGATAAATCCGAGGCCAAAGCAGCCAATGCTGAGAAACGAGGTTAGTTCAGGTGTTAATAAGAAGGAAACTCCACAGACTGGACCTACATGCAGAACAAAGGCGAGATGAGGGACGATAGGGCGCGTGAGCGGACGGTGAAGTGGGTTCCCAAGTAGGTAGTCCAGGTACCGCTGGCATATCTGTTAGCCTTTTATTGTCCTTCAACGACGGGTAAGGGGCTAGGAAACTGGCGTACGTGTAGAAGAATGACCATAATGCCCAAAGGGAAGAAAATGCAATGAGTTTCGAGGTCATGGTCTTCGCAATGCGTTTCACTTCCATCTTGGTAGACAGGGTCTCTGAGGTGACGATTCGAGTACCATCGGATCGAACAACACGTTCGAAGGGAGTTATTAACAATGCAAATGGCAGGCTAAGCAATATAATTAGTATCAGTCATCTCTTCGCTCTTTAGATTGTTCGCTGCGCGGATGCACTCACGCAAGACACTCAATGATCACAAAGGCAATGTAAGTATCGGCAGAGACACCGCCGCTGACCCCTTTTTCGTAGTTCTTCGACAGACTGTAAAAAGCGAGATGATAAGAAACTCATCCATGCATCCGTTGGGGTACACTTCGGAAAAAGCTTACTTGATTGCGCCGCCAACTAGCTGTCCAAGATTCCGTGACACAATCCATAGAGCCAGATACTTGCCGCGGGCACCAGAAGGTGCAAGCGTCATGATGGCACCGGCCTCGGCGACATACCAGCAAGCGGTTCCAATACCGCTAATAGCACCGCTGAGGATGAGGTACTGCAGGAAAGAACTTTAATCAGATATTCTGGACTTTGTGAAAGCATTTCAAGCTGTCCATTGATGCCAGATATGTTGGGGAGGCCTCACTTACCCATTCATTTCCGAATTTGCTGTTGCAGTAGTATGCCGAACCCTGGATGGGGAAGGACATCGAGCCGATTACGAGGGCCCACTTGATACCGATTTTGTTCACGAGGGGACCACCCAAGAAGCAAACTGGTGCGCTTTGTTAGTGCATTGAAAGGCGGGATTTGATATTGGGGCGCATACCGACTGCAAGCATGGCATATGTAATCGCCGTCGAGATATTTGACACCCGAGGAGAGGCAAGACCACCACCACCGAGGCCTGTAAAAGATAAGCTGCACATTCAGACCATGACGGGCATTGCACTCTAACCTATAATTGCGTCTGACATAGCTGGCCCACAGAACGCCTGGATGCTCAGAAGTATCATCTGCGTCAAACTGTTCTGCCATACCCGCTTCCAAAGCGGGACAGTTGTCCTGTACTGCTCCATGTTGACCCCCTCAGCAATATCGGGTACATTGTCCGGTAAAGGAGAGTCATCGTGTGACTTGGGGGTAGTCTTCGAGTTGGCCATTATAGGATGGTAGGATCACAGCGCGTATAGTGTGAGTGACTCGGAAATATGCTTGAGACTTGTTGCGGCCCATGCCGGTTATTTATACAGGACATGTTCGCAAATCATCTGCACCTCGGGCTTATCTTTCAACCCCGGAATATTTCCCGATTAGTTCCCCTTCAACCTACAAGGTGAATTCCGTGCCATCGGGTGGGGAGTCCATTCTTGGATGTGGGGGTTGGTGAAGGTCCACGCGGAACCAATGCGATATCCTCAGCGAAGTACTCGCGTGTTAGTACCGATAGCGACGAGTGACTCACTAGTTGATATCGGCATCATTATCAATGAGTCTGTACTCCGTATCTCGGGTGGACAAAAGCCAGGGTCACTGGGGAAAGGATGGGTGAAGGTCCACGCGAAACCGAGATACCTTTGGCGAAGCACTGTATTATTGCATCATTATCAATTCCGTATCTCTACCAAAGAAAAACCGGGGTCAAATATGCGATGCTTATCTCGTAACTCCCGAGGCCCTTCGGCCCTTTGGTGGGTCAATTCCCGCGTTCTCCAGGGCCCTCCAGGGCCCCTAGCGACCGTTTAGGCGCTTAGGTAAACCCGTGGCTGGCATGGTGAAGGTCCACGCGAAGCTTTTCTCCACTTCGCAATCGACATATTTCCGGATAGACATCGCTCATATGATGTGTATCATGATTGGCCTTGATAGCTTTCTCAATAAGGGTTCAATAAATTGTCGTTCCCCCCCTTCCAAGACTTTGTTTAATCCTCCCAAGTGTACCGCAAGGTCGATTACTACAACATGGCCCATTCGCGAGAAAGCACAAAGATCGTCATTGTCGGGGGAGGTGGCACAATGGGATCTTCAACCGCGCTACACCTGATACGCTCTGGATACACTCCCTCAAACATCACCGTCCTTGATGTATATCCAATTCCATCCTTGCAATCTGCAGGATATGATCTCAACAAGATCATGAGCATCCGATTACGCAACGGGCCTGACTTGCAACTTTCCCTGGAGGCTCTCGATATGTGGAAAAATGATCCGTTGTTCAAGCCTTTCTTTCACAACGTTGGCATGGTGAGTCATAATAGCTTCCTGTTTGATATTGAGCAACTTACATATTTACGCACCTTTAGCTAGACTGTTCATCAACAAAAGAAGGTATTGCAAGCCTTCGGCGGAAGCACCAAGACCTCACCGACGCAAATATCGGACTAGAGAAGACGAATATCTGGTTAGAGAGTGAAGATGATATTCTGGCAAAAGCCCCGCACTTCACGCGGGAACAGATCAAGGTGAATTTGACCATAAGAAAAAGAATAAGGGTACGAGAGGCTAAACAGATGGCAGGGGTGGAAGGGTTTGTTTTGCGGCGATGGAGGGTGGCTTGCTGCAGCCAAGGCCATCAATGCGATCGGAACCTTTCTAAAAAGTCAAGGCGTCAAGTTCGGATTTGGAAGGTATGACATTGAACTTTTGCAACTTCGTGGAAAAGTCGGTGTTTGCTCATGCGTATTTGCAGTGCCGGGACTTTCAAGCGACCTTTGTTTGCTCCTGATGGGACGACATGCAATGGTGTTGAGACAGTAGATGGAACAAAATACCACGCCGACAAGGTGGTTTTGGCCGCCGGTGCTTGGAGTTCGACATTAGTAGATCTGGAGGACCAATGCGTTTCGAAGGTCAGTTGTGGACATTTCCTTTGCTGGCGTATTTCAGGATTCCCGGAAAAGCCGGTTGAAATGACCATGCCGCTAACTGAACGATGAATTTAGGCCTGGGTGTTCGCTCATATCCAACTCACGCCCCAAGAATCGGCCCAATACAAGGACGTGCCCGTAGTATACGACGGTGACTATGGCTTTTTCTTCGAGCCCAACGAGTAAGCAATCGCTCCTAGCCCAACCTCAAAGGCCGGCCACGCTAAATATTCACCGCAGACACGGAGTAATCAAAGTCTGCGATGAGTTCCCCGGGTTCTCCCGCTTCAAGCAGCATCAACCTTACGGTGCCACCTCTCCTAAGCTTATATCCGTTCCTCGATCACACGCCAAGCATCCCACGGATACCTACCCAGATGCTTCTGAAGAAACCATTCGAAAAGCGATTGCGAGGTTCATGCCACGCTTCAAGGATAAGGAGCTTTTTAATCGGAGCATGTGCTGGTGCACCGATACTGCTGATGCCAACTTGTTGATCTGCGAGCACCCCAAGTGGAAGAACTTTATTTTGGCCACAGGCGACAGCGGGTAAGTGGATGACAATCGGCTGCACATAGCGATTATCTTGCTGACACCTCATGCAACAGCCATAGTTTCAAGGTTTTGCCCAATATAGGAAAGCATGTCGTTGAGTTGATAGAAGGACGCCTACCGCAAGACCTGGCTAGTGCGTGGAGATGGAGACCAGGGGGAGATGCCCTTAAGTCCAAACGCAGTGCTCCAGCAAAGGACCTTGCTGACATGCCGGGCTGGAAGCATGACGCGAAGCTATGATTCACGTTTGCATTTGTGTAATACCAATTTGGGGCGAACAGTAAAGGTCATGGAATTCCTCAAGCGTGCATATTATCAATCTGTAATAAATCAAACAAATTCACATTGATCAACATTACATTCTCTACCTCTCTCTACCTAAACACACGGAAAAACCTCTTCATAATTACGATTCATTGGTTATGGCCGCAAGTACCATGTCAACGGTTTAATGCTGTCTCCCGATAGTCCCATCCATATGAAAAGGTGCTTGTCTGGGATATATGCCTCTTATGCCGTTCGGCTACCAGATAAAATATTTGCACGGCTTGGAAGTTGGGTCCAATGCCACACCCAAGAAAACGAACGACAAAGAAGGGCCTCCAGACTAATATACAGATACTGCAAAGCACGCAGCCGTTTTATTACATTGCATCCACCCAATCACCTTCAACCGATAAAATCTTTGGTTTTGACAACTCCAGTATGAATGTCAACCATGACACCTCTAAAGGAAAAGTCCTGCTGCAGATCCAGCCAATAGCATACCAACCACACCAATAGCAGATTTGGACAACGGACGAGACGCAACAATACCAGCAGCCGCATTGGCAGTGGAAGTCGCAGTCGAGCCACTAGTACTTGAGCCAGTGCTATCCGCACCAGTGGTTGTGGCAGACAGGGTCACGACGCCAGTACCAGTAGCCGTGGCTGTCGCTGTAGCCGTAGCATTGGCATTGGTGTTGCACCAAACCTCACCGGGCTCAGAGGCTTTGATCAGGCACTCGGCAAGGGTGCCAACGCTCTGACCCTGAGCAAGACAGTAGTAGTCGCACCCGTCATACTCGACGACAGATGCATCGGAGCAGCAGCTGCTCATGATAGCGGAGTTGTTGCCCTGAATAGACATTGCGCATGCGGCGTCGTGGGTCGGGATATCGTACAGCTTGGCATGGCAGCTGGAGGTAGCTGATGCGGAGGAAGTGGGGGAGGTGGTGGTCGCGGACATGATGGTTTGAACGAGCGGGAGGAAATATTATACACTTTTTGCGATAAGTTGAATGAGTGGTTGCTATGTTTGTTTGACGGGTTATTATCAGCTTATATACCCTTGAGTCTGGGTTCCCACTTTGAGATGCCTATATCAGTGCTATAATTAGACGGGTTTGCTCGAACAAATCAATGATCCCAATCCACAGACATCCACTCAATTATTCGATGGATGATTATTTATTTCGTTTGTCTCTCTCAATCCAGACTTCCAGACTTAGCACCTTGTTGGTTATGAGCCTCTCATGAAGATGAATACAGGCTTGAGATGCAAGATTTATAGCATCACTTGACTAAATCGCCATGCTAAGGCTTAATGGCAGACAGAGCCTCGTTTCCAAGTCATAAAGCCTTTCAGTACTCAGGCTTGGTTAAAAATAGGATGCGATATTCCGAATATGCCTACCGGGCCATCCTGCTTTATCTTTACCCGGCCCGACTGGCCAACATCCGGATCTATGGCAGCCACCTTGGGATTGTGGGGAGCCTTTTAGGTATCGTGCAATTAATTGTGCGAGTGGAAATAAATGCCCAATAGGCCGTGGGAAGTTAGATGGGGCGCCCTGGAATGTCCTAATATAATTGCCACTAGGTACGGAGTAGTTCATCTCTACTCCGTAGAGGCTAAGATATTGTAAACCAGCCACGTCGGGTTGAACGCTACTATATTTAGTCGGTACTCTTTAACCCACTATTACTTTTTAGTGGAATTGACAAGGAACGAACGAAACAATGATATACAAAGTTAAGTAGTGGGGGTAGTATGCCAATAGAACATGATGCAAGAGGATTTTGCCTATCTTCTAGAGTATAAGTGTGATGTGCCCTCATTGCTCGTCCATAATAAATATCATGTAACAACAGTGTATCCTCTGGATACGTAGCATTGCCTTCCAATCAGACTGTTCGGAAATGATGTGATTTTTAGTCTTCTGACAGAACGGGTTCTACGGACCGGCTCCTATTTAGCCAGATGGTCATCAGTAGTTGCTCTTCAGGGCTAGCCCTCCGAAACTTACGTGGTTGACATTATCGGTCCGTATTGTTTATATATGGCCTCGGGGACATGTCGATCAGACATTGATCCGTTCTTTGTGGCCAAAAGACGAAGGCGGATCGGGGAGACATGCGAAGCTCCTACATAGTGTGGTGCAATCGGGAGACTGTGCTTTAATTGGCATGTAATATAAGGCTGGTTATATGTCGAGCTGTGACAGGATTCTACCAAACCACCATCAGGCACATACTCACAGGATGATCTTTCCGGAAATGCACATCCCCTAGAGATGACAGTAAGGTTCACAGAGAACCTACTCGTTTCCTCGAGGTAGCCAATAACGAAGTCTCTCATGGTAATCGAATCCATACTGACCTAAGGTATATAATTAACTGGCTGACAGCTGCCCCTACCGCCCCATCTCTCAGACTATACTTGTATAAGTAGAATTGGTCGCCAGAACTTACCAATTCTATCCGGGAAAAACATCTTTAGCAGCCATGAATCTTTCATTTATGATTTTCACACTAGAGAAGTGTTGATGAGGACCGTAATCACGTCGGCAGGGCCCCACTTCCGTGTCGATCATATTCAGCTTAATGGAGAATGGATGAGTTTATATCCGCCCGCTATCAAATAGCGAATTTCTAAGATGGGGCGGAGCTGCCAAGAGCCGCATTGCATAAATTGTAGATATTAACGACCAAGTCTTACCCTATCAGGGTCTCAGGATGCGTAAGCTAGGTGCATGAGACTCTTCGGGTGGAAGCTATTGGCTGGAGCCATACCTGTGCCAATGAGGTGCTATATCCATAATATCATTTCACCTGCAGGAACTCCATGGATGTGCTTAGGTCTATTGCATGGAAGCATCTCTTTCGATGCTGTCTATCGTGTGGGTGAGTAAAGTTTTATCCGGGCAGACGAGGTGTCGACTTCCTCGAATTTGTTGCTAGTAGGCGGATAAAAAGGTATATAAGACCCGGTGTCTGATGTCTTCACAAAGATTGAATCAACAACAGCGTCTCAGCGATCTTCCTTGCGGTGAACATTGCATTTATTTATTGATCAAGATGCACATGAAAAGTGCTCTGAACCTGGCCATCCTCGGGTGCGGTCTCCTCGCTTCCGCGCATCCAGGACACCATGAGCCCCTCGACGGCTCTGGCGTCCAGTTGTACAAGAGGAACGTCCAGGCTGGCCTGCAGAAATGCTCGACAGAGTTCCAGAACAATGGTCTCCAAGCCCGAGCCGAAGCTCGTCGCAAGGCTATGGTCGATCTGCACCGCCGTCACCTTCGCGTCCGAGATACCGACGCAGTTCTCAACAAGTCTCACCAAGCCACACGACCCATGTCCCCCTCAATGTCGGAGAAGGAAATCTTCAACTCCCCAGAAAAAGTGTGTCTCCTGGGCCCAAGCCCCGAAGGAGAAACAGGACCATACTGGCTTCCTGGCGAGCGGGTACGCTCTCACATCCGCGAAGGCCAGCCCGGTGTGCCCGTGGTGATCGAGCAGCAATACATCGACGTGGAAACCTGCAAGCCGGTACCGGATCTCTATGCCGAGATCTGGGGATGCAATGCCACAGGCGTGTATTCGGGCCTGGTAGCAGACGGCAACGGCAATTCAGCGGACCTGTCGAACCGTAACCGGACTTTCCTGCGCGGAATTCAAAAGACCGACTCGGACGGTGTAGTCACCTTCGACACCTTGTTCCCTGGCCACTATGACAGCCGCACCACGCACTACCACAACATCGCGCACTTCCATGCGAAGAGACTGCCAAACAACACCATTGCGGGTGGCAGGGTCTCTCACGTTGCGCAGATCTTCTGGGATCAGGACATTATCAATGCAGTCGAGTCGACCTACCCATACAACACAAACAACATTCCGATCACGCCTAACGCGGAGGACCGGGTGGTGGGCCAGGAGACTCAGAACACCGATGCTGACCCGATGCTTAACTACGCGTATCTGGGCGACCGTGTTGAAGATGGATTGTTTGCTTGGATTACTGTTGCTGTCAACCTGTCTGCTGTGCACTACCCATACTACACCAATGTCTATACAGAAAATGGTGGTATGGCTGTTGATGGAACTTCCGATGGAAACCCAAGAGTTGTTGACGGTGGGCTTCCCCAGACTTCTTCGGTGTCGAACTAGGGACAAAAGAGTATGTTGTGTCAGTTGAAGTCCCTTGGGGTCGCACCTTCCAACCTTGGAAGGTTCCAAGGTTGGCAGGTGCCCAAGCATTAGTCAGCACGACGTGACTTATTTGAGCCTTACAAAAATGGCAGCCAACCTTGGAAGATAGGAAGGCCTTGGGAAAGCCACAACTAGATATGTATGCATACAATGTTGTATATTGCATGTAGAACATAGAGGAATTGAGAATCGTCATTCTAAACTCAATTATTGAATTTGAAATCATAAAAGTACATTTCAATCTTCACTATACTGACTTGTTGATCATCTTGATTCTCACCCTCTTTCCATCCTCACAACTTCAGAACCTACTATACTCCCTACAACTACAGCTCCATATCAATACATTCTTGACAAGGCTTTATGCACGCAATATGGCAGATAAGTGGCGTTGTACAGAGTACATACACTGCTCACATAGCTGCATCACATTCCCCCGCTTTGCTAGACCGCCAGATGCAAGGAAGATCGACCAGCGCATAACTACATGGTCCTTTCTATCTTCAGACACGCATGCATTTCCTTTTCGGACTCAGCAGGACTGATTTGCTGTCACAATCTGACCCACTCTGAACAGTTCAGAATGTTCAGCAACTCAACAATTCCTCACCATTTTCCTTCTTGATTTCTTTGAGTTGTGAGAGAGGTCGATCGACAGGGATACAAGGGACCTGCGACACCATTGCCATTGGTCGATCTAAATAAAGCGCTCGGCGCTTCTAAGTTGCTTCAGATTGTTCTCAGACTGACTGTGACGAATTGCAAGTCTCCATTTCGACAAGCATAACCCTTTGGGCTCGTTCCAGCTGACACGAAAACCTATTTCCAACTTGGGCTGACGTTTCGTGTTTCTATAATAATACCATATTCCCTTTATCATAGGGAATGTCTGATGGGATCCGCGGGGAAATTGGAGATATCATACTATTTTTCATCGATCCCCCCTAGATTCCGCGCCTTTGACAGACTCGATCTGAGACCTGGAATTCCACCCCCTAGGCCATGCCTCGGGTCCCTATACTCCTGACTCCATTACTCCATCACTGCGATTAATTCCATGTCATTTCTCATTTCTTTTCTGTCCCTGCGGGTATACCCTGATTTGGTATCTATATTTGAAGAGGTATGAATCGGATATTGATTCCGAACTTCTCCGATCACCATGCCGCTCCAAACTAGAAAGCCAAAAAAGGATGGAAGAAAGAGGACGTACTCGCTGGTGTCCAATAATACAACCGTACAGGCGGGTCCTGTCACGACCCCTAAAACTGTCGAGAACAGCTCACCTTCACAACGGGCCAATCGGTCAAGACAAGCCCTAAATGCGCCTGCCGTTCCAGAGAACCCACCTCAGAAACCCGCAGAGCCCGCGAAGATGCCTAACGTGTTCGAGTTCCTGGAAGAGAACGAAGAATCTTCTTCAGACTCATCGCTATCGTCATCGTCATCCTCTGAGGCTGAATCCGACGAGGAGCCGGAGCCTCCACGCCCTATACAAACCACCACCAAGATCCAGGCTCCAAAACCACGGGCAAATACTGTGCCACACGGAGTGTTGGCTCCAGGAGGCAACACACCCCCGAGTAAAATCACACAAGCACCTGCAGTGGTATCCAAAAGTCCAAAAGAACCACGAAAACCCGCGCCGGCACCCGCACCTTCTACAGACAATCAGTTAGTCACGCGGAAGAGACAACTCACCAGAAAGCCGAGCCCGATCTCGACTGAAGTCATCTCCCCAGGCAAAGGCCAACTAGAATTGTCCCGACCACAGACCTACCATGGCCCATCACGAGACAGCGGTGCTGTCCACAGACCACCGCTCCCACCATCACCGCCTAGAAGTCCAGAAGATAGCATTCACCGCACCACTCCGACAAAGAGACGAGACTCCAATGCGTCGCAAGAGCTATCCGGATACGGGCTTCTAGCTTCGCACCTAACCAAGTCCGCCTCAGAAGACAGCGGAGGCTTCCCTCCGCTCTACCGACGCTTCGAGACCATGAACCACCGCGTTTTGCTCCACCTCCAAGACGAGATCTCCCAAATGGAAGAAGATCTCCACACCCTGGATGAGTATGAGGAAATGCACCGGGTCAGCACAGCCGAGCATGAAGGCGTGAAGCCCCTACCGGCTTCACGACGGCGGGACGCCCAGTCCCAGGCTTATTCGTCTTTGCACTACCGCCGCATGGATCTCATGAATGCTTTGATCCACAAGACGGAACAATACAGTAAGACCCCCTTCCACTTTCCGTATTTCTGTCCACAAAGCAGACCCCTGACAAGGAATCCAGACAACGCCCTCAGCGCCTACAGCAAAGTCCTACAAACGCTCCCGCGGGCCTCGGAACAGGAGATCACGGGCTACCGCAGCTGGATGAGAGAAAAACAAGCCCGTCGCTGGTGTCGAGACGCGGTTCCTAATTCACGACGCAGATCTAGTCTCCCTCACTCCACGACTGGCTGCTTCTGCCGCCGCAGCACCCGTCTACATCGCCATCATCATCGCATCTGGTGCGCTCCTGCTTCCATTATTGGCGTTCAGCCTTATAGCGGAGTTCTCCGGTCGTCTTGTCGTTGTGACGGTTGTTGGCGGTGCCGCGGCGGCTATTGCGGCGAATTATTCGGCTGGTATTGATACGCTGGTCGACTCGAGGGATGGTTGGCGCTGTGCTACGATGTATGATTGTTTTGATTCTGTTGCGGCTGCATAGACTGACTTTTCTTTTCTAGATATTTTGGGTTTATGACTATGGCTGCTATGTTCATTCCCTAGCTTCGAGGTTACATTTCCTCAACTTGCATTCTGCATGCATCGACTTATGACTTACGAATCTTCTTTACTCTGTCTTTTGTATTTCCTTGGCGATGAGTCCTCTATGTCGCTGTGGTCTTGTTTTTGTCTTTTTGTGAAGTGAAGGGTTGGAAGGGCATTCGTTACTGGGCACGCAAGAAAGAGATGGCGTTCGTTCTTAGGCAATAATCGGATAGTTAGGGAAGATAGACGGGTATCTCGGGCCTGGCATGTAACAAACTATGAGGATTGGGCAGGAGATACAGCGGACTGGTAGATACGATAGCAGGATGGGTGTTTTTTTATATTGGGAACCCTATTGAGCAATCAATGTACTTGATGAGATATGATTCTAGGAATACTCTGCAAGTTCCTTTCTCTCAGTATTTCTCGCCGAATCTACATTGGAAAGCATAAGGTGTGCTACCTGTATGCAGCATACATATTGATTGGATTGCATCGAAAGCGAAAATCAAGTAACTCTCTAAGCAAGATTTGGCTGTATCGCAATGGCAGCCTGTACACCCAGGCCGACCTGTCTTGAAAAAACCATCCACGCCAATCGCTTAGTCCATAATACAACATCAAACAAGGAAAAATCATACAAAGCCAGGGATAAAGAGGTTCATTAACAACACAGTTGGGAAGGGAAAAATTCGGAGACGCGGATCACATCCAGAGCTCATAATCCGAAACGAAATAGAAGAAAATGCAAAAGTCAATAAAGCAGAAAGCCGACTGTAGAGGAATGTAATATTGGACCTCTCTCTTCAGAAACAAACCGCACTTTTGGAGTTTGAACGCAACGCCACATCCTCAAATTCGCGCAAATATCACGACCTATGTGGAAAGGGGAGTGCCATTCGGCTTGCTCCCTGGTGTCATGCTGCCTTCTTGAGAAGCACGGGCATCCAGCCCTTGAGGTTGAGGTGTGGAAGGACTGTGGCCTGTCTGTCGAGCTGCCAGTTGTGCCTTGTTCCTGTCCATCAGCGCAGCTTGTTCGGCCGCACTACGAGAGTATGTGGCACTAGCGGCCGAGTTTGAGTAGCCAGCTTGTGAAGGAGTTTGGCCTGGGTACTGAGCTCGCTGGTTCGAGGTTGCAGTCGCGTAGGGCGTACGCCCTTGTGGCGTGGCGTTGAATGTGCCTGGCTGCCTAGGCTGTGGTGTGTAAGGCTGCGGTGACACTTGGGCATATCCATTGGAAGCAGGGCGCTGGTATTGGGCACCCTGGCTGTACTGTGGGTTCACTTGCGCATATTGAGGAGTGTTGCCTGGACGTTGGCTGGGTGTGCTCGGTGGACGACCCGCGCCATAAGCATGTGTGTACGTAGTGGGCGCCGAGGGCTGCCGCGCGTGTTGTGGTGTGACCTGGAACCCGGGCTGAGGCGGCGCCCGAGCATTGGAAGCAAAAGCACGTTGGTTGTAGGCACTATGAGAGCCTTGATAACTACTAGGCCGTGAGGTAGAGGGTGTTGAAGTGCGATTTGCGGCACTGGCTGCTGCGAGCAATGCTGCGGCCCTTTCTTGTGACAAAGTGAAGTCATCCTTTTCCATGGTGCCATTGTAGTCAGGAGTCTCAACCAGAATCTTTTGGCTGATATTCAACTCAGCGAGCTGATCACCGTCCAATTTAGCGACAGCATAAGGCGGCAAGTTGCTGATGATTGCAGCAAGGCTTGACTTCAGGGTATCATAGACCAGGGCTTCTGCTTCGGAGGGTGTGTTCACGTCGTCCACATTAAGGTCAGGGGTTTCATTCGACTCAGGCAATTGTTGACCAGGCGGCTGGAGATCAGATGGGGGCTTGAGACTTCGAATTCGCTGGTAGGAACTAAGAGTGTGGAGCAAGTCGGAAACTTCCTCAAGCATTTGCTTGATCTCTTTTGATTCCGGGTCAACTTCACTACTCGGATGGGTCTCCATGATGTCTCCAGCAAAGTCTTGGGCGTTGAATGACTCAACCATTTCATCCAGGATGCTCTCATCAAGTTCGCCAATATTGCCAGGCTGTGCGGTCCGAGTGTCATTTTGTTCGACATCGCCTTCTCTTGGTACAGACAGCAAGGTGTTCACACGGTTCGCACCCCGTTGTCCCCACCAAACCATATCCTTCGAAGCGAGTTGCACAATCGAACCAGAGCTGTCGTAAGAAGGAGCAAATGACGAGAAGACACCTTGGAAGGCAGATGAATCAGGGCCAGTCCAAAGGGCAGGATCGCCATGTCGATGAACATTGTCCGAATCTGCCTGCTTTTCAACACGGTCCCAGTAGGAAGGTGACGATGTGACCCCACCGTATTGAAGCCATTGGGTTGAAGGGAGAAGTGCCAGACAATAGTTGCTACGCTCTCCCAAAAACGTCCTGACATCGAAAGTGGTGTCGAAGCGGTCCGTCCATGTGGTCGAATTAGCCCGGTGGGATCGCTTGCGCGGAGGTTCCAGCTTTGGTAATGTTTCCCGTGGAGCGAATACCTCACCGAATGTTCGCTTCGGTGGTTGAGCACCATCAAGGTTGTAAGGGATAATTTTGGTGGCTGTGATGCCATTAGGCAGGGCAAGCTCGCGCAGCTCCTCCTGCACTTCAACAAACTTCTCAGGTCCTGATTCGGACTGCAACGGCACCTTCACGGATTTTTGTAGACTTGAGAATAGCTGCTTGGGATTCGCCGGATTTCCAAAGAGTGTCAGGGCAGGCTTATCCTCTCGCTGGCAGACATTGATCGCGTGAAGCTCTGCTGAGTCGTCGGTATCGTCTTCCATTGTCTCTGTTTTGACCTCGGGTTGGTTGACGAAGGATTGCCCAATCAAGCTGTTCATATGTTTTTTGAATGCTGCGATCCGGTTGACCACCTCATTCAAAGGTGCCCCATCTTCTTTTGCGCCATTGGACTGAATCTGATTGCGCTCAATTACAGCAGCCGATGCTCTTTCGATGTCGGAAAGAAATTCCTGCAATGTGTTGTATTTGCCCGAGTTGACGCGTGTTTGGATGTTGGAGGTTTCTGTATCGCCAGAAACCTTTGCGCGCTTCGTTCGAGGCTTGGCAGTTGTATTTGGGAAGGGACAAGAGAGGAGTTGGAGTTCGGTGTCGTGCCTGTGGCTTGTCAGCATAAGACTAGGAACCATATACTTTCATCAAAGCTTACTTCAGTAGAAGCTCAACCAGGCTGCGAAGAGTTTCGTGAAGATTTGCTCGATCGCGCGAGGCGGTGGCACCTGAATCACTGCTCGGTTTGTCGTCCTGAGTGGAGCGCTTCCGTTTCCCGGAGGTTGCATTAGTAGCAGGGTCGGGATGAGGTTCGCCATTTGTGGCGGACATGGGGGTTGTGTTTCCAGCTTCGTCGGCGCTCATGGTTGCGAAGTCGCGCCGAGGTCAAGGTTGACGATACTTGCTTTGACGCGGTCCCCTCCGATGCGAATGAATGGGGGCCCCACAAATCAGAGGATTGAAAGTAAAGATTGGGAGGATGCGATCGCGGAAATAGATATTTGCTGGCGATTTAGTGTTGAGGTTGATACTTGGTTCGGAAAGCAACCGGAGGCCAAGTAACCTCGATGGGTAGGGCGTCACGAATCCTTAGAGAAGATGGGGATCGCGAAGAGCGAGGGGATGAAGATGAAAACCTTCACGTCACCACAATAAAAGAGGTGAATATGAGGTGGAAATAATTGTCAATAGAGACCAAGGTATTAGAACAATGGTCAATGCAATAGGCAACCCTCGAACAAATAGGGTCAAGTGTTCTCTTTTTTTCTGTTTTGGCTGGAGAGGAACGTTCACTTGCGCTTTTCGGAATGGCGCGCCTTCTGACGATCCATCACGTGACCCCATTTTCTGCCGCGATGGTTGTATTTTTCTGATTCTTGACTTGACTTTCTCTCATCTTCGGAGACAAATACATCTTTAAGCCTATTGGATGGGTCTGTGGCGTTCAGGCACTTTTACCCATGACTACGTTCATGGATGTCATCAGTTTTCAAGCATGCCCGAAGCCTTTCGGGAATATCGCGGCTAAGAGCAGACCTGCTCAATAGACGTTTATACAAGGTGATTTTCTTTTACATTCTCCCCGCCATTGGATACTGTGCTAAATAACTCGCCGTATAATAGGCAATCCCTCATCGTGACACCAAGTTTCCCATATATTATCCGCGCAATTCCCTAGCTGGCCTGAACCCAGGCAGTTTCCGTTCCTTTCAATCCACCACGTTCCTCAATGTGCCCGGGTCACTAGCAATCGACACTCAAACCTCACAATCCGATGATCACTTCAACAAAAAGCGGTCAAATCCCTTACTCGACAAACAATGCGCAACACTAACCCAAGACGCGGCGGATCGCCCAGTCGGAGAGAAAAGGCTTGGAAAGACCCCAAGCATCAGAGTGAAACCGAAGCCCGCCCAATATCTTTCCAAAGCTTTGCGAAACACTGGCCACGCCCTTGGATACGATAGCCAGTCAGCCTGGCTTGACCGGGCCTACTCCAAATATGCACACCAAACACAGAACGAGTCGAGGACAGTTGGCCGACCAAAAAAGCCGTCACTGCCGGTTATTCTTGGAGAGTACATACGAGAGGTGGACCCGTTGCTTTCGTCTGCGCCGGATAACCGTGCGGATAAGTGCTTGGATATCGCTCTTCAGAAAGTATTCAGAAGCACAAGTCATGACTACTTATCATCGCGTGGCTACGATTCCGCCGATGTGGCTGCTTGGGCCTGGATCATGAAGAGCCAGAACCCCCACCAGGCAATGGTACGGCTATTCTTGTTCGAAACTGACAGAGCCAAGTCTCGCGCTGCTAGTCCAAGCATCCCACCTTTTATCCCGCTGCATCTTTTGAGACAGCAAAACCTTAATGCCCACACTTTTCGTTTGCTCTTAATCCACTCTTTGCACCTCATGAGCGGACATACCTTCCCTGTCACTGAAACTCTGACCGGGGTTGCCGAACATGATCTTGAGCTATCCCCCGAGGACTTCCGCCCTCAAATCGATTCGGGCACCTGCATGATTTTGGTAGTTCGTTTAATCCGTCATGCTCGATGCGTGTGGCCACAATCACTTCTCACTATTGCACGTGCATTCGCTCGTTTCCTCTCAGCTCCAAGGGTGAATGATGCCGAGAGGTCAGTTTTGGTGACTAGACGTGATGATCGCGTCAAAACTGACAAGTTTAATCAATGTCTCTGGTTACTCTCTATACCGGCCAGCATTGCTCCTTACCGCTCCACATCTATCCAACAGCAAGCGCAATTTGAACTTCTTCGAGCCATGGCCATCCACAAGCCCGTCCTTCCCGTCACAAGACAAGGATATCGAGCAGTTGTTGCAGTCCAGCTCGCCCATAAGAAAACGTTTGAAGAGCGCCAGTCTGCTGAACTAAAAGCCCCATCATGGCCTCCGTGGAAGGAAGAGAAACTGGGAATCGATTCTCAGCGCGGGAATGAAGGGATGTTCAGTCGTGCGATGCAGGTACTCTCACAAATGAAAGATGCTGGCTACTCTCATCGTCTTTGGGAGGATATATCCTCGATTTTGGCGGGTTGGGACACAGATCACAGCCCGACGGTGCAGACAAGGGCTTTGATGCGTCGCCCACAAGCTTTACCAGACAGACATGGACCCAAGTCCAATCATCACGAAATATGGGTTGCTCGAATTCGGTCTACAAGGACTGTCCGCGAGGCCTGGGCGTGCTTTCTCTCCTATCAGGACCATGGTCTGCCCCCCAAGGGCGCCGTCTACGCTGCCATGGCTGAAAAGTTAATATACAGACGATACGCCATAGAACGCGACTTTGACCAAATGAGTCATGCTCTGCCAGGCGATGGCCGCGAAGTTCATCCCGAACCGGCTTCTGCCCGTGACATTATCTATGTGCCCACGGAACCACCTACCGTTGATGAGTTACTTGATCAGATGCGCGCACAGGGGCTTCGGCCTTCTGGGAGATTCCTCGGCCTACTTCTTCAATCTGCTACTTCTCTGCGTTCCGGATTGCATTATCTCCAATGCAGTGGCCTGACAAGTGCTCAAATCGAGGCGCTCTCCATTGTGCGGGCCAAACCTAGCAAATACCACACCTTGGATCTTGAAGCTTTTCATGAATTGCCGGATTTGGTATTCGCATCGTTCGTCAAGTTTCTATGCGCACATTCAAATATTGCTAGTCTGGATGTCGGCAATCGGAATATACTCACACCCGACCGTTTCCCGGGCTTGATAGCTGCTGACGGCTCGTCTGGGGCGGAAATTGACCTTGTCGCATATTCCGAAGAGCATCCAGGAAACCAGCATCACCCGAGGGCTTTATGGCACGCGATCCAATTGACCAAACTGCGACGTGCTCCTTACACCCCGACCTGGACTCACATTTTATCTGCCCTGACCCGTGAGCGCCTTACTGGGTATTATGGCTCAAGAAGCCGAAGTCTTCAGCGCATACTGGCCTGGCATCAGGCTCTCAGAGCATTGAGCTGGATGCGACAGCGTGATGTCGAACTGGGCGAGGAAGGATTCCGCATTTTATGCGTGGCGTTTACGAAAGCCATTGATGCTGCTCTCAGACACCCTGGCACTGCCGAACAAAGCTTTATGCTGATTCATAAAGCTCGTATTCGTCGTCTTAAGGCCAAAAACGAAGGTGATGACGATGTTGACACTTTGGTGCAGCACGCCCTGCAGGTTTTGAAGCATCAGTTTGATCATCTTGTTCTCCCAGCCTCCAAGACCTCGGAGCATGCGGAGCGAAGTGTCTTTGCAACAGAAATCACTTCCGGAACACAACTTAATGTCCCCTCGATGCTACAGATACCATCACCTGCCACGCTACATGCCTTTGTTCGGGCTCTGGGATCTGTAGGAGATGACGAAAGGGTTGTTGCATCTGCTGCACTGGATGAGTCGGTCAGCCGATCTATTGAAAGAAGCTGCAGACGAACACGCAAACGGAGACAAAATGATGCGTCGAACCCTTGTGGCGATCAGGGTGTTTTTGGAAAGACGACAGCAACGGATTGACGCGCGGGTACCATCGGACCTGATCGTGGAGGCATACGACCTTATCAGCCGGACAGGATGGGACTGGCCGAGTGATGCGGAGGTTACAGAGTACTGCCAGTGACTATGTATATAATATTGTAGTTTTAGAGGTTTTTTTTTTCCAATGTACATGATACCCCATATATCCCATTCATGTTGTAGCTTTCGGTAATCGTCGGCCTCGAGAGCTTTCCCCACACCCGAGCTCCGAGAACAACTTCTACCCGAGAACTTTTCAGCGTAGTGATCTATCTTTCTTTATCTAATATTACGGTCGAGTGCAGTCAGTCCCACTCGATCTTTTGAATCGCCTGCACAATGGCAACCATCATGTCACAGTGCCTTGTCCGCCTCTCCGCACCCCTCGCTCACCTTCGGGCGACCGCAGTGCCTACCCGGGTTTTTGTCTCTCGCTACAGCACCAGCACAGAAGAAGACATCATCAAGACCCAGCAGATTCCCGCCCCAGGTTCAGGGCATGTGCGCGTGCTGCAGCTGAACCGCCCCAAAGCCCGCAACGCGATTTCAACCCACTTGCTCGACACGCTCTCGAAACATGTGGACGCCATCGCCGCCGAAGGAGGCAACGGGCCAACCCGGGCATTGGTTATAGCGAGTAACGCAGACGCAGCATTCTGCGCGGGCGCAGACCTGAAAGAACGCGCCAACATGAGCCAGGCCGAGTGAGAAACAACCCCGTGCCCTGGTGCCCTGGTGCCCGGCGCCCGACGCCTGTTGCCCCGGGCTTGAAGCCCGAACCCACGCAAATACATGCAGCTAACCTCTCAACGCGACTATGCAGAACCGAAGACTTCCTCCTCAAACTCCGCTCCACCTTCAAAAACCTTGCCTCCCTTGAAATCCCCACCATCTCCGCCATCTCGTCCCTGGCGCTCGGCGGCGGCCTCGAGCTCGCGCTGTGCACGCACCTGCGCGTCTTCGCATCCTCCAGCGCTGTCGGTCTCCCTGAAACACGTCTCGCCATTATCCCTGGCGCCGGCGGCACATACCGACTGCCTTCGATCATTGGCGTGAACCGCGCCCGGGACATGATCCTCACCGGCCGTCGGGTGACCGGTCCCGAGGCTTACTTCATTGGGCTCTGTGATCGGCTTGTGGAGGTGCTGCCTGAGGAGGAGGCACAGGACGGCGTTGCGCGCGAACGTGTTCTCCGGGAGAGTATCAAGCTCGCCCTGGATATCTGTGAAGGTGGGCCTATTGCTATCAAGATGGCGATGCAGGCTGTCGGTGCCCATGCCCTGGGTGAGCGGGCGGAGAATACGGCCTATGAGTCAGTTGTCGAGACTGATGATCGGTATGAGGCGCTGCGCGCCTTTGTTGAGAAGCGGAAGCCGGCGTTCCGTGGGAGGTAATGTTATATGATTCGGGTTGAGTATGGAGTGACAGATGGAATATGTAGGAAAAGTGATCTTCCTAGGTAGACTATATTATCAAAATGGTATGTCCTATAATTCTATGGACTTTTATGTATAGATTCTTCTTGTTAGTCAAAAGAAGTGAAATTGATTTAAATAGACTTGAGTAGAATATTCAAGTAGACTGGTTAACATCCCCAGACGTCATGTGGACATAGTTCTGGTCATGAGGGCAGACGTAATAACCGGGTACAGAGAAAGGTAGTAAGTAGAGTTATCTCATAAGACAATCCAGTGACTATAAACAGTAAATAGTGTAGGTATAATATGTACTAGGATCTAGTCCTATACTTCCAAGATTGGATCTGATATCTTCTGTTTCCATGGTTGTACTTTAAACTTCTGCCTGATCTATACCTAGGTGTCTTGTTCTACCATACCTAGGTAGTTCTTACCCTACCTAGGTACATATGTACAGATATAATCATCAATAGGCTACAATATAGATGAAAATCGTGTAACTGAGATCCAAAATAGAAACAGGGAAACCCTGCAAGGTCTTGGGGCCAAAACTAAGGTGTTTCATTTTCCCATGGTTTGATCTACTGCATGACTCACTGCCCATATAGGAATATTGCAAGGCAACATACCCCGATCAAGGCATACTCAGCAATGATGCAATAATACACGTACATGTCTGCATGCATGTCTATGAATAACGGCAACTCGAGGCCTGAGTGGCACGGTACCTGGCAGGTTACCCGATCTGACAGGGCTGTGCAAGGAACCCCCGGGTTAAACTACCAATGGGCAAAACCCAAGACATGAAAAAAAAAGGTAGAAGAGAATAATATGCGGGCCGTCACCCGGGATTCACAACCGATGCAGAAACCCCATGGATCGACTGAAATAGTCCGGGTGACCTGGGTCAGGGGGGCTGCCCCCGGTTACCAGTCACCTGCATCACATTTATAAACCCCAAAGGCCGGACTGGTTTTTAACTTCCTTTTTTACTCAACTTCATATATTATGGCAATAGCATCCTGACTCTGCTGTTGTCCCATCCATTGCTATGTCCAAGCCCCGTATCGCCGATCCAAAGGCCATCAAGGCCTTTGGCTTGACGCAGATTTATACCCCGCGCGATGAGCCTACGATCGATATTGTCTTTGTTCACGGTCTGAACGGCCACCCTCATGATTCTTGGACGAGTAAAACCACCGGTTGCTTCTGGCCGACGGACCTTCTCCCGGACGTGCTTGCCTCACTGTGTCCCCGCATCCTCACTTATGGCTACAATGCGAATGTTACTGCTTTCACAGATGGAGCTTCGCGCGATTCGGTCGTCAGCCATGCTGAGACTCTTGCGTCCAGTCTCGCTGCTAATCGAAATGTAGGTCGACAGCTCAACTTTTACTTTTGCTTGCTCTTTCCCTTGATATCTTCTTGCTCTGGGATGGAGCTTCGAAAACTGACATCGTTTTCTGTTATAGTTGCGCGACTGCTCCAACCGTCCGATCATCTTCATCTGCCACTCGCTGGGGGGTCTGATCGTGAAGCGCGCCCTGATATACTCCCGTAGTCTCTCAAACGAGAAGACCGAGCATCTACGCTCTGTCTATGTTTCCACTTTTGGCATCCTCTTCCTCGGTACACCTCACAATGGATCTGACATTGCAAAATGGGGCTTATTGTTGCACAACATCTGCAATGCTGTGCTCCCTAAGAGATTTATGGAGGCGTCTCCGCAGCTTGTCAAAGCTCTGCGGACCAACAATGAAACACTGCAGCACATCAACAGTCTCTTCGTTGATATAATGAGTCGATTCCACATCTACTTCTTCCATGAGACGCGGTCGACCGACATGCATGGTACCCGCGAAGTGATCGTGGACGAGCACTCAGCCGCGCCGTACATGGAAGGTGTTGAGCGGGCGGGTATCGAGGCCGACCATAGCCACATGTGCAAGTTTGACGATGATAATGCGGCGGGATATGAGGTTGTGGCGGAGGCGATCCTTCGGTACTCACGTCAGGCTCCTGCGGTGATTACGGAGCGCTGGGCGGAAGAGAAGAAAGCCCGCACTCAGGAGAAGAAGGCCAAGGCAAGGGAAATCTACGACGGTGAGTCTTTTGCAAAATATGTATCTCCTTGATGTGTCTTCTTTTTGACGCTGACTATTGCAGCAAGAGTAGATGATTCCGCAAATCGGAGCATGCCTGATTTGAACAGAACCGGTACGGCTTCATACCTTCTCCCTGCACCGGAAGCGTCTGTCACGTTGAGGGACTATGAGATTGAGGAGCCTCCTATTCGATGAAGCTTTTCAGCAAGCCACGTTTGATTTTTTGTCTTTGTTTATTCTTTACTTTTACTTCGAGCTCAGTTTGCCCACGTTTGTCATTTTATGATGCTGTCTATGACTTGACCATTCGCTACCGAGTCAAAGCGCCAAATACATTTGCAAATACACTCTATTCTTTTTGATACAGTCCACAGTGCGCTCTGCCTCTTTGTACTTAGTTTATTCGTCTTGTCCCCAGGGTGGCTCCCATCTCATGTCCTGAAACTAGCTGACCTGCAATCGTCTCAATATGAGAATCATCACTTTTTAGAGTCATGCTGGCTGACTCTCTTATAGGCCAATCCATATTATCTCTACCGCGCGCCCCTGCGACAGAAGGCCGAAATTCCCCTGTATCTGATCTGGGAAACAGTGGATTTCTCCAACTCTCCCACTATTCCACCAAGGACTCGCCTTTATTCGTGGCACCTCCAGGATTTCATCCTAATGCTACTTTTTTCGGAATGGAGAAAGAACTTGAAGTGTTGCATAATCGGTTGTTCAAGGCCAAGGCGCGTCCGGAAAAGACAATGGCCGTACTGATCTCCGGCGTGCCAGGCTCCGGCAAGACACATCTAGCGCGCCAGTACGTGTTTACTCAGCGTGACTGCTACCCAGGCGGCGTATTTTGGATTGACGCCAAGTCCCGTGAATCAACGTACAGGTGCTTTTGGGAGATTGCTCAAGCAGCTACACTGATCGAACAGAAGGTGGCCGTGAACCCTGAGTATCATGAGACTGAAAAGTACGTGAATGCAGTCCGGCTCTGGCTTCAGACACGTCAGGATTGGCTCCTTGTCTTCGATGGTGTTACCTTCGATCGTGACGACGATATCAATAAGTTCAGGGAGGTTTTGCCATGGAGCAAACAGTGCAGCATTATATACACCTCGGTCGACACAACACTACGCAAAAAGCAGCGACTGTACGAGCCGTATTGTCTGATGATCTCGCGACTGCAAGTGGAAGATGCTTGCAAGCTCCTGTTTAAGGACCTTGGGATTACGCGAGCGACGCCTGAGCAAATCTCCAAGGCTACCCGGATAGTTGAGCACTACGAATGTCTGCCTTTGGCAATCCATGCAATTGGGCACCGTCTCAACGCAACGGGTAAACCGATTGAAAAGTATCATGTCAAATCTCAGGTGACGGACAAGAAGCTTGCCGAACCATTTTTGAGCATCATGAACGACTTGTTTCGGTTGCAGCAAAAGCAGGCGCTGCACTTGATTAATCTTCTGTCGTTTCTTGGCCACCAGGTGCCAGTGGGCCTTCTGAACCTCGGTCGAGCGGCTATGACCGCTGAGAATTTGGAGATTCAGACCAGCGCCCAGGCCGGAGAGGACCCTGATCTTGATACCACACTTGGAACTCTCATTCACTATGGGTTGATTGAACGGATTTCAGATGCTGACGTTTTCCAGCAGAGGTCGTCTGTGCATCGTTTTGGGGGCGATCGTATGAGCCCGGATGCAAAGACTGTTCCTGAACTCTCGGACTCCCTGACAGAGAGCAGTCAGGAAGGATTCTTCTCCAACTACCGTCATGAATCAGTGGTTGATGTAGTCAAGATCCACAGTGTGGTGCAGGGGTTCTGTCGTGATGAGCTCCGAATCAAGGACGAAGAGAATAAAGGGATCATGAACAAGAATGACCCTGGTTTCTTTGATACTTGGTTGATTGTTGCCACCCGGTTCCTCATCACGTCTTACGAAGCCGCTATGGGACGGATGGCTCACTACGAAGAATGTGGCCTTGTCCGGGACTACCGAGAGTACAAAACTCACGCTTCGCGGCTGCTTGAGCTCTTTCCAAAGAAGGCATCAATTAACCTCCATCCATTAATCGTTCGTGAGACACGGGAGAACTTGCGGCGGTTGACGAAGATCATAAGCAAAGAAATAGAGAACATGTCTCCAAGCTCCTCACAGCAGTCTATACGGAATCAAAAGTCGGTTTTCGACAGGTCAAGCAGCTCGTCATCATCCTTCCGCGGTTCATCAGCAGACGAAGGTCCATCGCGCCAGTCCACCTTCAACTGGAGTGATCTCGGGTCACCTCGAGCGGAGTCTCCCGAGGAGATGGGTATGCCACCTCCCCAGTTCAGACTAGAGCTTTTCCCACCGCATATATTCAGAGAGGCTGGATATGAATCCGAAGAAGGCTATGAAACGGATGGGGAAATTAAGGGGGAATTTCGAATCTCTCCAGCCATGTCGCAAATAAGTCAAACCACGGAAAAACCGAACAAGACACCTCCCTCATCGAGTCCTCCGCCAATAACTGGCCTATCGGAGTGGCAAGTGGTCAATCGACATTCAAAGCCAAGGTCGAATAAAGAGAATCAAACAAGCAAGCGGAACAAAGGCCCTCGTCGCTTTAGGGATACCAGGTTCGACACCCCACTGGTCAAACTGTCCTCCATCCAAGGAAAAGGATCATCAAGTCGGACAACCGCTGCTGAAACAGGGGGCTCTTTGGTGCCAGCTTCGGAGGCTGAGAAAGCACTCGCTGCAGTGCGTCGGTCTAGCAATCCTCAAGCGTCCGCTGACACCCCGCAGCCTGCGACCACCTCTCCACCAGCAAACAAAGAGAACATGCCGACGTATGCGAATGTGGCCACCCGACGAATGTTAGAGGTAGAGACCATGGCAAAACGCCCACCACCTGTTCCCACTTTGCAGGCTTTTGATCCAGCTAGCGGTTTGCATCTGAATGGCGGCTTGCAGATGAAACCGTCCACTGAGTCTCTCGACAGTCAAGCGGGCTACGCCTTTACGTCCCCGCTATACCATGACGTTTCGGATGAATTGATGACAGAGCCTCTCACTCGGTCAACCTACAGTGAGCCTGATTACAATACGATCAATCACCACCACGAAACAGATTTACATACCGCGCCTGGATCCCGGGCTCCTTCTCGGCGTGGTTCAGTGCCACATCTGGAGGTCCCACGAAGTCTATCTGCAAGCGTGCCATCCCTCCTTCCTTATCCACCACCGCTCCCATACGATGAGAACATCTCCGCCGCCATTCCAACCCTCAGAAGATCCTCTCAATTTGCACCAAGCTCAATAAATGCCTCAGGCGCTCCTAGACCTTCTCCCATTGCTCATCCATCCGCAATCATGCCGAGCGCATTGCCATCATCTAATGCCAAAGTACAGGTGAGCTCAGCCCCAGAGCGCTCCATTCCCGAGCCGATGTCGCGCGACTCTTCCGGGTACTCCCATCAATCGTGGGCCACAGAACCCGTGCGGTATCCCCCGCGGTTCTCACCCGTTCCAAGTTTCCAACAAGCTGCCGAAATGATCCCAAGCCCCCCATCAAGCATGCAACATCAACATCAACAACAAATTGCCGGGGCCGCTGGCTGGACAACCGAAATTCCCCTGGCGGGTAGTGCTCTCCAGCCAGATCCCACCTACCCCAGCCCGCCGGCGTCATCACATGGTCAGCTTGGCTCCATGGATGAGCGACTGAAGTACCCCGACCCCGGCTGGAACGCGGAGATTGAGCCAGTGCAATTTTTACATTTTGGCGGACACCGTGTTGACGTGCGGGATGCACGACTCAGGCTCAATGAATCGGCTCGTGTGGTGACACCAAGGCCTCAGCAGTATCAACTATATCATCCCAATCTGTCGGGTCCTTTGATTCAGCATGATGGGCAAGTCTATGCGCCTGCGCCGCGACTGGAGGTATATGGGACTCGTCCGAGGAGTGGGAGCTCCCCCGTGCACCCTGCTGGTTTGGGTGTGCGGTATTCATGATGGGAATATATTTTACTGTTGGTGTTTGGTGTGTTTTCAAGGTTTGCATTCTTATTGGTCTTGCTTCTTTTGCATTTGCATACACGGTTGTTACTTGGTGCGTTCATTCCAAGGTTGTCTTTTATACTTACTCATCTTGCATCTGCTCTGATTTTGCATAAAGGGTTTCTTTCATTTCGAGGCTTGGGTGATACCCAAAAGCATGGGGCGTGGAGTTTCGAGTTGATAAAAACTATAGCATCTAGAGCTTTAACAGAAGGGTATACCATTAACGCTTTCAATCAAATTTCCAAACCTCATTCATGTAGAATTGGGCCCTCATTCGGATATCCTAACCCCTTCCGGACCACGAACATTACTCTTGTATGTCTGACCCGGTGAACCCCAGAAGAAGTTGGCCATTTTACCATCCTTCTCTCGTCAGAGTTCCTTCTCCCGCGCATGAACTCTTCGACTGTGATCCTTGCTCTGTCTATTCTTGACTTTTTGTTCTGCTGTTTTTGCTGAATCTTTCCTGTGAACAATCTCACCAATCCATGTTGTAGATGAAGATTCCGCGGGTGTAGAATCTGATCAGAGTACTGGAAATTGAAACTCAAGTAGATATCAGGATCAGGTTGTTGGACTAGCAGTTATTAATGGTCTGGGCAAAGCGACAAGTCCTCGGTTCCCGACTGAGTTGATAATGCAACATCAGCGTATAGCTCCACTACCTAAAGTGATATTTAAAAGAACCTTAGAACATCTATGAATCCTTCTTCACTTCCTTCTTACCTCAACCTCACTTCACACTTCAAACCCCAACACATGGGTTCTTTTTGTGACTCTCCTTCTTACACACTGTTCACATTAATCCTCCAGGCCCATGCATGAGGTTGCAGAAAGCCTGCTCACTATGTACGCGAGCGACTCGCATTGATGGCACAGGCGTGTCTATGTACTGGGATTACTCCAATTTGCCATACCACGACATCCAATACGACAGCGGAAACTTGATTTCTCTTCTTCTTTCTTCTGTTTCTTCCCATCTTCATACCATCCAAAGCTTTTTTGTTTTGAAATCTTGAACAATGGCACGGTCTATTCTTGCTTTCTTCTTGGTGCTCGCGGCCATGGCCGCATATTGGCATACCGACCTCATCGAACTGGTCGGCAGTGTTGTTGTCGGAGCCATCGTGTTGGTGGTGGGGACGTGCTATTTTAGCAGGTAAGTTTACGATGTTTCATCACAGAGAGAAGTGCAGTTTCCTACAGAAGGCAATGCCCAATCTACGAATAGTGGCAGAAAACTGATCCGTTGTCTTTTAGGGTCAAAGTCACGAGACACGAAAGAGAGGCTCCTTCCACGCTACCTTCCACGCCAACTCCGCAACGTGTCGTTCCCAATCCACTGGATTGCATACTCCGGACATATCAACCTCGATCCTGAGCCCTTCCAGACTCCAAACACCGCACCAGCTCCAAACTGTCACTTGCAAACTCCAAACACGTTAAAGGAAGTGGAAGAGAGAGACTGTAGATCACCCGCTAAACTCGGTTTCTTTTGTATCCCAAAATTTATGACTGCGCAGTTAAGCTAGCTACATGCCGTATAAAGACAATTTCAACCAAATATTGAAGAAAAGAAGAAAACTGGGAGTGACGATAGATGTGTAAGCATCGGAGAGCTCCAGGGGCTAGCCAGGTTTGATTTGGTGGCGTTTTCCCCAAACGTCTGGTCCGTTAACCTCGTCCGGTTCGTCCGTTCTTCTTGTAAGAAGCTCTTAACAGTAGCTTTCAGACCCGTCGACCGCATTTCTCTTTTTGCCCCGTTACAGTACCAGCTCTTTCATTGTTGCGTCAAATCGCGCAACAACGCCCTAGTCTCCCTGCTTCTACCGTGCACTGTCCCCTTCGTTTATTCACCGCACACCAATAGCAGAAGGAATGACACCGAACACGCAGCTCCCAACCGTACCGCCGACCATGCGTGCCTGGGTACGCCGGCGGCGCGGCCCTGCTTGTAGCGCGCTTGAGCTAGCCACCGACTACCCAACGCCCGAGGTGCCCACTGGTTCGTCACCCGACGTCCTAATCCGCGTTTCAAACGTGTCACTACAGTACAGCAGTGAGATGATGATGAAGATACTGCCTAAACTGCCTTTCACCAGCCCGTGGGTCCCGGAGATTGAACTTTCCGGCGTGGTAGTAGCAGCTGGCGGGGGTGCACCGGCAGAAGTACGCGATCCTAACTCACACGTCATTGCCTTTCAGAACATTCCTAGCGCCGTGGTTATGGGCCACGGCGTGCTGGCAGAATATGTACGACTGCCTGGCTGCCAGGTCGCACGTATCGATGACGGTATTGACATGGCGTCGGCCTCGGGCATTATAGGGGCCGGTAGCACCGCGCTCAAGATGATTCGCACAGCAGGTGTGCGCGAAGGCCACACGGTGCTCGTGAATGGGGCTAGCGGGTCGGTCGGTTCGGTACTCGTGCAATTGTGCAAGCTGCGTGGTGCAAAGGTGGTCGGCGTTGCTAGTGGAGGCAACGAGGCCATGGTTCGTGAGCTGGGTGTAGATGAGGTAGGCACAGTTGTCAACGTTGCACAAGGAAATGACTAACATACAAATAGTTCATCGACTACCGCGAACATGGACCGCTTCCAGCTTACCTAGCGCATCAGTATGGCGACAAGCCGTTTGACTTCGTGCTTGACTGCGTCGGTACGCAAGCACTTTTTGCCAACTCCCCAGCTTATCTTAAGCCCGAGGGTGCCGTTGTAAATATCGGCATGCTCGAGGGCATATATGTGACGGCGTGCAACGTGCTGCTCAACAGCTGGCTGCCCATATGGCTGGGCGGCGTGCCGCGTCGCTATATAATGTTCAGCACGCCCCCATCGCGTGATGACGCAGTCTATCTAGCACGCTTGATTGAAGAGGGCCGCCTGCGTATCCCTGTCGATTCTGTCTTCGGGATGAAGGACGCTATACGCGCCTACGAGCGCATCGCCACAAAGCGTGCGCGTGGCAAGGTCGTGGTCAAGGTGCATGAGGATTAAGCCGCAGGCACGTCAAGGGCTTATAGGGCGGCTTATGTTTACAGAGATTTATCAGATTTGGCTTGTACGCTGTTCAGCACATTGTGGTGCCGAGTGGACCCGTATCTGAACTTTGATCATACTTGTCTGTCAGCGTACCGAGTCTGCTCGGAGGGCTTAAAAGAACGCGAGTAAACCAAACAGCGTGTCGTGAATTAGGACGGTAGAGGCAGTGCTAGGCTTCGCCAGGGCTTCACAATACAAATTATTATAGAAATTGATATTGTAGGAATTAGTTACTAGTTGTAGAAGGAGGTAATAGTAAAATAGTGGTTTGGAAGGCTATCACAATTTAGTATGGGCACTGTGCCAAGCCTATCGTGGTTAGAGTTTGCTGTGGAGCTGGGATCCATGGTTTCACTTCCCCACCTTCCAACCTACTTCCAAGGAACTATTCTATCCAGCTTCAAGCGACACAATGCACACAATGCCAATGCACGCCAACGATATGGCCTGGGAACAGGCCGAGAAGGTATCTCACAATTGGCTGCTTCAATTCCTCAAACTTGAAATCAAGAAACCGATCGCGATGTTCATCCTCAAGCACCATAGAGGAGACGGTACCGAGTTTACTATACTCGGGAAAGGTTCTTATAACATCTCCTTACGGATGTAGTACCAAAACAATTCTGTGGTTATACGGCTATCGCAGCCCGGTGCCGTATTCTTCCTGAGAAAAAAGTCGTTAACGAAGTTGCTATAATGCGATTTCTAGCAGATCAGACGTCGATATCTGTTCCTTTTATTCTTCACTCGGGGACGAAGGAGGAAAGCCCTCTAGAACTAAGCCCGTTTATTATGATGGACTATGTCGAGCACGAAGCAAATATGTACGGCGCTCTTAATACTCCCGGATGCCCGAAAGAGGAGCGTGGAATTCTAGACCCGAATATCAACGAGGATACGCTTGAGTTTTTATATGGTCAGCTAGCGGGTGTCCTACTCCAGCTTTTCAAGAATTCTTTTCCCCGTATAGGATCTCTCACTCAGATCGATGACTTCACCTGGGAAGTATCGCGGCGACCCTTATCAATGAATATGAATGAACTAGTACGACTAGGTTGCCTACCACGCTCTAAGCTTCCGAACACCATATTCAGTACAACATCTTCTTATCTTGAGGCCCTAGCGGACCTTAACATCGAGCACCTATTGCACCAGAGGAATGATGCTGTGGAGTCAGCAGATGACTGTCGACGCAAATTTGTGGCGCGACAGCTTTTCCGTAAGCTCGCTAGAGAAAAGCGACTTATCGTTTCGCCATTTGAGCACGGCCCGTTCAAACTCTGGTGTGACGATTTCCGACCGGCGAATGTACTACTCCATGAGAACATGAAAATTGCTGGAGTGGTAGATTGGGAGTTCGCATATGCAGCGCCAGTTGAGTTTTCTTATGCGCCGCCTTGGTGGCTGCTTATCGAGAGGCCCGAGTTCTGGCCAAATGGCATAGACGACTGGGAGGATGTGTTTGCACACCGCTTGAAGACTTTTCTGAGAGCGATGAGAGATTGCGAAGACACAGAGATTCAAAAAGGTCACTTGAAGGAGAACGACCGCCTCTCTAGCCATATGCAGCAGAGCTGGGATAGTGGAACTTTCTGGATCGTGTATGCGGCGTTGCATAGCTTTGCATTCGACGCAATCTACTGGCAGAAAATCGATCCGATGTTTTTCAAGGCTGCTGAAAATTCCGAGACAGCTTGGAAGGAGAGGCTCGGCCTACTGGGTGAACGGGAAATACAGGAGATGGAGCAACTGGTTGCTAGGAAGTTGGAAGAGATGAAAACCAGGGTTTTGGAGTGGGACCCGGATGAGTATACTGTTGAAGCAATAGCGAAGGCGGCTGAAGCGGATAGAGCCCACTAGATCGAGAGCAACGGGGAAGAGACTGAAGCCGATGCTGACCGGCCAAATGGATGAGCTCTACTAGTCGTCCAAGAAGTCGGAAAGCTAAAAGGAGCATGTTTACAGCAGATCCTAGGGACTCCTAGGTGCCGTCGCTGCTCGAAGGACGGAGATCGTGCCACTAGGGAAGTGGAACCTGTTCGTTCAAGTACACTCCATGGAATTCCCACTAGGTTATATGTGGACTACTGTACCTATGGGCTTCGCTTTCCGAGGCTGCGGTGTGCTGCGAGCCGCTTTGCTGCCATGGAGATGGCTGACGCGTGCATGGCGAGTAGGAATATCCATTCAGCAAACCAAGGCAGTTCTTGTCCTTTTCGCCCCAGATTCTCGATCACGACGGCCCCTGTGATCTTTGACATACGACAAATTGCATACCCAGTAGCGGCTTAGGGGCTGGTTTGGAAAATAAGTTGTCCTATGAATCCGAGTGAAACCGACCAGCAAAGTTGTTGTATTTTGTTCCACGGATATATAGCCAAGAGAGAGTGGATTACTTATTTGCTTTGGTCGGAAATGCAGCAGGTTGATCGTGGTGCGTCAATGTGGATTCTGAGCGATGTCGTTAACTCCGTGCTTAACTCCGCCAAAATACATCATAAAAGATAACTATGCTTCTAATTGCGTTCATAAATTGTAACTCATTGAACGGATCCCGGCACTGGAGTGGTTTGTTAGTTCTTTAATTTCTTCTGTGAGCACATATTTAAGGAGTGTCACCCTCCCAAGCCTAGCGTGTTGTTCTGTTCATAAACATTCTCCCTCTGATCATATATCCTGAAGTCTCCACCCAGCAATGTCTATCCCCACTCGAGTCCTTGGTCGAAATGGCCCCCAGGTCCCTGCTGTTGGCCTGGGCCTGATGAGTATCGGTGGCATCTATGGTCCAGCAGGCTCCCTTGATGAAAAGGTCGCTTTGCTGGAGCATGCGCATGCCACTGGACAGTGGTTCTGGGACACTGCCGATGTGTATGTCGATAGTGAAGATATCGTTGGCGAATGGTTCAAGCGCTCTGGCAAGCGTGACGACATTTTCCTTGCTACAAAATTTGCTATCCAGCGGGACCCGAACGTGGGCACGACTGTCCGCTCTGATCCCGAATATGTCAAGCAGGCTTGCGCAAAAAGCCTCAAGAGACTTGGTGTTGACACAATTGACTTGTACTACTGCCACCGTGTGGATGGAGTGACGCCTATTGAGAAGACTGTTGAAGCTATGGTGGAGTTGAAGAAGTAGGAGAACTTGTGCCCGCCTCTCCGATATCACTAAATCGGCACATTGCTAACGGGTTGAGTTTACAGCCAAGGAAAGATCCGATACCTCGGCCTGTCTGAAGTTTCAGAAGCGACCCTCCGCCGAGCCCATGCCGTCCATCCTATTACCGCATATCAAGTGGAGTACAGTGCCTTTGCTCTAGATATCGAGTCACCCACCGTCAACCTCCTAAAAGCCTGCCGCGAGTTGGGTATTGCGGTCGTGGCCTATAGCCCTGTCGGCCGTGGAATATTGACTGGAGAGATTCAGTCTCCTGCTGATTTCCCCGAGGGCGACTTCCGTCGCGTGGCGCCTAAGTACTCGGAGGAGAACTTCCCAAAGATCTTGGAGCTTGTGGAAGGACTGAAGAGTGTGGCTCAGGTGCATGGAAGCACCCCTGCGCAGGTTGCCATTGCGTGGCTACTTGCTCAGGGACCCGACATCTTCCCCATTCCAGGAACCAGATCCACTAAGAGGGTCGATGAAAACACCAAGTCTGCTCTGTTGCAGCTGACGGACAAGGAGGTCAAGGATCTCCGGGACTTGGTAGAGCGAACGGAGATTGCTGGCACTCGATACCCTGCTATGTAAGTTGCCTTTTGCCCTTTTTAATGCCTGAGCTTCCTTACTGATGGCTGGTATAGAATGATGGGTAATATCCTTGCCAATACACCGTCGTTGTAGACGAATGGCAGTGGCTTGAGGCATTTAATATGTATTTACAACTCTCAGTTCGATTAGATCCAATGTCCATTATGCAGCGAAGTCCGATAATCTCTAATTACCGCTGGCCTGGTTCGCCACATTTTATCCAGGTTATTTGAGGCTGGTAAAAGCCACTAAGTGGATCATGGAACCCATTGTGCCGAAATATAGCTGCCAGTGCGCCATATCGTATTTTTCTATACTAAGTTTTGACAGCCCTCCACACCAATAACTCGCTATTATCTTCTTCGTACAAGTTTTAGTGATTAATTCCTACAATATCGACTTATATAGGGTCAGTTTCTACAATATCTCAATTCCGATAATAAGAATAGTCGGCCGTAGTCTTCTCAGTGGACTCGACAGCGTAAAATGGATCTTAAATTGTGCATATAGAGGTAACAGAGGCAGATATCTGCCATACAGTCTCCACCTTCTTTTGACTAGAGAAACTGTAGACTGTATAAATAAAATGAAGATCTCACATTTTCTGCGTACACCATCTGCAGGCATTAGATTACAGTATCAAAAATTAATGTGCTTCCTTCAACATAAACACCCTAAAATCCCAACAGGACATATCTCATTAAAACGAACCCTTTTCGCCATTAGCTGCTGCTCTAGTAACCGCAACAGCCCCCTTCTCCGCAAAACCGGGCTCAAGACCATCAGTAGAAACCCCATCAATCCCGGAAACATCACTATCCTCCACAAACTCTTTAGGCTCCATCCATCCAGATGCCTGCTTCATATCGGGCGGAGCAGAAGCCAAACATGACACGTAATAGACGACAAATCCGATTATCAGGCCGGTGGGGTAAGCGATATAGTAGAATCTCTGGATGGCTAGAGGCGCATCGACACCCATCTGGAAAAGAAACCCGTAAAAGTTCGGCGCAACGGCAATAATGTAGGCCAAGAATGCTCGCGGGTTAAATCCGTGGAAGTACCGGTACGGACTTGGACGTGAGACGTACAGGGCTGGAATGTTAAGTAGCCCTCGGCGTATTAGGTAGTAGTCGCAGATGAGAATGCCGGTGATCGCTGATAGGAATATTTGGTAGGAGGAGAGGAATGTGATGAAGATTGAGGCTGATGCGAGGAGATACCAGGGGCAGATTGCGTAAGAGAGGACTGGGTTCGATTGTTAGTTTGTGTTGAGACAAATGGGGTTGTTCAAGTTTCTTTGATTCTTTTCTTACCGGCACAGATGAAGAATCCTCGTTTGATTGAAATGTATTTTGGTAGCAGGGCTGCAATATCGTTACCCGCGCTGAGGATTGTTAGTATTTGGCATAGGCATAGAAAAGGGTGACAACGGGTCTTTACGGGATGGAGTTCTCAAAAATGGCAGAGAAGACAGTCGAATAAACGAATGCCAGAGCAATGAAAGCACAGGCCGTGCGGTTGCCAGAGGTGTATCGCTCTCCTTCCATCAATTTATCTAAGAAGTTCAGCGGGTTCCAGATGAGCTAGAGAGCTTCGTCAGTCTATAGCTCCTTTTAACAAGGGACTTGATATAACAAACCTCTCCAAATATGGCTTTGCTAGCTGATGCGATGAGATTTCCCAAAACGGCAACCAAGAAGTTCGACAGCGGGAAACTAACAAACTGGCCAATGAGGACGTCATTAGGCTTCGTAGCATATCGCTGGAGATCGGACGCATTGGAGATAAAAGTTCCGCAACTCGCGAGTCCCAAGAAGAGGAACTTGAATATGAGATAACTTTTCTCGGTGCCCTTTATCTCCGAGGGTGCATTGATTGACTTCAAAGAGCCACCAGCGAGAGACACAGTCCATCCCAACATAGCAAAGGCTGCGCCAAAGTAGACGACGACTTTGATATAAACGAGCGACTTCATCTTTGGTACAGGCACCACTAAGAATGCGCAATTGATAAGCCTACAGAGACTGGTTAGCAATAGATAAGCATTGAGATACTAGTCAACGTACCAGTAGATGAAGAAACACATCATTTGTGCTGAAGTTAAAGCCGATTTAGATCCCATCTTATCCGGGATATTTTCAATAGAAGGAAAGATAGCATGGAGAAAGACACTGGGAATAGACGTCAATAACCCAACTTTCAGCGCTTGCTTTACTGTAGGAAAGAACCGGGTTAAGAAAAGAAGACTCACTATAAGCATTGCCCTCCCTGAACGGAATTGACACCGTTCCATACAACCGACATGGCCGCACGATTAAAAGTCGGCCACAGTGCTCCCCAATGCCCAAAGCTGGAGCGACAAAGAACGGGGAACGGAATGCGATACATGGCGCCAGCACGCCCATTAACAGCCATCAAGGCCCCGGCAAGAATCTGACCACCGAAGGAGCATCCGATTGCTTCCCACATAGTCAATCCCATGGACATTCCCGTGGAAGCTGTGTACAGATTGCTGACGTTCGCAGTCGCAGAGAACCAGAACATGATGTAAGTGAGTTGGGACCATGTTCGATCCTTTACTGGTGTTGGTCGGATAGAGTCATTGTCAAGCATAGCAACGGGGCGAGCGATGCCATCTCGTTGAGTTCTTTTCACTATTAGGATTTCGTGAAGTCGCGATAGCTTGGACATGGTTGAGATTGTATATCGGGTGGGGGTAGATAGAGAGTGGAGAACAGGTAAAAGATAAAGATGGTCGAATTCGAGTGCTAATCTTATTGATGAGCTCTGAAACGTGAATAAAGGGGGGAAGGGGGTGACAGGGAAGTATGCGCAGGATATATCGTGTTTATTAGGGCTACTTGGCTATTTAGAGTGGCCAATGGGTTGATAAGGAACCACCCGCGCCTGTCCACTGACCTGCAAAACACTCATAACACTATCCAGAGAGGTATCGATGCTATCTCACAAGAGCAAAAGTACAGAAAGTAAGCCTATCTTGGCTTATCATTACAGCCAACCACATGTGCATGTGGCCTTATGGAGATAACCTCGGCGATTGCCGTGCAACGCTTCTCCGACGGTTATCGGTGGATTTTTGACCTTCTAATCTTCCGAACATATTGCGGGGAGAACAACCGGGAATAAATTCAGCATCCTCGAGTTAGTGTTGGCCATTGTTGTATGTCGCACTAATCATGGCAACCCTAGTCGAGTACACTGAAATTGAACTCCTCACGCTCAGCGGGCCAGAATTCCGCCGAGTGTCAACTGCCCCTCCTCGCTTACCAACGGAGGATGAGATCCCGGTCATAGATATCGCTTCGATCGACAAGGATCTAGAGGCGAGAAAGACCATCGCGTCCAAAGTCAAGGCAGCGGCTGAGAACACGGGATTCTTCTATATCAAAAACCACGGGATCTCAGAAGAACTCATTCAGAATGCCCTATCCCAAGCGAAAGCTTTCTTCGACCAGCCAATTGAAAAGAAACAGCTAGCAACAAGCAAGACTCAAAAGAACGCAGATGGATGGCATGGGCTGGGGAGTACCCAGATTAATAAAACCGAAACAAGGGGTAAACACACCTCCCACACCTATGCAGGGTGTGTATCCTTGCTATATTGGGAATGACTAACAATGATGACCAGATCGCAAAGAGACATTCTCTCTGCGCTACAATCCCAAAAACGATCCAACTGTCTCCGACCCGGACGCACTGTCCAGTGACGATGACTTCCCATGGGATACAACAAGCCATCTGCCTGGATTCCACGAAACAACAATTGAATTCTATCATCGGCGCCTCACACTCGCGCGCAAGATGATTCGTATCTTCGCGCTCGCTCTCGATATGCCAGAAGACTATTTTGATGCGGTGACCACGAACCCCGGCGCAGACGGGCTTTATGTACACTACCCCGCTACGCCAGCCGATAAACTCGAGGAGAACAATGACGACGTCGACGTCGGCATTGGCTCGCACACCGATATCCAGTGCGTCACTCTTCTGTGGCAGGATATGTCCGGCGGTTTGCAGGTCCTGTCTGCCAGTGACGAGTGGCTCGATGCTCGGCCTATACCTGGCACGCTGGTGGTTAATATTGGCGATTTCCTCCAGCGTCTTTCGAATAATAGGTTCAAGTCCACGGTGCATAGGGTTTATAATCGTCAGCCTACCTCCAGGTACTCGATGCCTTTCTTCCTGGGCTTCAATCCGGATTCGGTTTGTAAGGTTGTGCCCTCGTGTATTGATGAGGATCATCCTGCGCTTTATGGGCCTATCTCTTGTGGAAAAGTAAGCCCTATCCTCATCTATACTTGTCCGGCATTGGACGTGTCTAACATTTACGTGTAGTGGCATCGAAACCGAATTGAACTCGCACACGGAAAGCCCATTTCTGATTGAAGATAAGAATTACTCGGAGAGAGATGTATTCCAATTTAATTTACCCGCAGATAATAGACAATGCGACTTGTATAGGTTTCAAAATTGTTGCATAGAGCCATTCATCCCGTCCCATTCAGAAGCAGGCATCGAGTCGATAAACCGAAACGGCGCCCAGTCTGCGACCGGCCCTGCATATGTATAAAAGGTGTCATCGGGAACTACTGCCACTTTCGAATCCAACAGATCCTTTGCCTTCTTCTGCACGACATTCGTCGCCCAGCTAAATACTCCCTCGATGCTCTTGGGGATCCTAGCCTGCGTCCGAACATCTTCCATCAACGTATATGTCGCGTGCACATCTGATATGCTCGCGCAGTACTCTGCTAGAGTCACGCCCGCATATGCGGTAAGCAGGTAGTCGTATGTTGGTCTAACAAACGCAGTATCAGAGGTACAGAGGACAAGGATCTCTCTCAGTACCAGCTGAGCATGACGAATGACCGTTTCGGTCAGCCCGTTGATACGCTCATTGCGCATCAGAGCGTCGGGAGGCGTGGACTTATTCTGCTTTGCTAGTTCCCATCGAGATAAAATGAGTGATGCACAACAGTGCGCCCATCTTAGGATACTGTTGCCTTCTGTGTTTAGAAGTTAGCTTTGGAAACCCTGCCAGCACGGTTAAATTAGCTTGCTCACCTCCAAGATATTTGCGTCCCCATCCATTGACCATCTCCCAAGCCTCTGACACTGAACTGACGGTGTGATAGATGGCTTCGTACAGGTGAATGTAGAGCTTGAGCTCTGCTGCAATGATGTGGTCGAACGTTTCAAACCCGGGATACTTGACAACTTCCGTCCACGGATGAAGACGTTCGCATGGAACCACTGAGGGCCGACCGGTGCCAATTGCGTATCTTGAAACCCAGTCAGCTGTGATCTTCACGTGTCTCACGGGGTTTATCACTGTAACTTCGAAGGGTACGTACTTCAGATGCACCAGCGACGCCTGAATCCACATCCTGCACATGTTCCGACTCGTTTTATCGTGCAAGCCCACCAGAGACACAAGCTCAGATAGAGGAAAGCTGAGCATGCAGTGGGTAATGGTCGTGCTGCTCATCAGCCAGCTATCAATATACCTACCACCTGGCACGAGAGGCCCAAAGCTCCAGGCGCTGAAGATAAGCATGGCGTGTATGGTGGAGAGATCGATGGGCGTATCTAGAGTCTTCTTGCCCAAGTGGGTCTTGACCAATGTATGAAGGGTTATGTGCAAGTTGGTGCGGTTTAGACCGGCCGTTGCTCGCATACCTGCTAGAAGACATATGGCGAAGAGCAGAGGATGCTCCTGTTTGAGAACCGCCAGGGTTCCATGTGGAAGTGGGTACCATGAGGTTATCTGCTCGAAGCCGTGCTGAAGAACACTGGCGAAGTTGTCCGAGTCCAAGCCCATTTCGGTCATATGGCCCCGGAGCGTGTCGTTTTCCCCGGTTATTACGGGCTCGGTGATTAGACTTCCAACGTGGCGGACGACTGTGATCGGTGCTGGTTGGATGTCGGTGGTTGCCGATATATCTGTCTCTGAGGGCACGTGCATAGTGGCTTTGGCTTTGCTATCGTTAATATCTTTTGCTGGGTTTAAATTACTGCCCATGGCTCGCATTTCATTGGCAGGGTCTCTTGTCATAGACCGGTCATTGCCGAGAAGGTGAGATTTCAGTAATTCTTTCATCTCAGCGAGTGAAGCTTCGATAGCATCAAGCCTGGTAGTTATCAGTCAGTAATCAGAGCCTAGGTCTATACAAGCGGAGTTAGCAATACCGGGCTGCACAATGGCATGTAGTAGGCTGCGCAGAGTTTCTCTCTGATCTACCAATGAACGCTGAATCTGGGCTAGTGATAGCAGATGTGGATGGAAGAGAGCATTCAAGCCTAATTGGTGACCGATTAATCCCCAGCAAATCCTCAATAAAAGACGGGGTTGTATTGGGCCACCCACCTTAGAGAGATGCACCGAGCACATTGTCTCGAACCCGGAAGGACCTCACATCGTGTCTTCAATCGCCGACACGGCTGGCAGGACAAAATCCGTCGCTTGGTCGGCATTTCATAGATTGGAATGTGCCACAGGATCACAAGATATTGTGAAGTCAACCTGAAACTCGATGTTCTCCGCTGCTTATCTGGGGTTAACAGGACGCTAAGACGTCTTGGGTTAGCTGCCCAGCTGCACAGCTCCCGAGGTCCACGGGTGGCAGTTTAGGGTTATCACTGGCCGATAAGCAGGGAGTTACATTTAACGAAGAAGTGAAATGAGCCTAAGGGTATTCAATTCATCTAATACGTACATGAAATTGGAAAGGGGTTCCTTTTCAAAGAATTTAGGGATCCTAACATGCAATAAATAAGCTAGAACGAAGAAATTGGTCGCAGAAAATCAATCATGCTGCTCCTGCGGTAATATTCTTTCCCTTGACACTCTTCCACTCCACACACAAAGCACCGATGATGCTGATGGAGGCCACAGCTGCACCGACAATGAAGGTCTGGGTGAGAGCGTCATTGTAAGCAAGCAGGACTCCGGGTAGGTCGGCCTTGTCGACGACACTGTGAAGGCCAGTGGCGCCAGTCTCGAGGATCAACGCCGTATCCACGTTGGGGGTATAGTTGGCGAGATACTCAACAAGCTTGTTCCTGAAAACGGTGTTTCCGATAGAAACAAAGAGAGCACCGCCAAGAGTCTGGGCAAAGACGATGATGGACGTGCCAGTAGGTATATCAGAAAGATCAAGAACAACCTGGACAGCGATCATAGATTGCTGCATACCAGCACCGGCCCCGGCCCCGGCAATTATCTGGTAGCCGATCCAAACAGCTTTGGATGTGTTTGTGTGGAACATACTCATGAGACCGTAGCCGATAGAGAGGAGGATTGTACCGAGAATCATGAAGGGTGTGTAGTAACCGATGCGGGTGACGATGGCTCCCGACAAGAGGGAGGCAACCACAACGGCAATCAGCATGGGTAGATTCATGATACCTGAGCTGACGGGGCTGGCATCTTTCACGGCTTGGAACCAGATGGGCAAGAAGTAGACAGAGGCGAGGAAGGCAGCACCGAGGCAGAAACTGTAAAGGGCAGACGACCAAACAGTGCGGCGGAAGAAAATTCGTGGTGGCACTGTAGCATTGTCTTTCTGTGTGTACTGGACAAATAGAAAGACGAGAATGAGAACACCGAAAAAGCAAAACAACAAAATGATACGCCAGCTATCCCAGGCATAGATGGTGCCACCCCATTGCAGAGCTAGCAACAAGCAGACGATGGCAGGGAGGAAAAGAGCTGTACCCATAGGGTCAAACTTCTTAATGCGCTCCGCCCATGTCGATTCTTTGTTATGGGGGGTTGGGGGCAGTGAAAAAGATTGTAATAACCAGAACAGTGACGGCTCCGATTGGAAGGTTGATGTAGAAACACCAGCGCCATGTCACTTTGTCGGTGAAAACCCCGCCGAGCAGAGGCCCAGCCACGGACGAAATGCCGAACATGCCGCCGATACAGCTATTGTATAATGGTCGCCTCTTCAGGGCCACCGAATGGGCAACAATGATGAGCGAGCCCGAGAAAATTCCCGCGGACCCAATGCCAGCAACGGCACGGCCCATGATAAGTGTCAGACTGCTGTTGGCAACGCCGCAGATGAGACTGCCCAGCTCGAACAAGCCAATGGCGAAGAGGTATGTCCATTTGACATTGAAAAAGGTGTAAAACTTTCCGAAAAGTAGCTGGAGCGAAGCTGTGGTGAGAAGGTATGCTGAAAAAGTAAAAAAAAAAGGATCAGTTCAGCCCCATCACCTAGGTCACCTCGGCCTCTGACATACCGCTTCCATACCAGCCAACGTCCTCGAGGCTGTGGAATTGGACCGTGATCTTTGGGATTGCGGTAGCAATGATGCTGTTATCTATAGGGTAAGAGAATATGCGTTAGTCGTGCCCTGCGGTAAACTTCCAATGGCTAGAAGACAAGGAAGTGTGGACGTACCAAGAGCAACTAAGAACACGCCCAAACACAATGCCAGTGTGATCAAAGCAAGCTGGGGACCCTTTGGATACTGGGGGCCCTCACACGTGGTAGGTCCGTCTGCTGGGTGCTCGGCACTGAGCTCGGCCTTTTCAGTTTGGCCTACCTTTTCCTGCTCGGTGGGGACATCACCGGTCAACGTCTTCTCGACGTGTTGCTCAGAAATGTCAACGTGACTGGAGTGTGTTGTGGACTCCATTTTCAGCGAGTGACTTTGTGCACCGAAGGGCAACGCAGTAGAGATAGATCAAGTGAGAACAGAGTGCGGGAAAGAGAAAAAGCAAAACAGATGTTTTGATGAAGGGGGTGAAAGAGAGAAGGGTGAAAGAGAGAAGGGTGAGAGAGAGAGAGAGAGAGAGAGAGAGAGAGAGGAGAGAAGAAAACGTTTCCAGGGTTGCCCAGGTGAACTTAACCATCGCTGACATGAGGGCCAGGAACCTTCCAAGGTTTTCCGCCGATTGGAAGGAACAGGTGGGAATTTTTGTTATTTGATATCTTTCCCTTTATATCCAGTATGTTCCGGTATTCTCTATATCACTATATACAACTTCTCTGCCAAATTCATTCATGGATATCTCTATTCCATCTGCTTTTCTGTGAGCTACATGCGAGCCATGCGGGAGATATGTGTGAGTTCTCTGCAAGTTCACTGCGTGTTGTTTGTTTCAAACGTAATGATATAATGCGAATTGTTGAGATAAGACTGGATAAGTCTGTAGATGCACTCAGCCCGAGATGTGCTTCTAGCAGAACCAGTAAGTCACGGATATGAATGACCACGGGAGCTTGATCCAATTCAAGCTTTATTTACTGGGTCGCCAAGGTGCCACCAGATCTGGGCAATACCTACATATGTAGGTAGTCAATGGAAATTAATATGCATTTATTGAATGTATATCATTTTGATATCTTCTTCTTATAACTACAGAAGTCATCTTGGTAGTTTGCCTACGGACCTTGGATCCCAGGGTCACACTGGTGTATACATACTCTCATAGTTGGGTGGGACAGAGAATCTAGATTGCCATCTAAATCTAAGGTTTCACCTCGACGCAGTTCAAATCTGATTTGTTGCAGACTGTTGGATCACTCATGATGAGACCTCGGACGCTTTCCAGATTGGGTTTGCCCTACATTTTGAGGCAAAACTGATCGTTGATGAAATGCTCTCATTATAGAGTGATCTAAGCATCGCGAGATCCCAACGTGTTAAAATACAATAGCGATTTGTTTAGATTAAAGTGTTATATATATGAGGGTTGAGACGTATCTATATCCTGTTTCTTAATCTGAGACTCCGAACCTTGGCCAAGTTGGGGTTGCCCTGGACCTTGAGACAATCCTAGAGTTCATTCTTTTGATTGCACAATATCCGAATTGGGATCCTGGCACATGGACGCATAGTCGTAAGTTTACCCTGACACACTCCGAAGTGACGAGCCCTGTTCACGGAGAGTTTAACAGCAAAGCGGGCCGATGCTATGAAAGAAACGCAAGACATGCAATCAGGCTTCGTCTTAGGGCCCCCATTGAGCTTTGGTCCCAGCATTCGATTCATGTGGTTATATTTTAGTGTATGGCGACTTAGACTAGCGGTGACAGACTATAACCAGGACACCCTGGTTTTGGGATTCACTTCGGCCACATATTTCGGAGTATCTCGAGATCTCTGTTTAGGTTCTTCCCCTTCTACCTAGTCATCACGTTACATTCATATAGTTATCTACGGGTGATATGCTCGGAGATTCATTCGAGTCAGGTACAGGAAGAGTGTGGTCTAGAAAATCCCACTGTAGTCAGCAAGGGATATCCTTGGATCTTCTGGGCCAAGGTCCTATATTAAGAAGACTACTAATAAGGCCATTAAAAAGACTCCTGAAGGATAAGACCAAAATGACTACTAACAAGACTACTAGTCTGTATTATATGGTAAATACTATGTTGTAGATGTTACCCGTATATCCGTCTCCAAGCACTATGTCGGAGTTTTCCGAAGGTGATGATGTTCTCGCAGTTTTAGAATATGAGTCAATTGCTCTTGATATCTGCGAAGGGGCAGAGCGGCCACAGCTCAAATGCCTGATTTTTCAGGGTGAATGCCTGATGTATGCCTTAATTTAGACCGCTTTTAACACCGCTCTACACAGTGTATTGTAAATTGAGGCTATTCGCGCCGTACAAAACCCCCATATTTTGAAATTGATGCTAGTATTCCCACCACACAAATCCTCATATATATCAAATTTCAGGTGTCGATATCATTCTCACCGTCTAAATCTATCGGTTTTGAAGCTTTCCGACCGTATAAACCACGAAATTGAAGCTATTCCTATAGCCTTAATACCTAGAATAGGACAAATCTGAGGATCTGTATAGTGGGAATAGCTTCATATTGCCTAATATGGAGGTTTACATAGAGATCCACGCTGTGGGAAAGCCTCAACGCCTAGAATTAGACAAATCTAAGGATTTAGATGGTGGGAATAGCTTCATTTTACCGGGCTGAACATCCATCCATGGATGGATAGGTACTTTGCTTATTAAGCGAAATGTCATAGTAATTCAGGTATCTTCATTTTCTGCCAGTCTAAAATCAGGCAGATTTAGGCAAATTAACGTATTCGGTAAGGGAGCTGCGCATGTAAGCCAGCTGCGCAGCCCAAAACACATAGTAAATGCGATATTTTATAACTTGATATCTGAACAACCACATTTGTTTCTGGTTTAGTTGCTTGTCGATAGCTATTGATAAGGCTTATGATCTCTATATATTAATCTTAAGTTAATTGGAACTGTGTATTATTATGGTATTGAAAATTACTCTGCCCCAAGGTAGAAATATATATCGACTCAACCTCTAGGTTATGAAAACTCTTTAAAAGTTCCTGAAGGGGCTGGATATCACCTAAAACATAGTATGCTTTAAGGAGAAGTGGTTATAGACCACTTTTGTTGAGATATCAATTTGTAATTTATCGCTTTTACTATGTGTTTTGGGCTGCGCAGCTGGCTTACATGCGCAGCTCGCTTACCGAATACGTTAAGGCATCAACCCTGAAAAATCAGGCATTTGAGCTGTGGCCGCTCTGCCCCTTCGCAGATATCCAATCCAATCCAACGATATATCGCTTCAATCTCTGTGGTGCTTGTTAGCAATCTTCTTGTTCCCTAGTAGTAATTGGGGTACTATCCCGAGGTCTATATGTTGTACATGTTGCTGTCCCAGAGCGTCGATCAGCCAGAAAACAATGACTCCAAAAATGACCTCAAAACCGGATTTGGACGTGTATAAAATCCCATGAGCAAACCTGATTTGCAAAGGAAACCTTGGAAATCAGGCCAAAGCTGACTGTCCATCGACGTAAGAAGTGGACTACATACTCATGACGTCGCCGAAAACCAACTACCCGCTGAGCGGCGACCAAGTAGAAACCAAGTATGATACGGCCACATTTTAAAGCTCGAACCTATTTAAACAAGCTACCCTGCATTGATCTGGGGAAATCCATAAAATATTTTCATCAATTATACGCCAATTAGCCTGAGCTATCGGAAACTTCTACCACACCACTCACTCCCTTACAAAACCACCTCCAAAACCATGTCAGCAGCACGATTCGCTCCTCTCCTCCGGTCCCGGGTGGCTGTACAAACTGCACCTGGCTTCCAGGCAATTCGCTCCATTTCAGCGACAGCCCCTTGCAATAAGGGACCTGTCGATGCGACAAAAGACACACTGAAGAAAGCCGATCGGACCGTTTCCGACGCAGCAGTCAAGGGCATCAATACAGGCGGTACGTCTTCAAACGTGATCTCACAGATCTACATGACTTCCATTCAATGTGCAGACTGATGCTAACGTGACTTTGCCAACAGAGAAAGCCGCCAACAAGCTCAAGGACGTCGTTGGCGCTGGGGCCAAGCAAGCAAAGGAAAGGGGGGAGAGGTGAAGGGCGAGGCATCCGAGTATGCAGGCAAAGCGAAGGGCGAGGCGTCCGAATACGCAGGCAAGGTGAAGGGTGAGACGGCCGAGTATGCAGGCAAGGGTAAGGGCAAGGCAGAAGAAGCACTGAACGAAGCTAAGGAAAAGGTAAAGTAGGCGATGGACCAGCTTGAAGGGAAGTCCAAGGAGGCCAAGCGCCGCATTGATTCAAGGCTTCGACCTTGTCTGCCCGCGAAGACTAGGTTAAGCTCGCATCACTTATGATCCGAAATGTAATATTATTGCCATATTCCGTTCATCGAAGTTGTTGTACCCCGTAGCGCTTCAATGCTTTCAACAAAGCTGAAGGCATCACTCTTCAGCTGGGAGGCAGCATGAGGACGTATTCGCGCGAGCTTAGACCGAAGCGAATCACGTCCTTATCCATGACTTCCACGTAACGACCACCAGGGATAGTCTCTCCGTTAACGCTCGATCCATTTGCACTCTCAAGATCAATAAGATAAGGCTTGACCTTGCCGATGCGATCGCCGTATTCATTGCGCTTCTCAACAAATCGGAATTGTAGCACTGCATGCTGCTTCGAGCAGCTGGGATGGTCGAGTGGGAAGTCTACCACCATTCGCTCACGACCAACCAGCCAGCAACTGCGTTCACTCAATTCGACCGTTTCCAACAAGTCTTGCCCTTTGAACACATACATGCGCCAAGCTTCCTTGGGGGGGCGGCTTGCGCGCCTCTGGGGGCTCATGGTATTTCAAAACTATCTCCGTACCACCCTGGACTTGAATTGTATTGCTTTCGGCTGCGAGTCTACCAGTGGGGTTGAAGTTCGGCTTTTGCTTTTCTGGCGCCGGTGCATCTGAAGGGTGCGCCACGTCGGTGAATGCGTCGGACTGTGAGGGGAGGGGACCGCGTCGTTCCAATGCTCGGGGTGGAGGGCTGCGTGATCTTTGGGGTGAGCGAGAGCGAGATCGTGATCGCGTACGACGATGCCTCCGAGAAGATCGTGCTTCATATTCGTCCCGGGTATCATGATGTCGATGGCTGCGGTGTCTGTGCCTGCGGCGGTCTTCACCAGCTAAGCTTGAGGATCGCTCTCTGCGCTCACGGCGAGGTCGATCACGATCACTTCGGCGACTGGTTCTTTCAGCTGGGCTGCGGGATGATCTCCGTCGAGGGCTGTCCCGGTGAGAGCTCCGGCGGTCTTGGTCGCGTCTTCTTGAGCTCGAATAGTGGTCGTCTTGCGAGTCTTGCGACCTATCTCGGCGCCGGCGTTCAGGGCGGTCGTCGTCGGACCCAGGCATTGTTGTTGAAATGTGACTGCGGGAAAGGTAAGCGTAAATATTTCGTTCAAAGTGTCGGAGATCTTTAGGTCAAACCTCGAACGCCTGTGCACACGTGACCATCCCCGAAGCCGCCGTTCCGGAGCACGAGGGCCTCACCTTACTCCTCTCACGATAACTTTAAGACACGAGCACAACGGATATTTTGACCGTGCTCACTAAAGTGACACCATGTGACAATGTTCAAGAAAATCAATCTTTTTCATTGCCAAAGCCTGCGCATTTTGAACTCGACCGTGGTCTCCCCGCTTCCTCGTTCCAACAATAAAGTCTCTACGGGCTATGGACTGCAGGCACCATACAAACGCAGTAACTATGCCACCGCAGCAGGGTTCCCACATCAGGACTACTCATGGCCCAGCAATCCATCTTTCACTCCTTATGATGTCTTGAACCTACCCCGCAGCGCAACGTACACGAAAAGGAATTACTATGACCTTGTTAAGATCTACCACCCTGACCGACCTCTGAAAGACCACCCTCTTTTCCATCAATTAACCGCTGAAACTCGACTGCAGCGCTACCGAATTGTGGTGGACGCACATGAAATCCTTTCCGACCCGATCAAACGAGCGGCCTATGATCGAAATGGCACTGGATGGATCCACACGGTACTGGATACAAGAGTAGAACGAGCTTCACATGGACCGAACATCTACGCCAATGCCACTTGGGAAGATTGGGAGGACTGGCATAACCGCCACCAAGGACCGCAGCAGCATGTTGTCGACCAGCGCACCTTCACTCGGCTTGTAATCCTCTTGGTGCTGTTTGCGGGCGCCCTTCAAGCATCCTGGCTCGGACAGGTGAATAGTGGCTACAATGATCGCCTACGTGAGGTCAACGAGAAGTCGGCGCGCGTTCTACAGGACCGCAGAGACAGCACTGTCAAACAGATGGATTCCAATGATGCGCGCGTGCAGGGCTTTCTCATTCGGAGGGACCCTACAGGGTCGGGTTTGAAGGATAACGAGCACCCGGTTTATCAGAGGGAGTTGAATCCTCGGCGCGGTTTGGATGTGGGTGACCAAGCTGGCAAAAATAGCCGAGAGCCTGCACAGTCAGTGGACTTGGAGCCGGAACCTCCAGGACTCTGCTAGTTCTGTTATATGAGTATATGATTGCATGGCGTTTTGACATTCTACGTGGGTGCTGTATTTTCATAAGGATTTGGTTATAGTCCTGGAGGCTATTGAACATATGACTCCTGGGAAAGTACACTTGAATAAATCTCAACTTCGAATAATTTTTGACAGCTTGCAATTTGCCCAGCGGAGCAGTGGAAGTAGTATAATGTTGATGAGATATCTCATTCAGTCAGGATCCACAGCTAAGTATATGAAAGTAGGCATAGCCCCACAAGAAGCTGGAAGAATAAGGGATAACTATATGTGCAGCTAGAGAGCCCAGACTATATTGTACATATAAAGGAGCCAGCCAAGTGAGATGGAATGTATATATATGCCGAATGACGACAGGAGAATCCATGGATCTCTGATGAACGTCTACTTAGGTAGTAGGTATTGAAAAGGTTTCAACTTTCAACCGTTCGGAACAATATATATTGTCGAGATAAAATAAAGTATTGCAAACCCCAGATTATCCATTTCGCAGTTTTTAGAATTCCTGCGGGAAAAGGGGGCTTTGACCGTCGATGCACTAATCATTCCCACATCGAGCCGATTTGGCGCCACAGGAGCCCCGTTGACGTCGGCGGGTCGATCCCCTTGTTCCCAGGGGGGGGTTAGGCATCTGCAACAGGACAATGCTTTTGACCTACTACAATACCCCATTCCCCGTAAATGCGAGGCTGAACAAGGGGGATAGGGTTGGATTCTCTGGTCTCAGACCCGGTGCTTTCTTTGATTCTAGATATTCCAGTTTTCTAGTATGTACATATGTAGTTTTATTATAGCATGGAATATTTCATAGAATTTCATAAATTTCATCCCACAGTCCCATAAAAGGGAGAAATTTGGATTTGGTCGAATATCGTCATTGCTCACCGCAGTCCCGAGTACAGGTAAGCCAGGTACAGTATAGGGCTACGTCACATATTTCTTTTTATATTGTGTTAAGGGGAAGACTTGGATATATAGAGAAAAAAAGAAGTGAAAGGTCAACTCTTAACATACGAACATATTTATAATCCATTATAGAGGAAATACCGATATAATACCTAGGTAATAACTAATATAACTAATAACTATATATAAGAAATATAAGAAAAAAGCCACCAAGTTTTTTTTTATTTTCCTACGTCATAATTCTCCCCAGGTGCATCACGCCCCCAGTCCACTTTTTTTCCTCCCATCCACTCCCATATCGATCCAATGGGCCTGGCGGGTACATTTCCTTTCTCTTTCTCGAATCCCCTCCCCTTTGATACCTAGGTCTATACACCGCCCCCTCCAACTTTATTCAGCTTCATCTTCCAGGGCTATCATTCTAAGATCAAACTCGATATTCTATTGGCATCTATTTTCTTTTCTTCCTACCCCACTCAACATCTGACCTCCCTCATTTGCGACGGTCAAGCCATAAAACGCCTCACATCGTTCCATCCTATACTTCATCCACAACTATTGATATCCTTTTATTCCCTTTCCCTCCACTGGAGGTGTGAGAATGAGGATGTCCATAGTGAGAGGAGTCCTCCATTCCCTTCGCCAACAGAGACACATCCGCAGGTGTCCCAATCTCATATGCAGCCTCTCAGATCGCCTGGCTACCGCTCCCCACATGGTCACCAATCCCAAAAATTGGTGGATGAACTGGCGGATAGGGTGGATGCTCTTGAGAAGTCATCCCTCCAACCATCTCGTTTATCGCGCGGTGACTCTGCAGAGCAGGTTGTCGGTCTAACACCCATTACCGAGGACGCACGATCGGAAGCCGAGCGACAGGAGGATCAAGGTCGCAGCTCGCATACTCTCAAGGAACTTCGAAGGCAGATGGAAGATCTCCTTGTATACCAACAGATGCAGCAAACCCAACCCGTCTCGTCCCAGAACCAACCCGTCTCCGCCCTCTCGAATGATACCCCAAGAAAGAGACGTTTGTCAAATACCTTGTCCAATGCCTCAACGGAGGCTCCAGTCGCAACCGTGAATACCAATACCTCCGCAGGCTCGGCAGGTTCGGCAGGGACAATCAAAGGTGCCCAGACAGAGACGCCTTCCGATCGCAAACCAGCACACACACCGTCCTATCCTTTCCCACCCATGCAAAATAAACCGGCCAAAATGGGGATTGAACCAACAGCGCGTGGGGGCCCATTTAGATTGAAGCTTCCATCCGAGAAACCTCATTTTTCGACAGGGCCCCAAACTCTGCCCACAGAACCAAAAGCCGTGGAACCACATCCGACCTTTTTGCCTGCTCATCATAGCCAGATCCAGGAAGATCCGAATTTTACCAGTCCCAATCTCTATGATCTCACTCTTCAGCTGAATGCGGATGCGGGACTCGAAGCGTGGTGGTCCAACCTCATTGATATATTGCAAACGCATTACGGGGCTGAGCGTGTGTCACTCGCTGTCCCTGGAGATGTGACCGATTTGGAGAACGTACCTTGGGGCCAAAAGGCAATCTTTAACCAGAACGTGGATACGTCATTGCATGAATTTCAAGCGCGTCATATAGGGAAGGGACCATCGACGGAGACATCTCACTCACGCAAGAGCGCCCAACAGAAAACTGAACCAGTATCCCAGGCTAAAATACCTGGACCTTCGCGGCCATCTTTATTATCACGGCACTCATTCGCTGGGTTTGATAAAAACAAAGGCCAAGCCCCTCACGATCCCAACCAACCACAAGTTTCGAAGATGAATGTCAAATCCGAGAAAAAGCACGTACATATCGCTCCCCCAAACCCGCCATCCACGGATCATTTGATGGGTGAGAGCTCCGAAGCCAAAGACGATACGCTCAACTGTCTCCTCGGCAGTATGCGGCAGGCCGTGTTTCCCATACCGAGACCGTTGGAGGTAGAGCTAGACCCTCTCATCAAGCGTACAGGCGTGGTCAGGCTATTTGGACGTACCCGTCCCACCGTCTTAACACGTGAATATACAGAGAGCGCGCAATATCCACAGCGTTGGACCGAGTCCGCCGACAGTCCGAATGAGATGGTTCAAGTTACTCCTGATGTCGATGGTCCGAGTGACAGGGGAACCGGGGCTGTGCCGATGCAGCAAGGCCTCGGCGTCAGTGGATTGAAACAGTATGATGAATATGAGCAGATTCCGCAGTCTCCTTGGTCCCAGTCCCCTGCTCCATCACCTGCTCCCCGCACACATGCAGAACAAAACCCGTTCTTCACAAGCCATTCGGTCGATGAAGGGGCTTTCTCCAAGCATCCGCCTTCACACGACTACTCTAATAACCTTCCACTAGAGGCTATTGGGATCGATCACTCAAAGACCGTTATCCATATTCCTCTTTTACATGGTGGCCACTCTAACCGGGATTCCTCATCGACAGTGAGATTTCCTGTTGCCGTTGTCTCGATGCTGTGCACAATTGTTCCATATCCTGCTAACCTCAGGCAATCACTCTCATTTCTGATGCCGCATTTGACAACTTCTTTCTGCTTGGCTCAGCGATATAGCCAGCTTGAGAGACAACTCTCATCCAAGGTGGAAACTCCCCGCTATGGTCATCTTTTAGGTCTCGGGGGCACTTTTTCAGATGCAAGCAGTGAGCTAGAGCTTGTTGCGGGACTAAGCGGTCACGTCGACTACTCCGCTGGCGACAACAACAACCCAATGTCCGCGCAAGCGAGTACCACTAGCCCTAGTGATCGTTCGTCTGTAAAGTTCAGTCCTGCTGTTTCTGCGATGGGGACCCCTGGATTTGATCTTGGCCATATTGGATTCGGGTCCGCAAATCAGTCTCCAGGAGTGGCTTCACGATCTGGTGGAGAAGGTGCTGAGAGCTATTTCAATGTCCCACAAAATAAAAGCGCCCGAGACAATGCACCCCAACACAGACCACGGCTCGTCAAGTCGAAGACCACCAACATCGACTCATCGACGCCAATTTCTCCGGACAAAGCGGCCTGGAAACCAACCACCGGCGATGAGAGCAACCTACGAGATCAATCTTTCTGTACCGCATCGCCACTGCAAGAAACCAGACCGCCCAATCCCCTTTCACCAAACCAGCAATCATCACGTCAAGCCTCTACGAACTCGTTGTACGCCCAACTGCAACGGGAGCTTCCGCGCCCGTTCTCTGACACGATAGCCCAGCTGATGCTTAATTCTATCCCATTGCATCTCTTCCTGGCGAAACCCCAGAGTGGCGAGGTGATCTGGACCAATTCCAAGTTTGATGCCTACAGAAGAAGTCAGCACCAGGAGCAAAAGTTTCGAGATCCTTGGCAGAACATTCATAGCAGCGAGAGTGAGCATGTTCATACCAAATGGGCCAATGCCTTGCGCACGGGCGCACAGTTCACTGAAAGAGTGCGGGTCCGAAGATTCAACGATGAATCCGCATATCGCTGGTTCATTTTCCGGGCCAACCCGTTGTTATCGTCAACAGGAGAGGTACTGTACTGGATTGGGTCTTTCCTTGACATTCATGAGCAGCATATTGCTGAGCTTGAGGCAATTCAAGAAAGGGAAAAGTTTGCTATTGATGCGAAGTATCGTGCATTCTCCAATTCGATCCCACAGGTTGTGTTTGAGGCAACGGAGAACCGCGGATTGATATTCGTCAACGAGCAGTGGAATCTATACACCGGTCAGCCGCTCGAGGAAGCACACGACCTCGGCTTCGCTAAACATGTCCATCCTGACGATCTCGAAAAGTGTGGTGAGCTGTCTCTCAACAGAACATCTCGGAACACAGACCAAAATGATAGCGGACCTTATGAGTTCATGGTCGGGTCAGCTCTTGATGAACTTGTGAAGCGCGGCATTGCTTCTTTGCAGCAAGATGAGAATGGCCGGGTCTTCTATTCCACCGAGATCCGCCTTCGTTCTCGAGGTGGTGATTTCCGATGGCATTTGGTTCGCGTAGTACGTGTCAAGACCAGCAGTTTCGGGAGCGAGGAAGCCTCCTGGTACGGAACTTGTACCGACATCAACGACCGCAAAAACCTCGAAAGAGAACTCAACAAGGCCATGCAACAGTTGAATCACCAAATGGAGTCCAAGACAAAGTTCTTCAGCAACATGTCGCATGAGATCCGAACCCCGCTTAACGGCATTCTTGGTACTATTCCGTTCATCCTGGATACGCAGCTTGATAGTGACCAGAGGCGAATGCTTGACACCATCCAAAACAGCTCCACCAATCTTCGCGAGTTGGTTGACAATATCCTTGATGTTTCCCGCGTCGAAGCTGGCAAGATGTCAATGGTCAAATCCTGGTTCCATATTCGATCGATGATCGAGGATGTAATCGATACCATTGCCTCACGAGCGATCGATAAGGGTCTTGAGATCAACTATCTCATAGGCGAGGACTTGCCATCGATGGTGATTGGAGACCGGTTCCGAATTCGTCAAGTCCTGATCAATCTTCTCGGCAATGCAGTCAAATTCACTGCGCAAGGTGAAATTCACATCTGCTGTGACATGTATCGGGACCCATCTGCAAACCCCGATGACACACAGGCATTCATGAATTTTGAGGTCGTGGACACCGGAAAAGGGTTCAGCTCTCAGGACGCGGAACGATTGATGCAACGATTCAGTCAGCTTGGAGAAAATGGGACACAGCAACATGCAGGTAGCGGCCTGGGGCTTTTCCTGTCGAAGCAACTCGTCGAAATGCATGGCGGCAAACTCACTCCCAGCAGCAAAGAGGGCCAGGGAGCAAAGTTTTCTTTCAACGTCAAGGTCGATGCTCCCCCGCCACCTTCCCCCTCTGAGCAGCCCAAATTGATGCGCCAGAGTTCAACTGCTTCAAGAAGGCCGGCAAAGCCCAGAACAACCTCTTATCAACAAGCCCCTCCTCTAGCTCCAAGAGACTCCGACTCGTCCGGCAAAAGCGCCGACACTCCCCTTTCTGGCTCGTTATCAATTACATCCTCTGCTCTCCCGACCCCGGATATAGGTTCCGCGCCCTTGCCACCTCCATTGGAGCAGGCAGGAGCTTTGGAAAATCTGCCAGATGCAGTCTCCAGTACAAACATTCAACCTGCTGTTGCCAGGCTCGACACACCGGCCGCCGTGCCGTCGCCTACGTCTCAACCATCTGCCTCTCCGGATACACCAATAGGACCAGTATCTGTGCCTGTCAATGGTCCTTTCTCCATCGTGACCTTGTGTCCGCTCCAAAACGCGCGGCAAGCCATAAAGCAGCACATTGAGCAGGTCGTTCCTTATGAGATTGCATTCAAAGTCACAACGTTACCTGATGTTGATGAATGGAAAGATGCGATGCACTCTGCTTCAGGTGCCCAGCCTTGTACACATCTTGTCTTGAACCTTCCAACTGATGATATATTGGAGGTCATTCAAAGCGTGTCAGACCCAGCCTTGGATCCCGCGCCCGTCATCGTCATAATTTCAGACCTTTATCAAAAGCGTCAGATCAGCTCACGGGTCAAGGAGCTAGCAGCTTCAGGAAAGCAGGTTTTCATTGTGCCAAAGCCTGTCAAACCTTCTGCTTTCTCGACTATATTCGATCCCAAGAGCAAGCGTGAGCTGAGCAAGGATCGCAACCAAGACATGGCACGCGAGATCAATAACAACTTCAAAACCGTCTCCAAGATGGTCAAAGAAGTTTTGGGCAACAAGGGTTATCGAATCCTGCTCGTTGAGGATGACGAGACCAATCGAGATGTAAGTTGGTTTATGAAAACTCGATTGAATTGATTTCTAACCCATATATAGGTCATGTTGAAGTATTTGGACAAGATCAAGCTGATGTCGGAGACTGCATCCAACGGACTGGAGTGCACTAACATGGTACTTTCTAAAGAGCCAGGATATTATTCTCTCATCATTGTGAGCCTTACTTTGTACCATGTCCCCCTGCAAAACTAACCGCGTTTATTTGTAGTGCGATATTCAGATGCCCATCAAGAATGGTTACGATACCTGCAAAGACATCCGTGACTGGGAGCAAAAGAATCATTACCCACAGATTCCAATCATGGCTCTTTCGGCAAATGCAATGACAGACCAAATTGAGAACGCTGCCCGGGCAGGTTTCAATGACTATGTCACCAAACCGATCAAGCACAATGAATTGGGGAAGATGATGATGGGTCTTCTCGAGCCCGGCCGCCCCCTCATGCTTCTGCGAGACCGTCTTAACCCAGAGCAACAACAGAACATCGCTACTCGCCGCTAGGGGCTTCCCCAGGTCTTTTACCTGCCCTACCCACCTTCACCCCTGACATCTTTGCTGCTTTAATAGCAAACCTTTGTTTTAATATTCCTTTTTTATACATATATAGCCAGCCATATCCCTCTCCCCGGTTCTAGCATTCGATATTCTTACGATGGATCACGGAGTGACTTTTTTGGTGGCTCATTCGGACAGAAATGTGATTTCGGATTTGGTGGATTGCACAGGGGAGCCATTGGAAGTTCGCTAGACACGCGTGAAGCGTGCTCGTTTACATTTTAGGGCTGTTCTCACCATTTTGGAAGTTTCATTGTGATATTTGCATTTGCACAGGGTCAGGAGGGCATCTGTTCGTTTATCGATCTCTCTGATCATTCACGAGCACAGATTCCCTCCGCCCTCTGAGCCTGTGCATCATGGCGTCAGTACTCTAATTCTTGCTTATTTTTGGTTCACCAAGCAAGCAGAATCTGTTTTTGTTTTTGTTTTTTGTTTTGTTTTTTGGCCTTTCTTTATATTCTTGTGATACCAGATTATGAGCGCGTGGCACCTATCTATTTTCTGGATCTGTATTTGTTAATAATCCAACTCCTTTCACTTTACTCTTATCTCTTTTTCTCTTTCTTTTCACTTGGGTTTCAATATCCTCTTTCGGCGTTTGATGGTGCATGGTGCAAGATGTCAGATACTTCGGCTGTTCACGGTTACTTTTATCTAATGGTGTGGTCAAGGTTGAAATATACATCGTAATATATTGCATCACTTGCTGTGAGCTAAAGTAGATCATCCATTTCCATAGTTCTACTCTTATATAATGTACATTATGATAGTCCAGGCTAATACTGGCTATTGATATCTACTAACATAACCCATTAAATCTGATTAGAAGGGGCTGGAAATATCAACAAGTACTATTAGGCACCAGAGGTACATTAGAGAGGCCTCAGAAGTGAAGGCGTGAATTGTCAAGTCCATAGCTAAATGGGAAATAGTACAGATTAAGTAGTTAACTATATACTATAGTACTTGTTATACATACTCCGTAGGTAGAGATAGATTCCCAAAAAGGGAAAGCGAGTGAGTTGGCGCGCATGTGGCGGTGAAGAAAGTAGGAAATCCCCGCAACCCCCCACTTGTGCGTTGGAAAAATAAACTTGAATTGGATTGGATTGGAGTTGACTTGCATTTGAGAGGAGAATTTGAAAGAAGTAAAGGTTGAAGATTACTCTTGGAAATACTTCCACATTACCCGGGTAACCCTAGATAGAATTACATTAATTGAGCGCCATAGTCAATAAAAGCATAAGATTCTTTCCTAATATTCGGACCAAAACAGCGTGCTGGTGTAACCAATCTGTTGACATCGTACGTATACGGAGTATTAGCACTGGAAGGTTCAAAGCAATATACCTTTGGGTCTGGAGTCCGAGTTGAAGGGGGGGCGGATCAGGAGTTAGTGGGAAGACTATGACAAAGAGTGAAAGCAAAGGAAAAGGAAAAAGGTGTATGGCCCATTCTAAGCCGAAGTAAGTACTGTGCGTCATTGGTTGCCGTGCTGCCCGATGTTGGCCTGGCCGAATAAGAGATCGGGCTCAGCCATTCTCAGCATGAAGCGAGAGGAATGGCATCCGTGCGATATTCATCAAACCAGGGTCTCGATGATAGATTAGAGAACTGAGGGTGTCACAGGGTTTCCTCGGTAGCATTGTGGGTTGACGGGACATATCGTGAGTTGTCAGGCTGTAAGGCATGCAAGCCGGCTTTTAGGCACGGTGAGGCATCAACAGGGCAAAAAGGAGAAACCTTGGAAGGGAACAAGTAGTCTCAGAGTCAGCAAGGCAGATCCAAATCCAGATGCAGTTTAGAACGGGCCTCGAAGGGTGTGCCCTGCAGTCCCAATTCCTTCCCACCTAGTTGGGCCTGCGTGGTCTCCATGTCAGCAAGTATCTGGGACCAATGATGAAGGGTTATGGGCGGCACAGCATTTCTCGATATATAGTATTTTCGACGGGGCTTGCCGGATGGATTCCCTTTATCGTACATGCCCCATAGCTATCGTCAAGCAAGTCATCGACTGTCTGCATAGAGTGGGGTGCAGCGTGTTCTGTTCCCACGTTGATGGGCGTCTAGAGCGCTTGTCGATGCAGTAATGCTCTCTGCCCTGCTGCCAGAGGCTCTGGTGGTTATTGGTGGATTCGTACGAGAAGGTGGGCTTTTTCATTGTGTGCAGCAATAACAGCCGCATCAAGGTGGGAAACGGAGGAACTAGGATTAACATTCACTTTGTGGTTTTTCCTTCTTCTCCTTGTCATTCGACCTGGACTTCTTGCGCATTGGTCGCACAGTTTGCCCTTTTGGCTCATATATTGCCAGGATGATTCTTGTTGGAACCTTGCAAAAGAAGCATGGGGTCACCGATTCGGGAACAGTTTCGAATGCCAATTCTCACGGTCCTTTAGTTCATGCAATGATGTCCAACACTCTCCGTGTGACCTTGAATGCAGCGATCCTCATTTTTGGGCTCTTGGGCTCCGATCCCCAAGATGATGTAAGGCGAAACATCCCGATTCCCGGGAATCTGTTTGGTTTTCGCGGAAGCGCGTATTTGACCACTACATACATATACAACTAACAACGTTTGTATATGTGTAGGAAACTGACCATCATGTTAGACTTGAACAGTTAGATGGGGAAAATATGTCATACCGGTTCTCGTGTAGTCCGTCTTATCTTTGGGCTTTTGTTGACCGAATCGACTTTGATCGTCCTCTTCCCAGCCCCCGAATTTCTGAAGAAAAAATTAGCTCAACGGGGACAAGGGCGGCCAAAAAAAGGGATAATTAGGAGAGGAGAAGGGGAAAAAAGAGTCAAGAAAAGTGGGAGAAGGAAGGACGGCCAAGGCCATATTTATATCTCGCCTTCCCACCAACTCCACCCATCCTACCCTCATTAAACCCACCCTCCATACCCTTTCTAGTCAATTCCTGAATAGTTCCAGTCCAAACTTTGGCCACCAAAGTTTAGACCAGGAAGAGGGGCGTAGATCGAGACCTGTTTCGTACCAAGCCGCCACGGGACGGCGGAAACCCTGAAGGAAGGCTGGCGTCCTCGCCCAGACACATTGAGTCTTTTTTTCCCACTCTGAGCGGGGTCAAGGCGGTCCAAGAGGCAAATCGGCGGGCAGATACGGAGACATACGTGCAGACGGAGCTCGGGGATTGGAGGTACAGAGGGAGGGGGTGCGAGTCAATCTGCCCCGAGTGGTCCAATGGCTCCTTCGAGGCCTTCGCAATCCTTGCCATCACATTTGCCTCCGCCAGGATGGGAGCATCCGCCGGACAGAAGACTCCCCGCGGAAGGTTATAAAATCCCTCGTCTGGCCCGGGGGAGACTGTCTTTCCTTCTTCTTCCTTTCCCATCACTCCCACTTAGGCCCGTTTGCCCATTCTTCTACATTCTTCCCGTCTTCTTGTTTCATCTTACCTCATTGAAGCACACTTGACTTTCATACTTCCTCTTTGCTCCATTATAAGACTTGCTGTTGTTGCAGTCAATCGTCGTCATGGCCACCCAGCGTCACTATTACCAGCCTACCGCTTACCCATACCACCATGCACCCTCCAAGGCGCCAGCATCAGCATCTCTTTATCCCATTTCCAGAGTCTCTGGCTCGCCACCAGACTTTTCTGATGCAAGCACCACCGCCGGCAGTCGCTCCTCTGGCGGACTCACCTTCAGCTCTGCCGGCGAGTACGATTCCAGCTTTGCATCGTATTCCGGCGTCGATGTCGTGGACGTCCTAAGCGACCGCATGCAGGATGCATTTGATCCAACCCCATTGGACAAGGGACTGGCACGACAAGCGCAAACGTGAGTCCCCCTTCAATACTTCATCCAGCATCAACAGTTCCACCTGCAACATTCACCACCAGGGGCTGGTGATCCGCAAAACAATACCAAACGAATCTCAAGATTCGAGAGAACAAGCTAACAGCAACCGCACCCGCAGATCCGGCCAACTGAACGCAAAGCAGCAAGAACTCCTCGAGCTACAAGCGCTCGCCCAACGCCGACTGAAAGGCGCACGGGCAAATTTCTCCGAAGGTCTAAAAACCGCACGAGAGACGAAACGTGACCTGGAATGGACGCAAAAACGCGTCAGGTAAGCCAAACCTACCCCTAGAACCAGACATGGTACGATGGACGTGCAAGTTCCGCTCCGCTCCGCGACAGGGGCTTCCGCTCCGCCGGGTGAGCTTGGCACGTGCACGTCGATCAGCGCCGTGCCTGCGGCATTAGCGCCGATGAGTGCTTCTAGAAGGCTGACACACGTGCCTGGAATTAGTGCCCTGAAGGCTAAGGCTGAGAAGGCCCATCCTGAGGAGTACCGACGCTCTTCGAAGAAGTACGCCTATGATGACTATTGATTGGGCTGTGCTCCAGGGCTGGGCTTCTTGATGACTGATATGATGGGGGAACCCCCTTGGTATGGACAAAATTGGGATCTTGGGACGGAGGTGGGATTATTTCTGACTTATTTGGTTCTTTGTTGGGATTGGCGCGCTTTTGCTTCTTTGGTTGGGTCTTTGTGTATATCTTCGATAGGTAATTTGTGTCTCTTGACGTATAGTAGACAGACTTCTCTGAATGGTATTGGTTGTACCTATTTTTCGGTATGGTCTAAGAATTGCTGCCTGTAGGCCTGTAATATCAGGCCTTGAGAAGTATGCCTGATTCCCTTTAGGGCTGTAGAGTACCGCTGGCTGTTCAATGTTGTATCAATTGATGTTATTGTGTAACTGCGAGGTTGATACTGAAGGCTGATGTATCTTGGCCTGACGCGCCAAAACAGTTGTTACTTATACTTCAATACGAGCTAAGTGAAGGCCAAAGCTCGAGAGTTTACATTTAGTCTGTTGATTTATATACAAGGCCTGCACATGTGCAGTGTTTTGCCATTGAGTGTTTGCAAGTAGTTAACATGACAACTAGCAAGACCCGGTCTTTGTATAAGCGTCAAACTGAAACCCGAAAGTAAAAGTTATCGTAAGCCTGGAAAAGCATTCCCTATCCCTATGGTCGTAGGCCGTTTCATACCTAGGTAGTTCTCAAAGGTGGTTAATCGGATTGCGGAATGGATGTTTGCCGGGTAGCCCTAGAGGCGACGGCTTCTAAGATACCAACAGAAGGAAAACTAGAATTGCAAGGATATATTTACTTCAGAGTTAATCTAGTTATAATCCCAGTACTCAGCACAAAGAAAGCCCATTATAAACTACGTTTACTGGAAACTCTGTTCTTCCTCAATAGCGCGGTTGATAACGCGGACGAAGCGGCCAACCTTGTCAGAATCCTGTTTGGCCGTTTCAATACCCAAGAGGACCTTCTTGATGCCGACGCTCAAGCGCCCGTCATCCGCAAGTCCACCGACTGATTCAAGGGCTCGCGCAATCTCCTGCGCATCAAAGGCACCTGACTTCTCCATGACAAACCGTAGTTCACCGAAGGAACTAACATTGGGAACCATGATATCCGAGTTGAAGGAGTTGTAGATGTCCAGCTGCTTCATCAGAGCACGCTCAGTTGTCGTGGCCAGGACCAACAGACGACGTCCGTGGGTTGGTTGCTTCCTTAGGAAAACCATGAGAGCTTGCAGCACACTGTTGCTGAAGCGAGGACCAATCGGCACCCAGTCGATGATCCGCTCGATGTTGTCGATGACAACAATACTGGTGGTACTCTTGTAGGCGCTGTCGAAGATTCGGCTGATGTGTGCGATCTTTGCTGGCTCACTAAAGCCAACCATGTCTTCCGGGCTAATCAGCTTAATGAAGGGGAAGCCGGAGTCAATAGCAATTCGTGCTGCCAGGGCGGTCTTGCCGCTGCTAGGAGGTCCGTGAAGCAGAACAGAGAAAAGTGGAGTCGATTCGGCCGCTCCAACCTGCTTGACGAATAACTCGCCTTCCCGAAGGATTTCGCTGATAGTAGCAGAATAGTGGATAACGCCATATGGAATGCGGCTGGACAGCTCTTCCTCGGACACACCAAACGCAGGCTTGACTTCATCAAGAGAGTGGAGGAAATCGGCCCGGTTGACCTTCATGTCTACCACGTCTTCATTGATACTAGCCATAGTACCAACTTTGACATGGCGGGAGAAAGCAAAGGACGAGGCAGACTTGACCAAACCTGCGATCTCAGCACCAGAAAAGTTCTTGGTCAAACGGGCAAGCTCGGCCAAGTCAACATCCTTATCCATGACACTATTGTTCCGCATCTTTTCAGTGTGAATGTTGAGAATCTGGCTTCGGCCATACTCGTCAGGGAGCGAGATCTCCATGTGCACCTCCAAACGACCGGGACGCAGCAACGCCTCATCAATCATGTCCATTCGGTTGGTCATACCGATCAACAAGATGTTGTTCAGTTGGTCTACACCATCAAGTTTCGAAAGGAGCTGGTTGACCACGCTATCCCCGACACCGGTACCACCCCCAGCTCCGCTACCACGCTGCTTGCACACTGCATCCAGCTCATCAAAGATGATGATATGGAGACCACTCTCGTCACCCTTTTCTTTATATTCCTTCTCGGCATCCGCGAACATCTTTCTGATGTTTTCTTCCGATTGACCCACGTACTTGTTCAGAACTTCTGGACCGTTGATAATCTTGGGCTCCCTAGCATTAAGCATCTTTCCGATTTGCCGAGCAATCAGTGTTTTACCCGTTCCCGGAGGTCCATAAAGCAAGAGGCCCTTGACGTGCTGAATACCAAGTTTCTCGACCAGACCAGGGGGGAAAATTCGTGAGGCGAAAGCACGACGGAAGATCGTACTGAACTCAGAGTCTAAACCACCGATACCCATATCCTGGAACTTGAAGCCCGGTTGGATGATAGAGTTGGCCGCCGGGCGGCGGTTGGATGGCTTCACGTTAATACCGGTCTGGGTATCCTTAAAGAAGTTGAGTTGAGTGTGCCGTGTGAGAATGCCCCGGGCCGCAGGATCGGTCTCGACTTGTCCAGAACTGAGATCAGCCTTCTCTGATGTCAAATCAACCCGCTGAACGGTCTTGACCTGTAGCAAGAGCGGGATACTCTTATTATCCATCAGGATCCTCTGGCCAGGTGAGAATAGCTGGTTCTCAAAGTTCTGAGGTTTATTAGCATGTATTCAGGACTGGGATGAAGTAGGCTTACCCTGATCACTGCTTGTGCCAGTTCATCCTGGTCATAGGGAGCTTCAACCCGCTTTTTGGTAGATGCGAAGCTGACTTCAATATCCGCGGAGCCTAGGTAGGCCTGCCCGCCTTGGCTAAACGGATCATACAGCTGTACCTTGATCGAGTCTCTCAATCCGATGTTGGCCCATGTTCGCTGAGGGTCCGACATGCTCATATACCCAGGGGGAAAGCCATCGAGAGGGCGAGCAGAGAAGACGAAGAGGTCATTGATAAGGAGGAGGACGTCGGTGCCATCTCGTGAGGGTGGGATGTCCTGCGGCGAAACAGCAACGCTGTTCTGTATTAGTCCCCGAGAATAAAAAGCTGTCAGAGGATACTCACAGGTTTCCAAATGTGTAGTTATCGTTCGGACTCTTGCTAGGATGAAGAGTCCAAGTCGGGCCTCCACCTCTTTGTCCGGACTGCATCCTAGAAGGCATCTGCTGCGGCGGGGGTCTTCCTCCTGGTGGAGGTGGGCCTCCGTAACCACTTAGGGTATCATATACATCAGTCATCGGCACATCGGCATCGCGGGTAGGAGCTGCATAGCCTGCAGTGAGTGAGGGGGAGCGATCGGTATCATACCGTGGGGGTGCTTGGTTGGGGTTCGATTGTCCGCTGGAACCGAAAGGATTCGGGAGATTGCCGCGATTGAACATGACGAACTGCTTGGTTGTCGCTAATCACAGAGATTGAGGTGGTAACTGTTAAAGCTATTGTCTTAGCAACACTGTGTCGGAAACGAGCAGGCAACTGTGTAAGTCTGTTAGCTCCACAGCGCCGGTGACCTGGGGTCAATTATCGAATGATTATGTTCAATAGGTTGCTGGATATATGCTAATATCCAGGGTGAAGCAAATATGAAGGGAAGAGAAGAGAGTTGGAGCCGTAAAGCTGTCGACGGGCACTTTGGCCACCCCGGGAACAGCGTCGGGCGGTGGGGACGTCATTATCGATAAGACCAGCCTTTTGCTATCGAGCAGCAACTTCCACGCAAGGGTGAGCCAGTTTCCAAGATGCCTCTGTAAGTGATGTTTTTATGTTTCGAGTTTATAATATCTACGAATCTTGCTAATTCTTTATAGCCATCTGCTCGGCAAAAAGTCATGGAACGTCTACAATGCCGAGAATATCGCCCGCGTCAGGCGCGACGAGGCGCAGGCAAAAGCCCGCGAGGAAGAAGATGAACGTATCATGCAACAGGTGGATGCCGAACGCAGGATTAAAATTCTTCGCGGCGAACGTCCGCCTACACCTCCACCGGCGCCCTCTCTTCAGTCACCTGAAGCCGGCACTCGATCAGACAGGAAATCCGCCAGCGACGCGGGAGGATTCCGTAAGAGAAGGCGGATCGCCGGGGAAGATGATACGGACCGAGATATACGATACGCTCGGGAGGATGCGGCACAAGCAGTTGCTAAGCGGGAAGAGTTGATGCTCGCCTCTCGCAAGGCTGGTACAGCACAAGCCCCGATTCTAGACAAGCCCGGCCATATCAGCCTGTTCCCAGCCGCAAGTGCTAAAACAGAGAAGAACACTGAAGCAGAGGCTGAAGCAGCACGGAAGAAACGCAGCTACGAAGACCAATACACAATGAGGTTCTCCAACGCCGCAGGCTTCAAGGAGACTATTGGCCAGAAACCGTGGTATTCCTCTACAGAACAAAATGTAACAGCTCCAGGGTCGATGCCCGAGAAAGATGTGTGGGGTAATGAGGACCCAAGGCGTAAGGAGAGGACACAGGCTCGTATGAGTGCGAATGACCCACTTGCAGCGATGAAGCGGGGTGTGCGTCAGTTGAAAGCAACGGAGCAGGAACGAAAACGGTGGAATGATGAAAAGCGAAGAGAGATCGAAGCTTTGAAAGTTGAGGAGCTACGGCAGTCAAGCCATCGGCAAAGGCGATCCCCGTCAGTGGACAGCCTCGATGGGTTCAAGCTGGATGCGCCGGACAGAGAGGGTGAGAAGGACCGAAGTTCTGACAGGCATCATCGTCGCCGTCGAGATCAAAGTCGAGATCGCTCCCGTCATCGCCATCATCATCGCCCTCGCCACGACTCATCTCGTAGCAATCATCATCATCGTCACGATGAACGTTATGAGGCTCGCCGGCGGGAAAAACATACTGAAGCAAAGGATCGATCCTAGCTGAGATGTTCCATTCTTTTCTACGATCACAACAAACGATACCCATGACATTGTCCGTTCCTAAATGCAAATCATTTTCATATTCACTGGGTCAAGTAAACGACACAAAGATAATAGGGTGCCGTCCTTTTTCTATGTAAATAGTCATATCTCTTTTAATTCATTAGAAAACGTATCAAAAGATCGCTCGATCCTATTGGAGGCTCCATAGTTGGACCCCCTTCTCATTTGAGTCAGACTCCCATTGAACACTGATGTCAACTCCCCGAGAGCCCTTCTCGGCCTTCTCATAGCCGATCTTGCCGGTGATGACCTGGCCCTTCTTCAAGGCCTGGGAGCCTTGCTTGGCGTGATCCTTGGCATGGTCAATGAGAAGTATAGTCTGCTGCCAGTGGGTCTCGATTCCATCAGGGCCAGTGGTGAACGAGACGATTCCCTTCTTTTGCATATCAGAGGGAATGGCATCCTCAGGCAAAACAGACTCCCTGGAGGGCATGAAGAAAATGTCGAACCAGATAGCCCATCCATCCAATGCATCTATATCCTGGTTCAATGTGACCTGGAATTCCTTCAAGAACGACAGCTCCTCGACAGTGATGGTGTGCAGCGGAAGTGTCAAGAAAATTTGAGACTCTCCGACAATAGTCGATGGCTGGGTGCTTCGGACCACTGCCTCATCGTAGATTTTGTGAAGCATGCTGTCCATCTTGAAACCGTAGACGTTGTTCCAGAACGAGATGTGTGACGCGATGAAATCGGGATCGGCATAAGGAGCAAGGCGCAGGGTAGCGTGCGAAGGAGCCATAAGGCCATTAGGAGCGAGATACCGATCTCTGGCGTAGATGACAGAATCAAACATCGCCTCAAAGAGGAGACCGTAACCCATCCATTCAGAGATGATGATGTCGACCTTTTCGACGGGCAAAGTAACCTCTTCGATCTTGCCACGGATACAGCTGGGATAGAAGTCAGTCTTGTCATCTTATTGGGGGATGGTGATGACCCTTACGTGATAACATCTCCAAGGCCATTGTCATGAACGATTTCCTTAGCTCGGTCAATGATGTTTGAGTTGTCCACAGCAATGACCTTCTTTGCGCCAGCCTTAGCACAGAACATGGACAAGATACCAGTACCACAGCCCACATCAAGGACAACCTTGTCCTTGAAAACATGCTTATTTTCGTAGACGAAATCGCGGTAAGCGTCGGTACGGATGGTGTCCTTGAGCATAGATTCATGAATTCCTTTAGACTATGTTAGCGTCATATGCATAATAAGTTGAACGAGGTACCATACCATTATAAGCGTAAGAGACGAAGTATCCATCTTCAGCATCCTGCAGTCTGTCGACAGCCTTGGCCGAGGGTTGAGGGTTGGATTCAGCAAGCTTATCATCCTCCTTCGACAATTGGTCATCCATCGACTTCTGCACCGCAAGTCGGTACTCTGAGAATTGGGTCTGCAACCGCTCCAAGTTCTCCTGGAGCTCCAAAACCTGTCGGTTTGTCTCGGTGGCGGGGACAGCGTCTTCGCCCTGTTCTTCGGCAAGGTCGTCCAAGCTATACAAGAGAGCGTCGTCCTCCAAAACGGGCTTGAGATAGACATCATCCTCGAATTTGGACTTGGACGAGACATCAGGGGTGTTGTTCCCTTTCTTAACTTCGGTGCGGACGTAGTTAACCAACTTGATATTGTCGAGGAAATCCAGATCTAGAAGGGAAAATAGTTAGCCTCCATTGTTAGACCCCCGCGGGAGTAGAAACTGGACATACCAAGGTCCTTCTGGATCTTCAGCAGATCAAAGTTGTACTTTTCCTTGCACTCCTTCAGCATAGAACGCGCATCGGGGAAAATTTGGTCAGTGAAGAGCCCAACCACAGGCTGCGACTCCTCATCAGGTTCGACATCTTCCCAGCCCTCCTCGTTGCTAGAATCGGACGAATCCGATACCGAACGTGAGTCGGGAAAACTCTCACCCACAGGTGGGTTCACATTGGAAGAAGACATGACTGTATAATGGTCAATAACAAATTGTTTTGACCTTGGAGGGGGAGGGGTAGAGATAGCATTTTTGATAGAAAAAAAAAATTCCGTTATCAGTGGATGCCTCAGGCAGAAGGACCCCCGTTGCCCCGCCCCGTTTGTTTATTCGCAACTCGCAATCGAATACATCACATTTGCTTACCCTTGGACTCGATCTCGATTCTCCCGTTGCAATTTTAACTTATCCCATGTTGCCTTAATCTCCAGTTTCTTTCTCAATTTGCCGCATATTCTCTCCATCTCACTATGGCTTTCTTTTTCAATCGCGGCCGGTCGCGGCAACCTGCTGATATCGTCCGGACAACAAAGGAATTACTATCGAGGATCCATGACTCCCAGAATGCTCCCAAGGTTTGTTTGAAGACATCAAACATGTGGAGAACAATCCGACTAACGAGTGCACTAGGCCGAAGAGGAGCTAGCTAAGCAACTTAGTCAAATGAAGGTGATAGTACAAGGAACACCAGGTTGGTCTCCTGGAAGTAATACCCAAGGCGCAATGTCAAGGAGTTAACCCAATAATCTTCTTATTTAGAGGTTCCCCCATCAGTGGATCAAGTCCATGCACTTGTACAAGCAACCATTCAAGAAGATCTACTCTTTGATCTATCCCGGAGCATCCATTTGCTTCCCTTCGAAGCCAGAAAAGACACTCAGACCGTATTCTCCCATATCCTTCGGTTCCGGCCTACTTCATATGCGACCGAAAAGGATCCTCCTGTTATCTCATACCTTGTCCACCATCGCCCAGAAATCATTGTCGAGTTATGCCGGGGCTACATGCAGAGTCAAAGTGCAATGCCTTGCGGGGTCATTCTCCGAGAGGCACTGAAGTTCGATGTCATCACTGCGATTGTATTGTATGATCAATCCAGTGAAGGAGAATCCGCAATACGACTATCAGACGTGAAACCCAACCAGCGGCAGAGGGGAGACGGAGTGTTCTGGAGGTTTTTTTGATTGGATCGACAAGAGCTGTTTCGAAGTCAGCGCAGATGCGTACACTACGTTCAGGGTAAGGTCCAGAACGATGGCTATTGACGATAAGTGACTAAAATATGTTCCACAGGATATTTTGACCCGCCATAAGAGCCTTATGACTTCGTACCTGGCGACCAATTTTGAACTCTTCTTTGCGCGATTCAATAACATTCTGATCCACTCGGACTCGTATGTCACCAAGCGCCAAAGCATCAAGCTTCTGGGGGAGATCCTGTTGGACCGTGCGAACTACAATGTGATGATGGCATATGTGGAGAGTGGAGATAATCTCAAGCTCTGCATGAAACTGCTACGGGATGATCGCAAGATGGTGCAATACGAAGGGTTCCATGTTTTCAAGGTAAGTTTTCCCTCAAATTACAACAAAGACAGAGGAGCTGACAAGAGATTAGGTGTTCGTGGCCAATCCGAACAAATCGGTGGCAGTGCAACGAATTCTGATCAATAACCGTGATCGATTGTTGAGGTTTTTGCCTAAATTCTTGGATGACCGAACTGACGACGATCAATTTATGGACGAGAAGAGCTTCTTGGTCCGTCAGATCGAACTCTTGCCTAAAGAGCCTGTGGATCGGCGACCAACTCGCGACTCGCCGTCAGCTCACACAGCTGCTGTGGCTTGAGCTGGATCTAACGCTGAGTCGCTGGATTGACCATTTCACGCCCTTACGATACTTTTTTTTTTTTCTCTTTCTTTCTTTTGACATTGGTTCTAGCTGGGGGGGTATTATCCCCTTTTAACTGCATTGAGCATTGACGGCCGGTTATCCAAGCCTCAGCCACAGGAGTTCCACGCGTTTGTACATCTGGGGCGTATTAGGAGGGATTGGGGGTTTCAATTGAATCTACTCTGTGTTGTCCACGTACTCTGTACTCCATAGTTGGGTATTAATGGACACAATTAAACAGATCCTTGATATCACATCCCCCGTTGGGCCATGATTCTAATCTAAGCACATTGGAAGTAGCGTACTCCACCACAAGCCCCTTGGCCTCTCACGATCCACACGCGGCCCATGGAGGTGGGACAAACCCCCTTGATATCTATTTTGAGGATACGAGGACAAGAGGAAACTCGATCCATAATAGTAAGGAAGATATTCTATATATCTTGAATGTACTCCGTACTAGAACTACTTAACTACTAACTACCTAAGTATATATGAAGTTATAGTAACATAATCACATGTAGGGGATGCCTCCGAGCCGTCAAAGCCCAGAACTGACTTGAATAGCGCCAAGACCGACCCAAAATAACTCCACTCCTCCAGGTATCTCTCAATTTTAATTCTGGAGATTCTGTTTTGCTGAACTTCCCTTGTGTATTTTCCCCTTGTCGCTCCTTTCTACTTTGATCCCCGGTTCTCGCTTAAGGCCCCCCCATTCGCATCCCTGCTCCGTACACTCCTTTCATTCACGCGATTCTAGCCCACGCGCAGAGTCGCAAGCCATGCCGGGATAATGGTGAATGAGGTTTCTGCATCGTTATCGCCCGACCGATCGGAGTCCGATCCGACGACTCACGCCGTGCCCTTTGAAAATACCGACGTTCCTTTTGCGACCCGGTCGGTCTCGCTGCCCACAGCCGATGCGCCAATAGCCTCCAATGGCCGATCTTCAAGCACAAGCGCTGCATCAGCCAGTCCGAGTGATGACCATGCATCCGCGCTTACATTCCCACGGCTCGCGCCATCCATGTCCGTTGGAGATGAAACCCGCACGGTTCGATCGGAGGGCCCGCCCTCCTTGCGCAGCGTGCCCAGCATTGTCGTGAATGAGCCAGGTTCCCGTCCCAGCTCACGACCGGGCTCAAGGCCGGGCTCTCGATGGTCAGAAAGAAAGTGGGGTGGGTTGAAGAAACGGTCCCTCGATATCGAGAGGAAATTCAGCTCGGAAGACCCTCCGCCAGTGCCTCAAATTGAGCGCCCCTTTACTGGTATCCCCTTAGATATACCGACAGCCTCTTTGGATGGTCTAGATAAGCCGATGAAGTTCTCCAATCGCGGAAGTCTGATAAAGAGTCAGGCGCAACGTCCTCACCCGAAACCACCTCAGGAGAAGCTAGACGAGCACCCCGAGCACCCCGAGCGCCAACCAGACCCGCCCCAGCAAAGTCTAGAACAGAATGAAGCTTGTCAAGAGCTAGCCCACCCAGTTCAGGAAATATCGAAAGAGCATTGTGATCAACATTTGGACCGACAGACATCTGAAATTGCCCCGCCCCCTGCCATAATCATGACCCGGCCCGAAGGAGAAAATGGAACACCGAAAGCGATTCCACGGCACGTGAAACCTCAGGGCAGGCTTCGCCCGAGACAGACTAGTCTTCCGAGCCGAGCAATATCGGCAGACGAAGACATGCTGTCGCGGAGAGTCCGGCTGATGTACGAGAAGGGCGAAGACAATGTTACCGACTCCGAGGTTGCGAAAGCAATGGCCTCAGAAAACGGGGTCTTATGGGAGGAGGGTGTAGTCCCGGACGCTGAAACCTCTGAGACACTCGCTCAGACGAATGAGACTGGAAATGAAACAAAGCCAAGGGCGTCTGCCGAAGTGGAGCGTATGAGAATTAAAGAGGGAAACTCAGGAGCTAGCTGGTGGTGCTGAATACTGGCAAAATGTCGGTGCAGAAGAAGTCGATCGCTACGGCTTCATTCGACCTGCAAAGAACTCCAATGGTTCCGATATTAACCCGCTTCAACGAGTCACGACCAGCCTTCTGCTGGCCTCCGAGGCACCTCGGCGGAAACGTTCAATTCGCCCACCAACCGCCCCAGCCAGCAACCGTTCCTTCAATGGGCCGTCTCTAGTCCGCAAAATATCCCGAAGTTCCCTGAACGCGCGTCCATCTTCATCACAAAGCAACTATGGTCCTCCACTGCGCCGCTCGACATCTCGTCTGCGTGCGGCGACCAATCATCTGCCTCACAACCGCGATCGAAAAGCCAAAGATGAGGCGGCCGACATGCTCACTCTGCCCACTCAATCTGGTGGTGAGACAGAAGATGCACCAGTTACTCGCGCAATGCGAAGGAAGGAGTGGCAACGTGAAGACAAGTGGACCAAGATGGCTAAGCCGACCAAGAAGGCCAAGGACGGCGGCGGCATGACCTTTGAGTTCGATACTCAGAGCTCAAAGTTGATTGAGCGAACTTGGAAAGGCATTCCAGATCGGTGGCGGTCAACGGCCTGGTACTCATTTCTTGAAGCCAGTGCCCGGCGCCACAAGGGCAGCCCCCCCTGCTGACGAGCTCATCGAAGCCTTCAATGAGCTCCAGTTCATCTCGTCGCCGGACGACGTCCAGATTGATATCGATGTTCCGCGGACTATCTCCAGCCATATCATGTTTCGGAGGCGCTATCGGGGTGGCCAAAGACTATTGTTCCGTGTACTTCACGCCATGTCACTCTATTTTCCTGATACGGGCTACGTACAGGGAATGGCAACTCTCGCGGCTACATTACTGGCGTATTACGATGAGGAACACGCTTTTATTATGCTCGTCAGATTGTGGCAGCTGCGAGGCCTGGAAGAGCTGTACAAGTCCGGCTTTGCTGGTTTAATGGAGGCCTTGGCCGACTTTGAACGGGAATGGCTCGCCGGAGGTGAAGTGGCCACGAAACTGGTAAGTCAATTCCACTCGAAACACGAGTGTCTACTGACGCTTAATTTTGCAGAACGAGGTCGGAATCCCACCCACAGCCTACGGCACTCGCTGGTACCTCACTCTCTTTAATTACTCGATCCCCTTCCCGGCTCAGCTTCGGGTGTGGGACGTCTTCATGCTCCTTGGAGATGCCGAAGACCACACTGCTCGTCCCGCAACCTCTGGAGGGAAGAACAAGTCCCCCCCTCCTGAGAACCCAAGGACATTTGGCCAAGGTCTTGACGTCTTGCATGCTTCATCTGCTGCCCTTATTGATGGCATGCGTGAAATCATTCTCGAATCCGACTTTGAGAATATCATGAAAGTCCTCACCAGCTGGGTTCCTATCAAAGACACCGAAATGTTCATGCGTGTCGCTAAAGCGGAATGGAAAGTCCATCGCCGCAGGAAAACTCCTTAATTATTGTTTCTCTGGTCAAGGCTTCGCGTTCGTCCTCAACCCTCAACCCTGTCTGGTTAATTTCTTCACTCCCAACCCTTTTTGCACTAATAGGCCCTATGGGTGTGCTATACCCTAATGATCGCAAGTCGCACCCTAGGGTCTGCCTCTAATGCCCTTCACTCTGTACCCTTTCCTCCGAGGTCTCAGAGCGCGCTTTTTCCTTGCCGATGTCCTGTTCTAATTACCCTCTCACTTCACCTACGTTCCTTGCCTAATTTCTTATTATTGTGTCTCCTGGGCACTCATACTTCTTATGACTGTTGATTCCCTGTCCAGTTTTCCTTGGACGCCCGATACCTATCCTCATGCCTTCCTTTACTTTCTTTTGGTCATTTCATTTTATCCTTACCTTTCTTCAACGCTATTGTACATCACTTTGGCGACTGGCTACGAGGGTGATTTTCACCCTCGTCGCTGCCGTCTATTTGGTTCAAATCGTGTTTCATGGCCTCAGGGATTTACAGCCCATTGTCATGCCTAATTGGACTGTCTGAGGCGACATGAATCCATCCTATATAATCCCGGTGGCGAGAGTACAATTCTATCTTATACCCAATAAATCAATAGTTCCAGTTGATCCTGTCTTATAACACTAGCTCTAGCTCAGAACTGCAGTATCAATAGTCTCTTCTAGAACACTTTTGTATTGCAATTTCTAAAAACAATCTATAATGATGTTTATTCAAGTAATCCCTTTCCAGCCTTGGCACCCAGATTGCCCTTGTCAACATAGTTCTCCTTCAACCAATCCATGGCCCTGGTATCCACACCACGCTGCTCGGCATACACAGCTTCAATATTGTACACAGTATCCAAGCCAACAGTATCCATCATCAGGCAAGGACCCTTGGTAGCCTTAAACCAACTTTTGAACATCTCATCAATGGTATGAGCATCACTAACGCCCTCAGCCATGACAAGCAAAATCTCACGCTTGAGCGACGCCCAAATGCGATTAAACACAAACCCAGTAGACTCAACCTTAGCATGCACAGGCGAGAGCCCAGCCTGAGCCGCCTTCTCCATCAAAAACGAAATGAGTTCCGGATCCGTGTAGCCACACCCCATAACCTCGAAGAACAACTGCTCAGGCGGCATGTAGTAGTGACCATTGCAGATGCGGTAATTCTTCTCCGTCTTGACGATCATCTGACTGGACTTCAGCGACGACGAGTTACTGGCGATGATGCAGTCCGGCGGGGCGAGTTTGTCCAGCTGCTCCATGAGGTCGATCTTCAACTCCAGTTTCTCCGGGATGGCTTCGATGACCATCCATGCGTCCCTGACGGCTTCTTCTAGGTTGTTTGTTGCTTTCAGTTCGCCGGGATCCGTGCCTTGTTTGGAGGCTTGCTCAGCTTCGTGTTCCTGGACGTAGCCCACTGCGCCGCCGTAGTCGACTGCTTTCTCGCACAGCATCACGGGGAAGTTGGCGGCTATCCACATCATGGCGATTCGTCGGCCCATCACGCCGCCGCCGATTACGGCAATGGGCCGTTTGCTTGTGTCGGGTTTGGTCCATGCGCTTGATGGCATTGTGCTTTGAGAATTGGAGGTTCTGGGTATGGGAGATGGCCCTGTGGGATATGGTCTTGGGTGATAGTCATTGTTGGTCACTTTAATGGAAAGAGAGGTTGTGGCGCTATGATGCTATGATGATTGAATGTCGGAGCTTTTCCCGTGATGATCTAACTCTGAGGGCAAATGTCGCTGAGTGCCGATATACTATAAAGTAGAGTATCAATTTGTCCATTACAATAGGGAACTTGCTCCGCAGTATATTAGTGTGGAGTGGGCCCCGGGGGTTTAGTGGGATTATATCCTCGATAGGTAAGAACGTCATTTATAGCACTCCAGATGTCCCTTCGGGGGGCTTCATGAGCAAATACGCAAATGCAAGACATGATTTGTGAAGATAAGCCGAGGAAAATGAGAACAACTTGATGAAAAGAGACAAGGAAGAGAAGAATCCCGGGTGATATTGTCACCGACTCAACCATCAAGTCGGTTCCCGATCCTGAGCTTGTAGATCATGCAGCTATATTCAGCAATTGGAACGGTTCATTCCACATTGATGTGGCAGTGAGGAACTCGATTAACTTGGTAGTGAATCTATAGGCCAGGCTCCGCAAGTTACGGCGAGATGTTGCCATTCAGGCAAAGTAGGGTTCCAAGCATTCAGGTTTCGGAACCGTCATTGACGACTAATAAGCCCCCATAAGTCCCCATAAGTGGGACAAAAGCGGACCACATATTCGAGAGACGAGTGGATAACCTGGGAGGCAAAGTGTTGAAGATACGGGAAACCTAAGAGCTGCGTGAGAGAAGGAAAGAGCGATATGGGCCAGATACTTCCTTTCTTGAAAGATACCTACATTATGTGGCTGTTGACCCATACCTACATATAGGCCTACCTAGGTAGGTACACTCCTATATTATGCTAGCAAATACCATCTGCATCCTAAGGGTTCAATGTCCAAAAGACCTCAATTGGTTCAACATAAGTGGTATACTCTAGGGTTGAACAAGAATTCTCCGGTAGCACAATGGTAACTCAACGGCTAGAGTTGATCATAACAAGGCACAGGCTGTCACCCCTGGGATTCCATTTTCCAGTCTTTGATCTACACTGGGAGTTTGGTGCTATTAGTTTGGAGTGCAATACACCTGCTGCCCAATAGGATTGCTAGAGTTGTTGCCTTGGTATCACTCCTTTTTAAGGCATACGTTAGCCTGTCCCAAGGATGAGATAGAATTAGAGCACAATAGTTCAGGCTTGGTAGTCTCGTTCCTTTGGGTTAGGACAGCCAGACGGGCTATGGTGTATTTTGCCTCGTATCCCGAACTTTGTCCCAAACGTTGCTGGCAAACCCTATCGGTGCTAAATTTAAGCCAGTTGGCAGGGCATAGATGAATCCATGGATGGAACGATCTGACTCTGAACCGTGGAAGTCGTGGTGGATATGATGAGGGCCTCTCCAAGATTGACCTCAACTTCCAACCTTCCAAGGTTGGAAGGTTCGTATTATGGGTACATGTATGATTTAACGCAAGGAGCGCTAAGCTCAGAATACATGATAATCGGACTGGACTACAGTTTGGTAATTACAAGGTATTTTAGCGTCCATGGGTTGTGCCGCAAGTAACCAGGGGCGAACAGCGTGCCACCACCTCTATACTCACTCATTGTACTCACATCTACTACATAGTCCTTATCTTGATATATAACGCATATATGAGCCATTAAAAACTGCAAAGTTCCCGCTATCAATGAACTTGCCACGCAATATTACTCAATATCGCTTTCAAATCAAAGAACCCGAGGCCGATCAACTGCCAAGGAAGTACCCCCAATATATTATCCCCAATATAGTATACCCCTCATGCCAAGGGATATTATCCCCAGTTTTCGGACTTGCCCCCGGTTAGCTTAAGCTTTTTTCAAGGGTCTAGTATAAATACTCGCGGAATGATGCCCGCGCTGGTTGACTCTCTTCTTCTCTCATCTCTTTGCCTGCCATGGTTGATTCAAAGGGCACACCGGAGAAGACCTCCCTACACCAATCTGATGATACCCCAGTCCAAAATTCCCCATACATCGCCGATCTCAAGCAGGATGAGCTAGTTGCAGACGCGGAAGCATCCAGCCTCGGCTCACCGACCTTCCAGGGAGTTGATGAAAAAGCCGTCCTCCGGAAGATGGACATCCGTCTTATTCCCATGCTGAGCTTGTTATATTTGTTAGCCTTCTTGGACCGCGGGAATATAGGCAATGCAAAGATAGAGGGGCTTGTTGACGATCTCCATATGACGGGACCGCAATACAATTGGACTTGTATGATGAATCCAATCCCTTGAGTTGCTTGTTTTCATGAAAGAATGACCAATTGACACATGTTTGTGGGTAGTGACCGTCTTCTTCTTTACCTACTGCGTCTTTGAATTGCCGAGCAATCTGCTTCTGAAGAAGCTAAGACCCTCGAGATGGCTTCCCTTGATCATGATCGCCTGGGGAATTGTTATGGTGAGTGCGCGCGTTATGTGAGGGTTGTCTCGGGTAGTATTTAATAATGGATTTGTTCCAAACAGACCTTGATGGGTGTCGTTAACGATTACGGTGGACTTCTCGCAACTCGTCTGTTTTTGGGCGTTGCAGGTATGTTGATGTCTGCCCTTCCCCAACCTGCACCTTGTTCTAGTCAAGACTAATCAGTGCAATGAAACAAAACAGAGGCCGGTTTGTATCCCGGTGTGGCATACTATATTACGCTCTGGTATCCACGTCACCGAGCACAGTTCAGACAAGCTCTCTTTTTCAGCGCTGCCAGTATTGCGGGTGCATTCTCTGGGCTCCTTGCATACGCTATTGCTGTAAGTGTTCTGTCCGCTGCCCGCTGGCAGCAATGAAAACGTTACTAATGATTCTCGGAATTCTTAGAAAATGGACGGCGTGGGCGGATATGCTGGCTGGAGATGGATCTTCATTCTTGAGGGTCTTCTTACGGTTGTTGTGGCACTTATAGCTCCATTTGCGATTCACGACTCTCCGGAAACCGCCACCTTTTTGACTGAAGAAGAGCGTCGATTTGTGATCCACAGCTTGCGGATTCAAAACTCGGCAGATTCGCGCGAGATTGACCAAACGAATGATAAGTTCGAAATGCGCTATGTCATTGATGCTTTCGCCGACTGGCAAATTTGGTTGGGTCTATTCAGTAAGTTTTGTCGTTTCTGCGTATAATATATCTTTAACTGATCCATAAAAAGTGTACTGGGGTATCACTTGTCCGCTATACGGCATTTCTCTTTTCCTTCCTTCGATCATCAAGGACCTAGGCTATAAGTCTTCGACCGCCCAGCTCCTTACTGTAAGCTCTCTATGAGACTTTCTTATTGAAGCGGAGATTGACATCATATCAGGTACCAATCTATATCACTGCAGCAATTGTCGCTGTTATTGCAGCGTGGATATCAGACAGACGCAAGCAACGATCCCCATTCATTCTCTTCTTCATGGCCATGATCGGCATCGGCTTCATCATCTGTCTCGCATCTACAGGTCGGGGAGTGCCAGGTGTTATGTACTTTGGTATTTTCGTCGCGGTCGTCGGTAAGTACCTCCAAGTAACCAACATCCGCATACTTGTATACACCAACTAACACACCAAAAGGAATCTATCCAGCCTTCCCCGGAAACGTCACATGGCTTAGTGTCAATATGGCAGGTGACTACAAGCGAGCTGCCGGCATGGCCATTTACATTGGACTAGGAAACCTGGCAGGAGGTAAGCATAGCGCATCAATTGGAGATTGAGATTCATACTAATGGTCCTTACTCAACAGCTATGTCCTCGAACTTCTACCGTGCTCAAGATGCGCCAAATTACATCCTTGGTCACTCTCTTGAGCTTGCTTTTGTTGTCGTGGGTATGATGGCAACAGTCCTTCTGCGCATCACGTACCAGCGTATTAACCGGAAGCGGGATGCCATGGATCCTTCAGAGTATCCTGAGAATCCTGACTCGCTGGGTGATCGCTCTCCGTTATTCAGGTACATGCTTTGAGGTAATTGCGAGAGTTGACTGGATAATAAAGATTGAGCATGCCATCGTTCACCTGGGCACCTGGGGACCTCGGGAATATGTTCAGATTACGTTGTGTGCTTCTTTAGGTGCTCACCTAATATAGACATCTCTCTCGACTTCTTTATACATACACGTAGAGTGTACATACCTATGTAGTGACTGCTTTCCAGGGTCTACTTTCCATATTGTGGATAGTCCTGTCATTACGTCTTGACTAAATAAGATGCAGAATGCACGATACCTCGCCCAAAAGCGAGAAGCCCAGCAGGAGTTTTAAGCTGATGCAGAATGTTGCAGCCCGCCACTCAATTCAAGATGTTATCTGTTATCTGGTGAGTCGCTTATATAGGAATCATAGCTTAGTTGATCAAGTTCTTCCATAAATTTCAAAAATAGACTATGAATCTTTTATGCATCGAAAGAAGTAGAAATAGCCCAACTAATTGGGGCCTTGACTATTGGCGTCTGCCTGGTGATTGATTATGTTGGAAGCCCCGTCTTAGAAAACAACGGGATGATCTTATCAAAAGCAACATTGGGACTTTAGAACATTTGGAACACTGCAGTGATCGTCATATCCCCATATCTTTCATTCACGTTGCTCGTCGCTCTGTTGATTGTTGATCGTTGCTGCCCATTTTGTTTGTTTCATTCTTTGACCGCCCTGGATAGTCAACCGCGTGTACACTTTGCCGGACTGACACCTCTGATCATCCGCGAATCCCCCCATCTTTGATCTTCAGTCCTAGTTTACCCAATCCTTTTTTGCTAGCCCACCATGTCGCTAGGCGAAGAGCTCCGATCGCGAAATTTCAGTAAGTGTCTGGATTCTGTAACACCACATCTCAATCTGCTAACCTTGGTGGCCTTTTCTAGGCATCTATGGACAATGGTTAGTTTACCGCGTTGCCTTCCCACACTCAGTGCTCTTTGCAGGACTGCGTCATGTCGCGGGAGAGCACTGGGCACTTTGACTAAATGGTTGAATTGTGTTTGCTACCTCGAGTGGCGGTGCTTCAGTCACTCTCCCCAACATCAGTTCCGCATATACAGGGATCGATCTAACGAAACATCTAGGACGGGTGTGCTGTGTATTATCCTCTGCCTTGCGCTAGGGATTGCGAACATCTTTTCATTCAACGTGGTTCTGATTATCATCAGTGTCCTCAGCATGTGAGCCGCATTCATTCCCCACTGATTCATGGCGAAGTCTAACCCGTTTCAGTGCCTCGGCATTCATCATCCTCTTCATTGAAGTGCCCTTCCTCCTCCGAATTTGTCCCACATCACCGAAATTCGATTCCTTTATTCGCCGTTTTACAACCAACCCGATGCGCGCTCTTATTTACGCCATCCTTGGTGGTGTCCAGCTTGTCAGTCTCGCCGAGAGGGCTTCCAGCTTGATTGCTGGCGCCGTATTCCTTCTCATCACGTCTATTTTCTACGCACTCGCAGCTCTGACGAAGCAAGAGTTTGTGGGAAGCAAGACCCTGGGTGGTCAGGGAGTTGCACAGATGATTGTCTGATCGCATGATGTTCATGCCGAGCCGTTCCTACCTTTTTGTATACCAGCTGGACCCATCTTGGGATTAATCCTGGTGATTGGAGGGTTGTGCGACACGATGAAATGCTCGATGCAGATGGTGCAGAAGATAAAATGCCATTTGGGCAGCATGCATTGGGATGCGCTATGAAATAGTTTTTGCGTTTTTATTGTGTACTTGTATGTCTCTGTTTGGTTCAGGATGACCCTGCTGGACATGGCTGTTTTCAAAGTCGATGAGCGTTCCTACAGCAGATATATCCGTGGTTTCCTTTCTTTTTGTGGACTGCGTCCAGAATAGGAGTTCTGTTTACTATCTTGAAGGTGTATTCATTTACCAAGCTTAATCTAACCAGAGTGCCAGACTAGGCTCCATATGAGCTCAGCTATATGTTGTAGACATACTCTGTGGTGAAGCATAAGCTCTTTGGGTCCCCGAGGGCTTAGAAGCACGTGGGGGATACATTGAGTCCAGCACTTGGGTACATATGTATCTAAGGTAACAACGTCTAGGCCCATTAGGCAGTAGCTCGCCATGTGGGCGATACTGAGCCCAAGGCTAATACAGATATGGTTGGAAGTGCATCTATATCCGCCAGGCCCTGAAAGAGTTCCACCAATAGGACTGGGTGGGAATAGACGTAGACTATGACCTATGACCGACGCACCGCGTATGCTATATGTTACATACCGTATGTATATGCACACTAGGCGTCCCATATATGGTAACCCGTATGCGGAATTTGTGAGGTCTAGCTGGGCTAGGCAGACGAATGTAATCGAGTTTGCCCCGCACACAAGCCATAGTTCTGGCTTGAATTACAGGCAGCTGAGCCCAGGAACGTGGCGCAAGGTGTGGAATAAACCTTCCAAGGTTGGAATATTGGTCACAGGTCATGCTACCCCGCAAATTCCTTTTAGCCCTGGTGATCAAGATGTGGCGGGTATTCTCGCTATTTCGGTTGAGAGTGGATCTCAACGTTGAACAGATCATTGTATCCTAGTGAGTTGGAGGAATAACGAAGTCAAAAGAGAGATGTAGTTACATAGAGACTAGGAATTCACAAGATAGCACACATGTATGTCAAGAATGCTCTATGATGTAGAGTGAAGGGTACGATGTACGGAGGAGAGTTAGTAGAGTTGGATAGCTACATGTCAACGATGATGCAATGCGGAGAACAATGATACTTCACCGCCTCGGCCTGGCCAGCCAATCCAACTGTAGAGAAATCGTCTTATCATACGGAGGAGAAAGCAAAAGGTCAAAGGACACTCCAATATCAAGTTCTAGACTACATGTACGTACTCCGTGCAAGATATTGACCTCGGCGAGGAACTCTTTTTTTAGATATCTTGTACAAATGCTACAACATTCGGGGAAGAATATACACGCTTTGATCATAGATGAGATGGTCTGGCCAACTGCGGGTACCATGTACTGTAATGCTACAGAAACGAGGCATTATTCCAAGACCAACCTTGGCCACTGGCATGGCAGATGAAAGAAGGAAAAAATGCCTCAATATTCAGATCGAAAATCAAGGCCTTAGACTGATCTCATCGGCGGGGCGATGAATTGTAATGGATCATCGTTGGCCCCTATTTGACCTGTAGTAATGATACGGTATTAGTATGATACGCTATTCTCCGTTGCGGTCAGAGCACGTCAGGCTGGCAGAAAGAGCATACATCATCTCTCTTCCCCAAACTTAGTTTCGGGATTGCTTCAATATCTCTGCTTTCACTGTTTCAATTGCACATTTTGACTCTCGTTCCAATTAGACTGAAAGTGGTTCTCACCATATTCAGGTAAGCAGACCATTCCGTATGCTCTTATCAGCTGCATGGGCTGGGCCGGCCTGCTCTCGGGGGGGTCTTGCATCAATTTGATGCATATCCATAGTAGCTGCGATTGGTTGCATGAATCCCTGCAAGTCGGTTGGGACCGTGTGTCCATTGTTTCCTAGCCCGCACAGGGCCAAGCGTACCCGTGGGGTATCCGGTTGGGCTGCTGCTGACCTGTTAACAGCTCCCAGGACTTCACCATGTCAAGTCAAACTGCTCCGGCCATCCCCCCTCGGCCGGCTCGATCTCCCAAACCACCGTCGTCGTTAGAAATGCCCAAGATACCCCCACGCCCTGGCAACCGCCGCAATGATCGTTCGGCTTCACCCATGCGTGATAGCTATGCACCTTCGCCGTTCAATGAATGGAGTGGTCCTGAGCATGAGCCGTACCATTTCGAATGATCCGCCTCCACGTCCACCCAGCGTCACGATACCGTCTCTCGGTGAGGAGGGTATTGAATATGCGGATCTCGACCCAGGAAACGTGTCGGACAGCCATCACCAGACCCCCGCGGAGACTCGCAATGTTAGCAGTGATCTCAAGATCCATGCACCGAGACCCTCGTTGCCGACATCAAGTGCTGAAGCAAAAGTCCAAGCCGTCACCCGTACTGATTCCCGCCAGGCTGCTGCGGCAGGACTGGGCCGTGGTGTTTCGCCTGGTCGCGAGGAACCAGAACGCTCAAGTCGTTCCACACATTCCCGAACGAGTGGCTCACGCGCTGAATCCTCAACTGCGTCCAATGAGCGCCGACACTCTGCCCATATCGGAGAGGAGCACGGGTTCCGCGTGCCCATGTACCCCAATGCTGGTGACGTCCAGGCACCATCCCCCAGCCCGTACCTTGAACAAGGCCCGCAGCGTTCGAGCCGTAACCACAACCGCACTCGTAGTGCTCGGGACTCTTCCTTGCCCCCTGGTAGCTATGGTTTGCACGGACATGGTGTTCAGCATCCCGATAAGTTTGAGAAGGCTTGGTATGAAAAGCATCCCGATGAATTCGTGAAGGAAGAAGGACAATATGGCCCTGGTGTCGGCACCCCACGTCCTGATTGGGCAATGAGTAGCGACGACCTCAACAAGATTGTTCGAAGCTCGGCGCAGACTGGTTCCGGTCTTGGTGAGTAGTTGGAGCAATTGCGCTGTCACTTTAAAAGCTAACTGTAGCCAGGTACTTCCCCAACCGTTGTGGGCACCCCTGAAGAGGAGGTCGGGTATTTGGCGTCCGACGAGTACATACATCAAATTGCTTCTCCCGCTCCTGACGTTCGACTCGAAAGCCAGCCGACTGTCGAGTCGCCACTTCGGCAGATGAGTTTCCCTTCAGAAGCTACGCAGAAGCCAACCACCGCAAGCCCTCAGCGTCAACGTAGAACCAGTTCGCATGGACATCACGATAGCGGCGTTATCCATGTGGATGATCCGATGCATCCTTTGCACCACCCGGACGGCTTTGCCCCGACACCGGCGCTGGAAGAGAATGAGCCAACAGATGAGAATGTGGAGGAAGAAGAAGAGCCAATCTTGGCGGCTGATGAAGTGCGCCCTGAGGCAGCGTACTTACATCCCGCCGTCTCGCCGACATTTGAGCATCGTGGAAGCTTCGATGATGATAGCCGCAGCCGGACCCCTAGTATCCACAGTCGATCCAACAGTCGATCAACAAGCGCGCAAGGCCAATTCCCGGTGCTGACACGCTATGACTCGCGTGAGGATGCGCATACCCCCCTTGAAGACGTCGATGAGTACGAGCCGTTGTTCCCTGAAGACGATGCTAAGCAAGAAACCCTATCAGCTGCGGATCGTTTTAAGAAAAGGCCAGACACACTCAAGCATAGATTCCCTAGTCAGGATATCTGGGAGGATACCCCGAACAGTCTGCAGCTTCATGCCACCGTCACCACCCCAGATCTGCCTAAGCGAGACTCTTCTGAAATCTTCGAAACGCCCGAGCAAGAGGCCACGCGTAGGATGCAGAACACGAAGGTCGACTCCCATCAGGTAGCCACCCACATCCTGGAAGGCGAGAGCACCAAGGAGAAGGCTCCCGTGCGACCAGACACTTTGAAACAGCGTTTCCCCAGTAGAGATATTTGGGAAGATGCCCCCGATAGTCACCAGCTGGTGACCACAATTGAGCCCGCGAAAGAAGAATTGAAAAGTCCAGAAGTACCTTCCAAGCCTGCGATTCCCCCGCGCCCACAGAGACAGGCTCAGTCTACCTCGCCGACTGAAAAGCGCCAACCACCAACAATCCCAGAGAGACCCAAACCCCAGATCCCTACTCGCCCGGCTAAGCCCGGTTCCCAGGCCCCAGCAGGCACCGCTGAAGCCCCGAGAGAGACCTCTGCAGTCAAGGCCAAGCCCGCAATCCCTGCTCGTCCGGGTGGAAGCAAGATTGCAGCCATGAAGGCGGGCTTCCTCACTGACTTGAATTCACGTCTGCAACTAGGCCCACAGCAGGCCAAGCCTCAGGAAAAGGAGCCCGAGGCGCCGGTTGAGAAGCAGCCTCTGAGCGATGCTCGCAAGGGAAGAGCCCGCGGTCCAGCACGACGAAAGCCAGCCGTCGAGAAGACAACTTCCAAACTCCCCACTATTCCAGAGATCAAGATCACAGAAGCTCTGAATGTCTGGCAAGTCGGCCAGGATGGGAATCTTGTGGTAGGGACTGGTAACAAGGAGAAGTCTGCTGCTGCTGTGAAAGAACCATCGATGCCGGTTGAACGCCCAATGGCCCCTCCAATTGCCAAGAACACTGCCGGTGAATCTGTAGACCCAAAGCCTGAATCCCCCGTTGCGGAGGACGTGACATCGCCCGAAACCACACCAGCAGATGTTCAGCCCATACAGACCCAGGAAGAGACGCCGAAATCGCCTGAGCCGTCTCCGGTAGCAACCGAACCCGCAGAGAAGGAGGAAAAGGAAAAGGAAAAGGACGACGTGAGCGAGACAAAGCCCGCTGAACCTGCAGCAGCAGCCGCGACGTTGACTGAATCTGCCGCAGCTCCGGCTAAAGTGAATGACGCCCTAGAAGACATTGCTGCATCAGGTGACGACAAGAGGGATGGGAGCATTCACTCTGAGCAGTAGTTGAATATGTGCATTGGTTACCCCTCGCTTTTCTATGATGTTGCTTATCACACCCCTGCTCATCAGATCGCCAGATCACATCTTATTACTTTCTGCTTGTTTAATGAATGATTTGTTACTTAATTCAAATTCCAATCTCTCCTTAATCCTTTGTGTAGACGGCTGTAGTGTTCTGTAGCTGGCCACAATATGATGCTAACTTTTAATGTCCCCAATCTACTACATGGCTTCAATGTTGTCGTGAAGGTGCAAACGCAGCAAATACACGTGTAGCGAGCCCAAAACATGCCCTCAGTGTAATCCAGTGTCCAGCTAGGTATACCTACGCTTCTGCAATCAGACCAAGCAAAACAGTGAGCGAGCCTACTCATAGGCACTACGATCGAAAAAGGGCCTGGTCTCTCAGGCATGAGTGCATAAAGAGAAAACACTGAATAATGGTAGTATATTGGTATATTTACATACTTGAATTAGAAAATGAAACACATCCGGAAGCATGTCACATGAATATATAGATGATAGATGTCCGACGATCATTTACCGTCTCCGGGGGTTGGCCTCGATGACCAATGTGACGTGATTGCCACGTGACCGTCGTTGACAGCCGCGGTTTACAGCCGAACTGAGGACTCCGACCTCCACTTAGCGGAATGGAGCTCCTCTCTTCTTGTGCTCTGAGGCAAATTTCGAGACATTTGTTTGCTGCGTCAGCTTTTATATGGTTCATCTCTCTACCCAGAAGATGCTGAACCCCGTCCTTTGTCTCTTATCGAGCCCGATTTAGATCACTATTGCACTATCTAATTACAATTCTTCATCGGCACTGACTTGCATACCTTGTCCCCACTACGATGGCGTCCGTCCCGGGATACTCTGCGGCAGGCAGAACCAGACCAGTCGATGACACCACGTCCGCCTATCCTGATGAAAACGCCATCTCTCAACAGACCATCTCACCTCAAGAGGAGTCGATGGAGGACACCGAAACTGTTTTCTTAAATAAGAGCGTATCAACACCGAGCCACGGATCGGATATCTCCAGCAAATCACTCAGTCCATCATCAAAACCCCCCAATGTATCGGAGGAAGACGAACCGCGCAAATGCTGGATTTGCTATACAGATGAAACGGAGGACTCGCCACTGAACCTGGAATGGCGGTCGCCTTGCCCTTGTGCCTTAACAGCCCACGAGGCATGCTTGCTCGACTGGCTTGCCGACATGGAAAACCCCCGGTCGCGCAAAAGCAACGGCGGCGTAACAATGCAGTGCCCTCAGTGCAAGACGGAAATTGTGGTCACCCGCCCACGGAGCTACGTGGTCGATATGCTTCGACTGGTCGAGCGCGTAGCAGGCCGGTTAGTCCTTCCCGGCATGGTGTTCACAGTGGCCGGCACTGTGTGGGCTGGGTGTTGCGCGCATGGGGTTTACTCAATGTATCTCGTTTTCGGTACCGAGGAAGCCAGACAGATCATGGAGGAGACTATGGAGGGGCCATGGAATCCCGGCATGAATATCGGGTTGCCACTTATCCCGCTCGTCCTAATATTCTCACGCACTCGGTATGCCGAAGGCCTTCTTCCGGCTATTCCAGTTCTTTTCTTCGCTGCGCATAACCCCGGGCAGGAACCCGACTTCGACTTGTGGCCACCCACACCAGCTATGACGTTTGCCGCGCTGCCATACATCAAGAGCTTCTACGGAGCGCTTTACGAACGGCTATTCGGTGGCCTGGAACGGAAATGGATTGCCGAGGTACAACCCCGCGCGGCGGAAGAAGTCTTGGATGATGCGCAGCAACAAGATCAGGCGGAGGGTCTCGACCGGTTCGGTGAAAATGGGAACGGACAGATCCTGATGGAGATCGATCTTGAACTACAAATGGGAATGGGCAATGAAGATGAACAGAACCATGAGGCCGTCGGGCAGGGCGAAGATGCCGAGGGCGGCCCCAACGGAGCACAAGATGCGGGACAAAACAACAACCCACTAGGACTTGGGCGGCGACAGAACGAGATTATTGCCGATACCAGCAATCTCGCTGATGTCGTACTCGGAGCACTCGTCTTCCCAGCAGTCTCTGCCTCAATGGGTGGCCTATTGAAGTATCTTCTACCTAAGTCATGGACATCCTCGGTCACGGACCGTGGCCGCTTAGGGATACTTCAGACTCGCTGGGGTCGCAGTGTTGTTGGCGGATGCATGTTTGTTCTGTTGAAGGATGCACTGGTCCTTTATTGCCGATGGAAGCTAGCCCAAACACACCGTCGCCGCAAGGTCTTGAACTACGATCGAGCTAAGAAACACCATGCATCAAAGCGGTCCACTGGATAGCTTTGAACAGACCGTTCCTTGTTTCAATCGGTTTAAGTCACTACTTTCCTCTGCTTATCTTCGGCGCGTCGACAGCATTCTATGGCGTTTTATGGCATTCTCTTTGACGGCTTTGGTGGGACATTTCATATATGATGCCTTTGATGACTCTCGATACTGCTGAATACCTCTATCTTATCGTTCGACAAAAATATCAAGTCATGATCTCTGCTCAAAAGCCATGTATCCATTTCTATCTGTACCTATCATAAATCTCAAGACTGGCTTAATTGACCAGTCATCGCACGTAGAAATTTCTTTTTTGGGTATATTGTTTTCCTCCAAATCCTTCTATTCAATAACCGAACCAAATGACAATTAAAACGAACATGAAGCACAAATGCGTCGCAGCTAGAGATGCATGCAGCAGGAATGTTGATCCCATTAAGCGCGCGGCTAGATAGGCGGACAAGATTCTGCCGTCAAGGAATTATTCCCCGTGGAACTCAATTACATCGAGCCCTTCCCATTCCTTCCACCTAACAGACAACCATCACAATGAAGTCCTTATCACCAGCCCTCGCGTCTCTCGCGAATGTCTTCAAGATTCCCATGTCGATGGCGCCGGTCCGCCCATCAATTGCCCGGACGTGCCACGAGACCCTGAACCGCCAAACACAACAGCCCGGCCCGGTCACAGCAGCCCTGCAATCAGCGCCATTCTCGACGACAAGCGCAATGGCCGCGAGAAAGGGCAAGGGCCCCGTTGTTGACAAGCGCATCAGTACGTGCTATACCCCCGCGCCGAGCTCTCCTCCCCGAGTCCCGACCCGCAAAACCCATAACCAAACCGAACACGTCTTATAGCCAAGACCAAGAAGAGAGAACCAGAAGCTAACAACCCATTCCCAATTATTTAGCTCTAATCCGCTACTTCCTCCACCACCCTCTCACCCCCCGTCCCCTCCGTTTCTCTCGCAACCGTTACCTCCGACACTGGACCATCCACCGCGCCTGGCAATTGTTCCAGGCCCAGCAGCGCCGCAAGCACGAGCTCGAGTTGATGCGCCAGTACCAGAGCATGCAGGAGGCGTGTGAGGAGTTGCGCACTGGCGCGGGTGACGGAGGAAAGCTGTTCCGTGTCTCGATGAACAAGAAGGGTATCTTCACTGATATGTTCCCTATCGAGTATGCTCGCATGCAGACTGATTCTCCTCCTTCTGATGGCTGGAACTATGACTGGAAGAAGCCTGGACAGAAATAAAGGACTTGAGGGAGAGATTGTCCGGATTTGATGGTTTGAAGATTCATTGGACTGGGGGGCCCAGGATATATGTATCCGAGGATCAGTTTGGCGCTATGTAACATCTGCATTTCTTTTTTCATCTTGATATACTTACTAGTTTCATTCCAAGCTCTATACTATTTTCTTTGAACGGTATGCCTTTCCTGTGCGATATGCTATGACTATGTATGTGTGTATAGGTATAGGAGTGTATGGCTACAAGGTACCTAGGTATAACATGCCGAAAAGGAGATAGTTGATTATATGGTACCCTAAGCGGGTCTGAGCACAATGTATGAGAAATGAGCGCTGAAAACAAAGGCACCAGAATTACATGAAAGAAAAAGAGACCACAATGAGCGAGATCGCAATGTACTTCGGGGGATTGAATGTGAGAAGGAGGGGAATCCGGAGTTGCACGTGCATAAGCATAAGCCACAAAGAATTGACCAAAAAAAGGAAAGACGTAAGAAAAATACCTGCAAGGGAAAAGACACGGCTGAAAATAACCGGAAAGCAGACATCGTACCCAGATCAATCGACCGGGTTAGCACAAGAACCTCCCAAACACCAGTGATGCATGATACAACGGAGTGTCAATCGATATCATGGTTTACACCAAGTTGTATCAATCAAGTTCCAAGTCAACAGAAAAACCGAGCGCTGGCAGAGAAAGAGTCGGCATTTTGCACATCCCAAATTGTATCGTTAGATAACCACACAGCAAGACGATTTTCGTTTGTCGAACGTGAGCAACGCAGCCCGGGTGGCTGCCTCGAATACATCGTCAACACCCTCGCCCGTCAGAGACGAACATTCAAGATATTTGCGGGCTCCAATCGACGCTGCGGTATCGTGCCCCTCTTTCGTCGTCACGAACTTGAGTGACTTCTTGCGCATTTCCTCAATCGCTAATGGGTCTTCACGAAGATCTTTCTTCAATCCAACCAAAAGGATCGGCACACCGGGGCATCGCTCGTTTGCTTCGTCGATCCACTATTCCGCAGATCAGTACCACTGCCGATTCACTGCCGATGCTTCAATTTATCTGAGACGAACCTTGTGTTTCACATTCTCCAACGAATCAGGAGTATCCATAGCGAACCCAATCAGGAGGACATGGGCTTTCGAATAAGCCAATGGTCTCAAGCGCTCATAATCTTCTTGTCCTGCTGTATCCCACAGAGCCAATTGGACTGAGCGGCCATCGACACGGCAATCCGTCACATAGTTTTCAAATACCGTCGGTACCTAACGGGGGAGATGTCAGACATATGATTCGGAGGGGATGTATCGAGATCGAGGGTACTAACATAATGCTGCGATATAAGAACATGTTAGCCACGGACTCTGCTTCTAGAAGCTTCTTCCAGGGGCTTAAGGACTGAACTCACAGTTGGGAAGTACCCGAGGGTAAAGACGCTGAGCAAACTGGTTTTTCCACATGCACCATCACCAATGATGACAAGCTTCCTATCAAGAGCTTCAAGTTAGCACAGGCGGACATCAATCTGCCTTGAATCCCACTGGCAATGGTATCGGAAGGTGCTAGGCTGCCACTTCCAATCGGCTTGCATAATCTCCTTTGTGCCATACAGCGGGATGTAAGACACCATCTCAAAAAATGGGCTACACATACCTTCGCATCACATTATCATCCTGCTGTTGCGACATTATGAAGGTTGCGGAACCCTTTCGTGATACACAAGGGTAATGGGAGAGCGGAGGGTGTTGTGGATCAGCGAGATGACGCGGAGTTCCGAGTCAGATTTCAGCTGATTACGAGAATTGGCGAACACGGATAGTAAGGAAAGACCAGCCCTGGGCCGATAGTGCCCAAAAGGATTACGGAGAGAAGATGAATTGGTGGCCTGAAGATGCACCCAAACAGTGACGTGACGAGTTGATGGGGAGGGGGGAAAAGGTCGCGCTGCGGCTGAGGCTAATGATTGGGGGGGGATTTTTGACGTAGACACGAGAATCCCTGGACAACCTCAAAATAATAGGGGGTTTTAAAGAGAGAGGAGAAGGGTAGAAATTGAGTGAGCGGAAGTTTTTTTTTTTAGAAAAAGAGGCGCAAGCTGAAGAGGAAGATAAGATGAAGGGGAAGAAGGTACAATTACGGAGTAGTACTCCAAGCGGAGATTTATTAAGGCTCACGCCGAGACTATAAAGGGGACTAGTATATAAATATTAATAAGAGATGGGTTTCTCCTCGGTTTGATCATCCTATGGGGATCCTTTTTTTTGTGCCCTTCTCTTGTTTATCACCTTGGGAGATATTTTTAATTAGCGCTCTCCATGTGAGACAGCTCGGTGGATCAGAGCGCTCATACTTGTGCCCGTTTTATCTCTTCACCGCCTAATTAGGGGATATTGCTGGCAGTTCAAAGGCGGGCATGTCAAACATCATGTGACTCAAATAGTTATGATCAACATGGAAGCAGTGAGATGTAGACTGTTTTATTCTTGTAACCAATGCATGATAGCTTGACTGCAAACCTGAACTAGCTGAGCATTTGAACTTTGCTACATCACTACGCTTGAAAGATATTCTTGCAATCAAAATACTGCTACTTAAGCATACAATTTGTGATTGAGGCCTGACGGTTAAGGCACCAGCTCGCTTGCGGCGGCTATCCCGTTGCGGCGGCACGACAACCAGCCAGAAGGCTGGAAAGCCCATCACTCCATCCATTCGTTGGCGTTCGATCTGTCGTACCTCTTGCCTCGGCGTTCACTCAACCTTAATATCCTTTCAAGGTTGTTGATCCTAGCTTTGACTCATTGTTTGTTTTCCTCCGCTGGTTTGTCAGTGCCTGCAGGAGCTAATCCGAAGCGCAGACACGTCGTGACCCGCCGGGATCATTGTCTTTCAACCCCCCTCCTCCCGTGTCCTTATCCTATCTCACCCCTCACGTTTGCCACTACGGAAGTGCCTTTTGAGCAAACAACAAAGAACGCGATTGACTCTTTGTGCGTGAATACGCCAAGGGAATAATTCCGGTAAGTTCGCACCAGATCGTGGAATCACCGGAGCTTTGTTGGTAGGGCTCTTTGGCTCTTCCGTTCTCCGCTTTCCCTCCTCATTCTACCACCCACCTTCTCTGGCCTTGCTCTTCTAACTCAAGGCTTGCTCTGACGGTATTAGTATGCTGCTGAGGCAGTCCCTGCAGCTTATTTCACCACCATGGCGACCCATATGTCAGCAACTCCGCTTCCAGCAACCAACGGCCAGACCCACGCGCGGGGTCCTCAAGGCGCTACATCGACCGGACCGGCCGCAACATCTGCGCCTTCTGTGAATCGCAAAAAGCAGAAACGTCGCCAGAAACAAGCTGCTCGCTTAGCCGCCGAACATCCTGATGCTTACGCCCCCGGAGATGCGGACTCACGAGCAACAGATGAACAGCGCTCCTACAATGAAGACCACGAATATCACCTCGACGATCACCCCCATTCAGCAAGCAGTGATCATTATGTATTTGCGCCACCAGAACATTCCCGCGGACCCACGATGAACGGACCCGACGGTCACCACGCTGCCTTGGGCGAGACATCGAAAAGGAAGAAAAATAAGAAAGTGCGATCCAATTCCCAGAACCATGCTGATCGTAGCTCAACTCCGCTTTCAAACCCGTCTGCCACTTTCTCCCACCCTCCTCCGCCTCCTCAATCCATGCCATACATCAGTCGATTCACCGGAAAGCCTATGAAAAACAGCAGCATCTGGAACCAGTCAACTCTAGAAGAACGGGAAAATATCAGGACCTTCTGGTTTGAGCTCGGCGAAGAAGAACGACGCCAGCTTGTCAAGGTGGAAAAAGATGCTGTTCTGAAGAAAATGAAAGAACAACAAAAGCACTCCTGCAGTTGTACGGTTTGTGGAAGAAAACGAACCGCGATCGAAGAAGAGCTAGAGGTCCTCTATGACGCATACTACGAGGAGCTGGAACAATATGCGAATAATAATCAAGGCGCATTCGACGAAGGAGCTCCTATCATCCCTCCTCCACGACTCTATCAACCACCCCTTCGAGCCCCAGGGCAGCATACTAGGACGCACGGCCAGTTTCACCCGTCACGGAGCCGGGTCCAGGAGCTACCCGAAGACGACGAAGATTTAGAAGAGGATTACGACGAAGAAGAAGAAGAAGAGGAGGATGACGAAGAAGACGAGGACGAGGAAGAGGATGACGAGGAGCTGTACAGCGACGAAGATCTTGAGGATGACGAAGCTCGAGCAGCCCGCGCTGATTTCTTTGCATTTGGGAACAGTCTAACTGTGAAAGGTATGCAACAAGATTACCTGGTCGATATTATAAGGGTTTGGCGTCTAACTTTGGATACTTACCATTTTCACTAGATGGCATTCTTACAGTTGCGGACGATCTCCTCAAAAATGATGGCAAGCACTTCATCGATATGATGGAGCAGCTGGCCGAACGAAGAATGCAAAGAGAGGAGGATACACAGTACGGAATGGCAGCTGCTCATCAGTCCTTCCATGGGCATAATCATGGTCCTCTAGATGATGAGGACTACGATGATGAAGAGGATGATGAGGATTATGATAGTCAAGAGGAAGAAGAGTTCGACGAGGACGAAATGGTACGGGTCTATGATCTAGGATGTGATATTGTTCGCGCAAATTTGCTAATAATAGTAATAGGATGCCATGACCGAAGAACAGCGCATGCAGGAAGGACGACGGATGTTCCAGATTTTCGCCGCCCGGATGTTTGAGCAACGAGTTATGACAGCATATCGAGAGAAAGTTGCCGAACAGCGTCAGAAACAGCTAATTGACGAGCTCCTCCAAGAGGAGACGTTGAACGAGCAACGCAATGCGAAAAAGGCCCGGGAAGCACAAAAGAAGAAAGACAAGAAACGATTGCAAAAACAAGCGAAAGAAGAGGAGAAAGCCCGCCGGGACGCTGAGAAGGCAGCTGAGGAAGCGGCTGCGAAGGCTGCGCAAGAGAAAAAGCTCGAAGAACAGCGACTAAAGCGCGAAGAGCAACGGAAGAAACGAGAAGCTGAAAGAAAGGCACAAGAGGAAGAGCGTGCTCGCAAAGAAGCCGAGAAGCAGCGAAGGCTCAAAGAAGAACGGGAACGTCAAGCTGAAGCTGAGCGCAAGCAACGAGAACAAAAGGAGGAGAAGAAGAGGCGAGAGGAAGCCAAGCGCAAAGAAAAGGAAGAGCGTGAGGCCTCTGAAAAGAAAGCCAAAGAGGAGCGTGAGCGCAAAATGCGCGAAGAACGGGCGAGAAAGGACAGAGATGCGGCACGAGAGCAGGAGATCCGAGATCGTAGTGGAAAACGTGAGCAAGTCAGAACCTCGCCACCACACACTCTGCCAGGAGTCATCCCATACAATCTCCAGTCTCAGGCCCCTCCTGGTTTCCTGCAATCTCCGCATTATCCCACGGCGACACCTATTGTTCCCAAGGTTTCGACCCCGGGGCGTCCTCGCCAGCAATCCCACCATGGCTCTTCTACATCATCCCCTCACTCGCAACCTAACAGCGCCGATTCCTCTCACCACCCCTCCATTTCCCCACGTTCCATGGGTCATTCGCAGTCAGGAGCGACTTTTGGTACCAGACAAGGTTATCAACAGCCTCCTTTGCACCACCCTCAGCCTTCCGCTCCTCTGTCCCCTCTAGGGCGCACAAATCCTTCAGCATTTGCTGGCCTCGGTGGTCTACCGTTCAGCCCCCCGGGCATACCAGGAATGGCTCCGCGATCGACTCACCCTCCAGAATCGATGTATTCGTCGAATGCTGGGATGATGAACCCTTTGCGATCATTCAATGGGTCTGGTGGAATTCCCGCGCCGCCTGGGATGAACGGTGTACGCCCCATGCCGCCGAACCGAGCGTTCCCACCTGATTCTGGACACGGGCTTCCCTTCGCTGGCAACCATGGAATGCCTGGGGCATTCCCTCTGCAGCAAGCCGGTCTGTCAAAAGCCCATTCCAGGCAGCCCTCTCTTTCATTTGACCGTTCCCCGTTAGAGTCTGGGACCCAGCCATTCCCCATCACACGGCCCAGTCCTATCAAACGCCCATCCAGCTCCGCACAGGACCGACAGAACAATGGCAATGCTTCCGTGCAGCAAGATGTGGATGGCTTGAGTGCTCATCTAGGCAGCAGTGCGCTCCTTGATGACACTGATGCTACATATCCATCAAATCTGTCTCAATCATTGCCTGGTGCCCCCGCACCTGGGCCATTCCCGGGCCCAACGCGAGCAAGCTTCCAAGGATCGTCCTTGTTCTCGGATCCTCTAGGATCCCCGCAGAATAACTTGCCAGCTGTTTCTCCCATGGGCAACCCCATGGGCAACAGTACATGGGGGGCGGCGCCCTTCGGAGGCTCTGCCTTCCCTTCCACATGGAGACCCGCCCCTGCCGGAACTGGCTGGCCTCCCAATAATGCCTTCGCAGCGGGTGGTCATCATCGGCCCCACACTTCTCGGCCCGTTACAATCCGCCTGTTGGTCATCCAAGCATGCAAGCACCTGAACTCAATGACCAGCCCGCAGAAGGGTGCTGGGAGCTTCCATGATGTGAACCTTGTTCTCGGTCAGGTGGAACAGCTGCGCAACTCAGGCGAGCCGTCGATCTCTCTGGATGAAATGCTTGATATCTGCGATACAGAAGGCAGTCCGCAGAATGGCGGCGGATCATTCTCTATCAAGGAAGGCCCGAGTGGCAAGTCCGTCCGGTTCGAGCCCGATCCCAACAGCGCGGCCTCCGGTCATCGGGGTAGCATTGTGCCTGGCGATATCGGCAGCCCGGTCCCTAGTAACAGTCACCCAGCCCCCTTCAGCGGATTCGGTGGACCCTCCGTGCTGCGACAGTATGCTTCGCCTCCGACTGGCTTATTTGGCGGGACTTCTCTATCCTGATCACGACTTGATGCCAACTGGGCCTTGGGATGAATCTTCTTCTCGGCCTCCTTTCCCGCACTCTTGCTGGAACGACTTTGAAATGCCCTCATCTATTTCTTTTTCATTTCCTTTTTTTATTGAAGCGTCATGGATTAACGTCATACTCACACATCTGTCTACATCTTTCTACCCGAAAGAGTCACTGCTATTGATATGGGTTGTTTATTTGCTTGGTATTTTTCCAATTGTTTGAATGCTTTACTTTTAAGTATGGCATCCGGGTTTGTTTATGTACGGTATGAGTCTCTGGCCTTTCTACATTATGCAGCGATATCCGTGGAGATAGGGTTAGTCTCCCACTCCGTTCATCGTCTTGACCAATTGCATGATCGAAGGTTTCTTCGGCTTTCGCTTGCTGGCTTTTTTCGCGTAGAACGTAAGTATATAGGATACATAGGTAGTAGCGTAGAGCTGCGTCTTTGGTATTACGTGCTATGCAGATAGGGTTTATATATATACCCCAGATGTTAGGTAGTGGCTGGCTCCTTATGGATGAGATCATATTTTCCATTACCTGACCCCTCGGGGCTGCCCAGGTGCTTAGTTGTTCTACAAATGGGGAAAAGAAAGAGGTTGTTCATGGCCGATACAAATCACGTTGAAAGGGTATGGTGTTATACGGAGACAATGATACACTTGTATATACTAGGGATGAAAGAAGACCGAGGAGCAGTAAGAGGAAAAAAAGCAGGCTTCCAGGAACAAAAGAAAGACAAAAGAGACCAAGGAAATAGAGTAGAGCAGAAAACAAGCCCTGCCAGGGGATGAACACAGGAATCCCACGTGGCACATCACATACGTACACTGCTCCTTGAAGATAACCGGAAGATGTGTGTCCTGACTAAGATGGCCTAGACATTCATCTTGACAATTACTTTGGTGGATCCGTAACAATGCCTTCGTATTCGCGAGAGCGAATATACTCCAGCGTGCGTTCAAAGTGGCGCTTCGGGGCGTCAAGATTAGCATTTTGCTCATCTTCGGTCGTCTGCAGGTTGGAGTGGATGAGTTCGATGAGACCGTTCAGATACTTGGTAGTTACGGTCTCGTTCTGCTGGTCGAAATAGTAGACGTAGCGGTTGAGGATTTCCACAAATAGCTCGACGGAGACAGCAGTGTCCATGCAGGCGTCGGCCACACGGAGGGCGCGCTGGAGGCACTCGAGTACTCGTTTGCCGTCACGGTAGAGCTGCAAAGTTGACGTCAGCTAAGAGATAGTAAGACATTGGAATTGGAGATAAACTTACATCTTTGGGATCTTCTTCTCCACGTTGAGGGTTCTCGACTACCCACCAGAGGTGGCTTGCGAGGTACACCGCGCGGCATTGATCGGGCTTCTTGAGGAGTTTGCTTCCATGCAGCGCAGCTTTGGTAATGAGTGTGTCGTAGTTCTCCTTAGAGAATCCACGACTCCCATGTAGGGCGCCTGAAATGATGCATACGGCCTGGAACTGGGCGCGCGAGTCACTGATGGCATCTTCATAGATGGTGAAAGCCTGCGCGAAGAACTCGTAGCTGACTTCCTCAAATCCTGTCTGATCGGCAATCTCACCACACATGACAAACAGTCGGAGTGCGAGATCCGCGCAACCTGGATTTACGCGCTGGTACAAATTGTTGACGCTCTGGTGCATGAACCGGTATAGAGCTGACGACTGTGATTGCCAATTGTCGTCGTAATGCTCGCGCGACTTCAGTTTGCGGGCCAATCGGATCGAGGCCGTTATGATTGCAGGAGTGGTATAGCGGATTCGTTCGTTACCATCGGCGAATGCCTTGCGCGTTGCTTGGAGAAGCTATCACAGACTGTTAGTTATAGGTATAAAGCATATGGCAAATGACCCTACCTTGAGCTGAGTGTCATTGTCCGATGCCTGAATCAAGTGCACGAGTCTCGCAAGCCACCCTTGCTCTTCTACCGTCTCGTCAGTTTCTCCTCCCCGCCGTTGTGACTGTGACCCAGGATAGCCAGCAGACTGCTGCATGCCTTCCTTGATCAATACTCTTGCCGTCTGGAGCACACGATCGAGATTTTCCGTTGTGGATACCAAGATCTTGTTCTTCAAGAGACTGCGAATGACCTCGCCAGCAACAGCCCTCCTTGTGGGGTATGACTGTGAGGTCAGCAGTGGCAGGTAATGTGGCAATGCCAAGGCTGTGAAGATCGAGATGTAAGATTTGAGAGGAGCATTGAGAAGGTGGAGGATGTGTTGTTGGGTTGGCGCCGAATGCAAATGGGCATGATCAGTGTATTCGGCAGTCTTTTGCGTCGCGAAGTCCAGGACTTGGTCAACATACTCTAACCGGTCTGGATAAGTATTCAATGCCAGATTGACAAGTGATACCAACAGCGCCATGGTGTCTTGAATCGGCAGTGCGCGGGTTCTGATCAAATTGACCACTTGATCGTAGAAGATATCGTACAGCTTGATTTCTGCTGGAATACCAGGCTTAGCGTCGTCCCCATTCTCAATCTGCTTTTCTTCCGTTGGCGGTTCAGCAGCCTCGGCCCTTTCTTTGGGTGTTTCTGCTTCGCCGTTCTCGGTACCATTTTCCTTGGAAATTTCATCGGCACCGGCGTCCTTTGCTTGTTCGGCTTTGGTCTCTTTGGCAAGCTCGAGCTTCTGCAATAGCTTAGTGACAGCTTCTTCCTCACTTTGTTTCCGTGCCTCTGGTTCTACTGCCGAATCCGCTTCCCTTGCCGCATAAGAAGACAAACGGTCCATAAGACCAATGACGATTTTCTTCAGATCCACGTGCGGGTTAAGTCTGGCGATGGCAGATAATAGAAGGTCCAAGGTGTGCAGGTGGAACTCATCTGGGAAGACCTTTGTGATAACTGTTGATCAGATTAGCAAATGGACCAAGCAAGAGTATCTTCCGAGAGAAAGGAGATCAGAGAGCCGTACCTTCCAAGAGATATTCTTGCGCAAGGACATCTCGGCATTGTACAACCTGTTCCAGAAGAGCTTGCAAAATACCAGATTTGTACCCTTCAAGATCAACCAACTGGCTGAGTCGAACAATGTTGCTACCGACGAGCAGCTCCAATTCGCGTCGTTCTTGTATGCGCCTATCCCGCTCTCGTGAGGGGCCCTGGTGCTGAAGTCGAACCCAGAGCTTGTTCATTTCCACGAAATTCGTCAAAACAAAGCTGATCGAATCCTGCATATTACCCTCTGGGCCATCACCGGTTCCCGAGGGCAAATAATCCCGTGCTTGACCGGAGAGGTAGTATCGCAAGAACAGGCCACGGATTGGGTGCTGAACACCTCGGCTCATCTCCATCATATCCTTCATGATCTCCTTGACCGGCGCATCTTCGACGGACATGTAAACCGTACCCACAGTTATCATCAAGTACAATCGGGGGACGATGTTGCCGGCATACTGAACGAGCTCATATAGGTCGGCAAGGTGGTTGACGGGGTGGTTCTCCTTTAGGTAGACGGAAAGGTGTCGCAGCGCATCAAAGACAGCCATGTACAATTCGTAATACTGCTTCGGGCCGAGACTGGGGGTTCGTAGTTCGGAGACAAGAGTCGATCTGCAGAGGTAGATTTCAAGCTGTTAGCATATGGACTCAATGCGCACGCTCCGAGGTCGCTGCCTGGGCAGTTTCAATGGGAGCTCACCCGCATTTCAGCGCGTCCATGAGCTTTCCAGGAGTCTCTAGACATTTGCGCATCAGACTCGACTGCTGCCTCACCACCCCCAATGCCTCCTCGAGGAGGCGGTTCTGGTCCTCGGTGACGGGTGGTGGGCTAGCCATCATTGAACGGGTGAGGGGCGGAAGCTAGGAGGAGAGCAGGGGTGAGCACATGCAACGCAAAGACAATGAGCTAGCGAGAAATGGTCAATTCATAAGACAAGAACCAAGGTGGGAATAATGGTGGAGGGGGGGAAGAGCGGAAGGAGGTTGAGTGGAGGATAAGCTTGGGCGTGACACCTTGAGACTCCCCGAGACGTCACCCGTGGACTTCCTACGACAGTCGATAGCGACTCCTCATAACATCTCACCCCTTATATTGCCACGGCTTTCATTTATACAGCTTCAAATGTTTTTACTTCTATATCTCTGTGATATTTTAAAGGCCATCGAGGCAGAAGAATTCAACCTATTTTTTTATTACCTGCCGTACGGCAGCAAATTGGGTTGCCTGGTCACAAAGAATGAGCGCAAAGTCTTCTCTCTCCCTTCTCTCCCCCTTCTCTCTCCCCTAAAGATTCAGTCTCTCCCTATCCTGATCCCAGTCCTGCGCCAGTGTAACTCCCTCCGCCAATTGAGAATCCTCGCCTCCCACCGGGGAATCGCACTCGGGGCAGCGGCTCGTCTCCCTAGCTAGACCACAGTCCCCAATGGTAAAGGGATGTCCGTTGCGACAGTAGTACCAATGCCCAGTTCCTCTAAACTCTTGAGCCATTGCCGAAATGACTGCCATGCGTTCCTCGTTGGTGATAATTGTGTAGAATGTGCCTCCACGCAACATTTTCTCGACGCTGTGAACTTCATCTGCTAGTCCTTGTGTCTGACCCGGGTGCGCATCGCAAAGACCTTTAGCTTCCTGAATGGCAGCCTGGCCTTGCTTCAAGATAGAGTTCCTCTTCTCTGGTGTCAAGCAATGTGCCCGTTCGAGGGCATAGAGCTGCGCTAGGAAAATATGACCTTCTGCCTGCTGCAGAAGTCGATGGTGAGTGATCGCTTGCTGGATGAGGGTCTGGCAATCATCCTTGATTTTCTGTTGATCAAGCTCGAATCGAGGTGTTACCTCGCTTGGGCGTCCTTGGGAAACAAGACTCAAAAGGTCAACGAGCAAAGCAATGTCCAGACGGATTAAGAGGGCGGTGCCCTGTAGGAAGCCTTTGGTCTGAAGCACACTTTCGACATAATCAGTGTTCATTCTGAGTCCTTGGCGTTGTCGGGCGTTATCGATCATTCTCCGAACTCTTTCGAACGGTTGCTCCTCGGGTCTCACGCGACGCCTATAGAGATCGACGCGCTTTCGCAGGTCAAGGATGGAATCCCACCGACCTGGGTTTGTGCTCTGGATTATTTCTCCCATGCTCTGAATTTGATGGCTTCGCGGACCGGAAATCTCAATCAACGCTGGCCACGGATACTTTCTTCGACCCTTGGTTGCATGTAATTCATGGACAAGCTGGGGAAGTTCCTGTGCAAGAGGGACATATTCCTGGTTGAGTAAGACGATCAATTTTTTTCGTCGACTCGTCGAGGATAGCTCGACGAACCAGCCGGCCATATCGGGCAATATCTCTCAATGGGCCACGACAGGTGGCGCATGTTTTGATGTCTTGAATAGAGAACGGTTTCAATGATACCCAGATAGAGACTGGCTTGCCACTGGCATCGATCTCGTAGTAGCTAGCCATGTCCATTTGTGCATCCATGTTTTCAATTGTCAAGAAATGTCCGCATTTGGGGAATACGCATGGGTTCTCGTCCAGGTTGATTTCTTTGTACGTTTGACCCATGATGAAGTCGACTTGATGATTTCGGATGTCCTCGTTTCCGCAGGTTTGGCAGAAGGAGGACGAAGGACATTTCTCTCCACATACGGATGGGCACTGGTGTCCACAAGCCAGCTTCTTCTTGCACCGCTTGGAACATGGAACATGATCACAAGGGGCTGCACATGGCATTGAGCAGACGCTGTGAGGGCACGCTGAAAGGCATTTTTCTTCTGCGCAGGGAGTACACGGCTCGTAGCATTTTCGCGGGCACTTGGAATGGCCGCAGTGCACTTCACAAGAAGCTTTGCAAGGAGGACAGGGCTTCTCACCGTGGCAGGGAAGGCTGCATGTGTGAGCGCAAGTAGATTGGTTCCGGTCACACCGTTGTTCGCAATTTCCATGATCGGCTACAACGCTCTCAGGTCCTCTAGTGACGCAGCGGTAACACATCTTCTTGCACAAGTGTCCACAGGGCAAGGGGCTGCGACATTGAGCTAGGCAGCGATAGTATTTTGTTTCCACATCGACGTGGCATGGCAGTGAGACGACATGGTTGCAGCCTGGGACCGTCTTGTCCACACGTACCAGGCAGCAAACTGTCGAGACATCTTGATGTTGCCAGCAAGGAAGGTTTGGCATTGGATGGCCACATGGAAGTTTTCTGTGCTTTTGATATACGTTGACCATGCACCTTTCCGGGCAAGGGTCCCCGCATCGCCTAGAGCACGAATGATTGCAGCCACTAAGCGGTCGAGGGCAGCACTCTAGGCAAAAGACAGCGTTGTGAAGAATATCCGAATGGCATTTTTGAGCGCAGGCATGTCCACAGCTAAGCCGGTTGACGCAGCGCAAGTTGCAGCCTCCTTCGGGAGAGAACTTTGGAAAATCTTCTGGCGTCGAAACCGCAATTGGTGTATCTGGATGGCGAGGGCATTGCAGCTCCAGGGCCTTTCCGATATTTTGATCTTGCTTCAAAATATTTACGACTTGAGCCCACATGGGAACATGGATCGAGGTCTCCGAATTGCCGATGATGTACATACCGTGTTGTGCTCGCGACAACAGAACATTGATTCGATTGGAAGTGCGTAAAAAGCCGCATTTGTTCTGTGGGTTGCTTCGGACTAGAGATATCACAACAACCTTTGCTTCTTCGCCTTGGAAGTTATCCACGGTAGCGACGCGAAGAGTCTGTGACAAGGCTGCTTTAATCATGGGTTTGTGCTTCACTTCATAATCCCCATAACCCGCCTGCTTGAGGTCTTCTTGATCACGGTCGCCTACTACAATGGCAAAGAGTTCATCTAACCTTTTCCGTAGTCGGTGGAGTTGGCCCAGATATGGAGTCAACACTGCAATGTCTCCGTGCTTGTATTCACCTTGTTGAATAAGATGGTTGACCAGCAAAACGGTCATGTCGATCTCATGACTGTTCCAGTGAGAGGTTGATATGGCATCGGGGTCGGACGCTCCCTCTCGCTGTCGGTGATCCAACCAGAATAATCTTTTCCGCATCCCCATAATATCTGGGTACTCCAAAACAGATGGAGCATCCTTCAACTTCGGATACAGGGTTTCGCGGATCAGCCGAGCGATAGATGGATGCATTCGCCGCTGTGTTTCCAATGTGCTGAAAGGAGCTCCACAGTCCATGGGGCTTTTGTTCGAGCTCACCAGTCTTTCAAACAAGGAGATATCGAGTGAGTACTGCGTACCACCCTGAGGATTCTCGCTAGAGAGATCGTAATTTTGGACCTGAGGGCGGAGTTGTTGCTGATCGCCGATGAGGATTGCATGGTCAACAGATGGTAGGAACGCCGTGAGCAGATGTGATTCAAGAACTTCTCCAGCCTCCTCGCACAGCATAAACTTGCATGGAAGTCTTCGGAACATATCCAGTCTACGGGCAAGCCCCGCTGTAGTGGCGCCAATGACATCTGCTTGAGCCAGGCAGCGAAGGTGCATCTCATCCTGGACGCTATCGTACCCCTGTTTGGCAGCACTGTGAGATGAAACGATTCGCCTAACTTGTTCGTCAACTTCTGCCCGGTAGTCACGACACCAATGGTCGTAAAGATGCTGTCGTTCTTTTCGAGACATTTCGAAGACACTGACGTCCTTGAGTCGGTCCACAGGCCGTGCACGAGCATTGTCTTTAGCTGCTGAATCAAGCCAGGACTTGATCGTAATCTGGGGATTGTCGGTTTTCACTCCCAAGAACCCATCTTCTTGGACCAGCGAAAATAGCTGATCGTGATGGCCAGGGTCTGTCCGCTGGATATAGGACTTGAGACGAGCAATGGGGATTTCCCGTTTCAGGTCAAGGGCACGAAAATCATCCTCACACAGCGAGAGTCTCTCAGCTGTGCTCCATCTTTCTTTCTTCTCCATCTTTGTTCTTGTCGTATCTTTCGCAACAGTCTGAAGGTTGAATTTTTCCAACCTTTCCGACTTGGACTGGGATCCAATACGAACAATTTGCGATGTCACATTGTTGTCCAGTAAGGCCTCAAGAAGCTGGTCGAGAGCATGGTTGGTATATGTGACACATAATATGGGCCCTAATCTTCCCCTGGTAGCTTCTTTGTTTGCCAACAAGACTTTGACAAGAGCCACACCAGTGTAGCTCTTGCCGGTACCAGGTGGCCCTTGGATTAAACCGAGCTTTCGCTTCAAACAACTGATCAATGCGTGAGCCTGCGCACCATCCAAGGTTGAATGATCCTGTACGTATTTCACGTCAGATGGTTGATCAACGCGGACGTAGAAATTAGTATCATTCTTCATGAGGCAGCGGAGATTGAATGCAAAGCCAGGCTGGGAAGCATACAATGGAGGAGCCATGTCGGATATGTTGAAATCATCAAAGACCCATGGAACAAACAGCTCTGAGAAAGGTAGGTTTTGGGCCAACTTCATTGATTGGAGTGCTTGAAGCGCCGGTTCAAATGCTGGAAGAATGACTCCTGGGAACTCCACCAGAGACATAGCGGTCTTTTTAGGACCAAAAAGGTCCAGAACGACTTGCGTATTGGTGTACCGAGAATCAACCGGCATCAACATAACAGAGCCTCTCGTGGAACTCTTCCACAACGTTTTTGGCTCTGCCTTGTTCTGTGAGGGGACCTGATCCTGTGGGAGGGCATTATCCTTTTTGCGCCTGGGTGACATGTCACGATGTGTCACAGTGCAAAACAACACCACGTCCTTTTGAACGATCAGACACACAAGCGCACCGGGCTGTAGACGCTTCGAGTTCTGCCACCACATCTCTCGGGCCATGGGTGAGTAGTTTGTTACTCCGGCAGGCTGAGGGAAGTCGACTTCGAAGTAAAGACCCGAAAGCCAATTGAACTCAAGGTTGGCCACCAAGCACTTAGGATATACGAATTTGCGCAATTGTGACTGCTGGGCACGCGGACTCAGTTCGTGGTGGATTGCATCTCGAAGTTGACCGACGGTGTCTTCTCGTAACAACCGAAAGTTTCGATCTAGCAATCCGTCGATACCATCAATATGCCATTGAACTGGGTTATTGACGGGCAAGTACTCCCCTCGAGGGCTGCAGATTTCTTCGAAGCTAGGCATGATCTTAATCTGGCAGATGTCGTCAAAGTCATTGTTGTGTCTGCCCCGGGAGTCTCCCGATTGGCGACAAAAGCGGCTTTGCTTTCTTTCTTCACTTCCTTCTCTGGTGTACCCGTTGAGAGCGACTTTCCAGTCTCCATACGCTGAAGAAGACGACCAAGGTGAAGCCGAGATTGATAAAGTCGACAGCTCATGCCATTCTTGTCATTCATCGAGGCGATCACAGTTTCAAATCTGTGTGCCACGTCATGCAGACAGTCCTGGATAGGGGCCGTAGAATTCAGGTCTGCGATGCGGGAGAAAGTGTGTAGAGATGCCTCCAGTAACATGGCGCTGCCTGCGTTGGTGGTGTCCGTTTCGAGAACACCACAGATGAAATTGAGCCATCGCGCTGCTCTAGATCCGTCGATCCCAAACAAGACATTGTAGATTGTGCCCACTGCCTGCTCCAGTACCAGAGAGGATACAACCTCGGGATTTGTGACTGTCTCTAGAAATGGTAGCACCTGAGTCTTGAAAATCAGATCTCTCGTTGTGGCATCCATGCCTTCGAAATTTTCCTGAACAAGGTCCAAGATTAGGCGCAAGCCATCTTCACTCGCCAGTGTCCGGATGACTTCTTGTCGGATGCTGGCATCAGATTCAATCAGTTCCCTCGCTTTCCGGAAGATAGTCGTTTTCTTCCCAGAGGACGGACGAATGACCGCTGTGCGTAGAGGAATGCTGCCTTGCCATGCTCGAAACGCTTTTTCTGTATTTGGCAAGCCACGATCTCGTCGGGGCAAGGGCCCAGGACGTTGAATCTGGCTGGTTGAAATTTTTGGACTGCGGCTTTGGCCATTGCTCACATGAGCAAATTTGCAGTTTTTCCATTGGCAATTGCCTCTGGCGAAGTCACGGCACATCCTTTTATAGGTTAAGTTGGTTAGCATCTTCCGCATATTACTCAGAAGGCTTTCCAAATGTGTTCAGGTATCTCTCAAATCGATTGTCATATGTTGCGGAAGTAAGAGAGATCTAAATCATACCTTTGGGAGTCCATGATCTGGTATCATTTCCTGGTCAAGTGCTTGGTAGAAACAAGATGCTGGAGAGGAAGATCTCTAGCTGGTTGATATCACAAGAAGATGTGATTTATGGAGGTCAAGGAGGTTGAAAGGAATGCAACGTCCTGCTTTCCAATTGTTGTTTGCTGTGGGATATGGAAGCCCTAGAACGTATGAAAGAATATGATAGAAAGCAAGAGGGTGAAGGAGAAGGAAAGCAAAGAGATATAATTTTCAAACTTGTCAGGTGCCCAGGTGCTAATCACCCATTTACATAATTTTCCAAGGTTGCCCCGGCATTTGCGTAAGCTTCTAGATATACGTGTATTGGACTGGTATCTTCGTTTTTGACTACCTATATGATATGCTCGATTGCACCGGGCAAAGAAGCGATAGCGAGAAATTAAGCAGCTCACTTTACTTTCTATCTGTATGTGGCTAACCCTGGGCCCTGGCTACTTACCTCTTTAGGTAGGTGATCTCACATTTAGATTAGGAGAGAAGACTCCAGGGCCGGAGTTGGGTACATTGTTAGCCAACAAAAGCAAAAGCCATCTAGCGTGATGAAGATACGAGGAAGTGCTTATGAACATGTAATAAACCAGAGATAAATGCTTTCAATGACTAACTGCTCCTATTTAACGGAACGCGAACATATCAATTCCCCAATCCCCATCGTGGAACCGGAGACGTCAATGATTATATACAAGAGGAGCAACCTGGCAAGAGAAAAGGCCAACATCAATCAAAGGCCATGGTGAAGCACGTGTTTCATGCAATTCCCCATTCTTGTTTCAGGGATATGGCGAAGGCCAAAGCTCAGCAGGCATATAGAACCCGCGAGCACCAAACTTCTCTGCCAATAGACCTCCAAGGGCAATCTGGTTAACGGATTTGTTGTTTATCTTTAGACAGATATTGCCTCAATCGCTTTTGGTGAACCAGCCAAGAAACGCCATGGATATCAAAGTACAGAAATATGATTGTCGAGGTGACATTGGCTAGTCACCTATTCTTTCCGGACACTGAAGTCCACATTACGCTCGCGCATCAGCTCCTTGCGCTCCAGATCCTTGGCTGTAATGAATGAGTTAATTGTGTTTCCAGTCAATCCACTAGCCAGGGGTTTGCATACCTTCATCGTAGACCAAGAACTCGTGCAGACCACGGCCAGAAGGCACCATGGGAAGGACAGGGACCTTGCGATCAGTGATGACCTCCAGGAGGGCAGGGCCATCGTGCTCAATCAGCCACTTCAGCTTCTCCTCAAGTTCAGAGGGCTTGAAGCACGTATCGGCGCCGACGCGCATAGCCTTAGCAAGGGGAACGAAGTCGGGGTTCTGCTGGTGAGTGTGCGAGTACCGATCCTCGTAGAAAAGGTTTTGCCTGGAACAGAAAAAGTAAGTCAAATATACCCGGAAGATCAGAGACGACAGCTTACCATTGAGTGACCATACCCTGCTCCTCATTGTTGATCAGGAGCACCTTGACACCAATGTTAAACTGAGCAGCGGTGGAAAGCTCAGTGAGAGTCATGTTGAAAGAAGCATCACCATCGATATCGATGACGAGGCAGTCGGGACGGGCCACCTTGGCTCCAAGAGCGGCGGGGAGACCGAAACCCATAGTACCGAGACCACCGGAGGTGATCATGGTACGAGGGTGACGCCAGCGGAAGTGCTGGGCAGTCCACATCTGGTGCTGTCCGACACCGGTGGTGATGATAGTCTTTTCCTTCCGGTCAGCGGTGAGCTCGCTAAGCTTCTCGATAACAGCCTGGGGCTTGATAGGACCGTCCTCGGTCTGGCGGTCGTAGAGAGACAGGGGGAAACGCTGCTTCCAGTCGTTGATCTGTTCGAACCACTCGGGACGCTCAGACACAGCCTTGACATGGGGCAAAAGAAGACGGAGGTTGTCGGCACAGTCACCCTCCACGGCCTCGTTGGCCTGGACAACCTTGTTGATGTTCTTGGGCATGATCTCGAAGTGCACGATACCACCGCGGCCTTCAGTAGCGGCAAGCTTGGCTTGAGGTGCGAACTTGGGGATGCTGAGAGTCACACGGTCATCGAAACGGGCACCAACAGCAATGATCAGATCGGCCTCCTGCATAGCCATGTTGGCGTAAGCGGATCCGTGCATACCCAGCATGTGGAGAGCCTTAGGATCCAGCTCGTCGAATCCACCAAGACCCTGCAGGGTGGTGGTGACCGGGATGCATGCCTTATCGGCAAACTCCTTAAGGATCTCAGGGCCATCGGGACGAGCAAGGAGACCCTGTCCGACGTAGAGGATGGGCTTCTTAGCAACGTTAACGAGGTTAGCAACACGGTTAATGGTGCTCTCGAGCTGCTTCCGGCTCATTTCGCGGGCTGCCACGGTAGCTGCGCTGGGGAGAGAAGGGATGGTGCTGTGCATGGGAATGGGGTTGCGGAGAATGCCAGCAGTGACATCCTTGGGCAGGTCAACCAGGACGGGACCGGGACGACCACTCGTGGCGATCTCGAAAGCTTCCTGGATGCGGCGAGGCAGCTCGCCAACGGACTTGACCATCACATTCCACTTGGTGCAGGCACGCGAGATACCGATCACATCGGCTTCCTGGAAGGAATCGGTTCCAATAGCGCTGGTGGGGACCTGACCACAGAAAACAACCATCGGGGTACCATCAGACATAGCATCTTGCATAGGAGTGATAACGTTGGTAGCACCAGGGCCAGAAGTAACGAGGACGACACCGGGCTTGCCAGAGGCACGGGCGTAACCCTCCGCCATGTGACCAGCACCCTGTTCGTGCTTGGGAAGGATGAATTCGAAGTGCTTGGAGTTGTAGATAGCATCGAAAACGGGGAGAATGGCACCACCGGGGTAACCGACTGCAAATGTCAAGTATTAGAATTGGCAAATTGAGCGATATCAAGCATGATATACTCACAGACGTGCTTAACACCCTGGCGAAGCATCATCTCGTGGAAGATCTCTCCACCACTCATTCCAACCATCCTTTGTACCAGCTAATTAGTTTGGTGTGTACAAGCTGCCATGAGGGTTAACATACGAGTCATCGAGCTCGGGGAGCTGGCGGTGTTGCAAGGGAGAAATCTCATTGCGATGGGGTTCCTGGTTGAACGCCGGACTGGGCACGGGTCTGGATTCCCTGACGATTAAACAAATTAGAACTAGACTACGATTGCATTGTGATCATAGGGGGAAATAACTCACGGATTTGAAGCCGTAGCTGTGCTCTGGGTACGCTTCTGGACGGAGGAGCAGTGGGGCGAAGCGGCCGAAGCCACAAACGAGGTTGAAAAAGGTCGACGTCCAGCAAGCTGCTTCTGGAGGTGGAAAGCGCGCAGAGCGCTTTTTGAAGGTCTTAATGGCATCATTGTGAATGACGGCCAAGCCAGGAAGACTGAGGGGAGAGTGGTTTAGAAAGTAAAGAAAAATGAGTCCCAATTGACCGCTGAAGATTGCCAGTGACTCGTCTCTGGGGATTCCGAGAAAACGCTTAACCCAAAATGTCCGACCGCTCTGAGTCAAGAAATTCGGGGCTTTTGATTGGTTGGACGCCCCTTCGCGCCCTCCGACCTCGGCCGTTGCTAGATCACCTGATTTGGTGTTTTCGTATGTCCTCGGCAACAATATGGTCTAGCTGTACCCTAACGAACTACTAACGAATCAGATATATACGTGGGACTATCATGTCTGCCACGGATATCGGGACAAGAACATAAATGTCACGATAGTCAAGCATTTTATATCTTTTACGGGGTTTTCTACACCAAGCTCACCGGAGTCTTGCCTGATCCCCCGAACTTTTTCGGTCATGTGGGTCCAGATCGGTCCGGGCATCTGGGCCAACCTTGGAAGCTACTGGACAAGGAACATTGTAAGGACGTTATACCTCGCCCTTGTTAGACGCGCAGTATTATTGATCCCTTACTGCATGATCTGCGAGTGCCCAAGCCTCCAAGGACTGTTGCTGGGCTACACTCCTGTTCTTTTTACGCAACTTGGCATACAAATCAACCGTACTTCCGCTATTTCGGAATCGTCGATCTTCTATACTACTATTCCGCACCTTTGGCTTGAATTATTTCCTAGAGGTAAATTAAAATGCTCTATGTCCTTGGATTAGCAAGTCATCGTAATTTGATCGAGTAGAACGTAGAACGGGAAACAAAACAAACAACACTTTATATAGATCGGGTTGTAAACCTTGGTAAATATTAACCCTACACGCATGCACTTATCCCCACATCCCTGTCGATCTCACCGTGATAGCTAACCTGGGAGACTTATCTGCATCGTATCATTCGGCCCAGGGCCGATGCAGTCTAGTCGACCCCCGCATGTATATTACTAGCACAGCCATCCATGTGCATTACCTAGGTAGGTCTATGTATGTGCCGTAGCTCTTTGGATACGTCGAGTGAGTGCATATATCACACTTACTTTCGAGGCTAATGTTCGATTAAAGATTTTGAGACTAGCCGGGTGAAAAATCTGTACCTAAGAATACCATCGTCCTGCGCTCATCGATCCATTTCCTACCACAATTTTCTTCTTCAAAATCCCCACAAATGTCCTGTGACAATGGGAAACATGGTCACAAGACCAAACTTGCTTGTTACCATTTGATCTCGGCTTAGGCGACATCTCTCCCTATGGAGAGATTGAGGCTTCGTCACTTGCAAGATTGGCGAAGGAGGGCATCCGAATGAACTTCCACGCTGCTTGATAGCGGCTTTACCAGGGATCTACACAGAAATCATGCAATTATGTCCGGAAAATGGGGACCCCTCGACCCCAAATCTTGGTTCCACATCGGTTGTATATCAACCCGCATTTAGTGGCTAGGCGGACATGGCATCTTGGTGGATGAAAATGTAGAACATGCCCCTCTGATTAGCGTCCTTGGAAAAGACTAGAATCAGATGCCATCGGAAATATCTCCGCACGGGAAGATGTTAAACCACGTGCTTGTTGGGCATGTACCATAACCGCAACCCCCGCCATTGCGATGTTTTAAAGGGCAAGAGACAAGAAGCGGGACCCGCTACTATTGTGTGACGAATAATTTCCAGGCCAGTCCGGAGGCCAATCGAGGCTATTACGGAGTATGAACTCCTTCACTGCAGTTATGGATATTCTCCTGACTATTTTGCTTATCAAAGTATCCCAGCATCGATCCATGCGAGTTTTCTCGCCCGTGGGGTCAGCCATGGGTCTCACCTGGGCACACTTGGCTTCGAGTGACTATATATAAAACACTGGTCTCCATAGGTCCTTATGAATGCGATTGTACTCCGTAGTATCCCCCGCGGCTATGTATCGAGAGAAGCCATAAAGCAGGCTTCCCCCATTGAAAAATCGGCTATGCATATATGTAGCCACGTTGTATTCTCCCTATTTTCCCGGTTCTATCGGCCCGTATATGGCATCCCGATTTTTCTCAGGCCCACTCTCGGGAACCCTCCATCCGATACGCTCGGCTCGAGACTCCACAGGCCAGGAACACACCCTACGTGCATCGTAGAGAAAGGCCATGATGTAGATATAAAGGGGAAGACTGTAGGAATTAATTAGACGCAATTAAAGAGTCCCAACAAGGAGTAGAGAGGAGAGAGACTTCATCATGAAAATACTTCAACATATCTCTAACTATATAGCATATAGCAGAACATGTCGTCATAGCCAAATCGGGTAGAAAACCCCCCGCGAGAGAAAAGCGAACCAACCAATAAGAAACTGTGGAGTTACTGATGAATGGAGACCCTGGGGAGAGTCCCATAGCACCTCCCCGCAAAGCAGCGACACGCAGGTCACCGAAGTTCCCGAAACGGGAAAAATGGCCCTGCTGTAACCTCACGTGCCTGGTACTTTACCGGGGGAATATGGGGACATTATTTAGTTTGAAGAGAAATTACACACAAATTACCACTCTAGCGTTTCTACTTCTTATACTTCTTCTCCCTCTTCTGATCCTTCTTTTCCCCTTTCCTATTCTCAATTCCTCCCCTCAATTCCCCGCCTTCTCCCCTGCCCCGCCATGTCACCCCAACAAGAGCTTGTGCCGCAAACAGAATCTATCGCGGAAGTCTACGCAACAGATGAGGCCTCTCTGACTTCCGTGGCACCAGAGCACCAGCAGCGATGGACCAATCTCATTACTCAGTTCAATAAGACGTATAACTACCGCCCAGACTTTGTGGCGCGCAGTCCCGGCCGCGTGAACATTATCGGCGAGCACATTGACTACTCACTGTACGATGTCCTGCCGACCGCTGTCAGCGTCGATGTGATTATGGCTGTCAAGGTGGTCCCCGCTAGTGCGGAGGGCACCACTATCACGATCGCCAACGTCTCGCCGGAGAAGTTCCCCGCGCGCGAGTTCAGCGTGCCCCACGATAAGGACGTCAAGATCGACCCCAAGAAGCACGAGTGGGTGAACTATTTCCGCGCCGGCCTATCTGGCGCCCTCAAGTTCCTGCGTAAGGAGAAGACGGATGGCTCGCTCGTTCCTGCTAGCATGCAGATCTTGGTCGACGGCAATGTGCCACCCGGTGGTGGTATCTCCAGCAGTGCTGCTTTCGTGTGCGCTAGTGCCCTGGCCGTTATGAAGGCCAACAACCACGACGTCTCCAAGCAGGATCTGTTGGATCTGGCTGTTGTCTCGGAGCGCGCTGTCGGCGTCTACTCCGGCGGGTGAGTTATCCCCCTCAACAGACGACAGCAACCAACAGAAAACTAACCTCAGTGCGTAAACACAGCATGGATCAAGCAGCATCCATTTTCTCCAAGCGCGGCTACTTGCTCTACACCCAATTCTTCCCTAAATTCAACGCGCACCACGTCCCAATCCCCACATCCTCCGACGAAATCACCTTCCTGATGGCCCAGAGTTTCGTAACCTCCAACAAGGCCGACACAGCCCCGCGCCACTACAACCTGCGCGTAGCAGAGTGCACACTTGCCGCCGTGATCCTCGCCAAGCACCACGGCGTAACACTACCCAAGGACAACAGCTCCCTCGGGTACAGCCTGCGCAACTTCCACAACGAGCTAATGACCAAAGAAGGCCGTCTCCAAGATCCACTGGAGTACCAAATCGACTCCGTGATCCAAGCGACGATGGACCTGTTCACACAAGAAGAGGGGTACACGCGCGAGGAGATGGCGCAGCTGCTGGGCATCACCGTAGCCGATCTAGAGTCGACCTTCCTCTCCGCATTCCCCGTGCAAGCGGAACGATTCCAGCTCCGCCAGCGTGCGCTGCACTGCTTCAAGGAGGCGCGCCGTGTGCTTGATTTCAAGGCTTGTCTCAGCAAGGCTACTCAGCTGGACGAGAAGCGCATCCACTATCTCGGTCAATTGCTTAATGAGTCGCAGGAATCGTGCGCTACGGCTTATGACTGCAGTGCGCCTGAGGTTGACGAGATCTGTGCTATTGCGCGTCGTGCGGGTACTTGGGGTAGTCGCTTGACTGGTGCTGGATGGGGTGGTTGCACTGTTCACATGTTGCCCCAGGGTAAGGTGGAGGCTGTTACTACTGCGCTGAGGGATGAATACTATCTTAAGAAGTTCCCCGATATCAGTAAGGAGAAGCTGGAGCAGGCTATGGTTATTAGCAAGCCGTCCAATGGGTCGTTCTTGTACGTTGTTCCTTTCACCCCTTTTGATCGCTGGCATATATTGGATGATGGCTAACATTTTTGTTATAGGGTTACGGGGGCTGCTATTGACCAGATCCCTCTTTGAATGTTGTATGGCAGATTGAAGCAAAGCCCACTCGAATAGGGCTATCGATTATATTATAGTGAAGTTCAAAATATAACATCACTTCATCTTTACATGGATTATTCAATAAATAGTATACATTGAAGCTGACAAGGATGCGCCGGATTGGAGAAAGATATCCCAGATCTCCTGGGCATCGGTTCTTTCAGACAGCTACAGTGCTTTCCAAGCAATCGCGCAGATTGGCTGGGATTGTGGAACGAGTCGAGCGTCTCAACTCGCCCTCACTTGCTCAGGGAGTGCCTTTTGGTGGCTCTGTCTGGGCAGGAGGGTTTGGCCTCCAGGCCCATAGACAGAATCTCTCAACCATAGAACTTGCTGGTTGGATTTCTCTGAAGCCAGGCAATAAGTTACCTGCATAACGCACGGCTATGTTTTTGTTCAGTTGCTTGTATCCGGAAACTTCAAGTCTTCTTCTTGGGGGCAGCCTTGGCGAAGAAAGCGCTCATTTTCTGCATCCCGCTTGTGTTGACCTTCTTCAGGTTCTTAACTGCTTGGGATTGCGAAGCCTTGGCTTTTTTCTCCTCCTCTTCCTTGCGGCGTTTCTTCTCGCCCCGTACATCCTCTTCCTCATCGTCAAGGCCTCGCTTCCGACTGAAGTTGGACATGTCTCGTGATGCGAGAGCTTGAGCACGAAGGTCCGCAATCTCCTTGAGACGGTCATTCAGCGGCTTGAAATCGATCGGGCTCTCTGCGGAAGCGAGGATCTCATCCAGTCTCGAAGCCATGGTGGCGGGCAGATATGACTCCTTCATGAAGGACAGTGCAGTGGAAATTCGGAGGAGTCGAGTAATGTGATCCGAAGCTGGCGACTCTTCACTCGGTGGCTGTGGCACGGGTGTCGATTCCCCTGCAGGTGTCGCAACAGATGGAGTCGCAGTTGTGGCCACAGTCGAGGGCGAATCATCCCTCTCCTCTGATTTCGAGGCCGATTCCTGGCTCCTCGTTTGATGGCTCCTGGCTAGTCGCGACATCTTCTCGTTTTACCGCCATCAAGGGCGTGGCTAGCGTCTGGCGAACAAAGCGTTCTTCAAGACTCGCAGGAAGACCCCGATCCGCCATGCGTTCTGCCTTTGTGATCAACTCCTGAACAAGCTTCGTCTCATTGAATCGGAACATCTTCTCATCGCCAGCCTCGACCACTTCACAGATAGCTTCCGCCCGCGCTAGGATGGAGCCTCGGAATTCATCATCGTAAAGAACTTGGCGCAGATGCTTGGGCATATCGTCTTGGGAGTCGATTATATCGTCGAACGGCTGGAAAAGAGAACGGCCTGATTTCGCAGAAGGTGCTAACAATGGGACCATAAAAAAACAGCGCATCCACTGGAGTTGCCACTAAGAACTCTGCTTTCTTCGTGATCGAGCCCTGCACCGAGGGCTCGGATTCCTTTTCCTCTCCTTCCGACGGACTGTGAGTTTCGCGCGTGCGTGGCGTGAACAGAATACTACGCCCCATATGCGCTGTCGGCGCAACAACCGTAAATTCGTATATACCGCGATTCGGGCAAAAGAAATAACGTGTTAGCTCCCCCGATTGGGGATCTGGCAGGGAGAGGAGTCGCGCATTGTCGCTGGTAGCGGATGGGAGGATGAACGTTTTGCTCGGTTTCTCTGCCGCAACGAGAGTTTTAGTTTTAGTCTCGTTTTCAGAGTTCTCAGATTTTGTCGGGGCTGATCGAGTCTTCATTGTGTGATATAGGTGGGAGCGAAGGTGAAGACCAGAAGATCGGGAAACGGAAGGGGCTAAAATGAAAACGCGCCGAACGCGCCTGACCCAATCAGCCCTTGTACGCGATCCGTCACTTTCCCTTTGCATTAGCGAGTTTCAACCCGATTGTGTTATTGTATCCCTGTTCTCTCTCTGTTGTCATTTTGAGTATCCCTTCCCATACATTCTACATTCTACATTCTACATTCTGTACTCTGCACTCTGCGCAAGGGCAAAGGGCGTGGGCCGCAAATGACGCTCCATGGTATCTTCAGTCACTGATTACGTTTGAATCCTCTCATTAATCGCTAGTAAGGGACCTATAATCACTTGGGCTAATTTCATGGCTAACTATTCACCCCTGTCAAAGTGGTCGAACCCGCGTGGCCGCCCCAATCGCCCCGCGCGGCTCTCTTGAGTTCGCCGGCTGGACGACGAAAGTATCAAGACATGCAACGCAATCGGGAGAATCTGACATCGCCATTGAAGCGCTCAAATACCACACCCAATATCCGATCAAAAGCGAGTCAAATTGTGGATGAAGATGATGGGGAAGAGGAGGATGAAGAGACCCTGCAGCTTCAGCTAGCAGAGATCAAAGCGCGCTTGAAGTTGAAGAAACTCCAGCAAAAGAATCGCGGAAGATCTAGTTCGAATCTCGATGACGAAGATTCTCGACCAAATTCCGCAATTAGCGCTCTACGAACAGAAGACCGCGGTGCAACACCAAGAATCACCAATGGAGGGAGGCAAAGAACGAGCAGCGATGGAATCCAGGTTCCGGCATCACCTACCAAGCGAGAAGTTCCTGTCGCCGACCCTATATCGCCTCGGAGATATGTCATGGGTATTGATAAGGGCTGGAAGGCCAATGATGTATCCTTGAAACGACCTCCAAGCTCAAGGCCCGGCCCTCGACCAAGTAGTCACATGGGATTTCGAGACGGTGCTACACCGCGCTCCAACGACATATTCTCCTCACGCCCCCAGACTTCTCCTTCATCAACAGGAGGGATCAACCGAATAAAAAGTTTCAGCGAGAGAATGGCGGAAGGCAGAGCGGCTGAGAAATCTCGGCTGGAGAGAGCAGAAAGGGTCCAGGCCAACCGCAGTTCGGCCTTTCAAATTGACAAGTCGGAGCTAGAGGCCTTCAAAGCTGCAGCTTCGGATGAAAAGCATTCCCCGCCACCGTCGTTGTCTCGAGAGCGGCCTACGGAAAGCTTCAGTCGCGAGGATATCCTTCGATCTGTGGGACAATCCCGCCCATCCGGTCTACAACGCAGTAATACAACTCCGAACGTTCGAAGAACTGAGGGCAGTGGTCTCAAAGAGAGACAATCTCACCTACATAGGCGAACTCATACGGCAGAAGAAGAACTAAGTTCCTCTCACAAACTAGGCCAAACTGACGATACTATGGTGAAGGCCCCAGATTCTTCAAAATTTGAGTCCTACTCGTCGCTACATCTATCAAGCCGAGTTCTCCCGCATTCTTTCTTGAGCCGCACACTCGCAGAAAAGAGAATTCTTCGCATTCCCGATCTACTCAAAACCGTCAAGGCACCCGCATTCGAGCTCCCAGAGGACATTGATGGGGACTTCGTGGTATTTGGGATCGTCGCTTCCAAGTCCGACCCCAAGGACAAGAAAGTTTCGGGAAACGCCTCGGCTAAAGATATGGACCCTTACGATGATGGGCTTAACAACACGAACAGATATATGGCCATTACCCTAACCGACCTAAAATGGACTATTGACCTCTTCCTTTTTGACACTGCTTTCCCCCGTTATTACAAAATCTCGGAAGGGACTCTAGTCGCAATTCTGAATCCCACAATCATGCCTCCACCAAAACACAAGCTGGATACAAACAGATTCAGCTTGTCCTTGTCCTCATCAGATGACAAGGTCCTCGAAATTGGCAAGGCACGGGATATCGGGTTCTGCAAATCCGTGAGAGAAAAGACGGAAAGACCTGCCAATCCTGGATAGATGGTCGGAAAACCGAGTTCTGTGACTTCCACGTTGATATCCAGATCCGACGCACTCAAGGCCAACGCTCGGGGGTCAATGCTGACACCGGTATGCTTGGTCCTGGTGGTAAATCCGGCTCGCGGACCGGATTGTTTGGGGAAGGAGTGAGGCGAGGAGCTGCTTTCAAGCAAGGCTTGAAACACGATGGCCCTCATTATGACATGGGATCTCAATCTCTCTACTACGTGGCGCCCTCCAGAAACCGCGGCGCCGGTCGTTCGTCCTTCAACCCCATGGGAGGCTCTGCGGCAAACCTTATTGATGCGCATGACGATCCCTTCATCGCCTCAGGTATGATGGGGCGCGGTATGGACAGCAAGGAGGAGCGAATGCGCCGGCGTCTTGCGACCCAACAGCGCGAGCGTGACATCACCCAAAAGCTAGTTTCCGGCCGCGTAGGTGGCGTGGGCGCCGAGTACCTTCGCACAAGGACCGGCAACGAGAGCCCAAACAAGGAAACAGCACAAGGCACTCCCCTGCCCAAGAGCCCCACGACAACCAACGGCATGGATATGACCACCTTTGGCAAAGCCAAGAATGTCCGTTTAAGTCCAATGAAGCGTGCCCATGACAAGCCCCACGGCAGCGGGGTCAAGAAGACGCGATTCATCACTTCAAGGGGCATCAAGGAGGCTGGCCGGGAGAGCCTGGGTGCGCCTGCTGAAATCACGCCCAGTGGGAAACAGGTACTCTTGGATGATGACGACGATGATGATGATTTGGAGTTCATTTGACGCATTCAAATGCCATATCCATCCTGTTCCCTCCCAAACCTTTGAGTCTCCGTTGAGGGTAGGAATACCAATAACGCTATAACGAATACAAAGCATGTCCTGGTTGCATTGGGCGGATTTCCTTTTTTGATTGGATTTGTCGAGGAGTAAAGGTAGATACAACCCTTGTCATAAATCGATGTCTCAATTAATGTATTTGTACTTCCATCATGAAAGCTTCCTCTCCTTGTCTACATGCACAAGTACCTAGGTAGTTCCAAGGTTTCTGAGCGGACTTGTACCGGTGATTAGCCCGGCTACTGCCGAAAGCTTGTTTTGACTACACCTCCGAGCAGGGAGCTTCTATCGGGACTGGATATCAGCCATGTACAGGGAAGGATTTTGCAAATATCATGAATTTCCATTGGGCTGTTCCGATTTACCATGATTCCTCCCGTGATGACCACCGACCCGCTTCCCGCGATGAAAAGTAAAAAGCAAAATAAAAAAGAAAGTGCGCCGGAACGAAAAGAAAAATCAAGGGAAAAGTCAAAAGAAAGAAAGAAACAAAAGTGCAGATGAAAAGACAAGAAAAAACGCCGCTATTCCGGCCGAATATGTTTTCCTGAGGTATCCTTAGAATTTGCGATTCCCAAACCCACGCGCGCCATTGGAAGAAAAAAGAGAAAGAAACGAGACGAACCCCTGCGGCCTGCGCAAAATACAAGACGGCCATCATGGGGACAAAAAAAGGGCATTATGAGAAGAAAGAAGGAAACACCAGCAAAAAAGGGTGCGCCCAGGCGCAACGAAGAGAAGATTGACACAATTAACGCCAATTCCGGCCAACGCACAAATGAAAGAAAGTGAAATTTTCAAAGCGCTGGGAGAATGCAAATTGGACGTGAGAAAATGTGATGACTGAATGAGACCTAGGAATCGGACGTAGATGGCTCGGCGGTCGACGCCTCTCGAGAAGCTTCCGCGCGTAGGGCCTTGCGGGTGCGTGGAGCAGGGCTACCGCGGGCCTCGCGGAGGCGCTTCGCACGGTCAGCGCGGGATTCGGGCTCCCGCGTCTTCCTGCTCACAGGCGGCCAGTACTTCAGGAGGCTGCTGCCACTGCTGGTAGAAAGACCCCGGGACCGGATTCGTTCCTCGCGGGAAGCGCCGGGAGCGAGGTCCTCGGAGAAAGAAGTGGGCAGGGCAGGAGTCACATCCAGGCTAGAGCGTGGGAAGCGGAGGCCTCTATGCGCAACGGGGGCTGATTGAGCGACAGGTGTGCCCACTTCGAAGGGATCCGGCAAGAGGGGAGGAGTCACACGTTCCCGGTCTTGGCGAATGTCATAAGGCAGAGTTGGAGACGTTGGCTCGTGATCCTCGACATCGGTGACATCCTCCTCGTCACCATCGGTAGGCTTAGCGGGGTTGGGAAATAGGAGACGAGGTTTGATGTCGCCACGTCTCAAAGGTTTCACGCTCTTGAGAATGTCAGGGTTATCAGCCAACAGGTCGGGACGGTTGGCGAAAAGGCCAAGGTCATCCTCATCCTCGCCCTCATCTTCCATGTCATCAAAGCGCTTGAATATCTTTTTCCCACGGCTAAAATACAAGTTAGAATATGTGGGAATAGTTAATAAATGAGGGTTGACTTACTGGACAAACCAGGCTCCTTCGTTGGGATTGGTGGTTGAGCGAGTGGCAGGTCGCCCGACCGGTCTTCCAGGATTGTAAATGAACGAATCAGTCGAGAGAGGACCGATCGCCGGGATGCGATCACGGGAGTCCTCGTGGATGGGGATACCCAATTCTTGCTCTGCAGCTTGAATAGTGTACCCTCTCAAAGGCTCATCGACAAAGATTGCTGGGGGTTCTGCAGAATACTGAGGGGTCTCCATTTTCCTGCGTTTGGTGGAAGTGGAAGGGAAAAGAGAACGAGATGTGGAAGAATCAGAATTGATTATCTTCTTCTTCGAAGGGGTTTTAGCTGGGGTAGGTAAAGCCTGTTCTGCAGAGGATTGGGAGGTGTGGTGTGCAGAAGTGCGGGGAAGTGAAGGTTCAGAACCGAAGGGAGAAATACGGGAGGCAGCATTTCTGTGAGAGCGTGCAGCCTTTTTGGGCGAGGGTTTGGCGGTGCCAGGCGAAGAGGGCGAAAGCGTTCTTTTGGATGCTCCAGGTTTGCCAGATACGGTTGCGTGACGTGGGGGCGGCGTCGTTTGGACAACCCTTGACCCTCGTTGACCTGCTAGTCTAGCGGAATAACGTGTGGGATAAGGTTCATAGTTGTCGTGCTTTGCCCCATGTCGCGGCGCCCTTGGTACGCGAAGCGCGGACGGTGATGGCGGCGGTGGTGTTGACGCCATGTTGACTTGAATAACGATTGAACAGCCGCTCGATGGTTTGCGATCTTTTGAATAAAGATATAAATAGTCTATTAGTCACAGTTTATGCCCGGGCTTTTTCTGAAGTTCTCGGTTTTGACGAAGTGTCGAGAGGGAGCGTTGATATAATCAAGGGCGTACCACGTCCGACTTGTAAGAAGTCCGGCCAAAACCAGAGAGGCACTCGGAGATATTAAAGCTCAAAAACGATATCAGATGTAAACTTGAAGATAGCCAATTGTCCGAGGCGACGAGAACAAAAAACGATCAGTTGGTGGTGAATGAAGGGTGAAGTTGTTGTGAAAGGCCGATTGTCGCCCAGCCACCCGGGTATCTTCACCGCCTCGATAATTACGGTGGCTGAAAACCCCGCGTCAACAATGTTGATTTTCCTATTTCGATCTACCCCAATTCCCTATTTGATCATCTTTCAGCCGTCGATCTGTCACTCATCAGTTGTCAATTGACCTTCGAATACTTTATAAGTCCAATTATTGAAGGACTGAACCCGTCGGGCGCTTAGTTTGTCAATATTGCTTGTACATACTTCGGCTCCTACTCCGCAAATTCAACATCATGGCTTTCCGCACCACGGCAGAAGAAATGGAGAGACTTCAACTATCCGATGACGACACAGAGGACCTCTGGAACTCCCCATCCAAGAGGGCGACCCACAAAAATATCAACCCAAGAACCTCTGACGAGAAGACTACACCAGAACCTCGAGCTTCCCATGATGGCGAGGATCCTCTCTTTGATGACCAGGAGGCCCGGGAGGCTGCTCTCCGGATGGAGTTACAAGGTGTGCGGAATATCAACGAAGTGATAGAAGGACTTCTGGGAAGTTTGGACTCCGCCAAGGGAAACATGGAGGTAATGCGTCTTTCTCATAATTCATGGTTGATACTCTGGCTAATTATATTTATAGACAGTTTCACAAACTGTTACTTCGGCCTCGACACTCCTCAACACGTGGACTCGCATCCTTTCCCAAACCGAGCATAATCAGCGATTGATCCTCAATCCTAACTGGCAAGGCGCTACTCAGGATGTGATTGACATCGAGAACCAAGCGATTCAGAGACAGCAAGCGGCAGAAAGACGTGAACAGGCACTCCAGCAACAAAGAGAAGCAGCAGCGCGAAAAGCTGAGGAAATTGAAAAGCGACGCGCACAGGTCACTCGGGGTGCACGAGGCACCCGCGGAACTACGAGGGGCACAGTTCGAAGCACTGGCTTAGGAAGAACGCCGAGTGTCAGCACTACCCGCACGGCAACACGGGGGGTCTACGACAACTCAACGGCCAGTCAGTGGGATAGCACGAGGAAGTGGAATTTCTCGCGGTCGGGGGAAGGTCTAGGTGGAATGGACTAGTTTATGTACAATAAATCTTTGACTATGAAGATAAAACAGAATGATAACTATGATACCCTTATTTTGATGTATTGTTGCCTGAGGCCACTTACACGCGTCGCGATCTGATAACGATAAGGAGCTACCCCAAATTATTCCCCTGATCCTTGGAGATCATTCCGTCATTCACCTTTTCAGGTACGACGACATTATGAATTTCGCCCCATATCAAGATCAATCACCAGAGATTGAGCGTGCCCTATCCCCTCCCCACCCGGATAGTCACCGAATATCCCCCATCCTCCGCTCACCGCGAGCCTCGGCCGACCTACCCTCCCCTAGTCACTTTGCTGGCGGCGGACATGGCAACACAGGCTTTGGTCGAGACGTCGAGGGGGGCCACGTGAGCTTAGGGGCTTTTGAAACAAGTCTTCCCATTCGCATGGATATCGAAGCAGCACTGGCGTATCTGCTTCTGCCTCCTGCGGGGGGTGTATTCCTGCTACTGGCTGAACACAAGAGCGACTATGTGCGGTATGTAATGGACTTTTGGATAACTATAGGGTTCCTTGAAACCAAACTTTACTAACTATTCACTATAGATTTCATGCTTGGCAATCAAGTATGTTATTTGCTACCATGTTTGTGTGTATTCCATCTTTCCTATTGTCCTGAGGTCGCATACGCTGATATGCCAAACATAGATCATCCACCTTCTTTTCTGCTGGTCGAGCTTTCTCTCCTGGACATTGTTTATTATCGATATTGCTTTAATTGGCTTCCTCAGCATGCATGCTTACCAAGATGGTGAGTCTTCCAAGATTACTCTACGCGAGCTGCCAATACGGCTGGGCTGTCCGTCGGCACCTGATACTGATCACGTTATCTCTAGTTGATACTTTGGACCACTTTGAGGTCCCATTTTTTGGCCGTCTGGCTAACTCCTTTGTTGATGATGAGTGAACATGAACCAATTTCACGTACTTGAATTATTACTGCGAGGAAGGATGTCTTTTTTCATATACCCCTGTCGCTTCTTTCTTTGGTTCCGGACAGGCTATGCGTGGATGAATAATTCTCTTTTTGTTTACTAGGTTTGTAAATTTAGAATCTCAAATCATCTTATCCAGCTGAAGCCAATATTTGCAAAATACCAATGGCGATGAACATAGTAACTATACTACTCATTAGCAGTTACATCAGAGTAACCCATCATCTCCAAAGAGATTGTGTACCATTTGTCCCGCTCCAGGTAATCGTATAGCCATTTCTTCCCCTAAGATTTGTGTGCCAGATCAATCACCTATTGGACATAAGGAGGAACAGGCGGTTGGACTTTGAGAGTCGTGAGTCGGTTTAGGGGAAGGGACCATGTACTGCAGCCTCACAGTGGGAGTATCTTGCGGCTCTGTATAGTCACGGCATGTTAGTTTAATATCATAACATCTTGTGGTTTTAAATGCTGGCATAGGTCTTACCACGGCCTTCTGTTTTGGCTTTCTTCAGGCTTAATCGGCTGAGACCTGCTCTTACCCGCGTGTAGCAGTTCTTGATCCAGCAGCCGACTACATCAAATACGCCAGACCTAGCAGGATAATGATACTTTTAGCATCATATTCTTACGATCATCCTGTTCATATTGTTCAGTGGTCATACATACTTCTTCAAGATAGCGCATGTCAACATGAACAACAGTATAACAATGAGTGATAGAAAAGTTATCAATAAATATCCGGCAGCCACCTCTGATGTTGAATCAGACTTGTCATTAGGAGCAGGAGCCATTCTTGGCAAATATAAAAATATCAGTGAAAGTGAGGTAGAGTGTGTCTTGAGGGCAGCCAAATCTATACATACTCTACGCCAGGTTTGCGTCAGCATGACCCATAGACCTATGTACATAATATCGGTAGTCCGGCCAGATTGATTCTAATTGAAACATGTTAGGGGTCATCATTGAAATACTGGTCTAACAATAACCTGGAAAGAGTGCTGGTTGACAAACCATTCAAATCTACCTAGGTAGTTGGGGACGTAGGTAGCTTCATGTGACTTTGATCACCGGGGTACTGGTACTGTTATGGAGCTGATTTTAGCACTCATTTCCCAGTTAAAGACACCTACTAGTCTACTCTTAACGCTGCTTTCAAAAGTGAGCTAGACGATTTAGCCTGAGTTTTCGTGTCTATAGAGCCATCACGGTAGCATCACATTCAGTATAACATCAAACTAGGAAAGCTAAGATAGAATGACCAAGCCAAGCAATATAGAAACGCCATTCCATTGTTTCTTGGTCCATTCTTATTCCTTCCCATTCTTCCAGACCAAATAACAGTCTTGTTATTCTTTATAGACGGGCAAGGGCTCCTCGAGATTGCTGTCGTCATAGCCTGGCGGACCTTCTCGGCGACCAGGTCTCATATATTCCATCCTGATAGCTCGCATCTCAATAGACTCTGAGCAAAGAAATTGCTAATTAGTGACTTGAAAGTACTTTGTCTAGATGGGGCTTACCAGGTGTGGTTTGCTGCTCGTCGGTGCCTTGAGGCGGTGTTTTTCGAACAAAAATGAAGCGGTATAACTTTCTAAACTCACTTATTATTAGACGGGGAGTCCCACAAATAGGATTGACAAGACTGGATTCCAAGGCCTGGTTAGTGTCTCTCCTTAATAGGAACTGGGAAACACGTTATCATCATCGCCCACGACTTACCAAGAATTTCCTCATCCGAACAAATACCCCAACACATACAGCGCCCGCATTTTGCAACAAGGACCATTATTAGGAACGGTATTGCGAGAAATACGGGAGGGCCGAAAAGTATGGATATTGTCACCCAAAAAAAGATCATGCTTTCTGAGGGAGCATCTGAGCGAGTGCGCAAAACAGCGCCTCCATTGCTCTGTGGCGTCTGTGTAATCAGGTGGGCAATAGAAGGCATTTTTGGCACTGTCCTTCTGTTCTTGTGATAAAAGTAGTTGAAAATATGTGACACATCAGTGGCAGCGGGCGTAATTATCTGTAATTATCTTTTGTCCTCCGTCGCCCGAAAAGGTTCGGAGGTACATAGTTTAGAGCTACACTTCTAAGTTCACATCAACCAAGAACTCGATATTTACTCTTCGGTATTAAAGAAAACAACTTGCACAGTGATATCGTCCCGTATCCTTCGAGAGAAAGGAGGGTCAAAGGCAAGCCGGCCTGCTATCAACTCGTGGTGATTTCCACCAAGGGAGTTGCGCATCAGATGTACTGCAGCATTATCATCTTGGGTTGTTGTTCTCTCTTCCTCAAACTTCCAGTTCACATCTGTCCAGAATCTGCCAAAGTCAAATTCTCGGTCTGTTGGCTCTGGTTTGCTCTTTTTCTCCGTAGTTTGTGGTTCCAACCAGTTCCCAACCAAATCAACACCCTGTTTACTGGAGAGGTAATCCCATAGTCCATCCGTTGCCATAATCAAGAACGATGGTTTGTTAGGATCGATCTTAGTGCTTGTCACAACCGGCTCGGCAGTCAAGTATGGGGGTGTGCGGACATCGTAACGTGGCGTCAGCGGTGACGGACCATTGAATTTCTGCTTCATTTCCTTTTGGAAATCCAGAGACCACTTCAAGAGACTGTCACCAAATGCTCGTGAGACCATGAGTCCAAGCACCCGTCCTCCTTTGGCTATGTTTTCCTCGCCAGGGTGCTCCTTGGAAATGCGGGTGATCTCTTCTTTGTTACTACCAGTTTGGTCGACTGACAAGGGAATGGCTTCCCACTTGCCGTCTGGGCCTTTTTGCCCCAGAACCGCTCTCGAGTCGCCAGTACACGCAACGTGGAGAGTGCTTGTGATAGGGTCATACAGAGATAACAACGCGCACGAACCAGCGTAAGCAGGAGCCAGTTTCTTAACCTTGTCTTGGAAGGATTCTTTGCTCTTAGATGTGTCCGGTGCAGTCTTGATGATGGAGTTGTCGAGGTCCACGAATCCTTTCATTATAGCTCGCTGGATCGACTCATTTGGCACCAGTTCGTCGTTTGAGGCTGGTTTAGCTTCGGACAATCTGCGTCGCACGAAAGGCAGCAGTTGCTTGGTCAACAGGTCCGCTGTCTGCCAACCTGAATGTCCATCGAAAACAGCCCAGGAAATCCATTGATCATCCTCATTCCACGGCGAAGAAAGTTGGCCATGAATAAACCGGTCCTCGCAGGGGCTATTGGATGCCAATTGAGCGCCATCGTATCTCTTGACGCCCGTAATATTCCTAACATGGAAAGAGTATGCCTCTTTCGATATCATATGCGTGACATCCTCTTTGGAGGGGCCCGGCTCAGGGACCAAGTGCTCCGCTGGCGGACTCTCGAGGCGGGGCACTTCATCCCTTGTAGCGGTCAACCACCACATGCCGGGTGCGCTGATCAAACCAGCAGTCGCGATGTAAATTTTCCAGTTTGAAGACAAGTTCTTTGTTGAAATGGGACGTTTGCTATGTGCCCGTACGATGGACGTGGTCACGCGCCCCAGACGCGGTCGCGCGAGACATGATAACATGGTGGCTAGTGGCGTAGAAGAAGGTAAAGCCAGAGAGGACTTTGAAGTCACTTGAAGTTTGCGCCAGCTTTCGTCAAGGCGGTAAGATTACGAGACTCTTTGCTGTACTCAGAGTGGAATAGGGGTAAGCCGAGCACTCCAAGGCACCTAGCCGGCTCTGTCTGAAATAGCCACATAGTCACCAAACCCCTGATTAACTCTTGGTTTGCTTGAACGGAACGTATTTAATTAGGTAAAGAGAGAATCGAGTGTTGCAATGTTTTCAGAAAAGAATAAATGGATTCACGGAGTTAACACTATATATATCCTCTAGTCCCACCCTACTCAATGTTTTCATCCCTATTTTGAGATTTGAGAATAACCTCATCGTCTCTCTGCAAGAAAAAACAGAAAAGATGCCCATAACTCATACAGGATAACTCATACAGGATATGAGTATTTTGCATGTTCCTTTCTTTCAATTGTTCTTCCTCACCGCACAATACCAAATTCAACGTTGCTAACCGATAACATTCCATATATCTTCAGGTCGAGTACAACACCAGAACTTCAATGCTGCAACACACTGATTCCACAATTCGTGTAGATTTTGGATTTTCGACAGGCACCTATACTGTTGAAAAGCCCTATGTATCGGACACGGGATTTACCAAAAATGCAGCCCTCGCTATAAGAGCCTTATTTTCCGACTCTTCAATTTCTAGAGTTGTATCACAAGGACATCCAGTGGTCCACTGTTTTGGGACAGTGCCCATTGAAACACCTTACTTTTAGCTGGACTAGAGTGGTCAAGTTTTTTCCGCCATAGGCGGTTGCCCGTCGGAGGTCATTAGCCGCTCTCCTGTCACGTCACCGCGCGGCATATTGCTTTCTGTTTCTGTTTCCGGCTTCTTCTTGATGTTGATATTCGAGATGAAGAGTGCGAATGCCAGCGAGAGAACGTTCGCTGGAACGCCGATGATGTAGACAACCGAGAGGGACTTGCTACAGGCAGGCGTTAGATCATAATCCACGGCGAGGAGCGCGGGCAGACTCACACATACGCACGCACGACTTTAGGGACCAGTGCCTCTGGAACCGCGGTATAGATCGATAGCGGGGACTGCTCTATTACTGCAAAAGGCGCGTCTGGCGCGTACTCGCGCAGATTTCGCGCGAGTTCGGACGAGAAAGTGGCTTCGGCGATGGCGAGACCAATCGTGCCACCGAGGAACTGCAAGATAAAGATCAATTATGAGCAGCAGGAATAAGCTATACGTGTGATACGTACCTGGCAGAAGTTCACCATACCGGTAGCCTGACTGATCAGCTTTGGTGTGTCATCGAACTCAGCCTGCATGGCAAACAGGATGTTCTGCAGAGTAGTGCCGATGCAGATCTGGTATATGGCTAGCATCAGAAGGACTATATGACATACGAGAAAGTGCTTACGCCGACGAGGATCTGGTAGCCGATCACAGCCTCATTTGAGGGCAACGCGGTCACAGTGTACATTAGTCCAGAACCGATGGCGCCAATCACCGGCCCGCCGACCAAGAACTGCCAATAGCGGCCGTAGCGACCTGTTGTCAAGAAAATCTATTAGTTGTCCGGCACCAACGGAAAACATGACACATACCGACGAGTTGTCCAGACACCACAATCGAGATGACGACTGAGAGCATGAGCGGGAGTAGGTCCACGCCACTTTTCGTCGCCGAATGGTGTCGGCCTGCCTGATAGTAGATCGCTGTGTACTGTGGTCAGCCGATAATATATGGGGACGGTGAAGTTAGAACCCGACGCACGAATATACTATAGAGGATGTCAGTGGTTGTAACACAAGAGATGTATATGAAACGCACGTATGTGAAGATCAAGTAGATGAAGCGGTTGAAGATCGCAAAGGAGCAGATTGAGTAAATAGACAGGCTCTTGAAGATTGCCAACGGAACCATAGCCCCATCCCCCATATATCGCTCCCAAAAGATGAACACAACTGTCAGCACAGGTGCAAGAACAAGGCACTAGTGCAAGTCAATTAGCAGTCCTTCCACAAATGCGGTATGCTTCGGAATACGTACTGCAATAACTTCTGCACTTCTCCATGCCTTTTCGTTTCCGCCCCACTGGAGGCCTAGAACAAGACTTGTGACGGCACCCAGACTGAGTATAGCGCCAATCCAGTCCAAGGCAGCCGTGCGCCACAACATGGTCTTAAATGAGCGATCATAGCCTTCGGATCCGAGCGGTGGTGGAGCGTCAAGGAGCAATATAATCGCTACAATAGACACGCCGCCCTGGGAGGAATTAGCAAGTGGCAAATAGCAACTGTGGCTGACGTACAATGGGTAAGTTAATATAGAAACACCACCGCCAGGTAACATGGTCCGTGAGAGCACCACCTACAAGGGGCCTGATAACGTTAGTTCAGTTGCGATGTGAACGAAGAAACATTTTCTCTTACCCAATGATTGAGGCACTGAAATACGATTAGCAGTCTATATATCAGGTTTCAAAAGCCGCAACGTACAATGCAAATACTGATTCGAAAAGGCTGAACAACATGGGTCGATCCTCTAATCGGGTAGCCTGAGCCATCACTTGGAGGATACCAGTGAGAATGCCGCCGGCACCGACACCAGAGAGCGCACGTCCGCCGATAAGTGTGTTGACATCCTGGGCGGCACCACACAAGGCTGATCCAACCTCAAAAATTACCACAGCTGCTAGAAGCACATATTTGGCTGGGTAGAGGCGAAGGACTTGGGCGAAGAAGAGGATGAAAGTGGTCTGCGTGAGGACGAACGAGGCGGCGACCCAGCCTTGTTGTGAGAACTACCGAGCGTCGTATATAAGTCCACGAACATGTGTCTTTCCTACATAACTAACCGCATTGAAGTCTGACGCTATGCGCGGTAGAGCAGTTGATAAAATAGTCTGGTCCAGCGCGATTACTACAATATTCAGTCGCGCGCCCGAAGATCAGGTTTAGTAAACGTACATAACAGGGCCAGTAGCATTGCTCCAAATGCAATGGACAATTTCTTGCCTGTCAACAGATGGCTATCGCCCACGCTCGGTAATACCACAATAGGTGCATCGTTTGTGTCGAGCTTAGAGGGGTGGGAACGCGTAGCATCATCGCCAGCCATGGTGGCTTACAAGTTGGCGTACTTATGGGAGAGATGGAAGGTGGGAACCTTGGGAAGGCCAGAAACGTGAAAAGTGACGAGGTTCGAGAAGCGAAGTGTGAGCACATGATAGGGACGTGAGCCTCCAGCCCAGGTGGAGCACCGACGGGCTCGCGAAACCCACAATGCGGAGAGACCCGTTTGAGTGGGTCCCTGCCAAGAACCTTGGAAGGAGCGAACCGCGGTCAGAAGAGCCCTGAGACCTCACATAGCCAGGGACCGGGATTACCATCTTGGAACTGATAAGCAGGTTCAGCCATATAGATGGATCAAAATAATACTGTATGTAATGTACCTGCCCCGTAATGTATGTAGTGTCGCCAAGATCTCACTACATACATTATGTAGCTCATCTCGGCCAAGCCGACACGGGAAAACAAAGAAAGTCCACAGGTACTTCGTACTTGCTAATCCCGGCCAATCTCACTCTGCAGGCTGCCTATAATGGTAGGCAAAGATGTAACAGTAACATAGTTGGCTATGCTTCGCCTAGAGTCATCGTACCCCACAAAAGGCTACAAGGTGGTAAAGAGTTAGGGCGGAGCGGTTTCGTTGTGTCCAAAAGTACATACGTGTATGTGTATCATGTTGTAAGAACCCTGTGAGAATGCTTGTTGCCTCCGGCGTTATAACGGGATGGATACCACACTGTCCTCGCAAGATCCCACAAACAAGCACTACCTAATACCAGATGTTGCCCCTTCGCACGACTGCAATGCCTCTAAAAAGGCTAAGCCACAAGATTGGTCCTCGTCTAATACACAGTAAGTAAGAAACCCCGATTCATGTATTATCGCGCTCACGCTGGCTTGTAGCTCAGCGACACAGGTCACCACTGGCCTTTGCCTTCGACATCGTTCGTGGCCCGCTCCGCCGTGGCAGCAAATATCACTGACCATAAACAGGATGGCGTGTTAATCCACGGACCCTCCGTACTTCCGGAGGCAAAGCGCGCCCTTGCAATACTAAACGGTGACAATAAGCAAGGAATGTAAGTTAAAAGTCATACGAAACGTGAACGAATACTGAGCATCGCGACAGCAAGATTCCATACATCATGGTGCAGTGGTACAGTCCTCTTGATTTACGTTTACTAAGACTGACGCTAGATGACGAACGGAGGGGGGTCGACCGAAGCAGACCGTGTTGCGAGGTTGAGCGCAGAGTTGGGCACCCAAGTGAGCGTCATTCCCGCACTTGTAGCCGAAGTGGGTATTTAATTGTCTTTCAGGTGCATCCAAACCAGATGGTCCAGTCACATACCGTACTCCGCTCGCTTGCACACAAGTACGCTGAAGAGCCAGTGCTCGTCCTGGGTGGTATCAACGAGGCAGTCCGTAAGGTGGCGGAAGGGTGAGTTCGTCCAGTCATACACATAATACAGTCACACTAAGCCTGCACTAGGTACGGCTTTAAGAAGAGTTATAGTGCTCTCGACGTTCTCGCGTCGAATCCGAGGTACGATGACCCGAGTAATAAACTGCAGACACCAATAACCGAGCATGTAGTGTATTCCCGTTCCATCGGATAACACCCGAAGAGCTCATGGCTGCTAAGGTTGGTTTCTGATTCTCTACCTGGAAGTCCAACTTACAGCTTTGTCAGCCCTTCGACCTCCCGAATACGGCCTTCCGCGCCGTCTTTGTCTTCTGCGACTCCCGCAACTGGGGTCTTGACATTCAAGTCATGATCGACGTGCTTCGTGCGCGAGGTGGGGTTATTGGGGCGCCTTACCGTGTCAAAGGAGACCCTCCCGTGGTCGAACTTGTATTCTGTAACCCAGACCTGCTCTGGCGAAATGACTTTCCGCAACATCGCTTCGCGCAAGGTGTCTTCAAGGAGTCATTCCAATCTGTGCACAAAGTGGGTGTCTTAACTTTGACACCATAGCGCACGTCTGACTATGTGTAGTTGATGACGGGGGAGACATACCCATACAAACAATTTGGCAAGCCAACTCCAGAGACGTACGACTTTGCAAAAGAGCTGTTGCTAGCCCATGCTACTGAGCTAGGTGGGCCCAAAGTACCTGGAGCGCCCGAGACGAGCGTGTAAGTTCCCGTCCAAGCATCATCTTGATCTCTGATACTAAAGTCCCTTCTCAGCTATATGGTCGGCGGTGAGTTAGCTGATGACTGACACGCCTTGTACTTCACTCACATCGCTTTTCCTTCTGCCAGATAATCCCGAGTCAGGTTAGTGATCCCGTTCCCTTTTTAGTGCTATCCTAACTTGAACACAGACATAGCTGGTAAGACCGCCAAAAATACCTGATCTATCGCCGTCTTACTTATTAACAGGTGCCAACGCCGCAAACTGGTCGTCGATCCTAGTGCACACTGGCGTGTACGACCCTTCACTCGGCCTTCCGCCTACTAGTAAACCTACGATCGAGCTTCAGAATGTGGAAGAAGCGGTTAAATGGGCTATGCAGCGTGAAGGGATGGAGATCTAGACCAAGGCAAAGTTGCGCAAGGATCGCGATTACATAGGCACTTATCATGGCATATATTTGAGCTTTCGTCAATTGGACGACACATATAACATCATTCTCTATGAAATATATCTTCAAAGTGTCTCACTCCTGTGGAGCAAACGACTACCGAGAGACTAAAGAGGCCTAATTAGGTACTAACTAAGATCCTTCATATACTGCTCTGCATCATGCCCCATCGCATTAATGACCACACGTGCGGAGTCGAAGGCGCGCTGTTTCGCATTGCGAAGGTCACGGTCGGGGAACATACCATGCGCGACGTCGAAGTCGTAAGGCTTGATAGCGGATATGATACCAGCAATGGCATTAGGAGTAAGAGGAATCTATGAAAGTGGTCAACGACACCCTTTTTTTTTAGTGATTTTCTAGTACTAACTGTATTGACATGCGACCATAGGAAGGCGTAATATGCCGTTCCAGGCTTGCGGTTGATATCCCAGAGGGCCGACTGCATTTAAGGAGTCAGATGTCAAGTTGAGTAGGACCGAAGAAAAAGACACTTACGCGCGTCACATGCAAGCTATCAGACACGAACATGCTCTTTTTGTAATGTAAGACAGAGCTGCCCGGAAAGTGGCCACCAGTCTTGATGCGCATGGCACCCGAGCCAGGTAGAAGCTCAAACTCCTTCTCCCTAACGAACCGCCTCACTCCGTGCACGTCCGGCCGAGACACGAGCTCTGCCTCCTCAGCAGAGAGGAAGACAGGTGCATTATTGAAGGCTCGGGACCAGGTAAGGTGAGTCGTCCAGAAGTGGGGGTGCGAGATGGAGATGGCATCCACACCACCCAGCGCGTTGATCTATTCGAAGTTATTGACAAAGCACATATTCACAAGAAAAGGTTAGCTTACCTCCTTCACTGTGGCGTCATCGATATAGGCAAGACAGTCCCAGAGAATGTTGCCCTTTGGTGTCCTAATCAAGAAGCATCGCTGGCCAATGCCAAGGATCGACTGGGTCTGGATAGTATAGATGTGCGGTTCATTTGGGTATTGCTGGCGAATGATGTTTTTGAACTTGCCGCTTGTTTGAGCCTGACCGAGCGTCGTCCATGCCTGGCCCGTTGCGGGGACAGACTCCCGAGGATCCTAGTACATGCATTAGGATGTGCTAGGCCTGTATCTCGTATGTAGCTCACGTTGCAAATGTGGCATTCATTCAGTCCGTCAGCTGCCTTCGCATCGTGCTGTGTACCGCACTGATTACAGACGAGAAGCTCGTCATCTTCATGCAGCCGCGTCAGACTGCAGCAAAGGTCATTAGTTTATTAAATGTAAGTAGGGGTGAATGTGCTCACGCCTTATCTATTACATCTTGACGCGATGCAGCAGTGTTGTGATTGCGAGTGATTGCGGCTGAGCCGCGACGAACCGTAAGAGTGCGGGTTCGAGGGATTGCTACTGTGCTCAGCGTTGCAATTCGTGCCACCGGCCTGCATATGGTCAACTGTCTAGAAAGCTGGAGAACAATTGTTAAAGTCCGCATCTTGCTTCCAAGTAGACAAAGGCGTGGAGAGTATAACAAGTAGTGGAGATCTTCTCTTCAGCCGAACGATTAGGGCAGTGCTCCTAATAGTGCAGAGATATTTAGAGTTTTAGGCCAGACTAGATCCACAACGATTTATCAATTCAATTTGTTCAAGGCAAAAGCGCTTACTAGCGCAAGTCCACCAAGGCCCCTCGGCGAAGTCCCTACAATATGTGTTTCAGGCCCCCCCGTTTCAACCCCACACTTCAGACTGCATACAATGGCGCATAAAGATGTAACAGTAATAGTATCCTTGATTATGCAAATACTTTACTGTTAATTTATCTAGCCAGGGCTAAACTTCGCATGTAAGACAAGTAGTAAAGACATTTCTTGTCAGCTAATACATTAAAGCGGTTTCTATTTCCTTGATAACTGTAGTCAATTCCCATCATTTATCACACATAGAATCTATATTGTTGTAATGCCGGGCGTAAGATTCGTGCCAAGACTGTTGATCTCGCTCACGCAGGGTACTTCACACAATCTTCACGTGTTGCATTGCAGGCTGGCCCTGTAAGCTGACCTACTTGTACCGTAAACCTGACCTGCCTATAAGCCGACGGAATCCGGTACATGGCTTAAAAACTAGTGAGGATGGAGTAGTGGGATAGATTTATGAGGTAGAGATCAACATAGATATGGAGCTAATCTCAAGAGATAAGGAAGCGAGACAAAACCACATCATCATTACTCTTAATACAGGGAAGAGTTACTATGCCACCCTTTAAGAACTCCCAGCTTTCAAATTTGAGATCCGGCCCTTTATTAGTCGAGAAATCCGGTCGTAATGCCCACTGACTACCTAGGTGCCTAGGGCTATGGTGTATCACGTGGGATCCCCAAAAATAAACTTCCAATGTTCCAAGGTTGCTCCCGAGGTCAGCCTCGGGGCCCCGCAAAATGCGGCTTGCGAGTTTAACGCTAACCCTAATTGGGGTTTCCGGGTTATCCATGGATCTCGCTGATATAAAGTACTTCAAACGATCTCTATCACGTTACTCGCAGCCCCGCTTTGCAAATCTGACTTGTATATCTGACCTGCATATCACCCTAGACTGGATTCGACGCAGCATCGTTTCTATAGGGTTCCAAAGTAGTGTGGTATTTTATGGGCGGAAATAATTTCATTGCTAAAGGATTCATCTGCAAGTGACCAGAAATTGCAATTCCATATGCCTAGTATAGCCATTTTGTTCAAACAATGTCACATATTATAATAAGTCAGATCCCCAATGAGTCAGTTAGTGCATAGAACAACTGGAGCCCTGCACTCTCAAGTCAATATACTCGCCATGCTCGCACAACGCTGCCTAAAAGCACCTACCTTGACAGCCCGCACCATTACCAAAGCCAGATGCTCAGCGCCTAAGCTAAGCCTTTGCTGTGTGTCCACCACTCGCGAGGCTATTCCGTGAGCTCACTGATAACCCGTGGATTGGCACCTACTGACATCTTGACAGACGCTCGTTGCTAGGGAGCAATGTCAAGAATGATAGGCGAGCCTATACCAGCATCAGCCCTCCCAAATCTGCTGCGGCCATAGATCCCTCCTCTCAACTTGACCCTACTACACAACCCGAAGTCCACGTCAAGTGTGTCGCGCGTGCCCGTATCCCCACACCCCATGGCCCGGCCTTCCTGCATCTTTACCACAACAACCGCGATGCAAAGGAGCACTTGGCCATAGTGATTGACTCTGCTCAGTTCTCCGATGGGCCGATGATCGCTCCCGCCATCCGCAGTGCCTCTTTAGACTCGGCGTGGGAAGAAGAGACCGCTATGGAACGGCTTATCCGTGGTGCATACACCGGCCGCCTCACGGAGAATGTGCGTACGCCCTCTGCCCCACAGTCAGACGTCTCCAGCACGATCGCCGCTGCCATTCCTCCTCCACTCGTGCGCATTCACTCCGAATGCTACACTGGCGAAACAATTGGCAGCATGCGCTGTGATTGCGGCGAACAGCTCGACGAAGCCATGAGGCAAATAGCTCAGCCAATTACTATCTCAACCGCTCCAGGTGTCTCACAGACCATACCCGGTCGCGGCGCGGTCATCTACCTACGCCAGGAGGGCCGTGGCATCGGTCTTGCGGCCAAGCTGCGCGCGTACAACCTCCAAGACATGGGGCACGACACGCTTTCGGCAAATTTGATGCTCGGTCATGGTGCTGACGAGCGCAGCTACGAGGTTGCTGCGGCCATCCTGGGTGACTTAGGCGTGACTGGGCCTCTCGGCAGCACTGCGAACAATAGCCAAGGTAAGTTGTCTTATGACATACAATGTTAGACTCTCATGGATTTTTGTAGCAAAAGGCATCCGTCTCCTGACGAATAATCCGGCGAAAGTGCAAGCCATGTCTGCTGCGGGAATCAACATCCTCGAGCGCGTTGAGATGGTCCCACGGAGCTGGAAATGCGATCACGACCATGACCACTCCAAATCGAATGCGCTGCATAGCACGCGCGAGGCGGCTGCTACTATGATTGGCGCCGGCGCGGCGCGCGGCGCAGACCTCGACAAGTATATCAAGGCCAAGGTTGAAAAGATGGGTCACATGCTGTCCGTGCCTCCAAGCGCTAAATCTATTCGAAACCCACTGCAGAGACGAGGGTGACCAGATGCACATTGGACTGCATAAGGACTGAGAGAAGAGTGTAATTAGAGACTGTCGTCATATGTCTGTTCTATTATCGGAACAGCTTCCATCACATTGATCCCAAGACCCTTCTTGTATCTCTCGGATATCTGCCACCGTACGTAATTGACCACGTCGTTCTTCTGCGGCAGATCTTCATAGGAGAATTCCGACAGAGAAAATTTATCCCTCTCCGCCGCCAGAACAAAGTCTGCTCTAGCTGGAAGTACACCCTTTGCTAGCAGAAGTTTCGCAATTTCGAAGTGGTCAAAGAATAAGGCAAACCCTATGGTTCCGTAAAATGACGAGTCTAACCCAGGATATATCATTTGCCATGATAGATGCGGGTTCGCTCCCTTGTCAATTAGCGATTCGACCATCTCATAATTCCCGTGGATGATCGCCATGAACAATGCCTGAGAGCCGAAAACATCTACCTCTAAGGCATTATATTTGACCAAAAGTTCATAGAGGTCCTTGTCATTTCGGCGGACTATATCGCACAGGGCCCCGTCAGAAACAAGCCGGATGCCGTGCTTCAGTAGAAGCTCGACGACTTGTCGCTGATTGGTATAGATGGCGTTCGCGATTGGGCACGGGTTTTCCCAATAGCCTGGTTGCGCCCCCTCCTTGAGAAGACGGGGGATTATAGAGTCGTAACCCGAGGCAACAGCAGCACCTAAGGCGGAGAACGGCCCATATCCAGCTGGGTCTAAGGGGGCCTTATAATCGATCATCAGCTCGACAAGCTCGTGATCACGAGAGTGGATAGCCCAGTGAAGGGCTGTACGTCGCTGAGCTGGTGAACAGGCCTGGCCAGGTCGTGTTTCCGAAAGCATAGTTTTGAGGGTGAGTATATGTCTTCCCTGAGCGGCAAATAGCAAAGGGTTTTGGGGGTCTTTTGAGAGACCAATTGTCTCTGCTGTAGTCTCAAATCCAGCTATATTTCCACCGGCATTGAGTAGTATTGCCGCCAGATTAGTATAGCCATTCCTCGCGGCCCAAAGTAAAGCTGAGGTTTGATGATACTTAATATTGCGTTGGCATAAGAAAACCTGAAGGCGGCGGTATAAACTGCGGTTGGTTTGCGTAAGAGAGTTGATATCTTTCTCGTTCGGCAAGTCCTCTGCAACGAGAAAAAGCAATTCGGAAAGCAGCTGGTCTAAACGCGCCATAGTGCGTTGTTGAATATTTAGCTGAAGCCGAAGAGAGTGGAAGAGATGGCAATCTTGATTTAACGCAGAATTTGCAAGATATCGGAAGATCGGTGCAAACACCTGGGTCTGTCTAGGGTACAGGGCTCAGAGGTGATAAGAGAGAAGAGCAGTGTGAACACGGAAAGAACGTAGATGAGAGAGAGCCCTGGAGAGCGATAGTGGATTAAGACATCTCTCAACTGTGCACCGATTCCAAAAGCGGCCATGGTACCCCTGGGACGTACCTGCACTATAAAGCTAAACTTAGAGTTTATCACATTCAATAGGAGGGTACGTCAGATATAGAGCCCACATACCTAGATACATGTACTATAAGAGCTCATCGTCAAACACACATACGAGACTGTCTTCAAGTCATTCAAGCTACTGCTGTTGTGATCCATATGGCTACTGCTTACATATATCATGGGAAATACATCGTAGAAACGAGAGCATCAATTAGAACAAAGCAAGTCGTATCCTGCATAACAGTTGAACGAGCGTCCAAAGATAGACCAAAAGAAACCACGAAGAACGGGGCAAGGGAAGGGGGAATAAGGAAATGAAAAGACCGCGGGATGCTAAGGTCTTCATGGGCCGAGATTGCCCATCATACAATTTCGTTCGAACAGATCTCTGTTGAGAGAAGGGGAGGGAAAAAGAAAAGAAAAGAATCCAACAAATTCACACGAAGCACATAGTAGAAATTCCCAGGACACACACGCTAAACTTTCCAAAAACATCCGCAAGAACAGAATAATAAGATTAAACAGGCTGTTCGATCATGTCAAGATGGGACTGTAGCATCATGTCGAGAATGAAAGAAAAATAGAAGTAGAGTTAGAAAGAAATCGTCAATGTGCAAAGAAAGTAGACGAAAGGCATGGTATCTACGTGAGAACATGAGGAAGAGCATCACCGTCAGGACGAAGGTTCTGAGGGTCGTGACGGGTCGTGAGATCAATGGGGTATTAGATGATTTGCAGATAGTTGCTTGGCACGAGACCAGGGTGGCCACGGCCGTTGGTGACTTCGGCCTCCCACCACCCGTCATCCTGCAGGCGGATAACAGAAAGGACATCGCCCTTGCCAAAGCTGAGCTCTTCGGGAATGGCGGCATTGTAGGTGTACATGGCACGAGCTGTGGGGTTGAAATCGGGTTAGATACTAAGAACGTATTGTCGGGAGGGGATATAAATGCTTACCGAAATGCAAGATTGGTCGTCCATCACGGCTAAATTTGCGTCCAGGCTCTGCAACAGCCATAGTACGGCTCCGCGATCGGCCAATAGGCGGTCCGTCACCATAAGTCGATGAGGGACGGCTGCTTCCTCGAACTGAGCCAGCGTACCCACCGGGACTGCTGGAACCGTACATATCGTGGGTTCCAGACAACTGCAGCTCCATGCCTCCAGCGCTAGAAGGACGAGCTTGCTGCCTGAACTGGGGCTGCGGGGATACAGCACGGTGGCTCATAGCAGGCGACGCCCTCCGAGCAAAGTCGTTTGGAGAGTAGGGTGGATCTTGTGTACGACGCGGAGTAGGCGATTGGCTGTATTGACTTCGCATGCTGTTAGACTGATAACTACTCGGACTAGGGCTCGGGCCCCTGCCACTGTTCTGGCTCATCCGGGTATCCACACGGGGAGAAGCGACCTGAGGGCTGACGCTCCGTCTCGGCGCTGGTGCTGGTGATCTAGCTCGGGGGGGCTTCTTGGGTTTGACCGCTATGTCTGGACCCCATGCTGTTGTTTTGTCCTCGAAGCATGCTCTGGGTTTGACCAGTATACTGCTGAGTTGTCTTGTTCATTTGCTTTGCTGTGAAGGCCGGTTGAGGTGCGCCAAGTCGCTTGACTGTGGGATCATTGTATGCTGGTGGCGGAGCAGCGACGCTGGCATTGCTGCCACCATAGGTGGAAGAATGTGCCGATGGAGTGGGTGTAGAGATGCCATGATATCTATCTGCTGACACCCGTGTCGCGGACTGCTTCCCGCTTGTCTTGAGATCTGCTAGAGCCCGCGCAATAGGATCCAAGTCATCTTCAGATGCCTGGTTTGTCTGTGATCCCTTCTGGGGTGAGCTCTTTTCTGGGGATGCAACGTCAAAGACATTGTTGCCGACATTGAGCTGGAAATTGGCTCGAGGATCGACAGGCTCCGGGCTATCGGAGACACGGCCCGAGGGGCCTGCCGGAGGCCTGACTGGGCTGACTTGTTTGGTCGGGCTACCCTGGTTGGGCGGACTCACTTGCTTGGTAGGGCTCACTTGCTTTGGCGGGCTCATTTGCTTGGGTGGGCTCACTTGCTTAGGCGGGCTCACTTGCTTGGCCGGGCTATTAACTTGTTTGGGCGGACTCATTTGTTTCGTCGGACTGATTTGCTTTGTTGGCGAATCCCAACCACGGCGAGAGACGGATTGGGGTGAAACAGCGGGCTGTGAGGAGATGGCTTGCTGCGAAGAAATAACCGGCCTTTCTTTGTCATGGCGACTCTTGCGCCGGAAGGGGCTGTTGCTAAAGAAAGCGCTCTTCTTTTTTGGTGACTTGTCATCTCCGGAACTTGGCACCGGGGCGCTGCTTGGTGGCTTTACTACAGACTTCTTGGTAGGGGTTTCCTCAACACTGGAGATAGACGTTGGGTTCGAAACTTCACTCTGAGAGTCACGGCTAGACGGACGATATGCGCTGGTCGCTGAGCTTCGCTCTGAGGGTGGCCCGGCCCGACAGAACATGGTCATACCATCTGTGGGGTACGCGTTGTGCGGAACCGCGCCAATCTCTCCATGTTGTTCAGGATCATAGTTCGGGGGCGGTGCGCCACCACGGCGGAAATCTAGAGGCGCGGGTTGCTCAGGTTGTGGCTGAAGCGGCGGTTGCTGTTGCAGGGGAGGCTGTTGACGTGTGAGAGGCTGCTGCTGCATGAGAGGCTGCTGTTGCATAAGAGGCTGCTGTTGCATAGGAGGCTGCTGCCGCATGATGGGCTGCTGCTGCATGACAGGCTGATGCTGGGTAGGAAGCTGCTGATGCATGAACTGCTGCTGTTGAGGGTGTGGCTGCTGTTGTGAGGGCAGCGGTTGTTGCTGAGGCGGCGGCGCGTTGTTAACGGCAGGAGGAGAAGGATGTCCCATTTGAGCCGCGAGGTCCGAGTGTGGGTCATGATGTGAATCGAATGTTGAGGGTTGAGGGGAGGATGTGCGGAATGCAGGGTTCATGGTGCGCTGGAACTGGGCCACCGAATAGCCGTCGGCTTCGTCTATATCAGAGCTCGAGTCATCATCCTTGGCGAAGTTGATGAATCGGGGAGGGTCTGGGATCTCCTGGCCAGTTCCTTGCTCCTTAATGAAATAGATAATATCCTTCTCCACTTCACAGTTCTCCAAAGAGAGACGGACTTTCTCGCACGACTATATATCGAATTAGTATTGAAATTAAGACCGGGCAGGATAAACATACGGCATCATCGCTGACACAAACAGTTGAAGCAATGTTCGCGTAGGTCCACAGACTGCTCTTTGTGAAGTCCAGACGCTCTTCTTCCAAATCTTGAAATTTATCGCATGCTGACTTCCACTCCTTATTCCAACGTCCAGTTGTCTCCTCGAGCTGTTTGACGGCCGCTTCATATTCCTGGCTATTTGATGCCAACTGGATCTGGGTCTTCTCCAGCTTTTGCTTGTTCTTGCGCTCCTCCTGGCCCATGACCATGTGGCCCTGCGCGAGGTATCCCTTGATGCGGAGACAGTCCTGTTCATAGCGATCACGCGTCTGTAGAATCAGTATTTTACCTCTTGCCATTCCATGAGTTTACTCACTTTGTTGACAAGCTGTGTCTGTTGCATTTTGGTCTTGTGTAAGCGCTCAATACACTGTTGAATAATTTTTCGTCGCTCCTTAATGCCACTAGCAAAAGCAGCAAGTGGCTCCTCCAATTCGGTCTTCATTTGTGCTGCAATGGCGGCGTGTGCCTTAGCAATGGCTTCAGTTTCGCCGCGAACCACGTCGAGTGAGGCTCGGAGTGACCCTATCTCGCGTGATCCCAGCGACTTGCGACATAGAGCTTGGAGTTTCCGTGCGTATTCATCTTCGATAGAGGCTCGAACTATAAAGGTGTTAGAATTTGATTTTATCGCGGTCGCATGCACGCCACGTACTGCTGTAGAAAACCTTCAGTTCGTCATTTGTGACCTTTGAACCATGCACGCGGTCCAACATTGGTTGAAGTCCTGCGTCATCTTTGCCCCAAAAATTGTTCGCAACTAGAATAATTGTCAGCGTGTGCAAGGATAATTAGTGTGGTACCACATACAAGACATGGAGACCGTAGGTCCATCTGCCACTGTCCCCGGCATTGTTATCGATGTCAAGCCTCGGCCAGCCTTTGCGCATGCGATTGAAGTGTGTTGAAATCAGAGGTACAAAGAAAAGAATAAGAACAATAATACTAAAGAATTGACAAAAGAAAAGATCATTGGAGGTCATGAAGTGTCCGAGTTGAATGTGAGAGGGATGATGCGCTGTTTACGGCCGCGTCTCTCGGGGCAACCACCGCGCGGCCCCCGATGCACCTGCCTTACATAAGCTCTTTATCTGCATGCCTACCTAGGTAGGTATCGAAAAAGGCCTAGCATTGTCAATATGATCATGGATCCTGATAATCTGGCTGTTATTAATTGTGCTATAATACAAACAGCGTTACAAGAAATGCTGCCATCTGCTCGATTCCACTATCTAGACTTCGTCTTTTTCCATTCCATGAACCATTCTGCAAATCGAGGGTAACCACGATCTTGGAGTTTCATTCTGAGTCGCTTTCTCCATTCGATCTCATCAATACCTGGGATTGGCGGACAAAAGTTTAGTCCCCGAGATACAGAAGGTTTCGTCGAGATCCAGAAACGCGGGTTCCAGCGCACTCCCAGTCAATAATTGCCGCGAGTCTCTGATTGTAAATAAGTATATTCCCTGGCCCTAGATCGGGGTGATATAGGTGGAACCTCTCTTCAATCTCCGGGTTCGGGTGGAGATCCTCCCGAAAAGAAGTATTCCTTGCTTTCACACACACTTAGCGGCTCTAGTGAATCCTTCCCCGAGTGAGCAAGGTAAGGTTATAATACTGGACCCCCAGATACATTTTGGAGTCGCTCCGAGGTGATAGAAGCGAGTCTCTCGCATGAATAAACAACCTCATTCAAAATTGAGTCTTGCTGGGTAGCGGACATAGTCCCCCAAGCATCCCTTAACGTTATACCCGGAACTCTTTTTAACACTAAGAAAGATCGCTCCCTATCCACCCAAGAATTGATGACTTCAGGTATAGGTACCTGGGGTGCCATTTTTTGAACGAATTTGATAGTTTCACTTTCTGAAGTGGTATCGGAGCTCCAGTGATGGACTTTGCAGATATCATTATTTCCAATAGCCCATACTGCCGACAGGGTGTCTCCCGTATGGATTAAACGGACCTCGTGCGAATCTGCAGGCGTAGCGTCGGGTGACTGCTCAGATGGTGCGGGTTGCTCAGATGCGGGTTGAAGAATATACCAGTTCTCTCCGTCTCTCCAGGCAGATGTGCATGTGTCGTCTGGTTCTGCAACTCGATGGCAATGGACTGTGCAGCCAAGACGCCAAGTGGAAGGAGATATTTGCACAACAGAATCCTGAATAGGCACTAATGCTGACATAAGAGCGGATAAGTATTTTTTATTGACCGGATTTGAAGTGTTGTAACAAATAAAAGTGGAAGCACTTGAGGTTGGATTCTGAAGGGAGACGTGTTAGACCATGAAATACTGCATTGCTTGTTCGACTGACATAGCGCTCTGGCCCCGCATTTCCCCACAATGTGATGAGTGATGAGACTAGTGGTGTGGGTAAGCGAACTTCGAGGCCTCTTCGAGGCTTACAGGACCCAAAAACTGCCGCGGAAGGGTGCAGATATCCAATCATTACTGGGTACGGAGTACACTCTGCCATCCTATCCACCGTGGACCGAGTGCTCAATAGATGCATCTGATCAGTCTCTGAGTGATCCAACCTCAATCAGTGAGCATTGGCCCTCACTGATGCATCACGTAATGACTCTGAACGCCATCATAAAAGCGGTGGCAGCTCAGATAGGAAAGCTCCGGCAGAGGAAATATGGTACTTATAGGTACCTAGGTAACCTTCCAAGTTGCGGAAAAGATATATTCTTGAAGGACTAAGTACGATACGAGAAATACTGTCATAAATGTATCCATTTCATTTTGTTATTCTCGGTGCATCGTGCAACCATTCTATGTAATTTGGGGACCCATCAAATATTGAAATCCAGTCTATGTAGGCCAAGCCAACGCGAAAACAACCCAGTCCCATATCCACAAAAAGTAAAAGACACATGAAGAAGTGTAGCAATTTCAAAATCGCTTCCGGTAAAAACGCCAGTCAAATATGCATCCCCAAAGCCGTAATGGGGATAAATCAAGTCATTCGCAATCGTTTCCTTTTCGTTGTTGCGATCATATCGTGCCATAAATCAAGGATTTCATCAGTTCATGGAAGGCTTGCTCGTGCTCCATTGTAAGCAGCTAAATCCGTCACCTGATGTTATCTTAGTAGGCCACGGGAGTGGCCGACGCCGAGAAGGTGCTGGAGACAGGCGAAGAGACACTGGAAGAGCCCCAGCTGCGGACACCACGGGCCACAAGAGTGGAAGATACAGAAGGTGTGGCAACAGAGGAGGCACTAGGGACGGAAGAGTACCAGCCATATTGTCCGCGGGCAGCTAAGAGGAGCAGCCGAAGTAGGGACGCTCGAGCTGGAGGGAGTGCCGGAGGGAGACACATAGAAGCCGCGAGCCACAAGGGGAGTCGCCGAGACAGAGGGGGTAGCAACAGAGGAGTACCAGCCACGAGCAACAAGGGGAGTCGCCGAGGAAGATGGGGTGGCGACAGAAGAGTACCAGCCACGAGCGACGAGAGGAGTGGCAGTGACGGAAGCGCTCAAGCTGGAAGAGGGTGAGACCGAAACAGAAGAGTACATATCAACGAAACCGCGAGCCACGAGCGAAGTAGGCGAAGCGGTAGGGGTGGCGACAGAGGGAGTACCAGAAGCAGAAGAGTACCAGCCACGAGCATAGAGAGACTCAGCGGCAGACGCGGTGGGGTACACCCTGGCATACAGCGAAGCAGAGGAGCTAGAGTACTCGCGAGCAAAGAGAGCGGGCTGACCAGCGGCTCTCAGGCCCCGGCGGAAGAAAGAGGAAGAGCCCGGGGTTGGAAGAAGACTAAGGATCTCCAAGCATGGAGTAGAGCTAGCCACAGCAGTCGAGGAGGGGGCCACGCTCGAAGGGGTAGCAGTCACAGTGACAGTGACAGGCACTGGGTTGGAACCGGGAGCAGTGACAGTGGAGGTTTCGAAGACAGTGTCGACTTCACGTGCAACAGAGCTGGAAGAGGTGTCTTCATCAGCATTGACCACGGAGTAGGTTGCGCGGCGAGCGAGGTCCTCGTTCTCGGGATTGGTGAAAGGCGCCGCGAAGGTCACGCTAATAGAGCAAAGGGCGAGGAGTGCAGCAGAAGAGAAATACATGATGACAGGAGGCAATTGAAGCCTGCAATAATAATTGAAAAGAGAAAGGCGCTTGAAATTGAAGACCGAAATGTAAACAAAGGAATGGAGATATGAGTGGTATAGATTTAGATGGGAGATGGAGAATTAAGAATGAGAACAGAAGGACCCAAGTCCAGGTTTAAAAGTCATACGAAAAATATCTACTATCACGGCGAAGTGTACTTCTATTGGGCCAAAAATAGGCGGCTGGGATCGACGGTGGCTGGGTTAGCGGCAGTCCAGCCAGGCTTTTATGTTTTTAATTTATTTTTAATTGGATTCTGCGGATGTTGATTGGGTGGATACAGATCTGATTGAACCCACATGGCCCATCTGCCAACCACGATGTTGTGGTGGGGTTTCCACGGCGACATTAAGTAAGCAATTGGTGTGGCTGGGGGCTGGGGGTCCACTGTGACACGGTATATTTCGTTTCACTGTCGCCTAGTTTCTTTTCATAGATCAACTATGATGTCTCCATGACCCTGATCGACAGGACGATCTAGGCAGATGTCCCGTCATCAACAATCCTGTCCTGACTGCCGCCAACTAGATGGCAAGATCTTCGACTCTCACCAGCCCACATCCCAGCGCAGCGCTGGCCCACGCTGCACACGGGCGGTTGGGGTTCCACCCGAGGGCTGTGACATGGGTGTTTTCTTCGAAGATCGTCGAGGTCCCCATACCATTGACGGGGTTGGTCTCGAACAGCTTGTTCTTTGCCAGCTTCTGGTTCTCTGCCCTGTATCCGTCATGAAACCGACTGGTTCCCATAGTGTCCGTCTTGGAAGTGGGAATCCATTCATGTGTGAACCATATCTGCTGCCAGATTTGCTCCTTGTTGTAAACCACTCGTCGGAAGGGATTTGTTCCTACGACCTCACCAGCGGCACTGCCAAACAGCGCACAGGGGTGATGATTGCTACATTGCGCCATGGCTGAGATGGTGCTGCTGAGCCGCGCAATGGTGGTGGTGGTAAAAAATCGTCGGATTGGAATTACGCGAGCGAATTCGTTTTCATCGCCGGCAACAACGGACTGGCAGATGGGAGAATAGCTGATGAAGGGGGAGGCCCCTCGCATGCGGCCCGTCGAGGCCATTTCACTGGTGGGATCGAGAACCGACCACATCCGCGTTTCACCGTCCATAGAAATAGTGATGACCAGTTGGGGATGGGCTGGGTATGCCGATGTGATATCGAGTACGTAGGTCGCGTGGAGTGGCCGATAGAAATAAGGTAGAGTTTCAGACGCAGAGGAAGGTTCGATGTTCCAGATAGCCACAAAGCCGTTACCACATCCCACTGCAAGGTCACTAGGGGATAGCCAAGTGACACATGTGCAAACCGTTGATGGCGGTCTTGCCTCAAATGCAGGCGATTCGATTTTCACTATATCTTGCACATTAGCGGGACTCGTGAAAATCACTCCAAAGGGAGACTCACGAAATTCTGTTTCCTGTGACCCTCTATCTGCTTTTATATCCAAAACTCTGACACATCCATCTCCCCAAACTGTCGCGAGTAAACCGATAGATTCTTTTTTTCTTCTTCTTTGTCCTCCGCTCGTTCGGTCCGGGGCAAAGTACACCATACCATGCGTCTCAGGTCTCCCCAGTCTGCACACAACACTTGTCGAAGCCGGGGTTTGGAATCCATATCGAGGGTCATTGTAGGTGTCTCGCTCGGTTTGCCTTTGAACTCCCAAATCTGCAGAGCGCTAGGGAAAGGCTCTGAGGGTTGAAATGATGAGATAGGCTCACTATCTTCGGATTTGTACTGGTTTTTCTGGTCTTCTGTGATCGGCGCCGCGATAGCAAGATACTGTGTCAGACCATTCTGGTTTGGAGCCCAAGCCATGCAATGTGCCTTGTGACCGATGTTTAACATCCAACCTTCTCGAATCCTTTTGGTCCCAGTTCCTGATCCGTCTGTTTTGGAAGCTGGTTCTTCCCAGGCTTTTCCAAAGTCGAAAGTCTCATGATAGCCCAGTTCGAAGAGTTGTTGATTATCATGCGGTCCCAATAAAACCCCGTGCTTTCGCGTATTGGGCTGAGGCAGGTAATTTTGGAAAGCCATTGACTCCTCAATCGTCTCAATGCGCTGCCTTTTCCGGAATCTTTCGCCAATGTCCCGGTCATAGTACCAGTCCCACCCACGGGTGCTTTCTTTCATAACATCATCTGGGTGAACACCAAATGTGGGCCCATATAGATATTCAGGCTTCTTATCCCTCTCCTCCAAGGTGAAGCGAGAGGGGAAAACAGCATCTATGCCCTTGTTCCATCGCATTCGGAAGTGGACGGCTGGCATCAGATCTCGATTGTCGGAACCGAAAGTGAGAGTGTAATAGGTGATTTTAGACAAATGATCTCTGGGTTCAATAATACCACGGATGTGCGTCTCTTCAGCGGATGGTACAACTGTACCATCAGCTCTTCGCTTCCTGGAGCTTGCGTCGTGTTGGTACGACGTAGAGCGCCCTTGTCTTGGAGTATTCTCGATGTCGTCGATCTCCATTTCGTCAAAGTCGGAGACATTGGCTTCTGATCCTACATCCTCTTCTAGTTCATCTTCTGGCTCCTCTTCCTCGATTCCCTCATCGGGTTCTTCGCCTGAGCCAGCAACAAATTCATTATCTGAGGCTGAATCTTCTGTCGGGGTGCGCTTCTTCTTCCCCTTGCCGGAGCTTTCCATTTTGATGGAGTCCTCATCATCACTGATCCCAGCTGCCTTAAATGGATCATCAACGTAGACTGCCCTTGGACCTTTCAAGCGGCCAGATCTGCGGCCGGAAGGCATGTTGCTTAGATAGGTCGCGTTCGTTAACGGCAGCCAATAACAGTAGTGTACAAGCGTAAAGTGTGTCAGGTTGCCCAAAGCTCAGTAATATAGTTTTTACTGAGCAAGCAATGCAGCAGCGATCTTGTGTATTGGAACGTCCACTATTTGATTTGAGAAATAGAGAAGCTTCAGCAATACACGAAGGTCAAGGGCGGTGGCGCTAGCCCCAACATGGCTAGCCTTATTGCCTTGTATTTCAGGCACCAACGGACCAAACCCTCATCTTAAATCACTCATCTTAACTCGACATCATTTTACTATCAAAAGGAAGAGATATTGTAATTCAGAATGACTTCCGGTCTATCTATTCAGGTTTACTAGCCATTTGTCGTGAAGTTGCCCAAGATCGAGGCTCACCAACAGTTCGCTTGATCAAAATGCCTTCCTAGGTACGGGGTAGTGTGGCACTAGTCCCTTCTCTTGTGTCTTTGCAGAAACTGAGACTATATTAACATCTCACAGCAGTAAACGAGTCCAGAGACTGCTTTTCCTATAGTTTGACAATATTGGAGTGATATCGCTGTCTGACCGCCAGTACCATCAGTCACTCTGTGATTGCAACAGAGACTGTCCGGGATGCTACAGCATCGCTGTCCCCGAACGAAACGCGATTCATAGACAATGGATTGAGTGGAGCAAAGGACATCGTATGATATTATACAACAGAATAGTGGAGTAGGGACGCCCTTTGTCCTAAATCAATGGCGCATCTAGGCTCTTTCCATCACGCTATGAGCTCTCAGGAATCAGTTCTGAGAGGATCTCGTCCAGATGCCTATGGACCGTGAAATGTGTATCGCCTTCGAAGACCCTGAAGGATGGCTTGTTAGAAAGAAGTTTGACATAGTATTCGGTCATAGGCAGCGGCGAATTCCAATCTTTCTCTGCATGCCAGATGTGGAGGTTGTTGTAAGTAATGTCGCCAAACTTAATGCCCCAGTCTTGTGACAATAGCTTCGCCTCGTACGCAGCGGGGCCAGTGCCCTGTGCAAACGGCTCAAATATTATGCGCAGCAATTGAGCTCTTCGTTCCTCGACCGATTCGTCATGTTGGTCCCTGTCCTTTAGCAGGTAGTCATTTATTCTCCGAGTTGCCATTTGTGTGTTCAGCCCATTTCTAAGAATCCACACCACAAAGGCCAACGAACCACGTAGTCCAGCCGGCCAGTGTTCCGCCGCTAGCATTGACACACGATAGATCCAAGGCATATGGTGGGCACCAGCCCTCCAGTCGCCCGCTCCGGCAAGTATACCGACTGCGGACATCATGTCTTCGGGAAGCATCCGCGCGCACGCTAATGCATAGGGCCCACCACCAGAGCCGCCCATGATTGCAAAACGCGAGAGGCTGAGATGGTGAGCGAGTGCTTGAACATCGGCGGGCCAGTCCATGATGCGCCGGTTGGGTTGGACTGTGGAGAGACCAAAGCCTGGGCGCTCTGGGGCAATCACACGAATTTTGCGTTGGCGAAAGATATGGTCTAGAGCAGAGGCCTCAAGGCGACATTGGGGATAGCCATGCATGAACATCAGTGGATAGCCTGTTTCACAGCCATATTCGGCATAGCCTAGGGTCCTCCCGTCCGATAACCGCATGGTTTGATCGATCCGCGAGCTTGTAGTTCCGATGTGTCGGCATTTTGTAGATCGCTGGATGCTTCTCATAGAAAAGCGCGTTTTTGCGGTCGGATTCATGGCTGAAAAATGAGTGAAAACCCACTTTACTAGGCAGAGGGGTTTTGAATGTCAGACAGTCAGACATCCGAGGTACATCGTATAGGGTTCACGCAGATCGTCCTTGGCGACATTGTGAACGTGGCTAAGCCTAAAACGTGTAGTATGAGCCGCTTTACGGAGTATTTCGAAGGTCGCAGAGCAAACTTAATTGGCATACTGTAAGCAAAAATATAAATACATATGTAAAGTGGTCAAGTTCGTGAGATCAGAGAGGGCCAATGTAGGGCAAATATGGCCGACCCCGCCTGCAAATGATAACGTCAACTACTGATCACCCACATTCACCCTTACCTTGTCAACAACCACCACGATTCAATCATGTCCTCACACGCTAGTCGCGGGCCGTCCCACGGTGGTGTCCTCCACGAATATGTATACACTACGCTATTCATTCTCTATGCCAAGCTAACCCCCCGCAGGCTCCCAAACTTGTGGCTTTTGAGTTCACCCCACCAACTGATGGGATCAACAAGATAAACAGCCTTATCTTCGTGGGCGGACTGACAGATGGATTGTGCACTGTTCCCTATGTCTCTAAGCTAGCCAACGCTCTGGAAAACACCGAATGGTCAGTCTTCTCTGTCCTCCTCTCGTCCTCCTATTCCGGATGGGGAGTCGGAAGCCTTGATCGCGATGTAGAAGAAATCGGACAATGCGTGCGGTTCATTCGCGATCTCAAGGCGTCGCGTCAACCGGGCGCAATGACAAAGGCCGGAAAGATTGCGATCATGGGACACTCAACTGGAAGTCAGGACGTGCTCCACTATCTTTATTCGCCCAACCCCGTGCCGCAAAAGGAGTTTGATTTTGGCCTTCAGCATATGGTCCGCCCAGAGCTCGATGGTGCAATTCTCCAGGCGCCTGTCTCTGATAGAGAGAGTCTGCTGGCTATTATCGAATCTTCTTCACAGCCCGATGAGCTTAGAAAGATCTACGATCAGCTTGTGAGCTCTGCCCAGGAGCAACCATACACAGCAGACAAGAAGGACTCAATTCTCCCAATGAATCTGACTGCGAAGCTTTCTTATCCGGCCGATGCACCTCTCAGTGCCAGGAGATTCTTGAGTCTAGTGAGCCCACATAGCCCCGACAACCCATCTGATGACGACCTGTTCAGCTCCGACTTGAGCGATAAGCGTTTGCAAGAGACATTTGGGATGGTGGGCACCCAGGGCATGGTCAAATCAAAGCTATTGGCCTTGTATTCTGGTAAAGATGAGTATTGCCCGCATTGGGTGGACAAGGAAAAGCTACTGCAGAGATGGCAGCAAGCCACCGAAGCAGGAGGCGCCAAGTGGGATGCGGAAAACAGCGGGGTCGTTCCTGGAGCCAGCCACAACGTTCGCGACGAGGGCCAGCAGGACCTGATTGATCGAGTTCTACGATACCTCCAGACCCTCTGAGCTCTGGAGGTTGATGATATTGAAGCATAGAGATATGAAACCAGAAGACAAGAGAACGTTGAATTGATATCGACAATAAATAGATCATTCAAACACCACCCAGAAGTGCACGGATTCGGCATAACAGAGGTCAGAAAAGGGTATATCACAGCACGGGCAGTAGGCAAGTCCACACATGGTACCATGTTGGATTTGAGGCAAAGATGAATCGAAGCATTGGGGCACCCAAGTTCAATGGAAAGACCCGATTAGACCTTAACCCACAAACTCAACACGCCCTTGAGGTAGTCGACAATCTCCGATCCACCTAGCTTGCTCTCGCCATATACACGGTCGACGAAGGTAATCGGACACTCAGACACCTTGTAGCCCATTGCCTTAGCACGGACCATCATTTCCATCTGGAAGCTGTAGCCCTTGCTCTCGGTATTGAGGATAACCTTCTCCAGCACTGACTTCTTGTACAGCCGGAAGCTACCAGTCAAGTCACTCACACCGGGCATCAACATGACGTCCGCGATGAGATTGGCAGTGCGCGAAGTGAACTTGCGGAACAGATCCCAGCCGTAGACACCACCCTTGATATCTCCACGGCTCGCATATCTGGTTCCGGTCACAATGTCGGCGTCGCTCTCTTTTTGAATTCGGATCATCTCAGGGATGAACTTGGGGTGGTGGCTGAAGTCAGCGTCCATGATGATGACAAAGTTGCCGGTGGTGTGTTTCAAGCCATGGACGTAAGCTGTACCCAGACCGAGTTTGCCCTGGCGGGGCTTAAGGACGATGTGTTCGGGGCCATAGAGTTTCTGGAGCTGCTTCGCGATCTCGAGGGTGCCATCAGGGGATCCGTCGTCGACGATAATAACCTCCCAATCCAACTTCCTATAATTGAAAAAAAAAAGATGTTAGCCCCCACTGCGCTTGGATTATACCAGTATAAGCGCATACTCCTGGTTGAAGGTCCTCTGGATCAGCCAGACGATGATAGGGAGGTTCCTCCGCTCATTGTAGGTGGGAAGAATGACCGAGTACTTGTTCTTGGCCGCCGCCATTGTGATAACCCACAAGTCAATTAATAAAGTATGGAGTGTTAAAAGATCGGAGCGAAGATCATATAAAAAGAAAAAGCGAAAAAAAGAAAAGTAGGGAACGTATGGCTGACAGCTTGTTGCATTCGGCAACGCCAGATCGCGGCCAAGTCGCCAGATCCGGAAGCCACCGCCCTGGCAGAATCCGATAGCTTATCGGGTGTTTTGCTTCGACTTCAATGGTAGAATACTTACATACTCTGCTTTTCATTCTAATTGCACTCAGAAACAGCTAAAAGCTATAGAGATGGATTCAGTACCAGACAAGCACATTCGGAACATCTCCAGGTGTAAGCGCTCACTCCATTCCCATTACATTTCGACCGTCCCTTACTGATTGCCTATGCAGCTTCTCGGCCCCGCAGCTCAACAAGAGGTCCTTTAGATGCATCAGATGAGTGAGCATGGTACCTTGGTTTCCACCTCTATATCTTTTCTCTTACATGATCCAGCCCTCTCGCTCTCCCCGAAACACCCATCTCGCCTATCAAACGCAAATCAATGCTTGCTGCCGACGACACCTTTTCTGGGGCATCCTTCTACGAGTTGGATCCGCTTGCGCCAGATGACCTACCTGAAACTCTAGAAAAAGACCTCTCGTTTCTACTCCACCATGGCAACTTCCATACACTCTCTCATCTTGACATCCCTCCGCCATTGCGATCCGAATTCCTTATCCTCAATCCAGGGGAACCCTTATCAACTTCTCTAGGCACCCTCGAAAAGCTATTAGCTGAAGGTCGATTTCTCATTGCCGCTCATTTTTCTGCTTCGATCTTGACCTCGTCATTGATATCTCCAACGGATATAAAGATCATATTCTCCCTTTTCTACACACGCTTAGCCTGCTTGGATCTGTCGGGCAATACAGTTCTCGCAGCGCAGGAATCGAAAGCCCTGGAGGATCTGAGTTCGACATTCTATTACATCGACCTGAAGCTTGAATCAGCTGCAGCTGATAATGATAAAGACCCAGAACATGAACAAGATCCTCGTCATATTGTTCCATGGCCGCTTCGCGTGCTGGCCGTGAGACTCCAAAGTATAGGGTTTGGTGATTCTCGCCGAAGCATTGGTGGCTTGTACGAGATCGGTCTGGAAGCACGCCGAGAGATCATGAGAAGTGAAGCTACTGAAGCTGAGCGAGAATTATGGAAGCAGCGATTGGCAGATCTTGGAGTTAGGAGCGTGAATGCGCTTATAGAGATGGGTGATTTTGATGCAGCCAGGAGATCACTTGATAGCCTCCGGGTGTCTGGGGCAGAGTCAAACATCACAAAGTTGAGGAAAGCGCTTTTGCTTTTGCGGATTGGCGATCTGGACGCAGCAAGCCAGGTATTTGGTGACGCTAATGAGACGAAAGAGGCTGCGTTATTGAAGCCTCTGATAAGCATGTCAGATGGTCGCTTTGCCGATGCAGCGGCTGAGTGGCGCATTCTCGGGGGAGGATAAGACAAGGACGGATGGGGCTCTGGTAGCTCAAAATCTGGCTGTGTGTCTTCTGTACATTGGACAACTGGATGAGGTATTTGATCCCTATATTCCATATACCTACTTGAAAGGTCATCTGAACCTTTAACTGATTGTTTGTTTCTAGTCTCGTCAGCTCCTTGAGGCCCAGGTCTCATCCAACCATTCGTTTGGTAGTTTGATTTTCAACCTGTCGACGGTCTACGAGCTTTGTACCGACAGTGCAACTCGCATGAAGGGTCAGCTGGCTGATACACTATCAAAACAGCCTATCGTCGGACAGACGAATTTAGACCGGCCAAACTCAGACCTGAAGTTATAACGCTTGAATTGAAAAATCACCCCTCCCTGGGGGGCATTGAATTCAACCTGTCTGCACACGATCTAAATAATAATTAATACTCCGTGAATGATATCCGTCTGCTAATGATACGACGTTTTTCCAACCAACGCCATGCAATGAAACGAACGCCATGAATGCTCTTGTCCAAAGAAAGTCTAGCCCGGGATGTACTCAGGCATTCGATGCGCTTGGCTCAGGCTTGGGAGGGGCCCTCTGCTTCAGTCGTTTGATGATAATCCTATCACCTTCCCGTTCCCAGCGGAGCTTCTCTTGCTCAACCAATTTCTCCCATGTCCAACTCTGTTCGTCTCCTGTGCAGCCACCCAAAATCCAGCTGATATGCACGCTGAGATAGGCACTACCCACAGCCTTGAGCGCATGCCTGCGAACTCGGTCTGCGGCCCAATTCATCACTGCGCGGATGTGAGAATCCACACTGTTGTGTAATTGCCAGAACACGACCCAATTATCGTGCATCAAGGCAGCCAAAACCTTATCCACTGTCTGTGACTGATAGGAATGCTCCTTCCGCGCCCGAGCACGCAGTTCAAACGCCGCTCTCATATCTCCCTGGCGACAGGCATAATCAAGAATCAAGTATGTGACCAGCTCACTGGCTTCAGCGCCGGGTAGTGGGTGAGATGTGGAGTGTAGTTTATCCAGAACGTATCGTAGGGAGGGGAAGTATGACGGTGGGTGATGCGCGAGAATGGACAGGCGAATAGAGAAGACATGGACTCGCTGTGAGAATTCTGCGGGTGTAGTCGTAGCTGTTGCCAGAACGGCTTCGCGCAGCTTCCGAAGGGAGAGAAGGAGTGTGGATAGCTCTGTTGATGGTGGCGGGACACCCTTCTGTGCGGGGTTTAATTTCAAGGGCGACCGGGAAGCGGGCGGGTTTGAAGTCGCATCGTTTGAAGGACTTGTTGGAAGGGAGCCTAATGCTGCATCGAGGTCTTTGGAGTGATTGGCACAAAATCGCATATATCGATCGACTATTTTGTCGAAGTACTGCGTCTGAGTCTTATAGTCCAACAGTCTGCGAATGTTAGCATGTTAGCCTGATTAGCATTACTTCGGAGGAGCATCTCAAGCGCACTTCTTATCCCCCTTTGACACAAATCCAACATTTTCCAGAGAGTCGGATACTGGGCGTAAGCGACTCATCTTTTCCATGTGTCGACATGCGTTGACATGGTGTGTATGTATGATATCAACCGTCATTTGGACCTGGGGAGGGTTGATATGATGTTTGTCTTGTTTGTTTCCTCTTCCCCCAACGGCGATTTCCCTCAACTGCCCAACGGCTGGGAATTCCTCTCATTCTTTTCTATATCTTTTCTGTATTTACTTCTACTTTATCTACTTTTATTGTCTTTTTCTTTTTGTATGCATTCTATCTGCTGACTTGTCTTACTTGGTCTATTGCGTTGGTCAACTCCAAAACTGGTTTCTGTAACTCATTGCA